>NC_134587.1:36962500-38212500 GCF_037038515.1 Microtus pennsylvanicus
GGTCAGAGAGAACCCTTCAGTGACTTTTTACGAAGATTAACTAAGGCTGTACAAATGGGGATACCTGACCCAGAAGCAAGACGTATAATAATTGAGTCTTTGGCTTACGAAAATGCTAATGTGGAATGCAAAAGGATCTTGAGGCCTTTAATGTTCAGATCAGCGTCCTTGGAAGAATGGGTCTTGCATACACTAGATGTTGACACATTTGACTATGGCACTGAAGCATGGGTAGAAGAAGCAATTTCCAATGGTAAAAGGAGACACCAGAATACCAAATGTTTTAATTGTGGCAAAATGGGTCATATGAAAAGGAATTGTAAACAACGGGTTTTCAGAAATAATAATAATGCGTCTTCTAGAAATAACAGGAATAGAAGGAATCAGCCTTCAGGTTTATGTAGAAGATGTGGGAAGGGCAGACATTGGACGAATGAATGCAGGTCTACAAGAGATAGACAAGGCAACCTGATACAGACGGGAAACGTGAGAGGGGGGGCCTCTCAGGCCCCCATGGCAAACATGGTTCAGACATTCCCAGTTTCTGCAGAGAACATGCCTCGTCAGGACAATTAGAAAGCCACATGCCTACTGTTACAAGCAATAGTAATCAGAAAGATGAGTTACGTGTGTTTTGGCAAACTTCTATAAATGATCAAAGACCTAAGCTGAGAGTGTGTGTAAATGGCATTTTTATTACTGGCCTACTGGACACAGGTGCTGATGTAAGTATCATTACCCCAGAATCTTGGCATCCATATTGGCCTCTTCAGAATGTAAATGTTCAGCTCCTGGGAATTGGAACCCTATCTCGAGTAAGGCAGAGCACGAGATGGGTTGAATGTATAGGGCCTGAGGGACAAATAGGAAAATTAAGGCCTTATATAGCCAATATTGCAATGAATTTATGGGGTCGTGACCTATTACAACAATGGAATACTCAAATTAACATTCCTGCTACTTCTAGAGCCCATATTTCTGAAAGGAATATTAAAAGTTATTACAAAAGGACAAAACCGGCCATTAGGGCTGTGCAGGAACAAGCAATTGATGTCCCTTCAGAAATACCAACAGCCTTGCCTCTAAAATGGTTGACTGAGAAACCAATATGGACAAAGCAATGGCCTTTAGCTGAGGAAAAGCTACAGGCTTTAGAACAGCTGGTACAAGAGCAACTAGATGCTGGACATATAGAAGAATCTACCAGCCCTTGGAATTCTCCTGTATTTGTGGTTAAGAAAAAATCAGGTAAATGGAGAATGGTGACAGATCTCAGGGCCATCAACAAGGTTATTCAACCTATGGGCCCTCTGCAATCTGGAATTCCGTTGCCCTCTTTATTACCAAAAGGATGGCCTCTCATAATTATTGATTTGAAGGATTGTTTTTTCACTATACCTTTGCAAAAAGAAGATAGAGAAAAATTTGCCTTCACAGTGCCTACTTATAACAATTCTCAACCTTCGAGGAGGTACCACTGGACCGTCCTCCCCCAGGGTATGTTAAATAGCCCCTCCCTGTGCCAATATTTTGTGAACCAACCATTGCAAATAATACGCAAGAAATTTCCCAAATCTATTGTATACCATTACATGGACGACATATTGTTATCTGATTCAAACATAGATACCTTGAACAGGCTGTTTGAAGAAATACAGATACTGTTACCTAAATGGGGATTGCAAATTGCTCCTGAAAAGATTCAGAAGGGAGATTCTGTTAATTATTTAGGTTATAGAATAGGTTTGCAAAAAATTAAGACACAGAAGGCACAAATTCGGAGAGATCGCTTACGGACTCTTAATGACTTTCAAAGACTGTTAGGAGACATTTCCAGTTTACGACCAACTATTGGGATAACACCTGATCTAATAATTCATTTGAACAAGACCTTGGATGGTGATAAAGATTTAAACAGTCCCAGAGAATTAACAGCTGAAGCAGAAAAGGAACTGACAATGATTGAGGAGAAATTACAACAGGCACATGTGGACAGAGTGAATCCAGAGCTCGATTGTATTCTCGTCATATTACCATCGAAAATTTCTCCTACAGGAATTTTAATGCAGAGAGATGATATTATCTTGGAATGGATCTTTTTACCACATAAACCAAGTAAGAAACTGAAAACTTATGTGGAAAAAGTCTCTGAGTTAATTATAAAAGGCAAGCTGAGACTTCGTCAACTAGCAGGCATAGACCCAGCAGAAATTATAGTGCCTTTCACTGCTGATGAACTAAAGAAATTATGGGAAGATAATGAACCATGGCAAAGAGCTTGTGCTAATTTTTTGGGAGACATTAATAACAATTATCCAAAAAGCAAGCGGCTCAACTTCATAAAGAGAACTTCTTGGATCCTTCCTCGAATAGTCCGTGATGCTCCAATAACTGGAGCCCGTACATTCTATACTGATGCCAATAAATCAGGGAAGGCAGGTTACAAATCAGAAGACTTGGGTAAGGTGGAACAAAGTCCTTATGATTCTGTCCAGAAGGCAGAATTATATGCCATTCTTATGGTACTAAGAGATTTTAAAGAACCTATTAATATAGTTACTGATTCACAATATGCAGAAAGAGTTATTTTACATATTGAAACTGCTGAATTTATACCTGATGATACAGAACTAACCTCATTGTTTATCCAGGTTCAAGATTTGATCAGGAACAGGCTTTGCCCTATGTACATAACACACATCCGATCCCATACGGGTCTGCCAGGTCCTCTAGCACAAGGTAATGCAGAAATTGATCAATTATTGATTGGTAGTGTGCTTCAAGCCTCTGAATTTCATAAAAAACATCATGTTAATAGCAAAGGTTTGAAGAAAGAGTTTTCTATTACATGGCAACAAGCTAAGGAGATTGTGAAGAAATGCCCTACCTGCTCTTTCTATAACCAAACGCCACTGCCAGCAGGAGTTAATCCAAAGGGCACTCATAGAAATGAAATCTGGCAGATGGATGTGTTCCACTTTGCAGAATTTGGCAAATTGAAATATGTTCATCACACCATCGACACTTATTCAGGCTTTCAGTGGGCAACTGCTTTAAGTTCAGAAAAAGCTGATTCAGTAATCACTCATTTATTAGAAGTCATGGCTATCATGGGTATACCTACACAAATAAAGACAGATAATGGTCCTGCTTATGTCTCTAGGAAGATGAAACGGTTTTTTGATCATTACAATATCAAGCATGTTACAGGTATACCATACAATCCTACAGGTCAAGCAGTCATAGAAAGATCAAATCGAACTATAAAGGATATGTTGAACAAACAGAAAGGGGTGGAAAACACCCCTAGAAATAGGTTACATAATGCTTTGTTAACCTTGAATTTTCTCAACGCTAACGAGAAGGGAACGACGGCTGCAGAAAGACATTGGATAATGGAAAAGTCTGCTGAACTAAATCAACCAGTTTATTTCAAGGATGTACTAACCTCACAATGGAAGCCAGGAGATGTGCTGCGTTGGGGAAGGGGTTTTGCTCTTATCTCCACAGGTGAGGAAAAATTATGGATACCGTCAAAATTAATAAAGGTTCGGTTTGAGGAAGAGAAGTCACTTGGAAAAGATAAATAACAATTCATTCACAAGGATGACCGACATACAGATGGTAAGGATTACTAATAGGATGGGGGCAGGGTTCTTTTCTTATCTCCACAGGAAAATATTCATCTCCAAAGAATTTGAGGGACCCTGAATATTTAATTACTGATGGATGGAAAATAGATACGACCCATTAAACATCAACAATAAAATTCTATACGTATCGTAAGTATTGGTTTTATATATATTTATGTATATTTATATGTTTTATTGAACACTTCTTTATAAATGTGTAGAGCTGGTTTTGGAGTTGGACTATGGCTCAGTCCTTCTTCAATTCCAAGCCTGTTGATAAGAGATATTTCAAAGTTTCTGTCTCAGGTCAGGAGCCATGAAATGGGACAGAATAAGAATAATTTTATACTTGATAAACTTTCTTTGCCTTCCCTCACATCTGTGTCTTTCTTTATATGTCAGTATAAGTCCTTGTTGTTAATGTTTAAATTTCCCATAACAAGCAACATATTTTCCTACAGTAATTTTTGAAGTTTCCAGGATGAAGATGGGGCCCCACAACATCAACTCAATCTGGTTTTTATGACGTCATGAATTTTTTTTTTTTTAAGCACTAATTTTGGATCTGTTTTTTGGTACCAATTGCAAGAGACAATTTCATATGATGCACATTTTTGACAACGCTCTGGCCGGACCTTCTCGAAACACACAGAGACTAGTTATAGTCTTCTTAAGTCAAAGGTTAATTTGGGAATTTTACCATCGTTTGCTTTCACAGGGGCCCCTAAGAAGAACGTCGCCCCCATGTCAGCTAGAAGCAATCTAAGAGGACGACGTCCCCTCTCCCAACAGAGTTTGCCCACAGGGTTAGGGACATCTTTTAGTGGTTGGTTTAGGGGTGAGGGGATGGGGAGATATTGTATGGAATTAGGGATATATATATAAAAAAAATATATATATATATAAAAAAAAGAGGGGGATTAACTGGGTTGATGGGATGATTGGTATTTGTGACTTACTGTTTTTAGAAAATTATGTTGGTACTGTTTCTTGTATATTGATATATTGAATATTGAATGTGAGTGTTCCTACCTCTATTTTGGTATAAGAGTATGCTTATATTGTATGGATACTTCTATCATATCACAATGTACATTTCTACCTCTGGTCCTATTTATGTAATAACATTGTTTACATTTGATAAGTAATGACATTGTTTACAGGTGAAGATCATTGTCTTCATACATTGCACAATTGTTTATTCCCTTAGTTTTCAAATTAGATAGGTATTGAGAATTACATGTTTGTCATATTATTTTTAGGTTAATCAGGTCTTTTAGATACATAGAGATTATTTTCAGTATAGATAGTATAATCTTCAGCTTCTTTGAAGAGCTGTAGAAAATGGCCTTTAATCTAACCTAGAATTCTGTGCCATCGAGACACAATTTACTCCTGGCAACACCACTCTACTCCCGAGAGAACGTTGAGCACCAAAGACACTCCACTGGGAGCTTGTCTTCCTGGCAGAACTGGCCTTTGGGTTAAGAAAAACCCATACCTCAACTACTGACTAAGATATAAACAGGATTGTCTTATCTTGCCAAGACAGGGTAGGATAATCCTAAGAAAGTTCCTTGCATTTGAGAATGGTATGTCAGTTATGTTAGGCCTTAGCCAAAGTTGGTTGACTCAACATTGCAAACGAGATTTTGGGTGATTGCCCAGGCAGTCAGTTGTCTCTGTCATTTGTTGCACATTTTGGATATCTCTTTTTTGTTAAGTAATATTTACTCCCTTCTCAGATCTTTGATGGAGTTGAAGATTATTTAATTGTAGTTACTCTTTAGCAAAACTTTTGCTCTCAATATTGTTTGTTATATTTATCATTTGTTATTATTGTTATAGTTATATTTGGTTTAGTTGTGTCTTATTTAGACAAAAGGGGGAGATAAAGGGGTTAAATCAGCTCCCTTTAGAGGGCGGGGTTTGCCTCAGGCGAATCCCTGCCAATAAAGGGTGCGCGGAGAGGCGGCTCGGCCCTTTTGTTCCTCGCTACCTGTGCTACGCTGGAACTTTGGTTCAGTAAGTTTAACAATAAACTGGTAAATATTCTTTGATATCTGCATTGCCTTTATTTTGTGCCGGTACAGGTAGCTCTGTCTAAAAGAGTAGAAACACTGATTCTACAAAAGGAGAAAGTTCACAGATTCCATGTGTCTTTAAAAGGTTACTTGTTTGGAAGATCTCGTTGATCTTGTGGTAGTTGTCCTAAATAGTCATCTCTTTAGCCTTTGAATGGAATATTTTATTCAAGATTCTTTAGGCATTTCTAGTCTTCTGCCATGGCCTAAAGATTCATCGCCATTCTATCATGTTCTGAGGTATCCAGATTACTGGACTGTGGGATTCTGGTTAAAATCTATAAAAAGACCATATTTGGGACTATCCAGCTTTTTATCTTATGAGCTAAATTGACAATCCCTTCATAATTATGCATACGATCTATTGACTGTTTCTTTCTACTGTGTAGGAGGTTCTTCTGTCTATATGTTGCTTTCATTGATTGAATAAAGAAACTGCCTTGGCCTTTTGATAGGACTTACTTACGTAGGTGGAATAGACAGAACAGAATACTGGGAGGAAGAAGAACAGAGTCATGCAGATGCCATGAATCTCCAGCCTGAGATGGACGTAGGTTAGAATCTTGCCAGTAAGCTATAGTCATGTGGTGATATACAGATTTAATAGAATTGGTTTGAATCAAGATGTGAGAATTAGTCAACAAAAGGCTAGATATAATGGGCCAGACAGTGATTTAATTAATACAATTTCTGTGTGGTTATTTCGGGGGATAAGCTAGCAGGGTGGTGGGATGTGGCCCCTGCTCCTGTTACTACACTGCTGAACACTAATATAATACAGAGACAAGAAGTGTACTTGTGTTTCAAACAATCTATAAAAGATATAAACTTTTCAATTTTTATATTGCTCATACAGTTTGTAATTAATGAAAGGTTAGGGACATACTTTTACAAAGTACACATCCACTTTCAGAAAATTGCAAAAATTACTTACCATATCCTTCTTTTTAAAGATCAAAAATTCCTTCTCATACTTTTCTGGTCTCCTGTGAAACAAGTCATAAGATCTGATAGAGAAGTGTCTATTAAGAGACCAGAAAGTAGAGATAGTCACCATAATGGAAATTTAATAACTGTGGTCCATGTATCCCCAACTTCTAGGCTTAGAATGTTGTAAGCTGATATCACAAAACTTCAACCTGTATTGCTGCCATGACCTTCATACTAGTTTGATTTATCAGTACTGCTCTTATGGATACATGAGGTTCACTTTCATGATCCCTCTTTGCATGCCAGAGAGTGTACAGTAGAAACTATGCTCACAAAGCTCATGCTAACCTCCTGTAATAAATCTCACCGTAGCTGTTAAAATATTTTACTCAAATGGAGACTCCCAAGTCTATTGCCCACTGGTGTAGCTCATGCTTTAGTTACTGCCCAGACAATGTCCTCTTGAAATGTACTCAATGAACGATTCTTCTGACTCTGGTCTAGAGAGAGAATTCACTGCTTATCAACTCCTCTCCTACTACCAGAGTTGCCGAACACTGTATACATTACAAATCTTTATTGGAGCTTTTGTCTCTCTTCATGAAAAGGAAAGGATCATCTTTCAAAAAAAAAAACACAGAAAAAGGAATAGAAGCAAACCAGTTATGATTGCTTTCTCCCAGTTCATTACCCTTCTAACCAATTCCATCTTCCAAATGACTTTCCTTCTCCCTACTCTTCTTTAATCAAAGCATTAAGGCATGTTTTCTTGTTTGAGTACTACTTCTACAACTGATATGATGAATTATCCAGATTTTTAAAAGGTCAGCGTTTGCGCTCAGTTTCATAATTCCATCAGTATCCAAGGATAATTCTTTTTATTTATATGTTTGCACTTGCAGATTTAGACAAAGAATTTGGTCCTCTGATTATCCTGCCAATCAACATATTTTATTTTTTGTTTGAGTGTGAAAAAATGAACATAAAATAAGCCTTTGCAGTGGAGACAGGTAAAGTTTCCTACAATAGCCATTAAGTTTGAATAATGAGGTTTTAAAGAGACAGCCTCTAGTGTTGCCCTATAGAAACCTCAACAATGATTGTGCTTTCGCGGCATGCTCTGTAAACCCGCAGTGTAACATTTGTTCTTCTTACCGCCCCTTGTGGGTGTCACCCTTGTTTGAAACTCTCCTATGCATCTGTTACCAGTTCTCTCTCAAAGAGCATCTGCCACTTGAGAGGCAAGCTTTTAATTCATTGATTTATCATCTTAGATACAGGTTTTTATTGCTTGCATTTGAATATTATATTTAAGGTGCTTTTGTGATTACAGATGTTTTACATATAAATTGCTTTATACTCAGAAAAAGCTTTTTTTTTATTTGTTAAAGAAGCTCCACATTCATGTGTTTTACATTTTAATATCCGCTACACTGCAAAGAACTTGTGAATTGCTTTCGGTGCTGGCAGGCACAAGGAACCAGCATCTGGGATTGTTTCTGCTACAAGGAAAAAGTTAACTATGTGTGTGCAATCTTTTTTCTTCCTAGAGAATCCAGATATCATTAATTATGAAGGAAAGCTTTGATTGCTACTTTGTCCTTAAAGGGAGAGAATAAGTCACTAAAAAACAAACAAACAAACAGAGAATACAAAAAAGCTGCTCTTATTCATAATCTTTTTAAGCCACATGATTAAAACAATTAAGTTTTCACTCATTTGTTACTTGTTTCTTGTTGTCTCATAAAAATCTGGAAATCTGCAGGGCTGCATGGTCTTTGAAATAATAGCACCATCTGCTGTCTGAAGTTTGACTCATTACTCGCGTTAAGAAAATGAAGGTGGTGGCCATGGCAAAGCTGTTCAGATTTCAGGACGTTTTGGTTATATGCAAATCATGTAAAACTACGAACCTCCCCCCTAAAGGTGAAAACAAAATCCTGACTGGAGGAAGCACTAGAGACTGATCCTTTACCTCTTGGCAGACATAAGTAAAGACATTGCATTGTCAAGAATATTATGACTGTGCTTTGTGATAATTTAATTTAGTGTATATTCGTTTAGATGATCATGAGAAGTGGGACAACATAGACTTGTGAAGAAACCCCTTAAAGCAGTCCGGGTTTCTCTGCCACACAGCCCCATATAGAAGCAAAAGTAACTCACTTCTTTTTTTTTTTTTGTTTGTTTAATTTATTTATTTATTAAAGATTTCTGTCTCTTCCCCGCCACTGCCTCCCATTTCTCTCCCCCTCCCCCAATCAAGTCCCCCTCCCTCAGAGTAATCAGGTTCCCTGCCCTGTGGAAAGTCCAAGGACCACCCACCTCCATCCAGGTCTAGTAAGGTAAGCATCTAAACTGACTAGGCTCCCCCAAAGCCAGTACGTGCAGTAGGATCAAAAACCCATTGCTGTTGTTCTTGAGTTCTCGGTAGTCCTCATTGTCCGCTATGTTCAGCGAGTCCCGTTTTATCCCAGGCTTTTTCAGATCCAGGCCAGCTGGCGTTGGTGACTCCTTAATGTATTTCACAATAGAGGTAACTCACTTCTGAACAGAGGCCCAGCTACATCTCCAGGATTAGTCCTAGTGGGAGCTGCCGGCAGAGCTGTCTGTTCCCTGTCCTCAGGTCCTTCATCCAGAGGAATAATGCTACTCCATTTAAACTGGCAACTGTCTGGATAAATGGTCATTGAACGTGGGTCCCAGGGCTCTCATAATAATAAGCCACTAGAAGTTTGAAGAACACAGAGAGGAATTAAGCCGTTCTCCAATTCTCTTTCATGCTGATTTCTTTCAACAAGCTTGAGGTCAACTGTCATTCAGTTTCACACACAGCTGTTTCCTTAACCTCTTAACTATCCCAGAACTTTCCTGGCAACCATCATCACCAGCTGCCTGCTACTGCTTTACTTTTTGCACTGAATGCAAGTTGTACTATCTATTGCAGATTTTTACACTTTGCACGACAAGTTTATTATGTCTTTTAGAAGTTAATTTTTTTTTTCCTGAACACCACAGTCACATGTGTCATCCTTGTCTCTCTGAATCAGGACTTTGTCAGAAACAAGGAAAAAGAGAGGCATGTTGTCCTTGACTGCTAAAGGAAAGAGAATGAATTTTCAATTGCAAGTGACTAAAAATGAAAATGGAATTTTAAAAGCTAAACTATGCTATTTTTATAAATTTAAGTGTATGCTTCCTATTGGTGCGTTGTAACTGGAAATATAATTTCAAGGCATCCCCTTAAGCATCATGCAAGTGCTGGGTGATAACGCGAAATCCTGCCTGACACAGCAGAGCTGCAAGAAAAGTCCAGTATTGATCAAATTCTTTTTGTGAGAGAGGACAAAATGTCAGCAAGGGACCCTTTCATATGATGTGGACATGGGAGAAACAACCTGATTTCAATACTGGGTCAACAGTACTGGCAAACAGGCACCTTAGCTAGTTGAAAAGTAACCATAAAGTCTCACCAGAACTCCATGCAAATTTACACAAAAACTAGAACAGTAAAAACTTCTCAGATTTCCCAAACGAAAGGCAGACCCACTTCCTGAATTTCTCTTCTGTGTCTGTCCTCATATAATCATTAAGAAAGAATCCATAGTATCATAAAATCTTGCTTGGCTTTTGGGAGCTTTTAGTTATACCAATAAGACTATAATCTAGAGCAGGGTCACCAAACTTTGTGTAAAATCACAGAATGTCAATATTTTAGGCAGCATATAGTCTTTATACATACTCTGTGTTGTCAGTGTAACACGGGAGCAAGGAAAATATTAGATGGCAAATACTATGTTCCTGTAAAACTATTCTAAACAGCAGACAACATTTCCACAGAGACTATAAGTAATTGTTTTTATAACCCATGCTAGTACGCCGTCTGGGGTAGCTCATCTAAAATATATAAACAATAATAATAGAGGAATAGTGTTTGTGACTCCACGTTTATGCCTGTATAGTTCTTAATCACTGAAGGCTTGTTTTCACGTGACCTCTGTTTACCTCTGTGTTGAAGAGTCTAGTCTAATAAAGGAAAAATGTGACAACACCGAGTTACACACATTAAACAGGCAGATACTATTCATTGTTGTTATATGATGGTAAAATTCCTCTCTCTTGGCTCTTTAAACCTGCTAAATATTGGTCTAAAGCTCACTTAAAATCAATAGAGCTGCTATGTAACATTTATTGGAGATATGGACACACATCTATACACCCCTTATAGCACACCAATGGCAGAAAAATAAATGTTTTTGCCTTGAAGGAAAATTCTCCACTCTATACCACAGAAAGGAACTAAAAATAAAGAGATAACATTCTTTATCTTTCATATATAAAAAAGTCTGAAATAAAGGAGAATGGTACCTGTTAAAAACATGAAGGTCCTTGAGAACACAGATCCCCAGGGGAGCCAGAATAGTAAACAAGCAGGATCGTTCTCTCAAAAGAAAGGTTATTAAGAACCTGTTCTTACATCCAGAAGACAGGGAATTGAAGATAATGAAGAACAGAAACTGAAGATAGAAGAGCCTGGTGATCTGCATTATCTGTTGGGCGAAATCATATCAAGTTCTCACAACCAGGACTGAGGTGAATAGTGATCTAAATGACCCCTACTTTATCTGTATAGATGAGGGCTCCCCCAAGCTCCCCTCTCTAGTACCAGAGATGGCTAATAGCCCAAATGACGTTTACTGCTATCTGAATGACAAGGACCACACCAAATACTTCTTTAGGCCCTTAATAGCCCAACTGCAGAATTAATCTTCTTAGAAGAAATTATAAATACATAGAATTGAGTTTCAATATATTTATGCTTCCTGGAGCACCAAGGATTGTAAAACACCAGAAAAGGTTTTCTCCAAAGTTTACTGTCTTTCAACATGCTGGCAATTAGCTGATTGGCATTAGACGCCTAAAGATCCTTCCAGTCTTTCTTTTCTTCTTTTATTTCTTTCATTTTTTTTGACAAGGTTTCTCTGTAGCTTTGGTGCCTGTCCTGGAACTAGCTCTCATAGACCAGGCTGGCCTCGAACTCCCAGAGATCCACCTGTCTCTGCCTCCCGAGTGGTGGGATTAAAGGTGTGTGCCACCACCATCCGGCTGATTCAGTCTTTCTAAGTCAGGTTGAATTGATATTCCATTATTACTCCTTCATAAATTATAACCCTGCAAGCCATGACTCCTGGAGAAACCAAACCTCATGCCCCAACACCCAAGCTCCAGCCAAGGTTCTGAGCTGAGCTCACAATTTTAGAAAGACTCTATTTGAAAAGTGAAGAAGAAAAACCAGCTGAACCAAACTGACCCCAGATACCCATTATATACAAAAAAAAAAAAACAGCCAAAAAAACCCTGCATGTTTTCAAAAGCAGCTTATCTAAAGCAAAGAGCTCCCTTCCTCTGTTACAACTCTAAAACCTTTCAGTTTGCACTATTTTGCGTCCCCGTCCACCATGTCATCATATCTCAATATACTACTCAATGCTGAGTTTAGTCTAAATTCCAATTCTTTACAGTTTTTCTTACATGCCTAATTCTTTTATTATTTTTTATTGAAAATAGATTCTTTTCTCATACGAGGTTTCTTTTCTCATACAGGGTCCCTTCCTTCTAGTCCTCCTATCTCACCCCCAACTCCCTTCACCACCAGATGCAATCTCCCTCTCTTCTTCAGAAAAGACCTGATCTCCAAGAGACAACATTCAAACAGGACAAAATGACGTAATAAAGACAATGCAAAAGCCCTCTCCTGGTTTCTACTATCCTGTTCAACTCCAATTTGTAATCTTTCTCGGCGTAATGTCAGCCTGTGAGTTTGCCACTTCACCAACTTCCATCTGTTGACAGAGGAAGCCTCTCTGATGACAAGGCAGGAATCTATGAATAAGGGAGAGTATCAGAAATTAATATAGCCATAATAAGGAATCATTACTCAGGCTTTAAATAAAATGGCTTTATTAATATCATCTTTCTTATAGAGACTGATTTTATACTAAAATGACAATCTATTTTGTGACTTAATCAAGATCAAGATCATATCCTTCTCCATAAATGATCTCAACATATACTCAGAATAATAAAGTTGGCCTGTCTCTTCTCTTACCTTCTCTGACTGAGTCTGACTTCGTTGATTTCTAGATATCAGGGGGGACAGTGTTATCATGAGCCACCGGTCTTTTTGCCTCTGAGAATGAAACTTCCTTCTTCCAATAATCTTTTTCTGTTTTTTCTTCTTTGTTTCTTTCATTTCTTAAACTTCCATATAATTGTTTAACCTCATGTTTAAATGTTTGTCTAAACATGGTTTAGCAAACCCAGCTCAGCCTGAGTATAGATCAAGATGCACTGGAATGATTCTTGGGAGCTTATGTTGTATTAGATCACATCTCTTTTCTTTAGTCTTTCTTAGTCTCTGCTTGTGAAATTGTAGGAACATAAGCTATTTGGGAATATAAGCTACCTTATCTGGAAAAGTCATTTTGAACAGAATTCTTTATTGTTTATATGAATAGAGCAGTTATAAATCTTAAGAAACTACACTTATGGAAATAGGCGCACTTCAAAAGTAAAGGTTTTTTTTTTTTTTTTTTTTTTTTTTTTTTTTTTTTTTTTTTTTTTTTTTTTTAGAATCATCACTTACTAAGGTCTATGTGATGAAGAATAATGATTGTCAACTTGACAGTTATCTTGAATCCTGTAAGAGATCTAGGCAAACCTTGAAGCTTGCTTCTAATAGATAATCCAGATTAGGCCAATTTAGGAGAGAAGGCACATTCTAAAAGTGACTAGGACTGTTGTATGCATTAGTGTCCCGGACTAAACAAATGAAAAAAGTGAGCTGCATCCTCACATTCATCCGTTTGTCTTTCATGACTGTGGGTCATTGTGACCAGGTGCCTCAAGATCCTGCCACCATGATTCCCTTCCATAATGGAATGTTCCTTTGGCATGTGAGCAATCTTCCTTTATCAAACATTTTGTCCCAGCAAGATGGAATGTAATTAATAGCCTACTTTTGTGAGGCCAGTATTTGAGAAATTTATCAGTGTATAAGTGACCATAAATTTCTAGACTTCTTAGTTGAATTTTCAGAAAAGTTCCATGTTGAATAACTTATATTTCCAAGTCAAAGAAATCAGGATATGTTTGAAAGAAGGGTTTTCTTTAAAATGCACCAAGCCAACACATATAACTGATATTGAAGTTAATTAGCAATTACTACTAAAGTCAAGATTTGGGGTCTTATTATTTATTAAGAATGTTCAGTGTATTTTTTAATGATGCCAGTATTTTTTGATCGTTGGAGCCATTTCATATATTTATGGTAAATTCCATTTGTTCTATCACACCCTTCTTTCTTAAAGCATTAGCTTTATTAAGTACAACATCTGTACAGAACAGACTGCTAGCTTTTAAGACAACTTTAACAGAAATGTATATTTCATGAAACTGTAAAGTGTTTAACCTTGAGAAACTGATCAAAATATCTGGTACTTTGGTTCTTTGCTTTGATGCCTCAATGAAATTTTCAATGGGGATTTTGTAAGCCTCTTAGCAATGTTCTTTGTAAGTATTTTCCTTATATCAGATTTACTACTTGAATATGAAACTACCTGCTAAAAAAGGAAAGGGAGTATCTAAGTAGCTTCAATGGATCATTACTGAAGCCCCATGGTATTACTGTATTCTTTAATTAAAAACAAATTATGTAAACCCAATTGATTGTGATGAAAAATTTACCATAATAGCTCTAAAAAATGAAGAAGTAAATGTATCAGTGCATTTGAAAGTTCACTTTTGAGACATTAAATAATGTTCCTGGGTCTATAACATCTTGCTCTTTGCCCAAGAAATTCATTTCCTAGACAATTGCCTCTATAGGAAACACTCAGGGTTACAGGGAACAATCTTCTATAATCTTACTGATACTAAGTTAACACTGCAAGCTTTTAAATAACATGTGGCAGGATATGATTTATATGCAGAAATTGTACTGTGTGTTCATTCTGTGGAGTCTCGGGCCTCAGGATGGACAGACAAAAAATGGTGCATCAATTATTATTAAACTAAAATGTCTTTCTTCATTTCTGAGCTCAAATATGCTTACCCATTAAGTTATAAATGCATGGTCAATGAGTCAAGATACAAAAGCCCCTAGTAGATTCTATGTCTACACACCCATGTCATTCTGTAGTTCTGTCATTACCATTGTCATAGTTATCACATACAATGGAGATAAAGGGAAACTACGCTATCATTTAGAAACAGAACTTACATTATACAGAAGAAAAATCTCGAGTATACTGAGGGAATGGGCAAGTCCTTCCTGAATTAATTTCGCTTTTATTTGGCATCAGTAATTTCTCTAGTATCATTAAGTGTTTGGTATTTTTAATGTTTTCAGTTCACTAGCATTTTGAATATTATTAATATTTGCTAGAAAGACTATATGTCTAGCTAGCATCTTCAAATCCAAAGCATTTGGAATCATATTGGAAATTTTTACTTATAGTGAACACACAGTTAATACAACAAAAAATTTCTTAGCCGGGATGAACTGTGTCACTGTCGAGAAGCCCCAAGAAGTGTGCAAGAAAACAGCCAGCAATTTATTCTAGTCTTTATCTTACTTCATAGGTCCTGTTCTATTGCTATACATAATGTGAAATTCCATGATACCCTACAGATGGAAAGTCTGCATTGCATTGGGACAAAGTAAATAAAAAAATCACAAAATAGATCCAGAGAATTCATTGATAATAAAAGTTACCCTTCTATTACAGAAGTCAAATAATATCCTAGCTTAGTCTTTGACAATTTTTGTTGTTGTTTGTTTTATTATTTATTTATTGTTTCCAGCACATCTTTACTTAGTTTCTCCTCCCTCCACTCTTACCATTCCCTTGCCAGCCCAATACACCTCCCCTCTTCTGCATATTTCCTGCTTCTATGTTTCTCTTCACAGAAGAAAAGGCATCCCAGCGTTATTGACAGAAAAGGAAATAACAAGATATAATATCCCTAGGTACAAATACGCATATTAAGTCTTGGCAAGGCAACCCATTAGGAGCAAGACAGTTGCAAGAGTAGATATAAGAGTCAGAAAGACCTCTGCCCCCACTGTTAGGAATCCCACAACCAGGCTAACAACCATACGTATATGCAGAAGACCTAGGTCAAACCCACACAAGCTCTGTGGTAGCCATTTCAGTCTCTGTGAGTCCTAACATCCCCAGTTAGCTGATGTCTGTATGCTGTGTTCTCCTGGGGCTCTCGTCTCCTTTGGCTCCTCCAGTTCTTTTTCCTTCTTCTATGGGGTTCCTGGAGCTACAGGGGGAAGAACACCACGGAGATATCTAATTTGGATTTTCTCTTCTGCTAATGTTAACTGAGAGTCTCTGCATCAGCTCCTATCAGTTGCCAGTGGAAACCTCTCTGATGACAATTCAGCTAAGCAATAATATATGAGTAT
Organism: Microtus pennsylvanicus; assembly: GCF_037038515.1. Taxonomy (NCBI): domain Eukaryota; kingdom Metazoa; phylum Chordata; class Mammalia; order Rodentia; family Cricetidae; genus Microtus; species Microtus pennsylvanicus. Next base: position 36,978,625 of record NC_134587.1, read on the forward strand.
ATAAGTACATTATTAAGAATTATTTTATTGACTTTATTTTATTGACTGTTTAGTATATCATATGTCCCTGGGATATCCAGCTTACTATTCCTGGTTATCCAGGCAGCATCTGACTTTGGCTCCCTCTAGCTATATTGATTTCCATTGTGTCTATATATGTTTGCCTTCCCACCAGCTATGAAGGAGTGTTTGCCTTATTCCACATTCTCTCCATCAGTAGGTATCACTTGCGTTATTGATCTTAGCCATTTAGAGAGGTGTGAGATTATGGTGACATTCCATTTGTTTTGTTTTGTTTTTAACAAATAAAGATCTCCTGAATATCAGAGTGTAGAAATAGCCACACTAGTTAGCCATGGAGACCAAGCAGTGGTCACACAACTCCCTTGGATGGATTTCTGAGAGTTCAAGGCCACCCTTGTCTACACAAGATTGAACCAGTCTAAAATAGAAGTAGAGGCAAGTGGTGGTAGCTCACACCTTTAATAACAACACTAGAGAGGTAAAGACAGGAAGTGCCTGACAGGGTAGAGAGAGGAAAATAAGACAAGAGGAGACAAGAGCTCAGGATTCGGTGTGTGGTTTTGTAGAAAAGTCATCCAGTCTGACTTGTAGAGACAGGACACCCCATTCAGCCTGAGAATTTCCTAGAGTTAAGAACTAGGGGTGCACCCACACACTGAGACAATGGGGATGTTCTATCGGGAACTCACCAAGGCCAGCTGGCCTGGGTCTGAAAAAGCATGGGATAAAACAGGACTCACTGAACAGACAATGAGGACTACTGAGAACTCAAGATCAATGGCAATGGGTTTTTGATCCTACTACACATACTGGCTTTGTGGGAGCCTAGGCAGTTTGGATGATCCAGGCAGACCTGGATGGAAGTGGGAGGTCCTTGGACTTTCCACAGGTCAGGGAACCCTGATTGCTCTTAGGACTGATGAGGGAGGGGCACTTGATCAGGGAAGGGGTAGGGAAATGGGAGGCGGTGGCGGGGAGGAGGCAGAAATCTTTCATAAATAAATAAATTAAAAAAAAAGAACTAGTAGCTGGCTTCATTGCTTCTCTGATCTTTAACCTTTCACCCCCAAATGTCTGACTCTGGGTTTTTATTATTAAGACCAATCAAAATCTCAAGGTAGATTTGATTTGTATTTCCCTGACAGCGAAGGGAACATTTGAGTGTTTCACAGATTTGAGATTCCTCAGCTGCGAATTCTGTTTTGATATGTGCCCAATTAATTAACTGGATTATTTGATTTTCTGATATCAAATTTCTTGAGTTCTTTACATATTTTGGATTGGAGTCCTCTATTTGATGCAGAGTTAGTAAAAATCTTTTCTTATTGTATAGAATAAGAAAATTGACAGTGACTTTTGCCTTAGAGAAGCTACTTAACCACACGAGGTCTTCTTTATTAATTGTTGACATTATTGCCTGTGCAGTCGTTCTTCTATACATAAAGGTGTCTCTGTGCCAGTGCTTTCAAGGCCTTTTGAATGCTTTCTTCTATCGGGTTCGGTGTGTTTGTTTTTGTGCTGTGGTCTTTGATCAACTTGGACTTGAGTTTTGTTCCTGGTGAAACACAGGGATCACTTTGCATTCTTCTACAAGCAGACATCTATTTTGACCAATACCATTTGTTGAAGATCCATTCTTTTTCTTCAGTGTGTGATTCTGGTTTCTTTATCAGAAATCAGGCATTTATAGATGTATGAGTTTATATGTGGGTCTTCGGTTGGATCCCATTGATCAGCATAACTCTTTTATGTCAGTACCATGCGGTTTTTATTACTATAACTCTGTAGTACAACTTGAAACTAAGCATGGCAATAACTTGTACGAGTTCCTTTGTTATTCAGGATAGTTTTTGCTATCCATGATTTTTTGGTTTTTTTATATGATGTTGAGAATTGTCTTTTCAAGGTCTGAAAAAATGTGTTAGAAATTTTTTGGAGACTGCGATGAATATGGAGAATGCTTTTGGTGGGATTACCCATTTTAAGGATGTAAATCCTACTGATCCTGAGTATGGGAGATCATTTCACCTTCTTATATCTTCTTCGATGTCCTTCATACCAGTCTTTCACTTGATTAGTTAAAGTTATGTCAATATATTTAATATTATTTGAGGATACTGTAAATGGTGTTCCTTCCCTGATTTCTTTCTCAGTTTATTTATCATTTGTAAATAGGAGAGTTTCTGGATTTTTTTAATTAATCTTACATTCAGACACTTTATAAAAGGTTTTTATCAGAAGTAGGACTTCCCTACTGGAATTTTTAGGATCACTTATGTATGCTATCATATCATCTGCAAATAATGATACCTTGTTTTATTAATTTACCAATTGTATCCGCTTGACCTCCTTTAGTTGTCTCTTTGTTCTAACTAAATTTGCAAACACTTTATTGTTGGTGACATCAGGATTTCAGCTTTAATCCACAGTGATCTGTTAGGATGAAAAGAGTTATTTCAATTTTATTTTATTCATTGAGTCTTGCTTTCCAAAAATTTTGTCATTTTTTGAGAAAATATCTGAAGGTGCTGGTGAAACAGTATATTCTTTTGCGTTGAGCAGAGTTTTCTGTAAATATCTATGTCGTATTCACTTTGTCTATAATGTCAATTAGTCTATTTTTCTCTTTAATTTTTGTTTTTGACCTTGAGTTTAGTCCAAAGACATTGAGAATTGCAATGTCAGCTTTATGGATTTTTTTCTTTGATGAATATGTAGTGTTGCTCCCTATTTCTTTTGGTAAATTTTAGTTTGAAGTCTATTTTCTTAGATATTAAAATGGTCACACCAGCTTACTTCATGTTTCCATTTCTTAGAATATCTTGTTAATTTCTGTTATTTTGTTGTTGTTGTTGTTGTTGTTATTGGTTATTCTTGTGGCAGTGGTGTTATTAGGGGTGGTGTGCTTGTGAATATGTTTTTCTTCTTTTTGTTTGCTGGTGTGAGATTATTTCCTGTATTTGCATGTATGTATTAAACTCCTTGGTTTTGAGCTTTTCTTTACAGCACTTTTTGTTGGGTTGGAATTGTAGGTAGATAGTATTTAAATTATTTATTATAGACTATCTTATTTTCTCCATCTATGGTGACTGAAAGTTTTGCCAAGTATAATAGTCTGTGCTGACATTTGTGTTCTTTTAATGTCTGTATCACATCTGTCTAAGCCCTTCTGGTTTTAGACTAATCATTGGGAAATAAGGTGCAATTCTAATATGTCTGTCTGACTACCTTTATACATGCCTTGGTCTTTTCCTTTTGTAGGTTTTAATGTTCTTTCTTTGTTCTACATGTTTAGTGTTTTGATTCTCCTGTGGCGCTGAGCTTCTCATTTCTAATTTAATCTAATTGGTGTTATGTAGACTTCTTGTACGTTTGTAGGCATGTCTTCTTCAAGCATTTTTCTTCTACAATTTTATTTAAAATATTTTCGGGGGGGGGGGCGCTGGAGAGATGGCTCAGAGGTTAAGAGCATTGCCTGCTCTTCCAAAGGTCCTGAGTTCAATTCCCAGCAACCACATGGTGGCTCACAACTATCTGTAATGAGATCTGGTGCCCTCTTCTGGCCTGCAGACATACACACAGACAGAATATTGTATACATAATAAATAAATAAATATTTAAAAAAATATTTTATGGGCCTCTGAGTTGGTATTGTTCTTCTTCTATTCCTACTATTCTTAGTTTTGTTCTTTTCACAAGGATTCAGAATTCTTAGTGGTTTTGGGTAAGAATGTTTTCAGATTTAACATTTCCCATTGATCAGTCTCTATTTTTTTTATTGAATCTTCAATGCCTTAGAATCTATCTTCCATCTTTTCTGTTGTGTGAGTAAAACTTGCTTCTGTAGTTTTGTTTGTATTCCCAAACTTTTCATTTCCAGAATTCTCTCAGTTTGTGTACTCTTTATTAGTTTTATGTTCATATACAAGTCTGGAACAGTTTTATCTGTTTGTTTGTGTTTTTATAGATTTCCTTGAAGATAGCTATGCTGTGCTGGAGACACGTTGTCCTCTCTGTTATTGATTGTGCACTTTTGCTATAATCTAGGTACCTGGGTATAGGGTTATATAGGTCCAGGTGCTGAATTCTGGTTTTGTTTTTGTTAGGTAGGCGTTTTGTTCTTTGTTCAGTTTCCTTTCTGGATTTTCAGAGACTGGGTTATGTGTGTGCTGCCTGTTTTGTTGGCCTACTCAGCTGATGCGTTCGTGGGGGAATATTTGCTCAAGTTGTAGTCTGAGGGAAGGAGAGGCCTTCTGTTGCAGTGTTAGTGCAGTGCTAATGTTGGCGCTGACAATTGGATCTGAGGTAACAGAGAGTGTGAAGAAAGTCCTTGGACAGCATACCTGGTTTTCTGGAAGGCCTGGTCTATGCTTGATCAGGGGGTATCCTTCTAAGTTGGGGTATAGGCCACAACTACAATGCAGAGAACCCTAAAGCCAGAAGGTGATGATATGTAAAATCCATAGGAAGAGTGGAGAATGGATAGGGGAAGCTGTAGCTTGTATTTTGCTGTCACATTGGTGCTACTCTGAGAACTGGGTCTAGGGTAAAAGAGTAAAATTTTATTGTTACATATACCTCTTTCTGGGGGAATTTATTGTCTTGTTTTTTTTTTTTTTCCCCACAGAAGCAGAGCGACCCAAGAACAGTTGTATTTCTGAACCGTCCAGGTCAGCATGAGAAGAACCAAAAAATAACTGTAATCCTAGGACACCCTGCTTTATAACTCTCAGACAGATCAATATGTCAGAGTCTCCTTTCCCAGGCAACTGCTCTGGCTTACATATGTTTGGGAAAGAGCCTTGTAAATTTTGTCACTTTCAAAAAGTCTTTGAGCAAGTAAATTTCATTTTCATCTTTAGTCCTGTAGGTTTCATTTACTTCCTGCCTCGTTGGATCCTCTGTTTTTCTTCCAAGAGATCATGTTGCAATTTGGAGGAGAGTCTCACAATAGGATATGATGTTTTAAATGAATCAGTGCAACGGAAGAATATTGAAAAATAAGAGCTTCATTGTTCTTATACTAAAGAACAACAGCATCTGCCACTTTATAACTATTCTTGTTTCTACTTTATTATTCTGTCGTGTGTTAATAAATTCACTCAGGACTTAGGAAAATTAAAGTCTTAGGATACAAACCTGGGAAAAATGACTGAATTACCTTATTAACATATCTAAATAGACTTGCCTGCCAGGTTCTCCTCATAATCTCTCAGTCCCTACCTGTTTCAGGGCCCTCCTGGGTGACATACCTTGTCCCCATCTTAAACTTCTCCAGCCCAGGGGTAAGACTACCCTTTTCCCAGCCACCCTTCCTTATATAATCCAGACGTTTTGGTTACACACACTCTTTGCACCTTTGGTCCTCCTGAATGCTGTACTTTGTTCCTCTCTCATGTTTCTTCCTTCCCCTCCTCCCTCTTCCCAAATGGTCTAGTCATGCCCATTCTGGAATTTTGCAGATGTCTCTGCCTCTGTCTATGCTCTCTGAAATATCTACAATAAACTTTCTCCTCCACCATACCTAGGAGAAGTCCTGTTCCTTTCCGTTCTTCTTTTTTTTTTTTTTTACTTTTTCTTTTCACTCAGTTGCTACCAAAACCCAGGACCAGCCATGTTTCCTTTCTTTCATTTCCTATCCTTTTCTTCTTTTTATTTATAAGTTAAATCCCCAAGTGTGCTCATGAATAAGTTAGACCTCCAGGTCCACATTTCAACATCTTATTGTAATATACTTTCCTTTTTTACCAAATTACAATGCTCTACAAGTGATAGTGCCATATATTAAAGTGATTGATAAAATCTGTGGTTAAAACCCACAACTATCATCTAGAAATTTTCTTAGCATCATTAGTAGCCTAGAAAGACATTGCACATTTTATATTTCCCTACATTGTACCCTAAATGAATGTGTATTACACTTTTATTGAAAAAAATTTCATCTTCCCTGACATGTTATATTCATTTTATTTTTAAGAAAATGCAATAGGTTAAACAATTAACCAAATAAAATTCTTCCCTTGTGTAAGATTTAAGCTTTTAAAATACTAAAAGGTTAGTTACATTAGTCAATAAAGCTCAATCAAATTCTATTCTCATGCTGTTCTTCTATTTGATCATACTTATATTTCTATCCATACTTTATATCTCTTCCTCATCTCTCTAATTACCCTCTTACCCCTCTGAGTAAATATTAGTTGCATCTGAAAAGATATTGTTAGATTCTACATGTTTTTAGGAAAATCTTCCCTTTTATCTGTGCTCTCTTTCCACTACAGTCCTAAACATATTTAATGAAGCTGAGAGGAAGCGAGTTTTAAATTCTTGTCATGATTGTCTTCCTCAAGAATCTGGGAAACTTTTTAAGCACAGTGGTGGATTCACGCAAATCAGACCGAATGGGAATGCTCCCTGTCTTGTTTCTTACCACCAAACTACTTTAAATTCAGTTTGAAAACAGAACATATTGGTACTGACAAAAATAAGATATTATTATGCAGTTCTATCTTTTTAGGAAGAGTGTGATTATTTTGGTACGTGCTAATAAAAGTTTCCCAAGTTGTTTTTGCTATAATGAATAAAAAAGCATTTTCTCAAATGTTATTCACTTCTAGCTTAAGGGGAAGTTTCAGAAGGAAAATGAAAAACTGAGGAAGAGTAGAAATAGAAAACTGAAACCACAGGTGTGTGTATGCAGTGAGTATGCCTGTAATAACTTCAGACTGTATATCTGAAATGATCCACATTCTCTGACAATATACCCTCCTTCTTTAGATTTATTTCTTATGAAGCTTTCCTTGCCTTTTTGACTCCAAATCCCTCTACAACATGGATTCTCAAACTACCTAATGTGACTTTTTAATACAGTTCATGTTTTGATGACCCAACCATAAAATTATTTCATTGGTACTGTAATTTTGCTGCTATTATGAATCATAATGTGAATATCTGATATACAGAATATCTGATATAAACCTCTGGATAGGCTACTCCTATGGAATATTAGTTTAAAATATTTTACACTCATTTATGCTGTGGAATATTTGTTTGCTGATGTGTTTCCTTCTTTTACACCGCATTTGTTTAACGCTGTAATTTTGTGATGCATTTCCTGCCTAAAATACCTGATTGGTCTCATAAAGAGATGAATGGCCAATAGTTAGGCAAGAAAGAGGGATAGATGGGACTGCAAGGAAGAGAGAATAAATAGGAAGAGAAATGTAGGCACCAAAGAAAGGAGGTATGAGAAAAGGAGGAGAGGATGATCCAAGGGGATAGCTACACAATTACACAAATAACCACTGAGTAAAAAGGGAAGAAAGATATATAGAATAGAAAAAGGTATAGGCCCAGATGCAAAAGGTATATGGAATATTTTAAGTTAGAAAAGCTGGCTATAAATAAGCCAAGCTATGGTTGGGCATTCATCAGTAAGAATAAGCCTTCATGTATTTATTTGGGAGCTAGTGGTGGGACCCCAAAGAGAAAAGAAAAACCTACAGGTCAAGACCCACAGGTTGAGAAGCACTGTTCTACAGCATCTCGATTAAAGAATACTTCAGCAAAGCCCATTGGACCAGACATCATCAAACTGTCATGTCTGAGCACTTTGGATGTGTGGTATGTGTGAAATGTTGGTGATTCAAATTTCTCACCTAACACTAGTTTGAATGTATTTGGTGTCCTCCACAGCTCTCACTTTTACTTTAAGAACAGTGAGATCTATTTATAACTCAAAGAATTCTACCCATGGAGTCCACAATATCAATTTTGGTTGGCTATAGCTCATCTTCGAGAGTGTTTGCTTTAGAATATGTTCAATTATTCAATTCAGTCACAGTTATGTAACTGTTTACTAAAAAGAGAGAAATCACAAGTATGCTTCAAAAATTATTAGAAGGTATATACTTTAGACACTAAATTGTTAACATATGACCCACAAACACATTGGTTATTATTATTAAGTTTGGATGCTATAAAATTTTAGTCAGTAACATTGTTTCCCCTATTTAACCTAGATTTATTCATTTCTTGTTAATTGTTAAGGCTTACATAATGGAGTAGTACACAGCAGAAAAAAGTCTTGAATTTAGCAGGATAATGTATGGAGCTGGAAAACAACATTTTGAGTAAAGTAACCCAGACACAAAGAAACAGTTATCACATGTACTCACTCATAGGAGGTTTTTAAACATAAAGCAAAGAAAATCAGCCTACAAATCACAATACCAAAGAACTTAGACAACAGTGATGTCCATAAGAGAGACTTACATAAATCTAATCTCCATAGGAAGTAGAAAAAGACAAGATCTCCTGAGTAAATTGGGAGCATGAAGACCTTGGTGAGGGTTGAAGGGGAGAGGCAGGGAGGGAAACAGAAAAAAATGTAGAGATCAATAAAAATCAATAAAAGAATTAAAAAAAGAAATCTACATGGCCCATAGCACAAATATAAGAAGAAAAAAAAAACATGTTTAAGGCCCAATTTGTAGTTCAAAATTAGAGCAGCAGTTTCGTATGCCTCATCATGAAAACAAATTAGAAACTCTAAAGCAGACTCCAGGAAGAAGTGGATGAGCAGTTTCAAATGTTTTAAAGCTGCCTCTCAAAAGAGAGATAGAGAGTGAGGTTGAAAAATGCCCAGTTTGGAAAATTTATTGATTAACTTCATGTAAATATTTTTATTCTGGCTAATGTTGCTCTACCAGGGCGCGCGTTATTTTCTATGATTAGCCAGTGCAAATCAGTGGAGTTCATTTGTTGCCCTTTATCATTTCTTTTGATCTTTTCTGTAAATAGAACTTTTTCTTAACAATGGCTATTTTCTGTTTAGTTTTGAATATTCATAGGACAACTACTGAGTGCCTTTTGGAAGCCAGAGCTTGTACTAGTCAGGGCTCATTTCTCTTTGAGGAAAAATAGAACATTGCTTTAAATGGTTATGAACTGTGTTGTATACAGAGAATCACTTGAAATATATTTTAAATTATATGTTATTAATAATTTAGCCAGAAGATTTATACCCTTGCCTATGCTATAACACACGCACACACACACACACACACACACACACACACACACACACACTCACACTTTTTCTCTTAATCTAAATCCCTTATCATTATACACATGAAGGTATTAGACCTACTTGACCAACACAATAGAAATCAATGAGTAGAATAGAGCATGGATACAGTCGAAAAGTACATCCCTAGTATGGCGTCTTAGGGAGTATGGGTTTTCATCTTGTTTTGTTTTGGGGTTTTTGTTTGTTTTTAGTCTTAAATCTCAATGCAAGGTCTTACTATCTAACCATCTATGCTATATGAAAATGAAAGAGTGTTCTTAGTTGTTCCCATCTATTTCTGCAGATACCACAGATACAAATTCATTATGCTGAAAATGATGAGACCTGCTACTGCTTAGAATGAAGTAGCTGTTGCTTTAATTTGGGCTGTTCTAGCAAAATGCCAAGTCAGTTGGGTGGTTTAAATAGAATATATTCCTTAATTGTGGGGAATGGAAACACTGAGTCTTGGGTACCTGAATGGTCAGTTTTAGAAACATAAAATTTTGAATTTGATGAGGACCATTTCCTGCTTATATTATCATATGCTGGACAGAAAACAGAGTAACGTAACTCTCTTCTATCTTTTAACTTCATCAGTCCCAATCAAGAGATTTTCATTCCATAGTCACTAAAGAAACTATTACATAAGGTCAAGATTTCAACACATGAATTTGTAATGGAAGGTGAAAGGTTAATAACCTGAGAGCCTCAGATGGGCTGAGAAACTCTGGACAGGAAACCTGACTCCCTGATTAACTCCTGGTAGTCCTGAGGATCCAGGATTCTTCTGATGAGATCATCTTACCAACCTCCATTGCTACTGACCACTTTGAGATTGCAAGAAACTGACCTGCAGATGAAATCTTCCTTCCTCAAATTCCCTTTTCACACTATAAAATATTGAAGCCCTCTGTAGCATGTGTGCACAGTCTCCACCCCCACAGAGAGACTGCTGCCCTTCATTGTTCTCGTTAAAGGACAGTCTGCTCCTGAAGATGTTGGCCTCCTCTTTTATTTTCAGATCACCTCCATCCATCCTGATCTAATAGGAGGGACACACATCCAGTCCACAGCAGATATCGTATAATCTTTTGCTCAACAAAGATGCTTGAATTTTCATTCTTTAACACTAAAAATTCAAATATGAAATGCTCTTCTCTTTCCTGCATATTTATACATTACCCATACACTTGAGAGAGAAGAATTCAATGAGAAAATGAGCAAGGTAAGAAATATGCTAAAATTGCTTAAAGCATCAAGGTACCATTAATAAATGGATTCCAAATGCCTAATATACTGTTATTTCAAATTAACAATTACATTTTACAAATTTCCAGTAGACAACCAAAACTCTCAACTGTTCACTGTTTCTATGTACTTAAGGCAGCATTCATCTCACAGACTATAAAACTTTCAGCGTTTCTTCTTCCAGAAGCCACACAGTATCTTTCCTTCTCCAGAATCATCTTTCTAATTTTGCATTGCATGTTTCTGTATTGAGGTACTCTTGGGAAAAAACTCCACTGTCACTTTTATTGCTATGTTGCAAGTATTCAAAACACCCAGAAAACTGGCAAAAGGGTAGCTCAGGAGAAAAGTGTGATTACCTTGTTCAAAGTCCTCATTTTAATTATTAGTATAAGGAAACTGAAAATACTGATACAAAATTATGACTGAAACCATCATTTAAAATGACACTCTTCAAAATGCACACATTTATATGTATATATATATATATATACATATATATGTGTGTGTGTATACATGTATGTGTATATATATTTCTTTATATATATGTACATAACTTAGATATATGTGTGTATGTGTATGTTTGTGTATTTATACTTATTTTTCCAAAAGAAGGAGTCATTATTATCATAAGATTTTAGTATTGGGAATATGATAAATAAAATGTTCTCCTGATTTCTTCCTTCTCATGCTTCCTTTTCCATTCCATCCATTTCCTATTCTCCCCTCTTGGTCTCTTCCTTTCCAGAGTATGTATGTAGTTCTTTTTTAATAAACGTTCATTATCTGTGAGGTTGTTGTATAGTTGCTATTTAGAGAAGCTCCTGTTTCTTTGCCACACTAAATTGCTTCCTGAAACAACTCAGTGTACAGTTGGCCTACCATTCCTCCTCTCCTCTCCTCTCCTTCCCTGTTCCATCCTTCTGTCTAAATCTGCATAACTGAATAACTAGTGTGATGCATCTTGTGCCCATGAAACACTTTCCGATTGAACTAAACCTGTATTTTTCCCACATTATGGTTTTGACCAGTCAGACATAAGGCTCATATCAAATATTGGTTATTCTGTGCAGTGGTATGCATTCTTTTCTTGGAATTCCTACTACTTCAAATAATAATAGCATTAGTTGTCATATTCTTTTCTAAAAAAGACAAGGCTAGACTACAAATCACTCTCAAGTAAAAAATACACATTTTAAAGTTAAATTAGAAAATAAATGCCCGTAAAGAAGGCTTTGAAATCATGATAAAAAATATGTCAAGTAAAGAGTAAACTTTTTGTCTACATTTAGGCCTTGGATGCACTTAAAGTTTTGTCACATGGTAACTTTTGTGTGAACACACCACGGTTACTCCATAGATGAAAGTGCTCATCTTTGAGGTCTGTCTGCAGCCCCACTCAACCTTGATGCTAATGTTATTGCACTTTTAGTTATAAACTGACATAACGTCTCACGTACAAAACCACTTTCATGCCAAAAAAAATCACCACATTATCAAAGGTCTTATTTTTTATGTTGGCCATTTTCTTATATCTCTCCCTGCCTAAGCCTTAGAGAAGACCTAATGTCCATATATCATATATGACATTTTCACTACAGAGGCGATGATGGAAAAGGGACATGTAAAGGAGGGCCTCATCATACTCCTCTGTGGTTATTCTTGTAAAGGTTAGAGACACATTTAGATCCTTAAGCCCTAGATTTCATTTTTAATAAAAGCATTCTTTCCCTGTGACCTTTCTTTTTTACTGGGAGAAGCCAATGCTAAGTTTGACAGTTTAGTTCACCTTACTACTTGACTTTTAAGTAAGAACTGAAAGTCTATCAGAGGCCGACTTTTTTATTCTTGAGACTGTAGAGGTGTATTTATTAGCATTGGCATTCTTCTGCCTAAGACTGGAGGAATTTCAGCATTTTTAAAAGGGCTGGATGGTGAGTGGAACAAAAACAGAAATGCCATTTTGACAAATACTTGGTATTTATATTCTCACTTTTCACTTGAATTAAAGTCTAGGAGTGCAAACAATATAAGTATATGATAAAAAATAACTGTTTTGGAAGGTCCTAATATACTTGATAAACATGGAGAAACCATCTGGTTACTCAACCTGAGACTTTATCACAGCTAAAGAACTTTCATAGTGCTGGAAGTGGCTAGGCACACTGCAGGAGAATAATCAGCAGTCTTACCCAGTTGTGAGCCCCATTCACTACAGTAATGACAAGCCCAGTAAGACATGCTCACTACTGTAAAGGTTGCATGAACATCGTGAGAGCAGTCAACAGCTTTCTACTTGGATTTAAGTTCTTCTTCACATCATGAAACCTATACCTAGCACTGTTATTGCGCTAAGAAAATATGACGAAGTATATCATAGGTCCTAGGAGAGAGCCTACTACTATTATTCTGCTAAGTTAACACAGTATTAAAAGAATTGCTAATAATATACCACTGTATCCATAGATTAGTACATATCTCAACCCTTATCAGAGAAGCTTCTTCTTGTAGTCAATGGAGATTGACTTAGAATTTTTGAAAGTGTAATGAACTCATTTTATTACAACAATTATTCCATTGTGGAGATTTGAAATTGATAGTGGTAGATATTGTATACAGTGTGATTTATTACTAGTGCTTGGAGAGGTGGATATTCTCGTTCATCAGTTTACTTCTCAGGACTTCATGAGATATTTGTTCTTGTCCTGATTTTCCTACAAACTTCATAAAAACTTCAAATACTATCTCAATTACTGATTTCTTCCTCAGTTATCTAAACATAGCTTGCTCTCTGTATGTGTGTGTGTTATATGCATGTATTTATGTTTGTGAACCCATCTATACAGGTGCACATATGCTTGTCTTCATATGTGTATAGAAGCCAGTGGACAATTTCTGGTATCTATCTATGAGTTTCCCCATAGTGATCTCAAATCCCTCCTTGCTCATATAATCCCTCCTCCCTCTCTTTGACTGGACTCCACGATAGTGACCCAGTGCTTGATTCTGTATCTCTGATCTCCTTCCATCATTTACTGGATGATGGTTCTCTGATGACAAATTGGGTAGTTATTATTCCCTCATGTTCCTTTCCCCCTTTTCTTCCCCTCCTGCACACTCCCAGTTTACTCAGGAAATTTATCTTTTTCATTTTCCCGGGGCAGCCCATGGATGTCCCTCTTAGGGGCTCCCCTTTTTACATAGCTTCTCTTGGACTCTGAGTTGTGGCACATTAATTCTTTGCTTTACATCTAATGTCTACTTATGAATCAGTAAGTACACAATGTTTTTGAGTTTCTGGGTCTGTATTACATCACTCCGGATGATTTTGTTCTACTTCTATCCATTTGCCTGCAAATTTCATGATGTCATTTTGTTTCTACCACTAATACTCCATTGTGTAAATGTACCACATTTTCTTTATCCATTCTTCAGTTGATGGGTATCTAGGTTGTTTCCAGGTTATAGATATTATGAATAGTGATGTTTGAACATAGTTGAGCATGTGTCCTTGTGGTATGATTGAGGATCTTTGGGTTTGTGCCCAAGAGTGGTATTATTAGTCTTGAGGTATACTGATTCCCAATTTTCTGAAACCACCATACTTACTTTCAAAGTGGCTATACAAGTTTATACTTACCCCAGTAGTGGAGGAGTATTTCCCATCCTCCAAATCTTCTTTAACATAAGCTGTCATCAGTGTTTTTGATCTTAGGTATTCTGACAAGTATAAGACGGTATCTCAGAGTCATAATTTGCAATTTCCTAATGATGAAGGATGTTGAGGAATTAATTCAATGTCTTTCAGCCATTTGAGATTATTCTGCTGAGAATTCTCTGCTTATATCTGTGCTCCATTTTCTTGCTTTTTTTGAGACAGGATTTTTCTGTGTAATAGCCTTGAAACTAGGTCTGTAGACCAGGTTGGCCTTGACCCCACAGAGATCTGTCTGCATCTGTGGCCAAAGTGCTGGAATTAAAGGTGACAAGACTGCCCATTTTTAAATTGAATTGTTAGACATTTTGATGTCTAGTTTTGTGAAATTTTCTATATTTTGGAGATCAGTAAAAATAACAACCTTACCAAAAGCAATCTATAGATTCAATGCAATCCCCATCAAAATTCCTACACAAATCTTCACAGACATTAGAAGTACAATACTCAACTTTATATGGAAAAACAAAACAAAACAACAACAAAACAGAATCACTGAAACAATCCTGTACAGTAAAGAATCTTCAGGAGGCATTGCATCTCTGACTTCAAGACATGCTATTGAGCTATAGTAATATAAACAGCCAGGTACTGGCACAAAAAAAGACATGTGGATCAATGGAATCAAATTGAAGGTCCTGATATTAATCCATACACCTGTGAACCCTTGATTTTTACCAAAGAAGCCAAAATTTTATAGTGAAAAAAAGAAAGCATCTTCAACAAATGATGCTGACATAACTGGAGGTCAACAAGTAAAAGATTGCAAATAGATCCATATCTATCCCCATGCATAGAAGTTAAGTCCAAATGGATCAAAGACTAATATAAATCCAGCCACATTGAACCTTATAGAAGAGAAAGTAGGAATTAGCTTTGAATGCATTGGCACAGGAGACTACTTTCTAAATGTAAAACCAGTACCACAGACCCTGAGAGCAACAATTATTAAATTGAATATCCTGAAACTAGAAGTTTCTATAAGACAAAGGACATGGTAAATAAGACAAAACGGCATACAGAATGGGAAAATATCTTTAACAACCTCAACCTTATTTTTTGAGAGAATATTTCTCACTGAACTTGGGTCACTTACTGATTCAGTAAGAATACCCATTAGACAGCCCAAGATATCTTTATCTCTGCCTCTCCAGCAATATTAATACAGGTATGCATTATCAGGCCTAGCATTTTTGGAAGTGCTAGGGATTTGACTTCAGGTTTTCATATTTTTTCACTTTACTGACAGAATTCTCTCCAGTATTTAATAGATTGTTTATCTTTAAATTTAAATATCTAGTCCATGTCTTAATATGACTTTATTGAGGCCCAGAGTAAATGAGAGTTTGATTTAGATACAGACACTATTTTCCTTCACTAACTTTCTAGTTATTTGGAGGATTAATGTTATCTCTCTCACTGGATGAATAACTCTGAGAGTGGATGGTTTAGCCCTGTGGTATCTCTTCTGTCTTCTGAAAGTTACTAACTATGCACCGGCAGGCTGGTTCTTTTCTCGAGATTTGACTACTGAGTAATCACTGCCTCTTATTTATCTTTAGAAGTCAAAAATCATGAGAATCCTAAACAAATAATGAGTTTTATGTCTTATCTTTGCATAAGAAAACAGAGAGAATGACCTGAAAACTATGTTTGGCAATAGCAGCTGTTAAGAGGATGGTCCTGTTCCTTTACAACTACAATGATTTATACATATTTGGTGTAAATCATTCTTAGTCATAATAGACTTTATTCAGGTTTTAGCAGGATCCTTAAAATATAAATAAATATAAAGTCTCCAAAAATCATGGGTCACACAGAGAAGTTATGCTTGTCTTAAAACATCTCAGGTTGATCTTCTTTTGCCAGAGGAAATGTTAAAAGTTAATTTTCTGTTATATTTTGTATATTTTTTTGGGAATTTAATTCTTCTTTCTGAAATATGAGGAATAAATATTATAAAGGATTTTTAGCTATATGCAAAATTGACCTCAGATAATCCTTTCCCCAATAGTTGCAAGCGTTTTATTGATATTTCAAATAAGATGCATATTTAATCTGTGAAGAAAATGATGCCACACTTTGATTCCATTTTCATTCTGTAGCTACTACCTCCCTTATGAAGAAAGAAAAAGGGTTTCTCCTTTGTAAATGATTTGACTTTAGTCAATCTGATTATTAGTGTTCCTCTACTTCTTCTGCCTGCCTTGCGCGCAAAGGAATATCTGTCAGTGTGTCTTTGAATTAATAGCTGGAGACTTCAGATTTTCAATATAATTCATGTACCAAAACAAACAAGAAATTGTGTCCTACCCTCACTTAAAAGTTCAAAGATTAAGGTAGAAAACATGTGACCATATCAACTGGCTTTTCAGGGTATTGAACCTGCACAGAGCTAAGAACTTTAAAGGTTATCAAATAATAAGAGTCCAAGGGGAAAAGACTCAATAAAAAGCCTTCTAATAAAAGCTGGCCAAAGAGAGATGATGTGGACAAGGTCAGGGACACAAAGAGATGAGTGACAGGAAACAGGCTCTATGAGGCACAGACCAGAGTGAAGAGAGAGACTGTTCACTGTGGCTTCTCTTCAGGTGTTAAAATGCAAAATCATCAATGTGAAAAACATGTTTGACAGAAATTTATAATGAAGTTCATGTAGATCATCTGTGTACATACTTTTAGTTAATTGAACGGTTCTTTTTCAAAACCTCCAGAACAAAGTCATAGCTGCCCGTTATTTTCCTGTACACTATGGTAAATTCTTTGAGGTTCTGGGAAATTAGACTTAGAAGCTCACACAAAATAGGCAAACATCCAAGCATTGAGTTTTATCTCCAAAGTTCTTTCCTCTTCAAACTGACATTTTTTTATCCAGTCATTTATTCAGTCAGTCACTTAGTTTTTGCTTGAATGACTTGTACACACATGAAGGCGAGAGTAGGACCTCAGGTATTCTGCTCCATTACTCTCTAAACCCTTCTCTTTGCAAAACGCTGTTTCTCTGAGCTTGAAGTTCCCAATTTGACTTGGATGGATAATTAGAAAACTTCTAAGAACAAACTGCCTCTGGTGTGGGAAGTCCTTCTGTATATGTGTTGCTTTTATTGGTTAATAAAGAAGCTGTTTTTTGGCCAGTGGCTTAACATAATATAGCCAGGCTGGATATATGAGAGAGAGAGAGAGAGAGAGAGAGAGAGAGAGAGAGAGAGAGAGAGAGAGAGAGAGAGAGAAGGTGGAGTCAAAGAGCCACCAGAAGAGAAAGATGAAAGTCACTAGCTAGAACCTTGCCTGTAGGTCATGAGCCTTGTAGTAAAATATAAAATAATGGAAATGGGTTAATTTTAGATGTAAGAGCTAAATAGCAATACACTTAAGCTATCGGCCAAACAGTATTACAAATAATATAGTTTCCAATTGATTGTTTTGAGTCAGGGGGTTTGGGAAATGAACAAGAGGCCTCCTACTATATGTCTCCATGTCTGTTTTTCAGTTGGTGCTGGGAACTTGAATTTGGGTTCACATATGTTCTTATTGAGCCCTATTGTCAGTCATTCTATTACCTTTTTATTTGACAGGATGTTCATTCAATTGACCAGGCTGGCCGTAAATGTATTCCAGTAAGTTCTGTTTCTGTGCCAATGTTTACTATGATTTCATAGTAGAAATATAGATTAGTTACTTTGATACAATCATACATGTAAATTTCTCATGATTGTTTTGAGTGTGTGTGTGTGTGTGTGTGAGAGAGAGAGAGAGAGAGAGAGAGAGAGAGAGAGAGAGAGAGAGAGAGAGAGAGAGAAAGAGAGAGAGAGTCACATAAAGTGACTCAGTTTCCACCTGGAATCTATTCTGACTTACAAGTCATTTGAGTACAAATATGTGTTTCTGTCTCAGTTTCTTTTATTTGCCATTTTCTTAGCACCATAACCCCCTCCAGGTATCCAGGATGATTCACAAGAGCAGGCTCTAATAAGTGGCACCAACATGAGGCCCAATGGGGAATTTTTGTGAAGAGCTTCGTAGGCCAAAAGAGCAAGGAGAAGTGGAACTGAGTTTATCTGGGAACTGCATAATGTAAATATAAAAATAAGTAAACACCCAGTATAAACATAAAGCAGTTAGCCATGTGATGTGAAAAAATAGAAAGAAAGAAGTAGCTTAAGTTTAAATGTTAATATAATTATGGGTCAAGAAAATAATAAGCATCTTTTTTATGTGTTCCTGTCTCTGAAAAACTTAAGTGGTACTGGTACCTGGTTGTCTGTAATTGCTTTCTGTTTTTGTCTATTAATCGTTTTTGTTATCCTAGAGGACATGAGACAAGTAGCCTCTGTCTCTATCCCCTTTAATGTTTTTATTGGATAATCAGTTCCAGGACTTTGAGTCCCAAAACAAAAACTTCTCAAAGGAGAAGCATGGCAAGAGCTACCTCCCTTGGTTGTTCTCTGGATCACAACCAGTCATTGGCTCCTACAGATGGTTGGGGTGAGCAAGCTCAGTTGGGCAGGGAGGAGACTACTGGGAAACATGCTCAGGCAAACAGGGCAGTGGAGAATTGACTTCCTACAGTTCCAAAAGTATGGGAACATGAAACAGAGAATCTGAGAGTGTGGCCAAAGAAGTTAACATTTTTTATTCTTTAGAAACACGGGCAGCCAAGAATACACTCATGTCTGCCTACCAACACTGCTCCTCCTTCTTTCCTTTCTAAGCCAAATTCTTCTTCACTGTGATAACAAGTCAAGGTTTCTTCTGCTGGCCAACACATTCCCACCTTAACCCTTTATTGTCTTGATACTACTTAAAAGAAATTGTTGAATTACCTACCTGTACTTTGTAAAGCTTTGACTTTAAAATAAAAGTTAGATTGGGGAAAACTATGCTTTTATTTTCACAGGAAAAGAAAAATATATGCTTTTAGCCATTTGGATCTAGTGGGTAACACTCGTCATAATTTAAAGAAATTTGGTACTAATTATTTTTGATTAAAGTAAAGAAAATTGCTGCTAGCCTCAAATGTTTCATATTGTTACAGGTTTTTAAGTTAGTGCAAACTTAAGTTATTATTGTGATATGCACACATATATGTATATGTATTACATATTTCTGACCTTATTTAAAATGTTATAGCTATCCAATGTTCTACAGTGTTAGAGAAATCACAATAAAAGACTTTGATGTTAATTTGCATTCTGTCTTGGCAGAGAGATGAAAGACAAGAAAAATACAAGAGGCTGGAATAATAAGAGGAAAAGAAAAAAATGATATTGTTTATAACTGGCTAAACAAGAGGAGAAAAGATAGAGAGAGCCAGACTTGAGGATACATGGAAACTTGTAGAAGGTTAGAGGCGATATGAACAATACTGGGCTTAAAGGAAAAATGTAAACTATGTTACAGTTGGTTTTTACTGCCTTGGTGAGAGTTACTTAAGTGCTGAATTTTCCTCCTGGGTGACAATCACGGATGAGTTGTTTTCCTGATTTCCTCACATGTTTTTCCTCATTTATGTTCATTCTTTTTTAGGGCTATATAATTTTCTTATATTTATTGTTCCATTTTTTTTAACTTTTTGAGAACTTCACACACTCATCATTCATTTGATTAAATCTATCACCTAGGTCCTCTCCCCTCCACCCTGGAGGGGAGTGGGGTGTGGGAGTGGGGAGAGGGGGAGGGAAAAGGGAGGCGGGAAGGAGGTGGAAATTTTTGATAAAAAAATTAATAAAAATAGGAGAAAATCACCTTTACCACATGATTTGTTACACCTGTTTCCTGTAATAAAAATCTACTGTACAAAAAAACGAAAAAAAAAATCTATCACCTATCCCCACTCCCTTTGCCCAAGCCAGTTTTTTTTTCCCAGTATTTATTGAGAGAGAGAGAAAAAAAAGAGAGAGAAACAGATGCAGATATAGACAGAGAGCCCAAAAGAGAGAGATGGGTGGGAGAAAGGAAGAAAAACAAGAATGAGTAAGCAGAGATTCACCTTTAAAGGGAAGGGGCTTTGGCCACATAGCATGTCAGGGTACTACCTGCCATGCTGGGCAGAGATAAAGGGGTACTCTGCCAACTCTCCAAGAAGGCCAGGTGTGCCTGGATACTAATACAACCCTAATTAGAGAAGCTGCTTCCTGTGGAGTTAACACAAAGTCCTTCAACTGGACAATGCAAAGAATGAGAGACTTTGGAGTACTCAGTTCTAAATGAGGTGACTTCATTAACCTCCCCTGCCGTTTAAGTTCCTTATGGGATTAGAGGTGGAAAGATAAGAGACAGAGGTGTTAGGTTATTCAAAGGACATTGTGTCTTCAAGAAACAACAGAATTGACATTTGCATGAACTCACAGATGCTGTGACAGCACACATAGTTTCAAGTCAGACAAAATTCAAACTTGAAGAAGGTGAAGTACAGATGGTGTTCATACTAAACTAGAAGTTATTTGCATTCAGGAAAGGGAAAAGCAACTTTCTACACTGGAGTCACTGGGTATGTCACCCACTCTAGAGTGGCAGAGCCCTTGCTCAGGATTAGGTGGTCAATACAAAACAGACTCTATGGTTTTATCATTGTGTAGTTTTTTTTTTTGTGGGCTTTTTTCTGTGTTGCTCTTTTTTGTCTTAATAAAAATTTTCTTTGTTTGATTTTCATTCTGGTTTTGTTCCGAGAGAGAGAGAGAGAGAGAGAGAGAGAGAGAGAGAGAGAGAGAGAGAGAGAGAGAGAGCATGAATTTAGTTGAATAATGAGAATCTGGAAGAGTATGGGGAGGGAAAATATCAAAACAAATCATATAAAAAAATTAAATAAAAAAGAGGAGAAACTCTCCATGACATATTACCATTAAAGCATATTAATAATAAAAAGGTATTCAAATTTGCAAGACAGTAAGGTCAAGTAATTTATAAAGGCCAGACCATCAGAATAATAACTGGTAATTTTACTAAAAAATTTTAAAGCCAGAATAAAAGGAAATGTGCATTCTAAATTGTGAAAAAAAATTACTGTCAACCCAGTCTATTATATACAACAAAGACATCTATTAAAATTAGAAAAATAAAATCCTTCTACATTAAAAAAAAAAACATCTTAAAAGTAATTATGGCCACTAACGCCGTATTGTAGAGGATACTGTGAGAAATACGTCAACATAAAAAGAAAGGAAAGACGAACATAACTAAGTGGGGACATGGAATAAACATATACTATCAGGGCATTTAAACAAAGAGAAGTCAAACTTGGTGTTATTTTGGTGTCCTGTAAAACCCCTTTAGCCAGAAACTCTACAAGATGTACTTCATTCCTGGAAATTAGGGTTTTACTTGGAGGCATAAGATATTTATTTGAGGTATTGTCTGTTCTTTTATATTGTGACTCCATTTAATTTCTTTCATGTGTGTATAACTTTTAGAAAGCATCTATAATACCAGGTTTACTTATGACTTGCCAAAAGACCTTTGATATTAGCTGTTATTATTTATATTTTCTCCCATTTGACTCCCCCTTTAATTATTCTATTCCAGTTTCACTCTTATCTCTGTATTACAGTATACCATATTAGTTTTCATTCCATAATAGATGTCATCCTCCCTCCTGTTTATTTAGAAATATTGTACTTCTGTAGTATTTATATTAAAGCACATATATCTAAATATCTAAAGCTTAAAAGTTAACATCAACATATGAAAAAAAACATGAAATGTTTGCTTTTCCCTTAATCAGGACTACTGCTTCTAAATTTATCTTTTTACCTCAAATTTACAATTTTAGTAAGAGTTGACTAATATTTTATTGTGTAAATGTAGCATATTTTAATTAAAATATTCATTGGTTGATGGATATCTAAGTCTTTTTTCATGACTGCCTATTATGAAGAGAACAACAGAGAACATAAATAAGCAAACATCTCTGTAGTAGTACTTTGGGTATATACACAGGAATAGTAAAGCTGGATCTTTCTGTAGATATACTTTCAGCTTTTTTCAGAGCCTTCACACCAATTTCCATAAGGCAATATCAATTTTACACTTCCACCAGCAATGAAGACGTGTTTCCTTTTCCTCACATCCTTGCCAGCATGTGCCATCCTTTGCTTCATTAATCTTGATCATTCTGATGTGATAAAGTGGAATCTGTTTGCTTATTTTTTTTCTGGTGGATAAGGATGTTGAAGTTTTATTTGTTTCTGCGTCTTTCTGTAGGCTATCATTTTGTTGGAATGATGGTGTCCTTTGCTTTATAGAAGAGTTTCGGCTTCATGAAGTCTCATTTATTTATTGTTGCTCTGAAAGCCTTTGGGAACCCTGTTATGAAAGTCCTTTCCTGTGCCATCAGCTTGAAATTCATGCCTTACTTTCTCCTCTTCAAGGTTTAGAGTATATGATTATATGTTGAGGTCCTTTATCCATCCGGAGTAGTAGAGTTTTGTGCAGGGTGATAAATATGAATCTCTTTTCATTGACCAGTACCATTTGTTGAAGATTCTATCTGTTATTTGGTATGTATTTTTTTTACTTCTTTGCCAAAATTTAGTGTAATTTTATAATATAAATTGAAGAGTAGGAAGGTGATACCTTCAGCAGTTATTTAATAACTCAGGGTTATTTTAGATATCTTGTTTTTTGTTTGTTATTTGATTTCTTTTTGTGTATATGTTCACTGTGTGTGTGGTGTGTGTGTTTGTGCATGCCTGTGCACAGATGAGTAAAGTAAAAGATTCCCATCAAAATCCCAATGAAATTATTCATAGAAACTTAAGAGATTATTTCAGAAACCCATGAAAATTTCTCCAAAATCGATTACCTATAAATTGAGAGCATCATACATTCTATCTGATCACAATCTAATAAGTATAGATATGAACAGCAGACACACATAAAGTAATCAAAATCACAGAGGTTAAGAAATACATTTCTGAGTAATAATTGGAAGAAAGTTCTTCTAGAAGTAAATTAAAATATGCCTAGGAGTGACCGAGAAAAACACTATTCTAAATGCCATAATAAGAGGAGAATTTTTAATACTAAGTGTGTGTATCAAAAAATAGAGGAATCTCAAATTAGTAACGTAATGATGGGATGATGTCCTTAGAAAAACCACCCCAAACACTATCCATAAACAGTAGATGGGCAGAGACAATGAAACTTGGAGATGAAATTTGTGAAATAGGAATATTAAAATAATAAACAAAAATTAGTGAAATGAAGAGTTGATCTTTGGGAAAGTTAGTAAGATTGACAACACCTAGTGAAATGAACTAAAAGAAAGAATTAGTACCCAATAAATTTAGAGTTCAAAGGGAAAATATTGTAACAGAATATTTACACAAATATTATAACAGGAAATTCACAGAAATATAAAATGTATATGCCATTAAGGTGAAAAATATAAAAGAAATGGATGAATTTATAAATACATAAACTCTATCAATGTTAAACCAAATGGTCAATGAGATGGAAAAAGTATTTTTTTAAAAGTTCTAAATAATAAAAAGGCTGAGGACTGGATGGATCTTCCACAGAATTCTTTCATACTTTCATAGAAGTATTAAATACTTCCTCAAGTATTTCAAGAAGTGCTTGTTTATTTAAAGAAGTATTTAAGTATTACTTAATGCTCAAGTATTAAGTAATAAGTAAGTTTTAAGTAATACTCACCAATTATTCCACAAAGTAGAGAAAGAAGGGACACATCTAAATTCCATTTATAATGCCAGTATTCCTCTCATACAAAAGCAAAACATTAGCCAAACACAAAAAAGAAAATTAAGGGTCTCAGTAGATAAAGACACTTTTTGCTCTTCCTTTGAATCCAAGTTCAGTTACTAGCATGTGTACCTTGCTATTCATTACCTTCTATAACTTTAATATCCTGGTATCTATTCTCTATTCAGGTCTTCATGGACACATACATGGTATATTCTCTCACAGATAATCACACAAAATGTTAAAAAAGATATAGAGAGTAGAATTATAGTGCAATATTTCTAATGAATAAAAAGTATCATTAAAATATTTGAAAACAGAATGAAGATCATGTTAAAATATCATTTATCATGATCAAATTGCTTCATCCCAAAGATCCTTGGATGGTTCAGCCCATGTAAATCAATTAATGTAAAGTACCCCTTAAATAGATGCAAAGACAAAAACTGCATGTACAAAATGTGAAAAAAAAAAAGCCTTTGATAAAATCCACCATTCCTTCCTGATAAAATTTCTCTTGATTCTAAGGATACCAAGGTGCATATTCCACCACAGTAACATCAAAATACAACAAGACTATAGTCAATTTAATGCTAAATGAAAAAAAAAACCTCAAGAGTTTTCCACTAAATTCAAGAACTAGACATGAATATTCGCTCTCTCTATTCCTGTCTAATAAAATTTTGAATTGTTTCCTCAACCAGTAAGACCAATAAAGGAGATAAATCAGATCCCCTTAAGAATGGAAGGTATCAAAGGAAGTATCATTTGCAGCTTCTATAGTTACATACAGAAAGATGCCATATGAAAACTCCCACAGCTGATGAATAATTTTAACTAAGAAGCAGAATACAAAATTAAAATACAAAAGCCAGTAACCTTCCAGTAAGCAGATGACAAGCATACTGAAAAAAAATCAGGGTGATAATTCAATTCACAATAGGTTAAAATGATCATGGAATAAATCTAAGGAAGTGAACACTTTTATGATGAAAATGTTAAGAACTGAAGAAAGAAATTGGGGGAGGCATAAGAGAAGAATAGCTATATTGAATGAATTTCTAGGATTAGTATTACAATATTCAATGCAGGACTCACCAATATTCCAGTGCAAATCTTCCCAGAGACTGAGAAATTAATATCCAAATTCATAATTGCGAACCAATGAGCCAAGTTAGTCAAAACAACCTCAAAAAATAAAATTGCTGCTGGAGGCATCACTAACCCTGACTTTAATTGATAAAAACACTGATCAGTACATATTAATTGATTTTATATCCTATACAATCCATAGGGACAATGGCAACTTTTCCACTCCTTTTGCAGTGTACCATCATAGAATATTACAGCTCTAAAGCTGAACAGAATGAGCAAGGACAAAGAATTTAGACAAATATTACTGTGAACCTGACAAGACCTTAGGAATTTATAAATATTATTTACTGAATAGACCTTATTTACTAAACATATGTTGTTACATATCTAAATTTTCTAGAAGCCTAGTCAAGCAGTTAGCAAAGGCATATGTAGTTAGGTATAAATCCCTAAGTCAACTTTTATTAATCTGAGTAAACCTTTATAACCTTAAAATTTCTCATCGTACAAAAATCAGTACAAATCTGAAACGTTTTATTGACCTGTTGTGTAAAAGAAATAAAGGATAAACAAAGAGCTCAGCAGGTCTAAGAAGTTTTATAAATGATCATCTTAATAGGTTGATGTCACTTGGCATATACCCTTTAACCCTTTAAAAATAGCTGCCTATCATGTGGTTGGTATTTATAATATTATTTTAAACAGAAATGTTTAAATGTACCCTTTAAGTAATATTAAAACAGACTTAGAAATAGATCCTGGTCAGACCATATGGCATCTCCAGATTCAAGAAAAGATGATTCTCAGAATTTCTGGGTTACTGTGAAATAGAAATAAGATGATAGACATAATTAACATCAAATTATTTTCCGTGTTTTGGGCTAGAGGGATGACTCAGAGGTTAAGAGCACTAGCTGCTCTTCCAGAGTTCCTTAGTTCAATTCCCAGCAACCTGGCAGAATACTGTATACAAAATTAACAAATAAACCTTCTAAAAAAAGGTCTTTGATGCACAGATCAGGTAGTGTATGATATGAGAGTTACATGATAGGTCAGTGAAGACCCTCCCCAGTTCTTCACCCCTTTGTAGTATCTGAGTCGATTTCCTTGGTCTGATGTGTCCACTAAGTTCTTGGGTTTTATTTTCCTAATATAATTTTAGTGTGCCTGTTGTAGTTTAAATCAGAATATTCCCCATAGACTTATATTGACTGCTTTGTCCCCAGTTGCTGGAACTCTTTCAAAAGGATTATGTGTGTCCTTGTTGGAGGAGGTGTATCACTGGAGTGGGCTTTGAGGTATCAAAAAAACTGATGTTATTCCCAGTGTTCTCTCTCAGCCTCTTGTTTGTGTATCAAGATGTGAATTCTCAACTTTTCCCTTGCTCTGCCATTATAAACTCTAACCCTTTAAATAAACTCCAACCAATAAAAATAAATCTCTAAACTGTATTAAATATTTTATCTTATAATGTGTCTTTGTTTTGTTGTTTATCACAGCAAAAGAAAAGAAACTAAAATAACACCCTTCTCTTAGTCTAAATTCACCTCAAAAAATGTACAAGATAGCACCTTTTCTTTTCTCATAAATAAATCACTTATCAATGTAGGCTGTATAGGTTTTATGTAAAATTGCACATAACATCTCTGAATATCCATACTTGGGAAGGTTCGCATGTTCTCTTGTGTGCGCAGTCATCCTCTATCCAAAATATCTTAAAATAGTCTCTCAGGTCAGATTCAGACTGAAGATCTAGAGTTGGAAAAGAGTGATTAATTACTGATTATTCTCTTGAATTTCTGTTTCTAGTTAATATTCACCATCATAGAAATTATGATCATAATCCTTCAAACAACAAGACCATGAGTAAACTAAAAATCCACAACTATTTTTGACCAAACAGATTGTTACATCCGAATATCTATGCTGCGTGCCTTCCTCCCAAATAAAAGGATCTGTCATATATGAAAAATAGCATTGTACCCAGAGAGGCTGCTGCCGTGCCCAGTAACAAGGAAGATATAAACAGTAATGGTGAGTCGAAGGTTTCTGGGTGTGAACAAGCTTGAGAATTTAATTTCTTTGATACCCGCCAAAGTTCCTTGATCCCCTTACCTCTATTTCTCATGGTATTATCAAAGTAAATTTCTATTCTTCTTCTGTCAAGAGAGGAGTTGTGAAATTATCTTGAGATAATTATCTTCAGATAATTACCAATAACTAATTTAAAATTTCACTCGTTTCCTGTCCTCATGACAACCAAACACTAACCTCTCCTCCCAGTAAGATCTTTCCTAAGGAGTCCCATCTTTATTGTTACTCTCAAGTGAAAATCATTTAGAGCAAATTAGATGAGAATCAAATTTTTTGCTTCAGAGGAAGGGAGTAAATCTACTTATTAGTAGATTTAACTTAGGGGATTTGATTTTTATTATTATTTTTATGAGAAAATTATTAGTTAATATTATAAAATATATAGATTAAATTATATATTTATGGAAATTCAAAGACAACAATACAATGAACCCCAATGTAAACTGTGGAGTCTATTTAAGTAACAATATATTAATGATAAATAACTGCTATCCAGTGAAATTTTCATACTGTTGGAACATGTTATTAATAGGAAAACTGATGGTGGTGATTGAGAGGTGATGGCACCTGAGCATTTGCCTCTATGACCCCTACCTCGTCCATGTAACATGCATGGAAAACTGTCTCTAAGTTTTACTGTCACCTGAAAATAAATAGAGTCTGGATACATTCTACCTCAACTAAACAGTGGTGCATAGGTAGCCTTTCCAGAGCAAGACGTCCTGAAGATTCTTCTTTCTTGAACACTCTTTTCAAATGGAAGCATTTCAAAGACATTTGAACTCTTACCTCCTGGTTCAGTGGATGGGTGACGTCATGCCCTCCAGGCACCTTTCCTATTGACCTTTTCAAAGAAGAATGAGATTTCTGACTAGTGGCTTAATATATTTGATAATATATTATCAAATTACTGCTGCTTCATTCTCTTTTGCCTTTGCTGCAGTTTTAATAAGAATCAAGATTCTTTTCTCAACAAACTATACATTTTAGGATCTATCTTTTCTATTTTCTCTTGTTAATCACAGTGGGGGAAAAACACAATTTTTGAGTGAAATTTGAAGTAAATTTTATTAATCACTGGCCATGACAATGGACACTGCCCAAGTCCATATCCTGAAATCCCAGGGAACAGACAGAAATTACATTAGAAAGGTGCTTATAAAAGCAAAAACCACCGATGTATGAGCATCCTGTGTAGTTTGGACAATCCACCTTGTTTACAGAAGTGAAAACACATGGCTCATTATCTTATATGAACAGTCCCCAGCATTCCAGGAAGTTTTCTGTCTTTAGACAGACAGGTAAGAAGCATTATCGTTTTATAGATCTCTTAAGCATAGTAACTTAAACTGAAAACATAACTTTAGACCTCTCATTACTCTTTTCCACTGTATATATGAGAAAGTACTGCACTTTTTTTGCCAGAATGCAGCATTAATTTCTTTTTTTAACTTTATTTATTTATTAAAGATTTCTGTCTCTTCCCTGCCACCGCCTCCCATTTCCCTCCTCCTCCCCCAATCAAGTCCCCCTCCCTCGTCAGCCCAAAGAGCAATCAGGGTTCCCTGATCTGTGGGAAGTCCAAGGACCACCCACCTCCATCCAGGTCTAGTAAGGTGAGCATCTAAACTGCCTAGGCTCCCACAAAGCCAGTACGTGCAGTAGGATCAAAAACCCATTGCCATTGTTCTTGAGTTCTCAGTAGTCCTCATTGTCTGCTATGTTCAGCGAGTCCTGTTTTATCCCAGGCTTTTTCAGATCCAGGCCAGCTGGCCTTGGTGAGTTCCCGATAGAACATCCCCATTGTCTCAGTGTGTGGGTGCACCCCTCGCGGTCCTGAGTTCCATGCTCGTGCTCTCTGTCCTTCTGCTCCTGATTTGGACCTTGAGATTTCTGTCCGGTGCTCCAATGTGGGTCTCTGTCTCTCTCTTTTCATCGCCTGATGAAGGTTAATATTCAGGAGGATGCCTATATGTTTTTCTTTGGGTTCTTAAGTGCAGTTCCTGACAGATCCTTGATTCCCTCTGACACTACAGGAGTCTTTCTTCGCTCTCCACATTTCCACTGGCATTCTGCTTTTCTGAATTGACAAAAGAATGACTGATTAAGTAATCTAGGGCTTACCCACTGTGCAGCTGTTCATTCTTCCACGTTCCTCCTTCAATCCATATTCACCACAACAAACTACCAACTTTCTTTGTTAATTACTATTGCTGTTAGTAAAGAAGAAAATTAAGAAAGAAAAGCTTTATTTTGGCTCACAGTGAAGAAAGAATAAAAATGCTGACTCCATAGTGACAGGTGCATGTGACTGAGATTCCTCGTATCTGGACAGATTAGGAAGCAACAAGTGGACAAGAAATGGTGTTGGCAGAGAGAGAGACAAAATGAATTCCATTGTTCAAAGTTTAGTGTTAGTTTTTTTTTTTTGTTAGTTTTGTTGTTGTGTGTGTGCTTTTGGAATATTTTTGTTATATTCATGTATTGTTCGTTTTCATTTTTTCTATTCTTTTTTTTTGCTTGAGAGAGAGAAAATACAAAGTTGGGTGGGTAGGGAGGTGGAAAGGGATCTGGCAACTATTGGATTAGGGGACAAACACGATAAAAATATAATGTGTAAATTTATTTTCAAAAAGACATAGAAAGAAATGGGTTGGGCTATAAATGTCAATGTTCATCCCAATATCCTCCTTTTTCCAACAGAGTTCAGCACCCTAGTAATTACATTACTGGGAATTTGGAGTTCCTGTCAAGGACAGTACATATTGCTGAGAAAATTGAAGTCCATTCTTGGGATTGTTAGTCTTGTTAATAAAGTTAATCCAATAACAGAATTGTTTCTTTTTTAAAAGTTCATTGATAACTTTACTAGAATTTAAAATTAAAAGAGCCCAAACAGGCAAGTTGTATATCTCAGCAGTTGCCACGAGGAGAAAGATGGAGAAGAGAAAGGGAAAAATCTATGGCATTTCTACAAATCTGACGTGGAGTTCATCCACATATGTGGAAGGGGAGCTTCAGCAAAATAGTGAGGAAAAAAAGAGTACCATAAAAAACAGACCTAGTCTCTGGCTGACATCTGAAAGAAGATAAAAGAGAAGAAAAATACCTTTAGACTCAGAAAGGTGGGAAGCTCTGTTGTGATTGTATCATGGAATATGAACCTTGGAAAGAAAAGTTTATCAATTGATTAAAGAGATAATATTCATACCATTTATGTAGCATGGCTTAGAGTGGATCTCAGAATGAGGGTGGTGGTTCCATAGAAAAGTGTTTAACTCCTGCCATTTGATTACCTTTAAGGGAGGAAACAATATTATGTCTCCAATATTCTATTCATTTTTCCCTTTGATGGTCTTCAGTGTTGGAAGAGATTTCATTTTCCTTGTTCACTATCACCCACTCTTGCCTGGGAGTTATATATGAAGATGGGAGGGAAACTAAGACACGTAGACACCACATGCTTAGCCTAACTGGATTTACCAAGTCATATTCCTATGTGCCACCCATTTCTACCATCAGCTCTTAAAAAAGCATCCTGTCCCCATCCACATGGGTTTGCCTTGCCCATCCTTAATACAAGAGAAGTAGCTTAGTACTACCTCAACTTGATATGTGATGTTTTATTGACACCCATACTAGGTCTGCCTCTTTCTGAACAGAAACAGAGAAAGAGTGGATGAGGGAGCAGAGGGAGGTGAGGGAAGGGAATGTGATTAGGGGAGGGAAGGGAAATTGTAGTCAGGGTGTAAAATAAATCTTAAAAAATTAATTAATGATAATAAACCTCTCTCTAGTGACCTGGTTATGGAGGGGCTTTGACCATGCTCCTCTCTCTTTTTCTCTATTGCTGCAACTAATAAATAAGATTCTCACTAAAACTCACTCTTTGTAGTCTATGAATTTTATTCTTCAAATCTACTATAAAATAAAAAGCTACTAGGTCAGACCAATTTGATGGTTGTTAAAAATTTCACGACTATTAACTTCAAGTGCTAAACTCATTAAGAGAAAAAAAAATCTGAGGAAGTTTGAATGAAACTGTTCCCAAAACACTTACATATTTGAATTTTTGATTACCAGTTAGTGGAACTTTGGGAAGGATTAAGAGGTATGGCATTGTTGGAGTAGGCATGGCTCTGTTGCAGAAAGTATGTCCCTAGGAGTTGCCTTTGAGATTTCACAAGTCCATGCCAGATCCAGTCTCTCTCTCCCTACTGTAGTGATCATGGACAAATAGTCTAAAACTGTAGGTAAGCTCCTAGCTAAATGATTCCTTTTAAAAGTTGTCATGACCATGTGATTCACCATGGCACTAGAATTAAAACAGGCCCCATTACTCTCAAAGACACAACATTTCCTATATCAATAAGTTCTCACAAGCTTCTAAGACAACATTGCTGGGTACCAGGTATTGAGACACATGAGTCTATGAGAAACTTTTTACACTGAAATTATAACCAGTGAAATTTCATGTTCTGAGAAATCAGTAGGAATACAAGATTCTTCCTAAAACCTGTTTTTTCTTCAAGCAGTTGTATAGAGAGGCATGTAAGAAGTTTCAGGATCCCGGTGAAGCAAAAAGATATTTGCTAGAGTATAATAGCAAAATAATATCAAAGACAGTGATTATTACTGTCATAATTTTATAGATGAGATGATAAAAACTTATAAGAACTTATTACCTAGACAGTAATCAAAGAGCAGAAACGAAAAAGTATCCAGAATTTGAAGTTGGTAGGATTCCTCGCTGAAGACAGAGAAGAGTTCTCAACAGCCTACTCAACAAAATTACATAAAGATGGTAGGAAAAGAAAATAAAAATAGCTGAGAGTCAATATTATTTTAACAGTGGTATAGGTATAGTGTGTTAGCAACAAGGGGATAAAAATTATCTCCATTTTTTTTAGGGTCTGGAAAGATTTTGGTGCCATAACAAAACTATTGGTTCCTATGAGAATAAACAGTTTTTTCATTTGTAATGTGAAAAAATTAAATCACCCAAGTGTTTGCATTTGATCAACACTCTTGTCATCCTCATAAATGTCCTGCAACATGACATAAAGTGTATGCTTAACAAAGTAAGCTAAACATATCTGTCCACCAGACTGGGATAAAGAAAGGAAAGCATCTCAGCTTGAAGCATAGCAGAAAAGGTGCCTGGGGAGTAGCATGACAGGTTTATAGCATTTGGTAAACACCTTCAGAGTGAAGCCCAGGGCAGTGTAGATGCTTTTTAAATCAATGCAGGATTGGTGGTAGCAAGATGAAAAGGAACATGACAAATGGGGCTGTGTTTCTGTTCGTGCTTCCTGAGCCTGGCACGATCTAAGTATGGTAGAGAGCAGCCCAGACCTCAAGGCCAAGATCTAAGATGACAGTTAAAAGATTTGTCCAGGAATAAAGCAAGAATCATGCAAGGCAGAGACAGGTGCAATGCAAGAAGGAAACTAAATGACTTAGGAGAGAGCAGGCAGATGGGAAGATGAGATGTGGAAGCGACATGTTGAGACATTCATTTTGCAATAATCTGGAGCCTCAGATTGTATCTTTTTATAGTGAACCTCAGGACCTTACCAGGGCTAATAAGGGAGTTTCTTATAGAAACTGAGCTTGGGCAGAGAATTCCAGGGGAACAAACATATACACAGATGACATTAAAGAGCAAAATTAAAGGTAAGGGGGAACTCACATTTTTTCTCAAGCTTCGCTGGAACTCAGAAAGAATCTTTGTAAAGATTTCCCCTAAGTTCACTTTGTTCATTCATTTTTGACAGCTTTGTATATCTCAACTTCTTCTCCACACCAAAAAACAAAATCTACCTTGAAATTTTGTCTCATACAAATGACACAGAGTCCCACAGAGCTTTTTTCCCCAAAAGATTTGGAAGTTGGCATATGGCTGTTGCAAAGATGGAGTTCAGCTGTTTCTTATTGGATCCTGTATATCTCTCCCAGATAACACAGGGCAGCCAACTCCCTGGCTGTGAATCTATCTTTCTTCTGAATCAAATTCACAGTGATGAGGAAGAAAGGAAAGGAATTTAATTCTCAATGGGATTTCATATAGTGCTTTAAAACATGATTTTTGCTTCATACCAAGTAAGCAGTAATAACACAGGAACAATGAAAATTGCCAATAGGATTGTGAAAATGGTGGAAGGAAGGCTTTACAAAATAAATCTGAGTATCAAGGGTATATAGTACAGTGAGTTTCCCTATGAAGTGCAAAACCACTCACTTATCCTCTGCAAAGAACTTTTTAAAGCTCATTTTGCTTGTGTCCAGAATTTCATCCCGAGATAAGCATCTGCCAAGCTTGGAAAGAATAACATTTATAATTCAGTTTCATACTTGATTGAACATGTAAAAAGCACAAAATAACATTAGAACAATGTTCAATACATATGGGTTTTTTTCAAATCTTTTAGTACAGTTTCTTTTATAAACTACTCTTATTGTTTATAGGGTGCTAGTAGGTTTTCCTAAAAGGGTCATTACAATTTAAATGACAGAAATTGCTGGAATTGCACTTCAGTTAGAGCTAGGAAAAAATGAAGATGGAGTATTACCTAGCCCTGTGGAAATCACGATAATCCTTCCTATGTGTTTTGTTGGCATTACGTTAAGAGAGGAAGCTTCAGGCTTCTTCAGCTTGAATTTGAAACTTCAAAAGAGACCTGACATTACAGATATTACAATCTCCTTTAATGATTTGGGTGCTAGTTGTTGAGAATGCTACCCTTCAGGCAGCTGACTTGGTATAGCTCAGGTGATCAATTCAACTTCTCACCCTTCTCTGCTTCTTGAATCAGCTCCATGGGCAAATACACTTTAATCTCTAACACTGAGACGAATAATTCCTTCCCTAAGACATGCGGCTTACTCTTCTGCTCTGTCAAGAAAGAGGAGTCCTGAGTATCCTGATGATCTATTTGGAAAGAGATAAAAGAACATTGAAATCTGGACAACATAAAAAATCTTCTTCTTCTTCTTCTTCTTCTTCTTCTTCTTCTTCTTCTTCTTCTTCTTCTTCTTCTTCTTCTTCTTCTTCTTCTCCTCCTCCTCCTCCTCCTCCTCCTCCTCCTCCTCCTCCTCCTCCTCCTCCTTCTTCTTCTTCTTCTTCTTCCCTTCCTCCCTCCCTCCCTCCCTCCGATCCTTTATTTCTCCCTTCCCTTTTGATTTTTGAGACAGGGTTCCACTGTATAGCTTTGGAGCCTGTATTGGAACATGCTCTGCAGAGCAGGCTGACCTTCAACTCTGCCTCCCTGGTGCTGGAATTAAAGGCATGCATCATCACACAGCATAAGAATGTTTTCTTTTTTTTAAAAAAAAGAATGTTTTTTAATGTAGAAAGTTAACTTGGAACATTTGATTGGTTGTAGATTTTTCAGAGAATCTGCATAGTGTTGGAACCATCCTAGTCATACTTTGGAGTACTGTTATCAACCACGTAGATCTGTAGACAAAAAGTATATTTAACCACTTATTATCTGGGTGACCTTTGACATATTGCTATATATTTACTCATCCTATTTGTTCATGTAAAATATGAGGATTAAATTTACCAACTTGAAAGTAGTTTTTGAAGATAAGGTGTACTAATGTATATGATGCATGACCCTGCTAGTGACATAAATAAATACATATTTATTTTATTGCAAAATTTATTTAGCATTATTTTGTTGTACTAAACCATCATGGTTTGAAACACAGAAAAAATAAGCCCAAAAATGAACCTGCTGATTTTACAAGCCCAGCATGCACTAATAAAACATGGCACTTTTCTCATATGAATTTTCTCCAGGGCTCCATTTTATTTTCCTATGCCATAACTTATGGCCATAAGGAAAAGGTACAGGGAGAATAAAGCATTACTTTCCTGCGGAGAAGCAGCTCAGAATCTCTCTCATCCTATTAGGGAATATAAACCTGTTTTTAGATAATGGTAGTCATGCTTACCTATGATGTGCCCATACATTTCATACACCATGATGAGGTTATCAAGATAACTTAAGTACAGTTTCATGTAATCCTCAAAGCACATTTTATAGCAATACCTGCGAAACCCTTATTACGTCAACATTTTTTTCAGACTGTATCCTTTCATTTTGGTTCAGCTACTTTACCTGAATGCTCTGATTCTCAGTCTTGGTTGCACATTAAAATGACTGAAATGAGATTTTAGTCTTCACTAAGATACCTCCAAACATGCTATCTCCCGGTTGTAAAGAGGTACACACATTGGCAAATGTTAAAGCTCTTCAGAAGTTTCTAGTGGAGAATAAAGTCTTAAACTCTCTGCTCTTTGAGAGTTTATTATTTTTACCCAGGCTGGCAGATGACTGAACAAAGCAGACCATCTGAACCTAACACAGAACTGGGAGAAAGCATGTGTGGAGGTGCCAGCCCAAAATGAAGTAGTAGTGATTACCTCAAATATTGAACTCTTTAAAAATGACATCAGAGTGGGAAAATATGAACATTGAAAGGCGTGAATGATAAGAAAGATAACTCTATTCAGTAGGCTGCCTTTTTGTCTTATTGACTGTGTCCTTTGCTTTACAGAAGGCTCTCAGTTTCAGGTGTTCCCATTTATTTATTGTTGCTCTCAGTGTCTGTGCTACTGGGGTTTTACCTAGAAAGTAGTCTCCTGTGCCCATGTATTGAAGACTACATCCCACTTTCTCTTCTATCAGGTTTAGTGTGGTCGGATTTATATTGAGGTCTTTAATCCATTTGAACATGAGTTTTGTACATGGCTATAGATATGCATCTATTTTAATTCTTCCACATGTTTACATCCAGTTATGCCAGCACCATTTATTGAAGAGATTTTCTTTTTCCATTATATAATTTTAGCTCCTTTGTCAAAAATCAGGTGTTCATGGGTATGTGGATTATTATCCAGGTCTTCAATTTGATTATACTTGTAAATCTCTCTGTTTTTATGCCAATACCAAGCTGTTTTCATTATTGTAACTCTGTAATAGGTCTTGATGTTAGGGATGGTAATGCCTCTGGATGTTCCTTTATTGTACAGGATTATTTTGATTATCCTGTTTTTTTTTCCGTATGAAGTTGATTATTGTTTTTTCAAGGTCTGTGAAATCTTTTGTTGGAATTTTGATGGGGATTGCATTGCTTTTGGTAGGATTGCCCTTTTTTCTATGTTGATCCTACCTATCCAAGAGTATGGGAGATCTTTCCATTCTCTAGTATCTTCTTTAGTTTCTTTCTTTGAAGGCTTAAGTTCTTGTCAAATAGATTTTTCACTTCTTTGGTTAGTGTTACCCCAAGATATTTGATGTTATTTGTCACTATTGTGAAAGTTGAGGTTTCTCTGATATCCCTCTCAGCTTCTTTATCATTTGTGTATAGAAGGGCTACTGATATTTTTAGTTGATCTTATATCCTGCCACATTACTGAAGGTATTTATCAGCTCTTCACCAACTTCACATCAGACAAAAAAACTGATCTCCAAAATATATAAATAAGTCAAGAAATTAGATATTAAAAATTTTAAATAACCTTACTAAAAATGGGATACAGAACTAAACAGAAAATTCTCAACAGAAGAATTTCAAATGGCCAAAAGATACTTAAGGAAATGTTCAATATTCTTAGCCATCAGGAAGATGCAAATAAAAACAACTTTGAGATACCATCTTATACCTGTCAGAATAGCTAAGATCAAAAACACCAGTGATATCTTATGCTGGAGAGGATGTGGAGTAAGGAGTACACTAATCTATTGCTGATGGAAATGCAAACTTGTGCAACCACTTGGAAATCAGTGTGGCGGTTTCTCAGAAAATTGGGAATCAAATTACCTCAGGATCCAGCAATACCAGTCTTGGGCATATACCTAAAAGATAGTTAATCTTGCTACAAAAACATTTGTTCAGCTATGTTTATAGCAGCATTATTTGTAATAGCCAGAACCTGGAAACAACCTAGATGCCTTTCAACCTAGTAATGGTTAAAGGAAACATGGCACATTTACACATTAAAGTACTACTCAGTGGTTAAAAAAAATGACATCTTAAATTTTGCATGCAAATAGATGGAATTAGAAAACATTATTCTGAATGAGGTAACCAGAACCAAAAGATGAATATGGTATGTACTCACACATAAGTGGATACTAGCTATAAACGAAAGACATTGAGCCTATAGTTCATGATCCTAGATAAGTAAAGTAATAAGGTCAACCCAAAGAAAAATATATAGAGATCCACCTGGAAAGTGGAAACAGACAAGATCTCCTGATAAAATTGGGAGCATAGGGGTGGTGGGAGAAAGGAGGTGCAAGAGGAAGAGGAGAGGAGAAGAGAAGGATTGAGGAGAACTTGAGGGAATAGGATAGTGGAGATGGAGAAAGGACAAAGGTGAGAGCAAAGAAAGAGATATCTTGATTGAGGAAGCCCTTATAGGGTTAGCAGAAACCTGGCTCTAGAGAAATTCCATGGAATCCACAAAGATGACCCCAGCTAAGACCATAAGCAACAGAGAAGAGGGGGCTCAACCTTGACTTGCCCTGTAGTCAGAATATCTAAAATATCCCCATAGAACCTTCATCTAGCAATTGATGGAAACAGGCAGAGGCCCACATCAGAGCACTTGACTGAGCTCCCAAAGTCCAGTTGAAGAGAGGGAAGAAAGAGAATATGAGCAAAGAGGTCAAAACCATGATGGGTTCACTCACTGAAACAGTCTACCAGAACTAATGGGAGTTCACCAATTCCAGCAGGACTGGGAAGGAACAAGCATAAGACCAAATTAGTCCCTCTGAATGTGGTTGACGGTTGCATACCTGAGGCAGAATGAGAGACCACTGGCAGTGGCATCGGGATTAATCCTTACTGCATGTACTGGCTTCTTGTAGTCCTATTCTTTTGGATGTATACTTTGCTCAGCCTAGATATAGTAGGGAGGGCCTTGGACCTTCCCCAAAGCAATGTGCCTTACTCTCTCTGAGAACTGGATGGGGGGTGGGATTGGAGGGTGTGTGGAGGGAATGGGAGGAAAGGAGGAAGGGGGAACTTGGATTGATATTTTTTTAAAAAATCTAATATATTAAAAGATAAAATCAAAATGATGACAAAAAGAATGATAACTCTAGAAGATATATTTACACCCAACAAATAATATTTCTTTTTCACTAACCATAAGCTCCTAAGGATCAAATAGTGTTGATGAGCAGCTTCATATCACTTACAAAATGAGATGATATAGTATTGTATAGTATTTCTTTCTCCACAATATTGTAGAGAATAAATTTAATAATAAGAAAGGAACCAAAACATAATATACCAGCTAATACTTTCTGAGTTGTGTAGCTAAGTATTTGCCAATGTAAAATCTAGCGATAAGAATTTCATGAAAGCATACAAATAATAATAAATAAATCAAGTACAAAATACAGAACACTGCAAAATTTTTCATAATTATACTAATAATTAAAACATAATATTTAAATAATAATAGTAATTTTTTTAAAAAAATATAATTGTTTGTTAATAAAATTATTAAAACAAATAATTTTAAATAATAATTAAAACATACATATAAAAATAATTTACATAATTATACTAGCTCACTTACACAGAGGGAAAATCATGTAGAATTCAATTCTGAATTTTCATTAACAACGATGTCCATACATATGAGTAGGGAAAGGTACCACATGAGCAAATAAACCAAGGATACTTAAAAGCACAGGAAAGGTGAATAACCTATATTTTGGAGTGAATAAATGAATGAAAGTAAAAGATAGAAAGTAGATTGGGCATGAGTTGTAGCTTTTAACAAAGGCTTAAGAAGCTGTTGGGTTATAAAAATGTAAAGTAACAGTGTGATCTACAACATTTTCTTTCAAAATATTCCTCTTTCCGAACGTAAATTCCTGCACGTGAGGCACTGAGGCAGAAGGCTTATGTGTCTGAAGCTATCATATGCTATATTGCAAGTTCAGACCAGATACAAAATAAGATGCTATCAAAAAAAAAAACAACAACAAAACACAAAAAGCAGCTAAAAATTCAAAGTATTTCCCTTTGCCCTTTTTTCTCATCTTTATTTTGTTTTTAAACTAGTACTTTTCTGAGACTAGAATAACTGAGTGAGTTGGCCTTCTCTAGTTTAAAGCCGAAGCTAAGATAGAGTGCTTCTGAGGCTGACCTTATTGCCTCAGTTACTGTGGGAGCACTGATGTGAATAACATGGTCAGATGTATAGGAAATAGCCCTTAAATTATGTCCACACGCAGACAGAAGTGTTTTTTCTAAACTGAAGATCTGTACATCTAGAAATTCCTGCTACAGAGAAATCACCTAGGGAATTTTACAAAATACTGATACTTTAGGAGGTCTTAGTCCCAATATAAAAGATTTTCATTTATTAACCTGGAGTATAGCCTAGTTGTTGACACTTTTTTTTGTTTATTTTTTTTAAGTTGTTGCAAAAAAAAAAAATTTTCCGCCTCCTCCCAGATTCCCATTTCCCTCCCCCTCCTCGCACACATCGCCCCCTCCCCCACTCCCCTACACCTCCCCCCCACTCTATTCCCCCTCCCTCTCGAGAATGAAGAGCAGTCCTGATTCCCTGCCCTGCAGGAAGTCCAAGGTCCTCCCACTTCTATCCAGGACCAGGAAGGTGAGCATCCAAACCGGCTAGGCTCCCACAAAGCTTGTTCATGTATTAGGATCAAAACCTAGTGCCATTGTCCTTGGCTTCTCATCAGCCTTCATTGTCAGCCACGTACA
This sequence comes from Microtus pennsylvanicus, assembly GCF_037038515.1. Lineage (NCBI taxonomy): Eukaryota > Metazoa > Chordata > Mammalia > Rodentia > Cricetidae > Microtus > Microtus pennsylvanicus. The sequence continues at coordinate 37,018,341 of NC_134587.1, forward strand.
GAAAGTCGGGTTTCATCCCATGCTTATTCAGTCCCAGTCCCGCTGGCCTAGGTGAGTTCCCAATAGATCAGTTCCACTGTCACAGTGGGTGGGTGCACCCCTCGTGGTCCTGACTTCCATGCTCATGTTCTCCCTCCTTTTGCTCTTCATTTGGATCTTAAGAGCTCAGTCCTGTGCTCCAATTTGGGTCTCTGTCTCTATCTCGATCCATCGCCAGATGAAAGTTCTAAGGTGATATGCAAGATATTCGTCAGTATGGCTATAGGATAGGGCCATTTCAGGTTCCCTCTCCTCAGTTGCTCAAGGTACTATCTGGGGACATCTCCCTGGACACCTGCGAGCCCCTCTAGAGTCAAGTCTCTTGCCACCCCTAAGATGGCTCCCTTAATTAGGATATATATTTCTCTGCTCCATGTCCACCCTTCCTTTATCCCAACCATCCCGTACCCCCAAGCTCCCCCATTCTCCCCTTCTCACGTTTCCCACCCCATTTCCCCTTAGCCCAATGCCACCTCACCCCCAAGTTCCCAGTTTTTGCCCGGCAATCTTGTCTACTTCCCATATCCAGGCGGATGACTATATGTTTTTCTTTGGGTTCACCTTCTTATTTAGCTTCTTTAGGATCACAAATTATATGCTCAATGTCCTTTATTTATGGCTAGAAACCAATTATAGAGTGAGTACATCCCATGTTCATCTTTTTGGGCCTGGGATACCTCAATCAGGATAGTGTTTTCTATTTCCATCCATTTGCATGCAAAGTTCTCGAAGTCATTGTTTTTTTTTCCGCTGAGTAGTACTCTAATATGTATATATTGCACACTTTCTTCATCCATTCTTCCATTGAAGGGCATCTAGGTTTTTTCCAGGTTCTGGCTATTACAAATAATGCTGCTATGAACATAGTTGAACAAATGCTTTTGCCATGTAATAGGGCATCTCTTGGGTATATTCCCAAGATTGCTATTACTGGATCTTGGGATAGGTTGATCCCAAATTTCCTGAGAAATCGCCACACTGATTTAGAGGGCATTAATCAACTTTATATGGAAAAACAAAAAACCCAGGATAGCCAAAACAATCCTCTACAATAAAGGAACTTCTGGAGGCATTACCATCCCTGACTTCAAACTCTATTACAGAGCTTCAGTATTGAAAACTTCTTGGTATTGGCATAAAAACAGAGAAGTCGATCAATGGAATAGAGTAGAAGACCCAGATTTTATCCCACAAACCTATGAACACCTGTTTTTTGATAAAGGAGCTAAAATATTCAATGGAAGAAAGATAGCATCTTAAACAAATGGTGCTGGCAGAACTGGTTGTCAACCTGTAGAAGAATGAAAATAGATCCATATCTATCCCCATGCACAAAAATCAAGTCCAAATGGATTAAAGACCTCAATATCAGGCTGAACACACTGAACCTGATAGAAGAGAAAGTGGGAAGTACTCTACAACATATGGGCACAGGAGGTCACTTCCTACGCATATCCCCAGCAGCACAGTCATTAAGGACAACATTGAATAAATGGGACCTCTTGTTGACACTTTTTAAACTCTCAATTATTTTGGTACTTCATTGGTAGACTACTAGCCTAGGATGGATTGAGTTCCTGAGTCAGATGATTCCAGAGAGCATGGAGCTGTGGAAGTCCTTCTGTCTGTGTGTTGCTTTTATTGGCAAATGAATAAAGAATTGCTTGGATCCTATGGCTCAAATACACAGATTAACAAAAATGGGTTAAATTAATATGTAAGAGTAAGCCAATAAGAAGCTAGAGTTAATGGGTCAAGCAGTGATTTAAATAATACAGTTGTTATGTGATTATTTTTGGGTCTAAGCTAGCCAGGTGGCCAGAAACCAGCAATTGGTAAAAGGCCTAAGCCTCCCACACCAAATGCTTACTGTAGTGTGTATGCTAGTACACAATTAGAGCTACCATACTGTTTGAAATCTAGCGCTATATATTCAAAATAAGCGCTGTATGTATAAATGTGTAAGGCACCAGCCTTGTACACTCTGTCCAAGCAAACGATTTGCCTATTACAGTCTTACATCCCCTGTACTTTTTGTCAGTCCTGGTTTATTAGGAGCATTTCACAGTATTTAAAAGAACACAAGTACTCATTAAAAGGCATGCCTCTCATGAGACCATTCACAATAAATTCAGGTTATTGGCAGAAGCATTACACAGTGTTCTCAAGAAGTTGAGTTCTATGTTACAGGCTTCAGTCTCCTGAGTACATTCAAAATGAGTCCTGCATCACAAATACCAGCCTTGCCTGGTACATACAAGGTAAGTTCTCCATAAAAGGATTGCTATCCCTGATGAATGCTGAGTTATATGCATGAGCCTCACACAGTGCAAATTCCAAAAGTGCTAGAATGTATGGTTCATTGACACTCCCAAATAAAATTCACCCACTACAAATGCTAGATTATAGCTTTGAGTGTCATCAGTACATTTACAATGAATTCTAGGTTGTGAACAACAGTACGTTCTTGGAGAAGATTGTGTTTGTGCAGTGAGTTTTCCTACTACAAAAACCATGGGTGCTGGGTTACAAACATATGTCTTCCAATATGTGCACAATGAGTAATGTTTTATAGGCATACACCTCCCACAGTACATTCACCAGGAGTATTTGTTTATTCTTTGGACTTTAGCACTACACATGCACAAAAACTTGCTGTGTTGGAAGGCATAAGCCTGGCACATTATGTAAAATAAGGCATGCACAGAGAACATTCACAGTTGTTACTGGTTTATAGGCAAGAGCATATACACAGTACACACAAGCAGAGGAATGCCCTGTTACAAACCTATTTTTCCCAAGGTCTTTTAGAGTGAGTCCTGCTTACAGTCATAACCTCATACAACACCAGTCAGAAATGTTCTAGGATATACAAGTGATCCTCCATAATGAAAGGTACCATGATTGCTAGGTTATTGATTTTAGTCTCACACTATACATTCATGAGTTTTAGGTGGGAATCTTGGACAGTAAGTCCAAATGGATGATTTCCCCATTACTGAGAATGTTTCCTAACTCCATTCAAAATGAATGCTGGGTCTGGGAAGGAACTTCACACAATATACATGACTGCTTGTTTATATAACTGACCATCCCACACGATATGCTCCAGGAGAGAGGCAGCTTAGAGTTTTGAGTATCACATGGTACATTTACAATCAGTGGTGGTTTCAGACATGAGGCTTTCCCAGTATATGAAGCAGCAGTAATGCGATAGTAGTTTGAGAATATAAACAATGCATAAACCAGAGGTTTTGTGTTACAAGTCTTTGTCATCAGAATACATGTACAATGAGTGATGCTATTGGCATGAGCCTCCCACAGTACATGCGAATTTTATGGTAGCTTACATTTTTATATCTAGCACTGTACATACAGGAGTGCTTATGTATATAGGCATGAACCTAACAGTTTAAATACAAGCATATTAGAACTCCTTAAAAGGTAGGACTTTTCCTAAGTTCATTTACAATGAGTCATTAACTCAGCACAGCACTTAAAAGCATACTACTGCTTCCTAATGGCAACACAGACTCACACAATGCATGCTCTAAAAGTGCTGGTCAATATGGTTGACACATTAAATTAAATAAACCTGAAAGTCTGATTACAATTTTTATTGTAACACAGTACATTCGTAAAGATTGCTGGGTTGTAAACATGAAACTTCACAACATACGCACTATGAGTGCTGGGTTACAGGCATACATCTCGAAAGATGTGCACAGTGAGTGAGTAACGTGTTATTGGCTTGCATCTCTCAAAGAACATGCACCAGTAGTGCTCTCACGCTGCTTGGAATCTAGCACAGTAAATGCACAAGGAGTTCTGGGTGATAGGCACAAGCTTGACATTTGAAGTCCAAGAACATGAGTGCTCTTAACTGGCATGTGTTTCCCAAGTACATTCACAGTACGAGATGATTTATAGGCATAGACTTTGTGTGGTACATACAAGCAGATGAATTCCCCATTAGAAAACTGCAAATCCAAAATACATTCACAATGCGTGATGATTTTAGTAAGGATGGTTTATTATAAGGGTTTATATTACACAACACGTGATTTGATAGCTCTGGGATATACATGTGATCCTCCCAAACAAAATGCACTATGAGCTCTGGCTTACTGTTTTGAGTCTTACACAGCATATTCACAATGAATAATGGCTTTTCCATATGAAGCTTGAGCAGGATATGCACCAGGAGTTAGATGTTAACTCTGTGAGTCTCATAGAGTATACAAACCATGAGTGCTGTGTTCCAAGCATCTGCCTTTAGAGTACATACACAATGAGTTATGTGTTGTAGTCATGAGACTCCTGCAATACATGCACAATTGGTTTTAGCTTACTGGTTGGGATGTCGCACTATACACTCAGGAATGCTCATAAACATATCAGTTCCCCTTGAAAGGTGTGCAATTCCAGAGTACATTCACAGTGAGGTCTCAGCTATACACAGGAGCACCATACTATACATGCTGGTTTATACCTGTGAATGTCCCACGTGAAAAGATCCATGCTTGCTGACTTCTGTTTCAAGTTTTGGACAGTACTTTCATTTTAGTGCTGGATTATAAATATGAGCCTAGCACAGCACATGTACCAAGGCAGATGGTTTGTCATATGAGCTCTTGAACAATACATAAACCATTAATATCGGTTTACTATTGTAAATTTTGGACAGTACATCCATAATGAGGGTTGCATTATAGTGAGAGTCTCTACTACACACACACCGGGAGTGCTGGATTACTGTTTGGAATCTAGCTTTGTATATTTAGAATGAGTGCTGATTTATAGGTACCAGCCTTTCACAAAAAGTACACATATATTTATGCTCCATTATGACAGTGTGTATCAAAAACAAATTCAACAGTGAGTTGTGGGATATACGCACTAACATCACACAGTATGTAAAAATAGATCAGTTTTCCATTTCAGGATTACATCTTCCCCGTACATTCACAATAGGTACTGGATTGTAGGCGCAATAAATACACACAGATATTACAGGATTGTCCTTCCTGGATAAATTCACAGTGAATGATATGTTGCAGGCTTGAGCTTCATACAACGTATGCTCCAATACTTCTGGGATTTATGCTTCAATATGCCAAACTAAATGCATGCTTGGTGCTTGATTACTGTTTTAAATGTACTTTTCCAGTGAGTGTTAGGTTATAAACATGAACCTCTACATACCACACTCCACACACACACCAAGAGTGATATGTATACTGTGAATTTCCTGCAGTATATAAACTTTGAGTTCTGCGATAAAAGCATGCATTTACAGAACACATTCACCATAAATGATAAAGTTATATGCAAGCTCTTTGCAATCCATGGAACATGAGTGCGAGTTTACTATCACACACAGTACATTTGCAATGAGTGCTGGTTTATAAGCACAAGCTTTCCACATTCCATGCACTATGAGTGCTGGCTTACTCTTAGGAATATAACACTGTGCACTCACAGTGAGTGCTGGCTTATAGGTATGCACCTTATACAGTAAGTGCAAACATATGAGCGTTCTATTACAGGCTTGTGTCTCCCAAGCGCACTCACAAAGAATGCTGGGTTATAAAGATGACCCTTCGCTAGTACGTGTACCAAGAATGCTGGCTTGTAGTGCGAGGACTCACAAAATGAGTCCTCGACTAAAAGCATGCATCTCTGGATGTGTGAACCATAAGTAATGTGTTAATTGTATAAGCCTGCCATCTAAATGAGCTATAATTTTTTTTACTGTTTGTAATCTAGTACTGTCCAATCATGTTTCGTGAAAGCAGGGTTATAGACATGAACCACCCATACTACAGACAGCATGAGTTCTGTATTACTGTTTTGAATCAGTTATAGTACATTCGCATAAACATGCTGATTGAGTGGGGTTAGTCTCCCACAGTACAAAAATAATGAGTCCTGAATTCCAGGCATAGTTCTCCAGAGTACAGACACTATGAGGGATGCATTATCGGTATAAGCCTTCCACAATATATGAACTTTTACCCTTAATTTACCTTTTGGAATTGTAAAGTGTACATTCACAGTGAATGCTGGGTTTTAGGCATGAGCCTCACACAGTAAGTACAAGCCATAAGTGCCCTCTTATAGGATAGGATGTCCTGAGTGCATTCACATTGAGTCCTGGTTCATAAATACGTGCCATGCACCATGAGCGTGCTGTGATATGCCAGAGCCTCCAACAACAACTGCACCATAAGTGCTGGGTTAAAGGCATTAGATTTTCCCAGTAAATGCCGGCTTATTATTTTGAGTCATGCACAATAAATCACAATGAGTGCTGTGTATACACATGAACATCCAATAATATATAAATTTTGAGTGTTGGGTTACTTATTTACATCTTGCACAGTACATTCACAGTGATTGATGGGTACAAATGTGAGCCTCCCAAAATAAATGAACCAAGAGTTCAGTGTTGCAGGTTTATGCCTCTAAACTACACGAACAATTAGTGCTTGGTTACAGTCATGAGACTGCAGCATGCAATATGAGCACTGTCATAAACATGTTACTTTCCCACAGTTCATATTCCATAAATGATGATTTATATATGTGAGCCTCCCATGGTAATTACACCATGAATGCTGAGTTACAGGCTAGAGACTTCCACAGTACATGGACCCTGAATGCTGGTGTAATGTTTGGAGTATAGCCCAGTTCATGTACCATAAGTGCAGAACAATTAGTAGCAAGACAGTCCATAAGCCATGAGTTCTGGATTATAGGAATGCAGTTTTAAAATACATGTAACATAAGTACTGACTTAATCTATTTAATCTTGCACAGTACATTCTTAATACATGCTGGGCTGCAGGTATGAGCCTCCCAAAGTAAATGAACCATGAATGCTGCATAACAGGAGTACATTAACATAGTAGATTCACGTCAAGTGCTGGGTTATAGGTCTCTCACAGTACATGCCCTATTATAGTACCGGTATGAAAGTAGAAGTCCCAAACACAGCATACCCATGAGTGTTGTACTATGTATATGAGACTCCACAGTATAGTTGTGAGCCTTCCACAGTACTCCATGAGTGCTGGCTCACTGGTTGGAAACTGACACTCTACATTTTCACTAGCATGATGGGTTAGTGGTGTGAGTGAATGTTCCTCAGTAAATAAAACATTAGTACTGAATTCCAGGCTGGTTTTTTTTATTTGTTTGTTTGTTTTTGTTTTGTTTTTGCCTTTTCTTTATTGCTTTTTTATGTAATAATTTTTTTAAATACAATCTTTCCTCATTTTACATAGCTATCCCCGTTCCCACTCCCTCCCCTCCTCCTACCCCACTCTCCCTGATCCCCCCACCCCAGTTCACTCCTCCAAAAGGGTGAGACTTCCCATGTGGAGTCCAGGAAGTCTGACACATCTGACACATCATTTCAAAGCAGGACCAAGGCTCTGCTCCCCATATCTAGGAAGAACAAGATCCCTCCAAAGATAGTGTACTCCAAGACACCAGTTTTAGCACTAGGGATAAATCATGGTCCCACTGCCAGTGGCCCCACAGACTGCCCAAGATTCACAACTGTCTCCCACATTCAGTGGGCCTAGTTTGACCCTATGCAGGTTCACACATTATCAGTTCAGAGTCAATGAGTTATCAATAGCTCAGGTCATCTATTTCTGTGGGTATCACCATCATGGTCTTGACTGCATTGCTCATATTATTACTCCTCTCTCGGACTGTTTCCTGAAAGGTCGGCGCAGTGCTTCACTGTAGACCTCTGTATCTGTTTCCATCAATTGCTGGATGAAGGTTCTATGATGACAATTAAGGTAGTAATAAATGTAATTACAAGGGGAAGGACAGAAGACATCTTTTGTACTGTTGCTTAGAGTCTTAGCTGGAGTCATTCTTGTGGATTTCTCAGAATTTCCCTAGTGCCATGTTTCTCAATACCCTCTTAATGACTCCGTCTATCAAGATATCTTTTTCCTTTCTATCCCTCACTGTCCTTCCCCTTCCTTGAGCATCCTGTTTCCTCATGTTCTCCTCCTCTCTTCCCTTCTCCCTTCCTTTTCCAACCTCCCTTACCCCACTCCTTGCTTCCAATTTTCTTGGGAGATCTTGTCTGTTTCCCCTTCCCAGGGGGGATCCACATATGTCTCTCTTAGAGTTCTCCTTGTTACCTAGCTTCTCTCGTATCCTGGACTATAGGCTGGTTATCCTTTGTTCTATATCTAATATATGCTTATGAGTGAGTGTATGCCATGTTTGTCTGTCTGAGTCAGTGTTACCTCACACAGGATGTTTTTTTTTCTAGTTCCATCCATTTGCATGCAAATTTCCAGATGTCATCTTTTTTGTTTGTTTGTTTGTTTTCTGCTGAGTGACTCCATTGTGTAAATGTACCACATTTTCTTTCTCCATTCTTCAGTTGAGGGGCACCTAGGTTGTCTCCAGGTTTAGGCTATTACAAATAATGCTGCAAGTGTCCTTGTGGTATGAGTGTGCATCATTTGGATATATGACCAAGAGTGGTATCGCTGGGTCTTGAGCAAGATTGATTCCCAGTTTTCTGAGAAACAGCCACATTGGTTTCCTAAGTGGCTAGCCAAGTTTGCATTCCCACCAGCAATGGAGGGAATTGTTGCAGCCTTTCCAGTATAAGTCATTATTGATGTTTTTTTTAATTTATTTATTTATTAAACATTTCTGTCTCTTCCCCGTCACCGCCTCCCATTTCCCTTCCCCTCCCCCAATTAAGTCCCCCACCTCCTCAGCCCGAAAAGCAATCAGGGTTCCCTGTTCTGTGGGAAGTCCAAGGAACCCTCATCTCCATCCAGGTCTAGTAAGTTGAGCATCCAAACTGCCTAGGCTCCCACAAAGCCAGTGCGTGCAGTAGGATCAGAAACCCATTGCCATTGTTCTTGAGTTCTCAGTAGTCCTCATTGTCCGCTATGTTCAGAGAGTCCGGTTTTATCCCAGGCTTTTCCAGACCCAGGCCAGCTGGCCTTGGTGAGTTCCCGATAGAACATCCCCATTGTCTCAGCGTGTGGGTGTACCCCTTGCGGTCCTGAGTTCCTTGCTCGTGCTCTCTCTTCTTCTGCTCCTGATTTGGACCTTGAGATTTATGTCCGGTGCTCCAATGTGGGTCTCTGTCTGTCTCCTTTCATCGCCTGATGAAGGTTAATATTCAGGAGGATGCCTATATGTTTTTCTTTGCGTTCTCCTTATTTAGCTTCTCTAGGATCACTAATTATAGGCTCAATGTCCTTGGTTTATGGCTAGAAACCAAATATGAGTGAGTACATCCCATGTATGGAATATATACATATTAGAGTACTACTCAGCAGTAAAAAAACAAAACAAAACAAAAACAAAAACAAGGGCTTCTTGAATTTTGCATGCGAATGGATGGAAATAGAAAACACTATCCTGAGTGAGGTAAGCCAGACCCAAAAAGAGGAACTTGGGATGTACACACTCATTATTGATGTTTTTGATCTTAGCCATTCTGACTTGTGTAAGATGGTATCTCAGAGTTGTTTTGATAGGTATTGCCCTGATGGCTAAGGATGTTGAGCATTTTCTTAAGTGCTTTTTGGCCATTTGAAATTTTTCTGTTGAGAATTTCCTGTACCCCACTTTTTTTGATTGGATTCGTTGATAATTTGATGTCTAGTTTCTTGAGTTCTTTATATATTTTGGAGATCAGTCCTCTCTCCAATGTGGGTTTAGTGAAGATCGTTTTCTCATTGTGTAAGCTGTCATTTTGCCTTAGTGACTGTGTCTTTTGCTTCATGGGAACTTTTCAGTTTCAGGAGGTCCCATTTATTAATTGTTGCTCTCTGTGTCTGTGATACTGGTATTATATTTGGAAGGGTATTTGCACTATGAGTGATGTGTTCTTTACACGGCCCCTCCACAGTAATTGCACCATTTGATCAAATTCATAACTTGAGTCTCCCAAAATACATTTACCTTGAGTACTGACTTATTGTGTGGAATCTAACACTGAATATTCATTCACAATTTATGCTGAGTTACGGACATGAGACTTGCACAATACTGATTTAGCCACATGTTTCCCAGGTACATTCACAATGAATGCTGGGTTATAGGAATAAAACCTTCCACTGGTTCACTGTTTGGAAACTCACACTAGGTGTTTAAGATGAATACTAGTTTCTAGGCGCTAGCCTCCCACAGTGCATGCACCATGAGTGCTGGCTTAGTGTTTGGAAACTCATAATGTATATTCACACAAGTGTGATGAGTTAGTAGTGTGAATCTCCCACAGTACATATACCATGACTGCATGGCTACAAACATTCATCTCCAAAATATATGAACCATTCGGGGATGTGTTTTATGCAGTAGGAACCCACAGTAATTGCACCATGAGTGCTGAGTTATAGGCATGAGCCTCCCACAGTAAATGCATGCTTATTGTTTTGAGTTGGGCCCAATAAATTCTCAGTGAGTTCTGCATTATAAATATGAGCCTTGCAGAGAACATGCATCTTTCCTCTTATGGATATGGTTGGGAGTATGGTTAGAGAATGTTATGGTTTGGTCTGTGGATTTTAGACTAAGGTTAGGGTTGTAGTTAGGGGTTTAGGGTTAGAGTTGTGTTAAGCGTTATACAGGTTTATGCTTATTGTTTTTATTAGGGTTGGGATGATGGGGTTAGGATTAGGATTACAGTTAAATATGTCTGAGTTCCTACAGAGGATTAATATTAGGGATAGAAACGGTCTCATGCCCCCTGGGTAACCAAGTTTTAAAAAATGAGTTTGCTCTCCAGATAGTGTTATCTCTGGCTTCTAGTCAGGGTCTCTCTTCTCTACTGTCAATGTGTCCCTCAGAGTCATCGTCTCAGTGATTCCCACAACTGAATTTGACACTTATGCGAACTGTGTCTTTGCTCGCTGGGTAGCACTGCACTAAGGATGGTTGTTTTACCATTTTGGTTTTTAACATTATAATTCGAATGCAGTTTCTGCTTCCAGTGCTTGCACTGTAGAGCTCAGAGGCTGAGGCTGCTCAGATTTCTGTTCTCCTCATTATGCTTCTGCTTATTTGTTCTCTTCTGCAGCTCTGTTGTTCCTTTTCTAAATTTCAAAATGTTTTCCTCTCTTTGGAATTAATTAGTTTTATTTATTTATTTGTTTTAACACTTCCTTAATGTGTCAGAGAGTAGCAAGATTTTAGTCCATTTCACCTGGAAACTGGAAAATGATACAGGAAACAGTAGGATATTCTGAGGCTACCTTCAATAGTAGATAAACATCCACAGTCTCAGAACTTGGGAAGCTGAAGTGTGAAATAGTGATTTTGAGGCCAGATAATATCATATAGTGAGATGCTATCTCAAAAATTAATTAACACTATGGGCAGACATCCACTGCTAAAGTGCAGACCATTCCAGTCAGAGAAGGTAGAAGCCCTTTCTGCACTTGGTACTTTCTCACACCCTTAGTTAGGGTCCCAGAGACACATCCATGCTCTGACCCATGCCATACTCTTAATCTACCTATGGTGAATATCTACATCCATTGCTTAGGTGCTGTCCCCGCCAGCCATAATAGGTAAGAACTCAAGCTTCTGTCTGAAAGCTCCACTCCATCAATTGAGAGGCAAAGACCTAAGTTGTTGGCATTCCCAGCACCACAGCCCCCTTGTCAGGCCCCTGCTCCTATACTGACAGGTACTTGCTGCTCAATTGCCAATATGTAAAAGAGTTGAAGCGCAAGAAAACAACCTTAAAACCAACCTTTTGAAGATGATAGAGATCTTTAAAAAGTAAATGAATAAATCACTCCAATGAACCCAGCAAAACACACACACACATAGACGTACACACACATACACACAACGGGTGGAAACAAATTAATCCCCTAAGAAAACAAGAAAAACCAAACAGGGAAAGAAAGATAAAGTAGAAATGGAGAGAACAATAAAAAGAATCAATAAAACAAGCAGTTGGTTCAGTGAAAAAATAAACAAGATAGACACAACCTTGTTTAAACTAACTAAACAAGATAGAGAGAATGTCCAAATCAACAAAATCAAAAAGAAAAATGGAGACATAATAACAGACTCCTGGGAACTCCATCACAGAAACATAAGGTCACACTTTAAAAACTTTCAATCCTCAAAATTGGAAAACCTTAAAGAAATGGACAATTTTCTTGATAGACACCACTTATTAAAGTCAAATTAAGATCAGATATGCAATTTATACAGATCTATAGCCTCTAAAGGAATAGAAGCTATCACAAAAATTCTTCTAACCAAAAATAATCTAGGGCCAGAGGGTTTTAGTGTAGGATTATACCATATTTTCTATCAAAAATCAATACTAATGCTCCTCAAATTATTCCACAAAATAGAAACAAAAGTAATATTATCGAGTACAGTTTATGAGACCACAATTACCCTGATATCCAAACCACACACAGATTCAGCAAGTAACGAGAATTACAGATCAATTTTCCTTATAAATATTGCAAAAATACTCAATAAAATACTTGCAAACTGAATACAAGACCATATCAAACCATGATCACTGCATCCCAGGAACACAGTGATGGCTCAACATATGAAAATCTGTTAGTGTAATCCACTATAATAAGAAGTGAAAGAAAAAATAATTGTTTAATCAGATGCTGAACAAGAATTTGGCAACTTCCACATCTGTCATGATAAAAATCTTTTAGAGGTCAGAGATACAAGGGACATACCTAAACATAATAAAGGCAATTTACAGCAAGCTGCTAGCCCACAAAAAAATTAAATGGAAAGAGACTCGGAGCAATGCCACTAAAATCCAGAATAAGGTAAGGTTGTCCATTCTCACTATATCTATTCAATATAATACTTGGAGGTCTAGCTAGAGCAGTCAGACAACCAAAGTAGATCAAGAGGATCCAAATCAAAAGAAAGAAATCAAGTTTCATTATTTGCAGATGATATGATAGTATACTTTAACCACCCTAAAAATAACATTTCATAATAGTCACAGATACTATTAAATATTGTAGGGTACCTCTAAAAAAAGTGAAAGAGCTTGTGACAAGAACATCAAGACTTTGAAGAAAAAGATTGAAGAAGATTTCAGAAGATGAAAAATCTCCCACACTCATGGATTGGTAGGATTAACATAGTAAAAATGCTCCTCTTACCAGAAGCAATCTAAAGATTCAACACAATCCTTTACAGACCTTAAAAGAACAATGTGAAACTTCATCTAGAAATATAAAAAGACCAGGATAGCTAAACAATTTTGTGAAATTATAGAACTTTCAAAGATATCAGTATCCCTGATTTCAAGCTGGACTATAGAGGTATAGTAATTTTTAAAAAAAACCACATTATTCACATAAAAACACACAGACGGATCAAGGGAATCAAATTGAAAACCCAGATGTAAATCCACATACCTATGGACATCTGATTTTTTATAAAGAAGTCAGAAATATAAAATGGAAAAAGAAAGCATCCTCAAAACATGGTGTGCTGGTCTAACAGGATGTCTGTACGTAGAAGAATGTAAATAGATCCATATCTATCACACTGCACAAAACTCAAGTCCAAGTGCATCAAAGTCCTCATTATGAAACCAGAAACACTGAATCTTATAGAAGAGAAACTAGCATATAATGCATTGGCATAGAAGAAAAATTCATGAACAAAATGCCAACAGATTAGGAAGAAAAAGCCAGAAAATTAATAAATGGAACCTCATGAAAATGAAAAGTCTCCGTACCAACAGAGCAAGTACTAAGAGAGAAAATTAATAAATGGAGCCACATGAAACTGAAAAGTTTCTGTAAGGTAAAGGACACTGTCAAAAGGACAAAACAACAAGCCATAGAAAGGGAAAAGATTTCTAACAAGTCCATCTGAAGGATGGCCATTATCAGAAAAGTATAAAGAACTCAAACAATGAGATACCAACAAATTAAATAATTCAATTAAAAATGAGGCAAAATATAAACTCAGAATTTCCAACAGAGGAATTTCAAATGATTGAGAAGCAGTTAAGCAAATGTTCAACATCCTTAGCTGTTAGGGAAATGTGAATCAAAACTACTCTGAGGTACCATCTTTGACCTGTCAGAATGGATAATATCAAAAAAGAAAATGACAGTTCATGCCAATGATGATGCGGATCAAGGAGAACACTGATTTGTTGCTGGTGGGAGTGCAAACATGTACAGTTGCTTTTGAAATCAATATGGCAGTTTCTCAGAAAATTGGGAATTGATCTACCTCCAGATCTAGCAATACCATTTCTGGGCATATACCCAGAGGATGGTCTATACAAGAACACTTGCTCAGGTATGTTCCTAGCAACTTTATTCATAATAACCAGAAGCTAGAAACAATCTGGCTATCCCTCAAGTGAAGAATGTTTAAAAAAAATGTGCATTTACACAGTGGAGTATTATGCAGCTGTTAAAATAAATAACACCATGAAATTTTCAGGCAAATGGATAAAACTAAAAAATAATCATCAAGAGTGACATAACTCAAAACCAGAAAGATAAACATGGAATGCATTCACTCGTAAATAAAATTAGTTGTAAAGTAAATGATAATCATGCTAGAATCCTTAGATTCAGAGATGCTAATGTACAAGGTGGGCTCAAGGGGTTTATATGCATGAATCACCCTGAGAAGCAGAAATAGAGTAGTTATCATGGGTGGACTGTTGGTGGGTTAAGGACAGGAATAAGGGGGATCAGATGGGGGAAGATGAAGGGAGAGACAACAGTTGGGGGGATGGCTTTTCCTGGATGAGGTAGAATCCTTGTGCAGTGAAAACTCCTAGGAATCTATGAGGTTGACCCTAGTTCAGACTCTTAGCAAAGGGGATATGAAGCCTAAACAGGCCATCTCTTATAACCAGGCAAGACTTTCAGTGGAGGGATCAGAATACCAACTCATCCTCAAACACCTTCAATTTATAATCCACCCTGCAAGATGTACTGTGGTAAAGGTGTCTCAGAAACTGGGAGAGTGACCAACCAGAGACCAGTCAAACTTGAGATCCATTCCCCAAAAGGAAGCCCACTCCAACTCTACCTGGAGTAACAGGAACTAGAGGCTGGATAGCACAGATACCTAGGACAGAACTAAACACAATCAGCAACGACAACAAAAAAGTCACTAAAATCATTCCTAATGGTATTCTTTTATATCCATAGACTCCAGGAGCCTAACCTATAGTAGACAGTCTCTATACTGATGGAAACACATGTAGAAACTACAACCAAACATTAGGTGGAGCTTGGGGAAATCTGTTGAAGAGTGTGGGGGGGGGAATAAAGGAGCCATAGAGGACAAGAAAAGCACAAGAAAACCCACAGATTCAATGAACCTGGGCCCATAGAAGCTCAACAAGATTTAACTGAATCAGGAAGCCTGCTAGGGTCTGACCCAGACACTCTGAGTCTATGATATGGTTGCATAATTTGGTTTTCTTGAGAGAATCCTAAAAGTGGGAGCAGGGACTATCCTGGTTTTAGGGTACTTTTCCTCCCACTTGCTTGCTTTGTCCAGCCTTAATATGAGGCGAGGTACCTTGTCTTATTGCAGTTTGATATGCTATGTTTGGTTGATTTACCTGGAACGCCTGATCTTTTAAGTTTCAGAAATGGAGGAAGAGTCAATGGGGGAAGTTACTGAAAGGAGAGACGGTAAGGGAAACTGCTGTTGGGATATAAATTTATAAGAAAGAATAAATTTGAAATGTCAATTCACTAACTGATTAACTAAAATGTTTAGGATTTCGTAATATGAGTTGTGCTATGTTATATGATAGTAGTACATATGACCTATTCTTCAGGTTCAGTCTCCATATAAGCAGAAGCGTTGTCAGATGACTAGTTTAAAATGCATTACATTTAAAATGATTACATTGACCCTGTAATATCTGAAACAGAATCACTAGATACTCCTACTGTGTCAGCCAGCCCTCCAAGTGATGCGATGATTGTAAAATGTTGTAAGAATAGCCTTAAAAGAATATGTAGTAACCAATCAGATTAACATTCCACAAATAGAAAAGGAAAGCAGAAGCACAAGTAGGAGCATAAAATAATGCAGCTCATCTGCCGTATGTACCAGACCAGAGCTGAATATATAAAAGAAATTTCTTCAAAGTATAGATTACATTGAGAACAGGATTATAAAACAGATTTGAGTACTCACTCAGAACTCAGGAGCTACATCAGACAAGTTTTAAACTATAAATATTTCACAGTTTAATGAAATTACAGAATTTGCTTTCCTTGAAAGAGATATATCTACCAATGTGGTTTCTAACTAAATTCTAATAGCGAAGATGATTAATTGATTTTCATAATTATTTTTTAGATTGGTAATTAAATGCATCCTTAGTATTTCATAAAATCCTTGTGATTGAAGGGTAACAAAAAACATTGAAATCTTAATCATATGATTTACTTATTTATGGTTGTGGCATGTAATTACTTTGCAAGATATTTTCTGTATGTCTGTTCAATCAACTCTTCAAATTCCTTTCGTAATTCTATCCATCAAGCACGGCCTTTGTATAAGCCATTAGAACAGCAAGATAACAAGATGAAATTGAGCAATGCCAACAAGTGATCATGCAGTAACTGAAATAAAAACATGTATTTATTTACAAACATTTAAAGTTTCTATTTTCATTTGACATTGATTAGTATATACTAATATTTTAACATTAGTAAATCCAATTTCCCCATCTGTGTAGGATTACCCAGTTTTCCCATACTATTGATTAGTTTTCCATACAACAAACACTTGACTGTACTGTGCTTGACAAATGCAAACAATACTGCACACTCAATTACATGCACACTCGTGCATTTGCAGTTTTGAAGTCTTGATCCCATTTTCATGTGTCATAACACTTTATAAATCAGTTCAGGTTGATGGTAAAGCTGGAAGATGTTCTGACTCTACTGAAAGAAACTTTACGGTATGCTAAGATAAAGATAAATTTTGAAGAAAATTAAGCAAGTATGGAGAAAGGGAGAAAACAATGATAGATAAACATGTACACTATTGTATGATACATATAATAGTTAAAAATCATATGAATTATGTATGGCTTAATGATATATGTACATATATATACAGACATACATACAGAACATACGAGCATAAAGAATACATACTAAAATGATTCAGAGAAGATTATTTGTGCTTTTCAAGTTTATTGATAACATTTTTTTTCTAATTTTTCTGATAGCATATGATTATATATACATAATCTTTTCTCACTTTCTGTACATAGGTTTGTTTCAAAATGTCAAAGTCTGTGCTTTAAACAAAGCCACAATAGTTTGTGAACAACAATAGTTTGTGAAAGGTACTGTGGCCGGAAAGCACCAAAGGACAATGACAAGACTCTTGAGGACAGCATGGAGAAAGTTTGGGAGGTGGTGGTGGCACACACCTTTAATCCCATTACTCAAGAGGCAGAGAAAGGAACACCTCTGTGAGTGTGAGGCCAACCTGGCGTACAAAACTAATTCTAGGACAGATTCCAAAGCTACTGAGAAACCTTGTCTAGTAAAGGCAAAAAATAAAAAAAGAAAAGAAAAGAAAGAAATCCCAGCAACACTGAGTGCACTAGCCAGTGGAACTAAAAGGTTTTGGAACACAGATGAAATTTTCCCATAAATTCTGCATAATGTTTTCAATTTATGTGTACATTTTTGCAGGGGATTCATCATAGTTGAAGGTAAATAGACAAGCACTGTTGCACTGTTGTCATATTTTGTTTGTGCTCTGAAAAATAAAGTTTGCCTGTAGGTCAGAGGTTGGAGCTAGCTACTAGTTAACCATTGAAACCAGGCGGTGGGGGGCACACAGCTTTGATCTCAGCTCTTAGGTGGAGACAAATATAAGGCAGGCGGAGACAAGATCTCTCCCTTTTCAGTCTGAGGATTTCATATAGGTAAGATCTCTAGTAGCTGGCTGCTCTGCTTCCCTGATCTTGCAGCATTCACCCCCCACCTGATATCTGACTCTGGGCTTTTATTATTAAGACCAATTAGAATTCGAGCTAGAGTGAACAGTATGCAAAGTATGGTAGTTTAGCTCATGTGTGATTTCTTTCGTGCTCATCAATTATGCAATGCCGCAAAACAGAATTTTAAGTTTGATTCATATTTCAAAATAACAACATTAGGACTGATAATTGTAAAATGAAGTTGATCAATAAATACATCTTTGGTCCTGAATTTTCTAGATTATTTCAAGTCTCCAATGTAATGAATTCTATGCAAATATCCATTTACTTTGAAAAACGCTACCTCAATAAATATATGTAAAATAAATGCAATTTAAACATTGATATTCAAATGAAGTGCTTTATCTTCTGGTTTGCATAGAAAGTGGCAGTGATTTAATATAGAAAATGGAATACAGAGTTTATAACAAGAATTTCTGGACTTTTAAAAGCAGAAAGAAATAAATTTCAAGGTCCTTTCATTTGAACATCAAAGGATTTACCCCAACCCTAAGATTTGCAGAACCGAATGCCAACAATGCCCTCATTCTTTTTTATCTTCAGAGACCACGGTTGCTTTCAAAACCATTTTGAAGGTTGCTAGGCTTGCTGAGGTGCAACAGGCCTTCATTGAGAACCAAAGGTTTGCATCAAGAAGAAAATAACTTTTTAACTTTTCATAACAAATCAAAAACCTTCATCACTAAGATAAAATATATAGACACATAAGAGATAGTAGTGATTTTGATGAGAATAAACAAGTACTTGCTACCTAGTGACACAGACTAGAGCATTGGGGCTTGGCAAAACAAAACAAAAACAAACAAATAATCAAACAACAGAATTTAATGTATATTCAGTAAAAGGGACTAAAGCTACATGAAAAATTTATGAGATGGTCCTGGGGAGAACCTTCTTGCTAAATGAATAGTGCGGGCGTGATTTTAGGGTCCTTTGATGTGAGCAGAAATGGTCAGGAAGTCCTCTGTACAGGTAGCATGCTTCTTTTTGAGGAGAGAGTTTTGATGTTGTGTGCAGGGGATTTGAACTTCTGTCATTTCCTAGATGAGATCATTCTGCTCACATACAGTGTTGAGAAGACAGTTTTCATTGACTTTTGTGTTTGAAGGCTACTCCTGAAGTACACTTTGATAACTCTATCATGCAGGAAGTTTGTGTCTACATGAGGCTAGAACTCAACAATGTCATCATGAAGAAAAATCTGAGAAAGTTTGATTATTTTGAGGTACTAAAGATGTATGTGAAATTTTTTTTAAATTCTTTACTCCCACAAAATAGGACTTATTAAGTAGTATTTTACTATCTTTTTACATAATTTGCAAAGAATAATTAAAATAAATTACTTCATTTCTCCAAAAGCTTCCAATTCCATGGGAAGTATATATATGTATGCACACACATATGTATATATACACAAGTTATTATGGAGAAAACTTTGCATATAACTCAGTATTTACTGTTAGAAGTAGATTATGACACATATACAAAGCACAGTTCTCATCCCAATATCAAGGACAACAAAATGTAGTTTATTCTGGAACCAAGTATGAATAAATATGCCCCTGATTAACAAATTCAGGTTACTCCAATTATCATGTTCCTCTGGGGTTATAGTTTAATTGATTCTATTTTAAAAATAGAACAAAGAATCACAAATTATATTCAAATGTGATGGTAGAAGCAGTTTATAGGTTAGTTATAGCAAATTAGGGAAATTTCTGTTATAGATTCTAGGTAGTATCTGATGACATTCCTAGACTTTGGCTTGGTAGAAGCTAGGAATATTTTTGCAAAATCTAAAAAGTTATAAGAACATTAATACAAAAACAAAGGTGGATAACAAATGACTTATTTTATTATTTTTAAAATTGTATGTGTGTTTGTGTTCTGTCTGCAGGTATGTCTGTGGACCATATGCAATCCTAGTGCCCACATAGACAGAAGATACTGTTAGATCTCTTAGAACTAGATTTACAAATGTTTGGAAATCTTCATGTGTCATCTGGGAGCTGAACCTGGTACCTCTAGAAGACCTGTCAGTGCTCTTAATTATGGAGAAATCGCTCTAATCCCTAAGGACTACTTAGAGGTCTAAGATAGCTTGAGATAATATATGAAATACTCACTTCACATATTGTTTTGTTTCTTAATGAAATATGTAAATTAAAGGAGAGCTTTTTGTCTATCTTAATTTATTCTCCAATTAAGGAAATTGACTTGTTTAGCAGCAGAATAAATAAAACTACTCTGGGTAGTTCTATTTATAATTAGGAATTATTATGATCCCATTCTTATAATTCTTACCTTCCCACAACATCCATAAAATATTCTAGAAAAACATTATATTAGTTATTTAAGAGGATTTAATAGATTACCAAAATTCAGAGTTTTATAATTGGTTTTGAACCAAGTAGAAAACTTAACAATTAAAAAATGTCAATGCTTAGGAAATTGTATAACACACACAGACACACATATACACATAGATACATATATGCATACACATATATACATAAATATACATACACATGCAGGCACATATGTATATGTACACACACATACAGACTCATGCATACCTTCATATGCACTTACACACAAACACACAGACACAGACACACACACACACATGAACAATAAGATAGAAAATACCTTTGCATGCCATATTTCTTATCATGAATAGGTAAATCTAAGAGTGGAGATGTATCTTAACTTCCTCCTTTTTCAACAGTTTATTGTAATGAACTCACAATGAAAGCTCTATCAAGTTAGATTAACAAATCCTCAATCTTCTGCCTAGTCCAAAACTCTATACATCTCAATAAACTACACTTAGAGTAGTGAAGCTGAGGAACTATAGTTAGGATTTTACATTTCCAATAACAAGTACATTTTTGGACGTTTTACATTATGTGTATGAATGTTTTGTCTGCATATCTATAAACCAATTGTATGTCCAGTACCCTTGGCAGCCAGAGAAGTGTATGGAATCCCCTGGACTTGGCACTGCACTCAGTTGTGAGCAGATATATGATGGGAACCAAAGTTGGGCCTATTGAAGAATAGCCAATAGTTTTTACCACTGATCCATCTCTCAATCAATTACATTTTTCAGTTATGAGTAGATATATGATAGGATCAAAAGTAGGATCTTTAAAAGAGTTGCTGATACTCTTTAGCACTGAGCCATCTTTCTAGCTTCAATCACTTGTATTTTTATGCATTTATCCGTGATCAT
This sequence comes from Microtus pennsylvanicus, assembly GCF_037038515.1. Taxonomy (NCBI): domain Eukaryota; kingdom Metazoa; phylum Chordata; class Mammalia; order Rodentia; family Cricetidae; genus Microtus; species Microtus pennsylvanicus. Next base: position 37,039,655 of record NC_134587.1, read on the forward strand.
TAGAAAGAAGAAAATGTGAGAGTAAAAATTATAGAAACAAACTGGGTGGTAGTGGCACTCGTCTTTAATCCCAGCTCTTGGAAGGAAGAGTTTGAGGCTATTCTGGTCTGAAGAGCTAGTTCCACTATAGCTAGAGCTGTTACACACACAGAAATCCTGTCTCAAAAACAAGCAAAAAAAACAGTAAAGAAAGAAAGAAAGCAGAAGAAGGAAAGAAGAAAACAATTAACCTTGTATCACTCTTTCTAAATTTCATCCTTTCTTAACATCTCATAGTTACCATTCTTGTTCTTCCTGGTAATATTACTCTATACTCAATTGTATATTCCATTGCACATGCACATGTATATTTATCTTAGTAGTAGGTTTCCTGTATCTCAGGGCCAATGACTTAGTCATAGGCTTTGGACTAAGTTTACAGCATCAAGTAGAAAGGGAAGATTTGAATATGCAAGATATCATTAATATGACTTATTAACACACGTAAATATAAAGGCTCCTTTTTGAGATTAAGTCACTGAAACTAAGATATTATAGATTTCTTAAAGAAAAGCTAAAAAAATGTGGCATAGTCATTGAGTAAAATATGATATGGAAAAGATTGTGAAGGGATCCCTTAGGAAAAAATTCTCACCCAGTTAACCTTCCAACTTGTGAAAAAAAATGTGCCTAAGAAATTTTCTGTTTATAGAAAGGAATACAGTCAGTGGCTTCTGGTTCCTTTGTCTCATAAATGGGAAAAATGAATTTTATGAAAAAGTTTGAAAGAATTTTTATTGTGGAACAGAAATTAAAAGCAAGAAAGCATGCACATGGGAGACACCAATCAGCAGTAGGAGGCCAAGAAATGATTACTACTGAAGGTTTTTTTTAGAATTAATAATAATTAATTGGGCTATAATGATGGGAGATGGATAATAAGTTTAGTTGAGTCAACCACAAATCCATCCAAATTGTAAATTCTATTCTCCATCCCAGATCCTGGATTAGAGTTCACAGCAGTACTCTCGGGGATCCCAACAGGACTGACCATGCCTAGCTCTGACGGTGTGTGCTCATTAAACTGCTACGTAGAAAAGGAAGAATGATAAGAATAAATGAAAATATGAACCAATGCCACTAAACTTTTCTGACTTGCATGTTTCCTGTCTCAGGCTAAGCTGTTGATAGATAAGAGGATCTTTCTGGCTTCTAAACAAGACAGAACAAAATTAAAGCCCAATGGATCAAAGAACTGAACATAATGCAATTACACTGAATCTGATAGGAAGAGAAAGTGGGGATTTGTTTGGAACTCATTGGCACCAGAGAAGACTTCCTGAAGAGTACAGCAATAGTACAGGCACTAAGATCAACAAATAATAAATAAGAACTCACAGAACTCAAAAGGAAAAGGGCACCATTCTTTGGACAAAGCATCAGCATATAGAATGGGAAAACATTTTTACCATCTCCACCTCTAATAAAGAACTAATATCCAAAATATATAGATAACTCAAGAAACTAGATGTCAAAAAAAGCCCAAATAATCCAATTTAAAAATGATATACAGATCTAAAGAGAGAATTCTCAATAGAGGAATGTAAAATGGTTGAAAAACACTTAAAGAAATATACAACATCTATAGCCATTAGGGAAATGTAAATCAAATTTACTCTGAGATTTCATCTTACACCTGTCAGCATGGCTAAAATCAATAACACCAAGTGACAGCTCTGATGAGGATGTGGAATAAGAGCACACTGGTCCCTTGCTGGTGGGTATGCAAACTTGTAGAGTTGCTATGGAAATCAGAGCAGTTCTTTAGAAAGTTGTGAAATGATCTACCTCAAGAACCAGCTGTCGCACTCTTAGGCTAATATCCATAGGATGCTTCATTTTCATTGTTGTTCTATTCATAATAGCTGGATATTATTGGCCAAAGATCAATAATAGATTAAATTGAGAATTTGGGCAGCCAAATACTATAAAAAATACTATAGCCAATACTATAAAAAAAAAAGGATGTTTTCATGATGAAGATTTTAAAGGAGGGCATTCTACAGAATATTTATATACATCTACATCCTTAGAAAGCAATGGTGAATAGCCCTTAGGTATTTAGAGAGTGGAGATGTATCAATGCTCAACAGGAATTTCTGATAACAACTGATAAAATTCTATCAATCCTATAAAGAGGTCAATTGTGGTATCTCCCATTATACCACTGTAATGCCTAAGTTGTTGAAAGGAAGGATTTCTCACATAGCTGAGAGTCTAGAAAAATAAGTGTGGGTTCCTATGGTAATTTTTAGAATAAATCTGCCTGCCATGACAAGTCTTATGAGAGCTCATCCTGTTTCTCTAGTATAAGTGGTCAGAAAAGCTAAATGGGATATCTGGCCGACAAGTAGGTCAGGATAATTTCGTTCTGAAATAGAATTTTTACCTTTTTAATAATTGTGGATCCCATTCAGAAACTGCTGAAAGCATTATATAACGTTCTTGAAATAGAAATTAAAGCAAATATACCAAGTCTACTACATTATGCAATTTCAGGGGTAATTATGATTCATAATTTTCTCTCACATTACTTTAAATATTATTAAAGGAAGAGCACACATGTATAAAGTTCACCCTGTGTACTGAAATTAAGAATGAACTTACCCATGCTAATGGGTGATTTAAATAGTGTGTTGTATGAATATTGAGTATTTATATTTTATAAATCATTCATGATGTAACTTGTGGCCCTTATTTTGTTACTTTTTTGTGTCACAGTGAACATTGACATTAGTCTATCCTAAATTATCACCTAAAAATGATGTTTGTCAGGAGAATCTATGAAGGGCTTCAAATGAAAAAAAATAAACAACAACAACAAAAATGATTACTACTATTTTGTTCAGGGTTCCCTTCCATAATGTTTTAGATTTTCATAGTCTTCAAAACAATTTGTAAGCTCAATTGTGCCAGACTGAAAGTAATACAAATTATTTTGTTAGAAATAGAAACATGCCAATGTTTTTGTATTATTCAAATTAATCTAATGACATGCAATTGATCATCTGTAGATAATGGCAAAATTGGCAATATTTAACATCATTCAATATTTCTAGTCACTTGTACAAATGTGTCTTCCTTGGAACAGTTTTAACATCACAGTGGTTCTGTCAGTACTAGTGGGAGTAGTAATATGAAGTACTGTCCCTTCTTGCTGCTGATAGGCTTGGGAACTCTAAGGGACATCTGCTCAGGTGACATTGGGCTTCGTGACACCGAAATGTATTTCAGGATGAACTGGTAACTAAGATTCATTTCCAAAAATGGTGGTAATATACCCTGACAGAATAAAACAAGGTGTATTTTGCTCATGGTTCTGGGTTACAATCCATCACTGTAGAGGAATCGTGGTGGCAGGAATTCAAAGTACCTAGTAATGCTACATCCACAGTTGAGCAGATAGCAATGACTTTACAGTCATTTATTAGTGCTCAAGTTCACTTTCTCCTGTTTTATTTGGTCCAGGGCCCAGTCCTCATATGGCACTGCTTACATCCAGGGAGAGTCTTCTCACCTTGGTTAACATAATAAGATGTTCCTCCACAGACTTTCACACAGGAAAATCTAGAGACTCCCTTTCTGTGATTCTAAATTGAGTCAACCTAACGACAAAAACTAACCATTACAGTCAGTAAAAGGTTGGAGCTTGTAGTTGTTGTTGTCCCCCCCCCCACTGGACCACCAGTTTGCTTCCAAATGAAAACATGAATATTTATTATTAATTATCAAAGTTTGGCCTTAGCTTTGGCTTGGCCACCAGTCTTATAGTTGAAATTAACCTGTATTTTTATTAATCTAAGGTTTACTCTGTGGCTTTTACCTCTCTCACACTTTGGGTGTCTGACTTGTTCCACTTCTCAAAGGTTTCTCTTTCATGCCTAGATTCATCTCCTATGCCCCCCCTCACTGCCTGGAAGTCCTGACTATAGCTCATGCCTACCTATAGGCCCTTTAGCCCTTTATTACACCAATCACAACAGATACATATTCACATAATGTACAGATATCCCTCAAGAGAAGTTTATTAAGACTCAGCTTTAAATAGACTTATATATGAAAAGAGGGACAAGGAGAGGGAGAGGGGGATAGAGAGGAAGAAGAAGAGAGATTAGTGATAGGGAAAACAGTAGACAGCGAAGACATTGACTCAGGTGTCTAAAGAGAAAGTCCAACTTAAATGTCTCATCAGCGTAGCCATGTCTACAATTCTAATAAGCTTCCATGCCAATTAACACTAACTTGATACAACCTAGCATCATTGAGAAGTGAGATTTAAAGAGGGTTTGTCTCAGTGTGTGGGTGCACCCCTTGCGGTCCTGAGTTCCTTGCTCATGCTCTCTCTCCTTCTGCTCCTGATTTGGACCTTGAGATTTCAGTCCGGTGCTCCAATGTGGATCTCTGTCTCTGTCTCCTTTCATCACCTGCTGAAGGTTAATATTCAGGAGGATGCCTATATGTTTTTCTTTGGGTTCTCCTTATTTAGCTTCTCTAGGATCACAATGGGGATGTTCTACTGGGAACTCAACAAGGCCAGCTGGCCTGGGTCTGGAAAAGCCTGGGATAAAACCGGACTCTCTGAACATAGCGGACAATGAGGACTACTGAGAACTCAAGAACAATGGCAATGGGTTTCTGATCCTACTGCATGCACTGGCTTTGTGGGAGCCTAGGCAGTTTGGATGCTCAACTTACTAGATCTGGATGGAGGTGGGGGTTCCTTGGACTTCCCACAGGACAGGGAACCCTGATTGCTTTTCGGGCTGGGGGGGGGCTTAATTGGGGGAGGGGGAGGGAAATGGGAGGCGGTGGCGGGGAAGAGACAGAAATCTTTAATAAATAAATAAATTTATTAAAAAAATAAAGAGGGATTGTCTATATTACATTGAGCTATGGGCAGGTCTACCACAAACTGTGCTAACTGCATTGATATAAGGAAAAGCTGCCCATTGTGGCACTTAGTTATTAGTTAAAGTTATTCACTGTAACTTTCCTGGATGAATAGTCTGTAACCTGAATTTGTGAGCAGACACAAACTTCTCTTTTCCCCTTTGGTTACTTTTGTCAGAGTGTTTTGTCACTATAGACATGAAACTAGACCTGCTTTTGAGGTTATATTGGTAAAGAACTTTTAAGTAATATCATTCTTTTTATGGTAAAAATGAACTGATAGGTTGATTCATGGGATGGATTAGACAGAGTTATAGGCTGATAAGATTAAATAATCAGCTAAAAGTATCAAAGGAACTTTTGATACAATACTGTATCAAGTCACAGGGATGTTCAGACATATTATACTGGAAACAGCATGTTGATACAAAATCACAGTTCTTACCTCAAAGGAACTGAGCCATCATTTTATCTAGAGTCAAATAAAAGAGACCATGGCCTAGCAATAATGATTCAGGTTACTCCAAAGACAGCAGTCCAACATGATAACAGTTTCATGATGTTTCTATTGCAACATTAAAAAAAAAGACATTGGCTGGGCAATGATGGTACATGCCTTTAATTCCAGCACTCATGAGGCAGAGACAGGAGGATCTTTGTGAGTTTATGGTCAGCCTGGTCTACAGAGTGATTTCCAGGACATGCTCCAAAGCACCAGATAAATCCTGTTTTGACTCCTCACTGTCCCCCTCCCCAAAAAATACATTAAAAGGTACTTAAAAAATACAGCGACGGGGTCTGGAGAGAAGTCAGAGTGGTCGAGTGGTTCAGAGCTCCTTTAGAAGAAGATTTGGTTTAGTTACCAAAAACCACACCAGTTACCCTCAAACATCTGTAACTTCTATTCCAGGCGACCTGACACCCTCTTTTGATCTCTGTGGACACAGGCATAGACAAAGCTCACACATCCAGAGAATCTGACACATACAACACAGATAGATATTGATAAAAGCAAAATTTAAGATGCAGTAATAGAATCATCAGACAAGAAGGTTACAACCAAAGAACTCTAGGTTGGAGACCTCAAATGCTATCTGATAACAACCTTAGCCTTTTGGTTTGTGGTAACTGGGATTCTATTCATACATTACACAAGTATTTACCTGTCGCCACCATCCTGTCTGGGAGAAATGGATATATCCCAAGTAAGAACTTGTGTGACCTGTTAGGGTTCTTAGACTAATCAGGAACCCCAAGAAATAAGAATTTGCACAGGTATCTGCTGGTGGAAAGAAATCAATGAAACCCTGTGAGCATTCAGAGAAAGAGAGGAGCCAGAGAAGAAGATAGATTGATTGAAAAAAAAAAAGATTTACACAATGCTGCATGATATTGCTGGATCTTACAGCGAAAGGTTGGAGAGAGTGGAGGACAGGGACTACTTCTTGGCTGCACAGCTTAGTTGGATACATGTGAAGAGAGGCTTTGGGGGGGGGGAATCACGAGATTACTTTGCTACTCTTTCCAATATGGCCACAATGAGATTATCTATTTCTACTTTTTACTATTAATTTGACCTGATTAATTTTCCTATGGAGCATGAGTGACTGAACCTTGGTTTTTTTGAGGCAAAGTCTTTGGCTCCTTATGTTCAATGAAAAGGTAACAAAAATATTAGGTAAAAGGTAGAAGGTAAGCAATAAATGGGTGTTTAGGGGACTGAAGATAGTCAAAGATAATTTGGGTCCAAACTTGCAACATTGCAATTCTTCACAATCATTTCAATTTTGATCAGTCATTGGCCTTGACCAATGCCTGAGTAAGTTATGTTTTTCTGGAAATTTCAGTTCACATCCACAATCTTATTTGTGAGTTTCCCCAAAAGTTACAAGCAGGGAAAGAAATAAAACTAGATTCAAGAGTTGGGTTTGCTTTGGTCTTATCCATTTGGCATAGTACATTATTATTTTAACATTCTTAATATGCTTATTTTAAACATCTGTGAATATTGTAAACATCTCTATATAGACCCACACTCACAGTTAATATTCTTCCTCATTTCAAAGTCTTTACTGTTAGCTAGCAAGTGTTATGACCACTAGAGACGACCACTCAGACAAGGATTATAGACAGTTCAAAGTCTTTACTACAACTAGATGGGCCTACTTTCAGGTATTTGGGACATAGGTATAATTCTGAATATTAAGAATAAGAAGATTTTAATTGCAAAGCCCCCCATCCTGGTATATTGCTTGTCTGCTTAAAGGAGGAGGCTGTGTTCAAATAAGGAGTTTGGCAAAAGCTAAGTAGCATGGTCATTTTGACCTCAGATTTGTAGACTAGAGTTGGATAATTTCCCCAGAGCTTCTCATCAAGGAGCTCAAATTCTAGTTAAACCCAAAATGTACACAGCCATAATACAAGATGGAGGAACTTCTGCCCTGTCCTGTCTTGTCATCCAAGCACCATGAACCAGATTAAAGAAAAGGGACTCCTTTCTTTTCCTGTGTCCTTTTTGTTCTTAAAGTTTTTTCTAACTTCTAGGCTTCTTTAGTTCCCTTATTATGGAACAAAAAGTATAAATTTTTTATTTTGCATTTTTCTATTAATCAATAAATAAATTCATATTCTAATATTTATGAAGAATAACATTTTTGAAGTTCATATTATTAAACAGATACAGAACTGGATAGCTATGGTTATTAGGCAGGATTCTATTTAACATTCTCAAATGAGATATAAACATATACAAGATAAAAACATACATATTTTAAAATATTTGTCTACATGAGTCAATTGCATTGATCTTAAGTATTTTGTTTATATGTTATACATTTAGTAAAACAATGCAATACCTTCCCAATTCAGTATGACAAGATATCTTTAGGCACACATGACTTGAATATTAATTACCAGGTGTGGTTACAGGTTATACAGAATAAATTAAAAAACTGTACTCATAATATATATTATATTGCATAAAATATACACTTGTATGATGCTTGTTTTTATGTGTTATCATTAAGATTATATCAGCATTCCTTACAAAATGAGAATTCTGAGTTTGTTTAAAAGTCAAATGGCATGTCAGCTTCATCGTTTGATTTTTATAAAGTAACTGCTGCATTGGAGAAGTGGAGTACAACAAAGTTCAAAGTCACTTCTCTTCTTTCTTGAAAATCAAGCTTCATTTAAAAGTCAATGTTCCAGGTGTGTTACCTTCCTCAATAAAAAAACCCTCACATCAGCTATTAAAGTAGAGGAATGTAAAAAAAAAAAATCCAGATGCTTCCTGTGTTTTCTCTAAAGAAACTGAAGAATATCTGCATGTGCACTGTGTTCTATAATGGGAGGCTTCCTGACATTGATGAATAGCTGAGCAAAACACAGTTTCACAAAAATAGTAGCTGTGTGAAAGTATCAGAGACCTTCTCAAGAAAACCTGGAGTGGCAGTGTACTCAGAACACATTTATTTTGTGAGCAATGACTACAATATTCTAAGATAGCAAAACTGGAAAAACTCCTTGTTGTTCTCTTTAAATATTGATACGGTGTCCAAGAGTTCCCGTGTGAATGCATGGTGAACTGGAGTAGGTTTCAGGAGGGAGAGAATAGAAACAGCTTGTAAGAAGAAGGGGTATTAGTTTCAGATAGCCTGACAGACATTAGCTAGGTTGGAATGGCACTGGTGATGAATTCTTCCTTAGAGTCAGCTTTGAAACTCATCTCTCCACTATCCTATGCAAAAGCTAAGGTACTGGGCTTTGTTGAGTCTCATTAATGGAATACTGCTTCCTCTTGGTCAGAAGAATTAAATTTGACTTTTGTCAATTTTTCTGGGTAGAGATGCAAAATCCTCATATTTCCTAAAGAGTAGAGCAATGCATAATATTTTCTCTTTCCTTAAACTTAATCCAGCTGTGCCTATCCACCAGTCAAGAGACCATGCCTCCAGAAAGCCAGTTCACCTAAAATAAATCTAAGGAGATGGGAGGCATAATTATTTCCTTAATGAGATAATGTACTTATGCATCCTATGTGCCTCTTCCTCTGAGATGTTACTTATGGATCCTCAATGCTAACCATGCTCACCTTTCTGAGTTCTTATTCAAAAGGGTAATTTTTTCATTTTCATTTTTCTGTCTCCTTTTTGGATGTCAGCCAAAATTGTAAGCATGCTTTCTCTGACAGGCTGAGCTTTCTCATTCTTTTCTGTGAAGAATTCCCTCCCCGTTTTCTACAGCTGCTTTCACAGTTCCATTGGTGATAAGATCAAAAAATATTACTTTCCTCTTTTGCTCGATCTTCCTTCTTCCAGAGATTTAAAGGTTACCAGTCATTATGGTGTTTTTTTTTTTCTCAAAATGGTCATTTAGATTCCTTATAACTTTGCTTTTAAATGATCAAAATTCAGATCCCACAAAATTAAGTCTTGATGTTCAGATAACTATGGACTTCTGTTGTACAAGTGAACAGTCCTCCTGCTACATTATGGGTCATGCATTTATGTTCAGCTGAGATACAATATTATGTGTGAAATATTTTATTCTATGATATCAAAAGGCCCTTGTCCCCCTCCCTGGAGATTTAGAGTGAGAAATCTGGTTTAGAAGTCCCAGTGAGCTTTATTCACCCGTTCATTTCAATATGACAACAAAAGAAAGTTATAGCGGTAATGGGTAATGGATGAACAATGCTTCAAAGGAGAGAAAAACATCCATTGAGCTACAATATGTCTCGACAGGTACTTGCATTTTAAAGGAAGGGGGAACAAAGGCATAATTAAGGATTTGGGACACATAATCTCATTAAAACTTAATCCCACTGATCATGATCTCAGGATGGTCTCTCTGGACATTGTTAGTACTGAAAAAATGTTTCTGCTTAGTGGGGTTGGGCAGGGTAGTTTTGTCTATCAGACCTGTTACAGTTTCAGAGCAAATTTGGGATACTCTAATGGAATGATTCAGAGCAGTAAGAAGGAATCAGAGAGACAAAGTCGAGGTAATTTGGTGACTGGCCACTCATTCAACAAAATAAACTTGTCACTTCTTCCTTAGAATGCTATGTCAAAACATCCTTGAGAGGATTATGCAGGCTACTCCTGAAAGAATACATAAATGGTTATTTAGGGACTTATGTCCAGTTGTATCCAAGTATTATTTACTTCCACTAAAGCAAAACCATTGCAATCATTGTACCAAGTGCTATACAATATTGAAACTGCAAATTTTGTACAGCTATCAGAACACACAACTGCAAAATAAGCCTTGGACTAGACCAAAGGTCAATAATAAACAACACGCAGAAGATAAATGCAGTATTCTGCCTTTACAGCTTGTAAGCAATACAAGCATTTCCCCTATTATGTTTCCAGGAAATATACAACTAAAGTTCTCTGAGGAATATTTGATATAGTTTGACTTTCCTGATTGCATTCCAATTGTGGAGAGTCAGAGTTGGTAGCAACATTTGAAAGTAAAGGCCTAATGAAGCTTTAATGGGTTCCAATGGACAATGGTTGGTGTTCTATGTTAATGTACCAGTAAAAAAATTAGTAAGTGGTAGATGCAGAGAGAGGATGTTTACTCAGAACAACTACTTTGCGAAAAACAAAACAAACGTCATCAACAAAAACAACAACCAAACCATATTTAATGATATCAAGATAATTTTCTATGGGACGCACATTCAGATCATACAAAAAGAGACAACAGAGGAAAGGACGGTACTGGGGGTGTGTGTATAGCAGGCCCATGTTTTGACTAATCAAGTTTCTCAATTATGTTATAGTAGGAAGTTCTGGAGGAGTTTCTGTCACCCTTATCACTTAAGGTAAACAATTTGCTTCTCATAAAATATTCTCCTATTACAAGGCTTCCAGTCTCACAATTATGCGCAATTGTCTTCATCTTATCATAGGGTTGCCTGTCTAATGAGACTTACTCTTATTAGTGATAATTTTGGTTTCTTGTCATGTAGATATCTGATGTAGGATTTTTCTCTGTGTGCTGTGATTACCATTAATGAATAAAAAAACTTCTTTGGACCTATAGCAGGGCAGAACTTAGGAAGGCAAGGAAGATGGGGCAGAATACTGGGAGAAAGAAGGACAGAGTCAGAGACAAGCCATATATCTCCACTGGAGACAGATGCTGAAACTTTAGCTGGCAAGCCACAGCAACGTGGTGATACACAAGTTAATAGAAATGGTTAAACTAATATGTAAGAGTTAGCCAATAAGAAGCTAGAGATAATGGGCTAAGCGGTGTTTTAATTAATACAGCTTCTGTGTGATTATTTCAGGACTGAGTAACCAGGAACCAACAAGTAGCCTCCTTACTACAAATATTCATTGTTCTATGCCTGTAACATGAAGTAAATTCACAGTAATGTCTCAGAAGAAATTAATGTGAAAATATAACCAGAGAGAAACAATATGAAATTAGCTGCCCCTTGAGTGTTTTTTTTTCCTTTAGAATATTGCATGTTGAAAAATAAGATCATCTTAGGCAGTCTTATATACCTTTGCTTCTTAGATTTACTTATTATTCTGATTATACTCTTTTATGACTATTAAGTAAACTTCTCAGAATGTATTAAGTACAGGAGACTGCTAAATCTACTAATACTAAAGCTGAGTGCTACAAGACAACAAAATATATAGAGATGACTTCTTTTTGTAACCCTCCTACCCAATGCTTTCATTTCTGTAAACTGCATATAATAATTTGTGATGTTCTTTCTCTATGACTATAAACTTTAATGAAATTATTTCATGGAAAACCATGCCATTAATGATAAATTTCATCTGTTTTCTTGGACAGAAACACTTATTTGACTCAGAAAAAAAGTAATTTTCTTAAAGCAAGGTTTTTTGTTTATTTGATTATTATATATTATAATATTTTTTTCTTAATTTTCCTGTTTCCATGTCCTCCCATATATACATTTTTGCTCACTTTCAAATTTATTGTCACTTTTTCATCAATTGTTATTACATGTATATATATATTTAATTATACATACATTTAATTATACAATTAATATATATACATTTATATATATTGTATTATGCTCCATTTATGTGTTCTTACTTGCCTGTTTATTTTCAGAGCTGATTATCTGGTATTGGACAACAAAGTTATGTATTTTTACCTGAAAGGAATTATTTCTCCCAATCTCAAATTTTCTTAGGTGTCTATATAGGTCTTTTACATGGATTGAGGCCTCACAGATTTTCCCAAACCTACTTTAATATGTCTGCTGTTGTCCTTGTTCTGATTATGCTTAGGAATAATAGTTGTTAGACTTTAGTGGTGTAGATTCTGACATTATTGGAGCCACAGTATCAAAGAACACCCCCATTCTTGAAATTTATAATTTTTCTATTCCCTCTTCTGCAACGTTCCCTGAGTGTCAGGTGTAGAAGTATTTTGTAGGTGTATCCATGGGGACTGGGATCCACAACTCTACAGTTTGAATGGTTTTAATTTTCTGTGGTGGTCTCCACTTGTTGCAAAGAGAAGCATCATTGGTAAGGGCTGAAGACTACCCTTTTCTGAGGGTATAAGGACAAATGTTTACATTGTTGTTAGGGATTGTGCTGGTTTTGTAAAGCAGTGATTGTAGGGTCTTCTCCAATATCCACGACTTCACTAGTACAGAATCATTAGCTAGGTTTCTAGTAACAAGGATGGTTTCCCTTTTCCGCAGGAATTAAACCCAATTAGAGAGCTGTTGGTTGAAGTTAAAGTATGCATGCCACTACTGCATCCTTATACTTATTTTGTCACATTGCTTGTTGATGTATTTCATATGTTTAATAGTTGGATAGGACTCTTGGTTGCCTATTGGACTTTCATGATAACTTCTGGTACTAAAAAGATAGTCCTGAATAAGAAGACTTTGGGTCATTGCTAGCTAAGGGACTCCAGGATACTGCTTCTTAAGTACATGGTATTACCAGCAGAAGGGACTTACACCCAGCTATGAAAACAAACAAGAACAATAGCTATAGACTCTATGTTTTGGGAGTCTTTTGGATATCACTCTAATAGCAGTATTTATTTCCTCTCAACACAGAGTGATTTTTCTGTACTGTGCCAAGAAGATCACAGAATATGAGTCTGCAGAGCAGCTAGCACTAAACCATCATTTGCTCTGCTTTTTCTAGTCACTATTACAAAATGTTACCACTTGTTAAAAGGATATATACAGAAACTCTTAGTCTAGTAATATCTTTGAGATTTTTCACTTTTGCCTGTAAATTCTAGTCTAAACATTAAAATATGGGCATATCTGAACTCATTCCCAGTCTTATAGCAGACTGTTTGCAAAGATCAGTCCTCCCACCCTACTTCCATTTCCTCTGGATACTGGCTGAACCTTGTTCTGAAGCCAGCATTGCTTTCTTCCTACAACCCTCTCCGTCAGATGCCTATTCCTAGCAACAGTATATACCTGGAAACCCAGTGACTACATCTGATGGGGAAACACATAGGCAACTTTCACTCTCCTGTCTATCCATCATTACAATTCAAGCTCACCCCTATGTCTGTAGCAAACTGCTTTCAGGGACCTGTCCTCCTACTCCATAACTACTCTCTGGGTAATTTTTAAACCTTGTGGGGGAATTCTGCTTTCTTATATATTATCAACCATCTTAGTTCTTCACTTTTAACCTTTTCCCAATCACTTGTGTGAGCTGCTTATAATACCTAGAAACACTTTATAGGTGAGATAATCAGTAGCTACACAAGAACTGGATTCATGTTGATTTTTACTAATCTCCTTTCAGTATTCCAATAGAATTTCTCCAGTCTCATCCCCTGTTCTGTAGCAGACTACCTGTAGGAACTTGTCTTCCCTCCATACATACAATCCCTATGGTCTCCACCAAGCTTCACAGAGGATCCAACAAACCTTTCTTCTCCAATATATTTGTGTTAGTTGCAAATAACTAGAAGTCCTATATTTCTGGGAACTTCAAAAATCATACCAAATTGGTACTGTTGTAGGAAATTTTCATTCTTATTTATGTCCCCCATTATAACTCCTCCAGTCTCATCCCCAACTTACAACATCCCCCATTCTACCTCTACTCAGGAGGCTCAACCAAACCTTGGAATGAACTCAGATGTCCTTTTCCTATGGACGAGCACCCTCTTTCCACCAATACCATGGTATTCCTTTCTATCATCCACATCTAATACTTAGAAGAACTTTTTAACTGGTACTTCCAGTTAACTTACATGACAGAGATTTATCTAAGTGAATAACACTATCATTCCTGTCCTAACATTATGATATCTTATCTCTCATATTCATCTCAATAGCAGCTTGTTGGTGCACCTCCTTCCACTTCAACTTCATTCATTCATTGGCAATTCCAATTCTTCATTCGGACTCTGTCTCCCTAGCCCTTCATCCCTATCTTTTCAGATCATTCTTTATCTTACTAAAACCTACTTGCATGATCTTCTCATTTCTCCACACCTCCAACACGCCATGGAAATGAATTCCATCTATAAATCGGATCAATTCAACTCTTTTATGAATCCTTTCTCAGCATCTTAACCCATTCTTTTATTCCTCTCTGCTACTGACCAACATATAAAAGCACTCCTTATCAGGAAACTTACAGCCCCTACACTTTCCTAAGATTCAGAAAGGTCAACAAACATCAAGAAATGGAAAAAAACCCAATAAAAACATGACAGGATACCAACACCTAAAATCACCGTTATTCCTTATCCAATGTCAAGACACTAGTATAAGAACACAGTCATTAACAATCAAGACAGTATACCTCTACCAGAAGCCAATAACTCTAATACAGTAGGGCTAAAGAATGACTATATGGTGGAAACACAACACAAGGACTTGAAAATGGCTATTATTAATACATCCAAGGATCATAAAGGAGATATTAATGAAGTTTATAAAAACACAAGTGAAAAAGAATAATAAAAATGATTTAAGACATCAAAATAGCAGCAGAAACATGAAAGAAAAACTAAACATAAAACTGGAAATGAAACACTTAGGAAGTCAAACAAATGCCTTACCAACAGATTACATGGCAAGGAAAAGACACTCTCTGAATTTGGTGCCCAGAAATAAGAAATAATAACCTCAGTAAAAGGAAGTTTTAAAACTAAAAAAAAAAACAGGAACAAAACATCTAGGATATCTGACAAAGCAAGAAAAGAATAAATCTATGAATAAAAAAATATAGGATGGAAAAGAGACAAAGGTCAAAAGGCAGAGAATACACTTTCTACAAAATTGTAGAACATTTCCCTACTACAGAAGGGGTGTGTATCAGAGCACAAGAAGCATACAGAACATGAAAAAGACTGGATCTGGAAAGAAACTCCCCATGGCACATATACTAGTGAGAGTGAAAACTTGTACAAACATTTTGGAATTTCATATGATGGTTTCTCAGAAAATTGGGAAACAATCTACCTCAAAACCCAGCTAAACAACTACTGGGCATATTCCCAAAGAACCATATACCCAACCACAAAGACACTTGCTCAAATATGTTCATACCAGTTTTATTTGCAATAGACAAAAACTAGAAACAACCTAGATGCCCCTTAACCAATGAATGGGAAAAGAAAATGTGGTACATTTACACAGTGAAATATTATTCAGCTGTTAAAATAAATACCACCCTGGAATTTGCAGGCAAATGGATGGAAGTAGAAAAAAATCATCTTCATTGAGGACACTCAGACCTAGAAAGAAAAACAATGTGTGTGTGTGTGTGTGTGTGTCTGTCTGTCTGTGTGTGTGTCTGCGTATTCACATATAAGTGGATATTAGCTATAAAGTAAAGGATTGCCATGATAGCATCCACAGACCCAGAGAGGCTAAGGAACAAGCAGTGCTCAAATGGGGGTACATGGATCTTCCTAGGCAGAAAAAATAAAATAAAGGTTGAAGGTGATCTATTAGAGGATGGATATTGGAATGCGGAGCAGTTTGGTGTGGAGGGAGACAGACTCTAACAATCAGGAGCCTGTACCAATCTACACTAAGTCCTCTGCCTAAGTTATGATTGTGCAGCATGGTGTTCTTGTGGAACCCCTAACAATGGGAGTGGGGACTGTCTCTGACTCTTTTTCCTGCCTTTGGGATTCTTTTCTTCTTACTGGGTTGTATTGTTCAGCCTTAATATGAGGAAACATTTTATACCTGGACGGTCTGTCTGCCCTTTTCTTAAGGGAAATGGTGGAGGAGGTGGGCAGTGGGAGGACTGGGAGGAGAGAAGGGAGGGGAAATTCCACTTGGAATGTAATATATTAAAGAAGAATAATTTTAAGAAATAAAAGGAAAAGACAACTAAATTTGAAGAACACAGATAGAATATTATTATATTGTTTTATTTTTAAGAATATTCATTTATCTTGTCTATAATTAGCACTTTCTTCCCTTGAATATGTGTTTTTCTTTGGAGAGGTATTTGTCCATGTGTGTGTTTGTGTGATAAAGGCATGTTCAAGTGACTGTGAGTGTGGAGGCCAGATGAATGTTGAGTGTCTTTCTTTACCATGCTCTATCTTACTTTTTGATTCAAGGTATTTCACTAAATATGGGAATCATCAGTTGGTCAACATAGGTTACCAGAACTATCTTTTTGTCTCTATCTCTTCAACGTGACACTCAATGTTTTCTATGAGTTCTTGGTGTACTGGTTAGTTTTATGTCAGCTTGCCACAAACTAGAGTCATCTGAAATGATGGAATATCAATGGAGAAAATGCCTCCTTAAGATTGGGCTGTAGGCAGGCCTCTAGAAATTTTCTTAGTTAGTGACTGATGTGTAAGGGCCAAGACCACTGGAGGTAGTGCCACCCCAGAGTTGGTGGTCCTTGGTTCTAAAAGAAAGCAAGCTAATTAAGCCATAAGAAACAAATCAGTAATTATCACCCCTCCATGGCCATTGCATCAGCCTCTGCCTTGAAATTCTTTCCCTGTTGAGTTCCCGTCCTAAGTTCCTTCAGTGATGTGCTATAATATGGGAGTATAAGCCAAATAAACCCATTCCTCTCCAACTTACTCTTAATCATGGTATTCATCAAACTATTAGTAACCCTAACTGGTACATTTGAAATTAGCATTAAGAAAATCATGTTTGCTTAACAAGCATGTTTTACCCTTAACTGATCAAATAATCTTCCCACTTCATCTTGCGTATCATTTAATAATTTATCTATTTCATGGAAATTTTTATAGCCATTAATTTAACACTGTCAAATGGAGAGATTTATGAATTCCAAAGGGCAAATATGAAAGTGATGAGAATATGTCAAGCCCTTAATGTTCACTTTTATATATTATATTATATTATATTATATTATATTATAATTATTATCTAAATTGAAAAGTTACCATAAAACTTTAGATAATAGGGCAAATCCACTAAAGCTATCTTTTTCATTATATTTCTCGTTGAAAAGTGGCATAACTCTCCATTTGTAAAGATTTTCCCCTAACTTATAGACTGGAAATGGCACTGAGATGAATTTGTACAACAAAATTATTTTTGAAACATTGTGTATCAAAATGTCTTTGTAATTGTTTCCAAATATTAAGGTATAGTATGAACTGCCAAGTTAAGCTACCTTTTTTGTCTGTGAAGCCTTTATACACATACAATTGCTAACATAAAATATAGCTTAACTTGTATGTTCTCTTCCTTGATAACCTGTCTCTGACGGTTGAGCACATATATAACAAAGAAAGATATGAGAGGAAATTCGAAATCCCTTCCTCATGTTTCCAAGGAACTGAATCTTCAATGAATGTTTCTTAGCCTGTGCTTATGATCTCTAGGAGTGTATCTGAAAAAGTATGGTTCATTTTGGGAATGATGTAGCCACAATGGGTGGCTTAATCTGGCTGAAATGTTACTCAAACATTGAGGTACAGTTATTGCAAACCTATGAGTTAGGCCATTACAAACTCATAGAATCTGGCTTTAATTGTGTTTCCTGAAATTTCTAGCCTTGAGCCCAATCATTCCCTTAGCAAGAAACTTTAACTATTCACTTGTTTTATTTAATAAAAATTAACTGTGCATATACTATTTGCCCCTAACTGTTTTAAATGCTAAAAAAAAATGATTGTGACAGAAATGTTCTCTGTCTTTAAGGAGAACAAATAAACATTTACAGCAACTTGGTAATATAGTTTATAATGGATACTATTCAGGGAATATGCAGAAGCTTAACATTTATGTTAATAGCCTGGAAATAGAGAGACCAAGTGAAACTCCCAGTAATTTATTGCCTAATTATTATTTGTGTTCTTATCTGTTTTTAAGACTTATAAGTACGTACTGTTAAAGCCGACTGCTATACATTTATTTTACCAGGCCCTGGGGAAACATTGCCTTGACAAGCACTACTCACTGAATCATAGGAAAGCCAGCCCTCGCACAAATTTAGTCTGCTTCTATGCTCTAGAAGGAAAGGTTGTCTGCAGGAATATTCTCTCCTCCATGACTATAAACCTCCATGTAAGGCATTATTGATATGAATATTCATTAACTTTTGAAGTACCAAATATTACACATTTTCCCAAAAATGTATGACTTGGAATATTCTCTACTGCTGTACCAATAAACCAATATAATTATCAAAGAGTATTAAATATCTAGAGATGTCCAAATTGTGTCATCTGAATTTAAAATTTTGGTTTTGTGAAAGGTAAGAAGTTTACAACAGAAATACATAATTTTCAAGAGATTTTTGAACTATAGTGATAGCTCTAGTTAATACTTAAAGTCAATAGTTATACTTAATACTGGAATATAGGACATTTTCTGCTGAACATAGACTGTAGCATAGAAGATACAGAAGAATAAACCTGATGTAATTTAATAAACTAAATACAACATGAAAATGCAAAATTTATTGATAAAAATCTTACCAAGAATTTCAAAAGTAACTAAATGTTATCGATCAATTATGAGATGATGGACAGTTTTTAAGTTTGTATGTCCATGTTGTTACTAAGAAACTGATACTCTGGCTGCTGGACTGAGGGTCAGAGACACAAAATAAGGTGGTAAGTTATATGCTACTATTTCCCTTCTTTATTTCAAAATACAGTATTTGGGTACTGTGTAGATTTTGAACAACTCTTAGGACAGGGTGCATTTTTCCCCATATACACTTTCCATGTATAACAAGGGTTACTGGTACTCTTTACATTGTTTCAGAACAGCTACCTAGTCACCTGAGAGGACACACTAAGATGATCAGCTTACATCAGTCAGGATGAGCAAGAACAAAGGAAGAGTGGAGAGTGGACTGTGACCGAGGTCTTTATGAGGCTGAATATATGTAAGGAAAGACAAAAGTCCACTGTGAGTGAAAGAGGCTGAAATCAAGTAGAATTACCCGAGCTCAGAGGTTTTCAAGAGATTCCCAGAAGTCAGGAAGCTGATCTTACTAAGTTGACTTTTTGGCACAGAATAGTCATCAGGAACAAGGTTAGAAAGCCCTTATTAATCATTTTGTCTAACACAAACACTTTACCTTTTCTCTCACAGTAAATGACATTAGAAAATGTGTCAAAATCTTGCAAGAATTTTGAGATATTTATAGCTTGTGGTTCATATGATATTTTCACCATTTGTTATTTCATCTGCTAGCTCTATTAACACACACCAGTATTTTACTCACCAAGGAAGGCTAGGTTTACTAACTTACTGCATGAAGTTCCACTTTAAAAAACAAAATAACAAAAGCCACAAAATACTGCACTGCCCTAAGGAAGCAAGGCTGAGTGACCTGTATAGAATCAATGCTTCTGAAGGTGCAGGAAGGATGATTGCCCGACTATGATTAGCAGAGAACACAGATTTTCACTTGTGAACTATGAATAAAGCAAGGTGGAAGGTGGTAGAAAAAATATTTATGAGTTATTTTAAGAGAACCAATCTCTTTCCTACTGAACAGTTGTCCACCATACCAGATTAATTTCCTTTCCCCTAGAGGGAACTGTTTTTCACATAAAATGATCAGCTTATTTACACATTAATATTCCTCATTTTCTGGAAAGGCTTTCTTAATGAGTAATAAAGTGAGACTGATGCAGGCAGTCTTAATTATCAGGTTTGATAGTGAAGATTTGGGCTATACTGGAACCATGTCCTCCATTCACAAAGATGACATCAAACGATTTCACAGAGATTATGCTACATTTTCCAATGATGTACTAGATGACTCAGTAAAGCACACAATTTCAAGGCATGAAACACCAGTTGAGATCCCCAGCAACCACATAAACAAGATAGACATGACCACAGGCATCTATAAGTCTACTGCAGTGGTCAGGCAGAGACAGGTACTCTTAGAACTGATTCTGTTACCCACCTCAGTCACTCATCTCAGCCTGTGTTATCCCCTTTGGACTTGTCCTCCTCATTTGGATGCAGGGTCCCCTTATTTGTAACACTTGATAGTCACCTCTTCTTGTCTCCATTTGTTGTGGCTGGTCTCTGTTAAGGATCACATAGTATTCACAGTTGGTTGGGACACAGGTAAGCTACCTGTATTCTCCTTCCACTTCTCCATTCTGCTTTCTCTAAAAGTCCCACTAGTCATCTCATGGCTGCATGCTCCAGCCCCAACTCCAAATCTATCTATAATACCATGTCTTGCCAAAAAACAAGATATTCCAAGCTCTGACTTTTCAGAGTCAGACTCTAGGCCCTTCTTAAATTTCATCCAAAATCAGTCCACTTCCCTCACCTACTATGTTGATTTATCATCTAACCAAACCGTTGTACAAATTTAGGAATGTGTGGAATCTGAATCCAATGTTCAAAGCAGTGTTTCAGATCTGGGACCAATCAAAATCTGAACCCCAAAACTCAGAGTGATTCTAAGATTGAAAATTAAGTATCATTCTGGTGCATAACCTGTCAGATTGGGGTAACAAGCAATCAAATAGCTGAACACACGCCTAGCCCAAAATTCACACCAAGAAACACCACGAATGTCATAATTTCCAAAGTCTAGATCCCAGCAAAAAACATGAACAATCAAGCCAAGATCTCTTCTCCAAAAGAATAATACAACCATACTTACATATGTCGTAAGCAAAGAAGACTACCTGAACCAGAAGACAATGGTTTCGATGTAACAGTTATGGGTATGTCTAAGGGCTTTAAAGAGGATAGGAATAAATTCTTTATCAGAGACAGTAAAAACACAAGAAAACTGTCGAAATGAATAATAAAAACAATTCAAGATAGAAAGTTTAAAAAAGAAATAAAATTACGAAAAATAAAAATGGCAAACTGAATAAAAGCTGTGATTGAAAATACTTTTAAGAAATAGAATGGAAGAAAAATAAAGAGATATTTATTTAAAAATATTTTTAAAAAATATTATAAGGTAAAAAAACAGAAGAACATGTCCTCAATCTAAAGAAAGAGATGGCTATCAAGAAACAAGATATGTACTGAAAACAAACAAGGCAGGACCCGGAAAGAAACTTCTCTTGACCCAAAATAAACTCAACCTATAAAATAATCATAATAAAGAATATTGTAAACTACAATAAAAATGCCTAGCCAAATATCAATTCAGGCCCATTAGACTTACTCCTGACTTCTAAATGGACACTAAAATAAAGAAGGGCCTAAACAGATGTTCTACCAGATCTGAGAATTTGCAGGCAACATTTCAGATAATTTAATCCAGCGAAACTCTCTATCAGGTTAGATGAAAAAAATTTCATGAAAAAAATAAATTCAAGTCTGTGAAAATAACTCTATAAGAGATGGTATAAAAAGGCTTTAGGTAAAGAGAAGTCTAACTATTAAAATGAGTACACAATGGTTAAGTAATCCCAAAAATGCTAATCAAAAGAGTATAAAGCAAGTATGCATACACATACACACTGACACCCACCACCATCCCCACAATCACCACCAGCAGCAACAATAACAACACCACCAAAATAGCAGAAATTAATAAATACTGCTTAGCTTCACAGAAATTTAAGATACAATGTTGTAACCATTTTGAAAAGAAACAAACACCAAAATTACATGACAGCTAAAACAATCCTGAATAAGCAAAGAATTTTGAAAGGTATCACGTTCCCAGATTTCTAATTGTGTTATTGAACTACAGTAACAAAACCATCTTGTTATTGGCATAATGGATGTACAGATGTGTTGGTTAGTGAAATTGTATTGAGGATGCATACAGCTGCATCTGTACAGACACCTGAATTTTGACAAAGAAGCAAGAAATACACATTGGAGAAAAGACACCATCTTCAATGGACAGTACTACTCAAACCCAATAGCTGCATGTAGA
Source organism: Microtus pennsylvanicus (assembly GCF_037038515.1). NCBI lineage: Eukaryota > Metazoa > Chordata > Mammalia > Rodentia > Cricetidae > Microtus > Microtus pennsylvanicus. The sequence goes on from NC_134587.1 coordinate 37,061,941, forward strand.
AAAGTAAAAGTAGACCCATATCTATTATCCTGCACAAAACCAACTAGATATTCTGAACACGAAAGATGAGAAAGCAGGAAAAAGACTTGTACTCATCAGCAAAAGAAAAGACTTTCGGAACAAGACACTGATAACACAGGTACTAAGATCAGAGGTAAATAAATAGGACCTCAAGAAGGTAAAATGCTTCTGTACATCAAAGGATACCATCATTTGAACAAAGAAGACGCCTATAAATTGGTAAAAGTTCTTAGTCACACATCTATCTGACAGAGGTTTAGTATCTAGAATATACGAACAATAAAAAATTGAACATTAAGGAAACAAATAACCTAATTAAAAATGGTACAGCACTAAACAAGAAGTTCTCAAAAAGTAAAATACTAATTAATGAGTAACCTCTTAAAATTTTCAACATCTTAAGCCATCTACTTTGAGATTTAATCTTACTGTAGTCAGAAAGTCCAAGATTAATTAATATAAAAGTGACTGCACATTCTGGCATGGATGTGGGAAAAATAGAAGACGGATAAAATATTGGTGAGAATGCAAACTGGCATAATCATTATGGGAATCAGTGCTGAAATTTATGATTAAAAGATTAAAATTTTTCTACCATAAGATCCAACTATACCATTCTTATATATGTACCCAAACGATTCTTTATCTTACTACCAAGATGTTTGCTCAACCATGCTCATTTCTGCTCTATTCAGAAAAGCCTGGAATTGGAAACAGCCTAGTTGCCCACAAATTTGTGAACAGACAATAATAATGTGGGACATTTATATAATGGAATACTATTAAGCTATTGAGAAAACTTAAATTTGCATATAATATATGGAGCTAGAGATAGATTACCCAGACCCAGAAAGAATCATTGCATATTTTATCTTATTTGTGAAGGTAAGATTTTAACCTTTAGCTAAGTATGCTTCATTCAGAATATCTAGAGAGGTTAAATAGCTCTTAAGGTCCAGGGTTAGCAGAGGGGAGGGGGTCTTCCAAGTGAGATGAAATAGAATATAGTGTTGTAAATGGATAAAGGAGAAGCTTGAATAGGAGGATTAAAGGGTATGAGGAATGATAAAGAGGGATATGGGAGAGTCTTGTGGAAAGATAACCAACACTAAATCCTTTTTGAAAATCTGCATGGAAATCTTCAATTTTGGAAGCTCCTTAAAATACAAGCATACATAAAAGCAATTTACATGGAGTGACTATAAATGGAGAAAATACCTCATCAATAAAACAACCAGTACCACAAACAGGTTACATCTTGTTGAGTCCTTGGCCAAATATGTCTCATATCCCCCCAAACAGTGGAAGTTTTATCAATGTAATTTTTACTTTCCTCATTCTGATAGTAAAGTCCCATTATTAAAGACACCACTTACTCTTGTCTTTGAATATGGAGAAATTGAACTGGTGTCCAATTAGAAGCTTCTCTTATATTGACTAGCACTCACTGTGCTGGAAGTTATTTTACACAGTACTAGAATAAAAGAGTGATAATCAGTATCACCCAGTTATAATATGTGATATCTACTATTAGCAACATGGCTGCAAGATATAGTAACACAAATGTTATGAGAGTAACTGATCACTTCATGAAACAGAGGGGACACCTGATACTGTTAGTTAGTCCAAGAAGCTAAGAATAGATAAATCATGGGAAAAACTACTACTATTATTCTGCTAAAGGAAAATAGCAATAAAATGATTCCAAATGCCCTATTATAAATTTATCACTGCATTGCTCAACTGACATTTAGAGGAGCTTCTTGAGGTAGATAACAATTAACATAGGAACCCAAAACTCTACAATGTGTACAGCATTCACTGGATTATTCAGTCTTTATCAAAACTTTTCTGTAGTAATATGGGCGGCGGCAGGGTTGTGTCCCCAAAACCCCAGCCGCTTGCCCGGCTCGGCTAGCTTATGCCCCAAATAATTACACGGACACTGTATTCTTTTAAACACTGCTCTGGCCCATTTCTAATCATCTGTGTAGCGCCCCTAGATGCGCTTACCGGGAAGATTCTAGCCTAAGTCCATCCTGGGTCGGAGCTGGGGCATGGTGTGCGTCTTCCCTGGAGCAGGTAGCATGGCGTCTCTCTGAAGGCGTCTGCTCCGGAGAGCAGAGCTGTGGAGTCTGACCTCACTTCCTCTTCCTCCCAGCCTTCCCTTCTGTTTACTCCACCCACCTAAGGGTGGGCCTATCAAATGGGCCTAGCAGTTTCTTTATTGCTTAACCAAGGAAATCAACAGATTGATATGACACTCCCCCATCACTTCCCCTTTTTCTGTTTAAACAAAAAAGAAAGGCTTTAACTTCAACCTAGCAAAATTACATATAACAAAACAGTTATCAAGTAAAAGTTACATCAGAAACATTTATACATATAACAAAATTGACCGTAAATCTCTATCAATAAAGCAAAATCTATACTAATGCAAATTATTCATGTCTATATCATATCCCCCTTTAAATGTAAAAGAACATTTATAAACTATATTTGGGAACATGGGCGCAGTTTTTTCTCTCCAAACTGCTTCCTGCTGAATGGGGGCGTCGTTAATGATTTTAGGGTGTAACCTGTGTGCCAGGTTTATCTCAGTTGGCAGTTGAGCAAGGCAATTTTCTGAAGATGTTCACAGCAACCCTTCAGGAGGACGTGGTCCATCATACCAAATCGGAATAGAAGAAATCCATAGAGTCTCATCCTCTGTGAAAACAAAAGAAGACTCTCTCCAAAGCATCATATCCTTAGACCCAAATTCTGAAATCGTAATACCCTTATATCCATTCTGGTTTAGCTTGGCAGCCCATGTAATGAAATATCTCTCTGTACTTAGCTCCTTCACAGTCAAAAATTTTAAAGAAAACACAATAATACAAAGAATCCAGACTCTCTGTGAATTTTTCATCTTTACGCGGCTTATTTTTACTCTATCACTTTACTTTATTCTGTCTCTTTAAAGACTTTACCTTTTTTTTTTTTTTTTAACCATTAACTTTATTCTCTATATTCCTTTTCTTCTCTCTCTCAAGCCTACGTACATTCATCCAACAGTGTGACTCGTTTAGTGGTCTGAATCTGTCCTATTGTGAATCTGCAATTTTTTACTATCCAGGAGCACTTTTGATTTAAACCTTTAAATCACTAGGCGCTTAAGAATCTAAGCTGTGACATTCCTAGGTTAACTTTTTGCTTTTTGAGCATATATCTTTGACCTGGAATAACCCTGTAGACCAGGCTGTCTTTGAACTCTCAGAGATCCGCCTGTCTCTGCCTCCCAGGCATTGGGATTAAAGGCGTGTGCTACCACACCTTGAACTCACAGAGATCTGTTCGTCTCTGCCTTCTAGGCACTGGGATTAAAGGCGTGTGCTACCACACCTTGAAGTCAGAGGTTTACTTTAAGAATTTTAACTTTTAGTCTGACTATATTTTTAACACACAGTAAACCATTTAGAAATTTTCTGTCTTTGAATCTCTCTTTACTGTATATCTCTCTTTTTTTTTTTTTGACTACGAGTCCTTAATTTAGCAAGCAATATCAGTAGGACTAAAGGCGTGGCTTTGCCAGCTAGATCCAGTCCATTCCTTAGCTTTTCAGCCTCTTGGCTGAGGTACTGGCTGTAGCCATGTTTATAGCATTTCAAGGTCCCTGCCAGCCAACAAGCTACAACAGACAACACTCAAGTCCTCTCTCTGTAGCCGGCCCTCCTGCCTCAAACAGTCAGAGTTTGCCCTGGCAGGATGGCCCAGAAAGCCGGCATTTTTAAACAGTGCAGCTTTTTTCCTGCTACGGCTGAAAACCGAAAGCATGCGTTCAGCTTTTCGTCAACACCGTTTAAGTGTTTCGTGGCAGGACCTCTTAATGAGCTGCAGGGTTTTGCAGCTGAAGCTGAGTCAGGAAGCCTCTTGGGGCTACCAGGTAGGAGCGGCACTCAGCACTTTAATTCTGAGACTGAGCGTGTAGCACAGAAATTCTTTTCATCCAAGTTACATCCAAATCTGACACGCAGAGCACTGTGCAGTCTGAAAACACGTCTCTCTATGGCGGCAGGAATCCGCCACGCTCTTCCGCCTGCCTAAGCCTGATTCTGCCTTCTGCCCAGGAGCAGGCGGGGAGCTCTGAGTCATCGCACGGTCTCAGAGCACTCTCCTTCCGATCCCAAGCGGGAACACAAACATAGTCCAGAGTTTTCACTGGCGGCACAGCCCCAGGAAGCCACACTTTGAAATGACACAGCGTTTTTTCTGCTGCTGTTGCCGAATCAGGAAATCTCTCTACAGCACGCCACCAACAAACAGCAAAAATCTGTGTTAAATGCTCTCTCCCTTATTTTTAAGCCTTCTCAGGTTTTTTAAGTGGGTTTAGTTAGCCACACGTCTGGGCGTCATTTGTAGTAATATGGGCGGCGGCAGGGTTGTGTCCCCAAAACCCCAGCCGCTTGCCCGGCTCGGCTAGCTTATGCCCCAAATAATTACACGGACACTGTATTCTTTTAAACACTGCTCTGGCCCATTTCTAATCATCTGTGTAGCGCCCCTAGATGCGCTTACCGGGAAGATTCTAGCCTAAGTCCATCCTGGGTCGGAGCTGGGGCATGGTGTGCGTCTTCCCTGGAGCAGGTAGCATGGCGTCTCTCTGAAGGCGTCTGCTCCGGAGAGCAGAGCTGTGGAGTCTGACCTCACTTCCTCTTCCTCCCAGCCTTCCCTTCTGTTTACTCCACCCACCTAAGGGTGGGCCTATCAAATGGGCCTAGCAGTTTCTTTATTGCTTAACCAAGGAAATCAACAGATTGATATGACACTCCCCCATCACTTTTCTCTAAAAGTTCAGAGATACTTGGGAAAGTGGAGACAGAAAGATCGTATGAGCCAAAGGTGATAAACGGCTCCAAGGAATCAATATCTTCCAGGCCCAATAGGGCTAAAGCACATATCACTTCACAGAGACTATGATAGCATGCACAAGACCTGCACAAGTTCAAGACAGACAAAATCCTAGAGAAGAGTAAGTAGGCACAAAGTCCCTTTCCGACACAAGAAGCGTTTTATAATTGACAACTTCTGGGAAAACAAAAATAAGTTCTCTTATGGAGTGAAAATAGGCTTATTAATCACACTTGAGGATAAAACTCACAACAGAAAAAAAGACTCAATGATTTTGTGAGCATTTTTAAGTTTTCCTTTTTTGGTTATTGTTATAGGTTGTAAGTTTGTCTTTTGTTTTTATTTTGAAAGACAGAAGGACCATGTCATTTCTCATGAGGAAGATAGAGAATACATGGGAAGATTTGGGGAAATGAAAAGAATATGATCCAAATATAGTGTTTGAAAATCTTGAAAATATTTATGATGTAATAAAATGCTGTGTGAAATCAAGGGGATTGACTTTATCAATCTGACCTCTACTTGTATCTACTTGTGTACAACTGTAAGCACAAGCATACAAATTTTACATATGCACCTCAAAGGACACACATACAGTCACACACACATACACACACACACAACAGAGAAACAAAGAGACAGAGATTACTTCGTATTGTCCAACAAGAGCTACAGACACAGTTAATGTAATTGTTCCTTGCTATCAGGGCAAGTTCCAGGATCTATTTTAAAGAAGATAAAGTTCTACCACCGCGTAGGGGGAAATGTTTGTATTTTTACTCCTCTCTAATCCTTCAGAATCTACCTGTCATATTTTCCTTACTACAAAATTGTTAGATATGCTTATTCGCAGGTATTCCTAAATGAAGTTGAATTCATCAGACTTTATTTGCTTTTATTAAATGGATAAATCCATCCCTCCGTTGTATTTATTTAGTAATTAATAAATTATATTAATAAATTATATTATTTTTATAGATCCTTCATGGAAATGTATACATAAATATCTAATTGTCACCACTATGTGTTCTATTGAATAGGCTAATAGAATTCATATCTTTGGAAAAGATGAATTACTTAGAAACACATGCCTTGCTTTCTAGTAATATGTACTAATTGTACATGAGACTGAACACAAAAACTCCTTCAATATTTATACAAATAGTTTTTGATACCTTCAGTTTCAAATAGAATATCAAATGGGACCTTGCAGAACAACTTGGGTTTGATTACTAATAACAGTCAATATTCTCCTATCTGGAACTATTAAGTGCAAACGTCGTAGTAAAAACATCAGATTGAAACTGAGGTTTAGTCTGGATTCTTTCTTCAAATAACTGTGAAACTTCATATATCACTCAGTTATCTTTGATGATAGCTTTCCCAGTCTCCAATTAAATAGAACATCAGCTCTACTTTCTCTGATGGTGGACCTAAGTCAAGCAATATCACTGTGTGGACTATGTGGCAGTCTGAATGAGCAATGTCTCCCATGAATACACATATTTGAACTCTTGGTGCTCAGCTGACAACACTGTTTGGGAAGGCTTTCAGAGATGTAACCTTGCAGAAGCTGGTATACCTTTTGCTGTGGGAAGAGTCAAGTGTTTTTAGCCTCATCCTAATTACAGTTCACTCTCTGCTTCTTGAGATGTGATGGCTCAGCTTTTGGTATATGCCGTTATACTTACCGCTTGCTTCTATGTTTCTCCATTTAATGTTTTTTTTTAATACCTTTGGAATTATAACATGAAAATACTTTTTTTTTCTATATCTTGTCTTGGTGATGGTATTTTATCACAGCAATAGAAATGCTAGTTATGCAAAATTCGAGAAGTCATTGTTTTTTACCGCAGCGTAGTACTCTAATGTGTATATATTCCATACTTTCTTCATCCATTCTTCCATTGAAGGGCATCTAGGTTGTTTCCAGGTTCTGGCTATTACAAATAATACTGCTATGAACATAGTTGAACAAATGCTTTTGACATATGATAGAGCATCTCTTGGGTAAATTCCCAAGAGTGGTATTGCTGGGTCGAGGGGTAGGTTGATCCCGAATTTCCTGAGAAACCGAAACACTGACTTCCACAGTGGTTGCACAAGATTGCATTCCCACCAGCAATGGATGAGTGTACCCCTTCCTCCACAGCCTCTCCAGCAAAGGCACTCCTTGGTGTTTTTGACTTTAGCCATTCTGACAGGTGTAAAATGATATCTCAAAGTTGTTTTGATTTGCATTTCCCTGATCGCTAAGGAGGATGGATGGAAATAGAAAACACTATCCTGAGTGAGGTATCCCAGACCCAAAAAGATGAACATGGGATGTACTCACTCATAATTGGTTTCTAGCCATAAATAGGGGCCACGGAGTCTACAATAGGCGAATCTAAAGAAGCTAAGTAAGAAGGTGAACCCAAGGAAAAACATATAGTTATCCTCTTGGATAAGGGAAGTAGACAAAATTGCCGGGGAGAAAAGTGGGATGTTGGGGGTGGGGTGGGATGGGGGTAAGGGGAGATGGGGAGAGAAAAGGTAGAAGGAAAGGAGGGGGGACTTGGGGAAACAGGAGGATCGGGATAAAGGAAGGTTGGATAGGGGAGCACGGAACCCCATTTCTTAGTTAAAGGACCCACTTTAGGATGGGCAGGAGACTTGACCCTAGAGGGGATCCCAGGTGCCCAAGCTGAGGCCCCCAGTTAGTTCCTTGGGCAGCTGAGGATAGGGAACCTGAAATGACCCTATCCTAGAGCAATACTGACGATTATCATGCATATCATCCTAGAACTTTCATCTGGCGATGGATGGAGATAGAGACAGAGACCCACACTGGAACACTGGATAGAGCTCCCAAGGTCCCAAGGATGAGCAGAAGGAGGGAGAACATGAGCAAAGAAGTCGGGACCACGAGGGGTGCACCCACCCACTGAGACAGTGGAGCTGATCTACTGGGAGCTCACCAAGGCCAGCTGGACTGTTACCAAAAAAAGCATGGGATAAAACTGGACTCTCTGAACATGACGAACAATGAGGGCTGATGAGACGCCAAGGACAATGGCACGCGGTTTTGATCCAACGCAATGTGCTGGCTTGGTGGGAGTCTAGCCAGTTTGGATGTTCACCTTCCTAGATATGGACGGAGGGGGGAGGACCTAGGACTTACCACAGGGCAGGGAACCCTGACTGCTCTTTGGACTGGAGAGGGAGGGGGAGAAAAGTGGGGGGAAGGGGAGAGGGATGGGAGGAGGGGGAGAAGAATGGGAGGAGGGGGAGGGAAATGGGAGGCTGGGAATAGGTGGAAATTTGTTTTTTTTTTTTCTTTCTTATATAAAAAAAACAAAAAAAATTAAAAAAACAAAAAAAAAAGAAACAAAAAAAAAGAAATGCTAGTTATGCAGACATTAATATAAAGAATATGTAGTTGCTGGACATAACTTGTGGAAGACTTTGAAAATTTGAACTAAAGAAGAAGTTGGAAGCTCTATGCAGAGTTAACCTGGCCATTCAAGTAGAGTTCTAAGAGTAAGGAGATGGTAAAAGTCAATCTATGTGTGTCAGCCGTGTACGATGCTTGCTATCCTGCCTCCCTGCTATAATGAACTCCTTTTGCCCTAGAACCACGAATCCAATAAACTCTTTTTTCTGTAAGTTGCCTTATATGGAGCATGTTAACATAGCAAGGAACAGTTACTGATACAGTTGGTTATATGAAAATGTCCATTTTATTATATGTACCAGCCAGTTCCTAGTGTTAGGTCTGAAATGTTATCATATACTACAAAGCTGACACATTTATTTCACTATATACCTTTAAAATATCTTTGACAAACATTTTAGAAATGTTTGTGAGTTAAGAGAACACTCTAAAAATTAAATTTTGTGTGACATAAGTACATGAACGGAATTACCCAGACAGCAAAAATTGCTTATGAGTTGAAACAAATTGCTGAGGAATTTATCATATTATCTACAATTGGCTGGCAACTTCATCTCAACCTTCACTTCTGAAAGAATGTCTTCTCAAGTGTCAGTAGTTAGGGATCATATTATGCATGACTCCTAATACTGCTTATGCTGATTCTTAGATTTAGGGTCAGTGAGAGTAACAGTATAATGATTGGAGATTCCTTTATAGAAAATTGAGATCATCAATATTTAAATGTCACAGATTCCCAAGTTCTATAACTTTATAAGTAATACTAAAATAGTAAGACAAACACTTTCAATACAAAAAAAATGTTAAATTTTAGGTATTTTTCTATTACAGACAACCCTGAGACATGAATCAGACATATGTGAGAGTTTATTCCTGACACGGCTTTGTACTTCCAGACCATTTTAATTTGGGGGTATCATTTTTTTGCCTATATATTCCCTATGTTTGGAGCCAAGGAGATAAACAGAATTGAATTTTCGCTGCAAGGGAAGATATGGAAATTTATTATTTCATTTAGGTAAAGTCCAAAGAATATATGCTAGACAAATTTAAATCAAAATAATGTCAGGTCTTTAAGCATCTAAACTATGTTTTTGTTCATTCTGTTTCCAGTCCACCTTCTATCTTCAACCTAGAGACCAGTGTTAGTGTGCAGATACAACTATACTTATCAAAGTGACATTATCATGGATTGTCTAACCAAGTCAAAAAGAATTATCTTCTTCTTTCCTAAAAGCTTATGTGTTAGAAGATTTGATTCCAGTATAACAATGCTAAAAGTTGGCACATTTTTAACAGGAGGGGCCTCACAGAACATAATCAGGTCATGGAGAAATTGCACCTAGATGGAATGAAAATTCACCTAATGGAAGGAGGATAACCCTTGAGAAAATGGACTGATTACCAAATATTGAGTGACTAACAGGACCACATATATGTTTGTCTCCTTCTCACACTGTCCTGACCTTCTTGCATAAGTCTACCGTGTGATGTTGCTCACCCTGGAGCCCTCACCATAATCCAGGCAGGTGCCAGAATTATACTCCGGAACTGTGAAAAATGTATAACTCTTTTTAAAATAAATCATTTGGCCTCAGATATTTTTATAATAACATACAATATAAGATAAATATTAAGATAATTTGAATAACCTTTTTTTTCATACATTTTACATCAGCTGTTTTGGATATGGAACAATTTTATTATAACTTGGGAGCAGGTAAATTTTGTGGCTGTGGTTTTAGAACTGGGATTTGCGATTCATTGCTATTTAAACTAAAGACCCTGAGAATGAAAGGTAGATAAGATACATGGATGGTGATCTACTAGGTAAAGAAACAATGCACCTAGAAATGATTCCAGAGAAAATAAATACCAAGAATTTTTAGTAGTGATAACTCAAAACCACAGGACAAAGCAAGACGTGTGGAGCAATGTGGAAGAAACTGGTGCCGGGTAATAAATAGCATGCTGTACAGATATATATGTGTCCACACAGCCAGACTAGTACTACAACAAAGAAAAACTTCACCAAATGAGGGGTAATTGAATTAAAATATCCCATAATAACATAATTAAATAAATAAAATAAAAGATATGTCATACTGCTGTTCTCTTGCACTGTCTCCTTTATGACTGAGCTCAGAATATGAATTCTGCAGCTATTGTCTCTCCAATTACTTTTTTAATAATGCTTCTTTACGTTGTGTTAAATTAGGATGATGATTTTTGGTAGGACTTTATTATAAGAGAAAAATCATCTATTCTCCCCAGGACTAGGTAGTCTGTGATGGTTTATCCCTTAGTTTATTTTGGTTCATATTACTGTACAGATTACTAAATGAGTTGCATTGATGTAGCTTATTGAATATTTGTGAACCAAAGATACATAGAACAGTGAAATAATGTTACAAGCCACTAACCATTGTGTCTCCATCTTGTTTTACATACATATCAAATCTTATATTAATTCCAAAAATAGAAGTGATACATTACACATTACAGTTCAGTTTTTATTGTTTTATTCTAATGATTCAGGAAAGCATGGATGGCTTTAGATAAGGATATTTTTAAGAGCTGGGCAGTGGTGTCACATGCCTTTAATCCCAGCACTCGGGAGGCAGAGGCAGGCGGATCTCTATGAGTTTGAGGCCAGTCTGGTCTACAGAGCTAGTTCCAGGATAGGATCCAAAGCTACAGAGAAACCCTGTCTCAAAAAAAAAAAGAAGAAGAAAAAATATTTTTAAGACTAAAATATGTTTAATCCTCCAAATGACCTCATCAATATTCTGAAAGAAGTTCTATTTTCACACACTGGTTTCAAACATAAACACAATCACCAATTTATTCAACATAGCTTTCAGAAAATCTTTGAAGAAAAAACTTAGTTCAGTGTATTGCTACAATGAGCAAACAAGGTATGATCTGGGCTTTTATGCCATGCAGAAGCAGTAACATCAATGTTATCCTAAATTCATCAGTGATGTAGCATAGACAGACATTTTCAGATGCTGTCAGGGATGATGATGCAGAGCCTCAGAGCCTTATTTTTTACTCCAAGGTGTTTTTCTCTCCTACTGATCATTTATATTTCCAGTTTGATTGAAAGATAATCATATTACTTCAAAATGTGAAGTTGCATTTTTAACAGAATGAATTCCCATCACTGCCTCTCTGACTGTCTTGTACAACACTGGTATCTTGTTTTCCCTGACTGTAAACACTAAGCTTAAAAACTTTATGATTTATTTAATAACCTACATTTAAATCACATTATTTCATATTGGTTTACATAACTTACTTTATATATCTTTTTTCAAATATTGTATATATTGGTTTAATATATAATATCTACAATTTATTTTAAATTAATATAAATTCAGTTATTCCTTTACCCAATATTTTCACTTATATTCATTGACCTCATTAAACACTAATTCTTTAAAATAATAATGAAGCTATAAATTCTTTACTACAAAATTAATGACAGACAGAATAAGATTGTGGACTTATTCTATGAATGTATGGAAAGCATATCACATGGAATTAAGAATTATCATCAAATGATAGCATCAAATAGTTTTTCTGCTTTATATTTGGAGTATGCTACATACTTACCACTTTCGAGCGTTTTAATGAGGACTGTAGGAGTCTGCAGTGCTCTATCAAAAGCTTCATGTTTCTTGTACTTGCTGTACCTATTGAAGGCCTAAGGAGGCTATTTCATCTAATTTGGTTTTACTAGATCTGTGTAACTCCAAGACGCCAATACAAAGAAAAAAAATCATCTAATGATACATTTGTCACAACACATTTCTATTATTTATGCAATCACTTATGCAAATAAATTTTACAGAAACCAAACAAATTCCTTAAGTAAGAAGTAAGCTGTTGCAAAGAGAGGGCTGATCATTTGTTCCCGGCTGCTTTGCCCCAAAATAACAACACAGAAACTATATTAATTAAAACACTGCTTGGCCCATTAGCTCTAACTTCTTATTGACTAACTCTTACATCTTAGTTTAACCCATTTCTATTAATCTGTATATTGCCATGTGGCAGTGGCTTACCAGCTAAAGTTCCAGCTTGTCTAATTCTGGTGGCAGCTCCTTAGCATCTCTGATTCTGCCCTTCTTTCTCCAGGCATTCAATTCCATATTTCCCACCTACCTAAGTTCTGTCCTATCAACAGGCCAAGGCAGTTTCTTTATTCATTAATGCTAATCACAGTACACAGAGGGAACTCCAATATCAGTAAACAAAAATGATTAGGTCTGTTGTCATTGTGCGGCATATATGTGCTCTTAACCTATCATTGCCAGAAGCTCCCAAGCAGTTTGTCAAGATTTAATGTAGCTCATGAACTAATTCAAACAGAATTCAAGAATGAGACCCCTATTTTTAGCATTATTGCTAAAACATAGTTGTGCCAAAAAGAATTTATAACTGTATGTAAAACATATTTCTACTGTATGTGGCAAAAAAACATCATTTATAATTGCTTTCTGTCTTTACAAAAATAATTTTGCATTACTATTGAGCAAAAAAATAGCTTTATTTCTTTCATTTAAAAAGGTTTTTCTTTCTTCCTATCATTAAATATTTGAGTGTAGTTTGAGTTTGGAACCACATAGGATTCCACTTTTGAAAATGTTTAGAAATTTATTTTCTCATGCTATGTGTTGATTGTGATACATACATGTCTTGGCACCCTGTGCATGCCTGATGTCTATAAAGGCCAGAGGAGGGCACTGGATGACCTTGGATTGGAGTTTTGTATTGTTGCAAACTGCCGCATGAATATTGGAAATTGAACACAGGTCCTTTGTAAAAGCCTCTAGTGCTTTCAATTGCTGAGTCAATGATATTTTCCTCAGGAGTTTTCTCTTGAAATTTATGGACAAAGAAGGAGAGTTCATGCTATCTACATGTTGCTTCTTGCCCTGAATCTCTGAAAGATGTCAGACATCTTCTGTGAGGGGCAGAGGCAGCACGCAGACTCACTGGTGAACTAGAAGTTGGCCTCTGCATACACATAGCTTTGAGGGCTCAAGAATAATGCTAATATTGTGAGGGTTGTCATTTTTCCACACCCATATAACATGGAGCCTTTCTACTTTTTCAATGTCTTACTTTTACACTGTCTTAATTAGGGTTTCAATTGTTGTGACAAGACACCATGACCAAGACAACTTTTATTAAGGAAAACATTACTTTGGGTCACTTATAGTTTCAGAGGTTTACTTCATTATCATAATCGTGGGAAATATGGTGGCATGCAGGCTGGCATGTTGCTGGAGAAGGAACTGAGAGTTCTACATCTTGATCTGCAAGTGACAGTGATGAGTGCCATCCTGTGGTGGATAGGTGCCATCAGAACATGTAAGAAGTTGGTGAAAGAAGGAAGTGAGACAGGCCATGATGGTCAGGAGAATCTTGCAGCCCGACTGACTAGCAACCAGAGTGTTTCTTTATTTATACAGAATTTAATAAACTGGGATACATTCATGTTCTTTGAAAATACAAATACTAATATTTTTGGTTTTGTACATGTGTTTCATTTCCTTTTGCTCATCTTTTAGTCAATGTTATTGAACTATGAAGAGGACAGAGTTATCATTGCCAATCATTTTCCCTTAAGCTTTGATATCATTGATAAACAGAGTATGCATTGTTACTCATTAACCACATAACCCAATTTTTAAGAATTTAGAGTCCTATGACAGACTGTTTTCAGGCTAGTAGTTTTGTAGCTACAGGAGCATTAACCAAAACAAAATCTGCAGGACAGCCTGGGCATAGGGGCATGTGCCAAGCAGTGTATTATTGTCTTAATGATCAGAGTATCCAAGAAAAATTCTTAGGCTAAATCTGCTGCAGTTATTATTCCAACTCTGGCATAATACAATGTTTTTATTTTTATAGAATATGTCTATATCTCTAATCTTGGCATTCAGTGGACACCACAATGACTAGGCATGAGCTCACTTTTCGAAGAAAGGGAGGTCCTGACGTCATATACATTTATCACTCCATATCATATTATCATATATATTTGTACTCCATACTTTGTTCATCAATATAAATCTTTGTGTAGAGCAGAGGTAACTTCAGCTAATCAAACTTTGTTTTTGTATGTGCCACAAAATTTCCTGAGTGTATAGTGAGAAGAGGCTTGCCATCTGAACTGTGTCCATCTCCTCTAGCCTACTGAATATTGTTGACCTTTTGTGTTTACTCTGTTTTGAATACCTTTTATCTGTGTAAAAGAGACCTCTGGCTTCTTTATCTGTGTCACAATCTCCAAGGCACAAGGAAGACCTCCAAGTAGATAAGAATATTTCCCTAAAAGCATGTGGAATAGTATGTTCATAAATTTCCTATGGAAGCTTAGAATCAGCTTTCATCAGAGAAAGCATAAATAATTCATAAGAAATTTTCCACCCATACAATATTTCCAAATTGCACAAATATTAAAAGTTGCCCAAATATTCATACCATCACGCCATTTGTGGCTCAGTTTTGGTTGATTTTTGTTAAGTAGCTGTATTGGCTTTATGACTTTTACCATTCTCATCAGGTATGGCTTTGTCACAACAGGAAGTAAGGGACACTGGACATAGCTAGAACATAGGAGACCTCCAAGCTAAGCCTCACAGTGATATACTTCCCTCAACAAGGCCATATCTAATTTAAAAAGGCATACTTCCTAGTTGGGCCGCTCACTTTGGAAGCCATTTTCTTTCAAACCACCACACAGACTGTCTTACTGAGTATGATTGTTTTCATTAATCTTGTATACTGTAAAATGATGAATTTTGTTATGATATAGAAATTGGGTTTTAGATTTTAAAGAAATGATTGAAAAAAAGAAATGATTGGAAACATTTGTTCAGAAGATAATACTGACACCATTAAATGTGTAAATGTGATGTTTTAGGGTTATTTTGTGATTAGGGTAACTACTAAGGAAAACATACATCATAAGTCTATTTTAATGATACAAGCCTATGAACAGAGTTCAAAATAGCTATCAGAGAAAGCATAATAAAAGAATCAAATTAACACTGGTTATAAAATATAATACAAAATATAACAAAAATAATTTCACTATTTTATTATACTTTTGAGCCATGCAGAATTACATTATTTAAAGTTTAGTTTTAAAATGTCACTTATTTAAAGAGTATGAAATAAAGGCAGGAAAAGAAATTAAATGGTTGAAAATGTTTAAATAAAAGATTTCTCATTCTCCAGAGATCAGAATTCCATTGGTACCACATTCAGTAACATCCAAGGATGTCTGGCATGTCTCATTAGAAGTCAACCTTTCCTGTTCTGTATCAATCATGATATGGGAGAACATCAGAAACAGTTAGGCCAAAGGTCTAAAGCCACTGAGATGGGAGATAAAAGATGGAGCTAATCAGATGCTTGGAGGGTCCAGAAACCAAAGTCTGGATTTAGGATGAAAGCACTGGGCTATTTCAGACACAGCAAACAGAAAAGATCATGACCTTCAGCTGGGGAGAAGATGCATCAGGTCCAAAACTTCTGAAAGGTCAGGGATTATAAATGAAGGAATGCTGATAAAAATACGGACAGGAGTAAATTGTCTTAAAGCCTGGTGACCTGAGAGACATATTTGCCCCACTATTCTTTTCTGTGTAAGAGAGAACATCTTTTATCCCAGCTACGAAAAGCATTGAAACATTTTCTCCCATGGTTTTCGTTCACCTTTTGTAATTCTAATATAATCAAAACTCATTCTTCCAGTTATATGAGAAGTTCTTAATATATCGGCAGCGATTCTTCACGTTATTTTTCAATCATTTCAGAAATTAAAAAGATGCTCGAGGACTCCATAACATCTCACATCGTGAGGAGTGAAATATGTGTGGGTGATATGATAATTAAACTGCATTTGAAATCAGAATTTATTTTTCTTATAAGATCACTAATTTGCCTTAAATACAAAGAAAACTATACAAGTTCAAATTTCCATGGGACATCTATGAATTTCTATCATAAATAGATAAATAGTACAGATCATTAATTTCAAACAATAGATTATGCTTTCATGTGATTGTTGACAATATAAAAACAAAACCATACTTTTTGCTTCAGAAATTAAAAATAGGTACATTTATCATACTATGGAGAATTGTCCAATTGATCCATTTGTTTTCTGATAACTTTTCAGGAAATAGTTTGTTTTTAGTGTTTGAATTAATTACTTTATTTTAAAAAACAACCTTCTCATTTTACATAAAAAACCCTCTTCCCACTCCCTCCCATCCTTCCATTCCCTTTATCTCCCTGTTCCACCTAAACCTTTATGCCCAATTTATAAAACAAACTTTAATTTACATATGTTAATTATATTTATCTTTCAAGCACTATGCATAGAAAATTAAGAAAGGGAGAAAGTCATGCAGAATTACATTTTTTAAACTGTGTAATGGTTCAAAATGGAGATGCCTATACAGAAGGCATATTAAAAGCCTCAAGAGAACTGTCCAAATAACATATAAAAGCAGACCTATTAGAATCACACCTGACTTTTCAATGGAAACTATAAATTCCAGAAGAGCCCACATAAATTTCCTGTAAATTCTAGGGACCACAAATGCTAGCCCAGCAAAACTTGCAATCACAAAGATGGCGAAAGAAAGACACTGCATGATAAAAGCAAATTTAAGAAACATCATTTTATAAATCCAGCCCTACAGAAGGTACTTGAAGAAAATATACTAAGAGAAGAGACTAATAGCACCCAAGAAAATACAAGGAATAATATTAGATCAACAACTCATAAGAAAAGGTAAACACAAAACTCACCAAACACACACACAAGAAAATCAACAAACATTGCCCATTGATAACTCTCAACATCAATGGTAATAATTGCCCAGTAAAAGGATACAGATTAACAAAAAGGATTCAGATTACAAAACAGGTCCCATTTTTCTGCGAGTCTGAGAAAAACACCATAACATCAAGGGCAAAAGGATGGAAAGTTATTTCAAGCAAATTGAGATATGAAACAAACTGGTGTAGCTATTTTAATACCTGACAAATAGACTTCAAACTAAAAATACTCCATAGTGATAAGAAAGGACACTACATAGTAATCAAAGGAAATATTCACCAAGAGGATATTGCAAATCTTAGCATCTATGCACCAAACAAAAAAGTACCCAATCCATACAAAAAAAAAAAAAAACTAGTACAATGTAAATCACACATGAGTCCTCACACTGTCACAGTAGGTGAATTTGATTCACTACTCTTAACAATGGAGAGGTCGTGCAGACAAAAATAAACAAAAAAAGAAAAAAGGAAAGAAAGAAAATGCTGATGCTAACTGACACCATAAACCAAATAGACCCATCCTGCTACTACTGCGCTTATGTCAGCCGGCAGCCACTCAGGGTTACAAATCTGAAAAGGAATAAGCATGGGTACAATGCTTTAAGGACAACAATATTCAAACTCAAACCATTCTTGCATCTCTGCAAAATATGTTTTTATACAGTTTCCT
Organism: Microtus pennsylvanicus; assembly: GCF_037038515.1. Lineage (NCBI taxonomy): Eukaryota > Metazoa > Chordata > Mammalia > Rodentia > Cricetidae > Microtus > Microtus pennsylvanicus. The sequence continues at coordinate 37,079,832 of NC_134587.1, forward strand.
TTTCTACAAGGGGGTTCTATTTTTCTTTATCTCTACAAAACCCCAACTTTGATAAGGCACTCTTTTTCCCATTTCATAATACCATACGTCTTCCACCAGTATGAATGCCCGTGTATGGCAAAGATGGATCTCCCCATCCCATATTTTACATTGCATTTTCCCCCATTGGATCATACTAGAGTCTATCATTGATTCTATATGCTTGGTGTCCAGAGCACTTACTCTCAACAGTTGGTACTAGATGCATCCCTGAAGACTTTTCCTTATTCTGTATATGCGTGCCTTACTCTACTTTGTAGAACTGTGAGACATAGTTAATGTTTCAAGTGGTGTATTCTCATATATACCTAACAGTCTCATTGAGTCAGAAAAATTCCCAACATTAGCAGTTGTAGTTAGTAATTCCAAATAAGAAAATTGAGTAGTCCTCATTGTCCGCTATGTTCAGAGAGTCCGGATTTATCCCAGGCTTTTCCAGACCCAGGCCAGCTGGCCTTGGTGAGTTCCCAATAGAACATCCCCATTGTCTCAGTGTGTGGGTGCACCCCTCGCTGTCCTGAGTTCCATGCTCGTGCTCTCTCTCCTTCTGTTCCTGATTTGGACCTTGAGATTTCAGTCCTGTGCTCCAATTTGGGTCTCTGTCTCTGTCTTCTTTCATTGCTTGCTGAAGGTTAATATTCAGGAGGATGCCTATATGTTTTTCTTTGGGTTCTCTTTATTTAGCTTCTCTAGGATCACTAATTATAAGGACAATGAGGACTACTGAGAACTCAAGAACAATGGCAATGGGTTTCTGATCCTCCTGCATGCAATGGCTTTGTGGGAGCCTAGGCAGTTTGGATGCTCAACTTACTAGACCTGGTCCCTGGGTCCCTGGGTCCCTGGGTCCCTGGGTCCCTGGGTCCCTGGGTCCCTGGGTCCCTGGGTCCCTGGGTCCCTGGGTCCCTGGGTCCCTGGGTCCCTGGGTCCCTGGGTCCCTGGGTCCCTGGGTCCCACCTTATTGAACTCAGCAAGCAATGCTCTTAACCACTGAGCTATCTCTCCTGCCTTTCCCTTCTGTTGTCAGTATAGGGCACAGGACCTCATTGCAGATTGTTGTGAGGCATTATGTCGTTGCCAGGAATCGAACTTGTTACCTTTGGAAGGGCAGCCAATGCTCTTAACCACTGAGCTATCTCTCCATCTCTTCTTTCTCTAGCCAAAAGAGGTTGCCTTGGCCTTGAGGATCAGAGGATAAGGTTTTCACCTGTTGGCCCAATTGACTGTTGGGTGCTAAGCCTCCAGGGTGCTGTTGTTTAAAGGGCTTCTTACCAGTGACTAGAGGTCCATGTCTCTGTCTCTCTGTCTGTGTGTTTGTGTATTTTAACCTCTAGCCCCTTGCTCGTAGCTCACAAACTGTATGGTAGCACATAGAGTGCAGACAGGCATTGTGTGCTGCTCACCTGGTCTTGATTTAATTTGGGTATTTGGATTTTATCTAAAAACAAGTCCATCTCTTTTACATTTTCCAACTTTGTCACACATAAGCTTTTTAACAAGACCCAATGATTCTCTGAATTTCCTCAGTGTCTGTTGTTATGGCTCCGTTTTCATTTCTGATCTTGTTATTTTGTGTGTTCTCTCTCTTCCTTTTAACTAGTTTGGATAGGGGTTTGTCAATTTTGTTGATTTTACTCAAAGAACTAGCCCTGTTTCCTTCATTGATTCTTTGGATTGTTTTCCTTGTTTCTATTTTGTTGATTTCAACCCTCAACTTGATTTTTCCAGTCTTCTTCTCCTCCTTGGTGAGTCAGCTTCTTCTTCTTCTTCTTCTTCTTCTTCTTCTTCTTCTTCTTCTTCTTCTTCTTCTTCTTCTTCTTCTTCTTCCTCTTCCTCTTCCTCTTCCTCTTCCTCTTCCTCTTCCTCTTCCTCTTCCTCTTCCTCTTCTTCTTCTTCTTCTTCTTCTTCTTCTTCTTCTTCTTCTTCTTCTTCTTCTTCTTCTTTAGAGCTTTTACCTGTGCTGTTAAGTTTCTAATGTGAGTTTTCTCCGTCTTTTTTTAATTTGTGAATTTAGCGCTATGAACTTTTTTATTAGCACTGCTTTCATAGTGTCCTATAAGATTGGGTATTTTGTATCTTTATTTTCATTGAATTTAAGGAAGACTTTAATTTCTTTCTTTATTTCTTCCCTGACCCAGGGGTGGTTCAGTAGTTACCTGTTCAGTTTCCATGAGTTTGTAGGTTTTCTGGGGGTTGAATTGTTGTTATATTCTAACTTTATTCCATGGTGATTAGATAAGACACAGGTAGTTACTAACCTGGGACCCAGGGACCCAGGGACCCAGGGACCCAGGGACCCAGGGACCCAGGGAACCCTGATTGCTTTTCGGGCTGGGGGGAGACTTAATTGGGGGAGGGGGAGGGAAATGGGAGGCGGTGGCGGGGAAGAGACAGAAATCTTTAATAAATAAATAAATTAATAAAAAAAAGAAATCAAAAAAAAAAAAAAAGAAAATTGAGAAGCATTAGCTCCTACTTCTTAGGGGGACACATTCAAGAAGGACTAGAATTTCCAGAAAAAAAAAAACAGCTGTTGCATGTGTGACTGACAAAACTAAAAACAGCAAAATAATCAACAATATAATAAGAGCAAAAATAGCTGGCAAGCTATATAAACTTAGCAAAGTTCTATGCTGCCCAGAGACCCACTGGTCTTTGACAAGTGAGAGACTATCTTCCACTGGCTTTGCCTTGCAGAGACCTGTTGGACAGATATTCATAAAATGAGCCAAGACTAGGCTGCATAGTTCTAGACCCTTCACAACAACCCATGAAACTTAAATCTAAAACCGACCATATCTTCAGACAAAAGACAAATCTTAACACATACAAGTAAACTGAAATAACTCCCTGTATCATATCAGACTATCACAGATTAAAACTAGACATCATCAACAACAGAAAAACTCATGGAAACTAAAGTATTAGTAGTAAAATTGACTCAAACCAGAAATCAACAAAGAAATTAAAAGCATCCATAATTCTTAATGCTACATAAATAAATTGAACATCCACAATAAGGTCATACAACTGAATAAGGGGACTCCATGGTTAAATGAATAAGGGAAGGCTATTTTAACAAATACACTGATTCTTGCAATAAACTTTTTATCTGTGTTGGCTAATCTTGGCTATCAACTTGACGACATCTGCAATCAATTAAAACTCAAACATTTGGTCACCCTTGTGAGGGTTCTGCTCTTGATTGGCTCATTTGAGGTGAAAGACCCACTATAAATCTAAGCCATCTATTATGGTGGCATATGTAAAAACATGCAGAAGAAGAAAGATTTTGCTTTCTTCCATCTTGCCTTCACTCTCCCTGGCAAGTTCACCTATACTGCTTCAGAGAGCTGACAGTTTTTAGTATTTTGACCAAGACTTCTAAGCAGTTGGGACAACCAGCCTTATATACTGAGCAGCTATGCTCTTCCATCAGTCATTAATTAGACCCAACAGCCATTATTGGATTACCCATAACATAGCCTGTAAGTCAACCAAATATATCTACTTTTAATCTGTAGAGATACACCATCATCAGCTCTGTTCCAAGATATCTTGTTGAATATTTTGTTGTATTAATGAAATTGGGTAATCAAGCTATTAGAGTTGTCTAAAATTAGCTTCACTCATCATCAGGGGAATTATAAATATCTAATTCATATATTGAGTGTTGCTTTTGAATTTTTAAAATGAATTAACAAAGTTTATAACATCACATTGACTCTTCTGTGACTAGTACTAAATTTTATATTACCTCTACATTTGTAGATGAGCTTAACATTTTATGAATAACTTAAGTAAATACTTTGAAATGACTATTACAAATGTGATATTATGGCTAGTAGCTATAATACCTCAATATAAGTTTCATAATAGTAAGAATCAAAAAACTTTGAGGAGACTTGCTCTTCAGTTAATATTGTTTCAGGATCAGGTCCAGAACTAAACAGACAACCCAGAGATGAAAGGGAGTGGAATTTTGTGATTAGAACAGACAGACAGAAATTGAGTAGCCCAGAGGATAGAGAAATGGCATAGAAGTAAAGAATGCTTACTGCTTTATGAACAAATAGTCTTTTTCAGGGGTTACTAACAGGATTCTGGGTGAGGGGTTACAAAGATAGACATGACTCAAAAACTGTTGTATTTTAGAAAAGCTCATCTTAGAAAGGATGGCCACACACAAAAGCTGGAGCAATTCCATTAGTCTGTGAAATCTCTCCACATGACTACTGGTCAGAATCTCCTTCTAAAACAGTTGTTTGCTTCTGTAGAACTAAAGAGGGGCCTTCAAGAATCTTGTATGTTTCAGATTGCCAACGTTGATTCAAAACCACAACTCTCATGTTAAAGGCATAGTTTATTCTGGAACCATTTTGAGTCACCATGGCCCAGGAGCACAGATTGAAGTTACCCCAAATTACATGATGATAATGCTTTATAAAACAAAAAAGAGTATGAATCAAAGCAAAATTATAATAAATTGGTAGTTACATCAGAGAGGAATTCATGGGAAGTTTCTCTACATGCCCAAGATGCTATCTGATGACACTTATCTTCTGGATTGGTGGAAACTAGCAGTCTGCTGAATTAATCCATGCCAAAAAGCTTTGATCTATTGTCTAAAGATGCTTATTCAGTCACAGAAGTGGACAAGAAATGTCTGTAGCAGAGGGCTAAAACTAGCTCAGAATAAAGCAATTAGCCTCTGGACCAACAGCATTCCTTTCTTCACAGTACTGAAATTCTGATCAGTCAATCAGTCTCGGCAGACACAGCTTCATTCCAGGAATTTTTGGTTTTAGCAGGTATGTAGATTTTGTTGACTCCCTTATTCTCATGAACATACTCCTCCTTTCTTTAGATTCAGAGAACAATATTCCAAAACAGCTGTACCCATAATTGCTCATTAGCAATTACCTGCAACTTTAGTTCCAGGGTGATTAAAAGCAAGTGATGTTGCAGATCAGGTGGCAAACCAATGAGAGGGGCATTGTCTGCCTAACGTTATTAGATGTAGGGTTACATTCTGTTCCCCAGCTATCAGATGTGATGCTCTTCCTCTATAAGCCAAAAAATAGATTCATACAATAGTGAATTGCAGGAAAAGAATATTTACTCGAAGTGACCACATTGGAAAAAGTTCTTCTTCAGCCATAATGGTAAGAGAAAGGTATCGCTAAGAAGTCCTGCCACAGTGTGATCCCACCCCCTACCATTGTTTCAGCTTCTGTCTTTCCTAGCAAGTTTTGTGATAAATTAAAAATATTGCTCTAGGAGATCTTCTCTAGCTCTTTAAACTTTTATTTTTTTCTCAGGAGGAAATTCCTGAGATAATTCTATTTTCTTCTGGGTCCTCCTTATTTCAATGATTTTACAGCTAAGGATAGAGATACAGTGTTCTTTGTCTACTCAGACACCTGTTTTGTTTTGTTTTGTTTTGTTTTTGTTTTCAGGTAAGATTTTACTACTGCATGCTCTCAGTAGTACCCATTTTTTGGGGGAAGCCCACCAGAGATGACTACTTAGACACAATTTATACCCTATTAAAAGTCTTTATTCCAGCTAATAAGGACTACACTTAGATATTTAGGACCAAGTTTACTGCCTAGTTTTTAGAATAAAGGGATTTTAAAGGCAGAAGCCACATCCAGGTATCTCATCCAACAGCTGCACAGAGAGGTTTTGAGCATGCAACAGTTTAAAAGAAGGTAAGTTAAGCAGTTAGCTGGAGAAGGAGGTTTTGTCTAAGCATGTGGTTGAAGAGAAGCGAAATTAAGCAGTTCCCTGGAGGTAATTTTGCACAAGCAAACAGTTTAACTGAAGCTAAGTTAGCTGAGGCATCTTGACCTTGGGTTCCTCAAATAGAGTTGGGTAATTTTCTAGAGGATTCTCCATCAAGAAGATCAAATTCTAGTTAAACCTAAAGTGGCTTCAAAAAGAACACAAGATAAAGGATTCTTCAAAAAGAACACAAGATAAAGGATTCTCTTTACTGTCTTCACTTATCACAAATTTACTCTGAAATGTTTATACGGTGGCACCTTTCTCCTACCAGGAAGAGGTATTTCTCAGTATGGCCTGTGTAGATCCTGTGGAAGAAATGACTTTATTTTTTTCCACCAAGGCAAGCAGTCATTCTCCTCCATTCTTAATATAAAGACTCTAATAGAGAAGGCATAGTTGGTATGGTGTGAAGGCCACTATGGAGTAATTTGGCAGAGTGAGTAGATGTCTAATCTGACCTGGAGAATAATGACTGTGCTTCCTCTTGAGCCTTAAACAAGACTTCTTTCCTCTTGCTATTAGAAATTGTAATTGCTCCATTATCATTAGAATAGACATAGCTACCTCTGATTATTCTGCTCAATTATTCCCAAATGCCATAGGGAAAAGGAATTATGGTGTTCTCGGTGTTATGTATATTTCTTAAGACAAGCCTCTCCACCAATGTGATCAATTCCAATAAGACCAAATTAGATCAAATAAAAAATGCCCACATTTAGTAAACGCAGTACTCTTAGGTGCCTGGGAAAGCATGGTGAGGGGAGGAGAGAGACAAAGGGGGAGGCCATGCAAAACCCAAAAACCATGTGTTTCCTTTCAGGCAACAGACCAAATAGCCTGTGGGAGTGGCCCTGACTCTCCCTTGGGAGAGGTCAGCACTTGGTGGGCTTTTCTGGAGGTGGAGCCCAGACCAAGGCAACTTCCAGGTAGAAGGGAATTCCAAAGATGGGTGCTGGGTGTTACATTCCAGACTCTTTGTATAAGGGGTAACAAGGAGCAGAGGTGATGCTTATGACCAACATTTTAGGCTCTTTGGATAAAAGGATATTGATTCAAGTCTGGCTACTTCCTGCGGGCATGGGGCAACATGGGGGAGGGGAGAGCTGAATGTTGGTGGGATCATGCTCAGTGAGACGCACGTGGCTGGAATAGCATCTGGTTTACTGTCATCCTGGAGTCGGCAGGCAGCTGCTTTTTGAGGGAGATGAGAAGGCAGGTGGCTAGGAGAAAAAAATATTGTTATTATTGACCCTATGAATGAGGCTAGCCATGAGAAATCATTAACTGCCACAAAGAATGGGACAGAGAAGTGCCCTGGTTATACAGGTGAGGCTCAGGCATATAATTGGCACACAACAGCAGATAAAACCAGATTTTACTTGGTAGGTGTCCTTGATCCAGGAGAGTTGGTACCAATGTTAAAGTCCCAGGAGATGGTGCAGCTGTTGTCATTGTCTGGAGAATGCTTTGTAAGTTGGTCTTGGCCCAAACAGCAGCAGTGACCTGTAAAATATGCTTCAAAATGGGAGAGGATAAAACATGCTTTGGAGACTGTTAGTTTTTTACCAGAGCTCATTATTGATACAGAAGCAGAACTTTTCCAGGAACCTGTAGGTATCTGTAAGAGAAATGGAAAAGATTTACATCTTGGTGTTATAGCAAAAGTCCATTGCTTTAGGTTAAAAGGTATGGACATTTTAAAAGACAACTAAAGGGAATTGGGAACTCTGGATTTTTAAGATACACCTGAAACCTGTTAGTCCTGAACTATGAAACCTGTTAAAGAGGCACACCTCTCTGTATTTTAGTGGGAAGCTTAACAAATAAAGTAATGAGCTACTAGTACCTTACATTAGACAGATCTGAGAGGGATAAATGAGCAGAAAATGAGACATCTTTTTTTAGCTATGCAAGCAATCCCAAATCACTTCCCAGTCCCTAGAGAACACCAGCCTAGAAGCAGAGCTTGCTGTTAGCTGCTGAGGATAAGCGGCACAAATATTTTCCTATAAGAGGGAAGATTTAGTCTACCTGTCTCTGTAGGATGAGAAGATTGATTCCCCAGGTGGTATCCAGGAAGCTGATGAGGTGAAAAGCCACTTTTTGTTGTGTGGGTGGCTTTGCCAAACCAAAAGGCAAGCCTCAAGAAGGTCTTCTGTAACCATGTGTCTTCTTAGAGGAGCTATAGGATGCTGCAAAAGCTAGCATGTCTCCATCTTAGAAGCTCTTTTGTTAAATGCCACACCCTCAGATCTATAAAGTTACTTAAGAATTGGGTATTTAAACTGGGCATGTAAACTAAATGTGGAAGTGTTTTTTTTTATCCAATTAGTCACAGCTTTCCAATACTAATAACTGTAAGAAGATTAAAAGGGATATTTTAATAAGGCAAGATGGTGGTGGGATCAAAATGGTGATTACCCATGTGTTTGTACTTTTCCAGAGCTGTTTTAGTCTGGAGTTATTTTAAAATAAGCACACATGCACACAGAAACTGTTTGGCCAATAGCTTAAGAGTATTGCCAGCTAGCTCTTACACCAAGAATTACCCATTTTCTTTATTTTATATTTTACCATAAGGCTCATGGCCTACCAGCAAGTTTCTGGCTGGTAGCTCACTTCTTTCTCCTCTGGTGGCTTCATGGCATCTCCCTGACTCTGCCATCTTTCTCCCAGCATTCCCTCACCTAGCTAAGTTCTGCCTTGCTATAGGCCAATGTAATTTCTTTATTCATTAACCAATAATGGACACATATAGACAGAAGGACCTCCCACTCCAATTTGTTATATTTTGTTGAAGATACTTACATCTCTTTTCAGAAGGAAACTTCATATGTAATTCTCTTTTTTAAATCTTTATGTGGCTTGGGTGTAAGGGTAACTGTGGCCTCTTAAAATACATTGGGAAATGTTCCTTCTGTTACTATTTTGTTAAGTAATTCAAAGAATATTGGCATTAATTCTTCTTTGAATGTCTGGTAAGATTCTGCAATAAAGCCATGTGGCCTTGGTCTTTTTTCTAGTTGGGAGGCTTTTAATGACTGCTTTTTAATTTATTAGGAGTTATTAAAATTATTTTAATAATTTTATTAAAATTGCTTTTCTGATATTTGTGTAAGTTCAGTAAGTGGTATATAGCTAACCACTCTTTTTTTTTTAGTTGTTGAAAAATATTTCTGCCTCCTCCCTGTTTCCCATTTCCCTCCTTCTCCTCCCACACATTGCCGCCTATCCCCACTCCCCTCTCTCTCTCCCCTCCCCCCCACTCCATTCCCCCTCCCTCTGGAGAATGAAGAGCAGTCCATATTCCCTGCCCTGCAGGAAGTCCAAGGTCCTCCCACTTCTATCCAGGTCCAGGAATGTGAGCATCCAAACAGGCTAGGCTCCCACAAAGCCGGTTCATGTATTAGGATCGAAACCTAGTGCCATTATCCTTGGCTTCTCATCAGCCTTCATTGTCTGCCATGTTCAGAAAATCCAGTTTCATCCCATGCTTATTCAGTCCCAGTCCCGCTGGCTTTGGTGAGCTCCCAATAGATCAATTCCACTGTCACAGTGGGTGGGTGCACCCCTCGTGGTCCTGACTTCCTTGCTCATGTTCTCCCTCCTTTTGCTCTTCATTTGGATCTTAAGAGCTCAGTCCTGTGCTCCAATTTGGGTCTCTGTCTCTATCTCGATCCATCTCCAGATGAAGGTTCTAAGGTGATATGCAATCATAGCTAACCACTCTTGAAGTTCTTTCTTAATTCTGTCTTGACCCATTTTTCATTCAGAAGAGATCTGTCCATTTTCCATAAGTTTGTAAGTTTTCTATTGTTTCTTTTGTTATTGATATTCATCTTTATTCCATAGTGGTATGGTAGGATGCAGAAAGATCTTTTAATTTTCTTGTATCTATTTAGAATTGCTTTGTATCCAGGAATATCAATGTTCAATTTTGGTGAAAGGTCCATGAAATAGTGAAACGTTATTCCCTTTAGTGTTTTGTTTAAATATCTTTTTTGGTCCATTTGTTTTATAACTTTTATTTTTTCATGAATTTCTTTGTTTAGTTTTTGTCTTCATAATCTCTTTATTGGTGAAAGTGGAGTATTGAAGTCTACCACTATCAGTGTGTGACACTCAATATGTGATTTTGGCTGTAGTAGTGTTTCTTTTACAAAGTTTTGTGCGCTTGTTTTGGAACATGGATGTTAATAACCAAAATGTCTTCTTAAAAACTATTGTCATTGCTGAGTATGTAGTGTCCTTCCTTATCTCTTCTGAATATGTTTGGTATAAAGTCTCTTTTATTAGATATTAAATTTGTTACATCAGTTTGCTTCATAGTTCCATTATTCAGATTATCTTTGTTCATACTTTTCTCTTGAAATAATATTTATCCTTGATGTTGACATGCTTTTTGTGGAAATAGGACAAGGTGCAATCCTATATTTAAATCTATTAGCTAGTCTACGTGTTTTTATTGGGAAATTGGAACCAACAATATTGAGAGCTATCCATGCTGATTTCTATCATTTTGTTATTGATGGTGGCAGTAGTATGGTGTATGTGTGCGTGTGCACACATGTGGGTGTGTATGTGTGCATCTGTGTATGTGGGTGTGTCTGTGTGTGTGATTCTCTTTTTGGTTTTGCTGGGATAAAAATATTTATTTCCTGTGTTTTCATGGCTGTTGTTAATCTACATACTTTGAATTTGTTCTTCTAACACCTTTTGTAGTGTTGGTTTTGTAGATAGATATTGTTTAAATTTGACTTTATCATAGAATATATTATTTTCTCCATTGATAGTGAATGAAAGTTTTGTTGGAGATAGTAGTTTAGTTAAGATCTTAGCTGGGGACATCCTTGTGTATTGCTGGGAAATTCCGTAATGCCAGGTTTCTTGCTAAACCTCTAATGTTTCCTCAATCAACACATCTCTTTCCTTGCTATCTCTCTGTCCTTTCTCCATCTCAGCCATTCTGTCCCCTCATGCTCTCTTCCCCATGTCCCTTCTCCACTCCTCCTCCCCTTTCACTCACCCTTTCCCCATGCTCCCATTTTTTTCAGGAGTTCTTGTCTATTACCCCTTCCCAGAAGGATCCATGTACATTTCTCTTAGGGTTCTCTTTGTTACCTAGTTTCTCTGGGTGTGGATTATAGGCAGATAATCCTTTTTTCTTTTTTCTTTTTTTTTTTTTTTTGGTTTTTCGAGACAGGGTTTCTCTGTGGCTTTGGAGCCTGTCCTGGAACTAGCTCTGTAGACCAGGCTGGTCTCGAACTCACAGAGATCTGCCTGCCTCTGCCTCCCGAGTGCTGGGATTAAAGGCGTGCGCCACCATCGCCCGGCTTAGGCAGATAATCCTTTAATTTAGGTCCAATACCCACTTATGAATGAGTACATATAGAATTTGTCTTTCTGAGTCTGGGTTACCTTATTCAGATTGCTTTTTTTTCTAGTTTCATCCACTTGCCTACAAATTTCAAGATGTCATTGCTTTTTATTGCTGAGTAGAACTCCATTGTACAAATGTACCACATTTTCTTTATCTATTCATCCATAGACTGATGGAGGAAGGTCATTGGTTAAAATAAAAGAAGCTGCTTGGCTCTCATTGGTTAGGAGATAGGTGGGAGGAGTAAACAGAACAGAATGCCGGGAGGAAGAGGAAGTGAGGTCAGACTCCACAGCTCTCCTCTCTGGAGCAGACACCTCAGAGAGAGACGCCATGCTACCTGCTCCAGGGAAGACGCACGCTATGAAGCTCCGACCCAGGATGGACTTAGGCTAGAATCTTCCTGGTAAGCGCACCTAGGGGCGCTACACAGATGATAAGAAATGGGCTAGTCCAGGTGGGAGAGTTAGCCTAGAAGATGCTAGGTGGATGAGCCAAAGCAGTGTTTAAATGAATACAGTTTGTGTGTAATTATTTCGGGGCATAAGCTAGCCGAGCCGGGCAGGCGGCTGGGGTGTTTGGGGACGCAACCCCGCCGCCGTCCATATTACTACAATAGACAGACATCTAGGTTGCTTCAATATTCTGGCTATTACAAACAACACTTCTATGAACATAGTTGAGCAAATATCCCAGTGGTATAATTCTGGAGCCTTTGGGAATATGCCCAAAAGTGGTACCACTGGGTCTTGATGTAAGTTGATTTTTCTGAGAAAGTGCCACACTGATTTCCAAAGTAGTTATACAAGTTTACAATTCTACAAGCAATAGAGGAATGTTCCCCTTATTCCTCATATCCTGCATAAGCTATCACTGATGTTTTTAAATATTAGCCATTCTGACTGATGTAAAAGAAACATTACTGAAGCTTAAATTGCATATCAAACCCCACACACAAATGTCTGAACACTTCCACAGTCTCACCAATGGGCAGGTCTGCAAAAATAAACTTATCAGAGAAATTAGGGAACTAATAGATGTTATAACTCAAATGTGTTCAATATACATCTATAAAACATCCCACCCAAACACAAATGAATGTACCTTCTTCTCAACACCCCATGGAACCTTCTCTAAAATTGACCACATACTCAGTAACAAAGAAAATCTCAACAGATGCAAAAATATTGGGATAACCCCCTGTATCTCCTATCAGATAATCATGGCTTAAAGTTAGAATTCAATAACAACACTAATTGCAGAAACACTAATTGCAAACTCGTGAAAATTGAACAGTATTCAACCGATTCATCCTTGTTTCAAGAAAAAATAAAGGAAGAAATAAAATACCTCCTAGAATTTAATAAAAAAAATGCACAACATACCTAGACTTATGGCACACTATGAAAGCAATGCTAAGAAGGAAAGTTCATAGCACAGAGAGAATACATAAAGAAAGTGGAGAAGTCCCACACTAACAACCTAACAGCACACCTGAAAGCTCTAGAGCAAAAAGAAGCAGACTTACCCTGGATGAGCAGATGACAGAAAATAATCAAATTGAAATGTAAAATTATAAAAATAGAAACAAAGAAAACAATACAAAGAATCAATGAAACAAAGAGCTGGTTCTTTGAGAAAATTAACAAGAAAGAAAAAGCCCTTATCCAAAAAAAAAAAAAGAGAAAGAAAACAACCAAAAGGCAGAAAGAGAAAATCCAAATTAACAAAATTAGAAATGAATAGGAGGACATAACAATAGTCACTGTGGAAATTCAGAGAATGATTAGATGATCATACTTCAGAAACCTGACTCCACAAAATTCAAAATTCTAAAAGAAATGGACAATTTTCTAGATAGGTGTCTCATAACAAAATTAAATCAAGACCAGATGAACAAGTAAAATAGACCTTTTTCTATTTATTGAATAGATTAGATTAGATTGTAGATTTTCTTTTTAAGTCTGGTAGAATTCTTCTTTGATTACATCCACCATAAGTTACCTTTTAGTTTGAAAGATTTTATCATTACATTGATTCTCTTATTTGTTACATGTCAATTTACATTACTGATCTATTCATGATTTAACTATAATATACATCTGGAACTTTATTGATTTTAGATTTTCTAACCTAATATGAATACAGGATTTTAAAATATTTTCTTACAATATTCTGAATTTTTTTTGGTGTCTTCTAAAATATTACTTTCTTCATTTCTCATTCTGATATCTTGGAACATCACATTCTTTACTGCTCAAGTTATTTAACTCATGGGGTGTAAAATTTATTTATTTTTTTTTCAAAGAAGAACTTGTTATATTCATTGATTCTTTATAGTCTTAGTTTTTGTTTCTCTTTCATTGATTCTTGTTCAGAGTTTATTAGTTTTTGTCATCCTCTTGATTTGTATTGTCCCTGTTCTTATGTTTCCAAAATTTTGAGTTATCATTAGGGTATTTGTAGCAGATATTTATCATTTTTATGTAGTCTATTAGAGCTATAAAGCAGATATTTATCTTTTCTATGTAGTCTATTAGAGCTATAAATTTTTTCCCATAGAACTGTTTTAAATTTGTCCACCAAATTTTGTTTTGTGTTTTCATTTTTGCTTCATTCTAGGAATTGCTTTCTCTCTTTCTTTTTTGAGCCATTCATGTTTTATTTCTTGGTTGTTCGGTCTCAATGAATATGTTTAATTTCTGTGGATTCAATTGCTTTCAGATTTTATTTTATTATCCTCAGGTAGGATTAAAAAAGAGTTATTTAGGAATCCATTGTGTTTTCTTTTATGCACTGCTCTGAAGCCTGTATGAGAGACACTTCCATGGATTGCTGAATAGAACACCTTGGTGCTTCTGTTGTATATTCTGCTGATATTTTTTAAGTCCATTTGATAGATGCTACCAATTCTGATGATTTACTGTTTTTTTAAATTATGGTTTAATGAGTGAGAAAGAAAAGTATTGAAATTACCTAATATATGCAATTATCTTTTGTATTAGATAGTTTTCTGTTGAGGTAATAAAGCACAAATGAGAAAATCAACTGGTGAGAAAGGGGTTTGTGTCAACCTATACTTTATATTCGATCTTGAAGTGAAGTATCCTAGTTCAAATTATTATTGTTATGATGAATCAGCATGAACAAAAGCAACTCAGGAAAGAAAGGATTTCTTTGGTTTATGCTTTCACTAACAGAAGTTAGCAAATTGGGCAGAAACTTGGAGGCAGAAACTGATACATGGGGCATGTACGGGAGTCACTTACTGACTTCTTCACTATGACATGTTTAGCTTGATTTCTAATGTAAGTCATGACCAGGGGAGGGATGGTTCCACCTGAAATGGGCCAGTCCTTCCCCAGTCGTTCACAAATTAAGAAAATGCCTTACTGGCTTGCCTACTGACTGATCCTATGAAGACATTTTCTTAATTGAGGTTCCTCCTTCTCAAACGACTTTAGCAGGTGCCTAGTTGATATAAGACTATGCACTACAACTGAACCCTTGTTAACTAGACAAAAAAAAAAAACCATCATCATTAAAGCACAACCCGTTCTTTCTCATTCATCCCCAAAATCTCCCATAAAAAACATAAACAATTTTAAATGTACCGTAGTCTTTATAAATTTGAGCATTTTAAAAGTTCAGACTCTTTTAGAATACTCAATGTCTTTAGAACTCCAAAAGTCTCTTTTAGAAGTTCAAAGCCTTTCAGTTGTGGGGTCCTGAAAAACCAAAATTAAGTTCAATACTTTTCTTTGTGAAGGAAGAACCAAGGCACAGTTATGATCTGATCTATGTAGCACAGATAATAAAAACCCAGAGAAAGATATTGGAGTTCAACTCAAAAATCAGAGAAGCAAAGGCCCTAGACAAGTCTTACTCTACCAAGGCTGGGTGACTACAGACGAAGCAGACCAAGCAGACTAAGGGAGCTTTCCATGGTGCTAAGTCTCTTCTCTGAATAGAGCCCTTCTGTAATAGAGCTTCAACTACTACTAAAGCTGCACCTGCACCAATGGTCTATCCTGTCCTCTCACAGTGCCAAACCTCAGCTATTCTTCAGGATTCCTTTATACCTTCAAAACCAGTATAAGGGTGACTCTTACACAAAAAGCCTGGTAGAATCTTTGCTTTCATCTCAGATTTCACATGCCAGGCCTGCCTTGTACGCACTGTGTTCTACCCTTTTTCTTCCAAACTCCCACAGAACGGCTCAGGTTTCTGCCTCCAGTTCTTGTCCTGACTTCCTGTGATTGGTACTTTTTTAAAGTCAGTTTGATAGAAGCCAAAGTCATCTGAAACCTGAAGACAGGGACTAAACCAACATTGCTTGGATTGGAGTGCATTTACTGTGAAGAAAATAGATGAAACTTTGGGGTACATATTTTTGTCTCCAAAGTGAGAAGAGTGGTATGAAAGTAGCTGATAATTTGGAGTTTCATTTTTTCTTAAAGATGAAAATATGTAAGCAAATTGATAGAAATAAATGACAAATAAGAAAACTGATGATCTGAGAGAAAGGAAAAATGTTTTCATAGTAATGAGCTAGAGTCAATTATTATGTTCTGCATGAGTGAAGAGAATAGCATTAGATGAAATATGGTAATAGAGTAACAAATAAAATACTGAATTTCTATGTTCAGAAAAGATAATACATATATATAAAATATTATGTCTGGTACAGTGTTTGTACCTAAATAAAGACTAAGCTGCAAAATGATCAATAAACACAAGCAGTTGTTTAAATTCATATATTTAAAAATAGGTATTTGAAAATTGATGACCATATTTTTAATCCATCATATTGCTAGAAATAAAAGGACATTTGAATCTGGGAAGACCAATTGCATTTGCTGTGATTTTAAGTGTAACTAATAGAAAAGCTAATGTGTCAGTTTCTAATGATCTTGGGGATGGATATGCCATTGAACTCAATAATTCCTCTTCCAGAGACATATTCACACTGGAAAAGTAAGACATCTTTAAACATACATTTTACTGTAGTATCACGGGAAATGTCGTGATAAACCTACCCTCCTGCCAGTGGCAGAAGTAACTAACCTGTGATCAAGACTAACAGTTTGGCAGCAATTTAAAAGGAGGTTTCTTTTAAAGTAAAACAAAACTGCATCTTCCCTTTCCTCTCCTGTAAATGAGAAACAAAAATCATTTTAATCTCATGTTTTTCTTAAGAAAATTAAGTGTTTAGGTTTCTGGATATAATCAAACATACAGTATGCATATAATAATTGTAAGCTATTACTAATATTGTTTTAGGTAAAATAGTAGACCATGTAGTGCATAAAATATACAAAGTGGATCTGTGGTTGTCAAATTAGAAGAATTTAAAGAAATTAATACTTCTATTTTTAAAAGCAGTATGTAATATGATAACATTGTTGTAACTCACAAAATATTCACAACTGGGTAATACTGAAGTTTGGAAGTATTAGTTGATGATTAAAAAATAGAGGACTTAATGTTAGGAAGGTAGAAAATGGAGATGGATCTGGTAGGATCTAGAATGGGGGTTAATTTGATTAAAATGTCATTATATAAAGATGGCAAACAACTAATAAAAATTATTTCTAAAAACAAGTTGATCTTATTTTGTTTAGAATTTCCATGAAGAAACCACTAACTTCATAAGGCAAAGACAATTTCTGTGAAAATGGAATATCTTTATGAAGATTAATTGCAGCTCTTCCACTCAAAATATTTTGCACTCTAATAATGAAATGTTTTTAAATTCTTTCATGAATCCCAAGAAAGAAAATTGTTCTATGCTGTGATGGTCCCTAGGTGGGCATAGTATGAGCTAACTTGAGAGGAAATTCCAGCTGCTTAGATAATCACAGGATAGCAAACTGCATGATCGGAAAGGAAAACAAGAATCAATATTTTATTTTGGCTTTTTCCTTTACTTTTTTCACTTTACTTAGTAGCTCATGACTTCTCGATAAACTTCCAAAATATTGCCCTTTTCACTTTGTCAGAATAAAAAAAAGAAACTATTTTAATACCTCTTATAGGTCAAATAGTCCTACAAAGATTCTAGAAAGCTCTGGAGATAATTTAATAATGGACAGAAAAGAACTTTGAGGAGAGAACATCCTTAGGAGTCTCCAGAAGTCAAGAAAGGACTACAGCTGTCTGACATGATTTTTCTTTAAAATACTTCTTATTTCCCAATAAGAAAATTCATATTCATTATTCATATAAGCTTTGTTAATATTATGCCTTTGTGTAACTTCAAGGCATTTCTTTCATGAGTTCATGAGCTTAACTCTGAATACCCATGCTAGATCAGACATTAATACAAAAATGAAAGCTTTTAAATCACATTTTAGATAATAAATTCTACTATAGTGAGAGTTCTGGCTACAACTTAATGGGAATAGAGAAGAGATCGCTAACCAAGAGTTAAATACCACCTACCTTTCATCTTGTTTTATGAAGTATTTAAGTATGTTTGCTCCAAATTGTTACTTGGTCTGACAAGCTTTCCTTGTAAAGCACTGCTAATAGAATGGTCTCTATTTTTCTTGTACTCTGCCTCACACTAAAATAGCCATTTCATTTGTTTTACCTACATCATATCTACATGCCTGAGGTAGCATCTATGTAGCTTTCAATATCACGTTCATTAGAAAATTTAGTGAAAATTCTACCTTTCATAAGGATAGTACAAACGTTCAGAGTGTAAAATATAAAGAAATATGCCTGTGCGTTGACAGAAATAGGGCGTACCCGTGGAGCAGCAAATGATATATTTAATATTTTTTTTTCTTTTGTTGTCCTGGACAAGATCTCACACATTCCAGGGAAATATTTTATTGTGAGGTATACCTTTACCTCAATGCTTAAAATTCTCTTAATCATGACAAATGCCACTGTTCTATGCTGTATCACTTAGACAGGATAGAAAATGTGTTTTTGTTGAAAACTGTTCCTTATAAATCAAGTATGGTTTCTGCATTACAGTAAATGCTATTTTATTACAGATTTTAAATGTGTGCTCAATGCTCAACCCACAGGAATAAATGCTTCTTGCCCTATAATCACATTGTTAATTAACAGATACCTTATTTTTTATTGCTCTTCTCATGTTCTCCTTTTCTTTCATGTTGGCCACATTAGTAGCTTTCTAGTTTAATTTCTTGCTTAATTGCTCTAGGTCTTCTAATGTAGCCTCTATACATCTGTCTCAATTTTTGAATTCTCTTTATGATCTCTTTGTTTGGGGCTTACCTATTTTGTTCAACATTTGAATTCCTGATTTCCCCAGTCTTAATTTGTAACATGAAAAATCATTACTTTTTTAGGGTTAGCTCTCACCAAGATTCATGGTCTAAAATTCTAGAGAAGAGCAAAATAAAGCAAGGGAACAAACTCATCCCACTAATTCTAAACAATATTATAAAGTCTTTTGTTTAATTTTTCTTAGAATTATTGCTCTGTTACTGAAAACAGTCAGGTAAAAACACAAACACAAATTTTTCTTTCAATCATGCAACGTATGGAAAGAAGGAAGGACTAAGAAATCAAAACTCACGGTGTTGTGACACAAGGGCATCCATGAGACCATGAGAAAATGAGACAAGGATTCATCATACAGACTGATACATATTTAGATAATGAAGTGAAAAGTTGGTTTCTACAGATATAATTATAATTCATTGTCATATCAGTACAAACATATTTAGGAGGTACTGTTTTTTATGCAAACTAGTTAATACAGTATCACAATTTTTTGAAAAATGGTAACTCATATTCATTTTTAAATTTTGGCGTGTGTTTTTTTTCCTCTACCCTTTTATTTCTTAGAGGAGAATTTTTAATGTAATGATATATATCAGTCTATTGTGGATAACATGTGCTACAAATACATTATCAATAATTTGATTTGTTTTGAGAATTAAAATTAAAATATGTTTTAATATAAATAATACAAACATTTTATTTAATTTTCTCTTAGAGCTTTGATAGTTCTGTTATTTTTTATTGACAGTATTTGATATGTCTTAAAATTTTACCGTCTAAGACAGAAGTTGGAAAATTATAGTCATGGGGCATATACTATTCAGAGCAAGCCAAACTCAGCCAGTCTAATTGGGTTATCTATTAGACACAGACTTTTTTCCTACAGCATCGGCAGGGTTGCACAGAATGACAGCCCTGCAAAGTATCCACGTTACCTCACCCTTTATAGGAAACAATTTTCTGATTCCTGCCATGCATTATTCATAAGGAGTTAAACATTCTTGAATGTCACCTGTGACTCAGTGGTTGGAAAGTTACTTTTATTATTTACTAAATCTTGAAAAACCTGTAGAATAAATAGTAGAAACAGGTCAAGACGGAAGCAGAACATCCATCACAACACTAAACCAATCCCTGGCATTCAGTTACGTGAGGAATTCTGAAGTTTTTCCTTCCAGGTAGGGTTGCACTCTAAACTCTAAGAGGAAGGCATAAAATTCATGTGTTATTCATTTATTTCCCTCTGCCAAGCAGATTTCTAATGGTAGAACTTAAGGTACAGCAGCTTCCTTTGCTCAGTTATATAACAGTAGTTGTGGGACAAGTGCATTTGCCGGTTGAATACACAGATGGATCTTAATATAAGCTACTGAATTTAATATATGTCATTGCTTGCTCAACTTCAAGTTGAGGAAGAAGATTAAATCACTCTGACATTCTTACCTAACTGAACAAAAAGAACAAAAAAAACCCCTCTTAAATGTCAAATAATTTCTCCTCTTGAAGTTCACTCCTAATATTAAATAGCAGATGTCTCAACTTGGAACCCATCAATCTGTTTGGATAGCAGAAACTTTGCCAGTGCAACACACATTTAAATAGGCACTTCAGGAAAGTGGGGGAAATTCATATATATATATATGATCTTTCATAAACAAATAGTGGGAACAATATTTGTTTCTATTTCTGTTTACAAGTGATTTGCTTGCCTGGAGCACCTTTGATCAATAAATATGCTTAGAACCATACTTAAATAGGTTCATCCTAGTTCAAAATCAGTCGTTAATTTTCTTAATATCATCATCAGATCTATCTAAATTGAATTCCCTAAATATGATACAACCCACATTTTCATCAAGTAAAGACATCACCTATCAGTATTTGAACAAGTCTCTTCTCTGTGAATCTATTATGAAATGTCTAAAATATTGATATATAACATATTTTAGCGCTTCTATGAATATGTTTATTGAAAACAACTTCTTGGGACCAGAAGAAATGATTGATGCCTGCCCAACACCCACTAGGTATCCAAGATGGAGAAAAGAGGGAGATTGGTAAAATAACTGCCATTCTTGGGCGCAGAAAGTAGACTGAGTATGTCAAGTAAAGTTCAGTTCTTTAAAGGCACAGTTAAACCTCCGCAGTTCAGGTACCTAGCAAGTTTTAAATGGCCACTCATTGTGCGGGAAGTCATTTTGAGTTCCTGTGAAAGGCAAAGCATCTAAAGGTTTGTTGGCCTTTCCAACCCATAGGAACTTTGATTGGGACCCGACTGCGAAGGAAAATGCAGAGAGCACGGTGTCACCAACACAGCTTCTATAGCACCCTGGGGTCCTTTGGAAATGCCACTCTCCCAAACTCAGTCTGAGAAAGGTGAGAGCACTTACTCCTCAAGGCAGGGGTCTGAGATAAACGACCCCCCGAGTCCTGTTCTGCCTTATGGGTCTTTGATTTTGAACTGGGGAAGTGCAAGCCGACTTTAACTAGGTCGTGGGAATAGCTCACATCCTGGCATGCGGTTGGTCTTCACAGATAATACGGAGCAAAAGAAAACCAAGAGAAGTAAGCCAAAGACTCAGCGAGAAATCATTCTACATCTATTCTTATTTTCCATAAAGTTCTGTGGCACTCTTGTTCCTCTAGGAAGCCGTGGGTAATAGCAATGATTATCATGAACAGGAGACTAAAATTATATTTGGCTCTTTATTAATCTAATGTTCACAAAACAATGGGGTGGTTTAGGGATGATTCTGCTATTTCTGTAATTGGTGAGGGCAAGCACATTCGATTTGATCTCATCTGGTGAGTTCAATATTATATTTTATATCTCTGGACTTTTTAAATACTAGTACTTACCACTGGAATGGTACTTGCTGACTCCCTGATTGACTGCAGCTGACTTGTTTCACCTCCTTCTGAACCCTCTGAACTTTCTGTAAAATGTAGAAGAAAAGTCAAATGGTTTGTAGGGAATTGCTATGGTGTCCACTACCTGGGCATGATACATCTTCAAAAACATACTTAATTTTAACAAAGTCTTAAATGCAGCAACATGTTTTTGTGATCAACAATTTCAATGACTGCTGATAGAAAGAAATTGAGATCTGCCCATTTTCCAACATGCTTATTTTGGTTTACTAAGTAGTAAATTGGTCTTTTTTATTTTATTTCAATGAGTTATTTTAACAACCCAAGTTCCTACCAAAGTAAAAGCCTGAAGCACGTTCTCTTCATAAACGCTCCTCATCAGGAGCTACCGTGATGGCTCTCTTCCTCTCTCTGCTTCACCGACACACTCATTTCATAGGACCTTGCTAGTTTCTCCTAAATCACAAACCTGGAATTCCCTCTGTCACTCACAGATGGCTTCCTGCATATTTGGCCTCACATTGGAGGTTTTTGTCTGAGAGAGAATAAAGAAACTTCCCTCTTGTGAACTTAGTGTAAAGCTTAGCAAGCATTAAGCCAAATTCACATGAATTAGGAAGCATGCTAATGACTCATTTGATCATAGAGAAACTTTTTCTTGTAAAATCTGTGGAATTCTAAGAAGCCTGAGATTTGAACTATTTGCTTCTGTACTGTTCATTTTCATAATAGATAAAACTTTATGGCTTTACCATATTTGTCATTTTGAAACATATTTAGAAATAGTAATATTAGTTTTGAATATGTATTCACAATTTACTATCCACCAATATTCATCGAGTCAAAGTAATGGAGAGGATTGTTACATTGCCTTATAAAACCTATAACTTTAATTTTGACAAACCTCAATCCCATTATGTTACTATAACAGAAAATGGCAAATTGAAGAAAGATTGTCTCCCAAACATGGACAGTCTTCAAAAACAACTAGAGGGCCTGGAGAGATGGCTCAGTGGTTAAGAGCATTGACTGCTCTTCCAAAGGTCCGGAGTTCAATTCCCAGCAACCACATGATGGCTCACAACCATCTGTAATGAGGTCTGGCGCCCTCTTCTGGCCTGCAGGCATACATGCCAGATAGAATATTATATACATAATAAATAAACAAATAAATAAATAATTTAAAAAAACAGCAAGAACACTGAAATAAAGACACAGTCAACAGTTTTGGAAAGAGGCAAATTCCATTTAAATGATTAGATATTTTAAGTGAACCTTTATTTTATTTTTTTCAAACTGACTGCTTTTGGAAAATTTCAAATACAAGTTCAATAACTCATGTGAAAGCTATCTTAATTGGTAAAAGAGACACCTGTTCATTTGGATTGAACAATAGGAATCCGTCCAAAATCTATCACATCGTTTAAGATGTTTTGGTACATAGACATGGCTCTGACTTGCTATTCCTGAATTAATGAAGGGTCTCACAGAGGGAATATTTTCTCCTAAAGTCAGCAGTTAAAGATCTAAGCGGACAAAACACACGGGTATGGAAACTGACAAATGGAAACCGAGACCATTTTGCTATTACAGAACTGAAAGTGCAGTAGTGTGCTCCAGCATTTAAATATTTAAGGCCAAGCATTACATTTGCGTAAGCAGGATATTTGGCAAATGCCAAAAACTCAACACTAAGGATTAGTGATAAGCCACTGTCACAAATAAGCTGTAGGAATTTGTAGACTGCCTTGGGTGGGTCACTTAGTCTAGGGGTTGTAACCCACCCTGCAGTCAGTTATTCCAGGGTCCCGGAGAGGCACTATCTGAAAAGACATGAGCAAGAGAGAGGAAGAAGGCCAGGCAGATTTGTCAGAGCCTTCCTTTGTTAGAGTCAGGGTTACAGCTTATATAGGATAAGGAGTTTGGGGGAGGGGGGTCACAGGGGCCTGGGCTCTTGCCACGTGGTTCACGTTGGTCAGGTAGGCCAGGAGATTATGAAAGGTCAGGTCACGATTCCTTGGCAGGAAGTAACAAGTTGACACACCTTAGTTCTCTAGATAGTTTGGAATGTGAGGCGGTTCCGCTAACAGATAGCTCTCCATTAACAGATAATTGCCAGTGGGGTAGGCTATGCCAATAGAACAGTTCTAATTATTGTTAGGAGTGAGTGGGGTTCTCTGCTAACTCCTCAGGGCAATGGTTCCTGTAATAATTTTGGGGGGAAAACAGCTCCTGACAGGAATTAAGCTTTAATTCATGCTTCACAGCAAGAAGAAACCCTCCACACCAGAAATTTTAGAAGGAGAAAAAAATAAACAATATATCAGAGTAAAAATTGAACAGAGCAGTAACAAAACATTTTTTTAAATGTTTTTCTTTTTTGCAGTAGGCCATGGTGGTGGCACACACCAGCACTCAGGAGGTACAGGCAGGAGGATATCTGTGTGTTTGAAGTCTACAGAGTGAGTTGTAGAACAGGTTCCAAAGCTACACAGAGAAATCAAGTCTCAAACCCTTAAAATGCATTAAGTAATTTTGCTTAAAAGAACCTTAAATTTCTTAAAGGGTGGGATGCATATATAAGAACATTATTTTTCCTCCTGAATCTCCCCCTTGGAGAAAATTTTTTCCACAGGATGTATATATCCAATGCACAGGTTTTAAACTGGACTTGTGCTAGGCTCTCTGTGCACTGGGTAAAATGTTGAGTCGTTTAAACTTAGCTCAGTTGACATGAGTGAGGTTGATCTTAATGAAAATTAGTGTCACACAAACATCACTCAAGCTACCAATGAATGGTTTGCTGAGAAGTAAATATTCTGAGTCTCTCAATCTGGGTACCACTATTTTGCCATAAGCTTTTGTCGATTGCCTTTGGGTGGGCTACTCAGTCTAGGGGTTGTAACCCACCCGGCAGTCAGTTATTCCAGGGTCCCGGAGAGGCACTACCTGGAAGATATGGGCTGAAAGAGAGGAAGAAGGCCATGCTAAGTTTGTCAGAGCCTCCGTTTATTACAGATGGGGTACAGCTTATATATGGTAAAGAGTTGGGGGATGGGCACAGGGGTCTGGGCTCTTGCCGCGTGGTTCACGTTGGTCACATGGTCCGAGTTGGTCACGTAGGCAGGAGGTTACCTTCGGTCAGGTCACTGTTGGTCAGGTCACTGTACGCCACACCTAGATCTTTAGATAGTTCGGAATGTGGGGTGGGTTCCGCTAACAGATAGCTCTTATTAACAGCCAATTTGGGTGTGGGGTAGGCTTCTGTCAATAGAACGATTCCTAACACAATTAAGGGTGTGGGGTTCTCTGCAGACTCCCCAGGGTGATGGTTCCTGTAATGATTTTAGGAGGAAATTGGCTCCTGACAAGCTTTAGGGAGAAACAGCTCTCAATGTTATCTGAATCATGCCTGTTCATGGTATTTCTTGAAATGTTGTAAATTTAAAAATAAGTGTCATGGGGAAAGCCAAATGTTTTACTGTCATAATAGAAAGATTTTGAGGATAGAATTATGCATAAATGTTAGTTAACTTTCACAGGATTTTCTGGAAACTGTTGCTAGAAAGTCAAAATCACAATTAATACAATGAATGTGTTAAGAGTGGTGGAAGAGCATATGGCGCAATGGTAGAGAAAAGAACTTTCAGTTCAGTGTGTTTGGTATCCTTGTGTTAATCTCATTTACTCCATAAATCTGGAAAATAAGCTTTATGCTATGTTATGACTGAGATTCCCAGTATAATAGTGGATCTGACGTTTCAGGCCTGGAAGTAAGAATAATTAATAATTTGTTTTTTGTTTTTTGGGTTTTTTTTGTGATTTCTTTATTGAAAAAATTTCTGCTTCCTCCCCGCCTCCATTTCGCTCTCCCTCCCTTCACTCCTTTCCCCCTCCCCCCACTCCTCTCCCCCTCCCTCTTCAGTTCGAAGAGCACTCAGGGTTCCCTGCCCTGTGGGAAGTCCAAGGTCCTCCCCCCTCCATCCAGGTCTAGGAAGGTGAGCATCCAAACAGGCTAGGTTCCCACAAAGCCAATACATGCAGTAGGATCAAAATCCCTAATTTTTAATAGCATGTAAATGATGCTAGAATTCACTACTCTTAAATAAACTCTGAATGCCTTTGGATTATGTTCATTAATTAAATCATGTACTGAGAAAGCATACTCTTAGTAAGTGAAACAGTAGAAATTAATTCACATCAAAATAGATTCCCCCAGGGCTCAGGAATCAAATTGCTTCATTCATTCTGCTCCTGGCACAGGAAAACAACACTTGAAGGTACCTGCTTAGTAGAGATTACTAGTGAGGAATCCTTAGCCATTTCCTCTCAATTTTTTATTTCTTAGAAACCTGAAATAGTAGAACAATAATGACAATTTGGTTGAATCAACATGCCAAATATATTACATGCCATTTTCGCATTTTCCTTTTTCTATGACAAAGGAGATATCATTGATTTTGCTCCTAAAGTGTTGAACATGCATACTTTAACAGTCGCTGCAAAAAATAATTTTGTCCAATTACAAATACCTTTTTAAAGTTAGCAATTAAAACTAAAGGGATGAAAATTGAAATAATCCTGATTGTTGTTTTCTTAAAAATAACATTACAAATTCTGCTTATTAACTATTAATTAAGCAATTTATTTTCCACCAACTCTCCTACTTTTGAATGCTGGATATTAGGTGAGATAAACAATATAAGCTATACCATATGCTAGTATGTAAGTGGGTATTACCATTTACTTTTTTTTTTCATTTGCTCCATTCCTCCCATGCCATTGTCAAAGAAACCTTACTAACTGAGGTACTTATTTGCATAACCAAGCACACCTTGGCCAATAGACTTAGTACCTGTGACTCCACTATGCTCTACTACATTCCCAATCTAATTCTTTCCAGCCCTGGGACTTCACCTTCCTTCCCCCCAGTTTATCTTTCCTATATAATCCTGGCTTTGCAGCCATGAGTTTTTGTTGTTGTTGTTGTTGTTTTGTTTTTGTCTTTTGTTTTTTTTTTTTTTTGGCTCCCTCCTTTGGTTCATTTGCCCACATTTGTCTTGCTACTTTCTTTCTTGCTCCCCACTTTTCTCATGGCCTGGTCAGTCTCCTGCTTATATTTATTTCACCATTTGACACCGTATTCTGGTGTCAGAAGGTAAAGATGCTAGACAAGAATGATGGATAGTCAGTTCAATCTCTAGAACAAATGGAAAGGTGAAAAAAGATAACTTACATCAAAAATTCACCCTCTGACCTCCACATGTGAATTGTGGCATTATGTTGAGCCAAAAATTATCTCATGTCCTGTACCTTGAGGCCTGTAGGACAGAGAAAAGCCTGGCTTGCGTTTGAAGGATAGTCTAGAGATTGAACTGACTATCCATCATTCTTGTCTAGCATCTTTACCTTCTGACACCAGAATACGGTAGATGCCCCTCCAGCCAGAGGGAGAGATTGGCTGTCTCTCATTGGCTAGAGGTACCCCCATATCACATGATGTCACTTTACCTACATATAAACTGAGTTTCTGCTTTGACTTGACTTCCTATCACATCTGATTGTTCTGCTTCATGGGGCTATGGAATGGCTGGATAGTGCACTCACGTATCCCTGGGGAATATTGCTAAGGAGCCCTAGCTACTGGAGCCAGAACATGAGACAACTAATCCCAGGGCAAAGCAGTCAGTCAAGGTTTGGCGTAAATCTAGTGGAGTTGTTGTCCGAAGGAGCCCTACCATAATTCCAAAAACAACTTCAGTTGTTGTTAAGTCTGTCAGTTTCTATCTGAAGCCTGAGAGCAAGGTGTCATGGCTGAAGACAACACTTTCCCAACTCAGTGAACACAGAGACATTAAGCTGGAGACTACATAGAACTGCCAACCCCATATTCTAGCACCTCTGTTACAGGAAGGTACTCTGCATGCTGTTAAAAGAGAAGCATAAACACCAAGCCAGCCAGAAACACTTTAGCTCCAATGGTGTAATGCCTTTAAAATATGTTTGGACAACCGGTGCATAAAGCTTGTGGGAGTAACCAACCAGTAATTCATCTGAATAAAGGCTTATTCCTTTAGATGAAATTCATACCTGATACTGTTTGGGTGATCTAGAAGCTGAGACTAGATTTGATTGGGGACTTAGGGCAAATACAAATAATATAGATCTCTAAAGAAAAGAAGAAAGAAAGGGAGGGAGGAAGGCAGGAAGGGCAGAAGGGTGAGTGGGTCTCTGACTCGTATGTCCTCTCTTTGGCATTTTACTTTTGTTGATCTGTTTTTTTTTACTTTGATGTAAATTTTTTTTAACTTTAGCCTATTATATTTTATTTTGTTGTATTTAAAAATAAATGAATGTAAACCTAGCCACTAGGGTAAATGTTAACAAAAGAAAATGTGTACCTGCTAAGAGAGGAAAAGCCAATTTTCTCCAATAGAATGACATTGGGTATATCAATCACCTCAGGGCATATCTTTCATTTAGGAGTTGTTGACAAACAAATAATAGACTCCACAGTTTTCCAGATTTTAGCTGTTTGTTGTTGTTGTTATTATTATTATTTAGAAAGAGCTTAAAGTTGGGTGAGTAGGGAGAAGAAGAGAATCAAGGACAAATTTGATGGAATAGAAGAATATGGTTGTTCAAAATATACTTAAATTTAAAAGTTATTTTAAATGACTAAAATATATTTAAAAATAAATTCCAAAGAACTGGAAGCTCATATCAGTTTAGTGACTTTATTGACATATTGATGTTGCTCATATACCCAAAGAAAAGTGCCTCTATTGATAAATTATTAAGTATATACATAAAACAATGACACTGTGCAGTGTGTTAGTATCTGTATTTATATATTTCTATTTTTTTTTGTTTGTTTTTCGAGACAGGGTTTCTCTGTGGTTTGGAGCCTGTCCTGGAACTAGCTCTTGTAGACCAGGCTGGTCTCGAACTCATAGAGATCCGCCTGCCTCTGCCTCCAACTGCTGGGATTAAAGGCATGCATCACCACCGCCCGGCTGTATTTATATATTGATGTTGGATATTTATCCTAAGAAAAATACTGTGGTAGTGTATGTGTTATATTGATGTTTATATACCCAAATAAAAGACACTGTATTAGTGCCTGTGTTAAATATTTTGATGTTACACATGAGTTCCCAAAAAAGACACTGTTAGTGCCTGTGTTAATATATTGAGATTATGTAAGTAATTGAAGAGATTTTTGAACACAAAGCATAAAGGAGGATTTAACAAAGAAGTGATTCAGTTTTGATCATTGAAGTTCATGGAGAATATTGCATAGGGGTGGTTTGAGACAGTTTCTCTGTAGCTTTGGAGCCTATCCTGGAACTAGTTCTTGTAGACCAGGCTGGCCTCGAACTCACAGAGATCTGCTTGCCTCTGCCTCCCGAGTGCTGGGATTAAAGGCGTGTGCCACTACTGCCTGGCGAACATTGCATATTTTGTAAATTTGAGACTTTTCCTGAAAAGCTTGCAACAAAAATTGAAATGTTTGTCCTTTACCTTCTAATATTCCCTGAGGGAGATATATTTTCATATATTTTAAAATTTTTATTTAAAAAATTGATAATGTGTGGTACTCTTGGAAATGGTCAGTGGTCATATTTTAAACTAATTAAAGCTTTTAAGATGGCACCATGGCAAGGACTACTCCTTTGCCAGCCTGAGTTCTACCTCTGAGAACTAACAGTGGGAGGAAAAAACTGACTGTTGAAACTGTTTTTTGAAATTCACATTTATACCCTCACTGACAAACACACATCATACATACACACAAATAGTAATAATAATATTATAATAATAAATTTTCAAAGCAGTTAATTTTTTCACACATATTTAACCAACATTCTTTTCACAGTATCTGTAAAAACTCTAGCATTTAAAGTAAAAACTAGATGCAAGGTTCTTCTTCCATCACTATTGGTAGTATTAAAGTATTTTTCACTGCCCGGGACACTGGAAGGATCCTTATCTTCATCACCAATTAAACTAGCACAGTGGAATTGGTGTGTGTCTCTTTTTCAGAAAGCTAAGGGAAAATAAGACATGAACAGACTTGTCTACAAGTTAAATACATAGGCCCTAGGATCTGCTAATTGTATTTAAAATACAACTATGTATTTTCTCAGATGACCTTTAAGGCAGCAATGTTATTATTGTGTTGGGTTAAGTGAGAATTCAGTCATCTAGTATCAGAGAAATTGGGAGAATGGTTATTTCCATGCAGTGTTTAGCAGCTGATCCTATTACTGGTAATAGAGATTTTTGTAGTTGGGCAAAGTTCTTTAAATTCTGCATATTTAACTACTTCTCTGTAACAAGAGGAGAGCATTGGTAGCCTATTTATAATTTTGTTATTGAAGGTAAAGTTACATAATGTGTACAAAGAACGTAGCACACTGCCTGCTGTTTGTAACTCATAAACAAGAGCTTTATTATTACTGTAAGTCTGCCATGCATTATTGTTTGTCTTTGCATCTTTAATGTCCTGGATTTTTTTTGCTCTTTCTGCTGCTTGTTTCCCTTAAGGGTAAGTTCTTTTCACATTAGTACAATTCAGTACCAGTACAAGTTCAAGAGTATAGAAATGACAAGAATGGCTTCTGCCCTATGACTGATTAATGTGAGTCTCCAGAGGCGTCTGTTCATTCTCAGACAGCATACACTGACCTGGATTCCCCAGGCTCCCGATTAATGCATAGTTCTCTGCCAATTGTTCCTATTTGGCTCAGGTTCAAGATAAACATTTTTATTTATTAATTCAAAAGGCTTCTTGTGCTATTTGCAGATAAATATGTTTCTGGATTTAGATGTCTCAATTCATGATTTTAAAACAAAATTACCCTCAACTACTTACCTCATATATTTGCTTTTGAATTTTCAAGTGTCTCCTTTATTAATTACTTTTCATCTGCATATATGGTCATTGTTAGAAAAGATAGTGATATTTTTTCTACCTAGTTATCAGTTCTGCATCTTTATTGTTAATTTTTCTTGATATTTACAGTGCAAAGTCAATGGTTTCTTCTCTTTGGCTAATAACGTTTGTCTTATGTGTTTTACTATTATACCAATTAGACACCATGATAATAAAGCAAGTTGAAGTTTTGGGAATTCCTTCACCCAATAGCCTTTAAGATACTGGGCCACTTTGGGCGTGGTCTCATGTACCATAAAAGATAATGAAAAACGTGTGTGGCCCTCTTTGCTGCTGGATTTGATTCCAGTTCTCAATGCACTCAGAGAACTGGAATCCCTTACTGTGAGTTTTTCCGCAAATAAATAAACCTTTGTTCTACTCAGTTCCAACATATTGTGGAAGTCTTTGGTATGACAATGGTCAGGGAGGAAAAGGTTTACAGTTTATTCCACTTCCATTTCCACATTGTACATCATCATCAAAGAAAGTCAGGACAGAAATACAGCGAAGAACACTTTGAGGAGTATAGGCCCACATCAGAGCACAGGACTGAACTCCCAAAGTACAGTTGAAGAGTGGGAGGAGTGAAAATATGAGTAAAGGGGTCAAGACCATCATGGGTACAACCACTGAAACAGTCTACCTGAGCTAATGGGACTCATCAGCTCCAGCTGGACAGAGGAGGAACAAGTGTAGGCCCAAACTAGGCCTTCTGAATGTGGTTGACAGTTGCATGGCTGGGGAAGACTGGGGGGCCATTTGTAATGGCACCAGGAGTTATTCTTACTGCTTGTACAGGCTTTTTGGAACCCATTCTTTTTGGATGGATACCTTTCTTAGCCTAGACATAGTAGGGAGGGCCTTGGACCTTCCCCAAGCCAATGTGCCTTACAATCTCTATGGAGAAGATGAGGGGTGGGGGAACAACTGGAGGAAGGGAGGGAGTGGGAACTTGGATTGGTATGTATAATGAAAAAAGATAGTTTGTTCTCTTTTTTAACAAAATAAAAATAAAATAATGAAGAAAAAAACAAATGCAAACTGGATCTGGGACTGATGCAAAGACATCGTATGAGTGCTGCTTACTGACTTAGCTTGTCAAAGCTTGCTCAGCCTGCTTTTTATAGAAGCCAAGACCACGTGGAAAGGGATGGCAGCACCCACAATGGGCTGGGCTCTCCTCCACTAACCACTGATTAAGAAAATATCATATAGACTTGCTTACAGCCTGAGCTTCTGGAAGAAATTTTTAATTGTGATTCCTTTTTCTTTTCAGATGATTTTAGCTTGTGTAAAGTTGACAGAACTGTGCAGCTCAACAATCTAAATATATATCTTCCTGCCACGTGTGAGTTTTCTCACATGTTCTTACCTTCCAGGGTTTTTCTTTATGTGGGGGATGTCTAGCTATTCTTCCTCTAGTGATTTAGATGTCTTACCTTGATCGACGATTTTATAATTACGATGTTATTTACATCTAGTATATAGGCCTGATAGATTCTTGAATTTAATTACTTGTTTTCATGTCTAAAACTCAGATAGAATATTACAATTCATATCAAATCTACACTTACACTCTAGTGGTAAACTGAACTGGGACTGTAATTGTTTTTATTGTTTTCTTTTTCAAAAGTAGATATTTGAAACTTGAATACAAGCTGAAGAAGACAGCATTTCTTGTTCAAGGATCTCACATTGTAGTGTGCATGCAGATTCTTGGTCCACCCTAGCCATGTACCATCTAGGCCTGTCACTTCTAAAAGCCACTACATTCCAAAGTAATGTCAACTCTTAGAAAGTCTTCTCCACTGTATTCATTTTCCTCCTTGCTCTCCTGTTATCCTGGAGACTCAGTCAATCTTCCCACTTACTACTATATAAGGAATAAGAAAATCAACACACTTTAAACTGCACATATATTAAAACATAATCTCTGGTAGTTTTTCATTTGAATTGAAGCTTTTGTTTTTGTTACCTTAAGATACCACACATATTCAGAACCACTGACATCAACTTCCTAACAAAAACTCTTGCATTTACAGGTGTCTCTTTAAAAATCATAAGTTTTAGTACTAATCAAAGTTATATTTGTCTTTGTAAATTGACATTTTTTCTGTGCTGGGGTAAATGCCACATATTTCAGTGGACTTTATAACTGGATTTATATCTCTATCCTAAAAAATTTTGTGTTGAGTGTTTGGAGTTTTTTTGTTGTTGTTGTTTTACTTTTTTTATTCTCTATGTTCTTTTACTAGCTCTCATACACAGTGTTTCTCCAAGTCTCTCTTTCCTTTTTTTATTGACTCTATTGGCTTACCTAACATACACACATCCTGGACTCCGCTTTTGTCTTCTTCTTTCTTTTAGATTAATTACTTTTATGTGTATGCCTTTTCCTCATGGGTCTTAGCTTAAATGTGGCTGTCTCAAAGAAGTGTTTTTAAAACCTTTGTAAAATGTCTAGCTTCTCTGTCTTATCTTGTTTTACTCCATAGTAGTTGGCACTAACTTGAATTCATTGTCTGTTTATGGAGCCTAATATATGATCCATGAGGGCTGCCGATGCCCATTGCTGTATTCCACACTTAAGCAGGGTCCACACAGATTAACAGGCAATTTGTGGAAAGAGATTGAATTTTATATATTATATATAAGTTAAGAATTCTTTGAAGAAAATAATATATCACTACCGTCATATAAAAACAAATGAAAGAAGGTATTACTATAGTTGAGGAGTCCTATTTGGTTCAAATATTTTATTCCTAGACAGTCTCTGCTTAACATGTTATTGCTTGTTTGTAGTCAATGCTTTTAACACAAAAGACTATTTTTTGGCAAATGTATGCTACTTTTCTATCCACCCAGAAATGGCATAGTTTTCTACTTATAAGTAAGTAAAATTAACACCTATCTTTTCAAATTACATTCTCATAACTCCCTGCACAGATCATATACCTACCAGAATCCTTCCCTGTATTTTTTTGGATAAACAGAATCCTATACTCTATTTTGCACTGATTCAGACAATTCATTTTTCCGTTCTCTACATTCCCATTTTCATCTGATTAATGGTATTAGACCAGGAAAAGCTTGAATATCAGGTTCCTAAAATCTCACCCATTGAAGTCTGTGAATATTACTCCTTTGGAAAAAATGTCAGTGAAGATATAACAAATGAGAGGTGATATGATAGGACCTAAACACAAAGGAAGGTGAATATACAAGGTAGACAATGCACAGAATACAGCAAAGGGGGAAGCCCCAGACTTAGCATAAATCAAGGATGCCAAGAACCACAAGAAGCTGGCTCTGAAGGAGTACAACTCTGATAATTTGGGACTTCTAATCCCACAACAGAAGATTGAATTTTTGTGGGTTTTATGACTTTAAAAAAAAATCACCTCTTATGGCAGTGGCCGGAAACTAATACAAAGTCTTAATAGTAAATATTTTCAGTTCTACTGTTCACAAATCTCTACAACAACTGCTTTTCTATGTTATAGAGAGAAAACAATGAGACATCAAATAACAATGATCTCATAAAACTGTATCACCAGATACTTAATTATTCTATGGGACAATATTTTATTCTTCTTGGGGTATGTTTTGAAGCCTGAAAAAAATGAAAAACCTGTGCTGTGTCCATGGGGTCATGAAAAAATAGACAGTATGGCAGGCTTAGCCTGTAAGTTATAAGTTCTATTTCCTATTCTAGGAAATAGCAAGCAACAGGCTATCAAGTTGTACAGTATTGATCATTTAGCTCATATTCACACTGGCTATCCATTGACACGTCAGTTTCATTCATTGATAGGCATACTTCACATAGTCAAACACTAGTTGATGCTTTTGTGAAATCCATATGTGGATACAGTGAAAAGTACTGCTGTTATTTGATCATAAAGAGACCAATGTTCATTGAGCGGGGGGGTGGGGTTGTTCTAGTTCCTATCAACTTATATAAAACTGCTACTGTGTCCCCCTTAATGTCTAGAAATTAGTTTCCTACATCTTATGTCTACATTAAAATCAAGATACCCTATCTCAAATTCCCCCATTGTCAAGTTGATAGCTCCCTTTTCTTTGATTATCTGTTTTTGTGTACGTGTGTACATATAACTATATATAAATTCAACCTTAATAGTTTGTTTTTGTTCTTTGTCTGTATATAATTTCAAGACAGATATTTTTGTAGGTAGCAGGATTAATAAAACCCAGAGACAGACGTGGAGTTCAACATGAAGGTCAGAAAATCAAAACAGCCAGCCACTGGCTCTTACCTCCTCCTCAGTCTGAAATGGCAATCTTGCCTCCAGGAATCTCAGAATGAGACTGTGTCTGATAGCTGTCTCCTCCTGTATTATATATAGTTTTCCCTTCCTAGTTCTGCTCTACCTTATCATGGGCTCAAGAGAGTTTATTCATTCATTAATCAATAAAAGCAACACATAAACAGAAGGACCTCCCACACCACAGGTCCTAGAAGCTATGATGTTTCAAGTGTGATCATGAGTTCAGGATTTTCAAGAACAGGATGTTACCTTTCCATTGCACATTGTGACTAGCCTGAAAAAAAGTTACAGTAATTGGTGACATTATAAATTTGCATAACTGTTTTGGAAAAATGATTTTAACAGCAAGGATCTAGGAGAAATGTTAATACTAGATGTCATCAAGTGTTAATGGCAACAGTCTAAGAACAGGGAATGAAGTAGAATCATAGAAATCCAAAATGACCTCATTTATATAATGGTGCCAATACTGTAGAAGCCAAGAGTGTAGGAAGCTGAGAGGAAGGAATATGATAACAAGAGAAAAGCAGTCCCAACTATTATGAGTAAGCTTTAAGTTGTGAAGTTTACAGGATGTTAGGAAAAAACCTGGTATGTCTTCCATAGGAAATAGAGCAGTAGAGAATGAAGAACAAATTGATCCAGCTTTGGCTGATGAGTTAATTGTGAGAACTTAGATTTCACCAGAGGAAAAACATTAATCACTAGAAATAAAACTCTTTTTCACTTTGCATGACACTGTAACCACAAATACTGCCAACTGGGAAAACTGTTCTATCAGTATGTGTGTGTGTAGTTACAGAGTTTCTTTTGTTGTTTTCTATACTGTTTATGCTTTTAATATTAAAACTATGAATCAAATAGGTAATGGTTATCGGTGGAAAAGTTGGAGGTCTGAAAGAGAATGAGGTAAGGGAACAAACTAGCAATTATTGTAAGCATTATTAGAAACTTAAGGAAACAAATTTGATTGTAAAACTGTTCTTGCAAACTATTGAATCTGCATAAATAGAAATGCCTCAGGCTATCTGGCACCACTTGTTGAAACAGGTAGTCCGAGTTTCATCATTGCACCAACTTCATGCTTCATTCCCAGATTGTCAAACCCATTGGGAATTAGGAGTTACTAATACTAATAATACTTTGAATATTATTAATTACTAATGACAAGATAAATAATCTCCATGAGGCTTTGTAAAGTTACTTCCAGATAGAAAATGCTAAAGGTACTCATGTTGCTAAGAACATAAAAATAATAACGTACTTGGCAGGTAGCAATGACATAATCCAGATTTAAAAACCTTCTTGTGGTAGTTTATGCCTTGAAAGATCAGCAAAACATCTTTGAAGACTTCTAAGTGTATACTATTTAGTCAATGCCTAATTTGTTACAAATGTTATAGTAGTTGAAATTTTGAGGCTACATAACAGTAATTTACTCTCTATCTTTTTTATCCAACTCCTTCTTTCTACATATTTTTTGTGACACTCAACAAATTATATAGAAAGTATTGTAGAAATAGATTCTCACTTCCAAATTAAGGTAATCTCTAAAAATATATAGACATAAAAATAAGTAAAATCTTTCCTCTTTTTCCTTTCTTCTTTCACTGAATATTTTATGAACAGATGTACCTAACACTACTCAAGAGACTAGGAATAAATTCATCAAAAAGTAGATGGGAATATAAATTAGAGGCAATAGAAAGGATTAAGGCAGTAGACAAGTAGGTACTAGAAGCACACGTGGTGATGAGAAACATGTCGAAGCATGAAGCAGGTTTGCTGAGGACATTTAAAGCTAGGACTAGATTGATTTATTGATGCTTTACAAAGTTGCACTGGGAAGACAATATTTGACTTGAGGAATTCTGAGTATGGGTAATGTTTTATATGGTAAAAAAAATCTTATCTAGAATGTCACTAAAAAGACACTTAATTAGAAGCAAAACTGATGAAAAGCATTAAGACTGTATTTTGACAGGAGTTGATATAACCTTTAGGTTTATTTTTCCATGAGAAAAAAAGAAAAGTAAATTTTGTTCCTTTTTTTTTTCTTTTTTGGTTGTTTGAGATGAGTTTTCTCTGTAGCTTTGGAGCCTGTCCTGATTGTAGCTCATGTAGACCAGGCTAGCGTTGAACTCACAGAGATCCATCTGCCTCTGTCTCCTGAATACTGGGATTAAAAGAACGGCGTAAATCTTGTTCTTAATAAATATAGGGTGTAAATAGTATACACTTAGAAGTCTTCAAAGATGTTTTGCTGATCTTTCAAGACATATACTACCACAAGAAGGTTTTATATCTGGATTATGTCATTGCATCAGGCACTGTGTGCACCGTCTTCCAAATGGGAATGTACATAAGACCTGATGATAGCGAGAAAGGAACAGGAAGCCCCAAAGAGTTTATCTTCCCCAGAGACAACTGTCACAAGTGTCCTTATCCAGGCTCACTGCTCCAGTGATGGCACTTGATATATGCACAGTCCCTCTCCCTGACTTTGGCTTATATTTTGTCCATCAAAATTAGGTAGTTTCAGCTTCATTTCATGTGCAAAATGCTTTTTGAGTTTAAAGTTAAATTAAAACATCTGTCTTAACAGATAAAAGTGGTTTTCAATAATGAGGAAATTGCCATCAAATAAAAAGGCTAGCCACTGTGTTTAGGATGCTTAGAGTTGCCTCTACATAGCACTTTTTTGTTCTTGAAACTTTCAAGGAGAGCAATCCAGATTAAGATCACACTTGACAAATAAAACTTTTAGTTTTAAGCCTTGTTTTGTGAGAATGAGCTCCAAATATACAGTAATGTCACACAAGCAAGTGTCTGTTCACAAAACTTACTGGATACTGCCTTTTCTCAAATTACCATTTCATCAATTTTACATAAAGAGTGGAAGACTTCAGTGAAGGTATCTGACTTATATAGTTCAGAACTTAACTGCACTTCAGAGTTTAAATCCATAACTAAAATACTACTAATTTTTCCCAAGGAAAATGAGAAAGCTAAATTTAGGCAGTGTTAAATACTACAGGTTGCAAAAATAAATCTGTTAGCATAGTAAAAAGAAGCATAGCTAGAAAGAAGAATGTGAATAAGGCTTATTTAGGTTGCTAACCTGGCTAGTTTGTAATTTGATGCCAAGTTTAAAAATGCTTTGTACACTATTTTCTGTGTCTTTCTAGTGTCAAGTATATAGAAAGTCACTGAAAAAACAAGGTACTAGAAATGTGTCTATGCGCATGACAACACCATTAGAAATGAAGATTTTAATCAATGCAAGTAAGTTATGACTCATCTACATATATTATTCAATAATTATTATCTAATAATTATCCAGTAGTTTTCAGGACACAATTTTGATGGTTGGTACTGATACATACTCATAGACCTATAAAGGTGTGTTATGTTTTGTATGACTGCAAAACTTTGCTCCTGCTCTTGGCATTCCTTCCAACTGTCTTCCATAAGAAAACAACTGCAAAATTTCATCATTATCAAACACTCATAGCATATTCTCTCCTTATTCAGATGACTAATTATGAGACTTACTCATACTGTTGTATGTGTCAGGTTTTAACTGATAAATAAAAATCAATCACTCACACATTATTTTTCAATGAGCTTTTTAATGGATATTCACTAGTTGGTGAATTGTCTCCAGTTGTTAGCAATACCAAATAAAGTGGAAAGGATATAAATTATTAAGATATTGCCATTTTTAAAGTATCTATACAGTCTCTTTGTTCTTACCATCAATCATCTTCTCACGCATTGGAATGGATAGAGTTCACAATTTAAAACAGCTGGGTGGTTGTGTTCATGATGGATTATTGTTAAAATGATTTTAATGAAGGCCAATACATACATAGAAGTTATAAAAATATTCTAAATTAAGATAACTAAGGAAACTGTCCCCTTTGAACATAGCAATAGATGTTGGGATAAATCACACCTGCATAAATAAATGAGAAAGGAGAGTCTTAAATCCTCAGTGTGGAAGTTCTAGACAGGAGGAGCTCAAGCAGAAAGGTCTAGAGTCTGGGATGTATTCTATGTGCTCTTGTCTGTGATGAGGTTATGCCTGTTTCAGGCTGGAGAAGTCATCAAGACATGCCATTCCTGCTTAAGTCTGTTTCCTGTGATGTCATTTTTCCCCAATGAGGAATTTCTGCTGACATATTTTACTGTCTGTGTCAATTACTGATAGATCTTTTCTTTTGTTTGGAAATGTGCTTGCTTTCCTTTAATTAGTTGAAGACATTCTTGTTGAGTGTGAACTCAACTCCCAGCTCTCTTTTCTGACAATGTAGAGCTGTTACACAATTGCTTCTTCACTTGCACTATTTCTCAGTAATATTGGATCTTATTTCTATACTCAATCTGCATTTTAACTTGGTGCTTTTATGATTTTTCTACATTAGAAAGAAAGTTATATGTATGGCACACTATAATTCCTTGATCCAGTGTTTACCACCACGTCTTTCCATCTTTGATGTCTTGTGGTCATTGAGGTTTTATGGTCTGTTTACTAGTTTCCATCAAAATGGAAACTGTAGCTTTAAACATTTTATGTCTTGAGCCTTAAGTTTTCAGTTATAAACTTTTAAAGCCACTTGTGTTGGTCCACTGATGCTTGTTTTGTTGTTGCTGTAAATGCAACCTGTGTTTTGGATTTTGTTTTGCTTTGTTTTGGTTTGGTTTGGTTTGGTTGTATGCTGGGATTCATTTAGTATTTTCTATTTTTTTTTCATGTTTAGTAACACATTTTTCCCCCATTAGTAACTCATTAAGCCTATTCAATACGCAGTTGTCATCTTATCACTTTAAATTAGAGGAGCCTATTTTCTATATTTCCCATATCTTATAACTTTTAGGTATGTAAAATTCATCATAACTGTCTTAATGTTCTTTTACACTATCTTATAAATTGGAAAATATGTCATCTTCATTGTTTGGGGGGATTTTGTGCTTGTTGTAATTCTCTTTTCTGGTCCTTTCTCTTTTTATATTTGACAAATCTGAATAGATGACAATTGTTATGGTTTTGACCTTGTGAAATTAAGGGAATTTGCATATTCTCAGAAATACTATTGTGTTTTTCATCACAAAATATTGACATACTTAGAAGCAACATGATCTTTTCATGTTTTACTTTTCAAATTTGTCAGGTTCAACAGATATACTGTGTCCTATGAGATGTTATTAAACACCGCAAAGAAGCCTTTTTTGTATGCACTGCCTTGTCCTGTGTTTTTTAGTCACTGTTCTACTGCTGTGAAGAGAAAAAGGGACCTGAACATTTAACTGCGAACTGGCTTACAGTTTCAGAGGTTTACTCCATTACCATCATGGTGGGAAGCACAGTCGCATACAGGCAGATGATGGAGCAATAGCTGAGAACTATATCTAATCTGTAGGAAAAAAAATTGATAGATACTTTTTGGACTTGACATAGGATTTTGAAATCTTTATGCTCACACCTAGTAGCATACTTCCTCGAATAAGGCTATACCTCTTAATCCTTCTAATCATTTCAAATATGGTCACTCTCTGCTTAATGAACATTCAAATATATGTACTTATGCAGATGGGTTTTTTTGTGAAAAAATACTCTCCATAGGAGAGGAGTGCTTCAAGTTTGGATGATTTTTTTTGTCATTTTCAAAAATTTTAAAGAAATAATTTTTAAATGAATAAATAATACTCCCAATATGACTTCATTCAATATTTATCTATTTTTAAATACATCACTATATATTTGCAATTCACTTTGACAAGCAGCAAATTGGTGTCTTATTATTATTTTTTTTATTAAAAATTTCTGCCTCCTCCCCGCCTCCCTTTTCCCTCCCCCTCCCCCCACTCCCCACTCCCCTCCCCCTAGCTCTCCAGTCCAAAGAGCAGTCAGGGTTCCCTGCCCTGTGGGAAGTCCAAGGTCCTCCTCCCTCCATCCAGGTCTAGGAAGGTGAGCATCCAAACAGAATAGGCTCCCACAAAGCCAGTACATGCAGTAGGATCAAAACCCAGTGCGATTGTCCTTGGCTTCTCAGTCAGCCCTCATTGACTGGCACATTCAAAGAGTCCGGTTTGATCACATGCTCCATCAGTCCCAGTCCAGCTGGCCTTGGTGAGCTCCCATTAGATCAGCCAAACTGTCTCAGTGGGTGGGTGCACCTCTCGCGGTCCTGACTTCCTTGCTCATGTTCTCTCTCTTTCTGCTCCTCATATGGACCTTGGGAGCTCAGTCCGGTGCTCCAATATGGGTCTCTGTCTCTATCTCTATTCATCGCCAGATGAAGGTTCTATGGTGATATGCAAGATATTCATCAGTATGGCTATAGGATCGGGCCATTTCAGGCTCCCTTTCCTCAGCTGCCCAAGGAACTAGCTGGGGACATCTCCATGGACACCTGGGAACTCCTCTAGAGTCAAGTCTCTTGCCAACCCTAAAATGACTCCCTTAATTAAGATATATACTTCCCTGCTCCCATATCCACCCTTCCTCCATCCCAACCATCCCATTCCCCCAAGCTTTCCTCGTCCTCCCCTTCTCGCTTTTTTCTCCCCATCTCCCCTTACCCCCATCCTACCCCGACCCCCAAGTTCCCAATTTTTGCCCGGCAATCTTGTCTATTTCCAATATCCAGGAGAATAACTATATGTTTTTCTTTGGGTTCACCTTCTTATTTAGCTTCTCTAGGATCACGAATTATAGGCTCAATGTCCTTTATTTATGGCTAGAAACCAATTATGAGTGAGTACATCTCATGTTCATCTTTTTGGGTCTGGGTTACCTCACTTAGGATAGTGTTTTCTATTTCCATCCATTTGCATGCAAAATTCAAGATGTCATTGTTTTTTACTGCTGAGTAGTACTCTAATATGTATATATTCCACACTTTCTTTATCCATTCTTCCATTGAAGGGCATCTAGGTTGTTTCCAGGTTCTGGCTATTACAAATAATGCTGCTATGAACATAGTTGAACAAATGTTTTTGTAGTATGATAAGGCATTTCTTGGGTATATTCCCAAGAGTGGTATTGCTGGATCCTGAGGTAGGTTGATCCCTAATTTCCTGAGAAACCACCACACTGCTTTCCAAAGTGGTTGCACAAGTTTGCATTCCCACCAGCAAAGGATGAGTGTACCCCTTCGTCCACATCCTCTCCAGCAAATGCTATCATTGGTGTTTTTGATTTTAGCCATTCTGACAGGTGTAAGATGATATCTCAAAGTTGTTTTGATTTGCATTTCCCTGATTGCTAAAGAAGTTGAGCATGACCTTAAGTGTCTATTGGACATTTGAACTTCTGTTGAGAATTCTCTGTTCAGTTCAGTGCCCCATTTTTTAATTGGGTTAATTAGCATTTTATAGTCTAGTTTCTTGAGTTCTCTATATATTTTGGAGATCAGACCTTTGTCTGTTGCGGGGTTGGTGAAGATCTTCTCCTAGACAGTAGGTTGCCTTTTTGTCTTAATGACAGTGTCCTTTGCTTTACAGAAGCTTCTCAGTTTCAGGAGGTCCCATTTATTCAATGTTGCCCTTAATATCTGTGCTGCTGGGGTTATACATAGGAAGTGGTCTCCTGTGCCCATGTGTTGTAGAGTACTTCCCACTTTCTCTTCTGTCAGGTTTAGTGTGTTCAGATTGATATTGAGGTCTTTAATCCATTTGGACTTGAGTTTTGTGCCTGGTGATAGATATGGATCTATTTTCATTCTTCTACAGGTTGACATCCAGTTATGCCAGCACCATTTGTTGAAGATGCTTACTTCATTGTATACTTTTAGCTCCTTTATCGAAAATCAGGTGTTCATAGGTTTGTGGGTTAAAATCCCGGTCTTCTATTTGATTCCATTGGTTGACCTCTCTGTTTTTATGCCAATACCAATCTGTTTTCAATACTGTAGCTCTGTAATAGAGTTTAAAGTCAGGGATGGTAATGCCTCCAGAAGTTCCTTTATTGTATAAGATTGTTTTGGCTATCCTGGGTTTTTTGTTTTTCCATATAAAGTTGATTATTGTTCTCTCAAGGTCTGTAAAGAGTTTTGATGGGATTTTAATGGGGTTTGTGTTGAATCTATAGATTGACAAAATTCAACACCCCTTTTGATAAAGGTCTTGGAGAGATTAGGGATACAAGGTTTATACCTAAATATAATAATAGCTATTTACAGCAAGCCGACAGCTAACATCAAATTAAATGGAGAGAAACTCAAAGCCATCCCACTAAAATCAGGAACATGACAAGGCTGTCCTCTCTCTCCATACCTCTTCAGTATAGTGCTGGAAGTTTTAGCAATAGCAATAAGACAACATAAGGGGATCAAGGGGATTCGAATTGGAAAGGAAGAAGTTAAACTTTCGTTATTTGCAGATGATATGATAGTGTACATAAGCAACCCCAAAAATTCTACCAAAAAACTCCTACAGCTGATAAACTCCTATAGTAATGTGGCAGGATACGAGATTAACTCCAAAAAAAAAAAACCCAGTTGCCCTCCTATACACAAAGGATATGGAAGCAGAGAGGGAAATCAGAGAAGCATCACCTTTCACGATAGCCACAAATAGCATAAAATATCTTGGGGTAACTCTAACCAAGGAAGTGAAAAATTTATTTGACAAGAACTTTAAGTCTTTATAGAAAGAGATTGAAGAGGATACCAGAAGATGGAAGGTTCTCCTTTGCTCTTGGATTGGGAGGGTCAACATAGTTAAAATGGCAATTATACCAAAAGCAATCTATAGATTCACTTAATGTCTATTTCTTAAAAAATTGGATATAATTAAAGATTAGGAGTTGAGTGTGATGGAACAAAATTGGAAGCCTGGTTCTTTTGGCAAAATGATAGAAAATTCCTGGTTAGGCAAGCCGAGACTACAGAGCAGGTCTTTTCCAAAGAAATCAGAGGCAAGGCAAGGAAGGAAGGAAGGAAGGAAGGAAGGAAGGAAGGAAGGAAGGAAAGAAGGAAGGAAAGAAAAATTGAAGGAAGAAAGACAAAAAAAATAAAACATAGGTAAAGAAGGTATGTTAAGTTGAAATCTTATATATAGCTGATCAGTGACTGAGGTTAGGCACACATCATCAGTGAATGTTCATTTAACTTTTGTACACGACACCTGCAAAATAATAAACATCTCACTGAAGACAACAGATCTTCTTTTTCTTGGTTTTGCACATTCTGATTTTTAAAGGTATTCACTATTCTTTTTGCCAGTATATATATATATATATATATATATATATATATATATATATATATATATATATATATATATATATATTTAAAGTTAAACATCCCATAAATTTATTTGATGTTGGCTTGAATACATTTTATATAGGAAGGTTGGGACTATTTGTGTTGGGTGCCCCTGGCAAATCTCATGGAGGCACTGAATCCAGAGACATCAGAAATGGAAACCGAAAGCCCAATTTTAGGGCTGCTCTTTAAGATTTGCCTCTGGTCAAATCAAGCCACTCCCTTAAAAAATGCTTGAGGTGTTAGAGCTTCTTTGTGGCTGACACAAGGAGGGCGGTTAGATTCTGGTTTGTTGAACATTTGAATACTTGGAAATAAAAATATTCAGCTTTGAAGTTTTCAATACTGGAAAACTTTCAAGTCTAGGGTTTCCAGCCAGGAATGGCAGCTTCGTATTCCTTAAATCACTGTTTCCCACAAGGCTAATCTTCAGCTTTGGCTTCCATTTCTTCTGCGTCATCATCTCCATCCACCTCCGCATTTTCTCTTTCTAGCCGTTCCAGCTGCCTTGCAAGCTCAGTCTCATCTGTATCTGTGACCACTTTAGGCTTCATTTGAACATTAAACACGCCTCTCTTCTCCTCAATCTTCTCTTTGATGACTGCCATAGCCTGATTGAGAACAGAGAGGCCTTCTGTTCTCTCTAGTGTCGTCGTCGTCATCACATACCTGGGTGGAGCTATCAGGTTAATCTTGATGGGCATGGTTTCTGTAGAACAATTCAAACCTGCTCTCAGGGCTTCTTTTACAGCATCAATTCCTTCATAACCATAGCAAGCTACTTCAATATCTGCTCGAATTTTGACAGCTTGTGGGGTCAAACGCCTATTAATATTGTTAATGAGTACTTCTCGTTCATTTTCATCCAAATCTAAACTATCAAGGATAGATGGGTCAGAGACTGCATGCTTAAAGGCATCATAAGCACCATATCCAGGCTTCTTGTACTTATCATCAAAGACCCAGGCAGTCCTCTGGAACAGGCTTTCCAGCTGCTCATCCTTGGTATATTC
The DNA here is from genome assembly GCF_037038515.1 of Microtus pennsylvanicus. Taxonomy (NCBI): domain Eukaryota; kingdom Metazoa; phylum Chordata; class Mammalia; order Rodentia; family Cricetidae; genus Microtus; species Microtus pennsylvanicus. The sequence goes on from NC_134587.1 coordinate 37,124,699, forward strand.
TAATACCTCAGCAACATGGCGAAGAATGCTGTAAACGGTTTTGGATTTTGTGAATTTGTCTTCACATTTGATTGCTTCCTCTGGAGAAACTCTTCTTTTTGACAAATCAATATATCCTTTTTCTTTATCCACTCTAATGACAACTACACATTCATTTCTGCCAATGCGGATCAGTTTGTTTATAGAACGGATACGTCTCCTGGATAATTTGCTAAGAAGAATCATGCCTTCAATGTTATTGTATTCCAACAAGCTGACATAAGCCCCCATTTCAGCAATGGATCTTACATTCACCATCACTACATCTTCCACCTCAGGGAATCTGTGTTGATAAAATCTACAACTTAGACCCGGCATTCTGAAGCGTATGTGTGACTCCCGAACAGAGGTCCCACGCCGAGCTCCTTAATGGCAAGGAGTAGACCCCACACAGCAGGACCGGACGCCGAAACTCCTCTTGCCAGTTTATATTTGAAAGTGTATATTAATTAAAGTTAATTTTTCCCTTTCCTCCATCCAAACCTTCCCACATACACCCTCCTCTCTCTCTTTCAAAGTTATGGCATCTTTTTTCATTAATTGCCATTGCATGCATATATGTATTTGTAAATACAAATATATTTCTAAATATAATCAGCAAATTATATACAATGTTATTTTTATGTATGTTCATACTGACCATTTGGTTCTGGGCAACCAACCGGTGTGTTCTTTCCTGAGAAAGAACACTTCCAACGTTATTCAGTTTCCTATAGATCATTGTGTAGTGTTGAGGCCTCTTGAAATTTTTCTCACCCTGTTTGGCATGTTCATTGTTGTCATCATCATTCATCTTATGTTTGGTTGGGCATTTTCCTGAGACTTTATGTGTATACCTTTTTATGTTCCTAAGAGACACAATCATAGAGCGAAAACCCTTACTTCCTGTATCTAAACAATTTTCCACCTTTCTCCCACAATGTTAATTTATATATAATGACTTCTCAGGCAGTAACAAGAGACAAAATAATGCTTCCATCTTGCCTATTCACAGTCATTTAAATATATTTTAACATTAATAAGTTGTTTTGAAATATATTACAAGGTAAAGTCATAGTTCATTTCTAGTGACTTGCTCAATGCTGTGGTCAGTACCAGTACCATGTCTTCCTTTTGCATATGGCTTATGTTTATAAATTAAATAAATTTTTAAAAACATGATTCTGATGGTGCAGTGATATTCATAACTAATATTGTCTTTTAAACCTAGCTTTATCATAGTTCAGATTTTTTTAGAAATTTTTTGATATTGATTAGGAATGTCAATTTGTCGATTTGACACAATATATGTATATCATATCATCAGTTTTCTCTGTTGTCTTTGACATCTAGAGTTGGCTATCAAGGATAGAATGCTATGCTTTAAATGGATACACAAAATCTGGCAAGCTTTACTTGTGGAGATTTGAATTCTGTTTTCAAATAAACTTTTAATGACTACTTATATTCGACATGCTTCATATTTTTTCTACTGAATTTACTATAGGAATAATAGAATTTATTAAAAAAATACAAAGTCATTGACCCATTGGTCATTACCATTAGAAGTTTGACATAGTTCAAAAGATTAATGCATTTTTAAGTCCTTTTGTAATTCAATTAAGAGGAAATTAGCTTGCCATAGGGAATACTGTATGCCTCTGGATATAACTCTGTAAGTCGTGTTTTTGTTCATACTTGACTCTGAGTAAAATAACACCACAATGTTTAAATGCAAAATTCAGGTGACAGTAAATGATTAGTATAAGACCATTAAGACACTTATTTCTGCAAGCTTCAGAATTCTTCTGAGGAATTTTATATTCCAATACAGACAAGTTCAGCTTCCTTAACACTGCAGGCCATAAACATACATTTTTAATTTTTATCAATCTAGAGTCAATTAGCCTTAAGTGAAAGAAACATAGAAAATCCATTATGCAGGTATGCCCATTAAGAGTCATCTTTTTAAAAGGTCAGTTGAGATGGGGGTACAAATTGCTTCAACTGACAGTTCTACTTATAATTAATGTCAAGACACATTTGTATTCATATTATGGCTTAGCATCTCAAGGGCTGAAGTTCTAGGCTGATGTAATTATCCTTAGCACAATATTTATAGGGAATCAATTATATGCAACTCTGTGAATTTATAGAAATCATGCTTGCATGCTCAAATAGTTGAGAGTTATTTTTGTACCGTGAGGTGCCATGCATCTAGATAATTCTGACAAGTATACAGTTAGGTAGCATTCATTGTGGCATAATATTTTTTACATATTCTCGTTAATCATTTCTGTTTCTGAAATCTTAGGAATTTTGTTTTTCATTTTCTCAAGAGCTCTTTTACTTCATGAGTTTAAGAAGCAGTAAAAAGGATTATTAGAAAATGCAATTAGAAGAAAAATGTAACAAAAATCTTATTTACTTGAAAACTTGCTGTTTGGAACTACTGATTTTGCCCAAAATGTGACAGCAGATATGATCAGGTCGTACAATGGTGCTGCCTCCTGAAGCACTGCCTGGTGTTCAGCCATGGGTAATTAGAGCAAGACACACATCATGGGCAACTGCTGAATTCTTGCTCCCTTTTCTCTTTCAGTTTTAATATTGTGCCAAGTTATTCCTGACTTATTTTTGTGAGTATTCTCTTTCTTCTACCATAGGATGCAGCTGGTATTTAATCAATGTTTACTTTTTATCATTTTGTGTGAGGGATGTCATTCACTCCCTTATTTTGACTGTCACAAACTAATGAAGTACCACATATAATAAACAATCTCTAGCCTGAGTTTCTAGATTGTGCCATCTTCAAAGCTCCTAGTCCATGGTGCGCCACTGGCATATCAATCCTTTAAGACAGATTTATTTAAGTATCTTTCAACTTTAACCTTTATTCTGTTTTTAAGCCTTACCTATTCTTGTTTGAAGCATTGCAGAATACTTTATTTAACTTTTACCCTTAAAAACACAAATACTTGCAGATGTCTCACAGATGTATCAAATAAGACAGCATGGTCCTACCCTTATGGTCTTTCCTTAGGTCTCCTTCAGAGGAGCATGGTTCTTTCGAGAATCTCTGCTATCTCTGGAAGCCAAAGAGTATATTGAACTTCTCTGAAAAGTTATATTTTACCGGAATATTTCCCTATCTCTTTCCTCATTTACCTCCCAACCTCCATTTTCTTCAATTTTGTTTAATCACTACTTAAATCTAAATCATCAAAGAAAGATTAAATAATTACAACAAACGCAGAAATCTTACACCCTTTCAGCGACAGTGGAACTTCTTAAGCTATATCCTTGTACCTTTTCTTAAATGGCTCTCTATTACATAACAAAATTCTACTCCAAAAAGACTGGCAGAATGAGGTGTATTTGAACTAAATAATGAGGAACAGTAATGAGGAAAACCATCAGAATCCTGTAGAATCTTGTCTCCCAAGAGATTTGCTTCTCTGACTACCAAGGAAAAAAATCCCTAGGTGTATATGAAGCATTGCAGGGCCTGCCGGTAAAGATCTGAGAACTTGTGTTGCATCGATATCAAGTCACTTAATACTGAACACACAGTGTTACTAACGTGTCGGAGAGCTTAGTGTTGCATCTATATTGTCACTTAACACCGAACACACAGTGTTACTTACATATCATTGTTATTATTACACAGCTGCACATACCCACTGTAACAGCATCCTGAATCTTTAGACGACTGCTTCTGACTAGGCTTTTGGAGTTCTGGTACACATCGCAAAGCCTCAGTTTTATCTCCATTCCACAAATCTGCAATTCCTATTCATTTACTTACTCTCTTCTAGCCTTAAACAGTGCATTCCTTTTAGGCTAAGTTTATATGCATAGAATAATGAAATTAACTATAACATATAAAAATGCACCAATCTTGATAATGTTTATTAAATAAGTATCTTTACTCATCTGTGGCTATTTATTAATCAATATTTTATATGATTAGCTTCATGAAAGTCTCTAGGACACATCAATGGACACAAAGATCTTATTCTCGTAGATCAAATGCCTGAAAAATGCAGTTAAGTTTTCAGAACTATACAATGGAATCATTGGAACTGGTGTAAATTCACTATCATGTGAATTACCTTGTGGGTAACTCCTAGACATTTTTATTTTTACTGTCTGAGTGGTGGCTTATTCTTTATGCAGGCTCCACTTATGATCTGATTCTGTGTAGTTTTACAATAAGAACTCTTAGACCTTCTCAAGCAGGCCTGTTTTTACTGCTATGTACACTTAATACTTTTCATAGTAAAAATAACTGACACAATTGTAACGCTTCATATCATGCCTAAGCTCACATACATGGCAACAATTATTGAAACCAATGGTTGAGTTTAGAATATTTTATTTCAGACTTAAATTTCTTTAAAATTAAGTGCTCTCTCTTGAGAGAGCAGGAAGGTTAATAAGACTGAAGAAGTAAATAAACTCCCCAAACCCTAGAGGGATAGAACTTAAATAATTCTTGTGTTCCTTTCCCCAATTTGTGAATGTATCAAAGCATTTTTGTAGAAAGATTATCTTTGACCTGCTGGGCTTCATGCATATTCTGCAGTGAGTTCCAGGATTGCAGCATTTACTAGTCTTGCATATTATAGAGGAAGCCCTGTTGACCCAACTCAGTTGGTCAAAATAAATACATTAATATGTTTGATGGGAAGTAAGAAGTGGTTTTAGTAGTCTTGAATTATCTATTCAGTGAAGATTAAGTAAATCTGAGTGAGTTATTCATCATGGGCATGCATGCAAGCTAATCAAATGATATTTTCCATTTTCAAAAACCATGATATTCTCAACAGGTGCATAATATTCAGGCTTCCATCACAATTCTTCCTCCAGTAATTTTTGCAAATTTCCTGTGTCCTAAATATGTTTAAGAAATTTAAATATAGTTACTTTAGGCTGACACAAATATATGTACCCACAATATTAGTGTCCATGGCCCTGAGGTAAAAGAATCAGAGGCTCAATAGAAATCCTTCTTGCTGCTAGACACTAGCTGTTTTTTGCTTGCCAATTATCTTTATTTCTTGACTTCACTTTGAGCTTTAAATATTTACTCATCTCATGCTCTTTAGAGGCATCAGCCTGCATTCCAGTATGCTGTTTTTTTTTTTTTTTTTTTTTTTTTTTTTTTTTTCTGATCGATAAACAGTCAGTAGTTACTCCTTGTGTTATCTCCTGTAACTAGGTTTCTGGACATTCTTCTGAGTAGCTTCCCGTGACAGTTCTGTCAGTAACTTCCTATAAACAGTAAAGCCTAAATTTTGTAGTTGTTAAACTGCCATTAATGAAGCCATGCACATTTTACACAGTGGCCTCCATTCTTGTGCCTTTGCACAACTGACACCAAGAAAAACAAATGCACCACAGATTAGATCTGCTGTAGAGGTAATAGTTACTGCCACACACCGCACCCCCCGTGTCTGCGCTCTGTGTGCTGGCACCCAGTTCGCGAGCTTCATGCAACGGGGCTGGAGGTTAAAATACACAGACAGACACAGACAGAGAGACAGAGACACGGGTCATCCTTGAATTCCCCCAAGAATGCCCCCTTTATTGTGTTCAGGGGCAGATTATATAGAGATAGCCACGCCCCAGCCAAACCCACCAGAAACCACTCTCCTGCCATCAGGAACTCCCGAAGGTCTCCTGCTCAGAGCAGCTGTAGGCACTCAGATCAGGGGATTACAAGAAATTTAGGATCTGAGGTCTCACTGCTCCTAACAAGTTACTTTAAAGATTTACTGATTTTCATTTAGGTGTGTGCTGCATAAATCTCTATAAATATACTCTGTATGCACGTTGGGTGTCAGTGGAGGCCAGAAGAGGGCACTAGATCCCTATCACTGGAGTTACAAAATGTTGGACAGTTGTGAGCCACCATGTAAATGGTTGGAATGAAATCTGGGTCTCCTGAAAAGCAGTAAGTGCAGTTAAGTACCGTACCACCTTTCTGTCTACAAAAGGCAAGACATTTTAATATTTATAAATAATTTTAAAAATAACTGACATGTTAGCGAAATTTTGTTTAGCATTTCAGCAATAGATATACTTTCAGGGTAATACTGATAAATGTAGTTTGTGACTATACTTAAAAAATGCCAATAAAAATATGTTTTTATGCCTTTAAGTTAAAGTAAATATGCACATATATATTCATATACATGGCCAATAAATTCATGACAAATAATAAGTATGATATCTAAATAATATGTCTGCATATATGTGAATATAAGCTCAGGTTTACTATCATTTCCAAAGTATAGAAGTACTATTAAAGACAAAGTGGCTGTTATCAATACTGTTGCTTCAAATTTAATTACTGAAAAAGTTAATTAATTAATTCAAACAGCTCTCTATAGGACCTAAAAGAAGTATTTTACTTCTTTCTTTACAAAATAATTTCCGTATAAAGTATAACCTGACTAAAATTCCTAAGGCAATATTTAAAGAATTATCCCCTATCTTCCGTGCTTATGTGACTATTAGCAAAAAGCAATCAACATTTTCCTCTAATAAAGTTAGCACTGTTTTGAGAACATTCTTTCTAGTGCACTGAAATTTGAGCATCCAGCCTTTTCTTGTCAGGGGTGTTGGACTAAGACTCCAGAAAGAAAGTCGCCCTTTGTCTAACTCACCTTTGCATCAGACTGTAAGTTTCCTCTAGTCTGTGTTGACAGATGGCGAAAGTGCTTTGGTATCTTAGACTCTGGGTCAATGGGGCATTCTTCAGGACAAGGCCCAGTGAAGTCCCTTAAAGTGAATAACTATTTAATAGTCATTAAAAGTAAGCCTAATGAAGATGGGGGCTTTGCACAAATACATCAGAAACAGTCGTAGTGGAACACTTTACAACATACGCCTACCTAATCTAAGTTGATGAATGCATGCCCTGGCAGAAATAGAATATCAAAATATATACAGCTATGATTTTAATTTCTAAATATCGAAGCATCATGAATATCCACCATATAGAAATAATGTATTATAGCTCAAGACAAAAATATTACCCTATGCTTACCAAACATCACCACTAACTAACTCAATAAATATGACTGCTCTGACATGCAAGTCTAGAAAATCAGAGATTTTGTTCCCACGACTAAACCTGCAGCTCTTCTGAAAACCCAAAGTAGTACCTTCTTTCAAGCAAGTGTGTCACATAGACAAAGTGTTCATTAAAAGTAAATTAAGGGCCAGAGAGAAGCCTAAGTTTCTGCTTTTGATTTTTATTTCTGGTGCTCTTTCCTATTTTTATTTCTGCCCTTTACCTTAGCCCTTTCCTGAAAAGGAGCATAAAATCGAAGATTGAAATTGCACTAGCAAAGTCACTGAGCCTTTAAATCTCTATTGGGATAATAGTATTTGGTGACATTAGCTTTAGACTCATCTCTGTGTGCTGCTGACCATGTCTGTAAAAATTCCCCATTTTTTAGAGGACTTTCCCTTAAAAAGATCTCTCCTGATATTCCAACTCTCTTATCCCACTGTCAGACACGAACACTATTGTTTGTCACTCAGAATTTCTCCTTCCACAGGAAATATGGCACTTTGGAAATATTTTGTTCCAATCTAAAGTGTGTGATCATTTTGTGTCAGTGTGGAAATGGCTTCAGGGTAACATCTAAGCTTGAATCAGTTTTTAATCTTTTCTATTTCTTTTAATTTCTTCTAGACAGAGGCAGATTCTCTTTCAAATCCCACCTGCAGTGAAAATGTTACAGAAGATGGAATGGAAGATAATAAACTGAAGTGAGCCACAATGGTTTGTTGACCTTTGACCTCAAGTGTCTGTTATTAAAGAATGTATCTTTTGATAAGAAAATTGATTTCTCACTCCTCTCAAAGGAGAAAACTAACAAGACTGAGTTAATTGTCAAGTTATTTCTAATATATGGATACCATCAATAGAAACAATTGGACATACTAAAGGGCTAATTTTGAAATGTTAGAAAGGATAGCAGCTGATAGACCATTTAGACCTTCTGTGATGTAGTGAGATTAGGATGTTGCAAATCCAGAACTTAATTATCTTGGCACTGTTTTGCCCTCCCTTAATAGTCATTGATGGCTTGCTTCTTTGTTTGTTACCTAATATCTTGTTACAATCAGATAAATTTTTTGAACTAATTTTCACCAGCCAATAGGCTAAGAATGCTGTCTGACAGCATCCGATGGCTTAGCTTAGATACCTTACTTTTTTTTGACCCACCTACCTTATTGTACCTACTGTACGTTAAAAATATATATCTTGATTTGTGGTTTGTTTGTTCTGCTCTTATACATTTTTATGGACCTGCTACCATATTAGAACATTTATTTTGGAAAAAATGCATTGATGTTCCCAGGCCATAGTCACATATGTTTGGCTCTAGAATAGACTCATAACCCCTTAAAGGAGCATTGTGTTTGTTCACCAACAATGTAACAATGTCATATTACAACTCTATGTTTAATCATCCTAATTTCTTTCATATGACTCTTTGTTTTTTTTTTTTTTTTTTTTTTTTTTTTTTGGTTTTTCGAGACAGAGTTTTTTGGTACCTGACCTGGAACTAGCTCTTGTAGACCAGACTGGCCTCGAATTCATAGAGATCCACCTGCCTCTGCCTCCCAAGTGCTAGGATTAAAGGTGTGTGCCACCACCACCCGGCTTTTTCCATATGACTCTTAAAGACAGTAAAATCTCCAAAGACTCAATAGTGTCTTGTGTGTTAATGATTTAATTGAGTGCTACAAACCACTGAGTAGTTTATGATAGAAAGGTCATAGTTAAGTAAAGGTTACAGCAGAATTAGAGAGATAAACATTCAGCTCCAATCCCTAACCTTGTGAAGAACAGAGGGCCTGGAGGTTAAATTGCTTACCAATGTCCTGTGGTTTAAGCAATTGTTTTATAAGTAAGAAAGCCAACAAAGGATAAGGTTTGGAGAGACTGTCAACACACCCAGAAGTTCCTATCATGTGATGCATCCCAAATGAACACAGCAAAGGTGTCTCAGCCCCTCCCCCTCATCTGTATCCTTCATAGTATTTTCCATCATAAACAATGAAAACCAAGAGTGCTTCCCTGAGTTGTGTCAAATTGGTTTAACTTAAGGAATAGGATATAGGAACCCTAATTTTTTGCATGATAAATCAGACAGATGAGCCAATAACCAGGTACTATGATTGCTATCTGGAGTGAGGAAGTAGATCCATCTTAGACAGTGAGCCTTTAACCTGTGGCATGTGACTATATGAACTGAGGACACATAGCTAGTGTCCAATCACAGAAGTATTAATCAATGGGTGGAGAGAAAACCCCACACATTTTTAAGATCACATAAATCTTTATTGTTCTTTTGTACTGCAAGAACAATGGAATGTAGTATTTTTCTTATAGGATGAAATGTGAGTTTATATATTCTGGAAAGCGTATATTACATGTTGCTAAGTTATGCTATCAATAAAATGTCCCTCAAAATATTGGATTATAAGAGTAATCATTTCTTAGTAATAAATATTTACTTCGGACTGACGTCAGTTTATTTCCCTTCTCCTCTGTTTCTAGGACTCAGATTGAAGAAGTCTCTCTAAAAGAGTAAAATGAGTTGGTCATATTGTACTCAGGTTCCGAAACTCCATTGAAGAGGCTGTGACACTTCTGCTGTCTTTACCAATGTCACTCAAAGCCAAGGACACTCCATCACATGTGTATTCCAACGTAGACATGAGCATAGCACGACAGATATGAGTACTCCATCCCAGTCATGTGTAATCCACCACAACCATCTGTATACCACCACTGGTATTGAAGTACCCAGATTACGGCCCCCAGAGAGAGACCACCAGAGAGGCCCAGACTCTAATAAGCAAGGTTTAATCAGCATAATATAAACATGTTTGGAACTCATCTCCATCCCTGTTGTAGTGAGGTAGAGGGGAGTTGGATCTCCTCTGTGGGGTAAGCTTTTTAAAGCATAACTACAAAGAGGCTTTTTGAAGCTGCTTTGGCATGGGTGCAAGGACTTTTGCTCCCTCCCATCCTGCTAAATCAGCTTTTCCCTTGTTCTTAGAGCAAGGCCACCATTCCTGAGTTAGGCTATCTTTATTAGCCTGTACTAGGTGGCTGACTGGGCTGAGCTAAGTGACCTTGTGCTCAGAATCTCCTGGGTGGGAGAGGGGAAGGCCACTATCTTCCTGGGAAAACATTCTGCTAGGAGATTTCTTCTCACCCCTTTGAGAATAAGGGGTGAGGGTCCTACAGTATACTCCACTACAGGCATGTATACAATACTACAGCCATTTGTAAATCCACCATAGGAAATGCTTTTCTTCACATACTTATGCTGTATTTTAAAATGAGGAAAAGGACAATGGGGAATAATATCATTCTGATCATAAATCTGAATTAAGCATCATAAAAATTAATGTAAGAATTTCCCTCATTTTTTAATGAAAAATGTAGCTTAAAACTAACGTCTTTTTTCACTTCTCAAAGTCTACCTATCTTTCAGAAATGTACAAAACATAGTATCTATCTCACTTCTATGGCATATTCAAGTGCAAGATGTTCTTTCCTACACCATCTCAAAGTGGCAGGTCTGGCCTCATTCTCTGAGGGCTCCTGCTTGGTAGTCATATTAGTTTAAAAGAGGTGGTTCTATACCATCCACTTTTATTGGCGAGACCCTAGGTGCTTCTACTGTGGGTTAAAACTCATTGGGATATGTGCTGTAATGGTCTTGTACTCCAAGAGCTGCCTCAAGTAAAAGGCTGACTGTGTAACAGATAAATCAGTCACTTTAAATAAATCAGTCTTTAGAAAGCATGGAATTTTAGTGAGTGCTGTAGCAATGAGAGAGTTGGTTTTCAAGCAGCTTTGGTCAGAAGCTCACATTGTACAGCAGTGTCTGAGACATCTTTGTGGTTATTGTGACAATACATCTGAGCCTTCTCTTTATCTTAAGTAATCCAGCTCCCTAGAAAGATGATGCTGGGACTCTGAAAGAAGAAAAAAAAATATTCTGCTAAAATAAGAGCTTACAGTGACATTTATATAATTGCCCCAGTCAGAACTCATTTCCAGCTCCCATGTGGGAGCTTTCTTCAGTGCTGTAGCTAGGAGACAGGGAAGGCAAAGCGCTGCTTCAGTGTGGTGCCAACCTTATGAACTATTCATGCTTAAAAGAAAGCATTCCAGCCAGGAAGCAGGAACTTACAGCCACAAAGATGTACCGCCTAAGCTCACAATTACTTTTAAAAGATAATTTTAAAGGAACCTGCTGAGGGACTCGAGTAGGCTTGAACATGGCAAACATTGCAGAGAGCTTTTGCCCTTTTCAGGCTTTACTAAAAACTGTTACATCCTGAAGGTAAACCTCAAGGTCCATTCCCTTATTAGGCTACTGACTCATTCCTGGGACAAAAGATCAGAAGTCCAACAATCAAAATTTCTTATTTGCCTAATATGTCCAGTCAGGATTTACCAACTCACCCTAGCTCATTCCCCATTTTCCCCGTAAAATCTGACTCCGGCAGAAGCAAACACTCCCTCTTCAACTTGCTACCTTGTGCTTGCTGCTGCTGTTGCTGACTGCCTTTTCAGTCACATCCATGCAGTTGTCTCCCCACTGCTTGACCCTCCAGGGTAAAACATCCCTTTTGTGCTGAGAATTTGGTGGCTGGATGTGTTTTGGACTAATTCCAAGGGGGCAGATCTTCTTCACACCTGCCAGTAGAGATCAAATGACCTCTGCTTAGATTCAGGTTTGTATACAAATTTTCCTCATTTTTTCCATTTGATTTATTATAGATACATCCAACACTGTGTTTTAAGTGGGCTTTTAATCTGAAAATTCATTTCTGTTAAGTACTGTAGCACACACATCCCTCTCTGAAGCCAGCAAAAACACTTCACATTTAGTAAGACTTGGCTGCAAGCCAGTGCAATTAATTGCTATTTGCAAATCTAAGAACCTTTTCTCCCTTTTTCTAATTAGTAGTGAGGGTGTTTGAATAAGTATAGCCCATATATTTGAGTGCACGGTTACCAAGGAGTGGCGCAATTTAAAAGGATTAGGATGACTGGGATGTGTGGCCTTTTTGGAGTAGGTACAGTCTAGTTGGAAGAAGGGGTTCGGTTTTGAGGGCTCAAAAGTTCATGTCAAGCCCAGTGCTGCTCTCTCTTCTGGACAATCAGAATGTAGCTCTCAGCGACTGCTTCACCACCTGCATACATGCTACCATGTTCCCCAACATGATAGACTAAATTTCTTTTTTTTTTTTCATGGAGAACAGGTTTATTTGGCTACATTTTCAAGTTAGTTACAGTCTATCATACTGGAGAAGTCAGATAACAACTTGAAATACCTAGCCACATCGACAGTCAAAAGAAACAAGCAAATTAATACATGCGTGCATCTTGGAATTAGATCACTTTCTCTACTCTTATAAATTCAAAGGAGGCGGTGGCAGGGAGGAGGCAGAAATCTCTAACAAACAAACAAACAAACAAATAAATAAATAAAGACTAAATTTCTTAAAGTGCACGCAAGACCCAAATTAATTGTTTTCTTTGAAAATCTTTACCATGGTCATGATGTGTCTTCACAACAATAGGATACTGACTAAGACAAACAATGACTTACTAGTAACCTCAATCCTTCACAGGCATCAAAGCTGTCCTTGCTCTGTTCTCTCCTCCATACTCCTTCCTCTTCCCTCATCATTTTTCACTATTCTCTTTGCTTCCTCAGTGTGGGTCCTGGAGACAGAACTCAAGTTAACAGTTAGAAGATAGATGCATCTTAGCCTGGTAAGCCATCTAGTCAGCTCTGATGTTATTCCATACAGCTTTAAAAAAAATTTGTCTTACATGTCCCTCCCTACCACACAAATCCTTTTGTTCATGGGTCTTGCAGAAATAGAGTTCTATCTTCTTTTGGCTCTTTTATTCCCAAAGTCTTTTGGAAAGTGCTTTCTCACCTATTGATGCTTATGATGTAACCTAGATCCTCAGGTCAGTGGAAAACTTTCCAGGGGTCTAATCAAGCCAACTTAGAGGTGGATTTTTTTCTGTGCCCCTTCCAAAAAAAAAAAAAACCTGTAATCTTTAAGAAAAACAGACATCCTGTGCTTCTGATCTGGTGACTTATCACACTCATCTAAGTCAGTCAAGTGGTTAGTTGCTCAGGGCACACATTGCTGCTCCTGGATGAATTACACTAACTTACCAGGGTGCATAATCAGGAAAAAAAATCTTACATTTTCACAAGTTTAATGACATGATCAGACAAAGTGTATAAGAACAAGCTTATGACCATATGCTTTTTACCCTCTGCTGACTGTCATTTGAGATGCAAGTGGCTTGGTACTTTGTCTTTATTATTGTTATATTTATTGTATGTACACTACTCCCTGAACCAGTGGTTACTTAACACATATTGTGGTATGAGTAATGAGAATAATGCAAAAAAGGATGTTATAATACCTTTCGAAACTAGAATCTATCATTTACCAAGAAGTCTTAAAAATAGTGCAAGAAGCTTAAATCCATTTTTATTTATTTATTTTTTTAATTATTATTTTTTTATTGAGAAAAGGAAGAAAAAAAAACAAGTTTCCACCTCCTCCCAGCCTCCCATTTCCCTCCCCCTCCTCCCACCCTTCTCCCCCTCCTCTCACCCTTCTCCCCCTCCTCCCACTCCTCTCCCCCTCCCTCTCCAGTCCAAAGAGCAGTCAGGGTTCCCTGCCCTGTGGTAAGTCCTAGGTCCTCCCCCCTCTGTCCATATCCAGGAAGGTGAACATCCAAACTGGCTAGGTTCCCACAAAGCCAGCACATTGCACATTGCGTAGGATCAAAACCCTGTTCCATTGTCCTTGGCTTCTTATCAGCCCTCATTGTTCACCATGTTCAGAGAGTCCAGTTTTATCCCATGCTTTTTCAGTCACAGTCCAGCTGGCCTTGGTGAGCTCCCAGTAGATCAGCTCCACTGTCTCAGTGGGTGGGTGCACCCCTCGTGGTCCCAACTTCTTTGTTCATGTTCTCCCTCCTTCTGTTCCTCATTGGGACCTTGGGAGCTCAGTCCAGTGCTCCAGTGTGGGTCTCTGTCTCTATCTCCATCCATCACCAGATGAAGGTTCTATGATGTCAACCTGTAGAAGAATGAAAATAGACCCATATCTATCACCATGCACAAAACTCAAGTCCAAATGGATTAAAGACCTCAATATCAGTCAGAACACACTGAACCTAATAGAAGAGAAAGTGGGAAATACCCTACAACAGATGGGCACAGGAGATCGCTTCCTATGTGTAACCCCAACACACAGACATTAAGGGCAACATTGAATAAATGGGACCTACTAAAACTGAGAAGCTTCTGTAAAGCAAAGGACACTGTCACCAAGACAAAAAGGCAACCTACTGACTGGGAGAAGATCTTCACCAACCCCGCAACAGACAAAGGTCTGATCTCCAAAATATATAGAGAACTCAGGAAACTAGACTTTAAAATGCTAATCAACCCAATTAAAAAATGGGGCACTGAACTGAACAGAGAATTCTCAGCAGAGGAAGTTCAAATGGCCAAAAGACACTTAAGGTCATGCTCAACCTCCTTAGCGATCAGGGAAATGCAAATCAAAACAACTTTGAGATATCATCTTACACCTGTCTGAATGGCTAAAATAAAAAACTCCAATGATAGCCTTTGCTGGAGAGGCTGTGGAGGAAGGGGTACCCTCATCCATTGCTGGTGGGAATGCAATCTTAAATCCATTTTTATTACATTGATTTTTCACAGCCATTGGACAAGAGAACTATTATTATCTTTATTTTCCACTGACAAAAATTAAGCCTCTAAAAGTCTTAGTGTTAAATCAACTTGATAGAAATTATAGAAATAAATCTTATATATTGTTACTGTTTTGTTTATCAAATATGTGTAGATAGAAGGTAGTAAGTAGTAATTTAAATTCAATTTTCAGTGAGCAAGAGAGGAAATGGTTACTACTGTAAGGCATGCTTCTTTTCTGATTGATATGCAAGTTAACATTCAGAAAGGGTGTGTCAACATTCTTACAGATAAATACAAACGAGAGTGTCTGTTCAATTCCCTCACTTATATTCCTCAAAGTAACCTTTGGACACTTTATAAAACACATTTAGAACTTTAAGGTCATGTTTCACTTAATTTAAAAAATTGTTTTACCATATGCATGTCTGTGTATATGCAGAGACATTCACACATGTTTTAGGTAATTCATTACATTCCTTGCTTCTAGAATTAAATAAGTAAAATTCAGTTTGGTTCACAAGAAATAAACTGAAATATTGGTGAAATGATAAATGAGAAAAGCTTATAAATAAATAAATACAGGAAATCTTCTCAAATTACCATGACCAGAAAGTCATATAGGTTTTATTCTCTTCCTCTCGTAACCCATAAACCCATCTTCTTCTTGCCCTACCCCATCTACCTATCTACAATTGAAATAAACTTCTTTCTTCTTTCTATGACACAAATAACATCTGAGGCCAATAATCTGGGCTTCTTCTTCCCTGATTGCTTCAAAAAACTACATGTCTCCACAAGTGAATCCTTAGCCACACAAATTTACTCCTGCTGAAGTTCCAAGCTGAAGTTTTTACCTTTCTGCTAGTACAAAATCTAGTGTCGTTACAGGAGACATTCTCTGTCTGCTCTGAGTTAAATTCTCATCTGAGAATTTTCTATATTCATTTTATATTAAAGGTTCTTAAAGGGAACTTCTGACCTATATGATAAGAAAAAAAATATGTATTATCACAACCTCTATGATATTATCAAAAGCATTTTGAGATGATAACATGTGGGTTGCCTAAAAAATACTGACAGTTCTTTCAGAAAATGTCAGATGAGCAAGCTAAGTTGTAGATTTTGAAGTAAAGTGACAAGCCTTATGGTTTTCAAATCTGTCTCACTGACCCTTGAATTGATGCCTTTGAACTCTAAGGAATATTTCACTTTTCCTCTTTGGTCCTCTTCAATTTAAGCTGACATGCCTGAAGATATTATACCACAGTCTCTCTGCTCTTTTTCTTGCATTTTATTATTTGAGAACCAGTTAAATGTTGGTTGGTGACAGAACAATGGAAATAATTTCCTTCTCTGAGAACAAAAAGGCATGGACTTTCCTCATCTCCCTGCCTTCTTAGATGAGAATCAAGGTTCTCAGTGTTCTGTCAAATCAAGCACAAGTCACTGTGACTTGTGTTTAATTTTTCTGTGGAAGAAAATGTTCTTGCTATGTAAGGGAAAATTCATTTTTTTTCTCATAAGTATCAGGAATCTAGGGAAATTCATATACAAATGTGAAAGTTAAATCAATTAGATTTCAAATGTGCCAAGAAATACAGAAATAACCATCACAGCCAAATGGTGGTGGTGCATGCCTTTAATACAAGATAGGAGGATGTCTGAGTTTGAGGCCAGCCAGGTCTACATAGTAAGTTTCTGGACAGCCAGGGATACACACAGTAACCGTATATCAAAATAAAAAAGATGAAAAAAAGAAAAGAAAGAAAGAAGAAAAAAGAAAGAAAAAAGGAAAGAACATATATAAAGACAAACTAAGAAATTTCATAAAATTTTCTTCTTGCAATATGTTTTAGTTACGTATGATACACACACACACACACACACACACACAATAGAAAATAAAATACAAAGATTCTACCCCCTCTTCTCCTTAGTGTTGTTAATTAATAGTGATATGTAAAAATCTAAAAATGCATTTAAGTTGGTCCTTTTTTCTACTTCCTTATTTATCAGCCCCTTCTTAGTTTTAAGGACAGATCATTGCTAAATGAAAAAGTCTTGAGTTTAATTCTCAAGTGTTCTAGATGCATTGAATATGACTTTGACAAAGAACTTGAAGTCATTTCAACCTTGCTTTTCAATGAATCAATATTAAGAACCTAAGCAATTTTTGACATTTATTTTTATCTTAATGGAACATTCTTTAACAAAATAATGTCAATAACAAGTATCTACCATGCTTTGCTAGGCAGGTTCCAATCATCCCCTGTGTCACAGGGAGACTTTCTGTGACAGAAAAGAGTGATTCTTTCATAGTAATAAGAAGGCCAGTTAAAATATGACTTACTTTTCCTTCTTCAATGTAAAAGTGGTACTTTTACAGCAAATGTGAACTGGGTTTTGTTTTAATATCAATTTTCTACAAGCTAGAATCACATGACTAGGCAGCATCCCCTGAAAAACCGTCCTAATTGCTTAGATTGATATTAGAAAGTCGTTTCCAATTGAAGGTGGTAATTTCAGATAGTAGACCATATTTTTAAAAATGGACTTCCCACAGGACAGGAAACCCTGATTCCTCTTCGGGCTGACGAGGGAGGGGGACTTGATCAGGGGAGGGGGAGGGAAATGGAAGGCGGTGGCGGGGAGGAGGCAGAAATCTTTAATAATTAAAAAAAATAAATAAAAACTCAAACTTGAACTCTTGTCACTTGTGGGGTGTAGCATGTGCACCACATGTATACTTTATGTATACCCTTGGAGCTCCCTGGAGCTGGAGTTGCAGGCTGTTGTGTGGATGCTGAGAACTGAAAGCAGGTCCTTTGGAAGGGCAACAAGTGCTCTTGACTGTTGAGCCACCTCTCCAGCTCCCAAAATGAATTTCTTATCAAGATGCTTTCTTTAATCTGTACTATCATAGAATGTTGACTTGTCTGTACTAGACTCAAGGTTCTATTAAAAGATTTGGTGAATGGACCAATTATAACTTAAAAAAAATGTGGGTGGTATTTTCAAATGAAATCGATCTCATTTGCTATTTTGGGCTTCTCTTTGGCCTCCTAGTTCACTGGGAATGCTGCTGCTGCTGCTGCTTATTCCTTTGTTGATAACAGTGGCACTGTGACTAAGCTATCATAGTGGAATAGGGAAACAGGCTCTCAGGGACATTCTAAGGTTCCCAGGGACAGATTAGGACTACTGAGGCATCTCACCTTGTGGACCATATTCTCACACTCCAGTGAGAGATATCTATTCTGGAATGACTCTAACCATTGAGGCACCAAGCTTCAGGAACTAAGTATCATGTCCTCAAAGGCGCCGAGGAGATTTTGATATTGTTATTATTATAAAGAAGCACTCTGTCTCTCTCTTTCTCCTCTGTCTCTGTCTCTCTCTGACACAAACACAGACACATACACACACAGATGATAAGTAGACAGACAGAAAGACAGATAAATAGATGATAGATAGATATATACATAGATAGATAGATAGATAGATAGATAGATAGATAGATAGATAGATCTATATATTGACAGACACATATATATGATAGATTTAGAGATGGAGATATAGACATTAGATATAGATATAGGTATCTCTCCATTGTTTTATCTATTCCTCTAAAAAGACTGACTAAAACACTACTTTAGAAAAGACATCTTTGCCTAAAAATTCTACTTTCCTGTCTAATCAATCAAGTTTGCTAAAATGTTTATTCTTCACCAATTCTTGTGGCTATAGGACTACTCTGACTAATGTACTAGCTTAACATTTCCTAAAACACTAACTACAGACTTCTAGTATGTGCCTGTCTGAGAGTATTTACTCAGAGGCAGTATGGCTTCAGATTCCATAGGAGGCAAGGGAGAAAAGAAGACAACCAGTTGAAAGACAGTCATGGAGGTCAACAAGGTCAGCTGGCTGTGTGTTTTCTTTCACTTGAACTTGAGATAGCTCTGAGCATCTCATCTGATTTGCGCTTTATTTTCAACAATACTTTAGGAAAAAGTGTACATCAAACAGAGGGAAAAGATGATAAACTACATTTTTGATTCCTCAATCCTTCCTTAGACACAAAGCTGAAGGAAGGTTGATAATCTAGAATGACAGAGGAGAAAGATTATTTTATAGAAGGAAGATTTCAATAGTGTTATTTGGAAGAAAAATAGACAGTAAATATTCTGAGGTCTCAAATCTAAAGACAATCCTGTAACCTAAAGTCTACCCTGACCTTGATCCAGCCACAGTGTTCTGACGCGAAGCTCTTTTAGTATCCTTTATTATCTAAACTTCTGGTAGACTTGAAAACAAAACCATTAATAGACATAATATTTGTCTGAATATCCAAATATGCTTTCCTGGCACTGCTGCTGGAAGACAGGTTGTCCACAAGAGGCGATACTGCACCAGTCTATTTCCTCCCCCTGGATTCTTTATCTGGTCAATAGGGGCTAGAACTAACAGGAAAAGATGCTTTGTTTTTCTGCTGTTAGATACTAGATGATACAACTACAAGCTACCAAATACAGAGTGACTGAAAGTAATAAAAATATAAAAAATAAGGAAAGAGAATCTTGGGGCTTTAGAAAGATGGCCTCCTATGATCTCCTTGTAATAAAACTTGTAAATATTTGGCTTCCTCCCTCTCTCTCAAAAGTGCATGCTGCATCTCTTTCCTCCTGCTTTTCTTCTTATACAACCAAAGAAAACTGACATTCCCTTATTGAGCAGCACAAAACTGTGATACAGAAAGCTGCTGTAGGTCCCGCAGGACATGAAGGCATTGTCCTTAAAGAGCTTTGAATTTAGATAAGAAGACAAAATATAAAGAAAAATGTATTAGCAAGAGGTGAAAAGCTCCTAGTAGGTAGCTGTGATGTTGATTAGCCCCTGCTGGTTATCTAAAGTCTGATTTTCAGTGGCTGTGGGGAACCATCAAAAGTTGCACACTAACTGCACTGTCACAGAACAGGAACTAACAGAACAGAGATTCAGATGTGACTCTGTGACAGTCAATGATTGTGCTCTTCAAAAAGCTGCAATCAAACAAAGGACTCTATTTTATAAAAAGGAAAATAAATATCTGGAAAACTGCTAAGAGCTCCCAATGGGGTGAGGGAAAGACAGGATCATGATTTCGTAATGCCTGCTTATTGAGCTATTTAGAGCAAAAAAAAATGCCTATATTACCCTTCATATAGCTTGGGGATCATCCACAGGATTTGGTAAAGTATCTATGCTGTGGAACTTAGTGTGGGTAACACTGAGAGTGTGGATGCCGTGCTTTTGAGATAGATTGATGAGTACTGAGCACTGTCAGGAAAACTGCACCTTAGCCTTGTGGGACAGAATCAGTGATGGAACTGCCAGTGTGCAGGCCTCTGTGGCTGTGTAATTGCTGTGATAGGACACACTCAAAAGACATGAGTTAGAGCGACTACCCTTGGTTGGAAGGGTATTTGTCTACCCACTTCTTTTTTTTCTGCTATGGCCACGGTCTGAGGTTACTTAGCAGTAAAATGAGGCAGAATTTAAACTGTAAACCTAATATGATGTCCAAGGTGAAAAAGCACCAGAATCAATTTAAAACAATTAACATTAAACTTCACATATGAAAAGAACAGAAGTACATTGGAAAAGTGCTAAATTAGGGATTAAGAAGAAGTTAGAGTCATCACAAGATAGAGAAACAATATAAAGAGCGCAACATAAATGAAAACAACCAAGGCTGTGAGGCCACAGTAGAAATGACTTTCATATAAATATGGAGAGCTACAGCGCTAACATATGCTAAAGCTATAGGAAGAGCAAGGCATGAGTAAAATATATAAAAATATAATAAGAACAGAATCATATTTCATTAATTTGACAATTATAAATCGTACTAAAAGCTAAGAAATGAACAAGTAATTAGAAATAGAGTATGAGTGGACGGCAAAGGACACTAGCTTGATCACAAGACATCGTAGCAAAACTTGTTTTTCCCTAACACAATACAAGTTTAAAGGGACTATGAAGCTGAGAGATGCTGAGATAATGAGAAACTATGTTTCCTAATGGAAGGGTTCTCATGTATGTCAGTTAATCTGTTGAACTTAGAATGTTTTCAATAAAAAAAATCTTAAAAATAATTATTCTCATTTGATTACTAATAATTTTATATTTAAATACTTTCTTACTTACTGATATCTCTAACAGGGACTTTCCTACCTCAAAGTTAAAATGAAAACATTGTGTTGTGTCTAAGTCACTGTC
The DNA here is from genome assembly GCF_037038515.1 of Microtus pennsylvanicus. NCBI lineage: Eukaryota > Metazoa > Chordata > Mammalia > Rodentia > Cricetidae > Microtus > Microtus pennsylvanicus. Next base: position 37,145,797 of record NC_134587.1, read on the forward strand.
TCTAGACCATTAGATTTCCTCTATTGCCTGCTCTTCTCCTCAAAGAGTAACCAGGTTTTTTTTTCCAAAGTAATTCACCCACAACTTTCTTTCTCCAAGCTCTAGCCAAGAAAACTGTGGCAATGTGTGTGGCACATATAATAGATAAAAAAAATTCTTTTTCTATTAATTAACATTTTTAATTCTATTAGTTATTAAAACAAAAATCAAGAATCAGAGTTTTAAAAGCTTTATTTACAAATTAGTTTTGCTCATGTCTCAGTACTATGCAAATTTGCACTTGCAAATATGATTTCACAATGCTGTATTTTTTGAGGTATAACATTTAGCCAATAAGTCTGGAAACTTGAGATCATGATTAATGTAACTAGCTAATTAGGTCCCAGTCTAATCAACTAACTGTCTCTGACTATCTTTTCTGTCTCCTCACCATCTATGTAGGTTGTATGCAGCCAAACATGGCTCCTTTCCAGGATGTTATATAAGTATTTCAAAATTTGAGTTTCCTTTCTTTTGCTGATTTTTTATAGCCAAGATATTTTTCTCTTGAACCTTAATGGTGTTCTTTATAATATGTCTAGCAAATAAGTAGAGTAAAAATCTGAGTATATTAGGACAATATCCTGCTATGATATAGCTACAGAAACTAGCTTAGTGACTTTTTTCTTCCTCCACTTTTCAGCATATCATCAAGTAACAGACACACTTTTAATAATTTAACATGAAGACCTTTACTCAACTCCATTGTATTAAGCAGTAGTTAGTAAGCAGTTTTCAATATTGACACAGAATATTAACTTTTTGATTCACCAATTTAAAAAGACACTGACTAAAAGATTGAGTAAGAACACAGATCTACATTTTACAGCTTCAATAAATAAAGAAAAAATAAAACACCAACAAGATATACTAACTAAAGTAAATGATGGGGAAAGGTAACTTGAAGCTAGTGGAACCAAGAAACATGCAAAAAAAGCTATTCTAATATGTAGTAAGACAACTTCAAATAAAACAAGTCATAAAAGATAAGAAACCTGACTTCATGTCATCAAAGAATAAGACAAAAATATTAGCACAGACTTCTTGATGGACAGTTAATATTTTGTCATCTTCTACACTTGCATCTAGGTAAATTGTAATCAAAATTGTTTAAAGGTTTAGACTTATTATCTAGGATTGTCATTTTCTAGGTCTTTTTTGATTCTTTTAAATCTAGGCACATATAATGGGGTATTGATTTGTTTTAGGGCCCCTTAAGACCATCATGTTTATCTAATGGGGGACATCCTTTCTGATAAAATGAAAGTTCAGAGCAAGAAAGTGAGTTGCCATTTTAATTGGCAAATTGTGGGATAGAAAAGGAATTATCCAGGTCAGAGATCTTTCATCCTCACTCTTCTGGAAAACTTTATGACAACTTGACATAAGATAGAGTTATCTGAAAGGAAGGACCTTCAGTTGAGAAAAATACCTCCACAATACCCAGCTGTAGGGCATTTTGTTAAATAGTAATTAATGGAGAATTTCTCAGCCCATTGTGGATGATGCCATGCTTGGGCTCGTGGTTTGGAGTACTGTAGGAAAGCAGGCTAAGCAAGTCATGGGGATCAAGCCAGTGAAAAGCACCCATCCATTACCTCTGAATCAGCTTCTCTCTTCAGGTGCCTGCTTTGTTTGAATCCCTGTACTGACTTTGAAGATGAACAACGCACTGGTGGTTTTGTGTATCAAATTAACACAAGCTATAGAGTCATCAGAGGAAGGAGCTTCAGCTGTGGAAATAATTCCATGAGATCCAACTGTAAGGTATTTTCTTATTTAGTGATAAATGGGGGAGAGTTGAGCCCTTGGTGGATGGTGCCATCGCTGGGCTGTTGATTCAGGGTTCTATAAGAATGTGAGTTGAGCAAGCCAGTAAGCAGCTTCCCTGTATGGCTTCTGCATCAGTTCCTGTTTCTGGTATCCTGCCCTGTTTGAGTTCTTGTCTTGACTTCCTTCAGTGATGGAATAATGTGGGATGCATAAGTGATGCTTTTATTGGTTGATGAATAAAGCTCTTTTGACCAATGGACAGGCAAAATATAGGTAGGCATAAAGTCCAAGCAAATATACAGGGAGGAAGAAGGCAGAGTCAGTGAGATGCCATGTAGCCACCCTAGAAGAGAGATGCTAAGAGCAGCCTAAGGAAAAAGATGCCAGAACATAACTAATGCCACGGCCATGTGGTGATACATAGATTAGTAGAAATGGGTTAATTTATATAAGAGAGAGTTAGCCAGTAAGAATCCTAAGCCTTGGCCAAACAATTATATTTAATATGTTAGTCTTTGAGTGGTTATTTCATAAGCAGCTGTAGGAATCCAGAGGGTGGAGAGAAACCAGTCATGTGGGACTAGACTAGATGGAGAAAAGTCCTATCTTCAATGGACAGCACTGTTGAAGTATAAGCCTAATAAACCTTATCCTGACCAATTTGCTCTTCAGTCATGATGTTTTGTTACAGCAAAAGAAACAGTAATTAAGACAAATGATATGGGAGTGTAAGCCAAATAAACCATTTCCTACCCAACTTGCTTTTGGTCAACGTTTTTCATTGCAGTAGTAGTAACCCTAACTAAGACAATCAACATGTAAATTAACATGAAACCACATTAGAGAGATGTGGGTATGTTTCAGCTTGTAAAAATCAATAACTGTTACTGGCCACATAAATCAACTCAAAAAATAACCACACAATCTGTTCATTAGGCACAGTAAAGGTCAAATCAGCATTTTATCATAACAGCCATGAAAAGAGCAGGCTTGAAGGGATTATACCTTTACTGAATAAAAGTAATATATGGCAAACCAATAGTCATTATCACACTATATGGAGAAAAAGAGTTTCACTAAGATCAGGAACCAAACAAAGTCATTCGCTCTTAATTCCTATTCAATATAATTTGAAGCTATAGATAAAGGAAGAAACTAGGAAATATACAAATAGCAAAAGAAAAACTCAAAGTATCCCTACTTCCAGATTGCATGATTAAAAATATGTGAAACCCTATGGCCTCCATTAATATATACTTAAATCTGAAAATCACTTTAAGAAAAATAGCAGAATAAAAAAGTAAATACAAAAATAGCACCCTTTCTATGTTCTAATGACAATCATACTGAAAAGAAATATCAGAATAACTATTCCATTCACAGTATCTTGGGAGAGATTTGAAGGGGGAGGGGGCAGGCATGGAGGGAAGCAGAGAAAAATGTAGAGTTCAATAAAAATTAATAAAAAATAAAAATAAATCTTCTACCTTACAAGGCTCATGTAATATCTAGAAAGTGGAATGGAAGATGCAGTTTATAAAGGTTTATAAGAGGACAAGGGTGGGTAGCCCGCAACTCCTCACTACAGGGAGCTCTGTGAAATGTTGGTTTCTGAACTTGGCATGGCTGTTGTTTGGTAAGCTCAAAGCACTGTACTCACCTGCTGAGTCAAGGTAAGTTAAGTTGTTATGATAATGTCTTAGTTACTGTTTCTATTATTCTGAAGAGACACAATGATCACGTGAACTCTTATAAAGGAAAAACACTTAATTTAGTGCTGCAGCCAGCACAGCCTGGATAGCCTAGACTGGCTGCAACTCTTATAAAGGTAAAACATTTAATAGGTAGCAGATATTTTCAGAGATTTAGTCCATTATCATTAGAGAGCACATAGTGGCATGCAGCTTGACATGGTATTGAAGCTAACCTACATCTAGTTAGACAGGCAAGAGAATGTGGTCAAAAATATTGGGCATGAGCTGAGCATATGTAAATCCTCAAAGCCTATCTTCACAGTGATAAAGTTTTTCCAACAAGGCTATACCTCCTTGTATGAAGCCTCATCTCCCAATATTATCTCTACTTTTGTATTTTATCAAAATGCAGTAAATAAAATATCAGGGTCAGGTCAACTCTGGTCAAACCAGGAGAGAGAGGAAAATGATTAGTGATATTTTTTCCTAGCCAAGGAATTAATAGCATTTAATAATTTCTTAGAATGGGAGAGTTATCTTTCTTTAGGGGTAGTCATTGTTAGATTGCCCATGCTCCCATAGGTGACCCACATATGTGCATAAGGTCAGCGCTAGGTGATCTCAGTAGATTATTAAAAAAAAATGAAAAAAGATCATGAAGTTGAAAGGGCGAGATGTGGATGCAACCTATGTGAGAGGAAGATACATTTTGGGTTCTGGGAGGAATTAGAAGGAGAGAGCATGGAGTATAAGAACAATAAATATTGGCTATATACTTGTAATTTTCTAAAAAAAATAGTGTAGGGTATATGTAACTAAATTAAAGCATACTAGATAATGCATCTTCTATTTCTCTTTTATTCAAATCACTGTTATTTTGGGGCTTCTGATATAACTACATTAGCATGAAAATGCCAATTTTATAACTTATTTTAGGGTGATGTTTTGTCCATCTTACCTGGAATTTTTTGAACTTTTGTTGCCATCATTTAATTTTCTTGTCAAGATTCCAAAAACGTGGAGGCACACAAATATATAGGACAGATAAGGTTTTATTTGTTTAAAAAGAATGAGTTTTGGATCTCCTTTATGTCAATTAGAGTGTCAAATTTGATTGACTTATACAGATCTCTCTACAGGGCCTGAGATGTGAAGACCTAAAAGAATGGGATGGACTATGGTCTAAAGGTGCAGGCAACCTTATTTCAATTCTATGGGATGTTTATGCATTGTGGGGGTTTGAAAGAAAATGACCCTCAAAGAGAATGGCACTATTCAGAGGTGTGGCCTTGTAGGAGGAAGAATGTCACCTTGGTTGAAGGCTTTAAGGTCTCTTTTTCTCAAGCTCTCCTCAGTGTGACCCTCAGCCAACTTTCTGCTGCCTTTTAGTCAAGATATAGCCATCAACATATCTGCCTGCATGCCACTATACTCCCTGTCATGATGATAATGGGCTAAATCTCTAAAACGGTGAGGAAGACACCTCAAGTAAAGATCTTCTTCAGAAGAGTTGTCATGGTCATGGTGTCTCTTCACAGCAATAGTAAACCCTACCTAGCCAAGACAGAACTTGGTGCCATGGAGTGGGCTGTTTCTGTGATTGGCCAGACTATGTGTTTGTTTGCAGGAATTTGAACTTTTATACTTTGTGTTTGGGAAGCTGTGGAATGCTTTGAGCACTGCTTAATGGACATACTAATAAGAGCATGTAAGTAGCCTCCTGATGTGAAATGTCAGGAGCTGGCTCAAGAGGTTTCAGAAAATTTTAATAAGTTGCCTAGAATCATTCTTATGATATTTTGGTGAAGAAAGTGACTGCCTTTTACCCTTGTCCAAAGAGTCTCTCTGAGGCTAAAATAAACAGTTTTGGAATATTTCCTGTGGTAAAAGAAATCTCAAGGCAGCCTAGTATAGACTCTGTTGAGCAGTTTTTAGTGATAACTACAATGAAGGTTTATAATGAAAAAGAGCAAGCTGAGCAGATTAAACTAGAAAATGTAAAATTTGAGGAGAAAAGGAACACCTGGAAGTAGAAAGGGAGCTAAATCTTATGTTCAAGAAAATAAAGGGATTAACAAATGAACTAAATAGAATAGTGTCCCCACCCAGCTAAGTTTCTAACTCGTGGAATGAAATTAAAGAAAAGTTTAGAGCCTGGTGTGCTGGCGTGCAGTCTTTAATCCCAGGACTAGGAAGGCAGAGAGGCTGGGGGAATCTCTGAATTTGAGGTCACCCTGGTCTAAAGATCAAGTACAATGACAGACAGGCTTAGGCAAGAAAGGAAAACAGAAAGCTGATAAAGATGTAATTAAACAAGGGACAATGTTCCAGTCCCAGTAAGCAGCAGAACTTGGCAGCTTCAGCTACGTGATTCTGGCTTTAGAATTAGAGATAGAAGAAACCGGTTATCGAAGTTGTCTCTGTGCCCAAGCACAGCAGCTGAGGCCAAGCATGTCGAAGGGGTATCCTTGAATGAAGGATTTGTAAGAAGGTCATTGTGTGAAGCTGTGAAGTTGCAGCCTGGTTTGCCCTGGAGAAACCAAGACATTAGGAATGGCAGAGTCATGGAATAAGTCATGCCAACAAATGATGCTAGCAGGGAGTGGAACCAGCCCAAGAGAAAGAAGTGCGCTTCAGTCAACAAAGTTGAACTGAACTGAAGATGTAGAGATCATATTAACATCAAGCATGAAGATGCAGAGTTTGGAGTTTGTCCAGCTGGTTTTCAGGCTTGCTTTGGTCCAGCATGTCCTTACTATGCTCCCTTCTCTATATTTTGAAATGGTAATGTTTATCCTGTGCCATTATATGTTATGAATATGTGATCTACTTTGTGATTTTGATTTTTACAGAATGATTACAATTAAGAGGCTTCCTTTATCTCAGAAGAGACATAGGACTTTTAAACATTGTTGAGACTGTGATAGACTTTGGAGACTTTGAAATTGGACTGAATGAACTGTTTGCTTTACAATAAGACTATATGCCTTTAGGGGTTAGAGTATGGAGGGCAAATTGATAGTTAATCTTAATGAGGAGAGACTATCTTATTAATTGGTATAGGAGGACCCAGTCCACTGTGAACCTCCTCCTCCTCATCTTTAAAATGGTGACCCTGGAGTTTATTAAATACAAACAAAAAAATGCCTAAGCATGAATGAACTAACAAGTAAGCCAGCAAATGGTATTTAGCCATGGATTTTATTTCAGGTTCCCGTCCTGACTTCCCTCAATGTTTCAGGGTGACTTGGAATTGCAAGGAAAATACATACATTTCTTCCCAAGGTGAGTTTGGTCAGAGTATTTTCTCATGGCAACAGAACAGTATGGAAGCAAGAGCTCTATAAAGGAAACAATAAAAATTAATGAGTTACACATAAAATCTTACATTTTGGAGTACAGTTTAACAAAATCAGGGCTATTGAGAAGTAAATTAGGATGAGATAGTGGATCAGAAGGTTTTCTTTACACCCTTTAACGCTCATCACTAATTATTTGTCCTCTCGATTCTGTACCCACTCCTGGGTAAATGCTAGTCATTTAAAGTCTTTTGAGATGGCCACCAATTTAGGATAGAAATGAATTGTAGAAATTTTGATGCATAGTGCATTTTTCCGTAAATCTCCGTCTTTTAAATGGTGCTACTCAAAATAATGGGGACATGATTCATAAAACGATTACTAAACTCTTTTCCTTGCAGAGAGAGAAAAGAAAAAGAAACAGAAAGTAATTCTTTCTGACATTTCTTTATGAACTGAGTGAATAATTGTTAAGAAAGAGTAAGAGAAGATGGCTAGAATTGGAAAATGGGTTTTCCAGGTTAGATTATGACCACCTCTATTTGGGAACATCACAAAAGGATGACTGACACCAGACGTGAGAGGTAAAATCTGAAGAGGCTATGACAGAGGAAGGAAAGAAAGACAATAGTCTACAACCAATCCAGGAAGTCTGAGAAAGAGTTTTATGATGGGGACACAGGGAAATTGGGGAACAGCAATAACAGTGGTAGAAGGAATTGAGAGAGTTCATGCTTCCCAGAGTTTGTGGAATATAGACATTTCCACATATTGAGGCCATAGAAATGTCAAAAAGAAATCCTTGTCTTTATTTTTACCAAATTCAATTTCCAAAAGTAAACACATGCAAAGGCTGATTATAGCTTGCAAGAATGGAGCTTCAAAGATCTGAAGGGATGAAATTGAATGTGGTTATGTGCATGACCCCTTTTTTTAGTAATCTAGTTTTCATTTTATCATTTTTGAAATACAATGGCACTTAATTAAACAGCAGAGGGAAATGCCCATACCAAAAAAAAATATCAGTATTCTTAGAAGAAGACTTTTTCAGTCTATCATTGTTACAAATTAAATATGCATTAATTGGTTGGATAGATGGTTCAGTTGCCGAGAGCTGTAGATGCTCTTACAGAAGACACACATTTAATTCCCAACACTTTCATGGTGGCTCACAATCATTTATGACTCCAGTTCAAGGAATCTGACACCTTCTGTCATGCAAGGGCACTGCATGCAAGTGGTGTTTAAAAGTACATAAAATCAAAACCCATAATATAATAATAAACTGTTTACTTAAAGACTCACAAAGAAAGTTTAATAAATGGTGGGCTTACATACAGAGGCATATTCAGGAAAACAGATATGTACATTAGTAGAAAAATCTCTTCTTAATAACAATTCTAAATAATAATCTATTGTATATTTTCATCAATGCCACAAATTAACCTTGAGATTGCATAGCTGAAATAAATGTAAGTAGAAAAATAATCCTAAATTTTGGCATGTGCTTTGCACAGAAAGCACATGGTTGGAAGAGGAGCCATTCCTAATTAAAGAATATAATGTCACAATTAATCAGAGATGATCCCTTTGAAATAGTCCCCCCAGACCAATGGTTTTGCTACCATTGCATTTTTTTATATTCTGCATAATGCTCTGGCAATTAACCTTATAAATTTATTTTCTAAGCAACTCTCTTAGTTGATAAATGCAGTTAGGGCCAAATACCAGCAAAGTTATTGAATAACGATCAGTATATTCAGAATGAAAAATAACCTACTTTCTCGTAAAATAAGCTATGAATAGACTTTTCTCTGTAATTAATGTTGCTGAATTTCATATGTACATGAGAAATTTTTCATTTAAATCCCATGTGGTAATTTTCCTTCACGGAGAAGCCCAAAACTTCAAGGTCATAAGACCGTTGGCACACCTTCTGTTTAGTAATTGTACTTATGTTATTGCACAAGTTTTCTTTATCTGGACTCTAAGCTGGAAGTTGAGAATTTGATAGTGGAACTCACTCTGTTTTTTAACACATTCAGATTTAAAAAGATAGGGAAATACTAAACACTATTCCCAAAAGCAAAGCATATGCCCAACAGAGAACTAAAATGCTCAAATTAGTGAACGTTAAAGACAAAAGTCTTTGGAGGAGAATGGTAGCAGGGAACGAGGAATGCCAACCTCTGACATTTCAGAGCAATATTTCTAAGGTGTAGTCATTTGGAATCTCCAAATATCTCTGGACATTTAATTAGAGGCCTGGAATTCAGTTCAGCTCTGCACCTGGTTAGTAGAAAAAGCTTTTTAAAAATCTCATTAAGTTTGTAAGAGCCTTGACTGCTTTATCTGCACAAAATAGAGATTTGGTTTTAAAATTGGTTTATTTTACCTGAAACTAAAATATGTGTGACTTAGAAAATGTTCAGTTTCTTTTTTCTTTTAGATATTAGATTACATAATGTATACACAAAAAATTGTGTGTGTATCATCGCTTATACTTTGTTAGGTTGCAACTTTACATACAAAAGATAGAACAGCATAGCCCTAAAAAATTATATCATATATACTGCACCCATGCATATTTCACATACATATATTGTAGTTTCAACCTCACCTTTTCCAACAAATCTTCTGCATCCTAGTATATTTAATTAAACTTTGTTTCCTTAATCTAATATCCTATTTCACTCCGGTTTTAAAGTTCTTTTTCATAACCTTTCATTTGTCTCATTGATTTCTATCAATAACCAAGTCTAAACAGCACTTCTCCCTTGTGATTTTAGGATCTTGATGTTCATAATTATCACCATGTTTTTTAGCATCAAAAACAACTTATAACAATTTCTGGCTAATATTACCAACCTCTGTGTAGTACATACAAGAAATAGTCAGCATATATGGATAAAACTAAAATCCTTGATATTTTGAACAAACCTATTTTTTGTGTTGATTTTTGTTCTATTTACTATAATAAACTAGAAATAGAGAGGGACTCATGGGATGAATCTAGGTATGTGGATTTCATCAGTGAACCATGGAGTTAGTCAGGCACATGGTACTCAGGAGAAATGAAGAGCCACGTGTCAAACATAGATTAATGGAAACAGGTTAATTTAAGCTATCAGAACTAGTTGGAAACAAGTCTAAGACAAAGCCAAGCTTTTGTAAGTATTAAGTCTCCATTGTCATTCTTTGGGGTCTGGTGGTCCAAAGAAAACTCAGCAGCAATTGGTTGGTCCAACACATGACATGACCATACAGAGAAGTCACATGAGACAGCACTGCCACGGTCACTGCCTGGGCCTCTCCACCAGCACTCACAACAGTTGCTTACTGTTTGTGGGATTCTGGAAAGATGACTCCGCAACTTCCTAGAGCTGGGGTAGGGATGTGACTCAGCTCTCATGGACACAGTACCTAGAGCCCTTAACAAATGAGGTCGCTTGCTGGACTGACTCTACAAGGACAAGGCTAACCATCAGCACCCTGTGCTAAGAGCAGCCACACAGGGGAAGACATGGTCAATTAAGGTTTGCCTCACACTGCCAGAGAAGACTGTAGATGCACAGAAAATCAGGTCCAGACTGAGAAAACCACTAAAATGGTACATGTTTGAAAATGTGTTTAGATCCTAAAGTAAAAAAAATAAAATGTGTATAGATAACCATAGAAAAATTAATTAATAAATATTTAAAAAATAACAAAGACTTAAAAGAGAATAAAGTAATATGAAAATAATAAGCCACATAAGGATGGTATCATAACACAGAATGTCTGGATACTAGATAATTCTTCGTTTATATACTGCGTGGCTTTTGAATCAAGTTGATACAAGCTAGAGTCGCCACAGAAAGAAGCCTCTGCAGAGGAAATGCTTTCTTGAGATCCAGCTATAAAGCTTTTTCTCATTCAATTATGAGTGGGGGAGGGCCTGAGGGCCCAGCCCTCTGTGGGTGGTGTTATGCTAGGGTGCTGTTCCTGGATTCTATATGAAGTGTCCTAAGCAAGACAGAAGCAAGGCAGTAAGCAACACCTCTCCATGGCCTCTGCATTAGCTCCTGCTTCTGGAATCCTATGTGCTTTTAATTCTAGTCCTGATTTTCTTCAATGATAGCCAGTGATGCTGAACTCTAAACCTAATAAACCCATACCTCTCCAACTTGCTCTTTAGTTATGCTATTTTATCACAGCAATAGAAACTTTACATAAGACTGGGCAGTGGCGCATACATTTAATCCCAGCTCTGGGGAGACAGAGACAGGCAGATTTCTGTGAGTTTGAGGCCAATCTGGTCTACAAGAGCTAGTTCCAAGACAGGCTCCCACTACAGAGTAACCCTGTTTTGAACCCCCCCCCCCCAGAAAAGAAACCCTATCTTACACATATTGGTACCAGTCTTTGACTGGGGGGTATGTCTGGGACAGACATGGCTATGTTTTTGAGAAGATTGTAGAAGGACTCTGAAACTTGGGGCTAGAAGAACCATTGGGTGTTAAGAGCTTAGTGGGCTTAGTGGATTGCTCTTTAGGAACTCGGAAGATGAGACTGTTGAGACAAGTGCAGAAGATGGAGACATGGCTAGCTAAGTTTCAGAGGTTTGGAATAAGTTCCTGTGGTTCTTGCTAGCTAAAGAATCCATTGTGATTAACAAGATACCAGACGTACTAAGACAAAATTTTGCTTTGAAGGCTATTTGATGCTGGTCAGCTGGAGCTAAGAAATTCATGGTGATTAAGAACAGACCAACATTACTGAGGTTACATCTTCTGATATGTGCTGAGAGCACAGGGAAGCTATTTTCCAAAGGCAGTCAATTTTGTACATCATGCTAGCAGCTAGACTTGGTAATATTTAAGCATCACTCAGGTGTTAAAGGGGTCATGGAGAGCAGTTGAGGATTAGCAATATAAGTGGCCAGAAAAGGCCACTGGTGAAGAAAGAGCCTCAGTAACAGCTGAAGTTGGAGGAATGAAGAGAATGCAAGGAAGTCGAAGCTTTGCAAACTAAGGAGAACCTATGAGAGGCTATTGGTGAAAATGCAGCCCAGTTGCAGCAGAGGATCCCAACATGTTGGAGATGCCAGGTTCTTGGGAAGAGCACAAACAACAGTGGCAGCCTATGAAGTGGAGCCAGTCACAGCCTAGAAGACAAACTGTATGTGCCTCAGAGGACAGAGCCAGAGAAGTAACCTAAGCTCTAGGGGAGAGTCCAGGAGTTTTTGAGTTGATCCCAGATATTGGACAGTTGGAATTATGTTTTGATTTGATTTTGTTGTGACTATGCCCTGATTTTTTTCCATCTTGAAGTAAGAAAATAATTTACTGGAGCTCACAGTTGAAAAACTTAAATTTAAAAGACTTTGTAGTTTTAAACAGATCGGCATTTTAAATGAACTAAAATTTTTAAATGTATTTGAGCTTGTAAGACCATGGGACTTTTAAAGTTAGTTAAGATCTTGGGGATGAATAAGAAAGGGTTGTGGCTTGATAGTGATGTCTTTATGTGTCAGGTTAACAAGGGATCAGTTGTATTGGGTGGTTTTGTGTGGCAACTTGACATAAGACAGAATCGTCAGAGGAGGGAGTCTCAGCTGAGGAAATGCTTCCTTGAGATCCATCTGTAAGGCATTTTCTCATTTGATAATCAATGGGCAAGCTTCCAGCCCATGGTGTGTGGTGTCAGCTCTGAGATGCTGGTACTAGGTTCTACCAAAAGGTGAGCTGAACAAGTCAGGGGAAGTAAACCAGCAAGCAGCTCCTCTCCATGGCCTCTGCATTGGCACCTGCTTCTGGGATCATGTCCTGTTGTGAATTCCTATCCTGACCTGCTTTCATGACAGACAACAGTGTTGAAGTCTAAGCCTGATATACTCATTCCTGGCCAATGTTCTCTTTGATCCTGGTGTTTCATCACAGCAACAGACACCCTAACTGAGATAGTTAATTTAATTTTTTGAAATAGTAATGAATAAAAAGAGAGATATTGGATTGTGGGGAAAAAAACCTACTGATTTAAACCAGCCTATATATTTTGAGAATGTCTTAACTTCAAAATGGAAGTCAGTAAATGTGTTGTTTTGGGGAATCTTTTTTTTTTAATTGGAAAAAAAATTAAAAGCATCAAATTCACTATACATTGATAACTGCAATATTTTTCCCCAAAAAAGTTAAAAAATTTCTTCTTCCTGGGACATGTGGGCAGAACTAAGCATCATGTGGCCAGTCCAGACTAGTTGACATGAATGTCTAAATCTTATGTTTTTGTAAAATTTTCCTGACCATGACAAGTAACAACTAGTAACTAACACATCTAAATAATGGAAAACACTCATAACCCATCAAATTACCTAAACCACCCACCCCACCTCTTGGGAATGTGAGTGTCATAGTCTCTAGGTTACTTCCTGTTGTCTGGGGGTGATAGCATGTTTGGGGAACCTTGAAAATTTAGGATAATGGTCAAATCCTGGGAGAGCTAGCAATAACATTTGTTTCCTAGTCTCTGTACAATGGAAAAGTGCAAGACTTATCTGCATTCTTTACTAGGATAGTATATGAGGCTGACCCATCTTAGCTAGTGGCTTTGAAGCTGTTCTCAATGTACAATTCTGAGGAAACTAAAACAGAGGCACTCAGAGACCATTCTGAGATGCTGGATCGCCTGGGCCACCTGTTTTCACTAGTGTCTGGTTTCCTTCTCGGGCTATTGTAGGTTTTGTAGGTTTATTTCTTTATATCTATAGTGAGGATTTTCCAGGGATTTTTTTTTTTCCTGATAAAACCAGATCTCTGTCAACATTGAAGGAATCCACAGCCTTTTGGTTTCTGTAGAAAAAAAATAAATTATAACTTCTTCCTCAAAGCAGTACCTATTCTGACTTGTTTTTTAAGTTATAACATTCCTAAAGCATCTAGGCTGGTTTAATTTAGAATCTTGCAATCCCATGTCTCTTGGCAGCTGTCATTCACTCATTAGCAATGAGAAAATCCAAAGTCAACTAGTCACCATAAAGTATGCAGACTCTCTTTGTATATTTCATCTCTATGTGGCTTATCCTTTTTATATTGTTTATTCTGTCTTTAAAAACTTTATCTTATTATTCATAAACAACGTTTTGCATATGACTACTTCTATTTTCATTTCTCTTTTGACCCTATGCACATTTTTAAACAAATTGTAACTTGTTTAGATTTTTTGCTAATTTAGATCTGTCTTCACTGAGCACCTGTAGCATACTCTGACAAATATTAAACTGCCATTCCAGATGTTACATGACTTACCTTAGCACATGGCACTTGAGACTGGCATTGGTAGCTGGATCCAGCCTGCAGGTTGCTTCTAGTACAATGCATCTCTGTGCTGCCAAGCACCTGCCCAATTGAGAGACTGCAGGACTAAAATGCCAGATCCAACTACTTATCCAAAACTTTTCTTAACTTTTTCAGGTTCTGTTTAGATATCCAACCCCCCACATTGGATGCCAAATGTAGACAGATTTTTGTGAGGGGGGGGAGTTCCAATTCATACAAAAAGATGACATGGAGACTTTCAATTAATTGTGAAGACTCAGACTGTAGCTTAGACTTTGCTTAAGTTTCTTGAAACTTAAATTAATATATTGATATCAATCTACATTTTGTTTCATGGGTTTATACCTCTCTTTCTTCTCATACCTCCTGTTTCTTCGTCATGGTCTTTGGAATATCTCTCATTCCTTGATTCATCTCCTCTTTGTTTCTCTGTTCCTGAAAGTCCTGCCTAATATCTTCCTGCCTAGCTCTTGTCCACTTAGGTCTTTATCAAACCAGTTATAAGGCACCTTGGCAAAGACATGTCTTCACAGTGTGAAGATAATTCAACAGCAGAAACTAACAAAGGAGATGTAAAGATATTAAGGTTGAGAAATTTAAGTCATTTATCTAAGAAAATGTTTTAAAATCTATAAAGATATTTTAGGTTGATAACACAAGATAGAAACTGGTTTAGGTATGAAAATTTGGACTCATCAATGTAGAATAGATTAGAGCATTTTCTCCAAATTTGAAAAATAATAATGTACATTGTGAATGTAATTTTACTTGATATAATGTATTGTTCTTTATGTATATAGTTTCACTATGTTAAACTTAAGACCTTTCCTTTTACATAGATAGATAGATAGATAGATAGATAGATAGATAGATAGATAGATAGACAGATAGATAGATAGATAGATATAGATATAAATATAGATATATCTTACTCGGTTACTTAAGCTTTTGCTGTTTCTTTTTTTTTTTTTTTGAGGTCCCTAGAAAACATTCTTTAAAATCAAAAGTAGGCTAATCTCAGAAAAAACATTACAAATTTCTCTTATATGTAGATTCCAGATTATGTTTCCTTCTGTGTTTTTTTTCTTTCTTTTTTTTATTGAGAAAAGGAGAAAAAAAACAAGTTTCCACCTCCTCCCAGCTTCCCATTTCCCTCCCCCTCCTCCCACCCTTCTCCCCCTCCTCCCACCCTTCTCCCCCTCCCCCTACTCCTTTCCCCCTCCCTCTCCAGTCCAAAAAGCAGTCAGGGTTTTCTGCCCTGTGGTAAGTCCTAGGTCCTCCCTGCTCCGTCCATATCTAGGAAGGTGAACATCCAAACTGGCTAGGCTCCCACAAAGCCAGCACATTATGTAGTATCAAAACCCCGTGCCATTGTCCTTTGCGTCTCATCAGCCCTCATTGTTTGCCATGTTCAGAGAGTCCAGTTTTATCCCATACTTTTTCAGTCACAGTCCAGCTGGCCTTGGTGAGCTCCCAGTAGATCAGCTCCACTGTCTCAGTGGGTGGGTGCACCCCTCGTGGTCCCAACTTCTTTGCTCATGTTCTCCCTCCTTCTGCTCCTCATTGGGACCTTGGGAGCTCAGTCCGATGCTCCAGTGTGGGTCTCTGCCTCTATCTCCATCCATCACCAGATGAAGGTTCTATGATGATATGCAAGATATTCGTCAGTATTGCTATAGGATAGGGTCATTTCAGGTTCCCTATCCTCAGCTGCCCAAGGAACTAACTGGGGACCTAGGCTTGGGCACCTGGGAGCCCCATGCTGTTTCTTTTTGTATGAAGACATCAAAGGAAAGCTGTTAACTTCACTCTCAGAATTTCTTTCAATGTATACATAGGTTATGGTATGTTGTTTCCACATCCATTCCATTCAATTCTAATAAATTTTTAATTCTTACTCTGATTTTTTGATTAATTATTACTATTCAAATGTGTATTGGCCAAGATCCATGACTTTGTGTCTGTTCTGTAATTTCTCTTGCTGTTGATTTATATGTATATTGTATGCAAATAAAATACTCAGGAGTAAACCTACTCAAGCAAATAAAAGACCCCTGCAGTTAAAGTTGTAAAGCACTGAAGAAAGACATTCATTACATAACAGAGTTCAGAAATGATACATGCTTACTATTTAAAAAATGCTGCGAAAATGCTTATAAACAGAAACGATCTACAGATTCCATGTAATCCCTACCAACATTCACATGAATTTTGTAAACAATTTACAAAAAGTTTATAAGTATAAATAAAACTTTATAAAGCAACAATCTGAAAAATTCTCATGGAAGCGCACAAAACCATGAATAGCCAAAGAAATCCTATTTAAAAGAATAAATAATAGATATTCCATGATACCCAATAATAAATCATGATATATGATCAAAGCAGCAAAAACAATTTTCATGAACAAAGGAGACATTTATACCATGGAAATAGAACAGTTGACCCAGAACCAGACTTTAACTGATTCAACAACTTGATTGTTTTTAAAACTACAAAATAATACATAGGTAAAACATTTTATAAATGCTGCTAGGATAACTGGATATCCATATGTAGAAAAGTGAAACTATCTCACACTGTTATAGAACTCAGTTCTAAATGACCGAATACCTTACTTTGGGTTCTGAAATTCTGAATTTCTAAATGAGGTCATAGCAAAAATACTTTAATATTTAGATAAGGACAAAACCTTTTTGCAAAGTACTACAACAGAGTAGGACATCATTGCAAAAAAGAAATTGATGAATAGAATCATATGAGACTGAAAAGCTTCCAAATTTAAAAGATGCACTATTAAAGTGGTGAAAAGACAGCCTTCGGTGTAATATTGATGCTATCTTTTTGCATGACGTTGCATGGAACTTATAAAGAACCTAAAGTTTTAGATACCAAAAATTAATAATAAGCTGATCAAAAATTAGGTTAAAAAATGAGGGAATATATTAAATATATAAAACATTTTTTCAATATTTAGCCATCTAGAAAACACCAATATAAATTACACTAACTTTACATTTTACAACAGTTTGAAAGTCTATCATTACAGGAGAGAATTATGCAAAGTTGGTGAAGTATAATAAACCATTTTATACTGTTAGTGGATATGACACCCATTTCACACTCTATGAAGTCAGTTAAAAGTGTATTATCATATATATATGCATATAGATGTGTGTGTGTGTGTGTGTGTGTGTGTGTGTGTTATAGGAGGCCACTAGCTGGTTCCTGGCTGCTGAGCCCTGAAATAACCACACAGAAAGTATATTAATTAAATCACTCCTTGGTCTATTGATCTAGCTTCTTATTGGCTAGCTCTTAAAGCTTAATTTAACCCATTTCTATTAATCTGTATGTCACCATGTGGCTGTTCCATCGAACATCTGTTTCTGGGGGGCTACATGGCTTCTCCTTGACTCTACCATCTTTCTTTCTCTCTCTCTCTCTCTCCATATATATATATATCTTCCAGTCTAGCTATATTCTGTTAAGCCATTGGCTGAAATCAGTAACTTCTTTATTCATTAACCAATAAAAACAACAAATATGCAGAAGAACTCAACACACACATATAATATTTATATACATATATATATAAAAAATATTAGATCTATCTATACCATCCAAGAAAATATACTCGAAGGGTTTTCAGTCCACATTTTCCAGAGACAAATGCATGTTTATTTTGGCACTTTTCACAATGATTTATGAAACATACATGCCTATTGGCAGAAGGATAAAGAATCTGTATCATACATAACAGTAGAGATTTTAGACATCTGACAACAAGCCGGAAACGTTCTTTACAGAAAATTGGATATAGCTCGAGATCATCATGTTTAAGAAAATTAATCTGGGTTCTGAAAGACAAATTGGGCATGTTATCTTTCATATGAACAATTCATCCTATGTATGTCTGAAAGTACATATATCATATATGACATAACATTATTAAATAGGAACTGCTTTGGAAGCAGAAGAGCATGAATTGGGAGAAGGAAAAAAAACAATGATTTTGTACATGATTAAATTACATGCTGGAGTTATGCGAAAAAAATCTTTGTAGTAAAGCCTATTATTTTGTATAATAAATTCATAATAGTGTATTTTAAAGTATGGTTTCATAATTTATATCACATAGGAATTAACTGAAGGTAGAATTAAAATGATAAAACCTCCACAAAGGACTATACCGAAAAATTTTTATGGTCATGAGTTAGGTACATAACTTTGTGATGTGTGGTTTTCATTATGTAAATTAAGTGGAAAACTTTTTATGATGCTTAATTACAATCAGAATACTAATTTCTAAATGCCAGATAGAACTAGAGTGGTAACAGAAGCACTGAAAAATAGCACAAAATGTATGATGTGATGAAACTTTTTCATTTATTTGATCATTCTTGTGGGACTATAACCTGAATTTAGGGCTTCATTAACACTCAGCAAGCATTCTTGAACCACAACCCCACCCAGCTCCATCTTGATCTCACCTTCTTATGTTTTAATTTTAAAATAATAGCAAAATCAAGAAAGTAGAGGTTGTCCTTCAATGCCCTTCCTTGTTACAAACACAGCTGATTAGATTTTAAGAAGGCTCACAGTAAACTACCTACATTACAATAATCATTTCCAATTTCACAGATTTTATGAGGGATCACTTCTGTGTATAGACAACTTATGATTTAGGGAACTGTGTAATGAGATGTGACCACCATTGAATTTTGTTTAGACAATTTTTAAATCTAAGTTCTGCAGTTTTCTCCATGTGTTCCTCCTATATTCACCCTCTATTATTCCTAATAGAACATTATATCAGTTGTCTCTTAGAGAATGTCATATAAGTAACATCGTATAGCACATTCCTCTTTAGACTGGCTTCTACACTTATAGCACTCAAAGTTTTATGGCTTGAAAGATTATTTCTTTTTACTGATCAATAATATTTCATACAAATTCTTTTAAGATATGAACTTGGAATATTCTTCTAGACTTTCACATAAGGATGACTTATATTAAAGCTATATTTTTAAATTTAAACTTTATCTAAATGAGACTTGATGTTTTATTAACTAACTATATCATGCTGTGCAACTATAATCAGGCATTTTTGAATTATTCTTGTTAATTACTTTAGATATTGTTTCATAGATGATGGTATCATCTGTACAGTCTTGTTTTTTTTCTTCCTTCCCAATACTAACCCTTTTATTTCTTTTTATTATTACAATAGCTAAAACTTATAAGACAGCACTGGAAAGGATTGGATCAGAGCAAAGCATAAGTCTCATGTTTTTGGAATGTGTCTAGTTTCTCAGAAGTGATTTCAATAAATATTTTATTTTGTAAAATGATGTGTTTTGGATCAATTGATATAATCATGATTTTTTTCTTAATGTTGTTTACATGATGGAGATTGGACTTATACCCTCCTATGTGGTGCAAATGCTCTTCTATTGAGCTGAAAAAGAATATTGTTGCAATACATTCTCTCTCTTGCAGGACTAGATGATTACTATGGTATTAGGGTGTTTTATTATAAGCAAACCTGGTCTTATGTCACAGTACTTGCATATATGACCTGAGCCCAAAATGAGGTGACCAGCAGAAACCATATTCATGCCAGTGTGATGCTCACTGACTCTCAGAATTGTGGGCACCATAAAATTCCTCTGGACAAAAACCACCCAGTCTTTCTTACCTCTATAGTAATAGAAAATAGACTAAACTGAGTAATTCAAATATATTTGTAAGAAAATTATGATTTTTCTGTTTTGTTTCTTTTTCTGCCTTCTTGTATTTCTTTTCTTCCTTATTCTTGTTTCTGCAACATCTTTAGTATAGCCATTAGGTGATACTTTCCTCAAAATGAGTTAAGAAGAATACATTTTGCTTACATCTCAAACAAGTTATAGAAAATCAAATACCTTCTTCAAGGTATTATAGGATGCAAGGGTCATGTCCTCTAGCCTTGGTGATTTTGTTTTAGAAATATCTTAAACTGTTTACTACTATAACAAAATGCTATTAACATTGTAGCCTAAAAGGTGTAAATATTTTTCCATAAAAAATCTAAGAAACTCTTTTCACTGTCCTTGATACCTAATGAAATTCTTTTCATAAACATTTCTTTATAGTTTCTTCACTACATCTTTGTTTTTTTACATTTGTGTGTAGGTGTGTTCATATGGTATCATGAGTATAGGAATAGAAAAAATATACGTTTGTGTGCGAGTAGGCAAGTGGTTGATATTGGGAATACACACACACACACACACACACACACACACACACACATAACATTTTTTGAACCCAATCTTTGAAAAAGTATAACTCGTTCTAGTGACTATTCAGTTCAGAAGTCTAAATATATGTTTTGATCTTTTGAAATTCTGCATATATGAAGGCATTTATTATGAGCATGCAAAATTAATGTTATGTTCACAAAAAGAAAAGTGGCCTAACAATCAACAGACAGTATCATAACAAAAGGGAGAAGTAATAAAGGTATAATGTAAAGCCAACAGAAAATACTTTTAGTCTTGTGTCTCAAAATGATTTTTGAAACTCTATGCCGGCTTTTTGACAAGCAACATTGTGATAAGCCTGTTCTTCAACATCTAGGCGGTCACATATCCCCAGTTCTCAGAGAACAGACCCACCACGTTCAAATCATAACTCATCAATAGTCATTTCACAAAACAGGATACCATGTCACTCAGAATCTCCTAATTTACAACTCTTTGATCATTCAATAGCATCCAGTTTACTCTTTTCTTAATAGACTACTTACTATGAAGGACAAGGCCCAATCCCAATACTCTTTAGTTCAACTGCTATCTAGATACAGAACTCAATATATATCCCTGCTCAAATTCCTATTATGACATATATGTCTAATTTTCCTGGATATCTATCTTGGGAGAAAATGATGGCATGATGTGGTTTAAAATATTTAAATTCTAAGAAATTGTACTTCAATCCAGCGAGTTACCTGTTTTCGTCCCGTGACAAGCATTGTGTGACGCATTCTCAGCAGTGTATACTAGTGTATCTGTGATGGTTTGATTGAACATTCTTTTTCTATGCTCAGAATGAAGCTTGAGGTCCAAAAGTGGGTGTGTGGGGTGAGACAAAGCAAGACTGCTATTGGTGCCTGGAGATCCTACTATCTGTAGTCTCCTCCTGAAAAATTCAGTGTATTTTGAGAGACTATGGTGTTATTAGAGCCCCTGGTTAGGAAAATAGAACAGGAGCATATACAGCCACCATTTTTGAAATGAGATGTGGTTCCTGGGAGTTTTGTGAGGAAAACTGATGAAAAAATGTCCTGTGTTTAGATCTGTTCTTTGTGATTTTCTCTGACTCCTAATAAATTTTTTTCCAGGCTTGACAGAATCTTGCATCTGTTTTAACATACTAGATAAAAGGTGTCTTAGAAAGTTAGGGCACAGGGATGGTAGAGACAGATCTTGATAGGTAAAGAAGCATGGCAGGGTGTGCTAGTTTATATATCAATACCACCTAATAAAGACGACCTCCTTTAATTTTTTAATTTTGTTCTTTATGAATTTTAGTCTATTCTCTTACAATAAAAGAAGAATTGCATTCACCAGAGGGTAATGTTAGCTCTAGAGACTTTTTTCACTGGATTATTGGAAGCTTGTCTCTTATTTTCTCTGTGTGTGTATCTTTTTAATCACCTGAGCATTTCTTCAGTTTTTCTGTTTGATTCAAATAATTCTGTTTCCTTGGAGATGTGGCATCTGTCTTTTGCAAAGCTTTGTCTTACAATAATCTATGCTAACTATTTTATATATTTAAAACTGCAATGCTGCTGATAGTTTGACCATGCCACAATGAGTATATAGATAACATAAATTGGACGTTTTATTCTTTATATTTTTGAGGGGTCACAAGTGTAGGGGGTGGACATGGAAAGACTGGAAAGTGAGTGTTATTGGGGTACATAATGTGAAATCAACAAAGATATTTTTAAAGCTTGCTTTAACT
The DNA here is from genome assembly GCF_037038515.1 of Microtus pennsylvanicus. Classification (NCBI taxonomy): domain Eukaryota; kingdom Metazoa; phylum Chordata; class Mammalia; order Rodentia; family Cricetidae; genus Microtus; species Microtus pennsylvanicus. The sequence continues at coordinate 37,167,931 of NC_134587.1, forward strand.
TCTTCGTTTAATTCATTTGACCATGATTTGGGTTGGGTGTCTTCCTCCTTACAATTGTGTTAGTAGCAAAGGAAGAAAGGAGAAAGGGAAAGAGAGAGGAATGGAAGGAGGAAAAGAGGGATGGAAGAAATAAGCAAGAAGTAAATGAGACGGGGAGGAAAAAAAGTAGAGAAGGAGGGAGAAATGGGGAAGCAAGTGCAAATGAGCAAGCAAGGGCACTTGAATTTTACAGGCCAGCAAAGGCAAGCATGAACTGAGTATTTGTCCTTGCCCATGGGATTTTGTTCTTTACTCTTCTGCATGCGGTGTATCTGATAGAATCTCCCAGATACTGCTTCTGGTTTCAATTTAAATGTAAACTTAATGGTGTTTAGGATTTGTTTTTTTTTGTTGTTGTTGTTGTTTGTTTGTTTTTATTTTTTTGTTTTTGTTTTTGGCTAGGACTCAATGGTATGAATCTATTCCTTCTGTTTACAGATGCCCATTGTCTGCTCTTTCTCTACAATATGGGTTTTTCTTTAAGTAAAGAAATTTTGACTTCTGTTCTTAGTTTAAACTCATCTAAATAGACTTCCACTTGGCTGGCAGATGCATCTAAGCATCAGTTGTTGACTACAACCTGCTCTCAGTGGCCGCAAGCCTTGGACTTCCTGAAAGCTGATGTGAACCAGTCGAGCTGATATGAACACTCCCAGATCCTTCAATGAAGTCTGATGAGTGCTGCATTGCATAAATGCCCTCCCCCCTCACCTTTGGCTAGCGTTTTAAACCTATTTGGGCCTGGATAAAAACTCCCCAATGTCTGCTTGAAGCAGTTGTCGACTCACTCCCCCTTGCCCAAAGTCGGTTAAAAGGCTGAGACAAAGGAAAACTCCTTGCCATGGGGACAAGATAGCTACCTAGAACATCTGTGAATATACTAGGTTCAGAGTTGTCATTTAATAGATTTATTAATGTAAGTAGTTCCATGTCTCTTTAAAACCAGGGGCAAGCAGGACCCAAGATTTGGTCCTGTCATCATTGCTTGTGAAGGGAAATGTTGGGGGCAGCCATGATAATCTAAGACTGAGCAGGTCACCCAAAGGATGTTCTTTACTTCCAACCATTATCACCCCGGACTCTGCAATCGATGAATTTAAAGGGAGGCTGGAGTCTCAATTGTTTACCCTGAGACAATGCTGGACTGCAGGAAGAACCACAAACTGAGATCACCTGACCCCAAGAACAGACCATTCAAAGGAAATTGCTGACATTCCAAGCACTGTAGATAGAAACACCTGCCAGTGCACAGTCACCAGATGAATGTCAGCCAAACCTCAGAAACCCCTCACCCCTACTTTTACTACTATAAAACCCTATTCTAATTGAGTGTGGGGCTCTCCATTTATTCCAATAATGGATTAAAATAAAGTCTCTTTGCTTTTACATACAGGACTCTTGGTTTTCTCATTGGTTTAGGGAGATTGCCCAGATTTGGGCATAAGATATGCTGGGTTGCCTGTTACCACAACTTACCCTCTAAAACTATAAGCAATATCCCAAATAAATACTTTTATTTATAAGTTTGGAGCAATAGAAAAGCAATCAAGACAGGTACCTACTAACAAATAGACAATGTTGAGCCTTCAGAGGTGCTTTTATTCTCTATGAAAATGTTTCTGGACGAAAATGAAAACAAGGCTGCTCCAGGTATGGCTAAGGGGAAATTTTTATTATAAATGTGAAGGAGAATTCAGTCATAGGACACTGAAAGAGTCCAGAGTAGAGAGAGAAAGTAGTGTATTGAACATGACCAGGGGAATAGACTGGGACATGAGAGGAGAGAGGGGGGAGAAGGAGAGAGAAGAGAGGAAGGGAGAGAGGGGGAGGGAGGGAGAAGGAGAGGGAGAGTGAAAGAGAGAAGGAGGGAGGAGGGGGGAGGGAAAGAAGGAGGGAGGGAGGGAGAGAGAGAGAGAGATAACAAGAGGGAATCAGAAGCCAAGATCAGAGGATCAAGAGAGAGAAAAGAATCAAGAGGAGGAAGAGAATATATGACCAAACGTCAGGTATTTACAGGAATCAGAAGTTTGGGGATGAGAAGAGCTTAGAGAGAGGTTGGAGAGATAGGAGTGGGAGTAAGAAGTGTTAAGGGGAACCCTGACTCTTTAGCAGGTCCTTGATATGTTGAGAGAACCCTATAGCCAGTGTCTGCTTTGATATATTAATAGACACTTCAGCCCTTTGCCCCAAGTTTTTTTATGACCTAACTATTTCATAACATGTTTGGTGTAATGTTGACCCCTTTGTATCTTACAGACTTTTAAAAGACGTTTGAAATACTGTCTATTCTGATTTATTCTCTTAAACCAAGAATTTAAAGTTTGCTTTAGAACTGGCTAATATATATTTCTTCTGTTGTTGATTCTACCTTTATATAGGCTTAAACTATGTAAGCCTCCCAGGGATTGACATGTTTTAAATATATGTTTATATGTGAATCTGTACATGATTTCTTAACTTTCAAAAGAACTTTTTTGTTTTGTTTTTCTCAGACAGAGTTTCTCTGTAAATTTGAAGCCTGTCCTGAAACTTGTTCTGTAGACCAGGCTGGCCTTGAACTCACAGAGATCTGCCTGCCTCTGCCTCCTGCATGCTGGAAATAAAGGCATGCACCGCTACTGCCCAACTGTGTGGCACTACTGCCCTGCTAACTTTCAAAATAACTTTGCTCTTATTGGTTGTGCTTTTGCAAAGCCCTATAGTTAATTTTACTTGGTAGCTCTGTTTTGTAAAGCCTTATAACCGAAATATTTATTAACACTTTACAAGAGTGCAGCTTTCAGAAAGAGGTCTGAATGTTTGAGATTTTCTAACCCACACACAGGACAAGCAAAACTGACTCCAGGTCTGCCTGAACTAAGAACCGCTTTTATAACACAGTCACTTACATTTATCCTAAAGGGTTTATTGACACTAACTCCTTGACAGACATGAGATGGAATCAGAACAGCCAGAGGAAATCATTTTCTGGCATGCGGGAAAATGGAGAACAAACTATCAGATAGTTTAGCAGAAATTTCTTTAGGGAATATTGTTAAGAGTCAAAAGGGAGGGGGAGTTCTAATAACTGGAATAAAGTCATTCTGGACCTGGTAGTGATTGTCTCAAATCCTAGAACTTGGAAAGCTGAGAAAGGAAGATCATAAATTTGAGGACAGTTTACATTTTATGATGAAATCAAATGGATAAGCTTGAGTGCATTGTGCCAGCCAGCCCTTAGAAAAGGAATGAAAAGCTACTTGGAAAGTGGCTCTTGTGCATAGCTATCGGGGACTAATTGAACATGTTCTAACCTTGGTCTCTCCTTGCATTTTATTATATTTGTTTCAGACATAGATATCCTCTAACTTCAGACTGTGATGGAAATACAGAAAGTAGGAAATTGCTACAAACCTGGCAGAAACTCCAAAGAGATACTTATAACTCTTAATCAGACTATGAGTCTACTGAAACAATGATGGGAAAGAAATAAAAATTTTCCTAGAAATCAAAAGCTGAGAGAATTAAAGGCCATCAGCCAGAGATGGAGCTTATCTCCCCCAAACAGATTTCAAATACACTACCATGCAGGAAGCAATTGAAGTGCAAATAATGATGCCTGCTGGGCAAGACCATACCATGATCAGCCTGTTTATATTTGGACATTCTTGTCTCCCTGTTTAAAGTTTGGATCTATTTGTTCTTCTTTCAGACATGGCCAAATTGAATAGATCTCCTTTTAAAGTTTCATAGCCAAAACTAAAAGAAAAAAAAGGAAGAAAGGAAGGAAGGAAGGAAGGAAGGAAGGAAGGAAGGAAGGAAGGAAGGAAGGAAGGAAGGAAGGAAGGATGGAAGGAAGGGAAGAGGGAGGGAAGAAGGGAGGGAGAGAGGGAAGGAAGAAAAAACGGAAGGAAGAAGAAATTAATAGATAATGGAAAGAAAGACCACAAGGTTTTCAGAGTTAGAACCAGTGTCCTAATTTTCATGAGTTTTAGCCAGGTTTTCATAGTAGATATTGTTAAAATGTCCTCCCAGACAAATGAAAAACATGACATAGAAAAGAGAAGAAAGATCTAGTCATATGAGATGAAAGAAAACATTGGTGAATTGTATTTTCATCCTAGTATTTTATGGAATATGGAAACTGAGAGCAATAAAATTAGTATTCGCTTGAAGAAATTTCTAAGCGAAGTGTTAAGGTGTGAAATATCACCTAATGTATTATGTATAAATATAATGCATTAGCAGTTAATGTAATATGGTGAATAATTTAGGGGTGGAATTTTAACAAAAAGTAAAACAGAAGAAAAATGAAACTTTTTCAATGTATTCAGATTCAAGAAAATGAGAAAGTAAGCTCAGTATAGATGTATAGCGAGCAAGTTGGTATAGTCAAAAAGGAGCTTCATAATGCATTTCCATCCCATGAGGCATTCAGAGATAACTTGCTATGTCTGTTTCCAGGCAGAGAACCCAGTATGTGGGAATTGAGTAAGTAGGCTGTTCTTTTCTCTGAATCTAACACTGTTATTTGGCTGACCCAGTTACGGCTCTCAAGGTATCTATGGGGGTGGGAAAGCAGTGTCTAATAAGTTGCCCCCCGCTTCAGTAAGAATGTAAGTAAGCCTTAGCAGTATCCACTTGATCTCACTAACAATAGCAACACTGAAAACAATCTTAGATCCAAAACCTGAAGCCCTCATAAGGCAATGCAAAAGTAAAAGTCTTACATGCCTTATGATTTGAAAAATTGTGAATTAGTGGTACTCATGCAGGAAGTAGTTTATCGCTTACTTTTGCTGAGTACTTCCACAATCACAGAGCACGGGACATCTCAGAGTTAAGCCTTGATACATTTTCGCTTGTACCTGGTAATATATAATTATTATGACTACTTTAAAATCATTGTTTTGGATTCTATAAATGGCTGAAATGTGAGGGTAGGAGGAAGTAATGGGTTATAGGAGAGATGTGTAAAGTGTCAGTTACATTCAAGAACACAGATCTGCCTCTGACTCTATTTTTATATTTCTTGGTTTTCAGAATTTGTAACACAAATGGATAAAAAACTTGTAGAATATTTACAAAGTAAATATGACCTGATCTTTTTTCAGAAACAGAATTTAATGAATTATAAATTTTGGCTTTATGCAGTTTGCTTTATTTCCATTAAAAGTCAATGAAAATAAAGAATGTAGTATGCAAGGGCATCACCCTATTACCATTCAATTTTAACACACATTCTAGTGGAATTTCTAGTGACTAAGTAAAATCATTGAAATGAGATGAGTAAAATTCTGACTTCGTGATTGGTTTAACAAACAGAAGGTGATTGAAATACATTTACTTGGTGTCAAATGTAGGTTTCAAGAATATACTAGAAAATTCTCAAAGTTCTTAGAACTGTACTTTTATGACACAAAAAAAGTCCAATCTAAAATGCTGAAAGGAAGCACAATGCAAAAAGTGGTAAGGTAATAACAAGTATTTGTTTCTGGCATAGTTATCTTAGCACAATGGTCCAATAGCACATTTCCCAATGATCCCTGAGTGAGTCACAGACACGTGACTACATGCTATAAAAAAACTTTAGTATTTGGGTAGAATGCTATGTAGACAACAGTTAGGTCCATGAGATTTATAATATTATTCTACTTTATAGTTCTCTCTTATGTTGGGTTTTTTTTTGTTGTTTGTTTGTTTTTGTTTTTCGAGACAGGGTTTCTCTGTGGCTTTGGAGCCTGTCCTGGAACTAGCGCTGTAGACCAGGCTGGTCTCGAACTCACAGAGATCCGCCTGCCTCTGCCTCCCGAGTGCTGGGATTAAAGGCGTGCGCCACCATAGCCAGGCTAAAAGCTACTTAAGTGTTATAAACTTATTAAGATGATTAAGACATGCAAGTTAATAGTCATCTTATAAATGATGAAAAATTTTAATGTGTTCAGAACTATATAAGTATAGTTAATTAATTAATAATAAGTAATTATAGGAATAGGTTTTATTAAGCCTACTGTATATCTCTCAAAGATAATCCTGAAGAAAATAACTAAGTCAGGTATACCTAATAGATAGATGATCCTCAAACACTTCAAAGATCAGCTGAACATGGCATTTAAAATGTTTAATTAAAAAATCATTTAAGGTATATAAAAATTAAAAATATTTCAAATTTCTTTCATTTTACATGTTAGTATTATACTAAGACTTCAAAAGTGCAGAGTTTTAATATTAATCAGTGGAAGTCTGATAAGCTATTACTTTAACTGGGTCAAGCACTGAGACTATTATCATAGGCACATTAAATTTCCTTTGGTTGTCTTTTAAGTATGGACTAAAAAGTGCTCCTGATTGTGCTGCAAGTACCTGTCTAACATATACGCACACAGTCTACTGGATAGAGAAAAGGGGTTAAGGTTTTTAACTAAAATCATTTTTTAGTTCCTAAGTTTTTACTGTGACTCAAAGGTATGAGAGTATACCCTTCTTTTTAGAATTAAAACTGTACAAAAATTTCAGTACAGATACAAACAGTAGTAATGTTAAGGCACCTAATAAAAATCTTGTAAGCTTTAGGAATAAGACCTGTCTATCAACAGCTTGTTTACTGACTGTCTATTCCTAGGGGTGGGATCTCTACCATTTTTCCTAGTGTTGGGTGTTGGAACTCCCTTGTCCCAACTACCATGACTTCGGACCTAAATTTTTCAAATATACACATAAAAAAAATTTCCCCTAAATTCCTTAATTTTACCTTCTATCACACACACACACACACACACACACACACACACACACGTATACATATATGTTTGTGTGTATCTGTGTCTGTATGTGTCCATGTGAATCTGTGTGGATCTGTCTATCTGTATGTGTGTGTGTGTGTGTGTGTGTGTGTGTGTGCACGTGTGTGTGTCTATGTTCCAACAGATTTCAAATGAATTAAAGAATACAACCTGCTCCAACTGCTGCTGGCATATCTCTAGCACCAGATGATCCTGCAGAGCCTGGACAGCAAGTGAAACAGAATGCTCTTCCCAGACTTGGATAAAATTCTTTTTGGGTCCTCAACAACAATGTCCTAATGCCAGCAGGAAGTAGTTTTACATGATTACATCACCACTTAGCATTTATTTATTATCAACAGAAACTGCTGGAATGGTAAGTTTCTAAGGTAGAACAAACGCCTAAAGTGCCTGTTTAAGATACCAAAGTTGACGTGGTCTCTAGGTCCTCCCAGCATCTCTCATTCCATACCTGTGTTATAAGATATGGCTGATAAACCATACCCTCTACCCTGAACTTTCCAAACCAATGGCTGGGCTATGCTTACCCCCAGAGGATCGTTTCTGTGTAATCCAGACATTTTGATTAACTGCTCCTTTTTGAACGTTTTGACTCATAGCTGCTGCAACCGGGCTTCCCTCTCTCCATTCTCCCCCCCCCCCCCAGCACAAGGCTCAGCTCAATCTCGTCACATGTACTCTCAACTCTCACAGATGCCCCTGACTCTACTTATACTTTCTCTTCGATCTCCAATAAATTTACTCCCCCACCATACCCAGAAACACTTTTTATAGTTTCTTTTTTTTAAAAATTAAGAATTGAGACCATGCTGGGTGGTGGTAGTGCACACCTTTAATTCCAGCACTAGGGAGGCAGAGACAGGCAGATCTCTCCGAGTTTGAGGCCAGCCTATTCTATAAGAGCTAGTTCCAGGACAGGCTCCAAAGTTACAGAGAAATCCTATCTCAACAAACAAACAAACAAAAAAGATTTGAGATTATACCCCAACATTTATTGATTTTATTGATTCTTTTTAGTATGCTGTTGTGTTATCTTAGGTTTTTTTTTGTTGTTGTTGTTAACTGTCCTGGGGTTATTTATTATTTGTATTATCTTGAGTTTGCTTAATCTTCCCTGTAGGCTGAAATATTCTTTCTAGTATCCTCTGTGGAGGTGAATTGGAAGGCATAGATTCCTTAAGTTGGTTATTCTCAGTAAACATTTTCCCTTTTCCATTGATTGTGATTGATAGTGCTTTTCTCGATATAGTACCCTAGACTACCATCCATGGTTTTTCGAAGCTTGTAGAACATCAATTCTCTTCTTACTGGATTTCAGAAAATCCATGGAAATATCAAGCATTAATCTAAAGGGTCTGTCTTTTTAAGTGTATTGGTCTATTTTCCTTGTATTTTTCAATATTCTTTTTTTCTTATGTACATTTAAATTTTGAATGGTATGTTTTCTAAGGATTTTTTCTGGTCTTATTGTAAGAGCAAAAGTTATGTTTTGAGTTTTAAATACTGTGCCTAAGATATCCATGAAATAAAAATGCCTCTAATCTATAAGTTCCAGGACAGCTATTTCCTGAAATCTAGGGGGCCATTGTTTATGGGAGATAGCAACCATATGTTTCTGCCCCCCCTAAACAAACTTGTTTGACTCTCCTTCATGAGGCATGATTGATGTTCACATATATATGGAGGTGCATTGGCAGTAAATAAGTCAGGATTTATGATTATCCCTCATTGAATCCAATGTCAAATATGGTGACTTTATATTTTTGTCTTTTTAAACCTCTGGAAAATGTGACTAATAACCATTTTCTGGGAACCCAGGAATACCCTGCCCGGAATCCATTATCCTGATCAGTGTTAAAGTTTGCTTCAAATTTTTCACAAAATTGTGGTAATGGTGTTATTCTTTTCCAATCTCTCTCTGTTTCTGTCTGTCTCTGTCTGTCTCTGTGTCTCTGTCTCTGTCTCTCTCTCTGTCTCTCTCTCTCTGTCTCTCTCTCTCTCTCTCTCTCTCTCTCTCTCTCTCTCTCTCTCTCTCTCCTGCCTGCTCAGAGAGTCCCTAAACAAAGGAATGATGCCAAAAACCCACTTCTGCATTCTTGGCAGCCGTTATAGCTTCCTACCCTGAAGTTGTCAGCTGCCCTAGTCCTCACCTAAGCACTCAGCATTTGACCGTACTTGGGAAAAAGCACGTCTTGTGGCAGACATGTCATCACACCTCACTTACAATTTATAAAATCTCCCTGATTTGGACAGGGCATGTGACTTCTCTGGCTGCTGAACACAATGAACCTACCCAACAGTTGCTTTGCTCTCAATAAACCTGCTGTTATGCATTTTTCCTTTTTGTGGCTTCATCTGATTTACTGATGAAGAAACTTACTGCCTAGAGCAGATTATTATCCTGGTGCCAAAACATGCCCCGCTGCCTGGTGGACTTGGTACCTTGTCTTTTTGGGGACTGTTCCTGTCTCTCTGTCTTTCTCCCCACTAGACGCAATTAACTTTCAACTCAGTATAAGTCTTTCTTTTCCTAGCTGCCATGAAACAGTTACCTAGTACCTTTCCTGGGTCCAGGACCCTTGAGATCCCCTGCAAAGGGTGGTGCCATGCCAGGGCAAACCTGTTCCAGGTCAGAGATGGTTTCTGTTTTGAGGAGCCCTTGGGTTTGGAGATATCTTTCTAAAAGCTACTCCACCCCCACTCCTCAAACACAGGCTATCTCATAGAATCTCTCACTCTAGTCGTTTGTCTATGGAACAGTTTTGGAAATGGGCAATGCCGAATCTAAGATTGTTCCTCAGTCGTGTTTTGGTGCCTGCTATGAAATGATCCAAATTGAGACTTTCTCAGACTATATATCCAAAATACCTGATTTTCTTTTATTCTTTGATTTGGCCAAAGTACACTCCAGATAACTAGTCTAAATGTCCATGAAGGGTCACTCTTGACTTAAACATTCTTTGCAATCATGAAAATTTCTGCAGGAGCATGGGCAAGTGGTCTGAACACATTATGTCTGTTTTTGGAAACTGTTCTGTCGTCCTTCCTTCTTTAGGCAATGCTCAGTGCCCTAAGTCTGGCCAGGACTATGGCACCTCCAGATGCCCTTTAATCTGGGGACTCAGACCCTGACCACCTTCCCCGCATCCTGCCTGAACCACTCGAGTCATCGGCATTCTCCTTGCTTTTCTCGTGTAAAAATCTGTAACACTGTTGTGATGGCAGAAATTAAATTCAATAGGTACAGAAAAATTCCTCCTCCAAAATTCCAATACTACAGGAGATAGGAAAGTTTCTTTTTAATCTATTTTGGATATATGTATGGATCTGTGACTGTGTTCTTGCTGACATGGCGCCACACAAAACTGTGCCACAGTCAGGTAAATGCATCAATGTTTATGGTTATTGCATGCTTGTTTCTGACTGGCCTTGATTTTTTAAGTTTACTATGTTCCATGTATCTTGGTGATATCGCAAATGCTAATGTTGCAAAAGATGCGCAGGCTCAAAAATTACCTCTGGGCTTACTGGCGACTGAATCTGATATAATAACAGAGATTCATATATCATTTGTGTATAAATAGTATTAAAGTTGTTTTATACTGTTCTACCTTATTAAAAACATGCTCTGAAATTGAGCTATGGCTCAGCCTTTTCAGACAGGTTTTAAATTTTTTATGTTCAAGGTCAAAAACTGGTAGGCAGAAAATATTAGAACAAAACAGCTAAAAGAAATGGCTATTGTTGAAAAATATGGTAATAATTATAAAATTTTTGGTAAAAATATTAACTTAAATTTATAACTCAGAGTTGCAATCATTCTGAGAAACAACATATGATTTGCTACCATCTTAACTAAGGATAACCACAAGGGTAGTGACAATTTTTACTAGGGTTAGAGAAGGTGACTGTCATGGCTTCTCTGTCATCTTGACTGAGTGCATCCACATAATATGAGCCAGACAAAGACAACATAGGTTAAAGGATTCTTTTAAATTGGGATAAGATTTTTGCATAATTCCTGTGTTGTTTGAAAAGCCAAGTTTAGAAAAGATAGGGTTTGAAACAATGATTGTTTGATGAGATAGTAAAGCTGCACTTCCATGCATCCATATACAAGAAGATATCTTGCAAGCAGCCAGACTTTATAACATAGGGTAATTCACTTGGTAATGATTTTAGAAACTGTGAATTGCTTACCCTATTGAAACTGGGTTTTGCCTTCTGTAAATTACAATTGTGCTCTATGTCTTCATATTGAAACAAAAATAGAAGTTTCCTTGTATATTACCAGAACACACAGTAGAGAGATCATAAATATCTTTACAGAAAGTTTAAGTAACCTGGATATTTTTGTTTTTCTTTCTTTTTATTTTTTTCAAAAAAAATCTTTTATCATTTCATATTTCAACCCAGCTCCCCTCTCTCCCCTCTTCCCTCTCCTCCCACTTTTTCCCTTCACACACCCCATCTACTCCTTAGAGAAGGTAAGGCCTCCCATGGGGGAGTCAACAAAGTCTAGTACATCACATTTAGATAAGACCAAGGTCCTCCCCTCTGTATCTAGGCTGACCAAGGTACTCCTCTATAGGGAATGGTCTTCAAAAAGTCAGTTCAAGCACTAGAGATCTATCCTGCTGACAGTGGCTACATGAACTGCCAAAGCCATACAACTGTCACCTCCATTCAGAGGGCCTAGTTAGGTCCTATTTAGGTTCTCCAGTTGTCATTTCAGAGTCAGTGAGCTCCCACTAGCTCATGTCATCTGTTTCTATGGGTATCCCCATCATGGTCTTGACCCCTTTTGTTATATTATCACTTTTTAGGTTCTTTAACTAGACTCTAAGAGCTTGGTCAATTGCTTAGCTATGTATCTCTGCATCTGCTTCCATAAGCTACTGGATGAAGGTTCTATGGTGACAATTAAGGTAGTCCCTATCCTGATGTCAGAGGAAGGCTGTTTCAGACACCCTCTCCACTATTCCTTAGAGTCTTAACTGGGGTCATTCTTGTTGATTTTTAGGAATTTTCCTTGCGCCAGCTTTTTCACTAACCCCAAAGTGACTTCCTCTATCAAGATTATCTCTTTCCTTTTTCTCCCTCTCTGTCCTTCCACCAACTTGACCATCTTGTTTCCTCAAGTTCTCCTCTCTCCTCCACTTCACCATCCTCCATCCTCTTCCATCTTTCCTCTCTCCCTCCACTCCCAATTTACTTAGCCGATCTTGTCTATTTCTTCTTCCGAGGGGGATCCATGTATGTCTCTCTTAGGCTCCTCCTTGTAACCTAGTTATTCTGGGGTTGTGGATTATAGGCTGGTAATCCTTTGCTTTGTCTAATACACCCTTATGAGTGAGTACATATCATGTTTATCTTTCTGGGTCTGTGTTACCTCACTCAGAATCTTTTTTTTTCTAGTTTCATCTGTTTGCCTACAAATTTCAAAGTGTCATTATTTTTTTACCACTGAGTAAATGTACCATTGTGTAAACTTACCACATTTTCTTTATTAGTTTTTCTGTTAAGGGGCATCTAGTTTTTTCCCCCATGTTCTAGCTATGACAAATAATGCTTCTGTGAACATAGTTGAGCAAATGTCCTTGTGGTATAAGTGTGCATCCTTTGGGTATATGATCAAGAATGGTACTTCTGGGTCTTGATGTAAATTGATTTCCAATTTTCTAAGAAACCACCATACTGATTTCCAAAGTGACTGTACAAGTTTGCACTCCCATCAGCAATAGAGGAGTGATCCCCTTACTCCACATGCTCTCTAGCATAAACTGTCATCAGTGTTTTTTGATTACAGCCATTCTTAGTGTTGTAAGATGGTATCTCAGAATTGTTTTGATTTGCATTTCTCTGATTGATAAGGATGTTGAGCAAGTCCTTCACTGCCTTTTGGCCATTTGAGCTTCTGTTGAAAATTCTGTTTAGATCTTTACCACATTTTAAAATTTGATTGTTTTGATATTTTGATGTCTAGTTTCTTGAGTTCTTCATATATTTTGGAGAGCAGTTTTCTGTCTGATATGGGAATGGTGAAGATCTTTTCCCATTTTGTAGTCTGCTGTTTTGTTTTGTTGACTGTGTTCTTTTCTTTGTAGAATTCTCTCAGTTTCAGGAGGTCCCATTTATTGATTATTGATCTCAGGGTCTATGCTACTGGTCTTATAATTAAGAATTGGTTTCCTGTGCCAGTGTGTTCAAAGCAACTTCCCACATTCTCTTCTATGAGGTTCAAAGTGGCTGGATTTATATTGAAGCCTTTGATCCATCTGGACTTGAGTTTGTGCTTGGGGATAGACAAGGATCTATTTTCGTTCTTCTTCATGTCCACATTCATAATCTGGAAATTTGAAGAAACAGTTTTTAAGATGTTTAAATTTGTAATACTATGAGACATTCCAAATTTTATAAGATAATTTATTAACAGCGACCTCTGAGTTCCAGCCTCAGTGTCCCCTCTGTATTCAGAAGAAGACTCACAGCAAGGGCGGGACTAAGAAAGATCTGAAGGAGAAAATGAACTTTCTGATAAGTACTTTTTCTGCATCAGTTTCTTTATTCTTGTCTTGCTGATCACTCTTTCTGTAAACTGTCTAGTTTATATACACACACACAAAATAAAGGCAAATTCTCTGAGCTTTATTTTTGAAGTTTCCAACTATGATATATTTGAAAGGTTCTTTTCTTGATGGCTGATCCTGCCAAATGGGAGATAGTTTCAGGGAGGTGGCTTCTAATGTATGTCTCCTTGGATGGCCCTTTCAAATCTCTGATCACACTGATGGCTAGAAAATAGCAGGCAAGCAACTTCTCCCCCACCCCATTCACAAGACTATAAATATCTTGGTAGTTTATTGACTTTTAAAATATACTTGGTCTCTTTTTAAAATCACAGACTTCCTAATGAACAGATAGATTTTAGGTGTAGTTTTCCACAAATGGAACATGATTGGCAAAGCCCGTTCTCAGTAATAACTAGTTTCTCTGGTAAATAATTAGATGGAAGATTTTATGATGTTATTTAAGATATTCATCAATCTTATTACAGGGCAAGGTCAGTTCGGGCACCCTCTCCTCTATTACTTAAGGTCTTAGCTGGGGTCATCCTTGTGGATTCCTGGCAATTTCTCTAATGTTGGGTTTCTTGCTAGCCCAATAATGGCTCCCTCAACCAAAATATCTCTTTCCATGCTCATTTCTGTCCTTCCCCCATCTCGACAATCCCATTCTCTCAAGTTCTCCTCCTACCTCCCTTTCTCCCCTCATTTTCCCTTACACCCTCCCTTCTTCCTCCACCCCCATGCTCTTAATTTTGCCAGGCAATCTTGCCTATTTCACCTTTCCAGGTGGATCTATAAATGCTTTTTCTTAGGGTTCACCTTGTTACTTAGCTTTCTAGGATCATGGACTATAGACTTGCTATCCTTTGCTTTACAGCTAATATCCACTTATGAGTATATAGCATGTTCATCTTTCTGGGTCTGCGTTACCTCACTCAGGATGTTTTTTTTTCTAGTCCTATCCATATATATGTAAATTTCAAGATATCATTGATTTTTACTACTGAGTAGTACTCCATTCTGTAAGTGTACAACATTTTCTTTATCCATTCTTCGGTTGAGGGGCATCTAGGTTGTTTCTGGTTCTGGCTTTTACAAATTATGCTGCTGTTCTTTTCCAGTAGTCAGACTGGTGAATCTCTTAAATGTCACCATAGAGCCTTCATCCAGCAATTAATGGGAAACAGAGGCAGAGACGTGAAGCAGAGCAATGGGCTGAGCTCTTAAAGTCCAGATGAAGGGTGGGAGGAGTGAGACTATGACCAAAGGGTTCAACACCATGATGGGGACACCCACTAAAGCAGTTTATCTGAGCTAATGGGAATTCAACAACTCCACCTGGATAGAAAAGGAACCAGCATAGGACCAAACTATACCTCTGATGATGGGTTGTATAACTAACTGCGGTAGACTGCAGGGCCACTGGCAGTGAGACTAGGATTTATCCCTACTGCTTGTATTGGCTTTTTGGGAACCCATTCTCTTTGGATGGATACCTTGCTGAGTCTAGATAAGGTAGGGAGTGCCTTGCACTTTCCCCAAAGCAATCTGCCTTACCCCCTCTGAGGAATGGATGGAGGATGGGGAAGGGGGAAGGTGGAGGGAATGAGAGGAAGAGAGGGAGTGGGAACTGGGACTGGTATGCAAAATGAAAAACATAGTTTGTGGGTTTTTTTAAAGAAGAAATGATAATTAGGTATAAACAAATGGTTAAAGCCCTTGCAAGTTTTGAAAATATAAGAAAATATTTTAGAATATATAAAGGTCTGAGGATGTGAAAGCTTAATTTTGAGTGTCTCAGAAAATGATTGAAGATGTATAATGAAATCGTTAATATATAAGTAAGTTATTTAAGGTATGTGAAAATGTGAAATGTTTTAGTTTTGTGCATTTTATATGCTATTGTTACACTAAGATTTCAAAAGTTCTGATTTTTAGCATTAATAAATTAAGTTCTGATAAGCTGATAGAGCTCTGACTATTTACCGTTCAGTCATGAGATGACAATATTAAATTTTCTTTGGTTGTCTTCTAGGTATGAACTTGAAGCTATATTTCATCAGACCAAAACACATATCAGGCTCTCTAGGCATAGGAAAATGTTCATGCTTTTTAACCCAAAGCCATAGCCTTTTCTATGGTGCCAAAGTGTAAATCTTCTCCAACTCTTTTACAGACACCATCCAGGGAGCACTTGTGAACTGCAAGCTACTGATCTCTGAACTTGCTGAAAGTTTGTATGAATCAGTCTGGCCAATGTAATTGCTCTGTTTCCCTTCTCCTTACTGGATGTGGTTCAGAAGAGGGCTGCCTTTCTCAACCTTTCCACGATATCCAACCTGAACCACTGCATCCTTTGTGCCACCTTGGACCAGCTTCTCCTCATGGTGGTACCCTTGTGAACTCTTTTGAAGCCTCCCCACCCCGCCTTCAACTCCACTCCAAGCTCATTCTTCCCTGATCCAGGGCATCCCCTTTTCCAGGAGCTCCTGGACTCTCAGTTTTCCTTCTGCTCCTTGGGTTCACCCCCATCTACAACACCACTAATCTGTCAGCAGCAGTCATGTGAACATCCCTGTGAGAGTTCTTGCAGTGTAGTGTATTACAGTCATAAAGACCAGCACAGTTCAGGTAATAAGGGAGAGATCATCCATGGAGTCAGTGAACGAATCACTCAAATTGATTTTCTATCTCAGGGAGTAAAGCTTAATTCTCTGAGGCTGGAAAGGGGGGGGGGAACTTAACTCTCTGGTCCAACAAAAAGAGAAACACAGATATACAACACACACACACACACACACACACACACACACACACACCTCCAACATGTAAGGATCTCACTTGGGTGGTGATGAACGACAAACCTTCAACAGATCAGAGAAACTAAAGAAGAGATGCATAAAAGATTAATTACTGGGCAGACAAACAAACACATGGGGATGTTCCTGAAGACCAAATTTATTTCTATAGCTTGTTCTACTCTATTTTTGTTCTGTTATTCTACCCTGATGTTTCCTTTCTGTCTCTCTTGATGTCTTCTGTCTAATTCCTTCCTACTACACCTTTCTATATTTTATGTATTACAGGTAAAAAACAAGTTGTTCCAAGAACCCACAAACACTCATCCCCAAGAAAACAACGTATTTTTCTCAGTCCACTCTTTTGCGGTTAGTTTGCATTTTGCAGTTATAACAAAAGGATATATCACTTTATTAGTAATTAATCAATTAATTAATTAGTGTGTTTCTTTGGACTTTCTAAATAGGATTTCTTTGTGTAACAGTACTATCTATGCTGGAACTAACTCTGTAGACCAGGCTGGCCTTGAACTCACAAAGATTCACCTGCCTCTACCTCCGAATTGCTGCTATTAAAGCTATATGCCACCACCACCTGGGAAAATAATCTAATTCTTTTTGTTTTTTGAGAGAGGGCTCCTGTTGTGAAACAATGGTCATATACTTTGTAAAGATTTGTCACTTGTATTTAATAAAATGCTGGCTGGTCAGTAGCCAGGTAGGAAGTATAGGTGGGACAACTATCTAACCAACATATGAAGGCTATCAAAGACTCAATGGAGTCCTTGATCTCTCTTAAAGACCATTTCACCTCAGTGGTTCAAGTGACACTGCAGAATTGCGTAGTACTGGAAGTCCTCAGCATAGGCAAAGGAGGTACTGGCATGTTTCTTGGGAAAGAATGCTGCTACTGCATCATCAAGTTGGCCTGGTGGAGACCTGGACTGAGTCACTCCAGAAACTGGAGAAGGACCTCAGATAGTGTAACCAACCCACCTCCAATCCCTTACAATGGTGAAAGTCTTCACATTTTGTATTGTTCAACCCTATTATGGGACCAGTCATTCCCATTTTTCTATTTTTCTTCTAGACCCTCTCCTTTTCCACTTTTTCCAGGATTGGATTTCTGAGGTCTCCAGGATGTCAGTTAGCCAAACACTCCTTCACTCATACCTCCCTTTAAACACCAGCCCATCAACTCCCTACTACTCTTTCCCACATAGTCCATGCCAACAGGAAGTAGCCAGATCTGAACTGGTGCCTACATTCCCAAATAATTTGGGATGTTTGGTTGAATCCTTGAGCTAGCTTGTCTCTGCATGGTCCAGGAAGCCCCCCCCCCAAATCCTGGTCACTCTGAGAGTCTCCAAACAAAGGAAGAAAACTCAAAGTCCAATTCGACATTACTGGCAGTTATTGCAGCTTCCTTCTCTAAAGTTGCCAGCTGACCAAATCCCTGCCTAAATGCTCAGCTTTTGACCACATTTGAGCATAAACCCAACTTGTGGTAAACGTATCATCACTCTTCCCTACAATCTATAAAATCTCTAACCTTAGCACAGGGGTACAGCTTCTCTGTTCTCATTCTCTGAAACCAGGGAACCTGTCTCAGAGTTGTTTTGCTCTCATTAAACCTGTTGATATACTTTTTCAGTTTGGCTTTATCTCACTCAATATGTCGCTGAAGAAATGTATTATCTGGGGGCAGAAAACCTATTAATATCTTCCAATCCACTAAACATGTTTGTAATTGCTATATTGAATTCCTGTCCTGTGTGTCAGCTAACTTGCTCTTCTTGGGCATGTTGCTTTTCTAGAGGAGGAATCTTGTTTTGGTTGTTTGTGTTTGTGCTTTTGTTGTGGGATATAGACATCTGGAGTTGGGGTGTTTTGATATTCATTTCTATTTACTTGGTCTCACCTTTGTTAAGTAGCTTTGTGTATCCTTGTTAGTTCTTACCTCTTTATGTCATTATGTCTCTTGCTGACCAAACCTTTCCTAGTGCCTGGAATGCAGCCCTTGCTATCTCTATCCACCTCTTGATATCTGATATAGTTCCCTCCTTTGAATTGAGTTTCAACAGATAAAGTTGACTGTTTACTTAAAGTTCTGATTCTTTATTAACAGTGTTTAAATCCTTGAGCTCCCTTCCTATGTGTTGTATCTCAGTCTTCTCAATATTTACTTTCACTAAGGTCTTCACTTACTTCCACCACTCAATTTACCATGGCCTGCATAACTACAACAACAAAATGACAAGCATATGAGACACTTGTCTTCAGTTGCCTTCTTTACAACTCTGAAACCAAGACAATGAAACACTCCTCAGAACAATAGCTGAAAGTGTTTGAGATGAGATGTTTCAAGAGGATTCTAGTCATCACATAAAGGGATAGGCTGTGAAATTATGACATTAAAAAATATCTCCATCTACAGAAAGAAGTAAACTACAGGAGACAGCAACAGCATTTGGGATACTTTGGCCATGTTCTGAGAATGAATGACGACAGACACCTGAAGATAACACTGCCTAAAGGAATGCACAGGATAAGGTGAAGAGAAAGGCACAAGAAACACTGGATAGACAGCATAAAGGAAGATTGTGGAACCATGGGTGTGACAATAACACAAGCATCCAGGACTGCCCAGAATAGGAACAATGGAGAACCACCATAAATGGGCTGCCCATGCATGCTTAAGCATTGCTGAGGTCTAAATGATGACAATTATGATGATGATTGCTCTTACCACAATCTTGAAGGTTGTTAACCAGCTGAGTGATGCTTGGTTTTCAATCTGGAGGTCACTCTGGGATTCCCAATTCCAGACTCCAAATGGTCCCACAATGGCCACCTAGAAGGTTGAGTGGAGGGGATGGGCTCTGGAGTTCTTTAGTGTCATGGGCCAATTTCTACATGGTCTGGAGCCCATCAATGGATGCTGTGGCTGTCAATCCAGTGGGTAGGGGATGTGATTCTGGGATGACTAACAGGGTAGTGCAGTATTTAATGTGAACTGAGACTGTGGTTCCATCATGGAGTTTCAGAGTCTGTACTTAGCCTTCAAAAGTTCTGTATGGTGGGGTGGGTGCTAAGGGAGGACACAGAGAGGCAGAGACTCCAGTTTACAGTTTTTTACATACTGCTTTAGACAAGCTGATGCAAGCAGTTCTAATATTTGGTGAATTGTTTCACTCTCTCTCATTTAATTCTCCACTCGGCTAAGCTATCTGTTTCTGTTATACGTTGGAAAAACCTATGACTTGATAAGAAACAAATGTATTAAACAACAACCTTGACTTAACTGAGGCTCTTCAAGGCCATCTATTTTATAGCTACTCACTAGGTATGTACTAAAACCTAGAACAAAAGAATTATCAACCTGCTTCCCAAATAAATGAGACTTCATAATAGTATAATGGTTCCACAAAGAGTAATTAAGATTTAACATCACATTATAGTTTCAACTTTTATTGACTGTCTCCCAGCATCAACCACAGAGATATTTCTTCATAATATAAAAATGTTCTGCTTTCATTAATTTTTTTTCAACCTTGAGTAAGGATATTGTTTTGCAAACAAGTGCTAATAATACTTGTATTATTCAAATTGCTTTAACTTTAGTAAATAAATCTGTAATCTGTCATTTTTTTTGCATCAAATGTTTCTTTTTTTCTGTTGATTTGAAAATCCCAGCAACTTTTATGTAGTAGTGACAGATTTAATTTCTGCTACAAGCCATGGACAGCTGTAAATCTTAGCAAGAACAGTTATGCTGAAAAAAAAGAATCTTTAATAAAAAATTGAGATTATATTTGGTCAGAAAATCAGGCTCAGCATATGTATTTCAAAAGGAAATAAACACTTTCCTAAAGCTATAAGCAGATTAAGCTACACTTTTCATAATTTTTACTTTTGCTACTATATTTTATTGGATTTTTAATCAATATTAAAATACAAAATATTAGGGCAAATTTACATTGTCTTCTTTAAGAATGATTTTGTCTATGTTGTGATCAAGAGAGATCACAACTCTTGAAATCTAATTTTAAGCAAGCGGTTTTACAATTTTCATATTTATTTTCAATATTCATAATTTGTTTCCTCTGTAAATTAAGTTAAAAGCACATCTGTGACAACATATTTAACAGATTCTAATCTACTGTAAATTCACCTTGGCAATATTTGTAATGTTGAGCTCCTTTTAAATGGGAACTATATGGTAGATAATTAATGCATAGGTAACGAGAAACTAGAATAGTAAACAAACAAATAAATAAATAGATAAATGTAAGTAATATTTCAAAACTTAATAAACTTTACTCACAAAAGAAAAGTAGGACCAGGTGGTGATGGCGCACTCCTTTAATCCCAGAACTTGGGAGGCAGAGGCAGGTGGATCTCTGTGAGTTCTAGGCCAGCCTGGTCTACAAGAGTTATTTCCAGGACAGGCGCCAAAGCTACAGAGAAACCTGTCTCAAAAAAAAAAATGTAGAAAAAGTTTGAAAATATTTGGATGTGGTAACATAAAGAAATCAACCTATAATTTGCTATTAAAATCATGTTTCTAATACAAGTAAGGGACATTGTAAATACATAATCAATGCTTCTTAATTAAAATGATTAACAATATAAATAAGTATAAATAATACTGTTCTACTCTTATAGAGTTGAAGGCCTAAAACCATTCTTATTATGTTCCCATTTTCTATCTTACTTAAACCCGTGAATTTCACTGCACTGAAATACTCTTGACTATAATGATGTGCAATTGAATGCATCTAAAGTTTACACTATGATCAATTTTAGAAGAATAAAAATTCATGATATTTTTGCTTTAAACCAAATGATATATGTGGATGAATAATATAACTCATTACATAGGATTATGTATTTATAATTTGCTATATTAATAGGTAATTGCTAATCACTTGCTTCAGAGATTCCCATCTATCAGAAGTATGCCCAGTTAGACTTGCCTTCAGTTTCTAACATTATTTTGCTATCAGAACATGACCATCACCAGTGTTAGAATTATATCCTGCAGTGAAAGTTTATCTGTTTGCTCAATTTTGTATGTTTTCTTCCCATATTATCATTACCCTAGTAAACCTTAAACAATCTATTTTATAATATAAATTGGTTTTACATGTCAAATTGTTCAGTTTGGGAAATGCCTCGGACTTTAAACCAATACATTATTAATTCAATATTCTTAAGTAGGGACCAACTCGATATACGAAATACTCTGTAGGATAAAGCAGACATATTTAAGATCAAATGATACGATGTAAACGATTATGAAAAAAAGTTTTCACAAAATATTAGTTATCTATTAGTATATCTTCATTCTTTCAACTTATTTTCTATGGATAATTTTAAAATAATTTACATTAAATAAATAATATTTATTATTATTATTAAGAACTGAAATAAAATGTATCATGTTCATATTTCCAGTACTTAAGCCTAAATAGTTAGTTGCATAAATGTGAAAGAAAAAGGTTATATACAACAGTGGTTAATGTTCTGTGATTATTAGTGTTGATGTTCACAATCTGCACTTACAAGTCTCAAGTAACATGTGTGAATAATTTGATAGATGTGGTTATCTTTCAGGCATATCTGTGATATGTCACCCTAATAAAGTTAAATGAGGTAGGAAGGTCCACCCTAAAAGTGTGCACTACCAGTTCCTAGTCTTGGGACTTGGATTCCATAAAAAGCAGACATTTACTTCACTAGAAACATTGACTGCTCTCTGCTTCCAGACTACAGAGGCAATGAAATTGCTTGCCATTAGCTTCTATTGCCTTGGCTTCCCAATCATAACAGACTTTAACCTCCAAAAGTGAATTAACAGCACACCCATCATCCTTAAATTGCTTTTTTCTGGGTATCTTATCAGAGCAACAGGAAAAACACTTAAGACATCATTGTGGAGGTTTGAAAGAAAATGACCCCCCAAAAAGAGAGTGGCATTTTTAAGAGATGTGGCCTTGTTGGAGTATCTGTGGTATTGTTGGAGGAAGTGTGTCACTTTGGAGGTAGGCTTTCACATCTCATATGTGCTGACGATATTTCCCAATATCTCAGACCAGTTGCTGTTACACGCAAGATGTAGGACTCTTGACCACTTCTCCAGCATCGTATCTGTCAGCGTACCACCACGTTGCACCGTGATGACAATGGACTGAACCTGTCACTGTAAGTGAGCCACCTCAATTAAATGGTTTCCTTTCTAAGAGTGACAATGGTTTTGATGTCTCTTTACAACAACAGAAACTCTAATTAAGACAATAATGATCACATGTAATAGTACAGGATGTGAATTATACTAATAAAATAAAGTCGTCGGTAAGTCCATAGAAAGGAGCCTTCTGAATATATGTGTATACAGAGAACATTAGTAGAATGCTTTATATGTATGTTCAGTTATTAAGAAATATAGTAATTATTTTCTTAAATAATACATGGAAATATTAATAGATAATTTTAAACCACAATCCAAAATATAGCAAATAGGAAGAGATACTATAAAAATAACACTACTTTCCATGATGGGTTTACATATTTATTTCTACTTTTTTGTTCTGCACGTCTTCTCAGGAAGTCTGTGAAATAGAAAAGCACACTATACCTCACATGGATTTAGGCTTAGCTGATCAGGCCTGACTGTTCTGCCAGTGGAGAGAAACAAACAGACTTCACATGGATTTTTTTTCTTATTTAAATAAATTTTTTACAGGTTTTTTTTTGTTTTTTTTTTTTTTTTGATTTTTGAGACAGAGTTTCTCCATAGCTTTTTGGTTCCTGTTCCGGAACTAGATCTTGTAGACTATGCTGGCCTTGAACTCACAGAGATCCGCCTGCCTCTGCCTCCCAACTGCTGGGATTAAAGGCATGCGCCACCACCGCCCAATAGTTTTTTTGTATTTCAACAAACATTTCAGAATTATACCACATCACTGCTATTTTTTTATACGACCATTTCATACAATAGATATTACTGAGGTTTATAACCAAAACATCTGACTTGGGTTGAATGACTGTCCCCCAATCAAAGAGTTGGTCAGAAATTAGCCTCAGATACATATTTAATGTCTGCACACATTTCTCTTATTACATGAGTGATCTCAGGCTTCCTCTGTATTTTGTGTCAAGGTGTTTAACTTAAGAAAATATTTTATAAATTCATCTATGAACAAAGATTTTATCTAGTTATATGTAAACCATTTTTTGGTCTATGAGAAAATAAAATTCCTTGGATACTTCATTAAAATAATACAGGGGGAGAAAACACTAATCGTTTATCCAATACTAAATGGTCATTCCTGAGAATGTACAGACAATAACATTACATAAATTGCACAAATTGAGTAGGTAATATTTAGGAATGTATGTGTATGTATGTTCATTCATGTAACAGCAATTAGTGAAAATGGAGACCATAAATCTGAAAGAGAGCAAAGAAGGATGTATAGGAGGCTTTGAAGGGAGACAATAAAAGGGTGAATGTTATATTATAATCTCAAAAATAAAAGAGATAAAATACGCGGCCAATTTTCAGAAACTATTTCTGAAATGTTTAAAAACCTTAAATGCTTTCTATCTTTCTGTTTGTGTTCTGTCCACAATTCGTGTCTTTTTCACCCTAGAGCAATAACATGAATATGAGAAAGGAATTGAAATATAAATGTAAAGGTCAACCAATGCTTTCATAACTAGCATTAAAATTCGATTTTATAGAAAACACATGGACATGACACCATCATTTATCTAACCCCAAAGAAAAAAATCTTCCAGAATATTTTTCAAAACATTTATTTTGAGACTTTCCAATTACTTCTTCATCTACAGGTCCTTCTGGCTATCTTAAAGTAGATTAAACCGGTTAGCTAATTTAAATCATATCAGTATAATTTATTAGATAGATACCTGAATGAGGCTATTACCCAACTGATTTTTAGAACATTATCTAAAATAAGTGTTAGAATTATTTTATACATTAACCAAAATATTATACATATTACAGAAACAAAAAATCACAAGCATTAATTGCTTTTTCAAAATTTATTGAAATACCAATGAAACAGGATACAAATGGAAGAAATTATACAGAGAGCTTGATTTGTTTGTTTGCACATTCCATCCAGTGTGCTGCTTCTGTCCCTGGAAGTCTTGTATTTGATTATGACCAGCCTATTCTCTGGTATCTCCTTACCAATCATGTTTTCCCTGTCACTTCTTACTATCATAGGAGGAGAGTGATTAGTTGTCACATTTCACAAATACAAAGTTGATCTTCTCCAAATTACACTTGTAACTATAGTTTTCTCTTTTTGCACTATTTGTCCACTCTCTGAAGACATGGTGCCCTTGTTACTGAATGGCAATCCACCCACTTTTTAATTTCCTAGCTACCTGACTCTGCCTCTCGAGAGTCTTAGGACTTGCAATAAATGATCTCCCCCACCGTATCTCCTCTCTCATTAGTGAACTTGTGCACAGCCTTAGAAAACTATCTTTCCCAAAAAGGCTCAGGTAACTGTGGATGGTGGCATAACTGGACAATTCATCCTGGATTGTATAAGAAAGCTGAATGAGACAGCTATGAGGAGAAAGCCAGTGAGCAATACTCCTTCACAACCCCTAAATTTGTTCCTGCCTCACGTTCCTTCCTTGAGTCTCCCCTGACTTCCTCAGTGATGGAATATGAGCTGAATACTGTAAAATGAAATAAACCCTTTCTTCCCCAACTTTCTTTAGGTCACAATGTTTGATCAGAACAATAAAAACATGAATATAGAAATTTATAGCAGAACATGAGTCACTGCTATCAGATAACAGAAATTTTCGTGCCTTCTCTGTTATTTACCTATCCTGTGATGTTTTGATTCACTTATATGCTCAAAACAGTACTTTCAAGTGATCGTGAGTTGAAGTCATGAGTCATCATAATTTTTTTTCTCTTACATATTTGACTAACTAGAAAAATTTTACATAGTAGCAGGAAGTTGACCGAGTTCTGTTTCCAGCTATTTTGATAGGCTATCTCAATGAAAGCACCATAGGAGAGCAAGGATTTATTTGGCTTACAGTTCATCAATGAGAGGCAGACAAGGTGAAAAGTAGTTAAAGCATCTGGCACACATGGAAGTTTCTTCTCATTTACCTTCTCCTCTCTTACACATTTCAGAAACTTATTTCAGCCCCAACACAATTAATGTGATCACAATAATCCCTCAAAGACATGCTGACATGCCTAACTAATCTAGACAATCCTTCATTGATTTCCTTTCTTGGTGATTTTATATGTGTCAATTTGGCAATTAAAACTGATTGTCTTAAGCATATACTGTCAAAAGTAAAACTGTCAAAAAGACACTTCTTGAATTATGTTATTGGAGCTTTGAAATATGTTAAATGATACTCACAGTTAGAGAGTGAATTATACCAGAATTTCAAAAATGAAAATATTGACAATGTGTTTTTGAGTTCAGGAAATGACTGAAGTTTTAGGTGCTACTGGATTGATTTAACATTTACAAGAGCTATTGAAATTTGATAGTAATATCAAAGTGAACTTACCCTGGGAAAAATTATTACTAATTTTCCTTCTCTGAAGTGTATTTTTGACAGAAATATTTACATATGTTTACAGAAGAAATACAAAATGTTGTTTTTGGTTAAGATCATTAAAATGACATTCTATTGTTAGATCCAAGCTGAACTAGTTGATAAATAGTTCTTATAGTACTATGCTAAATATCCATAAGAATATAACAGTTGTCAAAAATAGCAATAACTTCACGTAACAAATATACTATACAGGAAAACAGAGTAGTTGCTTTAAAAGTCGATGCTATGATTGTATTCATATGTATTCAGAATGCAAACCTAATCTATTATATTAAGTTCAGCCTATTAGTTATCTTTGACTGGGATATCATAAGGAAGGAATGGCAAGGTATGTTAGAGTACCAAAACTGTGCTAGTTCTTTACCTGGGTTGTATTACAGGTGATTTTGTGCAAACCTGTTTCTTTCTAATAATGTGATATTTCAATATATTGTAAATCATAATGGAAAAGATGTTTTTCTCTTCGTCTTATCTCTTCCCAGTATTTAGAATATGGATGTGAATGGTGCTGCACAAAGCAGTCTTTTTTTTAAAATTTATTTATTTATTAAGGATTTCTGCCTCCTCCCGCAACCGCCTCCCATTTCCCTCCCCCTCCCCCGATCAAGTCACCCTCCCTCATCTGCTCGAAGAGCAATCAGGGTTCCCTGACCTGTGGGAAGTCCAAGGACTGCCCACCTCTATCCAGGTCTCATAAGGTGAGCATCCAAACTGCCTAGGCTCCCCCAAAGCCAGTACGTGCAGTAGGATCAAAAACCCATTGCCATTGTTCTTGAGTTCTCCGCAGTCCTCATTGTCCTCTATGTTCAGCGAGTCCGGTTTTATCCCATGCTTTTTCAGACCCAGGCCAGCTGGCCTTGGTGAGTTCCCGATAGAACATCCCCATTGTCTCAGAGATGAGATAAAATTCTCAGACTGACAAAGCAGAGAAGTATGCTGTTTCCGGAAGACATGAAGTCACTATGCTACACTACTGCTGAACTGTCACCTCACTGCTTCTAAAGTCAGAAATCTAAGATGTTTTCTAAGCCTTGAAGAATATAAGAAAAATTGAAGTTTATCCTATCAGTTTGCCCTGATTATACCAGATTATTTTTGCCTAATAGCAAAAACCAAAGTATGAAATTTATCCAGATTGCATATGAACTATTGATTATCTTCACTAGTTCCACTATAGATGGTTCCCATGACAGAATAGAGAAAAAGATGTAGGTTTAAATATTTACAGATTACCATTCACAATGCCATCTCGTTTCTTGCAGAGACAATATCTAATCAAAATATCTGGGATAGTCACAAATTCTGACTCTTCCAAAATCTGATAGAATCTGCTTGGTAATTAATTGTATAGGTTACACACATTCTACTAGGAGGATTTTAGTCCTACTTTTCATAAATAAAGAAATGTTTGGTTAAAAATAAAACACAAAAATAATGAAGAACTTGTAGTTTATAAGAACTCTAATTACAGTTTGACTTTGTAATGAGCAGTTGTGTATAGTCAAAGTTTATTGAAACCACCTGACCATTAGAAACATGTCTTGCCATCACTGATCATACAGTTTCACACTTTTGCTAATCCTCTCAGAAATACAAGTAATAAATGCTTGCTGGAATTATGATATAAGAATCCTCAAAAAGTAGCTTTTATGTTAAGTAAATCTTAAATTGGAAGGTCATTGCCCAGTAAGTGAATCAAAAATTTTTGATTCTAAAAATAAAATTTTTCTAAAAATAAAATTTAAGCTCTATTGTTTCTGTGCTATGCCTGTTCTTACTCCTGGTTCAAAATCAAACATTTTGAAAACATTTTGTTTTTTTCTATGTGAATCTTAATAATGTTATGATTATATTTGTTCCCTCCAACTTTTCCCAGATCTACCTTCCTTCCTTAACTACTCAAATTTCTGCATTTCTTATTTTCGTCAATACCAAATTGTGTTACCAAAAATTCATGGATGTGTGTTTTTTCTGGTATTTCCCTTGAATGTGGTCATCTTCTCAGGGGCTATATTTTTACTGAAATTGGCTATCTTAGCAGGGCCCATACATAGGTATGGGTCCATTCTACTTGAACTAAACATCACAGAGTTGGAACTTACATTTGGTCCTTCAAGGTTATTGTCAACAGTTCAAATAAAAAGTATGGCTAATATAACACCTGGTATTAATATAATACCTTGTATTAATATAATACCTGGTATTTCAGGTATTAAAAAGTAGATCTGTCTCTACCTCAAACAAAAGTCAAAGGATCCAACTAGATTCCTACTCCCTTCATGAGATAACTATGGATTCCACCCAGGCAGTGGTTGACCTACAGAATATTTCGGTCTAGGGTGCAGGCACTACTTGTCTTGTTCTAGCTACAGAATGTTTAACTAAGAATGTAGCCCATGATCCTTCGACTGGTTTGTTTTTTCCTTGTATCATGTTAATAAAGTTTTTTTTTTCTTATCTTACTCTTACCTTTAGGGGTCAGGGTATTCGAGAGAATAAAAATTAAATGCAGGCGATTTTCAATATTCACTAGAACTCCTTCTTGATGTTTTCCTATGTTTCTGTTTTATTATTTTCACTTGCATCTTCATTCTCTTTTCTTAGTTTTCTGATCCCCATGCCCGTATTCTGGTAAAGAGCATTCTTGTCAAAGCTGGTCTCCCATAACAATCCCTCTCCAAGTAGCTATTCATTTTGGAAATTCTCCATCTGGGGGTTAGAATTCATGACCAACTTTTCTCTCTATGCTGGAATTTTTTTATGGAATTTGCTTGCACTGACTGGTCTTTTGTATGGTGTCACAGCAATTGTAAATTCATATGAGCAGCTATCATGCTGTCTAGGAAAAAACCCTGTTTCTTTTTGATCATCTACCACCTTTGGATCTTAGATTCTTCCTGTCTCCTCTTCTACAATGATTCATGAACACGGGGTAGCAGCAGTGTGTTATATATTTTCTATCGTTTAATAAATATTCTGCAGTAGCTTATTGTCTGTACCTTCACCAGTTACGCATCTCTGTGTTAATTCCCATCTACTGCAAATAGACATTTTTCTGATGAGGGCTGATAGATACATTAATCTATAGGCATAATGGTACTTCATTAGGAATTGGTTTAATACCATTTCCCTGTAGCAAATAATAGTAGTAGGTTCTTCCCAAAGATATGTATTGTACCTAATTAGAGCATTCTTTTTTTATTATTGAGTTTTACTGAACTCTATAACGTTTTTCTCTGCTCCTCTCCCTGCCTCTCCCCTACCCACTTCAACCTTCCCACACGGTCCCTATACTCCCAATTTACTCAGGAGATCTTGACTTTTTCTACTTCCATGTAGATTAGACCTATGTAAGTCTCTCTTACTATCCTCATTGTTTTCTAAGTTCTCTGGGATTGTGGTTTGTAGGCTGATTTTCTTTGATTTATGTTTAAAACCCACCTATGAATTAGTACATGTGATAATTGTCTTTGTGTGTTTGGGTTACCTCACTCAAAATAATGTTTTCTAGCTTCATCCATTTGCCTGCAAAATTCAAGATGTCGTTGTTTTTTTCCTCTGTGTAGTATTCTATTGTGTAAATGTATCATATTTTCCTTATCCATTCTTCAGTTAAGGAACATTTAGGTTATTTCCAGGTTCTGGCTATGACAAAGAATGCTGCTATGAACATAGTTGAGCACATGTCCTTGTGGCACAATTTAGCATCCTTTAGATAAATACCCAAAATTGTATTACTGGGTCTTGAGGAAGGTTGTTTCCTAATTTTCTGAGAAACCGCCACACTGACATCCAAAGGATCTGTACCACCTTGCATTTCCACCAGCAATGCAGAAGTGTTCCCTTTTCCCCACAACATCTCCATCATAAGTTGTCACCAGTGTTTTTTAACTTGGCCATTCTTACATGTGTAAGATCAAATCACAGAGTTGTTTTGATTTGCATTTCTAATTAGAGGATTCTTGGCCCAGTATTATGCAAAGTATGGATTCCATCTTATGTATCAGTACTTAAACCTACTCTGAAAGTCATTGTTTACTTCTATGATGTACATGCCACTAATGTCTCCAAAAGTAGGTATGTCTTCCCAGGACAGACATCATTGTAGCCACAGGGTTCACACCAGCTTGTTTCTTAAGTCCATTTGATTGGAAATTTTTTTCCCCAATCCTTTATTCTGAGCCGTTGTCTGTCATAGAGGTTGAGGTGTGTTTCTTGTATGCTGCAGAAGGATGGATTTTATTTTCATATCCAATCTGTTAGCCTGTGTCTTTTGATAAGTGAGTTAAGTCTATTTATATTAAGGGATATTAATGACCAGTGATTACTATCTCCTGTTAATTTAGTCTTAATTGTTGGTGATATTAATTTATGTGTGTGTGTTTCCCTTCTTCGGGATTTGCTGCTGTGAGAACATCAAGAGTCTGTACTTTTGTTGATGTAGTCTACTTCCTTGGGTTGGAGGCTTCCTTCTAGTACTTTGTCTAGGGCTGGGTTTGTGGCAAGGTATTGGTTACATCTGTTTTTGTCATGGAATATCTTGTTTTGTCCTTCTAATGTGATTGAAAGTTTTACTGGGTACAGTCTGGGCTGGCATTCTTGTTCTCTTAATGCCTGCATAACACTTGACCAGGACCTTCTGGCTTTCATTGTCTCCATTGAGAAGTCAATTGTAATTCTGGTAGGTCTTCATTTATATTTTACTTGGCCTTTTTCCTTTGCAGCTTTTAATATTCTTTCTTTATTCTGTATGTTTAGTGTTTTGATTATTATGTGGTGAGAAGAGTTTTTTTTTTTTTGATCATGTCTATTTGGTCTTCTTTTATTTATTTATTTATTTATTTATTTTAGTGAGAAAAAATTTCTGCCTCCTCCCAGCCTCCCACTCCTCCCCCTTCCCCCCACTCCTCTCCCCCTCCCCCCTCCTCTCCCCCTCCCTCTCCAGTCTGAAGAGCAGTCAGGGTTCCCTGCCCTGTGGAAAGTCCAAAGTCCTCCCCCCTCCATCCTGGTCTAGGAAGGAGAACATCCAAACTGGCTAGGCTCCCACAAAGCCAGGACATGAAGTAGGATCAAAACCCAGTGCCATTGTCCTTGGCTTCTCAGCAGCCCCCATTGTCTGCCATATTCAGAGAGTCCGGTTTTATCCCATGCTTTTTCAGTCACAGTCCAGCTGGCCTTGGTGAGCTCCAATAGATCAGCCCCACTGTCTCCGAGGCTGGGCCCCAGGTCACCAGCATAGTCCTGCTCCCATGGAGCTCACTGCTTCAGACCTGTTCTGGCTGAGGTTGTTGGCCCAGTCCTACTTCTGCAAATCTCCTGGATATCTAGTTGTTTGTTTATTGGCATTCAACCATGAAACTAACTTTACAACAAAAGTTACAGAAGGGAGACTAAAAAATTAAGATAAAATCACAAAAGTAGAAAACAGTCGGTGGAAAAAATAGTTTTAGTTCTGTTTTCCAGTATTTTCAGTTCCTTTGTTTGCTGGTTTTTAATTAAGAGCGAAATCTATATTTAATCTAAAATCTGTAATTCAGGGATTACAGTTGTTTTCATTTTGGATAAGTGACCTACATCAAGAAATGTATCTGAAAAAAAAACTGAAGTATTTGAAACAAGTTCAAAATTAATACACATCTAATTATACCCAGTAAAAAACTTGTCAATCATCCTCAGTCCTAATAAGCCATGGGCAAAATCCATAAGATGCTGGAAGCCCTTCATTGAAATCAGACTTATACAACAACTGCCAATCTTTCTTTACAAAGGAGAACCAAGTAAAACCCATACCAATTGGTTCAACAGTTTAAGAAGTTAAGTAGTTGTGTAACTTTTTTTTCTTTCATTTTACAATGACATCCATGCTCAGACATATATTTTTAAACTAGTTCATTTTTAATTATCCCAAATTCCTTCAGAATATGATTAACACTAATAGAAAGCTAAGTTTCACAGATATTTTACATACATTTATTTTCAAGTGACAATATGATAATTTGGTTAAAATGTCAATGATCTCAAAATAAAAATGACTCAAGGATATTAAACTATTTAACACAATTATTCTTTATAAACTAACCCACTTTATATGAGTAATAATTTATACATATGAAGATCAAGATTAAAAATGATAAACTTTCTAGTTTTAAGAAATATATGGGCTAAATTTGGAAAGGAATACACATATAGGACTCTACTGTAAGAAAGTTTTCATATCTATCAAACAGACTGTGAATGTGCAGATTTCCAGAGATGGGGCAAGGGTTATCAGGTACTTCCTTATTTGATGTGGGAGTTCCCTCTCTGTGCTGTGATTACCATTAATCCATAAAGAAACTGCATTGGCCTGTTGATAGGGCAGAACTTAGATAGGCCGGGAAAACTGGACTGAAGTTGGAAGAAGGAAGGTGTAGATGAAATGCCATGTATCTACCACCATAGACAGACATGCTGAAACTTTGCTGGAAGGCCATGACCTGGTAGTGATACATAGATTAACTGAGATGGGTTATATTAAAATGTAAGAGTTAGCCAATAAGAAGTTAGAGCTAATGGGCCAAGCCATGATTTAATTAATACAATTTTTGTGTGATTATTTCAGGTCAAAGCTAGCTGGGCAGGCAGAACAAACAAGCAGGCCCTCCTCCAACACTTATTCTGTTCCATGGCTACTGTAGGACAATGATCTTGTACCCTGTAAAGATTTGTCACTTATATTGATTTTAATAAAATGCTGATTGGCCATTAGCCAGGCAGGAAGTATAGGCAGGGTGACCAAACTAGGAGAATTCCAGGCTCAGTCTGCTGTTATTACCCAGATACAAAGGAAGCAAGATGAGAATGCCTCACTGATAAAAGGTACCAAGCCATGTGGCTAACACACACAAGAATTATGAGTTAATTTAAGATATAAGAGGTAGCTAAAATTATGCCTAAGCTATTGGCCAAACAGTGTTATAATTAGCATAGTTTCTGTGTTATTATTTGGATCTGGGTGGCTGGAATACAAATGAACACTCTCCACTTCACAGGGCTACTGCTCAGAATTCGTTTCTTAGTTCTAATGGTTTATTTTTTAAACAACTTTAGTTTTCTGTAAATAGGATCCTAGGATATTCAATCAGGATCACCCCTGTTCTTAAAACCATCATTTTTTCCTGTTGTGTAGTAGTGGTACATTATACAATGGAGTACTACACAGCAAAAAAAAATGACATCTTGAAATTTGAGGGCAAGTGAATGGATCTATAAAACATTATATTTAGTGAGATGACCCAGACCCAGAAAGACAGACATAATATGTACTCAATCATAAGTGGCTTGTAGACATAATGCAAAGAAAATTAGTCTACAATTCACAGTCCCAGGGAACCTAGACAACAAAGAGTACCCTAAGAAAGACATACATGGAGCTAATCTACATGGGAAGTAGAAAAGGACAAGATCTGAATAAATTGGGAGCATGGGGATGATGGAGGAAGGTAAAAGGGGAGGGGAGAGAAAGGGAAGGGAGCAGAGAAAAATATATAGCTCAATAAAAACAATTAAAAATTCATTTTAAGATAGGATTGCATTATTTAGACTAAGCTGTTTTTAAGGTCACTAGGTAGCACCAGCTTTGTCTCATACTCTCGATCTCAACCTCCTGCCTCAGTCTTCCAAGGGCCAAGTTTCCTGGTTCAGATAATATGCTCTATTCTAGGAATACTTTATTTAATCTCTTCCAGTTTAGATATATTTTATCACCTTTCTTAGCTAATTGCTCTATGACTTCTGATGCCATATTGACTAGAGTGATTATGCATTATTTATTCTTAATTTGGATAGGCATTTTTCACATTATGTTGGCTTTTATGTAAGGAAGGTCTATATTATGGTGATGTACACTGAATATCTATTGAATTTTTCTAATAAGAAAATACTGAGTTTTGTTAAACATCTTTACAATAATAGCCATCTGATTATTATCCTTTACTTTGATAATTTTTATTTATTTATTGAATCATACATGCTTCAACATTCAAGAATGTTTGTTATATAACCCATCATGGCCTCCATTTGGTACTCCAAATTTACTGTTAAGCTTAAATTGCAGAAAAGAAAATGTATTAATGATCTCTTTGTCTGAATGTGCTAAGTTTCACACTTGATGTAAATGAGAGAGCTTCACACTGAACCATCATTGGTACAGTTTTATATAAAATGAACCATGTTTTTTCCATCAGCAGTGACTATGAACCAGAAATTTGCAGATTGGTTAAAAAGTGATGTCTGAGTCTGACAAGAAGCAGAAAAGTTTTAGCAGACAGATGGAAGTGAAATTTTCAAGGTATCATGGAACCATGTGGAACTGATCCCTGAAAATATTAAAAGTTTTCTCAAGGCAAAGATGGTTGATTTTATTCATTTTCCTAAAAGTTATTCTAATATTGTTTGTGTTACCTGCACAATGTCAATAATAGAATACAGAGACGGCTCTATCTATGTTGGAAGGAAAATGAAGTCAGAGACAATTCGAAGTGAGTCCCCATGAGCCAATGAGAAGAATGTTTCATAGGAATTACACAAAACCAGAACATTGACACTCAGAGACAGATTCTGGCATGCCAGCTCACCAACCCACAAAGGTGCTGAGCAATGAGATAATTGGTTAAAGAGCTCTGTGGTGGGAATAGATGTGGTTGCAGAGGCATGTTGTAAGCTCTCTCTCTCTCTTCTCTAGGGCAATAGGATTTAGATGAGAAGATACTGGATGTAAAATTGGATCATTGATAGATCATGGATGACAAAAGAATTCTGACTCATATCTAGAAACCATGTGTCATGGAAATTTATCCCCTTAATCACAATCAAGTATCTGCTCAAGCTGAGCTTACAGGGAACCAGGCTATCATCCCAGTAATCTGGAAGATAGAAAATCTGTGCCAATCATCCCCAAATGGCCAGGACTTGATAACTGACAGCTGTTATAATTTCTGCACTTGTGCATAGTTTAGGAGCAAATAAAGACAAACCATAAATGACCCCACATAATGTTTCTCTGCTAATTTCCTATCTCTCTTTTCTTTGTGACAACAAATTCATAACAGAGCACACGTCAACTGATTTCTCATTCCATTTTAATGCTTCATACTTTTCCTTGTCAAATATGTGATGGGTGACTTTCTTATTACAGAAATCTTTGAAGAAAGAACTTTTGTTTCTCTCATTTGGTTCTTTGACAATATATACACAGATAAGATTATGTTTGATGAATAAGTTTATGTTTATACAGCATTCATTTAAGATGGTAAAAAAATGTGTAATTACTGTTTTTACATTATAAGAGAGAAGTTGAGTTTGGAAAAAACAATTGAGTTGACTTGAACCAATTTTAAGAGTAACCTGGGGAACTTGAAAGCACATAGTGTCTCTTCTCTTCCCCTATCATGAAGATATGCTTCCAGAGAATCTTAGACCGCTACAATGGACACCAATAGTTAAAAACATCTGCTTAAAAGGTGTTAAAAATTAAGGGGCAGATTAGGAAATGATGCTCTTTAACCATTAACTCTTAGATAGATTTAAACCCTCTTCATGTCAGTGTAAAAAGGAAGAAAGGAAAGAAACAAGGAATATAAAATATATATGAAAACTTCCTGTTTGAACATAATAAATTTCAGGAGATTTCAAATGTCATAAAATAAGGCAAAGAGAAAGCAAGAACAGCTTCAAGTACTCGAAATAATCTGACTTCGTCAAAAAAATTCCTGACACTTTTGGCTGAAGCTCAGGTGGTCCAATTCTTATTCTGAACACACTCTGACAGACTTGAAGATCTGTTGTTTGGAATCTCAGAATTTCAGACGGATAAAAGAAACAACATTTTATATGCTGTCTATTTCTTGTGATTTCTGAAGAATTGTATCTGAGAGTAGTAAAATGCTGGAACCTGAACAACAGTTACAAAATCAAAGGCTCCAGGGACTTCCTCGAAGGGGTTCTTCTTCTATGTAGAAGAACCGGTCCACTAAAGCAGCCATAAACCCTATTCTAGAAAGACTCAAATGTATTCCTGAAAGTGATAGTTTTGGAAAACCACCCAATTCCTAACAATTTTAAAGCTATGAATTTCTAATGGTACTGAGAATTACACAAAAAAATACCACATTCTTTCAAGGATATTTTCTTTTTTCTTTTCTTTTTTTTTTCTTTTTTTTTGTGACAGGGTTTCTCTGTAGCTTTGGAGCCTGTCCTAGAACTAGCTCTTGTAGCCCAGGCTGGCCTCGAACTCACAGAGATCCGCCTGCCTCTGCTGCCTCCCAAGTGCTGGGATTAAAGGCGTGCGCCACCACCACCACAACGGCACATAATATAAAGTATCATTTCAAAAGAGAAGAAAGGGAACATAGTGAGGAAATACTAGTTAAGCAAATTTAGGATTCTGTTGACATGAGACATGGTTGCTCTTGGCAGCATCAATCTATTCCTGTGAGAATGTTGGGCACTGAAGACACTCCACTTGGAGCTTGTTATCTTGACAAAACTGGCTTGGGCAAAGAACTGCCCTTGCCTCAGCTATTGAAAAATGCAAAGTGTCCAAACTGGACAAGATATAAGCAAAAAACTGCCAAACCTTGTCAAGACAAGATAAGACAGTTTTCTAAATTTTCCTGTCTCTGAAAATGGTTTGTCAGATACTCTAGGCCTTAGAAAAAGTTGGTTGCCCAAATGTTCACAAAACACAAGGATTATTTGTGTAGCCCTGGAAGCCCTGGAACTCACTGTGTAGGCCATACTCAGTCTGAGATCTGCCTCTGCCTCTCAAGTGGTGGCATTAACTGCATGCATCGCAAACCCAGCTAAGCAGCCACATTCTTTACCAAAATATCATAAGAATGGTCTCTAGGCCACTGACTAATATTCAGAAACTTCTT
Source organism: Microtus pennsylvanicus (assembly GCF_037038515.1). Classification (NCBI taxonomy): domain Eukaryota; kingdom Metazoa; phylum Chordata; class Mammalia; order Rodentia; family Cricetidae; genus Microtus; species Microtus pennsylvanicus. The sequence continues at coordinate 37,204,677 of NC_134587.1, forward strand.
GATCACACCCTCAGTACTATGTTTCAAACTCCTGCTAGGATACCCATTAAGCCCCCACTTACAGTGCCCAATGACTTTTCTTGTCCAAATTCCCAAAGGCTTTCATATTACTCAAAAAATAAAGGCATGCATCATCAAGCTTGTTACAGCAATATTTTGCTTCCTGGTACCAACTTCTATCTTAATAACAATTCTATTACTATGAAAAGACACTATGAATAAGTCAACTCTTAAAAGAAGGCATTTAATTGGGGACTTGCTTAAAATTTCAGAGGTTTAGTCCATTATCATCATGGCAGGAAGCATGCTGCCATGTAGGCAGATACTGAAGCAGTAGCTGAGAAACACAGCCTGGTCCATAGACAGCGCGAGAATCTGGGTTTGACAGGGGCTTTTAAAATCTTAACGTTCATCATCAGTGGCACAGTATCTCCAATAAAGCCACACCTCCTAATCCTCTTAATAAATTCTACCTGGTAATTAAGCATCCAAACATATGAGCCTATGGGGGTCATTCATATCCTAAACAAAACAACAACACTGCACTATCTCTGAAATTTTATTTTTTGAGAAATCTCATGGAATTCTAATAGGTGTGACCTGATGAGTAACTAGGTGCTTCTCTTGCAGCTTTGAATGTGTTTCTTTGCTCTGTGTGTTTAGTGTTTTAGCTATAATCAGCTTTCGGTGTTTCTTTTCTACTCTGGTCTGATTGGTGTCCATATGCATCCTGAGTCAAAATGTTCATCTTTTTCTATAGATCTTGGAAGTTTATGATTACATTAAGCATATTGTTTCTGGCTTTTGCCTCAAGTTATTTTCCTCCCTCTATTCCCATAATTTTCAAATTTGCTCTTATAGTAGTGTCACAAAGAAATGCATGTTATATTCATATTTTTATCTTTGTCAGTGCATAAATTATCTAATTCATCTGTCTGACAGCTTCCATGCAATTCATTCGACAGGTGAGACATTCTCACTTTTACTTTACTTACTCAAATTTTAATCTCCTAAATTTAAATTAAATTTTTAATATATTCCTTTTACCTTATTGACTTTGGTTTTATATGTATTTATTCAGTTTTTAATTTTTACCTTCTTTGAATTCATTTAGGAGTACATTTACGTTATCTGATTAACTTAACATTCTTATTCCTTTAAATTCTGGGCTTGGCATTTCATGTAATTTATTCATAATGGGAACCATTTCTGTGGAATTACCAGGCAAAAGAAAAACAATTTCTTGAATTAACTCACTCAATATAATTACTCTTAATTTCATTTTTTCATCTGAAAAATATTTAACTTCATTTTTCCTTACATGTAAATGAAATTCTATTGTGTTACTTATTTTTTATTATCCACTCATCAACTGATGGGCTTCCAGACTGAGTAGATTTTCCAGGTATTGCGAAGGAAGTGACAGTGAAGATGAACGAGCACACATCTCTGTAGTAAGATACACAAGCTTAGGTTACAAACTTAGGGGGAAATATCTTGGTTGTAGGGTTAGGGTTAGGCTAGTCTAACTTTTTTGGGCATCTCCACAATGATTTCAATAGTGCAATTTACTGCACTCATAGTAACCATATATCAGGTTTTCTCTTTCTTCATATCCTCATCAGCCTTTTTGGTCATATTATTCCTTGATGACAGACATCTTGATAAAAGAGGGATAAAAATCTCAAAGCACTTTCATGCTTTTGTTATTTGTTTGTCTGATGGGTAACAATGTTGAAGACTTTTAAAAATGATTTTAGCCATTGAATTCCATTTTTTGGGAATTCCATTTAGACATAGAGTTTATTCTTATTGCATTGTCTTCTTGTTAAGAACCCTTAGCTACTGACCTTATTTACCTTATTAAATGACCTTATTCTGAGAAAACAGAGTCCTATTTACTAAACTTTTGCCTATCCCTACAGAATGTAGCAACTCACTGCTTTGTCTGCTTATAGTTTCAGTTGCAAATTTTATATTGAGGCCTTAGTTCCATTTGGAGTTGATTCTGTTAAGGTTGAGAGATAAGGTGTAGTATCATTCTTCTATATATAGACATACAGTTTTATGAGCAATTTTTTTTCAGGATGCTGTCTTTCTTCCTGTCTGTCTTTTTGTCATTTTCACCAATAATCTATTGGTTGTAATTGTGTGAACTTAAGTATAAATATTTCTCCTAGTTTCATTCCTGTCATTGTGATAAAAGACTGTCAAACAGTCCTTAAGGGGAGAAAATGTTTGTTTAATAGTTCCAGGTTACAGTTCATCACTGAAAGGAAATTAAGACAGATACTTGGAGTGACCAGTCCCATTATATCCACAGAGGGACAGCAAGAAGAAATGAACACATGCATGCTTTGTAGCTTAGTCCTCATTTTGCTTTCTCTACTTTTAAACAGTCTATGTTCCCTAGTTTTCAGGCTGTGTCTTTCTCCATCAGTTATGGACATCAGGTATTTTCTCACAGTCATGCCCTTAGGTCAGCCTTATCTGGACAATCCCTCCTTGAAACTACCATCCTGGGTAATTCTAGACTATAGAATGGTGACAATTAAAACCAACCCCCACAGTTTTCTATTCTATTTCAGTGATTTGTATGTCTCTTTTTGAACCATTATCATGCTGGTTTATTTGGTTGTTTTCTTCAGGGAAGTGTTTCTCTGTGCAGTTTTGGCTGTTCTAGAACTCTCTCTGTAGACCAAGTCAATGTCAAACTCAGAGATCCATCTGGCATTGCCTCACAAGTGCTGGAGTTAAAGGCGTGTGCCACCACAGCTTGACTGTTTTTATTTTTACCAGCTTCAGACTGAGTATGACTGTTCATATTCTTTTTGCCTAGGATTTCCCTGTTTGTCCAGATTCCTTTGTATTTCCATTTTAATTTTGATGTTCGTTTGTCTTTTTATTTCAGTGAAAATCGACTGGGATTTCATAGCATAAGTAAATTGCTTCTGTTAGCATGTTCATTTTTATAATACTAATTATACAAATTCAATTCATGAGCATGGAAGCCATTTCTGTTACTAGTAACATCTTTTATTCATTTATTCAGAATTTTAAAGTTTCCAGTGTCGAGAGTCTTAGAGTGCTTGGTTGTGTTTCCTCAGGGATCTTTTGGTGGATTTTCAGAAGTGGCTATTGTGACTGTCATTCTTTGCTTCATTTCCTTTTGACCATGTTTGTCATTGGTGTATAGAAAGACTCTTAGATTTTGTGTTCTAATTATTGTATTCTTCCGCTTGTTCTGATGTATTAGTTAGTTCTAGAAGTTTTCTGATAGAGTTTTAGGATTACTCACATACAGCTTCATATCATCGTTACACAAAGTTACTTTGACTTCTTTTTCTATTTGTATCCCCGCTGTTTCCTGCTCTTTCCTATTTCTTATTTATGTAGACTTAAGTCAGGATCATTTTCCTGGTTTTATTTCTATGGCTCTGATAAATGACTCTGGAAAAATAAAACACCTTAGGGTAGAAAAGAATAAAATGACAAAATATAGCAGTGAGGATATGAGGAAAGAGAAAATATTGGTCACTGTTGATGTGACTGCATACTGGTGCAATTCATATTGAAATATATTAGTAATTCCAATCCTATACTGAGTATGAGTGAAGACAGTGATGGTATCATCTTATTATTGATACTAATGGAATCGCATCAACATTTTTGACATTTTTGTCCTTTTAGGATGCTGTTGTTTGGGTTTTGCCAAGATCCTTTTATGCACCTATTTTTCATAGTGATATTTTATTGATATAAATTGATACTGTTTTATGACAAAAACCTTTTCTCTTTTTATTCTAAAGGTGTCTCTGTTAAAATAGCCTGGTTTGTTGTCTTTGTCATTTCAAAATTGGAACAATGTTGCTGTGGTCACTTGTGGCTTTTAAAATCTCCATGGAGAAATTGGGTTTATTCTAATGGCACTGTTTTTATGTGTACTTTGTATCTTCTCATAGCTTTTTCTCCCTAATACCCTTTATTTTGTCTATATATCTAGTGTTTAAGTGGTAGGTTATGGTGATTTCTTTTATGGCCCTCCCTATTTGGTGTTTGGTGGATATCTTATACATGTGTAGGAACAACTTTCTTTATATTTGAGACATTTTCTCTTATGCTTGTTAAATTTTATGTCAACTTAACACAAGCTATTATTATCTGAGAAGAAAGAATTATACTAGTGAAAATATTTCCAAAGAAGTTTCCTTGAGATTCTTTCTTCTAGGCAGTTTGGATGCTCACCTTTGGAGACCTGGATAGAGGTGGGCGGTCCTTGGGCTTCCCACAGGTCAGGGAACCCTGATTGCTCTTTGAGCAGATGAGGGAGGGTGACTTGATCGGGGGAGGGGGAGGGAAATGGGAGGCGGTTGAGGGGAGGAGGCAGAAATCCTTAATAAATAAATAAAGAAATAAATTAAAAAAAAAGAAGTTTCCTGTATGCAACAATGTAGGAAATTTCATTGGTTGTTTGATTATTGATGTGGGATGTCCCAACTCACTGTTCTTGAATAGAACTCCTGAATGCTGTCAGAAAAAAACTTGAGCAAATCACGGGAAATAAGCCATAATAATAAGCAGTAATCCTACATGGCCTCTACTTCAGTTTCTGCTTCCATGCTTCCAACAGGCCTTGAGTTTTTTTCCTCTAATACCCTTTGATGAACTATTCTGGTATAAAAATGTATGTTGAAATAATTCCTACCCACTCAAGTAGCTTTATGTCTTTCATCACAGTAAAAGAAACCCTAACTAAAATAATATTTTATTAAAATATATCCTTAATAATGGCCTGAAAATCCTTAATTTATGTAGAAAATTTAGTGTTTTAAGTTGTTCCAGGGTTTCTTATCATTTCATTATTTATTTATTTACTTAATTGCTTGTTTGTTTTTTTTTGTTTTTTTGTTTTTTTAGATTTTGCAAAGTTTCCATTGCACTAGGTTTCTAGTTTGTTCCTGAGAAGATTCCTGATTCCAGTTGTCTCTCTCGGTACTCTCTCCCTCCATCCTCCCCAAAACTATATGTCCTGTTCTCATGTACACTCCCCCATCCAGACAACTCCCCCATCACCTGTGATGTTTATTCTATTTTTCCTTCACAGTTAGATTAAGGTGTCTACTCTTAAGTCCCCATATACTTAGTTTCTTTGAGTCTGCAGATTATAGCATGGTTATCCTTTACTTTACAGCTAATATTTACTCATAAGTGATTGCCAACAATGCTTGTTTTTCTGGGTGACTTCACTTAGGATAATCTTACCTAATTTCCTCTGTTTGCTTGTAGATTTTATGATGTCATTATTTATTAATAACTGAGTAATCCTTCATTGTGTATAAGCACCAATTTTCTTTATCCATTTTGGATTCGTGAATATCTAGGTTGTTTCCATTTTCTGACTATTATAAATATAGCTGCTACGGACATAGTTGAGTAAGTATCCTTGTGATATGTTAGAGGATTATATATATAAATACACACACACACACACACACACACACAGTAGTGGTATAACTATGTGTTGAGGCAGATTTATTTTCCAAAGTGACTGGACAAGTTTGTACTCCCACCAGCAGTGTAGTGTACCCCTTGCTAAACTTCTCCAGTAGGAGCTGTCACTTGTGTTTTTGATCTAAGCCATTTTGACAGGTGTAAAATGAGGTCTCACAGGCTTTTTGATTTGCGCTTCCCTGATGGATAATGATGCTGAACAGTTCTCTAAGTGTTTCTTAGCCATGTGAGATTCCTCTGTTAAGAATCTTCTGCTTAGACCTGTATGCCATGATTTAATTGGATCATTTGACACACTGATGTCTAGTTTTCTGAATGCTTTATACATTTTGGATATCAATACTTTTTAAGATATGGGGTTGGTGAAGAACTTTTCCCATTCTGGATCCTGCTGACTTTTCCTTTGACTAGTGACCTCTTTTTAACTGTCAATCTTACTGTCTGTGCTACTGGTGATCTATTCAGGAAATTGTCTCCTGTGCCAACAGCTATTCTCCACTTTCTGTTCTACCCGGTTCAGTATATTTAGAGTTATGTTGAGGTCTTGGATCTACATGGATGTGAGTTTTGTGCAGCATGATAGATATGGATCTATTTATATTTTACTTCATATTGATATTCACCTATACCAGCACTACTTTTTGAAGATGCTTTCTTTATTGCCATTGTATATGCGTTCTTTATCAAAATTCATGTATCTATATGTATGTACATTTATGTCTGGATTTTAGTTCAGTTATATTGATCAAAATGTCTGTCTTTATGACAATGCCATGCCGATTTTTATTATTATTGTTCTGCAGTACCGTTTGAAATCAGATAAGGTGATATGTTCAGAATTTTTTTATTGTACAGAACTTTTTTAGCTGTCCTGAGAGGTTCTGATGCTTTTCTATATAATATTCAGTATTGTTTGTTCAATATCTGTAATTTTTTGTAATTTTGATGAGAATTGCATTGAATCTGAAGATTCCTGTTGATAAAATGGACATTTTATTATACTACCAACCCATAAGCATGGGAGATCTTTCCATATTCTGATATCTTCCTCAGTTTCTTACTTCAGAGACTTAAAGTTTTTCTCATACAGGTCTTTCCCTTGTTTAGTTAGAGTTATACTAAGATATTTTATATTATTTGTGGCCATTGTGAAGGGTATTATTTCCTTAATTTCTTTCCCATCTCATTTATTCTTCTTAAAAGGAGGACTACTGACTTGTTCAGTGAAGTGACTGGCCTAATTTGAAGGAAGAGATGGGCAGGCACCAATGTAAAAATTACTCCAACAATGTGAAAAGCAACATGATAACAACAGGATCCAGTGAACATGCAACAGGAAAACCTGAAGACCCTAATCCAGAAGAAGTAGAAGAAATCAACCTAAAGCATAAATTTATGAAAATGATGAAGACCCTAAAAGAAATGGAAGAGAAGACAAACAATAAGTTAGAAGAATTTAACAAATTCCTCAAAGATACCCGAGAAAACCAAGAAAAAGCAATCAAACAGGTAAAGAATACAGTTCAAGACTTGAAGACCAAAATTGAGGTAATAAAGAAAACTCAAACTGAGGGATGGCTAGATATGGAAAATCTGGGTAAACAAACAAGAACTACAGAGAAAAGTATAACCAACAGAATACAAGAGATAGAAGAAAGAATCTCAGGTGCTAAAGATACTATAGAGGAAATAGACTCATTGATCAAAGAAAACAGAAAATCCAACAAATTCTTAACAGAAAACATCCAGGAAATCTGGGACACCATGAAAAGACCAAACCTAAGAATAGTAGGGGTAGAAGAAGGAGAATAATTCCAGCTCAAAGGTGCAGAAAATATATTCAACAAAACTATAGAAGAAAACTTTCCCAACCTAAAGAAGGATATTCCTATGAAGATACAAGAAGCTTACAGAGCCGGGCGGTGGTGGCGCATGCCTTTAATCCCAGAACTTGGGAGGCAGAGGCAGGCGGATCTCTGTGAGTTCGAGGCCAGCCTGGTCTACAAGAGCTAGTGCCAGGACAGGCTCCAAAGCTACAGAGAAACCCTGTCTCAACAAAAACAAAAACAAAAACAAACAAACAAAAAAAAAAGAAGATTACAGAACACCAAATAGACTGGATCAAAAAAGAAATCCCCTCACCATATAATAATCAAAACACAAAACATACAGAATAAAGAAAGAATATTAAGAGCTACAAAGGAAAAAGGTCAAGTAATATATAAAGATAAACCTATCAGAATTACACCTGAGTTCTCAATAGAAACCATGAAAGCTGGAAGGTATTGGACAGATGTGCTACAGAAACTAAGAGACCATGGATGCATGCCCAGACTACTACATCCAGCAAAGCTATCTTTCACCATAAATGGAGAAAACAAGATATTCCATGACAAAAGCAGAGTTAAACAATATGTATCCACAAAACCCAGCCCTACAGAAAGTACTAGAACGGACAATGAGGACTGCTGAGAAGGCACTGGGTTTTAATCCTACTGCATGTACTGGCTTTGTGGGAGACTAGGCTGTTTGGATGTTCACCTTACTAGACCTGGAAAGAAGTGGGAGGTCCTTGGACTCCCCACACAGCAGGGAACCCTGACTGCTCTTTGGGCTGACGAGAGAGGGGGAGTTAATTGGGGAAGGGGAAGGGAAATGGGAGGTGGTGGCGGGGAGGAGACAGAAACCTTTAATAAATAAATAAATAGATAGATAGATAGATAGATAGATAGATAGATAGATAGATAGATAGATACAGTACTATAAGGAAAACCCTTATCCAAGGAAGCAAACTACACACATAATAGCACAGACATCTGACAACCCTTTATCAACACAACTCAATGAAAGGAAACACACAAACACTACCACCAAAACTAAATAAATAAATAAATAACTGGAGTTAACAACCACTGGTCATTAATATCGCTTAATATCAATGGACTCAATTCACCTATAAAAAGGCATTGGTTAAGAGAATGGATAAAAAACAGGATCCAACATTCTGCTGTTTACAAGAAATACACCTCAACCTCAAATATAGACACTACCTCAGATTAAAGGGTTTGGAAAAGGTTTTCCAAGCAAAGGGACCTAAAAAAACAAGTGGGTGTGGCTATCCTAATGTCTAACAAAATTGTTTTAAACTAAAATCAATCAGAAGAGATGGACAAGGATACTTTATACTCATATCAGGAATAATTCATCAAGATGGAGTCTCAATCCTGAATATCTATGTCCCTAATATAAAAGCACCCACATATGTAAAAGAAACATTTCTAGAACTCAAATCACACATCAAACCCCACACACTAATAGTAGGAGATTGCGTCACTCCTCTCTCACCAATGAACAGGTCAACTAGACAGAAACTTAATAGAGAAATAAGAGAACTAACAGATATAATGAATCAAATGGACTTAACAGGCATCTATAGGATATTCCACCCAAACAAGAAAGAATATACCTTCTTATCAGCATTTCATGGAACCTTCTCAAAAATTGATCACATACTCTGCAACAAAGCAAACATCCATAGATAGAAAAAAAATTGGAGTTACCACCTGTGTCTTATCATATCACCATGGAATAAAGTTAGAATTTAACGACAATTTTACCCCCAGAAAGCCTACAAAATCATGGAAACTGAACAGTCCACTACTGAACCACTCCTGGGTCAAGGAAGAAAAAAAGAAAAAAATTATAAGTCTTCATTGAATTCAACAAAAATGAAGACACAACATACCCAAAACTATGGAACACTATGAAAACAGTGCTAAGAGGAAAGTTCAGAGCACTAAGTGCCCACATAAAGAAAATGGAGAAAGCTCACATTAGAGACTTAACAGCACACCTGAAAGGTCTAGAAAAAAAAGAAGCAGACTCACCCAAGAGGAGTAGAAGACTGGAAATAATCAAACTGAGGGTTGAAATCAACAAAATAGAAACACAGAAAACAATCCAAAGAATCAATGAAACAAGAGCTGGTTCTTTGAGAAAATCAACAAGATTGACAAAACCCTATCCAAACTAATCAAAAGATAGAACACTCAACAAGATCTTAAATGAGAAGAGGGACATAACAATAGACACCTAGGAAATTCAGAGAATCATTAGATCTTACTACAAAAGCCTGTACTCCACAAAATTGGAAAATGTAAAAGAAATGGACATTTTTTTCTATAAATACCATATACCAAAATTAAATCAAGACCAGGTGAACAATTTAAATAGACATGTAAGTCGTGGGTAAATAGAAACTGTCATAAAAAAAAACCTCACAACCAAAAAGAGCCCAGGACTAGATGGCTTTAGTGCAGAATTCAGTCAGAACTTCCAAGGGCTAATATCTATGCTCTTTAATGTGTTCTGCATAATAGAAACAGAGGAGTCACTGCCAAACTCTTTTTATGAAGCTACAGTTACCCTGATAGCAAAACCACACAAAAACTCAACCAAGAAAGAGAATTACAGACCAATTTCACTCATGAACATTGATGCAAAAATTCTCAATAAAACAATGGCAAACTGAGTCCAGGAACACATAAAAAAAATCATTCATTATGGTCAAGTAGGCTTCATCCCAGAGAGGCAGGGCTAGTTCAACATATGAAAATCTATCAATGTAATCCATCATATAAATAAACCGAAAGAAAAAAAACATACCATCATTTAATTCAATGCTGAAAAAACATTTGACAAAATTCAACACCCCTTTATGATAAAGGTCTTTGAAAGATTAGGGATACAAGGATCATATCTAAATATAATAAAAGCAATACACAGCAAGCTGACAGCTAACATCGAATTAAATGGAGAGAATCTCAAAGCCATTCTACTAAAATCAGTAACATGACAAAGCTGTCCACTCTCTCCCTATCTCTTCAATATAGTGCTTGAAGTTCTAGCAATAGCAATAAGACAAACATAAGGAGATCAAGGGGATTCGAATTGGAAAGGAAGAAGTCAAACTTTCATTATTTGCAGATGATATGATAGTGTACATCAGTGACCCCAAAAACTCTACCAAAGATCTCCTATAGCTGATAAATACCTTCAGTGATGTGGCAGGATTCAAGATCAACTTTAAAAAATCAGTAGCCCTCCTATAAACAAGGGATAAAGAAGCAGAGAGGAAAATCAGAGAAGTATCACCTTTCACGATAGCCACAAATAGCTTAAAGTATCTTGGGGTAACACTAATCAAGGAAGTGAAAGATCTATTTGACAAGAACTTTAAGGCTTTGAAAAAAGAAGTTGAAGAGGATACCAGAAAATGGAAGGATCTCCCTTGCTCTTGGATTGGTAGGATCAACATAGTAAAAATGGCAATTCTACCAAACGCAATTTATAGATTCAATAAAATTCCCATCAAAATCCCAACAAAATTCTTCACAGACCTAGAGAGAATAATAATCAACTTTATATGGAAAAACAAAAAAGCCAGAATAGCCAAAATAATCCTATACAATAAAGAAACTTCTGGAGGCATTACCATCCCTGACATCAAACTCCATTACAGAGTTACAGTAATGAAGACAGCTTGGTATTGGCATAAAAACAGAGATGTTGGCCAATGGAATCAAATCTAAGACCCGGATATTAATCCATAAACCTATGAACACCTGATTTTTGACAAAGAAGATAAAATTATACAATGGAAGACAGAATCTTTAACAAATGGTGCTGGCCTAACTGGTTGTCAACATGTAGAAGAATGAAAATAGATCCATATCTATCACCATGCACAAAACTCAATTCCAAATGAATTAAAGACCTCAAGAGAAATACAATCACACTGAACCTGTTAGAAGAGAAAGTGGGAGGTAGCCTGCAATACATGGGCATAGGAGACCACATCCTACATATAACCCCAGTAGCAAATTAGTAAGAGCAACAATGAATGAATGGGACCTCCTCAAAATGAGAAGCGTTTGTAAAGCAAAGGACACAGTCATTAAGACAAAAAGGTGACCTACTGTATGAAAGAAGATCTTCACCAACCCCACATCAGACAAAGGTCTGGTCTCCAAAATATATAACGAACTCAAGAAAGTAGACATTAAAATTCTAAATTACCCTATTTAAAAATAGGGTACTGAACTGAACAGAGAATTTTCAACAGAAAAATTTCAAATGGCCAAAGATACTTAAAGAAATGTTTAACTTCCTTAGCGATCAGGGAAATGCAAATCAAAACAACTTTGAGATACCATCTTACACCTGTCAGAATGAATAAAATCAAAACCACCAATGATAGCCTATGCTGGAGAGGATGTCGTGTAAGGGGTACACTCATCCATTGCTGGTGGGAATGAAAACTTGTGAAACCACTTTGGAAATCAGTGTGGCAGTTTCTCAGATAATTGGGAGTCAACCTACCTCTGGATCCAACAATACCACTCTTGCGAATATACCCAAGAGATGCCCAATCATACTACAAAAGCATTTGTTCAACTATGTTCATAGCAGCATTATTTGTAATAGCCAGAATCTGGAAAAAATGTAGATGCCCCTCAATGGAAGAATGGATAAAGAAAGTGTGGCACATCTACACACTAGAGTACTACTCAGCAGTAAAAAAAAAATGACATTTTGAATTTTGCATACAAATGGATGGAAACAGAAAACACTATCCTGAGTGAGTTAATCCAGACCCAGAAAGATAAATATGGTATATACTCACTCATTAGTGGATTCTAGCCATAAACAAAGTACACTGAGCCTATAGTTCGCAATCCTAGAAAAGCTAAGTAATAAGGTGAACCCAAAGAAAAACATATAGATCCTCCTAGAAATTGGAAGCAGACCAGATTGCCAGGCAAAAAAAAAGTTTAACCTTGGTTATCCATCAATATTTTGGTCTTTTTATTGTCCTCATCATTATATTTAGCCATTTGTGTTTCCTTGTGCTTCAATCAGGAGTTTATGACTGTCCTATTTAAATTTTTTTCAGATATTCATGTTCTTCTTGAATTCTTTGAACTCCTTAGACATGCTTATAATTATCTAAGTTGTACTCACTGGGTATGAGTATGAGTATTGAAGGTCTTTGTTTGAAATATATTGTTTTGGTTTTATATTGTTTGTGTCTTTGCAATAGTATCAGGACATATGTTATTATGTTTTATCTTAAATAGTTCTTTAGTTAACAGACTCAGAGTTCTAAGATAGTAAGTTTAACTAGTAGCTTAGGGGATAGAGCTCTAGAAGTAGGTATTCTATTTAGCGCTTTGGATCTTTGGAGAGAGAGATAAGGTATAGAGGTAGAATTGGAAGCATGGATACAGTCCCAACTTGGTACGGGGAGCCATAGGGAGCCATAGTTTTCCCAGAGTAAATATGTGGGCTCCTCTCAGAGAGATGATTTATGGAAAGAAGTTGGGGACTTAGTGAGAAAGACAGTGACCCATCCCATGGTGAGGTCAAACCAAGGTCCTGACACCTTGGATGTTCTTGGATGGCCTAATGAGAAGAGAGCATGCCTTACATGATGACAAAATTGCCAAATAGCTCAGAGAGGTGGTACTTAAAATGCTGTCTGATGCTGCTCATGCATGATAAATCACTGGTGGCTGATACCTATTTAACTTTGAGAATTGTGGGATTTGTAGTTTTTTGTAACTTATGTAGGACAATTGGTTGATATGCCAAATTAAAAGAAAAAACAGAAATACTATTTGTGACTTCAGATCCATACAACTCACACATACTTGAAAATAATAAAAGTAAATGCCTTAAAAATTGCCAAGTTCCTATTTAAAAGATAATCTCTAAGAAATGAAAAAGATGTTTGCATTTCCATGCAGATTTTTGTATCTCAAGTACTGCACAGAAGAAGATACATTTCCTGTTTTAAACTGATGTCATGTAATTTCTTCATGCTGGTAGATGTAATCAATTTTCACCACAGGCAATAATTAGAAAATACGTTAGGGTTAGGCTAGCCACACCATCTATGTCAGTTACCAGAAGTGGCAGTGTTCTACTGCCTATAGATTAATTCAGCTACATGCAGTATTATTTGCTCCAAATTTAGCTACAGTCCTTCAAACAGTGTTTGTATTCATGAATGGCTATAATGGTTTCCAGGGAATTGAGTGCCAAGATTTATTAAGTCACTGCCCTACCTATTATATAGATAATCTGGACAAGGACAAATATTTCCTTAAGGGCATGCCTCACTTTTAGATACATGTGTTAAGGAAGAAAGCAATGGTTTTGGTCAGTAGTTAGATTCAAATATAACTCGGTGACAGTCAATATGACAAACCCAGGCAAAATTTTGCCACTAATTTGGCCTCTTAAGTAGCTGAATTCTCTGTGTAAATTCCATATGTCAAACCTCCGACAAGGATGAAATTTTCTTGATGTTCAGAATAAGGGAAGGGAGATAGAATGACCTCCTTTTCAATATCACAGATGATTATTGTGAATTTTAATATGTGGTTAATCTACTTGTCTTACTTGATGGACTAAGTGAGTAATCAGATTTATAAGCCTTGCTTGAAGCTGTGAAATAGGAATTAAACATTGTTTTTCTTTAATTTACACAATTTAAAATAAGAATATAGACTTTTAAAATGTAATATTTTTATTTAAAATAGATTCTCTAATAAAATAAAACCTGGCCATAGTTTTTTATCCTTCCACTCCTCCAAGATTCCCCTTCCAAACTCCACTCTCCACCAGATCCATTCCCTTTGTTTTCCTTCAGAAATGAACAGGCTTCCAAGAGCCAACAAGCAAACACGACAAACCAAAATACTGTAAAACAAGGCAAAAGCCTTCATATTAAGACGGAATAAGGCAACTCAATAGGAAGAAAAGTGTCCAAAGAGTAGGGACAGAAGAATCAGAAACACACCAGCTCCCACTGTTAGGATACCCACAAAAACACCAAACTAACAGGCATAACTTAAATGCAGAGGACATAGTACAGATCCATACAGGTACCTGATTGTTGCTTTAGGCTCTGTAACTCCCACAAAAAATCAGTGAAGTAATTTATAATGGTATTCGGCTATAATCGAAGATCAGTGCCTTTTACAGACACTACAGTCATCATCAGAGAGGTTTCCTCCACCAGCAAATAGGAGCAGGTGCAGATGCCCACAAACAGGCAGAGGAGAGAGCACCTAGATTGGAGATCTCCACTGGATCACTCTCTTTGGAGTTCAGAGAACCCTGTGGACAAATGGAAGGAAATATTCTATGAGGCAGAGGACATGGAGGACACCAGGAAGATAAGGCAAATTAAATCAATATTCGTATATTTTTAATTATTTTTAGAATAATTTCTTTTCAATGAGCCAAAAATCACTGGTTTCCTCATTATAAAAGGGGTATGGGGTCTCAGATTACTAAGGTCCCTTCTGACTGGGAGGTACTTTTCTCTTTAAATGATAAAATTATAAATGCTTGGTGGCAAACCTAACTTATACACAAATGTAAGAAGCAAGATGTTGTTAAAGAAGGAACAGAGTCAACACCAATGATTTCTTTGGAATTCTGTAGGTCAGGTTCACACATGTGCTATCTGAAACACGTTAGCAACATATTTATGAGACATGGAATGACATATGGTATAATATTTAAAGGATTTTCTTACAAAGGCATTGGCATTAAAATTTTCTATAAGTGTGGTTGGGTTTTGCTTTTAGATGATATTCATACATGCTACACACACACACACACACGAGTCCCCTCTTTCTTCTTGATTATCATTAATGAATAAAGAAACTGTCTTGACCTGTTGATAGGGCAGAACTTACGTAGGTGGGGAAAACTGGACTGAATGCTGGGAAAAGGGAGGCAGAGTCAGAGAGACACCATAAAGCCACCAGAATCAGACATGCCGAATCTTTGCCAGTAAGCCACTGCCGCATGGCCACATGGCCACATGGTAATATATAAATTCATAGATATGGGTTAAATTAATATGAGTTAGCCAATAAGAAGCTAGAGCTAATGGATCAAGCAGTGTTTTAATTAATATAGTTTTTGTGTGGTTATTTTGGTTCTGGGCAACCGGAATGAATAAGTGGCCTCCTTCCTTGCAACAAATATATATAATTGTGCTTTGTATAAAATCTAAAATAAGTATATATGAATATAAAACATATGTATGTGCAATCAGTATTGATAAAATATTTTAATCTATAATTTTATTATCTTTTTTAAAACTCAATTTGAATCAAGTATTTAATTAATTTTTGTATGATTTCTGTTAAGTACAAAACATTGATAAAAACTTACCCAATTGTTTATAATCATAATTTCTGAAAAATTTTTTCAACCCCCTTTTTTATGACCTAACTATGATATGCTATCTGATGTAAGAGGAAATAATGAATCTAGGAAAAAATATAAAGTATAATTTCATTTATATTTATATGTAATGTACTTCAATTATTTCTTTTGAAATATTAAATGTCTCATCCTTTAAAAATACTGTAACATTTAAGGTGCATTAATTTTTACAATATTATTATAATTTATTGCCTGCATTTAGAATGATACTTTCTCTTAATATTTTGAAATAATATTACCAAATTAACTTTATGTTTTGTTATTCTTGCGTATATTTCATCCTGACCACAGTTTCCCCTCCATCCTCTCCTAAGAGACTATCCCCCCATTCACTCTCCCCATGATCCTCCCCCCTTCTTTCCCTTCAGAAAAGGGCAGGCCTCCCAGAGATACCAACCGAACATGGTATATAAAGTTATAATACACCTAAGCATTATTAAGGCCAGAAGAAGAAACACACTAGGAGGAAAGGGGACTCAATAGCAAGCAAAAGAGTCAGAGACAGGGCCAGTTCCCATTGTTAGAAGTCTCACAGGAACTCCAAGCTACACTACCATAACATATGTGCAGAGGTTATAAGTCAGAACCATGCAGGATCCTTGATTTTTGGTTCAGTCCCTGTGAGCCCCTATGAGCTCTGGTTAATTGATTCTGGCTCCTACAATTCTTCTTCACTTCTAGAAAATTCCCTCTGCTCCATCACTTTCTGGATGAAGCCTCTATGATGACAATTTTCAGGAATCATTTCACTGACTTTTTTTTCTGGTCATGTTTATTGTATCCATGGTCTCTGAGTTACCCAGTCTCTGGTTCCTGGGCCTGCTGGCAGTGTCAGGTATTGGTTCTCTCTTGTGGCTTGGACCTCACTTTGGACCAGCCGTTGGCTGACCACTCTCACAAGTTCTGAGCCACCCTTACTTCAGTACCTCTTATAGGCAAAACAAATTGGAGGACAAAGGTTTTGTGGCTGTGTTGGTATACAATACCTCCACTAGAAGCCTTGCCTAGTCACAGAAGATCTTCAGTTCAGGTTCCATATTCCCCACTACTAGGAGTCTTCATTAAAGTCACCATCATGAACTCCTGAGAGTGACAAATAAGAATGTCTTGGGGTTGATTTGATTTGGATTTCCCTGATATTGGGTATTTCTTTAAGTGCTTCTCAGCCATTTCATATTCCTATGTGGAAAATTTTGTTTAGCTCTGTACTCCGTATTTAATTGCATTGTTTGGTTTGTTTATGTCTAAGTTTTTGAGTTCTTTTTGGATAGGAGCTGATGAAAAACTTTTCCTATTCTGTTGGCTGCTGTTTTTTTTCCCTATTGAGGATTTTTTTGTCTTACACAAGCTTTTTGATTTAATAAGTCTCCTTTATGAATTGTCAATCTTAGTGCTTGCAGTATTGATGTTCTGTTCAGTAGCTGTCTCCTGTGCCAATGTGTTTAAGGCTATTCCTCACTTTCTCTTCTGTCAAGGTTGGTGCATCTGATTTTATGTTATTTGGGTCTTTGATCCACTCGGACTTGAGTTTTGTACATAAAACAGACTTGCTGATCACTAGAATAGAACTGAGGTCTACATATAAGCCCTTATTTCTATATTCACCTGATTTTTGACAACGAGGCCCATGAAACACATTAAAGAAAGTATCTTCAACAAATGATGTAGTTCAGATTGGACAGCTACATGAAGAAGAGTGAAAATAGAGCTTTATATCTCACTCTGCATGAAACCAACATCAAATAAATCATGGAACTCCATAAGCAAATAGAAAGCTGGATTAGTTCCATTTAACACTCATAAGCAAAACCTGCCTTAGTAAGAGGGTTGATCTACACGTTTTTTAAAAATCATTCATTATTTTACTCTGACGTGGTCCTCCAAAACTAAAGGACTATTCCCTAATAGTTAAAATTAATAGTACAATAGTCTATTCTAACCAGTTTTCTTTCAGAACAATCAATAGGCCCCATCAATGGTTTAACAGTATTTGCTAAGTATTTATGAACTCTCACATTTAACCCATTTGCTATTTAAACAGTGTTTAGAGTCTGTAGATCATAAAAGGGAGCTTTAAAAGTTTTCTATCAAAACTGATTGCATATTATGGTACTCATGTTTTGGTGGTAACCAACACCTATATAACTTGACTCAATGCTTGTTCAGTAGGAGAGAAATCAACCCTGGTACTAGAAAACTAGCTAACTACCCAAAGGCTAGTGAAGCTATGGATCTTGGAGAACTTATGACCACATTTCTAAACCAACAATATTTTAAGTACACTCTATTTATTTTTATACCTTCAGATAAGTGTAGCCTCTAACCATTATCAAAGAAACTCCTCTTTGCAGCCAACAGAGTTGTACAGAAAACTATAAGCTGTTCAAAATGCACTAGTGACATCACAGAGTGCCCAATGTCAATTCCCACTGATTACTTCCTCAACACTACTCTCGTGCCTCAGACTCAAAGAACATTGTATAAGAGGGGTAAGTAAAGTTGAAAGGATTATACAAGGAGGGACGTGAAGAGAGGATGAATGAGCCAAAGGACTAGGGAATCTGTGAGATTATCTGTCATAGAAATGACAGAGAAGCTTCACTCATGATAACTAAACAACATGAGTGCCTATACAAAGCCTGAGGAAATACAACAACAAAAGTCTTGCTAACATGGAAGGGTAAACTCTCACCTCCACCACTAGAGAAAGAACTATAGGTTACTAGGGAATGATGAGAGCAGGATAAATAGGAACCCCTTAATTGGTTATCTAATATCAAATTATCATCACTGAAATCATGTACCAACAACATCTAATGGGTTCAACAGGTTCCTTTTATGTGTATGCACACAGACACACACACATACACACACCTATAATAATTAAAGAGAAGACCTGGAGTTTCATAGAAGAAAGGGAAGGTTAAAAGGCAGCAAGAAAAGGGAATGGAAGGAAACAATCTAATCATATTTTTAATAAAAAACATAATTAAAAACTGGTTGCATTAATTTAGATAGGTAACTGCTTAATTAAGAACCTCTGCAGTCAAGTTTATATTGTTTTCTACATGCCAAGGGAAGAAATTTATATTCTACAATGTTGTACAAGATGTTTATTAAAATATAATGCTCAAATGTCAAATTTATTACCATAAATCTAGATAATTTTAAAGCAGCTGCTTTTTATCAATTTTGTGTGCATATTGAAAATAATTGATTTTTTCCATATTTTCCAGATAAATCATACACACTATCTTAGTCTTTTTATTTATTGCTTTGTAAAGTAGAGAACTTTTTGTTTTGGATGGTCATTAAAATGTTAGTATATATTGCATATATGTGTGTGTGTGTGTGTGTGTGTGTATTGTTTTTCTATACTTGAATTTATATATTAGCACACTGGTTCACAGTTGACTAATCAAACTTTGTATACCATCATTTAAGATTCTATTTTTGGAAGTTCAGTTACAAAAATATACAATTGTAACATAATTGTATGTTGTCTCCCTGTACACATCAGCTTCTTACATGAAGAAATATCACTCTAAGAAATCTCAAACTTGAAAGGTGCAATTTTATATTGAAAAGAATTTTGATGAGTGTTTTATTTCACCAGAAAATATAGTTTACTGAGGTGATCAAACTGCAGCCTTTTTCTTGCTATATATTCATCATTAATGTCAACTATTTAAAAATGGATGCCTCTGAGGCACTTTGCAGTATGTTTTATGACTGAAAAAGTGTTAAGTGTGCTTATAAGTCAGAATATGACTTCTCCCTGACAGTAAGTGCAGCCTGTGACATTAACTGGGAGAGATCAACAAAAGGAAGATGCCTTAAATTTTATTCATTGAGCTTGTCCTTTAATTAGGTCATAGTTCAAGACATTCTGACTGGGCTGTCATACCCTGGAGTTGATCTAAAGTTGTCCATGTTCACTGGAGACTTTATATTCAACTTCAGCATCATCATATGGATGGATGAGTGGTTCACAGCTGGCCAGTCCAGCATTTATATTTATATGAGAGCATGAACATGTTAGTTGAATTTACAGATTAATTTGATTTTTATCCAAAACGAAAACACAAGTCAGTTGTCAACTTGCCCAGAAAAAAAACACGGAATAATTAATATGTTTAAAATGAAATATTCAACTTCTTGAGATTGAAGATTATCTTTATTAAAATTGCTGCTAAAGATTGAGACCAGTAAATCTGCAATTTGAATAAATGCGATGAAAAGACAAGAGGTAAAAGCAAGCACAAAGACTGATAGGGAGCAGGGAAACACAAGCCTACAAATAGAAACTGCCTGGAAGCTAAGCTTGTATTTCTTCTGGATAGCAATGAACTGTTCACAAGTACATCCAGACTTGGTCATTTTCTGACAGAGGTCCATCCTGAAATGCAGGATGCAGTCATAGTCTCCATGATTTATTTTTCTTACGTAGGAACATCCCACTGGTCTAATCTGTGTAAAGACCATCTGCTCATTTATAGGCTTAAATTTCATTCAGTTGACCTAAAAATCTCAACAAAACTATCATCAGTTACATAAATTTATGTATCTTTTATTTTGTTCATTTTTCCCGTATTTATTGAATGCTAGGTTATCTAATGTTGTCATAAACATATTCTCTTAGACTTAATATTAAACTTTATTTGAAAAATACTAGCCTCAAAATTATATAAAAATTGTAATAAAATCTAAATAAAAGCTAAAACAGTAAAACTTTTAGAAAATATGAAGACAAACCTTTATGAAAATAGATTAGACAATGGTTTCTTAGCTGTAACAGCAAAATCGTAATTGAAAAGGGGAAAATTTAGACCAACAAAAAGTAATTTTGGCCGGGCGGTGGTGGTGCACGCCTTTAATCCCAGCACTCAGGAGGCAGAGGCAGGTGGATCTCTGTGAGTTCGAGGCCAGCCTGGTCTACAAGAGCTAGTTCCAGGACAGGAACCAAAAAGCTACAAAGAAACCCTGTCTCGAAAAAATCCAAAAAAAAAAAAAAAAGTAATTTTGCTGGTACATCTATTATGAATTACAATGAGGAGGCGCCTCAAGAAATTTAAAATAAAATTATTTGTATTTCAATAATCATGCAAAAAGGGTATGTAGTTGTTTGGATGAAAATGGCCCCCATAGGCCCATAGGGAATGGAACTTTTAGGAAGTGTGGCCTAGTTCCAGTTGGTATGACCTTATTCAAGGAAGTATGACACTAGGGTTGAGCTTTCAACTTTCAGATGCTCAATCCAGGCTTAGTGATGCTCCCTCCCTGCTGCCTACTGATCCAGACATAGAAATCTTGGCTCCTTCAGCACCATGTCTGCCTGTATGCTGCCATGCTACCTGTCATGATGATAATGTACTCAACATCCAAACCTGTAAAAAAGCCATAATTAAATGTTTTCCTTTATAAGAGTTTCCATGATCATGATCTTTATACACAACAATAAAAACCATAAGCTGAATAAAATCTTTCATCCTGAACTTTCCTTTTGGTCATGGTGTTTTGTTACAGTAACAGAAACCCTAAGACATGGCTCAACAACAAAGGATAAATGACCCACTGGCTGAAAAAAGTAACTATGCATCTAAACTGTCATTTGTCTAAAGATATGAAAAAATGAACAGAACAAAAAAATGTAAAAATAAATTTATTGCATTCAGGTTGACTTGTAAGTATGTCTGTGGTAGCATTGACAGGATGGTCTAGGCTGTTGATGTTGGGAGACTCACTCTAAATGTTGGTGGCACCATACAATAGTCTGGGCCTGCTTAAACTGTAAGAGTGAAGAAAGCTTGCTAAAAGAAAGCAGGGGAAATTACTGTTTCCACTTTTCTCTCTTCTTAGCTTTTGATACAATGATTTCTAGCTCCTTCCATCCCCTGCTGCTATTGCTTTCCAGTCCTAATGAACTTAAACCAGAATTGTAAGTTAAATGTACTCTGTCTCCCCAAAGTTGCTTTTGGTCAGATTATTTATTACAGAGACAGAAATTAAACTAGATGATTAAATATGAAGACAAAATGTAGCACAATTATAAAATGAATATTACTCACTACTTAAAAATGATATATACTGTAACACACCCTAAGTTAAAATGCCAAACTACCTTAAAACATTCCTTTATATATCAGACAATTCTGTTCACATGGTATTTACAGAAGGGACAAATATATAGACAAAACTGAAATAGTCATGATCTGAGCTTCGCAGGAAGGAATAGATTGAGATAGGAAGTTGTAGTAAGAGCTGCGGGTTTCATTCCACCACCCAGCTCCCACCACTGGCTAGCTTTACCCAAAATAACAACACACAAATTGTAGTCATTTAAACACTGCTTGGCCCATTAGCTCTAGCCCTTACTGGCTAATTCTGTTATCCCGATCAACCCATCTCTAATAAACTGTGTAGCACAGGTCTTACTGGGAAAGATTCAGCATGTCTGACCTGGCGGCTTGCTTCATCACGTCTGCCCGGGACAGGGGAGCATGGCCTCTGTGTGAGGCATTTTACCTCACTTCCTCTTCCTCCCAGCATTTTGTTCTGTTTACTCCACTCACCTATGTTCTAACCTTTGAGGGCCAAGCAGTTTCTTTATTTTTTAACCAATGACCTTCCTCCATCAGGAAGTGAATAAGGTTTAGAAATTTTTGGACAAGATGATAAATTTATTAATTTTTATTATGTTAGAACACTTAGAAAATATACATTTTTACTAAAATACATCCTCCAAACTATTGAATTTTCACTTCAAATGGACAAGATTGGTGGAATGTGAATTTTATATCATCAAATCATTTTAAAATGTAGGCTAACAACAAATGATTGATTTTTAATTGCTGTTTTAAAAATAATGGAAAGTATGCTAGTATAAAATGTTTGGTTTTATTCTATTACTGGCTCACAGTATTGACTAATTTAATATTTCCATTACATATCTATAAAGACATGGAATGACAGGAAAAATGAATAGGATGGCAAAGTATAGAATGGAACTGGATACGAGAAGGTAGCAATTGAATTGTAGTGAGCTAGGAAAATTGGTAGGCTGTAGTGAGATGCAAGAAGAATTTGTTAAGGGTTCTCAAGAATTTATTTAGATATGAAATAGGAGTAAACACTCGCTGATACAGAATGGTTTCGATGCCACCACTGATTCAGCTGCCTTTGTCCAGAAAGCAAGAGAGGGCAAGACCCTCTTCCTAAGCCTATAAATTGTCATGTCTGCAGACAAGACTATGCCCTAGGATTAATTATCCCCAAAAACCAATGACTACAACAAAGCCTACAACAGTAGGTTTATTTTAAAACAAGTATACTTTACTTAGGCTGGTGATCAAAAAGTCTGAAAACTACTGCTCAATGTCTGCAGTACATTCTCTCTTTACTGAATCCCTGTTGCCTTCTCAGGGATATAAATATTGCTACATTTTTACATAAGATGAAGATCTATAATTGCATCTCCTTTCACTCTTTATTCTTTGATATCTGTGACTAAGATTCCACTGTAGTAAAAATAAAATATATATGATTTAAGCAGAGAGAAAATATTATCCATCACAACTCCAAGAGAAAAAGACTTAGATCTCAAGTCTTGTTCATATGATTTGCAAGAATGGTGTAGTCTGGATGCTTTGAGCAGATATTTGCACTTTCTTACCCACTGCCACAGCATTCACAGTAGCCAGAAAAACAGCAGAAAATTAGAGTCACTCAGCAAAAGGATAGAAGAAAACAGTGAAGAATGTGCACACACAATAAGGAAATCTTATGATTTGGGAGATGAATGTATTTGGATGACATTATAGTACATGAAATAAACCGAACAAAGACATACAAATATTCATAAGAATTTAAAATATTTAAAATCAAAGAAACAGACAATAAAACATAACTGTCCTTAGTTGGGTTTTCCATCTTTTTGAATTTGGCTATAGTAAAAATGTGACACCTCTGACAAAAACAATAAACTCATTTGGCTGCCATACCCCACTGTTCCTTTCTGCATAACAGCTGTGAAGTTACCAAACCGAAGTTAAACTTGTCTGACAAATGTTTTATTAGAATATAAAAGCATATTTCTTCTGGGTGGTGTATGCCTTTATTCCCAACACTCTGGAGACAGACACAGAGTTTTGAGTTTGAGGTCATTGTAGTCTACAAAGCTAATTCCAGAACATCTAACTCTACACAGAGAAACCTTCTCTCTAAAGACTGAGGGATATCTAGAATTGAAACCCTATACAGCTTTTCTCAATGATATATAAATCCAACAGGGTATTACAGAATATTCAAAAGGGAAGAAAATATTCCTGACAAATCTTTCAATTACCAGGGCTTACGTTAAACTTACTTAAACATAAAAATATAAGTTCATCTTGGAGGTTCTCTAGCATTGCCAAAAGCTGTTTAGCAGAGGAGATGGAAAGATAATTCCAAGGGAAAAAGAGCATACTGATTTTAAAGAGGACCAGAATTCAGTTCCAAGCATCCCTTTCTTGGCTCACAACTGTTTGCAACTATGGCTTCAAGAAAGTTAATATCCTTTTCTGGCCTCCTTAGGTAGTAGTCATGCACACAGTGTACAGATCGTTTTGTTGGCAAAATACCTGTGTGCATAAGTTTTAGAAATAAATGAATAAATCTAAAACAAAGAAACAGCTACACCAAAACCTATACTGTAGTAGAAGGAACGGGCTGCGACCCACTGCCTGGCTTGCTTAACACCGAAATAACAGCACAGAAATTGCATTAATTAAATTACTGCCTGGCCCATTATATCTAGCCTCTTATTGGCTAACTCTCACATATCAGTTAACCCATCTCCATTAACGTATATCACCACTTGACTGTGGCTTACCGGCATGAGTCTAACTAGTGTCCTTCTTGGGTAGGAGAACCATGGCGTCTGCTCCACTGCCTTCTTCCTCCCAGAATTCAGTTCTCTTTTCCATGCCTACCTAAGCTCTTCCCTATCAAGAGGCCAAGGCAGTTTCTTTATTCAACCAATGAAAGCAACACAAGTACAGAAGGACCTCCTATACCACTATATATTTTGAGCATACCCTTCACACTTCTTTATGTACACTGTTGATAAGGAACTAGTCTAGACATACGCATAGCAACCTGAAAAACATTAAAATGCAACTACAGTAGGCAAGGTGCTCACAGGCAATGTATAAACTCTGTGGATCAAATCAAAGCTGTGTCATAGCAACAAAAATGAATACTAATTCAAAGCAGAAGTATTGGTACTTTAATATTTATTTCAATTACTTGCATTAAGGTTTTAAATTATCATCAAGGTTATGCTAACAAGGACTCAATTACTCTCAACATATTTCAATTTTTTATGTGGGAGAAACCCATAAAATAAAGAACAAAGATCCTTTACTGATAATTTAATGAAGAGAATAGTGATCTACATTATTCTTCAATAGAAACACAAATCTAAAAAGCTAAAAATAATATAACTAGTTTTAAAAGCTGTATTAATGAGTCATACTTCCATTCCAATGTTCTATAGTAAGTTTTTAGATACCTTTAAAAAGGGGTGTTTTCTGGGCTCTCCTGTGGGTAGCCAGTGCTAATGGCTCTATGTCTTTCAGATCATTCCTGAACCAAACCAGAAGGAAAAATCTCAATTGTGGCAGAAAAAAAGTAAGCCTTTTTACTTACATGCTTGCTTCTTAATGTTAGACTGTCTTGATTTATACATGGGAAAAAATATTGGAAGGCTTTGGAGCCAAGATTTGAGTCTTCTCTTTATCACTCCCACCTGATCCAGACAAGTTTTTATCTTCTCTTTATTTCTGCAGAAAAATAACAATAGTGTATATTTTGGTTTGAAGAATCAGTGGTGTAGGCTTGAATTTTAATCATTTGAAAAATTGTTTTATATTGAAGCTATCAGTTGAATACATTATGTGAGAGTAATAATAAGCAATAACTTTAATAATCTTTCAACATCTTTAATGATTATCATTTTTATTCTGTTATAATTTCCATTCATATCTTAAATTAATGTTTAGCCAATTATGAGTAGAAATGTTTTCTAAATTTTATTCTTGTATATACCACATAATATGTAAAAATTCAAACCCATCATAGATCAGTCTGAGAATTAAAATAAGAATAAATAAAGGGGAAAGGAGTATTGAGCTGCTCTGAATGTGCATGCCTAAATCATTTCTAAACATTTCTTGTTGGCAATTCTGGATAGAAGATTTTTTTGTGGGGCTGTGCTCTGTACGATAATTAGCAACACTCCTTTGTTTTTCACAGTAGATAAAAGGAGCTTCTTTCTTCACAACAATAATGAGCTTACTGAAACTCCAGACTACAGAACAATGAGAGGATTTCAGGCAGTATGCACTAAGCCAATGAGCTAAGATCATGATTGGTTCATGGCATCTAATATTTAGAGAACAGAATTTGAGATGAAAGATAGTATGCCCAGACACAGAATACATAGAAACCTGTATGTTAAATCTGCAAGAGAAACCAAGCATAGAGAAGACAGATAACAGAGAAATGCCTTACTTATACACATATCAAATATAGAGATCAAATCCTGTCATACAAAGGTCATGAAATTAAACAAGAAATGGGAATGTAGAGAGTAAGGCAGAACAGCAAGTATCTAGGGTAGTATCAGGAACAAAGAATTTAAGTTACAATCTGCAAGTATACACCCTGTTACTAAAATTTCAGTGAAACTCAGAAAAAGTCCATTTTTTAAATTCTAAACTCAAATGAATAGGGGATGTCAATGTTTACCAAAGTGTGACCATTTGCTATAGAAAATGACATAAGAGGACTAAAGAATTTGGGAAGTCCTATGGTGGCATTGTAGGTAAATGAGTCATTTTTCTAACACTAGAACTGGTAGTATATTGATTACTTGGTCTAGCTTTTATGCAAATCTTAGTAGATACAAAATGAAATTAAATAATGACTTTAAATGGGAGTTAATGAGATATTTTCATCTCCATATTTCATATGGAACCTTGTCCGTGTTTCCAAAACTATGTATTAAGATACTTGAGCTGAAAAAAATTGATTATACCCTGTATTCTTCCAACTAATTTATCTCTTTCAGAATGTAAGAATAAAATCAACAAAAGCCATTTATTCTCTAACATTCTTACTCATTCACTTACATAAGCAGACAGAAATGAAAAATGAATTGATGGAGGAATAGATTTGTGTGTTTGTATAGGCATATAGACATATATTCCATCATTCTAGCATATTTATAAACTACCAAGCATTTTTAGGTATATATTTGCTCATGAGTATAGATACACAGATATATGGACATTATATACACAAGTACATGTATTAACTTAAGCAAATAGAAACATTTACTTATACTTACTTTATATCACTGACATTATATATGGAGAATATCTTAGTTAGTGTTTAATTGTTGCGAAGAGACACCATGATCATTGCAACCCTTAATGAGCATTTATTCTGGGACTTGCTTGTAATTTCAGAGGTCTACTCCATTATCATCATGGCAGAAAACATGGTAGCTAGCGTGCAGTTATTGGAGGAATAACTGAGACCTGCATTCTGATTTGTAGGCAGAGAGAGAGTGAGAGAGACAGAGACAGACAGACAGACAGACAGACAGAGACTGGGCTTGTCATGAGCTTTGAAATGTCAAAGACAACTCCTTATTGACAAACTTCCTTGAAGAAAGCCGCAACTCTTAATTTTCCTAATCCTTTCAAGTATCGTCACTCCCTGTTAACTAAGCAGTCAAACACATGTAGGACATTCTAATTTGAACCACCACAGGAAGGATACATGTTTAAATGGCTCAGGCAAATGACTTGGGCAGAAAATTTTCAGCATACTTGTGAATAGATTGATGATGGTTTAAATGTTTAACTTGGTCGTTTTCATTGAATTAGTATTTAAATGCTATTAATTGATTCTGGGATCTCTTAAAAATTCATTATACTGATAAAGATGACCTAGCAATTGAATCAAAGTATTCCACTCAGTAAAACTATTTTTAAATATCAAAAATGACTCATAACTTAGCTTTTGATTTTCATAAATCTATTTCTTCTGATCACTTAGTTGTTCAGAGAGAAATTTACTATATGAAGACGTGCAAATATTTATATATATTAACAAAATATAGTAAAGCATTGCCAAGTGGTAAATATACTAGTACTAAATATTAATATCTTAAAGGTATTTAGGAAATACGAATATAAGTTTCTTGGAATAATTGAAGTAAGTTGTTAAGCTAAAGATGATTTGAGTTGTCCTTACATATTGTTTTTGTTTCACAGAAACCTACAACTGGCCAAGGTATTGAGAATGAGAGATCATAAAGAATGTTTAGCCCTAATGGAAATATTTACACTGTTCTTTTCTCTCCCAAGGTTCGGAACTCAGTTGGGAAGAGGGGAGTGGGCCATAAAAGTATAAGAGCCAGAGAAACAGATGAATACAAGTAGTCATCTTCTTAACACAGCAGGATGGCTGCACATATAAACATGAAGCAGTTGGGACAGCAAGCTCAAGACCTGTGCAAATTCAAGTTATAGCAATGCCTAGCATGGAGGGAAGGATGGGTCACACTATCTCACCATTAACCCCAGAGAACTTTGAGATTCTTGTCTCCTGAAAAAAAGAAGGTCATTTTTCCACAAGGCTGCATTCCCAGTAAGTTAACCATACCCTAGTGGAAAACTTCTTGCCCAGGGGTATTTTAGATAGCATAAATTCATTTTAGGAATTTTTTCAAAGGATATAAAATTAAGGACATAGGGAAGTGGAGGTAGATATAATCAAAACACCTTGTACAGCCCTCAAAAGTCTCAAAAAATTAAAATTTTAAGAATTGCAATATGGATATTTTAAAACTTAGGAGGACCTCCCATGCCCTTGGACAGAAAAGGAGAGGTGATGTTGGATTCCCTTCTGTATGCTGTGAATGCCATTGGTTAATAAAGAAGCTGCTTTGGACCTATTACAGTGCAGAATAGGGCAAGGTGGGAATTCCAAGCAGATAGAGCAGGAGAGAGTAGGCTGAGTCAAAGAGATGCCATGTAACTACCAGTGGAGAAAAACACAAGTCACCAACTAGAACCTTACTGGTAAACCACAAGCCTTGTGTTGAAATATAAAGTAATGGAAATGGGTTAATTTAAGATATAAGAGCTAGCTAACAATGCACTTAAGTGATTTGCCAAGCAGTGTTATAGTTAATACAGAAAAGGAACCTTAGTAGTGATTTTTTTAACCAGAAGCATTACAGCTGTTAGAGAGTTCTTAACAATAATACATTAATCAGAGAAAATGTTCACCACAGCTAGTTATTCTAAAGCAAAAGATTTATTTAAAATTTCCCATGTCCTTCAGTAAACACATTTATGAGAATGCCCTTCTTCACCAAAAAAATAATAATAACTAGAATGAGTCCTATGATTAATACTATAAGTTCTATCACTAGATATTATCAATTTACTAAATGGAATGACATTAATTACACTGGGAAAATCTTCAAAATTACACTTTGTTTTATAGCAAAATACCTTTTAATTCAAACAGTTTCAATCACATAAATCTGAGGAAAGATATAAGGCTCAGCTTTGCTCGTGAGTATTATACACATTAAAACCTCTTATGTCATAAATTGTGAGCCTTATTAATGAATGAAATTTAAGCTGAATCTTTAAAAAATTACTTCACAGCAATATATTTTAAATCAATGCAGATATAACTATACATTAGGTATATTACTAGATTTACATCTTGATATTAAAAACTTAAAAGTCATATATTAAAAAAAATTGAAAATTTTTCTAACCCTGGATGCATTTTTGGCCATAGTAGTTGTGATCTAAAAGTTAACAACACCTCAGTTTTTGTAAAAATAAAATCTCATCACAAGTTAAAAAAATGTCCTAAATTATGTACCTATTAATAGGCTAACATTCATTCATTTACAGATACTAGCTCTAACAATGGACGTGTAAACAGGCGTAATGTTTACATATGATTATAACTCTAATAAGATCAATTAGGGTTTTAGCTTCTTTCAAAACAGAAAAAGAAAACTGTCATAAGAATTATGTTGGATGGAAGTTCATCTATAGGAATACCTACTCTTTGTTTCTGAACACTTCCAAAGAGGTTTTTTCTTTTCCATTTCACAGTTTGGTTGAAAGCAATTATGTTTACTCTAATCCATAAGCTTACTCTCCAAAGAGAAAGAATGTTTTCTTGTTGTGGTGTTAGGAATTATATTTTGCTAGAGAAATGGTCTACCACTGAGCTACAACCCTGGCACAAGGATGTTCATTTTTAACATCAGTACTACAAAAATGTTTTAAAATATTTCACACATATATGCATATATGTGTGTGGATGCTTCTGTATACTACTATCCGCTATTACCTTCCTACTCTAGAAAACCCTACTTCTTTTCCTAAAGTTTCCATCTAAATTCACCTACTTTTTGATTTGTGACCCACTTAGTTTATTTAGGTTGGTGGTACAAACAGTATGGGATTACTCAGGACAAGATAATTTATTATACCACCAAGGAATATTATTCCTTCTCCCCCAGTAACCATTAAAATACTTTTAGCTCCTTAGGAGGTGATGGGCCTTATTAGCCTATCCCTACATTATTATGGAATGTTCCTTGGCTTTTCTTACTCAAGTCTTTTATTAATAACCCTCGGTACCTTGAATTCAATTGGAAAGTGTGTTTTTTCACTAAGGTAGTCTAATGTGTGAAACAATCCCACACCAGTTTGGATTCACAGGGGGTATTTATTTTAGGGGAAAAAATTTACAGAAGACTGACAGCCAGGAAAAACTTCTAATCACTGGAGCAAGAGGCAGAAGCAAGAGAGTGAGCAGAGGGCTGCAGCTCTTGTTTTTAAAGAGAAATAGACTACACCCAGTGGGCTGTTATCTCAGCAGCTATTGGCTGAAGGAGCAGAAGGCGCTCCCACAGCATTAGTCATGACACTATTGCATTATTGCACCTTTGATAATCACAGATGAAGAACCTTGACAAAAAGTAATGAGGAAAACAGGACTCAGCCATTGGCTCTTGAGTGAGAATGTGTAAGACCATGAGTTTTGATAAACCATTATCTTTCTTATGAATTTTTCCACAGGTGTTGGGTACTAATATAAAAAATATTAAGTATGAATCACATTAGCAAATTTTTGAGCAGTTAATTCCTTAATGAAATATATACAATATCTGTATAAAATACTACTCATCTTAGTTTCTTTCTACATTATTGTGACAAATCAACAGACAGAAAGAACACCAGGGAAGGAAAGGATGATTTGGGCTTAGGTTTTGGAGAGTATAGTCCATCATGGGGGACGAGGCACAACTGTTGCAATGTTTAGAGAGCTTCTCCTGGAAACTTAGAGTATACTGATAACCCATGATGTGAACTACATTAAAACTCAATGAGATAAATGAATTTGATTATCCTGATTATCCAATTGTGAGGGATAATAGTTTTGTTGGTGCTGCATATGAAACTTTTGACAATTTGTGGAAAAATAAGAAAAATGATGATGATGGTTAGTTGTTCCTAGCAACTGTTTAATCTGACAAAGGATAAGAATAAGGTTTGTGATAAAAATCCAAAAGCCTCTAGGATCTCAGAATATAGGTAAAGACAACAAGGAATTTAGTAAAACAATTGACTGGCTCCAGATATATATGCATAAACAAAGTAAAGTTTGTTTTAAGCATGGACTGGAAGATAATAATATTTACAGGAGCTACAGATCTCAAGTTGTTGAAAATCAAACTGAAGTCCTCATTATAAGGTTGGCTGAGTTACAGCAAAAATTCAAGTCCCTGCATCAGAGATTGCGGTGGTGACAGTAAAAGCATTGAGTAATGAAGTATGGGATCCTACAAAACAAAATGGGAATGTATAAGAGCATGAGTGAAAATAATCTAATGCCTAAAATTGAGCAGACCTGATAAGTGATGTGGAACTCCTTCAGTCAATAGCCTTTAAGCTACCATCCACTTGGGCACGGCCTCATATACTACATATATAAATGCTGATGTAAAGTGTGTACTCTCGCTCTCTTTTGGCTTTTGGAATTGGCTCTGTCTCCACATTTGTGCAGAAGACTGTTTTCTGTGAGTCTACCCCTAAATAAATAACCCTTTATACTCAATTCTGAGACAGTATGGAGTTTCTTCTTAGCGTCCTTATTCATCTGGCGACCACATGGATACTAACTTGACACCTACAGGGTGGACGGGTCTGAAAGACCCAAAAGGTTTACAGCCCAGGAAGTCTCCCACTCATATCTCCCTGTTTTGATTTCACCTACAAAGCATTTTTTTTTTTCAAAATAGTGCCACTGTGGAGTGGTGACTCAGAAATCTCCAAAGGCTTGCACAGACTCTCTTTCTCACAACGGCTGCTTTAAATGCCACATGGCTACTTGGGCAGCTTCTGCTTTGTGCTCCCTACTTGTGGGCTCTGGGCTCCTTACTCCATGTGAAGAATTGATTTAATTATTTTTAATTAGTCAAGCAGAGCATATTTGTCAGTATTAAACCAGGCACCAAGGCAGGAAATCAAAGCAGTGCAGGACTGTTCGTGCAGTCACAGGTCATGCCACCACTGGTCATGTCTCTTTGCTATGCAGCTGCAACCGAGACATCTGCTGGAAAATAAAGATTATTATCTCTACAGCAATTTACTGAAATCTTATAACAAGGTAACTATTTGATTAATAAATAAATCAATAAGCTTGAAAATTATATAATTGCAGACAATATTACCATCTGGAAATTTAATAACTTTTTTACTTATACTATGGATTATATTCTGCAAGGCTTATACAATTTTTCTGATACATCCATTTGTTGGATACTGGGACTAAATGTGCTTTTTCATATTATATCCTTAAGAAAATGGTTTAATAACAGAGCCAAGAATGAGGCACTTTTAGAAATGATATGGTTTCTACAGACTAATGAACAGCTAGAGGACAGGTTTAATACCATCGAAAATCAAAACTTACCTGAAAAGATTAATACTATTGAAAAGAATAACATTAGTTTTACAGAAAAAAATTCAATCCATGTCAAAGTGTACTGAGAAACTATCTGAAAGTATTCTTACTGTTGAATTTGACTATCAAAATCTGTTACAAAGTTATGATAGGTTAACAGATAAAGTATCTCTCCAGGAAATCAATTTGCATCCTATCCAAATAATGTCAAATTATGAGATGTTATCTTTAAAGGAAAAACTTCATGCTTTGGAATCTCATGTGCAGAATGAGGACCAGAGGCTATATGCCTCAAAGAAATCACTAGAAATATGTTCAGTCCATGAGATTCAGGCATTACAAAAGAGAGTATTAAAAAAAATTTGAAACAATTAAGGAAATTATTTGAGCTGATGAGCAGGGAAAGAAGGTACAAGGACAGGATTTAACATCATGGTATCTGTCAGAGATAACTTATCTAGCATTTTTGCTTCTTATACTGTAATCAACTCTGAAAAACATCAAATTCTAACTACCCAAATTGATCCAAAGAATGTACATGGATAGTTATAGGAATAAATGTTCTAAAAGAAATTAAGCAAGCAGTAGTATCCTATGGCTTGCATTCAGTATTTGTTAAGGGGATGGTAAAGAAATAGGCTTCTAGCAATAGGGCTACCCCACACGATTGGCTTTAATTAGTTTCAGCAGTCCTAAATGATGGGCCACAACTATTGTAGAAATGTTATTTGAGAGAAGAGACAAAATTTTTAGAACAAGGAAAAGCAAAAGGACTTGAGGCTTCCCAAGATCAAATTCTTGGTGAGGGTACTTATGCTAACCCACAGGTTCAAGTGCTTTACAATGAACAAATCATGTCTCTATGCTACAAAGCAGACCTTAAATGTTTGAGACAGGATTCAAGAACTAAGAAAATGATTGAATCATATATCAATATTAAACAGAGCCAGAGAGAACTCTTTTTTTTATTGCATTGTGTTTTTATTTTCATTTAATTACAGGAAATTTTTATTTCTTTATTGACTTTTTTCTTTTTTATAATTTACTTATTTTTTTATTGAAAATTTCTACCTCCTGCCCTCTTCCCACTTCCCTTCCCTCCTCCCCCCCCCCCAGAGAACTCTTTAGTGACTTTTTAAATAAAGATTAACTAAGAGTGAACAAATAGGAGCAACAGACCCATATGCTAGATGAGTAATTATTGAATCTCTGGCTTGTGAAAATGCCAACTTAGAATGCAAAATGATGCTTGGGCCTTTAAAGGTTTGATTAGCATCAGTGAATGAATGGATCTTGCATACAATGAAGATTGAGACATTTGACTGAGTCTTGGGTAGGTGAAGCAACTTTCATAGGTATAAGGAGACATCAAAATGCCAAATGTTTTAATTGTGGTAGAATAGAACATCTGAGAAGGGATTATAGACAAGAAATTCTGTTGGGGACCAGTCTGTACATAAATCATTCCTTGTACCAGAGTGGAGGTGTAGGAATAATTGAAGCATGGTTCACATGACAGTATCAGGAGGGAGTTCCAGGATACATTCAAATCCTCAAATCTGAAATCAGATCCTAAAATCCCCTGTATTTATTTTCCAAACAGCTTTTATGTCAAGGTAAACTAAAAGGGGGAGGTAACACAAACTTCTTTCGCATTGTTTCCTAGGTAGTAAAGGAATGACTTAGGGCATATCCATGCCTATTTTCATGTCTATGACAAGTTTGTCACGTAGACTAAAAACACCTCTTCTGAAGGTGACCTCCTAATTTACAATAGAAGGGGCAGAATGACATTAGCATATCTTGACCACTTGTTAGGATGGCATCAGGCTGTTCCACTATCAAAAGACCAGGCGACCACCTTCCATGTGAAAGGTGCAAATTGCACCTTGTAGGTCACTCATAATTCTCTCACCACTGATAATGTTGGAATGGGCCTGCAATTCTCAGCCCCTACAATTTGCATCCTTTTATTAATTTTAATAAAGCCTGTGCTTCTGCACCAGGATAGATTATCACATCTGTATTAGGCAAAGATCCCTTCATTTACCCAGACTTAACTGACTTTAGAACAGGCATTCTAATCATACAAGTTCCTGTCTTAGACATCTGGGGAGAAGAAGCTTCGAACCCATCTCTGCTAACTTCTGGGAAACAAAATACATTAAGGGAGAGAAATAACTTTGGGCTCTGTGTTTCAGAGTCACTTGTCAGGAAAGATATGAATGATCATGCTCCTAAAGGCTATAGTCTCCTCATTAAAGGAGAGGAGGATCACCTGAGTTGGAAATATTTTCTACAGATGGCTTAAAACACCTCCTAACCATATTATACGGAATCAAAATCTAGAACTCTTAACAAATGCATTAAATCCAAACATTTACAGGGCATGTCAAAGTTTTCTCAACATCTTATAAGCAGTTACAAACATTACCAAGTCGATACCATAATTCTAGAATAGGAATTAACAGTAAATCTACAATTTTCTTAAATTCTTTATAATCAAAGGACTAGAAAAGTGTTCAAAGGGAGACTTTCTACACTGTAAAAGTAATAGTATGAACAATGATATCTGAAATATGTTCCTTGGAGGTAGCGTCATTTACAAATAAAGTCTTATGCATCTTGCTAGTCTATGATATACCAAGGAAGCTTCTAGGAACAAGCTGCAATAATAGAGAATTATAGCATCATAATATACTATGTCTAAAAAGATGTCAGTCATTCTCAACTCCTAAAAGCCAGATGCCTTAAAAATCAGAGATGATTATTTGAGTAGCATGAGGATGTACTCTATTATCAAAGCCACAAAGCTAAAAGATTTTTCTTGAAATTATCACAGTTTCATTGCAGTGTAGCTGGTTTACTTTCTCGTTTTACCTTCCAACATAATTGAACTGAATTGGGAAATAGAAATTGCACCAAAATGCTTCTTCTACAGATTAGACATATTCTCCTGATCAAAAATAAAATGGAAGAAGAGATCACAATAAAATTTTAGCTCTGATGTAACTATATTATAGCTTAAAATGATCAGAAATGTTTCAAATATATTGTGCATATCATTGTAGAGCACAGAAAAAAAATTAGAGCATATTTGAATAAGATAGTAATTAAAAAAGAAAACTATTTCTATAGATGTATTATCTATATTCTAATTATTCAACAACATATATGAAGAAAGAAAAATATTCATGAAGTAGAAAATTTTCAGTGACAAACATAGGGAAGCATAACAAAAGATTTTATAATTTGATATGCATTTATAAGAATCTCATACATAAGTATGTGGACCTTCAGTGAACTGAGACATTGCATTATTTCCATATAGCTATGGAAGGCTCTCAAAAATTAGAATACTTATAATTATGTAGAGAGTACAAAAATCATATATGTTTTTTCCCATGCAAAAGCTTTATTTAGCAAATATAGAGTGAGCCACAGATTCTGTATTTCAAATAAGAACTTGTGTGCTTCTACAGCATATTTTAAGTTATTGATAGTAAAGAAAGAAGTTAAATCATGGTTACATATATTTTTACTTTTTAATCACTAGGAATTATTAGAAGGAGCTGGAAGGTGGTGGTATACACCTTTAATCAGTTCTAATGAGGAACAAACAGGTAAATCTCTGAGTTTGAAGTTAAGCTGGTCCAAGGTTGCACAGAGAAACCAGGTCTGGAAATTCCAAAAAGAAAAAAAGAGAGAGAGAACAGATTATCAGAAGAAAAGTGTCTTAGTTAGGGTTTCTATAGCTGTGAAGAGAGATACCATGACCACGTCAAAACTTATACAGCAAAACATTTCATTGAGGTGTAGGTTTACAGTTCAGAGATTCAGTCTATTTTCATCATTGTGGGAAGCATGGCAGGACACAGGCAAACGTGGTTCTGCCTACATCTTGATCAAAAGGTAACAGGGAGTAGATTGTCTAACTGGGGGGTTGGTTGGGGATATATGAGACACCAAAACCCTACTCCACAGTGGCAAACTTCCTATAACAATATCACACCTACTCCAACAAGGACAAACCTCCCAATTATGTGTCTCCCTTTGGTGGCCATTTCCTCTCAAACTAATGCAGGAAGTGAGGTAGAGAAGTATTTGTTTTTGCTTCAAAATATAAAGCTTCTTGTAGCCTGCATCAAAGGCTGACTTCCTTATTTTTTTTTGTAGAATGATATCTAATCAGGTGTAAAGACGAAAACACACACACACACGCACGCACACACAAACACACACACACAAAGTCCAAGCAGGTAGCCAAAGTACTGTGGGCTCTTTCTCTCATTCCTCTCTGTAATTTTTGTATGTATTTTGTATTTTCTATTATTTCATTGTGTTACTATTCTTATGCTTGAGACCATTGATTCTTTCATAAATGCTTATTTTTCTGTTGTATATGACTCCCAGTCTCCTTCTCTAAATTAACACTGAGCTAGAATGTTCTAATATCTCAAGACAATATTTCAACCAATCATCTACAGACTGCTCGTGTAGAAATTCCTAGGCTATTTTCATCATAAAAGGGAACATTTCTTTTTTTCTCTGTAAACCAAAGCTACTACAATAGACCAACTCCTATATATGCCTCCTTAGATGTGATTATCAATAACAAGTGTGTATGTATAAATACATATTAGTATTTGCCTCCCCTAACTTGATTTCAATTCTAGCCATCCTCAAAGTTCTATAAAGAGTAATTTGTTTATGACTCATACTGTTATTATGCACCTCAAAGCATAAAAATGTATAATGACTTCTTGGATGTCATAGAAGAATAAAGAAAACATCACTTTGAAGAATGTTAAGCATATGGTGGGGGAAAATACAACTCATTTCTTTCTATAATTTCATTTTGCTTGAAGCCACTTTCATCTTTGGAGAGAATTCTTAATAGATATCTATGGAAAATAATCTCTTTATCCCGTTTTTTCATGTATATTTTTTCTTCACACAGTAGCATGGAAATTCTGCTAAAGTGTAAAACATACAATATTTCTTTTATCCTTTCAATGACGCATGAGTTCTTATTATATTATTAAATTTTAACTATCTTAGCACATTGTAATCTACCTTTGCCTGCTTACATAGGTTATTACAATTATACCCATTTATTCTGCCTTATTCCCATTGAATTTCACTTTTTTTTTTACCAGAACTGCAAGAGTCCAACCCCAGGGCCTCCTTCCTTACTGTTTATTTGTTTGTTTGTTTATTTCTTTATTTATTTATTTGTATCGTGAGAGTGTAAATTACATTTTAAGTCTTAACGACTATGCCTAAGAGATCCATGAAACAAAAATGCCTCTGAGGTTTAAGTCCCTTGCCCAAGGACAGATAGTTCCTGAAATTCTGGAAGCTATTGTTTATGGAAGACAACAAGTCACATATTTTTTACACTTCCCTAATCAAACTTGCTTGACCAATCTGCAGCAAGATTGCTTGATAACATGCGGATGGGAGGTTCGCGGGCAGGAAATGGATCAGGACTCAGGTGTGTGACTGAATGGATGTAGGCTGGAGGCACATCAAAATGTGCACTTGCCCCTGATTTGAACTGATGAAAAATAATTAAGCCACTTATACCCGATTCACAGATGGACCTGCCCAGAGCCCATCTAGAATTTAATTAAAGCTTGTTTCAAAACTTGGCTTTTAACTCTGATATTACACTTTTTCTTGAACAGAACAATATTGATAATACTGTTTGCATGACTCTTGTTCACTGCTGACCCAGTTCATTATCTGAGTAATAGCTCCTAAAGAAGCCATTCTTAATTTCTTTAATTTAAATATTACTCATATCTTTCTCATCTCTTATTCCACTACATTCTTTTAAAAGGACATTTTTTGTAACATATATATTTATTTCAATTTTCTCTGCCTCTCATGACATAATGTATAATATAATGAGTGAACACTCTAGATTTATTCAGTTAATCCATGATATCTTGGGGAGTATGTGGGACAAAGTAAGTGGTATTAGATATTGAATAGGTGAGTGGAAGCAAGAAAACATCTGCATGTTAAGCAATGTATGAGCAGCATACACCGGGCTCAATAACTGCATAAAGATAGCTTGTTGAAGACATTGCTCTACCCACAAATCAGATTAATTTTCATTTGTGAACCACTTTACCACATTATAAGAAGATCACTATTGAAATTCCACTTGAGATTTAATACTGAATCGTTATAAATGATTAAACTAGGTTATGTGTTAATGAAAACTTCATGACACAATTCCTAAATGAATAAATATTTGAAACTGATTTTACAATGTAAAACATGTTAGGCAAATAAGGAAATATCATATTTTCACAATATTTTAACTTAATAACAAAATACTTCCTCTGTCATCACTTTCAGAAATGGTAGACTATGTTGCAGAGGTTATATTAGACTGAGTCTAGACTGAAAAGAATTACAAAGGCAGGATAATGTATGCAAAACAATATTAAATGGAACTGAGAAGCAGCACACAATAAGCAAAAGTGGCAGGGTTTGAGGAATGCTGGGAATGGAGATCAGAAAGAAAACTGAATTCCTGTAAATACTCGAGACAGATGTTCTATAGCTCCAAATTTTCAGATGTGAGTACATATTCTAGAGTAATGCAGAAATAAGAAAAGTAAAAAGACTGACTGTTGTCACATAGAATGTGGGGAAATAAGAAAGAGGGAATAGCAGGTTACATATGCTCTGAAATGAAAAAAAATGAGGGAACGACTAAAACAAATGAGGCAGAAGAAAGAAGAACACCTGAAAAAGGAAGTGAGGAATAAAATAACATCAAGGATACTTTAAAAAAGTCACAAAGAATCATACTATTAACTGTTTCCAAAGAAATACATATCATACACATAAGTCAGTGCATAGATATGTATAGTTCAAATGAATTTTTCCCATCTAGGCTAACAATGCTCCCTTCCCCAAAAGCAATAGATGTTATAACAAAACTTTAACATCAGGCATGAAAAGTCATCATTGATTTGTCAGGGCTGTACAGAGACTCTTAAAACACATTACAGGCTGTTACTATTGTCTTTGGTTGTCCCTTAAACCATTCCAGAGGTGGAAGGTAAATGCCTCACTGAAGATACCATGCAATTTTAACATAGGGCCCCAAGTGGAGCTTAACTGGGTGTGTAATAAAAACTAGCTCTTATGGTACTAGAATAATTCAGGTAAGTTTTCAAAGGTAGAAGTTAATAACTCCAAGGGTGCTAAGGTAACACATCTACTTTGATAATAACTAAAAGCTCTCTAACCAGACTTATGATCCATTCAAAAGATCAAACCATCTTTGGTACTGGAAACATAGTCAAATACACAGGTTTGGTGAAGTATTGATCATGGTAGAAAAAATACAATTGCCATATTTCTAAAAGCATAATCCCTATCAGTGTTCTAAATTTTTGCCATTATACTTATTGATAATTTACTTCTCATACATCATCAAAGAAACTTCTGTTCCTCAAATGTCAGGAAAGAGAATTTTCTTTTGGACCACAAACTTCTTCAACTTCAGTTTTTTTTTTCTCACTAAGCCAAAATTTGTATTATATATATTTTTATTTTGCCATCTTGTCTATTTTACTTAGTTATAATATTTTCTACATTGTCAGAATCCCTTAATACAATAACTTAATGATAAAATAAGTGTCTGTCCAGAGTAATACTGAATGTTTTCTCTACTGTTGGAGATATTCACACATTACTTTCTGTATTCTAGAAGCTCACATCCTGGTGAGAAAGCAAAGTTCTTTTTCTTTATTTTCTTCTTTCTGTTTGCAGGTATTCTCTCAAGCTGTGAATTCAGAACCTCTGTGTGACTAGGGACACCTTTTATGTTTTAAAGTTTTGTTGTGAAAATACTCAATATTTTACAATTCTGAAAAAAAGGTGTGGGGGGGGGCTGAGAAAGACTTTGTTAAATTATTCCCTTTTCATTTTCTCATAAAAATGTAAACAATAGAAACAATGGATTACTTGCTGACCCATCGCGTTAATAACTTTCAAGCAGGATGTTCTTAAGTGGTCCCAGTACATTTTTTCTCATTATTTTCTTGACATTGACCATTATGTGGGCAATAGAAAATGAACTGTTTCAGTTCTCTCAAATAACAGAATTTCCTCATTTTAAAGAACCTCTCAGCTGGTAAGAATGAGAACTGTCGTAAATATCTTAGGAAGGAATTTGATGAATTAAAGGAGACTACAGTTTTTATTCTTTTTGTTGTGAAATTACTGCTTTTAACATCCAACAAAAAATGTGACAAATATAATCGGCGTCTTGCTAAGCCATCATGAGAAAATTTTTTTTCCAGGAGTAGATGGGAACAAATATAGAGATCCATAACCAGACATTAAGGAGAGTGAGAAACATCAGGACATTCAGCCCTAAATGGAATGTCTCCATCAACTTCCTCCCCTCATGGCACAGAGAACCCTGTGGAAGAAGAAGCAGAAAAAGTGTAAGATCCAGAGGGGATGGAGGATACCATGGAAACAGGGCCCTCTGAATCAACATTATCCCGCTCATATGAACTCACAGAGACTGAGGCAGCAAGCACAAGGCTGGCATAGTTCTGCTCCAGGTCCTCTGTGCTTACATTGCAGTACTAAGTTTGGTGGTTTTCTGTGACAATTTAGTGTGTGAAAGAGTGGTTATCTGATTCTTGTACCTTCTCTTGTGTTTTTTCCCCTGTCATGGTTTTATGTGGATAAAGAGACATATATAGAGAAAACTTTTAAATATTCTTCAGTCTATAGAAGGGAGAGTTGCAATCCAGCTATAAGGTCAGTTTTCCAATAAAGTAGAACAACATAAAGCTATCTTAATGTTATTCATAACTCAAAGACATCAGAACTCCTGTTATCCTGAATCCAGTGACCAGAGAGCTCAGAAATAAATTCTGAGCGCCAGCCATAAAAGCATCTGTGGCAGTGGTGGTAACTGGTTGCTGGTGTACAGAGACAGTGAAAATACCTGAAACTTTTCAGTCTTAGCTCCATGAATAAACAAGGCTTACAAACATACCAGACAGCACAGAGAGACGGAACTTTCCAATAAAACAAGCAGAAACAACTCTCTCGAGAAACAGACAAACTTTTCAAAAGACAGACAAAACATTCCATAAGAAACAGACAAATCTTTCCAACCAACCAAAATCAAGTAGGTGGGTGATGTCACAATGTTTCCCCTGGATGGGAGAATATTGCAGTTCAATTGAACCCCCTTCATGCCCCAGATAGAGATCCCACACAATAGAAGGAGACTATGACTCACCAGGAGGCCTCTGTAGATGCATGTCCCATTTCATAGCATGGCAGTCTACTCCAGTAATCTGCAAACTGAAGTCAGTCTCAGAGACTTGGAATACCAGAAAGCATGAGCTTTCTGAAATAGTTCCTCAACTACAGAGATCTGGAGTGATGGTCCAGCTTAAGAATTTGGGTGCCTGGTCTGAATCTTTCTAGTCTGCATCACGTCTGCCAGCCTGCTGGTATGTCAAGCCATGATGATTAATAGACTAAAACTCTGAAACTGAAGCCCCCCTGCAATTAAATAAATCTCTTTATAAGAGTCTCCATGGTCATGCTGTCTCTTCACAGCAATAGAAACCATAAGACAGAAGTTGGTACCGAGAATGACATACTGTTTTCATAGGCCTGACCATGGTTTCCTTTGAAGGAACATGGACTTGGGACTATGGATTAGAAAGGCATTTGGACACTTTACATGCTACTTAATGGGCCATCCTAGTCAGATCATGGAAGGGAGTGGTGCTGAGTGAGCCTACTTCAAGAGGTTCTAGAGGAAAAGAAGATTAGTATGTTAATAGAGATTATTCCTGTGATATTTTGATGAAGAATACTGCTATCTTTTGCCATTGTCCGAGGAGTCTTTCTGAGGCTAAAAGTAAAGAGCTTTAGATTAATCCTATTGGCAGAGGAAATCTCAAGACAGCCTAGTATAGACTGTCATATGATTGCTGGTGTTCATGCTCATAAAGATTTAGAATGAAAAGGAGAAAACAAAGGAACACCAGGAAGTTGAACGGAGTAAAATTCTGTGTTCAAGGACATAAATGGATTAAGAAATGAAAGATAGAGCATGGAAATGGCAAAAATCTCATTCAGCTAGGTTTCTAGTTTATGAAAAGCAATTAAAGAAAAGCTTAGAGCTAAGTGTTGTGGTGCTCACCTTTTATCCCACTGCTCAGAAAGCAGAAGCTAGCAGACCTCTGAGTTGAAGGTATCTGGTCTACAGTGCAAGTTCCAGGACAGTCAAGGTTAGGTAGTGAAGATAACTATGGAAAAGAGCAAGCTGGTGAAGATGTAATTGTAAAGGAGGGCAAGGTTCTAGGTCTAGCAAGGAGCAGAACTTGCCAACCATGTATTTCTGGCTTTAGAGTCAAAGAAAGATGAAAATGTAATGGAATCTTCCATTGTGAGTAAGGACAGCTGTTATAAATATTTTCCTAATCAAGGCTCTCCACCGACACAAAATAATCCCAATCAAGTCAAATCAGACCAGATTAAAAGATATCCAGGTTTAATTAGGCACCTGCTCTCCCGGGTGGCCCCTGGTGAAAAAGA
Source organism: Microtus pennsylvanicus (assembly GCF_037038515.1). NCBI lineage: Eukaryota > Metazoa > Chordata > Mammalia > Rodentia > Cricetidae > Microtus > Microtus pennsylvanicus. The sequence goes on from NC_134587.1 coordinate 37,248,168, forward strand.
GAAAGTAGCCAATGTGACCACCCGAGAGGAAGAGGGAAAACCACATGCCTATTTTCTAGGGAGCAGTTTAAAAGTCTGTGGAAGTCTTCTTGACCCTTCCTGGGGAGGGGCTCAAGTTTTGGTGGGCTACCTGGACCCTCCTTGGGGAGGAGTCAAGGTTTGAGGGGCACAGGCGAGGGACCTCCAAAAATGAGGGCTGGAGGCTGGGATTACAATAGTTGCTGAGACTAGGCATATGTCAGGAGTGTCCTTTAATGGAGACCTAGAGAAAACACTGCATGAAGCTGTGAAGTTGAATACTGTGTTTCCTTGATTATCCTACGACATTGGAAATGCCAAAGCAATGAGATAACCTGCTCAGGAAAGCTGATAAGAGGAATTGGAACCAGAACAAAAGTGTGTTGAAATCAAAAAAGATGTTGGAGACCTGAAGAGTCCCTTAATATTAGACAAGGAGAAGTAGAATTTGAAGTTTTCCCAGCTTGTTTTTGGTCTTGCTTTGGGCTTTGGTACAGTATTTCCTCACGGTTTTCCTTTCCCTGTATTTTAGGATTGTAATGTATATCCTGAGTCATTTTATGGCAGAAGTCTGTGAGGGCATTGTAGTTTAGAGATTACATGAGTCTCAGGAGAGACTTTGAACTTTAAAATTTTAAATTTTGTGGAGACTGTAATAGATTATGGGAACTTTTGAAATTGTAAAATGTAATTTGCACTATAATATTGTTACAAGCTTAAGGTGACCAGGGAGTAGAATGTGGTAATTTGAGTGTAAATTGACCAACATTAGTTCATAGAGAGTGGTATTATTAGGAGGTGTGACCATTTTTTGGAGTTGATGTGGCCTTGTTAGAGGAAGTGTGCCTTTGTGGAGGATGGGCTTTGAGCTCTCACATACACCCAAGCTATACCCAGTGTATTTGAATCACCATATCTGCCCGCATGATGCCATTCCTGCCATGATGATAATGGAATAAATCTCTAAAACTGTAACCTCTCCCAATCAAATGAGAATTTCCATGATCATGGTGTCTCTTCTGTTGTATTGGGCATGGGCTCACAGGTCCATGGGGAAAACACTCTAAGAATGATTTTTAGCCTTTTCAGCTGCAAAGGGATCAGCCCCTGGCAGACTGGCTCACTTTCACTTAGTAAAGGACTTTTCCTGTTATACAATTCATACCTTTAGCAAGTCAATTTCCATATATCAACACCTCTTATCTAAGCTTCCCAAAGAGACAATGTCAAATGCAAATTTTCAGTTAGGAAACATCTGTTTGCCAAGTCCTCTCCCAAGTAAATTCTGCATAGTTCTGCTTTGCACCCTTAGGAAACTCTCAGATAGGATTTACATGGAAGGTACTGGAGACAAAAGGTAGCAGTCACAAAAGGCAAATTAAAGCTTGGTGTTAACACTCCAGAATGAAACCAGCTGCAGCTTTGCATGACCTCCCTCCCTTTAGAACAATAGAAATCAAACCATAATTAAGAAAACTATCTTGGACAGATTGTTCTGAAACTGTTAATCCTGAGATTTGGAAAGAAAAAAGATGAAATACATGATTGTTCAAAGATAGCAAGTTTTATTTTTGGGTGCACTGGATACTGGCCAGCCAGATGTGTCACCCTAAGTTAGGATATGAGAGCAGCTCCCATTTTCCTCTTAAAGTTCCTCTTCTAGAAGCGATTATGTGTTTATAGGGTCTAGAAGTTGGGTAGTTATACAATGTTAAAAAAAAATACAAGGAAAAGGGGAGGAACCAAAGCAAGGAAATACATCAAGTGAAGGGGGTTACAAGAAGTTTATATGAAACTTAATTCTTGATTATAAATAGAAAGCTCAACTAGCACAGAATTAAAATGAAATACAGAGGGACTTATTCCTTAGCTAGGACTTAACATGTAGGAGACAAAGACTTCTTAATTAGTAATAGAACCCTTATTTTGTAAGAAGTTAACATGGGAATAGCAGGAACTTTATTAACCCTGTGCCAGGATTTACCATCAAACAAAGAGGAAATTATTCTTTAACTAAGATTTAACAAAAGAGAAACAGAAACTTCCTTTTAACTGTCTTAGTTGCAAATAGAACTCTTAACCTTAAAGGTATATTTTCTGTTTTGGTCTTCCATTAACTTCCTGTTTTGTTCTCACATTCTTTAATGACTTGTGCAAAATTTTCAAATCTTTGACAAAGGAGCAAACATTGCCTGAGGTTGAGGTCAGGAGAACAGAATCCTTGCATTTGATATACAGTGAATAATAAGGTTGGTGTTACATTGAAAAACACAGAGCCCAAATATTATGATCCATAAGATAACTCTCAGGGGACCAATTAAGGGAGAGAACAATTTCAGGCAGGAGGACCAGACATCTTGAGCCTCAGAAATTTTGTTTTTAACATGATATCAAATGTAGCACAATTAATAAAAATTCAGATACCAATATTGGGGTTCAGCCTGAAGGTCAGAAAATCAAAACAGCCAGCCACTGGCTCTTATCTCAACCTCAGTATGAAATGACAATATTGCCTCCAGGAATCCTCAGAACAAGACAGTGTCTGACAGTTGCCTTCTCCAGTTTTATATTCTTCTCTAGGGCTAGGATTAAAGGCATGTAACAATACTCTGTGATTTCTATGACAAACTAATATGCCTACTGGGATTAAAGGTGTGTGTCACCACTGCCTGGTTGTAAAACTGACCAGTGGGGCTGTTTTACTCTCTGATTTTCAGGCAAGATGTAATTAAAATACAAATGAAATATCACTACATTTCCCTTTTTGTCTAAAATTTTAAAAAAGGATTTAACTAATATAAGAAAAACTGTATGCCATAAGGACAATGACTATATATAATATATATAGGCAATAAATACATCACAAATGTCTAGTCCAATTGCCATTGACAAATTCAGATAAAATACTCCATATCTCTCCTACCTTGGGGAGTCCAAAGTCCTGTACCTAATTTACTTACTATCAAAACTTACATTCAGCATCAGGTAAACAAGAAAACTTATAAACACACAATCTTGTCTTCACATCTCTCAGAGACCCAATAAGGAAAACTATTAGCTGAGTAAGCAGAAAGTGTGAGCAACTGGCTCCCAAAAAATGTGCGAAATGACAAGAACAGTTGGCTGCCTAAATAGTCACCCAAAGTTCTTCTGCAATTTGGGGGCATCTGTCTTTGGTCTACAGGTCTAGCATATTAGACAAGCATTTCTGTGAAGCAGAGCTTTCTTTGCTTGTCTTGACAATGTTTGGCAGTCTTTTTCAATTTTCCTTATCAGAACTTGTTAGAGAATACTTGTTTATGCTAAAATCGGTATTGTTTTTTTGGGCCAAGTCAGTCAAGTTAGTTCATACTATTTGATCTCCATTGATTTTGTTAAAAATGATTTTTCCCTTACTTCAGCTAAACAATGGGACCTGGTAGGTAGAAACAATCCCTAGCCTTACAAAGAAGCACTTAAGCATTTCCTATATCAGGTCTTCCTTTTATTTCCCTAGTTAAATTCCTAGTCAGTCAAGTTAGGTTCAAGTCCTAAGACAAAAGAGCAGTCACTTTCTTCTGTGTCCTGCTTGTCCAATTAGAACAGCATACTGGCAGCAATCAAGGCAAGGGCATTTCCTTGACCAGTGGTTTGCTGAGATGCACAACCAAGTTGTTGGAACAAGTATACATTGGAGACAGAAGATAACATTAAGGAGTTTAGGGGGAAACTTTTTCTTAGGTGTACATTTGAAACCTTTAGACCCTTGGTCGTGGGAATTGGGGGAGGATTGTCCCAAGACTAGGAAAATGTTAGAGAAATTCACACCCTTGGGAATAAGTGGAATAGGCATGTAGGGAAGCAGGCTGTTGATTGACAGTGCTTATCTGGGGTCCTTTTGACCCAGGAGGGGTGAATTTAAGCTGTTTCTCTGGAAGTTAGAATATTTTTTAAAGTTTCTTAAAAGAGAAGTTCTAGCAAGGCTAGCATCACCACTATTTATATTTCGTACTGAAATACACATTGTAGAAACAGGGTAGACTCATGCCTCTGAGTCACTGTAGAAGTTTGGGGACGCAAAAATGATTCTGGGTTAAAAGCATGAACATCCTTTCCTCTATACAGAATATAGGGTATATATAGACTAGACAGATGTTTGTAGCACAATGAGAAGCACCTTTAAGTCTGTACTTGGAAGACAACCAAATGAGTTTATAATTTTGAGCTTGTGACTATGAAATAGTAGTGAGAGATTACTAGAGCTACATTAATATACAATTATCAAAACTCTGCTGATTAATTTAAAACTCAACTTCTTTAAGTTTTAATAGAACAATAACATAAAGAGGGAAAGAGACTTGAAACATTTTTACATATACCTTAATCTTATAAGCTTACAAATTGAATTTACATCCTTAAAACACTTTCATGGACCTTTATAACTTATATTTATATATCTCAAAACAATTTTTTAGATCCTTACAACTTAAGATTTCATATCTTCAGACATTGCATAAGCTTTACATATTTTCCTCCGACAATTTACCTTGAGACACAGATGGCTGATCACCAAGGGAGGTCATTAAAAAGTAACTTCCCTTAAATAAAGAAATAGTAAACAGTTAGATTGAAATCTGTTTTCTGAGTTTAAATGTTTTTGGAGTCCGGTATCAAGGTAAAGTATGTTGATGCTTAATAGTAGTTCTAAGAAAGTGCAGCCTGAGACCTGATTTTTGCACATGAAGTGAAATAAAAAGGCAGCTAAAGCCTTGGTTATTGCTGTTAAACTGATAAATGAATCACTTTCTCATCAATGACATCATCTATGTTATCATAGATGACATAGCCCAGTCATCAAGGACATCAGAGAACTGAGAAGGACAAACTTTTACCAGAGTAAGTGGGAAGCACAGAACAAGCAGTTTCTGAATGTATTAAAAATGACAGAGACTTTCCAGTTACCTGGACAATCCCTTAGGCTCCTCCAGGGTTATTGGGGGCAGAGGTGCCAGGGAAGCACCAGTCTCTGGGTGCCTTCCTATGAAGTAGTAACTTATTCGACTGGCCTACATTATCTACATAAAGTGGGGCAATCAACTCCCCAGTGTCCTGATTATTCAAAGTTTAGATAAGTTTAAGGTTGTTGGGGGCAGACGTGCCAGGGAAGCACCAGTCTCTGGGTGCTTTCCAATGAAGTAGCAACTTAGAGCACTGGCCTACATTGTCTACATAAAGCAGGGCAATCAACTCCCCAGTGTGCTGATAATTCAAAGTTTAGGCAGGTTCCTGGTGTCTGGTGAGTTGAAAGGCTACCCACTGGCTAGCTTTGCCCCACTTAAAACATGCTCCAGGTGCAGTTCTTCTATGCCCTATCATCTTCTTTGGAGGAGATCTTAGGGGTGCTGTTTGGAGCTAACACTTCTATCACAGGAAACTTTTTTGTTAAACCTATTAAATGCCATATTTAGTAGATCTTTGAGGAGTTTGATAATCATTATTTGTTAATATAACTTAATAGCTTAATTTTGGAAACAAATTTTGCTTTTTTTCTAGTTATGTATTTCAGGCTTAAATTTCAAAATATGTACAGGAGGCTAAATAAAGCTTATTTCCATAATAGACTATATTAGTACTCAGCATAACTAAAAGTATAATTCTGAATATATTAAAGAATTAATAAGATCACTAGACATCCTTGAACTCTGGACTCATCCACTCCCTTCACCCCAATCTCTATTGTGATAACTGGCTTTGGGAGCCCAGACCTGTTTATGGGTCGGGAAGGCACGTGATCTTCCTACGTTTTTGAAATTCCTCTGTGGTCTAGCAAAGGTAATTGTGGATACTGACTTTATGTGAATTTGACTATTAGAACAAACGATGAATATTATCACTCCAATGCTTCATAGAAGATCATTCCGTTGCCCATATAAGGAGTTACACTTCTGAGGTATCTGGAGTATGAATCCCAGTTCGAAGGGAGAAACACTATGATTTCACACGTTTTTACAGAATTAACAGTAAATATCCAAGAAACAAGTGTTCCCAAAGCTTTGCAATTGGGTCCCCCATAAGCTGTACATTTGTGGGTCTGTCTAGAAATCTGTCAGTTGTTACATTTACTGTATAATAGTTGTGGGCTCCGACATTCCTATAAACTCCAAGACAGCTGAGAGCTGAAGCTTCAAGGCAGCAGACCGAAGCCAGTGATAGCCAGGAGAGTGCAGGGGTGAAGAGAGCCAGTAAGTGCCTTTAGTAGAGAGCTACATACAGCTGTAGAAGGCCAGAGCCAAAAGCAAAACTATCTACACAGTGGGACCCCCAAGGGCACAAGAAGCTGGTGCCAGGAGCCAGAGAGAAATTTATGGTATAGGACAAGGAGAGCAATGATGAAGGGACAAGGAGGAACTACCAGGAACTGGGAAGCACATAAGTGCTCCTGTGGAAGGCACAGCAGGCTAGAGGGAATGTGCAGTCGAAGAATGGGACTCCAGAATTTGAGATCAAATTCACAAACAAATGATCAGCACATACGGTGGGAGAATAAGATCAGCAGCTTGGTATGGAGCTGACTCTGCAGGGGAGAACAGGTCTGTGGTGGATGTGGGGTCACTACGGCTTACCACCGGCTCCTTTGCGTTTTCTACTTTCTGCTAGGTCGGGCTCTGGTTCCTACTTTGGAATAAACTTACAGATCATTCGACCCTAACTTAAAACAGAACATTTACAAAGTGGAGATGGAGAACAACAAATAGGGATGGAGCAGAGAATAAAGAAAAAGAGAATAGGGATTTCTTCCCTTCCTCTCATTCGCTTGCAGTGTTTATACAATTCCTGGATAAATATTGCAATTTGGGGTACCATTAGTCGGCCAAATTTGGACTGATGTTCTAAGAAATATTTTGGCCAAATTTGATTGCAAAGTTGAATAAATTTGGAGTCCTTCAGGATGGTGCCAGGTGGATAATGCCATTCCCATACCTGATGAAGAAGAGAAGAACTAAGGCCTAAAGTCCAAGGTATCTCCAGGACTCAGGAAGACTAAATTAGAAAGATACATGCCATTCAGTGGTTAGTAAACACACTGGATGGGGACCAAGGGCTAAACACTTGAGGAGACTCAATGCCTGGTACCAAGACTGTTAAATGAAAACAAAAGGCAAAAACTGAACTCAGAAATGAAATCTTACCTGAGGGAAAGTATCAGAGATGGGGTTGATGAAGAGAGTCAACCATAGCTTTAAAGACCATGGTTGGGGGTCGCAACCACCACTCTCTCAAATGCAGGAAAGTATTTATGCTGACCAAAGGGAAAAGTTATCAATTGCTGCTGTTGGATGGGGATCAGCAGTTGGTGAATTGGAAGGTGAGTCTGCTGCAGGGAAACTGATGAAAACAGATAGTGCATCAGGATATTCTACCAAGTCTCTGCACCAATATTAGGGATTTTGTAGAAGAGTACTTTTGTGAATTTAGATCAAGAATGGGTGGTATTTATTGGCTTGCTCCTCATAGATTATTCAACCAGACTTCTTAGTAAACCAAGAACCAGCAGCCCAAGAATGGTATCACCCACAATAGACTGAGTCCAAATCCTTGAAATGCTAATGTTGATAGGGGGATGGAGAAGAATGCATTCTTTAGATTCAATGCAGTATAAATTTTACGCTGCTCCTCTGGTCATAAACTAAGCAGAAATATATGAATTCAGAACTGACCAATGAGTAAATGACCACAACTCATCTGTTTACTTTCCTTAAACCTTTTACTGGTCTATAGTCTTGAGTTTTAGGTTGTGGGTGAGACAATAAAGTCATATTCCAGGGTGACTGGAAGGCAATGTGTATACTTGCTTAAAGGAGCTAACTAATGTGTACCTTGACCCCTTGCCTGACTTCTGAACTGATAGAGAACTGCTTGAACTGAGTGGGAATAGCCCAAGCTGTAACCTATACTCTGATAGACAGTACATGTTTGGCCAGGCCATGGGGGATTTCCATCTATCTAAACTATGGGAATCTCTTGGGTTAGTAACATTTTCCATTTCCTTCTCAGGGGTGAGAAGGATTTCAGAGGAGAAGATACTCTTTACTTAGCGGGAAGGTTAGAGTCAAGACTTTTCAAGGCCCTCTGACTTGCAACCTGGAGGTGACCCCCAAGAATAAAATCATGGCCTGAAGCAGATCTTGCCACAATAATGGGAAGGTGCATTTGTGAATCACAAGAAAGGAATGGAACACAGTTCCTTGGCCCAAGGACAGACAGTCTAGTCAGTGGTACATTTGTATTGCTTTCTATTCCTCATTACCCCTTGTACTCTCATTGTCTCATGGGTGAGGGGGTCCTAAGAGTTCCTGCAGGCTTAGTAGCCCCAGTGTCAATGAGAAAGCCTATAGGTTGATACCCCAACATTAACAGTTACCATAGGATCCTGGGGGCCCAATTCAAAGGATCCTTGGCCCAGCTAGTTTTTCATAACCAGGACCAATTTTGGTGTGGGAGAGCCTACACCCTTCTGTGGTAATCTTCTGTCATGATGTTCATCATAGTGGTCCACCTGCTTTCCCTGAGGGCATCAGTTTGTTCAGTGCCATATTCCTTTACAGTAAGCACATTGATCTCATTGTAGTGGCTTTTTCCTTTAGAAAATAATGGTTGTGCTTTGTGGTATTGTCATGGTGGCTATTCTTAACAGCTCTGACCTATTCTTCCCTGAAAATCCATCTTACTTTTGAATTTTCCTACATATATCATGTGCCAACTGAGAGGCAAAGGTCAAGTTAATTGCTTTGAGATTTGCTGTGCACTCTGTATCAACAGGAATATAGACCCATTAAGCTTCCAATGGGTACTCTAGGGAAGCTGAAGAGATTCATCTGGACTCTGCCTTATGTCAGTCACCTGAAAGACTTAGAGGCACCTTAGCACTACTGCACTCCCCTTCCTGGGAACCAGGCCTTTAGCATTAGAAGGCACCTTAGCACACTACTGCACCCCCACTTCCTGGGAACCAGGGCCCTGGTAACCAACCACACATGCACGGGAGCTTTGAGTGCTTTCCATCTCCATTGTATAGACCCAGACCCTGGAACTGGGGTGAGATAACCTTGTAACCGTCACAACATTGATCAAGCCTCCTCCTTGTAACCATAACATTGATCAAGGTTCCTCCTTGTAACCATGACATTGATCAAGGCTCCTCCTTGTAACTGTTACAACATTGATTAAGTAGAGTTAGCTGACCGTTAAATGAACTAGTCAAAATAGTAGACAAATGATTTTTGGGCTTTCCCTTTGATTTTGTACTCCCCCTCCCTGATTTTGTGGGTTTTTTTTCCTTTAAAGAGCTTGTAATAGACAAAGCAGTCATCCTTCTCCTCTCGAGGCTGGGGGACCTCTGCCGCGGCAGAATAAAAAATTCCTCTTGCTATTGCATCAACTGAGTTGTGAATGTCTCGTGGGGTGACCTCCTCCTTGGTGGGGCTTTAGGGCCCAACACACCTTGGAGAGATTTGTGGGTCTACAAGATGCTCTTTGCATCCATTCTACCAGAGTCTGGTGGTAACTACTGGGCAATCCCCTGCCTTTCTCAGGGTTGTAATTCCATGGAGGCTTTTGCCTTGGCAAGACTTATTCAGTCTTTCCAGTCCTCAATTTTTCAGGCAATGTTGCTTCTCCAGTGATTATCTGAGCTCTTCCTCTCTCTTTGTGGAAAGGAGAGTTCAGGAAATCTATTGAGTGTCTTCTGTAGTAGGGAGGTGATTATAAAATATAGAATTGGCCATACAATCAGGGAATCAGGACTGATATTAAAGGGGGCTCTGGTTTTCCAGGTGTAGAGGTCTGTGATAAAATAAAGGAATGTAAAATTTGCTCCACCCCCTTCCCCCCACCAAGATATTCTTGCATGGGAAAAGGACAGAAACAGGTTTTGGCACAAGTTTGGTATTTTACATTTCAAGAGAGGTGAACAGGACTTTCTGGCACATTACAAGCCATGGAATCAATCAGTAATTAAATCAGCCTCATTTCACAAAGTCAACCCATTAGAGTCAGGGACTCTGTTTGGACGATTTGGCCAGGATACTAGGTATGGTGGCATTGTCACCTTGTGAACAAAGTGTTTGTTTCTAGCTAGAAGTTTTCTTGTTGTATCTATTCACCTTCTGTTACAAATTTGGAAATCTTCTCCCATAGTTCAGCACTATTTCATCTATGTGTGAAGACAGTCACACAGTCAAGAAACCTGCTTCCCACTACCAGGTCTTTGCAAGCAATCTCCCTGTAAACAGAGATATGCTTTTCTACAATTATCTTTATTGATAGGCATTTGGTCAGTGTTTAGGGTCTAACCAAATGCATTCCATTTAAGACATTCCCAGATATCCAAGACTTAGAGTTACTATATGTACAAAGGTGTTGGTCCATAGCCACTCACATAGATAGAAAACAAAAACAAGCATGGCCTGGTTTTACCTCATTTACAGATAAGGAAAGCTAAGACCTGAAACTAACCTTGCATTAAAAAATTCCTAACTCCTCACCTCACCTTCACCTCATTTTACTGATGATTTTCGTTCAGGAGATTTATGACTCACGCCTTACTCTCAGGAAAATTAAGTAAACATCTACCTACATTCCAGAGGAAAACAAACCTCTACTGGCACCTCTGATAAACATCAAGCTTATCAGAGCTTGCTAGTATTAAAGTTTGCTAACATTTGACAAAAAGGTTAATGGACCAAGGGTCATAAACTTCCCTTGTCTGTTTACATAGGTTGCCTGGTTACCTATGCCTGCAAAACTTTGTGGGTCTTTATAACTATGTAAGAGCAAAGAGAGTGGACAGAAGTGAGAAAAGATGCTGGAAAAGTAGTTGGAGCAAAAGTATCCTCGAAATTAGCAGAGTTAGAAAAATGAAGAAGAAAGAAGGAGAAGAAGGAGAAGGAGAAGGAGAAAGAGAAGAAGAAGAAGAGGAGGAGGAGGAGGAGGAGGAGGAGGAGGAGGAGGAGGAAGCAAAAAATTGGAGTTGAATTAAAATTGAGATAGTGAAAAAGAGCTAAGAAACTATAGTCAGTTAGGACAGAATAATTAGAATGTAGTGCAAGGAAGAGAGCAAAATAAAGAGATTCTTAAGAAAATTGCCTGTGTGTTGATTGTTTCTCTTCAGGTCCCTTAGTTATTTTCCCTTTGCCAGTTGTACTGCCTTGACTGACCACTGTAGAGGCTTGAGATATTGGTATCCCCCCTCCCCCCAAAAAAACCTCACAATGCTGGAATGGGTAAAAGGGAGAGGAAGTGGGGGCAATTGTGGCAGTGGGGCATGTCGTATTTCCTGATGGATATGGGAGAGAAGACTGGGACTGGTTCAAAGGAGTTGGTAGTACGGTAGAGAAAGAGGAGACAGATGTCCAGCAAGGCCACATAGAGGACCAGCAGGGGGTCATGGAGAAACACAGAAGCTGGAAGAGAGGAAGCAGGAAGGAATTTGGCAGAAAACATCTGTTCAGAAGCCAGAGGAGGAGAGTTGAGAATGGAGGGAGCAGGGAGCAGGGGAGTTATAGGAATCGGGGCTGAAGGGATGGGAATGAATGGGACAGGGAGCTGGAGAGGTGTAGGGAATGGAGGAAGATGATTAAGTGGTGAGGTCCAAATAGGTTCTGGAGCCACACTTGACTGTGGCCATCTTGGTGAGGCCTGAGATTAGGTAGGAGACTCAGACCTTTAAGGAATAGAGTTGATAAAGGTGGTTATAAGTGTACAAGAGGGGCTCCTGGCTATTGATGCAGGACAAGTTTCAGAAAAAACAAAAACAAAAAACTCTTGTGTTTGTATGCCAGATTCTAATAGAGTAGGTTTTGGAGGGTCCTCTTGAGTCTGGTACTGTACCTCCCAGAGGCCCTTTATAACAACAAGGAGAGCTTGCCCACTCTGCTCACTCTGGATTTTGAATACTCTTATCCTGGGAGATGGGGAAGAAGTGACCTCTGCCCAGTGCAAATATATATCCAACTTGATATGGGTGGCCAGGATTTCTATGACAATATTTACTATTGTACAGACCACTTGTAGATAACACAGTTGACACCAAACTTGGGCCACTCAATGCACAATGCATTTGCAACTGACTCTTGGTGATGGCACAGCCAAAATCTTTCTTAATAATAGAGGGGTCAGCTTGGTTAGCTTTCCCAAGGCATGTGGTCCTCCTGAGGCGACTCACCTCTCTCACTGTCACTCTAAGATCTCAGAGTGAAAAGTCCCGCTCCAGAAGAATGTGGGTGTAGAGTATTTCTCCAATGGGACCTTCAGATGTATATCCTGAGACTCAGGAAAGGAAAATACGTAGTCCATAATTGTCCAATTAAAGCAAGCTGTATTTTTGAGTGTACCCAGGACTGTCCAGCTGTCTGTTTCAACTGAAATAGGGATATGTGAGAGCAGCCCCATTGTCCTCTTGAAGTTCCTCTTATAGGAGAGATAAGGTACTCACAGGGCCTAAAGTGTTGTCAGTTATGCATTGTTAATGGGATACAATGAAAAGGAGATTAGCAAAGGCAAGGATATACAACAAACAAATGGGCTTACAATAAGTTTTTATCAGACCTAAGCAACAGAAACTTACTGTAGATTATAAATAGCCACCTTAATTAGCAAGAACTTAACATGGGACAAACAGGGAATTATCCCTTAGCTAACACTTAACATGGAGCAGACAAGAACTTCTTAATTAAAAATAGAGTCCTTAATTTGCAAGGACTTCCCATGAGACAAATAAGGACTTATCCCTTAGCTAGGATATACCACTGAACAAACAGGAACTTATTCTTTAACAAGGATTTAATACAGGACAACTGGGAAATTCTTTTTAATTATTTTAGTTGCAGATAGAACTGTTAACCTGCGAGATATATTTTTGTTTAGTCTTTCATTAACTTGTGAGGTGTTTGTTCCTGTTTTTGATATCACAGAACAATCAGAAAATCAGAGACAAAGCAGACAACAGTATAGCAAATCTCACATTTTATCCAAAATGTAGCTCACAATCAACCACAGAATTAAATATAAAATTGAAACCTATAAAATTTGAAAAAAGAGAAAAATTTCAAAATCTAAGAATAGTAAAACTGCTACTATACATTTTATAGTTGACATAAAAAACTATTCATCTGACAATGTGATTAACTGAACTTTTACAAATGAAACATTTAAAAATTATCCTATAGAGAGGATGTCGGGATAAGCTACAGAGAAGACAGCATTTGCCAATCATATATCTGACAAGTGATAAGTAAGTAGAATCCATACATTAACCTTTATATTTATTTTTCAAAAGTATACTAAATACCATGAACAAATATTTTGTTGGAGAAGATAAGTGATGGAAGAAAATCATATAAAATTTATATTTTTTATCATTAATGGCTGAATAAAAGCTACAGTGATGAATCATCATTCACTGCCTATACGGTGGCTAAAAGGGATTTTAAGCAAATCCAAATAATAATTTAGGGACACTGGAATATACAGTACTGCTGGGAATATTCTGGAACTTACTTTAAAAGCATAAAAGGCCATGAGGCCGGAACACAAGCATAAGCACAGGCCCTACAGGTGCCGAAAGATGTCCTCTGCTTTCAGTTCAATATTCTTACAGATTCCTGAGGGTGTGAGTAAATAGGTCTCTAATTTTGTGCCTTCTCTTCGGGATGTTTCCCTTCTCTTGGTTTGTCTTATCTTTCTTTAATGTGATTTTTTAAATTTATCTCATATTTTATTTTGTTATTTTTTGTTGTTACTTTTTTTTCTCTTTTGTTTTTTCTAGACAAGGTTTCTCTGTCGCTTCAGAACCTATCCTGGAACTAGCTCTTATAGACCAGGCTGGCCTTGAATTTACAAGAGATCTGCTTGAGTGCTGGGATTAAAGGTGTGTGCCACCACAGCCCAGCTTGTTGTTAACTCTTAAAACACTTTTATATTCTAATGAGAAATAGATGAGGTTGATCTGCTTGAGTAATTAGGTGGTGGAGAAAGTGGGGGAAATAGAAAGAAGAGGAACCATAATCAGAGTTTATTCTGAAATTACCTGACGCAATTGAGAAGAAAACTCGGAACACAGAACACACAACAAGCCCACTTAGGAGTTTATTGGTGGAGGGTGTACAGGCTTGGAGAGGTTGTTGTGCAGAGAGAGAGAGAGACAGAGACAGAGACAGAGAGAAAGAGAGAAAGAGAGAAAGAGAGAGAGAAAGAGCTGAAGTTGGCGCCTCCAGCTTTAAAGGGCTGTCTAGCACATGTGTATAATGGGATGGCGTGGTTATGTCATATGCAGATGACAGAGCTCACACATGCATGCAAGGGCTCATACAATTCCGTCAGATGTAGGTGATGCAACCATGCCGCTCATGGGTTACACTGAGTCCTTTAAGTTCCACAGGGGCCATTAGGCACTTCTGCCTGAGGGCTTGTCCCCATGTGCATGGCCCTGGAACCCAGAAGTGTCAGCCATATTGTGGCTGAATCATAACATATTGTATAAGAAAACTATCAATTTTTATAAAAGTGAGAAATATTTTTTTTAAAGTTTGTGAGGAACCGTGTGGTGGTGGTGCACACCTTTAATCCCAGCACTCAGGCAGAGGTAGAAAGATCTTTGTGAGTTCCAGGCCAGCAGCCTGGTCTACAAGAGCTGGTTCCAAGACAGGCCCCAAAGTTACAAAGAAACTCGTTTCGAAAAATAAAAAAAAAAAAAAAGAATCTACAAGGATGACCCCAACTAAGACTCTTAGCAATAGTGAAGAGGGAGTCCAAATGGACTGTACTCTGTAATCAGATTGGTGAATACCCCAACTATAATAAAGACTTCTTCCAGCAAAGGAAGGAACCAGAAGCAGAGATCAACAACCAAGATTCTGTGTAGATGGAGATTTTTCACCAGGCCAAACACCAGGAATACATTCAAAGAGAGGTAGGAGGGGATATTTGAGCATGCAAGGTCAAGATATTGATAGAGAAATATACAGAGATAGCTGAACCCAGCTTGTGGAAAATCACAAATTTTTGGCCTACAGCTGTCAAACCTCTATGGGACGAAACTAGGCCCTATGTATGTCAGAGACAGTGGTGAAGCTTGAACTATCTATGAGGCACCCAGCAGTAGGACCAGAAGCTATATCTATCTCATGCATGAACTAGCTTATTTGAACCCATCCCCTATGGTGAGATGCCATGATCAGCTTTAATGCAGGGGTACAGGGTCTTTGTCCTGCCCAAACATAATGTGCCAGACTTTGTTGACTTCCCATGGGAACCTTTACCCACTGTGAGGAGAGGATCGGGGATGGGCTGAGCAGATGCAAGGAGGAAGGATGTGTGGAGGGAGAAATGTGTTTGGAATGTAAAATGCAATTAGAGAAAGAAATTAATAAAAAATAAATTGAACAAAGGGAGTGGTGACCTCAGGGTAGGATACCACCCAGCTAAGTGTCGAAATTATGGAAAGAAACTAAAGACAAGTTTAGAACCAGGTATGGTGAGGCACACCTATAATGCCAGTACTAGAAAGGCAGAGGCTGGTGGATCTTTGTTGAGGTCATCCTTGTCTACATAACAAGTTTCAGGGTCGTCAAGATCAATGAAAGATAGAAAGCTGGTAAAGATGTAACTGGATGAGGGGGCTATTTTCCAGTCCTAGCATGCAGAACGTGGCAGCTTTGGCCACATGATTCTCTGTAAATAGAGATTTCTCTCCATCACGCCAGTTCCACTGGACAGATTTGTTTCCACACACCAGGTTCCCATATCTGCTTATAAAATAATCACTCTGAGGCTTAATATAAGTTACTATTATTGAGCCAATTGCTTAGGCTTCTTATTGGCTAGTTCTCTCTTATAAATTAATCCATTCTATTAATCTATGTATCACCACATGTACATAGATTCCCAGATGGCTACATAGTGTCTCTTTAAATCAGCTTTCTCTCTCTCCCCTCCTATCTTAATATCAATTTCCACCTAAATCACTCCTTACCTGGGGAAGAAGACCAATTGGGTCTGCAAGGTGCACACAGGAAGGCTCTAACCACATCACACATTTGCACTAAAACATTTGACAAGAATTTCCTTGTAAAACCTGACAAGGCTTTTTAAAAGGGCTTCTAGACCCACAAAATGGAAAGTTAAGCACAGTTACTTGATAGGCACTTTTTTTTTCAGATAGACTCTGCTTGCTAATGTTGAGCAGATGCAAGGCTCCTTTATGAGCTTCCTGGTTCTTTCTGACAGCTACCAATGAGGCTTGAGTACAGCATGGTGGGTTCCTACTGCTGAGATTTCCAGGCAGCGCAGTGTGCTTTAGTTTTTACTCAGGCAAAAGATGGTTTATGGGCTTCAGACAGCTTTCCAATGCTGGGGGTGAATGCAGCTCTGCCATTATTGGACATAGAGTTAAGGATAGAAGAAATGAGTTATTGAACAAAGCCAGCGGGGCCAGGCATATGTCAGGGGTTTCCCTGAATGGAGGTCTAGTGGAGAGACCACTGCATGAAGCTGTGAAATTGTAGCCTGGATTCCTTGGAGAACCCAAGATGTTAGAGATGCCAGAGTTGTGGGATACCTGCTGATGAGAACTGGTAACAGGGAGTGGAATGAGCCTAAGAGAAAGAAGTGTGCTACAGCCCACAAAGCTGAGTAGAGTTGGAGATCTGAAGAGTGTTTTGATATTAGACATGGAGCTGCACAGTTTGGAATTTACCCAGCAAGTTTTTAGTCTTGTACTTATGTAGTATTTCCTTGGTATGCTCCCTTCCCGGTATTTTGGAGTGGTTATATGTACTAGTTTTGGGTGAATGATTAATAACAACTATCCAAATGGTGATAGAATTAATCTTAGACAGACAGCAAATTGTATTCTTCCTTGCATTGTATATGTGACACACCAGTTAACTGCAGCCCTTACATTCTATACTGATGGAAATAAATCAGGAAAAATGATACAAATCAGAAGATTTAAATAAAGTTAAACAAATCCCTTATGATTTTGTGCAAAAGTCAGAATTATATTCTATTCTCATAGTACTAAAGGATTTTAAAGAGCCTCTCAACATAGTTGCTGATTTGCAATATGCAGAAAGAGTTGTTTTACATATTGAAACTGTTGAATTTATACCAGTTGATACAGAATTGACTTCATTATTTATTCAGGTTCAAGATATAATCCGGAATTAGACTTTGTCCCACATACATTACACACACCTGATCCCATATAGATCTGCCAGGTCCTTTAGCAGAAGGCAATGCAGAAATTGATAAATTATGGATTGGAAATGTGCTGAAGGCCTCAGAATTTCATAAAAACATCATACCAATAGCACAGGTTTTAAAAAAGAGTTTTCTATCACAAAGCGGTTCTGCACCTGCAAAATTACCATCTAGAAATTGCTTTATAAGCCAACATTCTCTTTCATTTCTTTAACAAATTTTCCATATATACAGATCAAATAAAAATCCAATAGGTTTCTAATCTAATTAGTGTCTGTAAACACCATGATTGATTAGCCAGTACTAAGGTCCATATGAGTCATGTCACCACGAAATTCACTCTGCCTCTGCTGACAATCAGGGGTTAGGGCATTATGGACATTACTTTGTCTGTGATGGCAATTATGATAAATTTGATCACTTTGCCTTTGGCAGCTCAGCGCTTCCACCTGACCATTTCTATCTTGGGGTCCAATTAAACTTATTGCCTTGAACTCATCCAACTGACCCTATAGTCTTATGTAAGGAAAGTGGCAACAACAAACTTCTTTAAATATCCTGGTGCCTCTTCCACGATTCTGCATATCACAAAATTAGCGAAGAGCAGGATTTCTGGGCCCTCATATTGTAGAGGATTAGATTTTACACAGCAAATCCAATGTAACATTGTGATTTCCTTGAGCCTAAAAATTTCTTCATCAACACGTAGTCAAGTGATATGAAGCATCTCCAACTCTTTTTCAGCAGATTATCCTTTGACAAATGCTTCAAACAACCATGCAAACATTTTTGATATTTGTTTAATTGTGTAAACTTCCATATTAAACCTAGAATCCCTACTCATTAAACCAAGTCTTAATCAGTTGTATGTTCCTTTCCCTATTATCTCATACCTTTAAAATCTTTTCCCACATATATTCTCAAGATTTCTACTTGAATGAACTAGCAAGCTCATTAATCACTTTAATAGTGCCTCCTTGTGACCCAGCCTTTCTATCTCCCCTCTAGGATCCTGTTTTGCCTTTAGTATGGTTATAGAACAACAGACAAACTTCGGTGGATCCTGAGGGGCATCATTATAGTCTTGTCTGACATCTCCTTCTAGGAAAGTCATTGCTAGTTTAGTAGAAAATGGTGAATTAATTTCTCAGTCAATGGCACAAAAGGAAATAATTCAGGAGGTAGGAGAGGAGTAAATCTTCTAATGAGGCTCGAGAGACAAGATACTACTTTCTCAGGTGAGATAAACCTGTGGGAATCTAAGGGTTCAAAGTTCTCATTTCAATAGGGTCCTCTCAAATATGCCTATCCCCAGATACTGAATCAGATTCTTTAACACTTAATGCCTTTACTTTAACTAACATCTGCTAAGGCTGGGACTTGAATTTTCAGGGAATTCAGCTAATCTTATAATGAGGACTAGAGTTTTATTTTCTGCAACTTGAGCTCTGTGGCTGCTAGAGAGATTATCTTTCAGGGTATACTTAGAAACCTTTAGGTCCTTTAAGTGCATTTTGAGCTGGCCAATTTTATTACTGATTAAATTCTTGCCCTTCACCATATTTTATGAAGCTAGAATTTGATTAATTTTAATGACAGAACTAATTTTTTTCCTTTGTCAACTCATCCAGAAATTCTAGGAATAACTGATCAGCTTTATCATTTTTCTTTTTTTTCACAAGTTGTCCTAAGTTTTATACACAGATTAACCAAAGATTTTGTCTCTCACAATTGGTGAATCAGTATAATCAAATGCACTTGTCTCTTTTCCTTTGTAAATAACTCACAGTATGAGCTTTGAATACTTTCAAGCTTCCCGGACAAGCTTCACCAAATGGAGATGGCTTAGTAGCTACAGGTTTTGGCAAATTGGAAAATCTATTCAATACTTTTTAAAACTTTGTCCTTATATATCTGTTGCTCCAGAAAAAATCTCTGGAAAGAAAATCTACATTAGTCAAAATTCTCTACAGGAGGAACAGACGTGATAGAATATTACAGGCTATGGGCTGTGCGGTCCAGCCTGTCTAACAATGGTTCTCTACCAATGAAAGGTTCAAGAATCCAGTAGTTATTCAGTATACAAAAATAGAAATCTTGGCTGTTCATCAGTATATGACAGAATCCAGAAGAAGTAAATTCTAATGTTAGTGAAGGAATAGATTTGACAGTTAGAGTAAGAGCAAACAAGCAATAAGATAGCAAGTCTTCATCTTCTATGTCCTTTATATAAGCTGCCAGCAGAAGGTAAGGCCCAGATTTAAATATGGAGATTCAGGGTCTATCTTCCCACTTCAAAGATCCCATATAGAAGTGGGTTTTCCCACTTCAACAGATTTAATTAAGTAATAATCTCTCAGAGATGTACCAGTCATTTTTGAGTTTTAATTAATCTCAAATATAGTTAAACCACTAAAACTAGTGGTTGACAACTAAAATATAAGATGCTTCTATTTCCAGTTTTTAAGAAGCATCCAGAAAGATATCCAAAGTAGTTATACTAGTTTTTACTTCCCAAATCAGTGGGTAAGAGTCACTTTTACATGTATGCTAATATTTGTTCTGCTATACTCATAGAAGATCAGAGCCTTACTTACCCATGATTAGAGAAACTTCCTCCTGCAGCAGATGGAAATAAATACAGAGAACCATAGCCAGATATTACATAAAGAGAACAGGTGGGTGTGCTCCGAATACTCATCTTTATGTGGAATGTCTTTATTCAGTCACTTTCCTCAGAGCTCAGGGAACCCTAAGGACGAGTAATCAGAAAGAGTGTAGAACCTAATTCTGTATCTTATGCATCATAAGAAAATTAAAGGGAAATGAGAGAGAGAGAGAGAGAGAGAGAGAGAGAGAGAGAGAGAGAGAGAGAGTTTTCAAGTTTGAGATACTATTATAAATATGTCTAAGTAGTTAAAAACTTTATTTCAGAGTGAGTTTGTTTGACAAGACTCCACCAGAAGGAACAGTAAGAAGAAAACCAGCCAGTTACTCATCTGACAAGCAATTCCTCTTCTGGATACAAGACACTCCTCTCCTAAAATTTTGGAGTTGCCATTAGGAGAATGTAAGTTACATTTTTTTCCAAGCCCCTATCAGGTTGTTATATTGAAAAAATATCCCTAACAAGAAATGGAATGTTCTGTTATAAAAGAATGGAGATCCAGGCCAAAGTCTGTTGAATGAAGTTATTTGCCTTAGCCAGACACAACAAATTATAACCCTGGATTGAATTAAGTCTGTAATACACACACAAATTCCCAATCCTGTCAGTTTCATTACAGACAAATAATTCTGAGAGGACTGAAACAGAACTGGTAATAAAGGCTCATTGTATCAAATTCTATGGCACCTGTGAATGCTTATCCTGAAGCTGTTGGGAGGAAATCAACACAGTTTCCCAGATGGAGGTCTAAGGTCTTTATTATTATCATCATGAAAAATGAATATGGCTATGTTCACATGACAAGGTGATAAAGGTTTTACAACATAAGATACCTATATTTCTCATGCTCTTGTGGGTCTTTAGCACAATAATGAAAGCAAGCACCAATTTCCAGAACACGGTAACCTAATAAAAAAAGTTGTAAGGATCAAAGGGCATTCTGTGTGACAAACAGTGTCATACAACAATTTCCATGACAAGGCATTTCTCTTAAATTTTACTTTATTTTATCATAAAAAATTAATGGAAAATAATGAGAGAGAAAGAGAGAATTTTCAATTTTGAGACACTATTCTAAATATTTCTAAGTAGTTAAAAACTTTGTTTCAGAGTAAGTTTGTTTGACAAGACTCCATCACAAGGAAGAGTAAGAAGAAAGTCAGCCAAAGTTACTCAGTGACAAACAATTCCTCTTCTGGATTTACTGGGAAAGCCCAAGTGTCTTCCCTCCCCACTTTCCTTTCTCCCCCAGCCCTGGACTGTTGAGAGAGGAGAAACAGAATTGGGAGGAGTTTAAAAGAGAAAGGGTAAAATGTGCAGCTGTGCACAGTGGAAGTTAAAAGTAAAAGTCATGGACTTCAAGGACAATGAGGAAGAAGGCGCCCACCCTCTCCCTTACTGCCTTGGCAGAGTCAAGGGGCATAGAGGGCCAGAGAAAGTCTCTGAGCCCTATAATTCCCTGAGAAGGGAGTTAGGAGATCTGGACCAGCAGGGAGAGCTGCTTATGCCAGGGCATACCGCGTTAAGATCATCTTGCCTTGGGGGAGAGAGGGAAGAGGAGAGGGGAGACACTTGGGATTTTCCAGTAAATATTGCCCCTGCTGCTGGAAGCTGCTAGTATGGTACCTTTGGGAGGCAAAGGACATCAAGGACCTGCGGAAGGCTGTAATGGAGAATGGACCCTCTGTGCCCTAATTTTGCAACAGGGGATTGCACATCACCTCTGCGTCCTTAAGGACTGGATGGACCTGGCCAACGCAGTACTGTCTAGCATTCTGTACATTAAATGGTGTGCATTCTTACAAGGAGGAATACCGTGTCTGAGCTGAATCTAATTTGAGAGCCCGCCCCACTATCCTCATCACGTGTGGAATGCTGGTGGGTATAGCTGATGGGTTCTCCACGCTTATCCAACAGGTGGCAGTAGCCGACCCTTACTAGGACCAGGTTAGGAAAGCAGGTCTTGCTGCCTGGTACAAGCTGCATGAGGGACCCACCAAGTTCCCCCCTCCATTAGGTGGACATCTGGGAAGCCGGTATGGCTGGAGCAGTGGCCATTACCTGAACTTAAACTTAAGATGCTCAAGAAAATCACTGGAAATCTGCTTAGAGAAGGACAGACAAGGCCCTCAATGAGCCCCTGGAACAGCCCTGTATTTGTGATACATAAACCTAATGAACCTGGAGAATGTTACAGAATCTATGAGCAATCAATGCCCGCATGAAGCTAGTAGGGACCCTTTAAGGGGCTTAAGTTGGGCCCCAGCAATCGCCTCCCAGTTTCACCTCACTATAATTGATCTATAGGACTGCTTCTTCTCAATTCCTCTTCATGAGGAGGATTGCGAAAAGTTTGCCTTTTCCATTCCTACAGTTAACTCCTCTCGACCTGATGAGAGATATGAATGGACTATTCTCCCACAGGGGATGGCCAATAGTCCAGCATTTTGCCAACAATATTTTGAACAAAGATTATACCCTCCTATATGTTATATGGATGATCTAATCATTGGGCATTTGGAGGAATCAGGAGGAATCAGGGCTAGCTCCATGGGTAACCACTATTGTTGATATCTTCCAGCAACATGGATTTAAAATAGCCCCAAACAAAATACAAAAAGTACCCCGAGTTAATATATTGGGGTCCCAATTAACACTCACTCAAGCCAAAGTAAATGGACTCCAGTTAATCCTGCCTGAGCCTCTCAGTTCATCGAGGTTGCAAAAGATAATGGGGAGAATGAATTAGGTAAGGCCCTGGTTGCCTGTAGAGACTGGAAGACTAGATGTGTTATATGATCTCCTAAAAGGGAGGCAACCTTATAAGATCATTTCCTTGTTCACTGAGGGCCCTCAGACACTCACTGAATTCATCAATGAGCTCCATAAGCTCTTTGGTGAGATATAATCCTAACATTCCAATCCAAGGCTGGATATTATTAGGGGAAATGACCATGGTGACTGCCATTGTTCAGCAGTCACAACCACTAGAATTGGTACATACTGCCCTGGGTGGCATCTCCAGAGTGTACTCTCTATTTGATCAAATAGCTGATATAATTATAAAAATCAGGGACACATCCCACTGACATTATGAAAAAGATCCCTATAAATTATTAATTCTACTCAAAATTAAGAATTTAGAATGGGCAGCCAGACATTATTTTCGATTGATATTTGCCCTGGATGGATTTCTGGAGACCCTGTATACCGCTTTGGGGAGTACCATTTACTGAAGCTATAACAAGAACTACACTGAAGAGTCCCCTTAGTCTTTTCTTCTAGGCCCCTGCCATAAGCATTCACTGTTTACACAGATGGCTGGAAGAAAGGGGCTGTCTTTGTAGATTTACCTGCAGGGGGAAACAAGACAAAGATTACCAAAATTCTCCCTTGTGGAAGATCTGCTCAATATAAGGAAATAATGGTTGTATATATTGCCCTACACGAGATCCCAGAACCCTGCAACCTCTATTCAGACAGCTCTTATGTGGTGAACCTACTGCCACACTTACCCTATACCTATATCACTTTGGATGCTAATCCTGTTTCTGCCTTGATGATACAACTCGGATCATTCTTAGAAGGTAGAGAAAAACCCATATATATTCATCTTCTTAGAGGACACCAAAATCTCCCTGGCCTCATTTCCCAAGGGAATGCTTTGGCCGACACTGCAGCTTCAGGGGCCTGTCTCATAGAGGTCTCAACTCTGCTCATACAAAATGCCACTCAAATGCATGACTTAACTCATGCCAACTGGACAGGACTCAAATACATATACCTGCAGATTCCTGCAATACAATTAAAGAGAATTATTCATAAATGTAAGACTTGCCAAAAATTTCTCTGCCCCCCCATTACAAGGTTGGGGGGTGAACCCAGGAGGGTTAGGACCTAATATTATCTGGCAAACAGATGTAACATATTACCCTCTGTTTGCCAAATTAAAATATATGCTTGTGACCATAGTCACATACTCTAAGGCATGCTGGGCTACTGCCCACTCAGGGGAAAAGGCAACCCATGCAAAAAGAAACTTCTTACAATATTTTGCTATGTTGGGACTAAGACAATAGGTCAACACCAACAATGTCTACTGTTTTATAAGTAAAACATTAAAAGATTTCTTTCATAGATGGAATATATCAAGCAATTGTTGAAATACATCATCAATATCTTAAAGAGGTCCTTATAAAACAAAAAGGGAGAAGTCTACCCCATCTACAATTGCAAAAGGCATTATTAGCCATCAGTATTTTAAATTTTCAAAAATCAGATGAACCAAATAGATTCCAGAAACATTGGGGATCCCTACAGGCGAGGCCATGCCTAAAAGTTAGGTGGAAGGATCCACTCACTAACAATGGAGGGGCACAGATCCCTTGTTGACACAGGATGGAAGATATGGATGTATCTTCCCAAACAGAGGGGACATGCCTATATGGCTACCCATTCATAACTTAGAATTTCTCTCCTTCCCTCAGGACAATGGGAGGACCAAGATGACCAATAAAGGAAGAAAGCCATTATGATGGACAATCTTTAAATTCAAACACAAGAAAAGAAAAATAACCACTGCCCAAGGGAGATTAACCCTTTAGGAAAGTGTTGCTTGTGTATCTATTTCAGATGGCCATAGCAGTGGTAATCATGTTAACTCTTCTCATGGTGACCAGGTCCAGGTAGTTAGCCCCAACCAACCACAGAAGGTGACATGGATATCGTTGAGCACTGACAATGGAGGGATTCTAAACGACTCTCAGATGACGACACCCTGGACATGTTGGCCTTACCTGATGTTTGACCTCTGCATTTGGCACATGGGAGCTGGCACGTGGGAGACTGGATTCCATGGACCAGAGGGAGACCTAAATACGGAGGTTCTGGGGGTGCACCCTACCATAGGCATCTTACCCTAATGAACCTGGGTGTTCTCATGTCCTTAAGAGACATGCCCTCCTGCAGACACCATTTTATGTATGCCCAGGAAGGAAGTGAACTGGCTCTGCTATTAGAAACTGTGCTGCAGCTCCTGATTACTATTTTCTTCCTGGGAATGTGAGTAGATGGGGCTGGATATAGTTAGAAAAAAACAAAGACTGCATTACGTTATTTACAAAAGTGTTTGGATTCCATAGCAAGGGTAACCTTACAAAATAGGAAAGACTTGGACTTGCTGTTTACGGAACAGGGAGGAATTTGCAGGGCACTTGGGGAAGAATGTTGCTTGTATGCGGACCATTCTGGGATAGATACAAGAACCTTAGATGAGTTAAGAAAAGATATTGATTCATTTAAGTCATGGACCTTCTGTGAGACCAGGTTTGATGGAACCCCATGGCTTACCACACTCGTCTCGTCCTTAATTGAGCTGATAGCTATTTGTTTATTGGTCTGTCTTTTTGACCCATGTGTTCTCCAAAGACTGAAACAAGCATTCCAAAAATAAATACAACAGGTACAATTCATGGCCCTTTGAGTACATTATGATAGGCTCGATCTATCTCACCCCATGGATGAACTCTCAGTTTGAGGGGGTGGCATGACCCATACTCTCTCCCCAGTGGGCTATTCTGGGTTGATGACTGGGTTAGGAGTAGGATATAAAACAAACGGGGAGATGTTGGGCCAAAATTATTTCAGGGTCTGTATCTCGAGGCCTGCAGTACAGAGATAAGCCTGGCTCGAACTTGAGGGAACCAAGTGAGGATGAGACAGCAAAATTTAGGTAGATGCTTCTCCAGCCAGAGGGAGGGCTTGGCTGTCTCTCATTGGTTGGAGGTACCCCCACATCACACTATGCTACTTAACCTATATAAGCTGACACTCACAGTAATAAACCGAATTTCTGTTTTGACTTGACTCCTTATCTCATATGATTGTCCTGCATCATGGGGCTGCAGAAGGGGCAGATAATGCACTCACCTTTCCCTGGAGAATAAGGAGGCTAAGGATGTCTAGAAATGTGGGGTGGGATGAACGATGACTACTGAATGGCTTATGCAGGGTTGAAAGAAGCCTCTATGAGTAGGTGGATAACAGCTAGCCAGGACATTGGGACCACCCACAAACAGATGCTGGCTCTGATCGTGGCACAACAGACCCAGATGGAGTCAATCACCAAGGCCCTTTCCAGGGCCCTGATGGTTCCTGATCTGGGTGATCCTACAACAGGGGGAAGAGAGGCCTGTTTCAGATGCTGAAAGTAGGATCACTTTAAGAGGGACTGTCCTCAACAACCCTCCATGCCCTGGGTGTTAATGCCCGAACTCGGGGAAGTGGAGAATCCCCCACTATCCCCTGTTCCAGGTGCAGGAAAGGATACCATTAGAGGAAAGATTGTAGACCAAAATTTGACCTGGAAGGGGGCTCTCTGGATCCCTTAAACTAGCTACGGGGCATCCTTTAGTTCCATCAGCCCAAGGAGGAGATACAATGAAAAGGCAAACATGCTCTAGGCATGTACCTGAGACCCAGGCACATTGAACAGTGCCAATAATAGATAGACACCGCCCGCAGATGAGTATGGTCATAGGGGAACAGCAGTTTCATCTCTTGGTAGATTCAAGGGCAGGCAGAACAGTATTAAGGAAGGAAGAGGTTGCCCCCATTGGGAGTTGACCACGGAGCCCCACATATTGGGAGTAGGGGGCAGGACACATTACCAGGAGACAACAGCCTTTAAAGAGGCAGGTCAGTCCAGATGGCGAGCAAGGGAGGATCTGCCCCCTAGTGGCAGAAAATCTTTCAGTAACTTGCTAGGCCAGCATCTTCTGCCCCACTGGCTTTGTTCAATAACTCCTAAACTGGAGGCCCTCTACTTTCTGGTTCAGGAAAAATTACAATTGGAACATACACACCCTTCCTGGAGTCTTTGGAATGCCAGCCTGTCTTTGTAATTAAAAAGGCTAATGGGACCTGGTGCATGCTATAAGATCTCAGAAAGAAATAATAGAATAGAAACAGAAGGTACCCCCTTGAGAGGTCTCCTCTGGGTCCATGCCATTCTGGCTGATTTTACTCTTACTATTCTAGATATTAAAGGCTGATTTTTCTTCATCCCTCTCCACCCAGATGATTGTGTCAGGTTTGCATTTTCTGTTTCCTCTCTTAATTATTCTAGTACAGATGAGAGATATGAATGAGTCGTGCTACCTCAGGACATGGCTAATGGCCCTGCCTTTTGCCAAAATTACCTAGCTTCTCTGCTGAAGCCTATTAGTAAAAAAAGAAGCAGCATTTTTATATATGTATATGGGTGAACTCATTGTAGGACACCAGGACTCCCAGAAACAACAGGTTCTCTTAAAGCAAGTACTTGCCCTCCTACATAAAAATGGGTTTAAGGTTGCTGCAAACAAGTTCCAAGAGGTACCCCTCTTTAAACTCTTGGTGGCTGAGCTCACCTTGTCACAGGTGAGCCACCTCCAACCTAAACTGGACATCCCAACTTGTTTGACCCTGGTTCAGCTTCAGAGCATTCTATAAAAGATAAATTGGATCCTACCTTGGATCCCCATCCCCAAGGATGCCCTGCTCCCTCCCCTCTTTGACCTCCTTTGGGGAGCCAAACCTCATAAATGCATTATGCTGTTCCTTGAGCATCAGGCTTTTTTTTTCTCCAAATCCAGGATGTAGTGGACACCATGTTGCTGAAATGGTATACCATTGATTTGCCTCTATCATAATGGTCTGTCCTTTCCCTTTGAGAGGCAAGCCCAACCCACTACCCTCCCTTCCACTGAGGCAAGTGGATCTTTCTTCCTTTTCCAGCTTGCAAGCTCTGACTCTGTCCTGTCTCTCTTTGAAAGAGGTGGCTGCTAACATGGCTCCTTTCCTCTCCTCTTCCAGCTCCTCTGTATCTTCCTCTCTCTCTGTGTCTCTCTGTTGCTCTCTCTCTCCTTCCCTTTTACTGAATAAACTATATCTAGAATCTTTCTGCATGTTATGCCTATCTGTTTCTGTCTCTCACCCACTGCAACTCCTCATGGTACTGGCTGGCCCTAACTTACAAAGGTCTGTTACCCACCTCTTCCCACCTGCTTGGAACCCACAGAGGCCTTGGGTGGTAGGACCCAGCTGCCCCCCATTGCCCATTGCTGGCTACACCACTCAGGGAACTGTGTAGCATTTTATCTAAACCCTAGCATTTGGTGCTCTGTGACTTGACCAGACTCTTCCCAAGTTCCCTCCCACCTGTGGGTGGGCCAGCTGAGAACATGTGGAACCCTGGGCTCAGGAATTTGGTATCTGTCTGCTTGAGTGCTGACCTCTACACACACCAACAACTTTGGTGGTGAGTGTCCTTTTTTCGGTCAACTTAACTGTTTTTCCAAACCCGAGGAATTAACCATTGAGCTTCCAGAAATCCTATGGCGTTCCTAGAAACAAGGGGATTGCCCCCAAGCACAGCCTTCACGGCTATGGTTGAGCTCTTCGTGAGATTCATCTCTGGTTGCTTCCTATAGCTAAAAACGTGATCAGACTACCTAGGGTAGTTCTCCTATACTAGCACTGCACAAGTTGAGCAAAGTATTCACATTGGAATCTGGGGTCCCTCAGATTTTTCTTTCCCTTTTCTTTTTATTTTATGTACTTTTGGACCACTCATAAGAGGACCCTGCTGTGAGAGACTGCTCAGAGTAGCCTCTAGCCTTTCTGGCTTTCAAATTGCCCAGACCAGGGCCAGTCAGCTTCATTAACACCCTGCCTGTAGAGAGAAGACGTTGTTCTACAGGCCTTGTGGTATCTCTGTTTTTGAGGGTTTTTACATTTTCAGCTACAGAATACAAACCATCAAACCATCAGCAACCTGCCTGTAAATGCTCTGCTGATGTCCTGCCAGCTCCACTTTTCCTCAAACTATCAGCCGCCCACCCGTACATGCTCTTCTGGGGTCCTGCTGGCTCTGCTTTTCCTTTGGCTGGGCAGCCCCTTCCCTACCTGTCTGAAAATATTTTTCCTCTTGCTCCCATTCCTTCTATTCCATCCCTGCCACCACTACAGCTGGTCCTATAGAGACGGGCAAGACTAGCGAGGCAGCTATTTTCAATTCCAGCCTTGGCTCCCTCAGTGGCTTGTGGCGTGGTGACTGGGCCACAAGGTGGATCATGCCTCTAAGTTTCTCTCATTATAGTTAAAACTCCCATGGCTCAAAAAAATGTGGATCTTCATAGAACACATTGTTGCTGCCATTTTGACTGAGGTCAGGTTATCTTACCACCATCTTAACTGAAGGCCAGAGCAGGTGATCACGTCCTGTCATCTTTACTGAGGTATTCCCTGCCTCGTTCCCCAGTGCTGACTCTGTTACCTGTGTGTTTTGTGCAGTGGTGTGTCTTTAGGGGGTCCACCAAGAGCATCTACTTTACCCAATTTCTTTTTAATGTGTGTGTGTGTGTTTGCATACATGTGACTTAAATGCAAGTATATTTATTGTTAAATGTTAGAATTGTCTGTTCATTGTATCTCATTCCAGATTACAAAAACAATAAGTTCCATGTTTTAAATTTGTATGTACTTTTAAGTCTCTTACAGAAATACGATCTATTTAATCCAAGCTTGCTTTAAAATATATTAAGCTATTCTCTACTATTGTCAGTTCTACTGTTAAACTTTTATTGTAAGAATTTTTTTCTTTTTCTCTTTCACAAGTGTAAATCTTACTGTAATTATAATTCATCTATACCTAATAAACAGCTCTCAACTGCTCAAAGATCTAGGAATATGACATTGAAATGCTTAATTATTAAGAGACATTTCATAACAAAAAGAGACAGTTTGGCTCCTGGCCGCAGCACTCTACTTCCTCGAAAGAAGACAGAAGACAAATAGGCACAGAAAAATGTCCATCTGTAATTCGCTTCAACTGCCAAGCACTGACCACTGGGAAAAACTGCCTTTCATCTAAACTGAAGATCTCCAGATAGACAGAATGGCTGGTAGCTGCTCAGGTCAAGAGAGGCTTGTCTTCCTACAGATTTCTTATTCCACAGGATCTTCTGGAGCCTGGCAGGTCATGTGCTAAATAGCAAAAGGCAAATACAACCCTCAGCGACAATGGAGGACCCTGAGGAGTAGCAATAAGTGCCAACCAAGTAAGTTCTCTGTTGTTTTTTTAATCAATAATTCAAGGAAAATTTTATCCTTCTCAAAGATCTCTGATGCAGTTTGACAGCTGAGAGGTTTTTTCATTTAAAAGGACAGCCTCACAAAACAAATTTCAATAAGGTATAAGTTAACAAAATTCTCTCCCACACTGCTTTTTATAGTCTTAAAGATGCTTTTCATTACGCAAAAATATATGTCACAGTCATTCTGATATAAATATGCTGCCATTTAAAACTTAGGTTTTCACAAACCCAAAGTATTCTTGTGAGTTCCAGGGAATTAAAGGATCCACCTTATATAGGTTAGATACACCCTTCCCTGGTCCTAAATTTTTTTCTTTCCTAAACTTAATATTGTCCTCTGTTCTGCCAATACCCGAAACAGGTGTAAGAAACACCAGACATTTCCATACCACAAACACCATACAGGAGCAAAGAGACCAGCTACCCCAGGAGGTGACTTGAACCCAGCTTTCTCACATTGCCCTTGAAGATGACACCCACAAATGAGCAGAAAGCATTTTTGAGAATCTGCTGTCCCAATTGATTTAACCTGTTGTGCTTAAACTCCCGACTTTTTTTTTTTTTTTTTAGTTTTTCGAGACAGGGTTTCTCTGTAGCTTTGGAGCCTGTCCTGGCACTAGCTATTGTAGACCAGGCTGGCCTAGAACTCCCGTCTTTTTATTATAAAAAAGATATGGGAATGTAATGGTCTGTCCTGTCTTTTTAAGAGACAAGCCCTGCCCACTCCCTCTTTTTTTCTCTGTTTCTCTCTCTCCCCCATTCCTTTTTACGGAATAAACTGTATGTAGACTCTCTCTGTTGGCATGCCTATCTGTTTCTGTCTCTCACCCGCCACAGCTCCTTGTGGTACTGGCTGCCCTGCCAATAGCCCACCAAGGTCGCTCACCCACCTTGCGGCTCCCTGCCTGGGATCCACTGCTTCTCGAGGCTGCTCCTCCAGTAACTTCACACTATTTTATCTAAACCATAACACCCATTCCTTTGGATCTTTGCAGGGATCACCCTGTTCTCTCTAGTCCTAATCCAGAAAGGTGAACCCATGAAATGGATCCATTTGCCCTTGGGGGAGCCCTAAGGTTAAATTCCTGGGCAGACTAAACTACAGATGCTATTGTTAAGGGAAGGACCCAAGCAAGCCCTTAGACACTTTGGGAAGGAGCCTCAGGCTATAAAATTCCCTTTTAGGTTAACAGATGTAGATTGGTTTATATAGATTAGGATTTCATGGAAAGCTTGACTGTCATTACTGTCCCTCTCCTTGGGCAACAAGGCTCTGGAGACTGACATTAAGGCTCCTTGATCTTTTTTCCCCAAAAACCTTTACCAAATGCTATTTATGTCTTTACTGATGGAGGCTGTGACCACTCAGCCTATGCAGCCTTTGAGGAGGGTTCATTTAAGGCAAAGATGCAAAGATTTTGCCCTACTGAAGGATCTACCCAATATAAGGAAATGCTCACAGTTATTCTAGCAATTGAAGATATACACAAGCCCCTTAATCTTTATGTGGATAGCTTACAAATGGCCAACCTAATGCCCCATGTGCTCTTCTCCTCCTCAGCCAGAGCCAGTTGCTGGCGCTGGCTCAGTACTTTGGTGGGGTTTACAGAGGGAACCCAGCCTCCTGCAAAGATTTATGTAAACTTCAGCCCAATTCCTTCTCCATGAATGATCTCAAGAAACACTCAGAATAAGAAAGGTGACCTGTCTCTTTGCTTTCCTTTTCAGACTGGGTCTGACTTCATGGATCTATCAGAAGCCACTGACCCTTTCATTTCTGTGAGGAAAACTTCCTTCTTCCAGACACATTTTCTTCTATTGTCACTTCCTTTACTTCTTCTATTATTAATCTGAAATATAATTATTTATTCTCATGTTTAAATTGCATGCATTGATTAGATTGCCAGCGTTTGGCTGCAGCATGATTTAGCAAGCCCATGAGACTGAGTATAGATCAAGATTTACTGGATTGATTCTTGGCATCTACCATTGTACCAGTTCAATTTTTTTCCTCATTAAAGTATCTCTCAATTTCTGCTTGTGAAATTGTAGCCTCTACTTGGGAACATATGCTAACTTGTCTGTGAATGTCATTTTTGAGAAAAATTATTTATCACATATGTGAGTATAACATCTACAAATATATGTACATTAAGCATGTGGAAATATGTATACTTTAAGAAGTAAAGGGGATTTAAAATCATCCATTCCTAAGGTCTATGTGATGATAAATAGTGATCATCAACTTTACAAGATACTAGAATCATCTAGGAGATTCGAAATATCTACATGTTTGCCTATGGGAGATTACCTAGATTCGGCTAATTCGGGTAAGAATACACATCCTAAAACTGACCAGAACCATTGTATGTGTTAGTGTCCCAGATTAAGCAAAAAGAGAAAGTGACTGCATAGAAGCATTGATCTTTCTTCATGACTGTGGATCAAGATGACTAGTTTCCTCAAATTCTGACCACCATGGTTCCTTCCATGACGGTCTGTACTCTTGAACTGTAAGCTACAATAAACCTTCTCTTCTTTAAGGAGATTTGGCCAAGCACTTTGTACCAGCAACATCAAAAACAATTAACATAGCCAAGCTTTGCAAGGAATAGAGAAATTTATCTATTAATAAATGAACATAGATTTTTTAAAATTCTCATATAAATTGATTATTGAATTATTTATATTATTAAGTGAAAGAAGATCAAAATAAATCAGAAAGGGGGATAATTTTCCTTTAGAATTCATACCAAGCAGACACATATAACTAAAATTAGAATTAATTCGAAATAAATAGTATGGAAAAGTTTCTTTGGTCTTATTATTAAAAATGTTCAATATATTTTTAATAGTGATAGTGATTTTTCAATCAGTGAAGCCCATACATTTGTGGTAAATTTCATTTCTTTTATCTCATCTTTTGTGCTTAAAGCATTAGCCTTATTGGACACAGCACCTGTACTAAAAAGGCTGTGTGATTTTAAATTAACTTGGACAGAAATATATATTACATGAAATAGTAGTGTGTTTAACCTTAACAAAGTGATCAAAATATCTAGTTCCTTGGTCATTCGCCTTGATCCCTCAGTGGATTTTTAAAAACTGGATTTTGTAATCCCCATAGCAATGTGCTTGACAAGTGTTTTCCCTACATCAGATTTATTATCTGGATACTGAAAAAGGAAAAGGGGTGTCCGTGCAATCAGTAGCCTCAATCAATCATTACTAAAGACCAGTCAGTATTCCTAAATTTTTAATTGGAAACAAATTATGCGAATCTACTTGATTGTGATGAAAACTAAATAGCTCTGCAGAAAGAAGAACTAAATGTTCTAACTAACTTTCTTAGTGCAAGCTGAAAGTTAACTTTTGAGGCAGTAAAGTGTGTTCCTGGGTACATAACATCTTGTTTTTTGCCTAAGTAATTTACTTTCTAGACAATTACCTGTATGGGGAATACTCAGAGCTGCCGGGGACAAACTTCCAGTATCTTACTGCTATGGAGTCACCACTGCTGGCTATTAAGTAACAGGTGGCAGGGTGTGATCTATATTCATAATTTGTACTGTACAGTCATCCTGTAAAAGTCCGGACCCTCAGGAAAGACAGCCAAAGATGGTATACCAATTAAAATAAAATGAAATTGTTTTGCTTTTTTTTTCAAAAAAAAAGTTTTTGTTCAGTTCTGAGTTCAGCAAGCTCACCTATCAAGTTATAAAAACCTGTTCCATTAGCCAAGATGCAAACATACCCAGTAGGTGCCATATTTATATTCACATGGCATTGTGCAGTTCTGTCATTAGCCTTGGCATAGTTACCACATGCTGCAAAGAGAAAGGAAGACCATGCTGACATTAGGAAACAAAACTAATGTCATCTAGAAGAAAAAGCTCAAGAATAGATTGACAGAATGAGCATGTCTGTCCTTAATTATCTTTTCTTTTATTTGGTATTTCAATTTTTTAGTAACATTTTATAAGTTTGGTCTTTCATTCAATGATTTCAGCTTCCCAGTGTTTTGGATACTGTAAATATTTTTTTTTTGCAAAGGCTATATTTCTAGCCAGCCTATTCCAATCCAGCCCATTAGGAATCATGTGGGATTGTTTTTTCTTAGAGTAAACACAATTTATTACAAGAAAAGATTCCTTGGCCAGGATGAATTGTGCCACCGTTGAAAAGCCTCAGCAGTTTATTCTAGCCCTCATCTCCCTTATGGGTCCTGTCATTTTGCTACACAGTGGGAGGTTCCATGATACCCTACAGGTAGAAGCTTCACATCGCCTTAGGACAAAATAAACAAAAATGAAGAAAGGACAAAAATACATCCTTCCAATATGGAAGTCAAATAAGATCCCAGTCTAGACTTAGAAATTGTAAAACTTCAAATGCATATCAGCACTTCTTCTGCCTGCAACTCTGTGCCTCTCCAGAGGACTTGTATGAAAATGTTGTGGTCTCTGTCCTTTGAAACTGGATCTTCTTCTCAGCTATTATCATCAGATGACCTCTGGCAGCATCTAATGGATGCTAGTTTCGGGATGTCATTGATTCAGGATATCACTGACTATTATACAGGTATTTTGCTGTTTGGAGTTATCAGATATATATTGCTGATATATAAAGCTAATATATTCCATATTACCAAATAAGTAAAGGAATCCAATCTGAATTTTTAACTTAATTGCTATTTATCAATTAATATGAAATCAACATAAAATAGTAATATTTAAGTCATCACTCTTAGTCCAAAAATCACCAGAAGTTTCAAATGAATATATATAAAAAAAAACCATGACCATAGATTTTGAATCTAAACAGCCAAATAGTTTCAAGATTAACCCAGGTTACAAGGCATAGACATTCGAGCCTGTGTCTCCATACTCCTGAAGGAACTAAAATCTGAAGTAATGGCTGAGTAATTTTAGACTTGTACATTCAGTCTTTCAAATGTAATTCATGGTGATTTCTTTCTATTTCAAACAGTCCAGAATATTAGGTCTCAGAGGATTTCCCCATCATTGAAATGTTCTTTTCTGCTCAATACTTTAAATGAGAATGATCCATCCAAAGAGATTTTATTTCATCCTGAAATTCAGTTCATTCTAAACTTTGATTTCTCTATTTCCCTTTCTGAATTTCCCAAGAGCGTCCAGGCTGACACAGGCATGCATTAGACCAAAAGGGCAGAGCCCTGCTCACATAGCCAAGGAAGTCTTATTTCTTAGAGTTGGGTGCAGGCAATTTCTGATATATCTGCTTATATATCTTACTTGTCAAAGTAAGGCCATTGATAACTTTAAAAGAGTTAAAGTACAAGAATGTACTTTATGCATCATTAACTGGGGAAAATTCCAGATAATTGCATTCTCATTGAATATTGTATCTATCAAAACTGGATCTTGGCAGTCTTGCACCCCATAGCATCACTTCTCCAATTCTGTTTCTGATTACTTCTGTTACAGAAGGGAGGGTGGGAATCAGTGCAGGTTGAATGGTGTAATAATGATTCATTTATACATGGAGTATGAGCTTTATGTTTGTTGCTGCCATCAGAGAATACATGTTGCTGTCAGTTGATGAACATAACAGCCATGTCTAGATAATGTTTCAATTTGCTGTGCAAGTCACTTGAGATAAAAACATCAGAATTCTTACTAAGTCTTGGATTCTTCACGTTAAAGTATTGGGCTGTCTACTAAGATGTGCCTACCGATGCAATGATGGCATAACTGTTATGGGGGTGGGATGGAGTCAATCAACTGCTTTCTTATTGGATGGGAGGCCCTGGTTTGCATGAAGGAAGTCATGTGTGGTACCGTGTCTCTTAGTGTTCAAGTTTCGTAGATCTAAAGGAAAAGAAAGTATATTCCTTTATTGAGGATATTATTCCAACTTTAAAAAAAACATTTTTGGTCCACTTCATGCCCTTCTGTGTGTGCTCTTACAACCTGGGGTTTTGGATCCTACTTACCTTCATTTGAAGCACAGTTGGTGCTAGTTACACTTGCATATCATCACTTTATCTGCATTCTACTTATCTCCTAGCTCAATATCATCCTCCCCAGTATCCAGCTTGTCCCTGTTCAGCTCTTTCAGAGAGTGGCACTTCTTTTCGACAATAAATACAGCTATTCGGAGGGAAACTTAGCTAGTTGTTGCAACCCTCATATAGAAACTGCAAAGATTGCTAGAAACTTGCAAACTACTGCAGGCTGCACAAGTGTTGCTAGATCTTAGGTGTTTTTTGACAATCTCACAGAAGAAAATCATGGTGCAGAAAGGAGAAGAGGTATACAACAAGGAGATTGTATGCCAGACTTATACACACACACACACACACACACAAACACATACACACACACATTATATAAACCATAAATCTTTCCTCTTAGTAGGAATATTTGTTGTCTAATGCTGAAGACTAAAATTATTTATGTTCTACTCTTTTGAAAGCCCTGGAATATGGAATATTATTGGTATTATTTACAATATATTCCCTCCCCAGGTTATTGTTCACCCAAAACTGTCCTCTTGACAATCCCTAAGTTGCTTAGATAGTTAAGGTTAATTATTTAGAAGGCAATTTTATGTTATTCTTGGAATGAAGATCAACCTTGGCTAGATTTTATCTTCAACCTTAGAACCTTTTTGCCTTGAAGCTGAATTCTTGTGTTAGCAGTTACTTTTGGGAAGCCAGACTATAAACAAAAAGTTGAAGAAATCAGAGTACGTTCCTCTATACCCAGGATTCAGTGAGAGTAATCCAATTGAGACAAGTTAATATTTCTGGTGAGCCATCAAAATGGTTTGTAATAGATGCATCATTTCTTCAAGATGTTGGATGAGTATTTCTAGCAGGTTTTCTAAGGTGGTAAGGATCTTCCTCTCCAATCACACATAGTACCCACAATAGTGAAAATATTCACAGAGAGTTATAGATCTTCCCAAAGATACAAAGACAGAAACATAGACCTCAGCAGAAATAGATAACTTCTTCAGAACAAGAAGGTGTCAGAAACCTACCTTGAAGGACCACATAGGCTTGAACAACCAGAGCACCTAGTGAGCTCTGAAAGCTGGGGTCCCTTCTCTATTCCAACAATTCTCAGTAATTTTTTTTCAGTTGTGTTTGTTCATTTGCTTGTTTTGGGCTCTGTAGCCCAAACTAGCAAGGGATTCACTTGGTAGACTATGATAGCTTCAAATTTACAACAGTCTTCCTGCCCAACTTTTTTGATTCTTGCTATTCCAAGTGGACACCATGGTTCCTGGCCTTCCCCAACAATTTTAAAAGAATTACAGGGATGCCAATGTTGCCTCTTTACCTCTGAAAAAAAAACCAACGTAAGCTGTCATCTCTGATAATTAGTGTCCAAGCCAGACTAATTGGTTGTACTACATAAAATTAAGTGAATTTTTCTACTTTGAGTGATATACTTTAAGTTCAAAACCAAAATTTGCCAAGTTCAGCATTACAATAATTGGCTAAGACATCAAGATAGCCTCAGTTTATCATTCCTGTTTACTCTATGTTCTACCAGGGAGTGTTAAGAAGCCACCATAATTGATATAGTATAAACTAGAACCTCTCTACTTAAACTACCAAGGTGTATTTACTCATTCCAAAACTCACCCTCTGCTATCACTTACCTCATATTTTTGTTTTAGTCCTATGGACCACTATTTTTATATTTCTTTATCACTAAAAGTTGTTGATTACCATCTTATATAAGGTAACTTGTCTATATAGTCTAAAACTTTTTGCTATAGTTGCATTGTGGTTAGTCATCTAAATAAAATTAAAAGCTCCTCTAGAAAAACAATTGAGTCATATGTTGTGGTTTTTCAGTATTAACAAGGTACTAGAAACAAAATAAATGGATAATTTCACATTAATGGCATTATATTTTAATGTTTCTCATAGGAAGTGGTTTCTGGGTGCAAGGTCTCATTTACAGAGAGAGTCCAGAATAACTAACTAACATAATTTAAATTGTCATAGAGAAATACCTAAGCCAATGGGTAGCTTCTTTAAAGCAGGGAACACAGTTTACTCAATTTTCTATCTCTGAGTATTGGATTGACTCCGTTTTCCATTTCGTTAGCTGTTACAAAAACAAACTAGTGTTTCCTGGTGGAGAAAATTGTTAGTTCTATTCTGAGAAAATATATGATACTCCTTAAAATGGCCAGACTCATTTGATTGAAATTGTATTTATGGTGAGTACAACCAAGGACTAAATTAATCAAAGGAAGAAATATCCTAGGGATACAATTTGGGGTATTAGCAGAGAGAAAAGCCAGAGCAAAGAAATGTCTCTCTACTTGTTTAACTTAGGTAATTATGTTTCAAAGGCTTTGCCACTAAGAAGTGTAGGGAATACTGAAGATACCTAGGGACATAATGGGTAAATACATGTCTGAGATCGTGCAATCTCTGCAGCTTTACAAAGCACCTATAAAAGCATACCCTGAGAACCAGAAACAGGAATTCAGTGTTTCAGAGACAGAACATAGAAACCATGAAAATAAAAAGTATATGCATGACCTAATGACACAATTTGATCTTCACTAAAATTCAGAAATTTATGATTAGTATTGGTTTTGTGTCAGCTTTTACCTTGCACATGGTGTCACAGGGATTCTGTTAAAATGACTAACTCTCACAGGTCTCCTGCTTTTGGCTTGCCTTTCTTGTTATGAAAGATGTAATACAAGAGACATTGATTAGGGAATTGACGTTCTCCCATGAAAGATGAGTGTGTCGACAGAAATACCACCAGTTCCCCAACATACAGGTCAAGCATTTCTTAATCTCACTTTTGTCAAGGGATTGCCTGACCAGCCAATATTTCCTGCTCTGTGAATCAGCCCTGTCGAAATTTTGAGGACAAGAGACAAAGAGAACCAAAGAACAGCAGTGCCTCCCACAGACACATAGAGTCATGCCTGTTTCTTCAACACCATGTAAGCTACATTTTCACTTTTACTGTCTGATATTTGCAACAGTGGGAATTATACATAGGTAATGAGGCAAAAGGTATTGATAAGCTATGTGAGTGTTTATCCATTACATTAAGAATATAGTCTAGCAGAAGTGCACTTTGGATGCAAAATTAAACATGAATTAGTGAATATCCTTCACATTCGTCACAGCATCTATCACAAACTCTGGAATATTCGGTGTGTACATGACATTGATTTGTCGCTATGCAGTGAGTGCCCTGGAAATACTACACACCTATTTTTGTGTGAAGTCCAAAGTATAAATGCTGGCATCTGTCTGCCTCCTCTTTGTTATTTGTCTTTATAACACAAGCTGCTGCCATTTTCAGCTTACAAACAACAAGGGGACTCTTCATGGATTCAATCTTTAATATTTAATATACACCCCCTATGTTATAGTTTTCTCACCAATATTTTACCAAAGCAAGTTCTTAAGATTATATAGTCAGCTCATTGAGAGATAAAGGTACCTTCTCATATGCATAAGCCCACTCAAGCACACATTTTATCCTCCCCAATTTCCCCTACAGTCTCTAATATTGATCATATCCTTCTTTTTTCTCAGTAACTACATTGTTAGATTTGCTTGCAGAGGTGATCAGGTTGAAGCACAATTAATATCGCTACAAGTACATGAACATCTGGCCAACTTCTTAGCTCTGAGATAACTTATATATGCACATATATATATATACATATACACATACATATACATATATTTACACATATATGACATATTTAGTCATGAGTATATAAACATTAAATGTCAGCTGTCATTTATACTTGAAAAGCACCTCTATACTATGGCATAGTTCCAAAAATTTAGACTTTCTTAATGCCTTTTCCCATTAAATGAAAACAGAGCAAACTCTTCAGCACCTGTAGAAGGTACTTAAAATGCCATCACCAGCTGTAATTATATGGAGGATTCAATTAACACAGAAATGGAATCAGATTGCTGCAAACAATTTAGGAGATACTGGTCATGTTGAACATAAAAATTACAACAGGACCAGCACACATAATGAGGGACTGTGTTCATTTTGTATAAACGAAGCTCTGAAGAGCAATTAGTTTCTAGCAAGTAATGAGGATGAACACCAATAGTAAAGTTTCCCTGCAATGATAGCATTCCAAAGTTATTTAGCCTACTGTTTTTAAATGAATAAAAATTAACATACTTGAATAAGCATGAAGGAAATCAAATAATATAACAATAGAACAATGGTGTATTTTTTTCATGCCTGGGTACACTGACTAAAGATTCCTTGCACACACTGGGATGTTTCTTGAAAGGTTTCCATTCATGTTAGAATCAGTGAAACAGAGCAAGCAAGAGTTTGTGACATTTATTTTAGCAGTTCCATCAGCTTCACTAAATTACAGTTCCTTTTGATATAGATGGAGAAATGACAAATGCAGGCTGTCTGCAAGCCTATTATATGGTCTGTAACTGTGAAAGGAATGGAGAAGGGCGAGAATAAATAACAAGCTCATCGGTTTATGGCACACAAAGACTTCTGGGACTGTGCTTTGTGTGATAATCTGTTGTCTCCTGGGAGCTACCTGAGAAAGATTGACTGCTGCCACAGACAGGGAAGGACAGAAGGTATTTGTATTTAGACGCCACTTGTTTTTCAACTGTACTGATTGCATGATGCAGATAGATACCACCTCTTCTTGATTCAAATTAAATCACCAGAATGAAAACAACAGGCATGTTTCCTAAGTGAGCAATGGCTTCTTCAGAAATAGAGCTCTTGCCCTTTATTTTTGAAATATCTGCAAAATGATATAAAAAGACAACCCCATGGCCTTTGCTTACTTTTGAAATTTAAATAATTCATAGATCATCCAATTTAATACTGGTTTGTTTATTTATGTATTAGTACATTTTAAAGAGATGTGTTTTTGCACAACTCATGAGAGTACCCTATACTCAGGAATGTATACAGTTGGATTAATTGAGATATATACGCCTGTAAAAGTACAATCTGAGTCAATAATAGAGACACATTCATTACATCTGCAAATATCCCTCAAGTCCTTGTTTGATTCCCTTTCTACATTCCTCATGGCATTGAGCACCAAGAAGCCTCACTGTAAAACTCTCTCATTTGTGTTTTATAACTAGACATTATCTGAAATCTCCCCTTACTTCAAATCCTTCCTTTCAGCTTCTTTTTCTAACTCTGTTCTCTCTCAGAAATGTCACTCAGAATTTCATAATTTGTATAGGTTCACCTCCATGCACATACCAGTGGCTTTTGAATACATGGTTCCGAGACTCAACCAATACCTCCCCCCAAATATTTATAGCCGCAAATTAAACGTGTTGACCTGAGAATAAGGAACAATCTAGAGATGTAAAATGTCTTGACTTTCTGCAGTGCTTGGTCACTGGCATCAGTAACTGTCCAAACCTGTCAGATAATTTCCGTCCTTTATCTTCCTCTGATGTGTATGTTTCTTTGCTCTTCACCTTTTCTTTCTCTTCATCCCTTGATAATGCATTCATCTAATCCCTAAAGCTTCGATTTGTCACTAGAACATTCATTTGCCCCAAGTATAAGCTGTTAATTTGTCTGGTTATATATTGTAACTCTGACCATATCATATCCCTGTCTACCTTTTTTCTTTTGTTCAAGGGTTTAAAGCATTGCTTTATTACTTATTGCCTGGGAAAACTTTTGTTGTTCTTCAGAACTTTTAGTGAAGGTTCTTTCTCTGAAACTGTTTTGATGATTTTACTTTTGAGATTATAATATAATCACAACATTTCTCTCTTTGCTTTCCTCTCTTCAAAGTACCATATAGCTCCCTACTCTCTCTCAAGTCCATTGTATTTTTCCACTGTATATGTATATACATTTATATTTGTATATGTAACCTAATCAGTATATATATATATATATATATATATATATATATATATATATATATTCATTCTTAGGGATCTCTGTTAGGCATTGGACAGCCAATTCGTGTAGGGAAGATCACCCCTCCAACTCCCATATTTCCTTAGTTGCTTGTAGTTCTAAGTGTAGGTTTGAGACTGCATGAGCTTTTCCCCCATCCACTTTGTTCATTGGTATAGCCCTTACTCTGCTCAATTCATGCCATTCTGTTGGTGATTCTGTCTGAACATAGCTTCTACATTACAAGGAGACAACTTTACAGCACATGCCCTGATCGTCTGGCTCTTAAAATTATTCCACTTCCTGTTCCACAATGTTCCTTGAGCCCTTGGTTTGAGAGTGTTTTCTAGATATATCCATTGGAACTGAGCTCCACCCTCTGCATTTTGATTGGTTGTGGTTTTCTTTAGTGGTATTCTTCTAATGAAAGAGAACTTTCCTTGATGAGGGATAATAACTACATTCATGTGTGGGTATAATGATGAATGTTGACAGATTGCTATTAGGGTTTACAATGCTTTGTAATAAATTAGGGATTGTAGATTATTCTCAAAAAACTATGAAGTCACTAGTACAGTACTAACTAGTTACCTAGGTTTCTAGGCATCATTTTCTTCTTGCTGAGAGGATTTGTGTTTTTATTTGTTTATTTATTTAGAGACAGGGTTTCTCTGTGTAGCTCTATCTGTCCTGGAACCTGGCTGGCTACGAACTCAGAGATCTGCTTGTCCCTTTCTCCTGAGTGCTGGGATTAAAGGCATGATTTACCCCATCCAGCTGCTGAGTGAATCTTAAGTTCAAATTCAGCAGTTGTTGGTTAATGCCAAGACATCTAGATATATCATTATAACATCATTATGAGCATCATGTCATGTTGGTCATTGATGTGGTTAATAATAGCTATATCTAGGAATTTCTGTTTGTTCCCTCCCTCCCTTGGAAGCTTGCATAGTGCCTTTTTATACCATGAAAGCTAATTCTCAGGGAGGGAGCATTCAGTTCACTTCCAGCTCAGAGATCTCTGTGCCTGAAACACAAGGTGTCTTCATCAATAAATACAGACTTTCTACTTCTGGGGGATGAGCAACCCAGGACATCAGCAATCAGCTAAATGTATTGAGAGTCTCTTGAAATGGTCCGATCAACAAACTGAGTTGAGAGTTTTCACAATTGGTATTGTGTTTTCATTAGGTAGTATTTGTTGTGTATGTGTTTATGTTTTGACATGTTTTAAAAGATAAATAGTCCACAGTATAATTCCTTGTAGCTTTTCAGATATCCTTGTTATTTTATCTACCCATTCCTTCTTGTGTATTTTCACCCCTCTTCCTCCAGGAAAAAGCGCTACTTTCCTGTCAGATCACTTGTAACCTGCTACTTCTCTTTTTGTTACTTCAGTCTTCTTTTACTTTTACCTCCTTCACCTTACCCCCAAAAGCTCCTTTCCCATTTTCTTGGTCAGAACACTTGTATGCTTCTATTCTCACCTTTCTCTACTATTTCCTAATTATTCCCTAATCTTCACATTCTCATAATGGTTTCGTTTTACTTCCTTTCTTTCTTCCTTAACCCAGGGGTGGTCACTGTTCAATTTCCATGAGTTTGTAAGCTTTCTAAGAGTAGTGTTCTAACTTTAAACCATAGTGATCTGATAAGATACAAGGGGTTACTGCATTTTTTTTTTGTATCTGTAGAGGTTTGCTTTGTTACTGAGTATGTGGTCAGTTTTAGAGAAGGTTCCATGAGGTGCTGACAAGAAGGTATATTCTTTTGTGTTTGGGTGGAATGTTCTATAGAAGTCCGTTAAGTCCATTCATGACATCTGTTAGTTCTCTTATTTCTCTGTTAAGTTTCCATCTTGTTGACTTGGTCATTGGTGAGAGTGGAGTGTTGATGTTTCCTACTATTAGTGTAGGGTTTGATATGCTATTTAAGCTTTAGTTAACAACTCATTTTTAGATAATTGTTTTATTTATAAATAATGGGCATAGTTTCTGACATTATTACGAGATACAA
This sequence comes from Microtus pennsylvanicus, assembly GCF_037038515.1. Lineage (NCBI taxonomy): Eukaryota > Metazoa > Chordata > Mammalia > Rodentia > Cricetidae > Microtus > Microtus pennsylvanicus. The sequence goes on from NC_134587.1 coordinate 37,292,174, forward strand.
TCTCACAGCAAACTTTCTGATCTTCTGTCTCTTACAGTCTTTTTACTCTTTATTTACACAATAATCCCTGAGCCTTAGACATTAGGAATGTATTATAGATTTATCATTCGCAACTGGATTCCATATCTCTGTTTCGGAGTTTTTCTGTTATACCCTCCATCTATTGAAAAAAGAATTTTCCTTGATGAGACTCTTAAGACTCTAATTTGCTGTGTGTTTAAGGCCAAATCATTAGAATGTATTTATCATACTTACAACATTTTAAAGTGTTTCTCAGACATTTGTGTTTCATCTCTGATGACTCTGTTTTATTTTTTTTGCCTTATTTTTTGAATGTTACTTTAGTTCTTTTTATGTTTTAGATACTAAGCCTCTGTGAGACGTAAAATTGGTAATACATATATACCCCTTTTCTGGTTTACTACTTTGCTCAAATAATTGTGCCCTTAGTTTACAAAGATTCTTTTTCATTTCATGAAGTCCCATTTAGTAGTTGTTGATCTTAATGTCTCTGGTATTAGGGTCTGGTTCAGGAAGGCTTTTCTTATGCTAATGAATTTAAGTGTATTCCCTATTTGTCTGAGGGTATCTATATGTGTTTTTTTTGTGGGGGGGTTCATCTTATTACTTAGCTTCTCTGGGATCATGAACTACAGACTCAATGTCCTCTGTTTATAGCTAATATCCACTATGAGTGAGTACATACTATATTCATCTTTTTGTGTCCGGGTTATTTCACTCAGATTAGTGTTTTCCAATTCCACTCATTTACATGCAAAATTCAAGATGTCATTGTTTTTTTTTTTTCCTGCTGAGTAGTACTCTAATGTGTAAATGTCCCACACTTTCTTTATCTATTCTTCAGTTGAGGGCCATCTAAGTTGTTTCCAGGTTTTGGCTATTACAAATAATGCTGCTATGAACATAGTTGAACAAATGTTTTTTAAGTATGATTGAGCATATGCTCAAGAATGGTGTTGCTGGCTCCTGAGGTAGGTTGATTCCCAATTTCCTGAGAAACCGCCACACTGATTTCTAAAGTAGTTGTACAAGTTTGCATTTCCACCAGCAGGGGATGAGTGTTCCCATAATGTCACATCCTCTCCAGCATAAGCTATCATTAGTGTTTTTGATCTTAGCCATTATGAAAGGTGTAAGATGGTATCTCAGAATTTTTTTTTATTTCCATTTCTCTGATAGCTGAGGTAGTTGAACATTTCCTTAAGTATCTTTTGGCCATTTGGAATTCTTCTGTTGAGAATTCTCTGTTTAGTTCAGTACCCCATTTTTAATTGGGATATTTAGAATTTTACTTTCTAATTTCTTGAGTTATTTATATATTTTGAAGATCAGTCCTTTGTCTGATTTCAAACTAAAATCCATCAGAAGAGATGGAGAAGGTCACTTTATACTCAAAACAGGAACAGTTCATCAATATGAAGTCTCAGACCTGAACATCTATGCCCCAAATACAAGAGTACCCACCTTCCACCCAAACACAAGAGGTCTGATCTTTAAATTTAAAAAAGAACTCAATAACAGGTCTATTTAGATTGTTCACCTGGTCCTGGTTTAACTTTGGTATATGGTATTTATCTAAAAAAGTGTCCTGGAGGGAGAACATGAGCAAGGAAGTCAGGACCACGAGGGGTGCACCCACCCACGGAGACAGTGGGGCTGATCTATTGGGAGCTCACCAAACCCAGCTGGACTGTGACTGAAAAAACATGGGATAAAACCGGACTCTCTGAATATGGCGGACAATGAGGGCTGCTGAGAAGCCAAGGACAATGGCACTGGGTTTTGATCCTACTTCATGTTCTGGCTTTGTGGGAGCCTAGCCAGTTTGGATGTTCACCCTCCTAGACCAGGATGGGGGAGAGGACTTTGGACTTTCCACAGGGCAGGGAACCCTGACTGCTCTTCAGACTGGAGAGGGAGGGGGAGAGGAGTGGGGGGAGGGAGAGAGGAGTAGGAGGAGGGGGAGGGAAATGGGAGGCTGGGAGGAGGCAGAAATTTTTTTTCAATAAAAAAAAGAAAATAACATTGTAAATCTGGGGGCTATTAAGGAAGAGATTGTTTTACACTCTTGAAGTAGATAGAAAGGAGTATGCAGCAAATGTTTCTGGCACTAGGCTCAATTGAATATATAAATAACGAGGAGAGAGCATCTGTTTAATACACCTTCCGCAGACAGTAAAGTTGATGGCAAAGTTAAAACAACAGTTGACCCATGGGGGACAGTTCCATGATTTTCAGTCTATCCTGCTAGTCCTAGCAGAAATACTTTTAGTAAGTGAATGGCCCCATTCCTACTTTTAATAACCTCTCTTCATAACCTTTACAAGCCTGTTCCAGTTCTTTCTATACCAGTCGCTGTCAAAATAAGAATGTGTGAAGGCTGCAGTGTTTTCAAGTGCCTTCAAAATTTTATTATAACATCGTTTAAAATATTTAAAAAAAAAGAACTCAATAAATTGGGCATCAAAAGAACAAATAATCCAATAAATATAGAGTTCAGACCTGAACAAAGAACTCTCAATAGAGGAATCTAAAATGGTTGAAAGACACTTAAGGAAATGTTCAGCATCCTCAGTCATCAGAGAAATGCAAATCAAAACAACTCTGAGATTCCATCTTACACCTGTAAGAATGGCCAAGGTCAAAAACACTGATTACAACTCATGCTGGAGAGGTTGTAGGGAAAAGGGAACATTCTGCATTGCTGGTGGGAATGCAAGCTGGTATAGCTCCTTTGGTTGTCAGTGTGACAATTTCTCAGAAAATTAGGAAACAATCTTTCTCAAGACCTAATAATACCACTTTTGGGTATATATCCAAAGGATGCTCAATTGTTCCATAAGGACATGTGCTCAACTATGTTTATAGAAGCATTGTTTGCAATAGCCAGAACCTGGAAACAATCTAAATGCTCCTTCCCTGAAGAGTGAATAAGAAAACTGTGGTACATTTATACAATGGAGTACTACATAGCAGAAAAAAATAATTACATCTTGAAATTTGCAGGAAAATGGATAGAGCTAGAAAACACCATTTTGAGTGAGGAACTCAGACCCAGAAAGACAATTATCATATGTACTCACTCATAAGTGGTTTTTAATAATGAGCAATGAAAATCAGCCCACAAAACACAATCCTAGAGAACTTAGACAACAAGAGGACACTAAGAGAGACTTACATAGATCTAATCAACATGGGAAGTAGAAAATGACAAGATCTTCTGAGTAAATTTGGAGCATGGGGAACTTGGGGGAGGGTTGAGGGGAAGGGGAGAGGCAGGGAGGGGAGCAGAGAAAAATGTAGAGCTCAATAAAAATCAATAAAATAATAAAGACTATGTCTTCTCAGCACCTCATGGAACTTTCTTTAGTATCTTAAAGTTCTTATTATATAATATTCTATAGTATTCTTACTATACAAGTCTTTTACATTCATGGCTTTAGTTATTACAATAGGCTCATTCTATTGTAAAAAGATACATCTTACCTGATTTCTCTCTCAGTGTGTTTGTCATTTGTAAATAGGACGGTTACTGATTTTTTGTTTTGTCTTGTTTTGTTATCCTACTACTTTGATAAAAGATATTTTTCAGTTATAGGAATTTCCTGATGATTTAGTGTATTATATGTATAGGTTCATAATATCTGAAATTAAGGATGCTTTGATCGCTTCCTTTCCTACTTATATTTTCTTGATCTCCTTTTTTATTATTATTGAATAGGTATGGAGAAAAGAACATCTTTGTATTCCTGGTTATATTGGCAATGCTTTCAATTTCTCCTCATTTAGAATGAGATTGCCTATTGGCTTATGTAAATTGTCTTCACAATGGTGTGGTATGTTTTTGTATATCAGGTAGAGAGGATGGATATTATCAAGAGCCCTTTCTGCATCTAATGTGATCACATTTTCATTTTGTCTTTTTATTTAATTATGTGGTGGATTATATTTATTGGTTTACATATGTTAATATAATCTACATCACTGTAATAAAACAAAGTGATCATGGTGGATAACCTTTTTTATTTGTTTTTAACTTGAATTTGAAAGAACTGTATTGAGAATTTCTCCATCTGTCCTGAAGGATATCATTGTGCAAATTCACTGTTTTTTAATCTTTGTGTAGTTTTTTTTTATTAAGGTAATAGTGTCCTCATAACAAGCATTTGGATAAGTTTTTCAGTTTTTTTTTATTTTGTTGAATAATTGGAGGAGTATTAGTGTTAGTCATTCTTTAGTATAAAGCAGAATTCTGTGATCAATCCATCGGACTTTGGGTTTATTTTGGTAGGGAGATTGTTTTGTTTTGTTGTTGTTTTCTTTTCTTTGGATGGGTGGGGGGTTTCGAGACAGGGTTTCTCTGTGTCACTTTGTTGCCTGCCCTGGAACTAACTCTTGTAGACCAGGCTGGCCTCGAACTCACAGAGAGCTCCTACCTCTGCCTCCCAAATGCTGGAGTTAAAGCCACGTGCCACCACAGTCCAGCTGGTAGGGAGATTTTTAATTGCAGCTACTGTTTCTAAAAGAAATCAATTTAAATTGTTCCCTTTGCCTTGATTTAACTTTTTAGGACTTGTATATCAAGAAAATAATCTTTTGGTTTTAGCTTTTCCAGTTTGATATAAATTTTAAAAATATGTAGTTGTGGTTCCCTGAATTTACTTAATGTGTGTTGTAAACCCTCTATTTTACTTTCTAATTTTATTAATTTGTATCATATTTTTCTTTATTTTGGTTAGATAGGCTGAAGGTTTGTCAATCTTGTTAATTTTCACTAAGAACTAACTCGATTTCATTAATTTACTTGGTTGTTGTTGTTACTTTCTGTTTCTGTTTCATTGATTTTAGCCCTGAGGTTGGCTATTTTTATAGAATATTCCATTTGGTTGTTATTAATTCATATAATATACCAGGATTATTTATTTGTCCAAAACACAGAATTCTGTGTGGTCTTTTCAGGTCGGAGCAGCCAGGAACAAACAAATGGCCTCCTCCAACAGAAGTGTATTCTTAACTCCTAATCAAGAAAGCTTATTTTTACAATAGATGAAAACAATTAGAGAAAACAACAACCAATCAAAATGGAGAGTTGTGGAGCCTAGTCCCACTGAGCACATCTACAAAAATCTCTCCCACCTCAGGCTGAGAGCACACCGTGGAAGAGGGGCAAACACTGTGGAAGAGGGAAAAGAAAACTGAAAGAGCAAGAATTTGTTGCAAGATTGTTTCTCCTTAATGTCAGAATCTACATAAACAAATTCTCACTAACATGAACGCTTGAGCGTGACCAGAAAAATGATGACAACAGTTGATATGCACATGGACAGGTGAAGATTATACATGAACAACAACAGAAAAATAAGGAATGGTGGAAGGTCAAGAAATAGTCTTTCCAAGGAAAAGCATACAGATTGGTAGTCCAATACCAAATGATAATTCCGAATATATATATATATATATATATATGTGTGTGTGTGTAAATTTGTTATATATATGTGTGTGTGTGTGTGTGTGTGTGTGTGTGTGTGTGTGTGTAAAATAAATATTAGGTAGCTTATATTTAGAAATGTAATATATATTTAGAATTAACAAAATATTTATATACATTTATATAGTTAGAAGCACACACATATGTATGCATAATAACAATGGAAAAAGAATTTGAAAGACAGCAATGAAGAATATATGGGAGGGTTCGTAGAGAGAGACAGTCTGGGAAATAATGCATTTGTATTGTATTTGCCAACATAAATGAAATATTTAAAAAAATTCTTTGTAATTATTTTAAGAAAGGCACATATGATAATGACAGTTTCTACAACAAAGTTCAGTAAGACATGTGGCTTATATAAAAGAATTATAAAACTGAAGAGTAATGATACTTAAAAAAAGTTGAGATTTGTGGTAGACCAGGGAAGGGTCTATGATAATAATGTTACTGATGATGGTCCCTAGTGCATGGAAAGAGATCCCTTGAATACAAAATAATAAATAAAAATGATAGGCAAAAGAGTGACACAAAAGGAAAAGTGCAAAATATGGCACAGTTCTTTATGAATCTTCAATATTCTTGCAAATATATATATAATCAAGGCCAAAGCAGATTAATTAAAACTGAGAGACACTCTGTGCTGCTAACCTTGAACTGAGGTCATGAAGTTATACAGAGAGTGAAACACCACCTTCACTATACCTTTTTGCTGTTAGAATTTGTGTATAGGTTAAAATTCATTTTAACTATTTTATTAGTTCATATTAGTTACTGGAAATTACTTACTCTTTAGATATTTGAAGGTTTTTTGTTTGTTTGCTTCTTTGAGTATTTTGTTTTGGTTTTGATTGTTTGAGACAGGATCACAAGTAGCCAATCTGGACTTGAAATCACTATGCAGCTGAAGATGACTTTGTACTCCTGACCCTTCTATATCTGCCTTCCTAAGGTAAGAATTACAGTTGTATGTGATCTCATCAAGCTTATGGTAAGTTTTCTTTTTTTCTTAATGTGCAAATAAATATATTTGAATATATTCAATAAAAGAAAATACATTTGAAATTGATTTAAATAAGATTTAAGTAATATTGAGATAAAGCTCTATATTGTATACATCACAGAGTAAGAATTCTGAAGTTAATTTATGAAGTAATTTTGTATCTATCCTTCTGCATTCTTCTTCAGAGCCAAATACTATAGAGCTGAATGCTGACAGTGAATAAATTTGCTTCAGATGATAGTAGCTAATCTGAAACTTCCTGTGAGCAAACATGTTGACAGTATTTTTTAATTAAGCTCAAAAGTTTTTTATTTAATCAACTCTCTTTCTTGAGGATCTTTTCTTTGACCTTGGTGCTGACTAGCACTGAAGATGTCTGTGTTCCTGGCTGGAGGGTCTGGCTCTCTAGTTCCTAGTGTCTGAGGCATACTCCATGGCTGTCACCACCTACCAGAGTCCCAGAGATTTCAGAACAGCTTCCCCATACCCAGAACTATCTCCCACTACATCTGTGACCACTGGAGCCTTGGTGTTTACTTTGTAGACTGTCTGATATTGTACTTCTAGATCTAGTACATGAGAAAGTTTTGTTGTGGAAGGCAAACAATCTCTGGCATGTTCTACAGAAAATTCGTATTAGCCCAGACTAATTTACTGGTGTGAGAGTGTATTGAATGGTGAAATAAACTATTTTCTATGAGTAAAAGTAAAACAAAGTAGGAATTCGATAAAAAAAAGACTAAACCCATTAAAAGGCCTTAGAACTGTTCAGAGCCCAGCTGAAAATGACTACTATGTTGGGTTTATATCATATACTATGAGAGAGTAATGTACCTAGTGTCACACGGGTAGAAAGTAGATAAGCCACTAATTTGATGCATTCAGTCTAAATCCACAGCCTATTATCTGAGTCAAGGCAAATGGATATAATCAAATTCACTGTTATTGAAAGAGAAAAAGAGGCTACTGCACAGGACAAGGAGGATCCTTGAAAAGACTATATCAGGCTTAAGAGTATAATTCAGTGTTCGAAAGTTTTGTCTTGCATTTGAGAGGACCAGCGTGCCATCTATTAGACCAAAGAAGAGTATTCCAAAACATAAAGTAATCATATATTCTCTCCTGAGTTGCCATTATCTAAATTACTAGCATGGCAAATAATTCAGAGAAGTTCAATTTATGCCAATTTGTGGCCCAAAGACATGGTATTTTCTACATCTTAAATTCATTTAAAATTTTAAATTAAAAAGAAACAAGTGCATTTTTTATACAATCATAAGAAAATCAACCAGAAAGCAAGCACTACACAGGTTGCCTTATGGAGAATTTCTGCATGTTGTACATGGCTCTCTGAGGTAGTGACCATGCCTCCGCCATGCTCTACTGAGTAGAGCAAGCAGGCGGGGCCATGTTGGCCCTCGCCACACTTGCTTAGCCTTTTTTAAGAAAGGCACTTCTGCTCAGAAAATAATTACAGATACACAATAAAGACAGATTGGGTTAAAAGGGGGAACTCTAAATGGGTCACAGTGTTGGATAAATAAAAGTACTTAAACTTGGGAGTGAGAAGGAAAAGAGTATATAAAGTTCAAAAAGAAGTAAATCATTTTTAAAAAGAAAAATAAAACAAAGTCTTTAAAGAGACAGAGTACACACAGTCATAGATTAAAGGAATAAAGATGTGGAGCTACCCACATTAAGAGAATTAAGGTAAATTGGCATGGAATTCAGCTGCATGATAGCAGGAAGCCACCCAGTCAAGGCAGGGAGGTTTAGGAAAAAAAATCAAGGGAGTCTAAAGTGTTAGAGTTTATAGTAGCATACCTAGGCTCAGGCCAGTACCCCAAAGGAAAGATAGAAAGGAAGAAATATGAATGGTTGTGTCTTTCTAAATAAGAACCCAGCAAGGTATGCAGACCCAAGACATACTCAGGACAACTTGTAGGAACTATACTAGAGATGGGAATTTTAGAGAGGAAAAATATATTTTCTTAAGTGAGTACACCACCCCCCATCCAGCCATGACCCTGACCTGCCCACTGGATTAATACAAAAGTCAAAGACAAGGATATGTTACCATACTTCTGTCTTGGTTACATTTCTATAGGCATGACAAAGGCTATTGTTGTTGTTAAATGTGTCATTCTTTTCTTCTACACCCAATATATTAAATATAAAAACAAAGCCTGGTGAACAAATAGTTTCTTGAAGGCACAGATATAATTAAGGTTTATTGATTTATTTCTTTTTATTAGGGGTTTACAGAGGTAGTTCAGAGTGCCAGATGTGTCAGAGGTTGCACAGCATGAGAACTTGATTTCAGATCCCTGGAGCACTTGAAAAGCCAGCCTTCAAAAGCTTAATAGAACCAAGGTATCAAGTGATGCACAGAGCATTTACCTGAAATCATTGACCATTCTTCTACCTGTGTAGGAAGGAACTCAGAAGGATTTAGCAAGATGCCTCAACAACTTCAAAATTTATCATGCCAGTATACTGAGAGAAGATTCAGTTTCATCAACATGGGTTGGAAACAACAATTTATCAGCAATCATGAAGTTGCCATGGTGACTACAGCTTTATGGCCAGCTGACAAGTCATGAGAAGAGTGGCTCCTTCAAACTGACATATTTCACTGGTCATTAAATATGAGATTTTCAAACAGAGTGGTGGCTGAGTCCTTACATTGATCCATATGGTTTTCTTTAATGTTTCTTAGTTCAAGTTCTTTACATTAAAATATAATATACTTGACTCACGTTTGCCATTGAAAACTTGTTCTAAAACATTTAAATGAGAGCACAAAACAACAAAACAACATTGCCCACCAACCAGAGCCTGCGCCTTCTAAGAATGTAGCAGATTTGATCACTAAGTGCTCCTTTCAAATTCTTATAGAACTGGGTTGCTAGACCATTTCTATTGAAGAGGGTGATTTTTGCAAGAGCAGTTTCATAAATGCTTGGAAATATCAGCAAATTGAAAACCTGACACTCGCTACTCACAGTGACCATCTAAGGCCAAACCTAAATTTATCACCAGATCTTTAGGTACATTTCCTAGAGTTTAAAATTTGAGGAGTCATACACTGAAAGGTATCACATAAAAAAGTTAGAATTTATTAAGAGTAACAGGAATCATCTTTTAAAATCAGCAGAGGAAAGTGAGGTGTGAAGTAAGCAAAATCCATAATGATATTCTTTTTTTATTGTTACATATTAATTTAATAAAGTAAGAGGATGTATTACATTATTCCCTTTCATTTATATAGTACAGATTAATTATTTTCACTATTTCAACTAATCATTATCGCTTCAAGCTATTGAAGTTCCTCTCTAAAATTTCTAATGTGAATCAAACATGTTCTTTCCAAAAGACAGGGTGAAATTCCATGACCTCCATCCTGAGATCTAGCTCTGCTTGAATTTTCAGGGTCACATGTGCTAGTTTGGACCTCAGTGTTGTTTTAAGTAGCTACTTTCCCATAATGGTCTTCGATTTCTTCCTTTCCTTGAGGGAGTGGAAAAGGTGGAAAGTTCAGCTTTCATTTGCACAAACAATTCAAGCTGAACAGGCCACAAGACTAGTAGTTTAAGGAGAAAAAAATTCCCCAACATTAAAGTCAAATATTCTTGTTTTTTATACCAAGAATTCAAGCCATGGTGACATGCATATATATTAATCTTTTTGTCATTTGTAAGCCTCAAAAAACTTTTAGCATTGCATATTAATCTTAAACATGTTACAGAGAAATATTTTCAGTTATTTTGAAGTATATGATTTCAATATTAAGTACAAGATGAGTATTGACTCTTAAATTTAAGTATAGAATCTTATTATAAACATTTAAGAAGGAAGTAATCAATTCTAGATAATCTATCCACCCTAGAGTTAATTATAAATGTTGCCTTTTATGATTACATTTGGAAATTCATCATTTTATATCATTAAATATAGTCATGTTACATCTGCAAGTCCTCATTTTCCAAGAGAGTTGTTAGTGGTACATGGTACATATCTCAAATTAATGAAGAATTTGTTCCTAGAACTCACCTCTTCATCTTCATCAGAAAAACAATTTCCTGTTATTTCACCGTATATATTGAAAAACTTAGACATGCTTTCAGATAAATGTGAGCTGTCATAGTAGTCAACTATGGAATAAAAAAAATCCCACTAATCAAGATGGACAATGCAGTACTTAATATTCATTGTTAATTTAATTAGATTTAAAATTACCACAGAAACACACTGAGTGTATTGATGGGGTGCTTCTAGAAAGGTTTAATTGAAGAGGGAATATTCTTGCTGAATGTAATTGGCAGTAAGAATGTAGTTGTGTTTCATTCTATATGGGGAGAAAGTCAGCACACTAGCAATATTTATCTCTTTGCTTCCTGACTAGAAATGTGATAGCCACATGAAGCCATCTCACACCACTGCCCCCATGCTTTCACTATCATAATGAATTACATTCCTTCAAATTGCAAGCCAAACTGAAAACAAAACACAGCCCTGCTGTCTTCCCACCTACCTCCAAAACCTTCCTTAATTTTAGTTTCTTTGTCTAGTATTTGGTCAGAGCAATAAAAATGTTAACCACTAGACACAGACAGTATTTATGCAATCATCCATTATAGACAACGTTCCTAAGATGGCAATGGCAACAGTTGTTTGTGGCTGCTATCATCACAACAAACTATCAGGAGACAACTGGAATAATGGCATTTCTACCCTGTGAGCTTGGAAGATCTTGTTTCTTCTTCCTGCTATTACCTGATTGACCAACATGTAAAATGCTACTTATTATGCCTGAATTTTCTGTCTGTTAATATTTTTAAATCCATTTCTGGACATTGAGGAAGTACTATAAAGTATTATTTTTCCTGAGTGATAATGAAATGTATATAACCATCATTGTTTGTAAAAAGATTGTTACCACTCAAGAAAATGATTGGAGAAACATACCTGAACTTATAGATCTTTGGCAATATTGGTTTTTTTAAAGATGTTTGTGTCTGTTATATTTAAAAAACAAACTATAAAAATGATAGTTGGCAGAGACATTTCATCCTGTATTTACTAGGCTTTTTAATGTTAAGACATATAACTTGTGATTTCTTGGTACTGATAATGACTAATTATACTTCAGAAAGAAATAGGTCCCACCGTGGAACACTAAACCCTTAATCAAATGTCTTCATCAAATCCTCGCCCCCAGAGATCAAAAAGGAGGGTCAAAGAATGTGAGAGCCATGGAAAATGGAGTTCAGAAAAACAAGACCCTCAAAAACAACATGAGCAAGGCTTGTATGAACTCACAGAGACTGAAACAGCAACCACAAGCCCTGAACAAGTTGCACCAGGTCCTCTTCATATATTTTAAAGCTTTCAGTTCAGCATTTTTATGAGGTTCCTGAGTGTGTTAAGGAGTAGATCTCTGATTTTATGTCTTCTCTGAGGCTCTTTTCCTTATGTTCATTTGTTTTATTCTACTTGGGTATGATAATTTTCTGTTTCACCTTATTATATTTTATTTTGCTATATTTTTAGAAAATAAATAAATTAAAACTTAATGAAATGAATGACTTAAAACTTAGCCACTAGTGTGAAGATTAACAACCGAGCTGTCATTTATACCTGCTTGGAGAGGGGAAAATCAATTCTCACTAACAGATAGACTGTGGATATTTCATCCACTCCATGTTAGGTCTCATGTTCTGTTGAACAACAAAAATGAAAACTGGAGTTTTCTGTATGCTTTTATTTGTTTACACTTAGGTGTTTGTTTTGTTTCCTTGTTTTATCTTTTTGGTATTTTTCAAATTTTGTTTTCTTGGTTTGGTTGTTGTATTCAACTTTTGGTTGTTTTTTGAGAAAGAGCTTAATTTTAGATGAGTAGGGAGGGAGAGAGGGTCTGGAAGAACTTGGGGGAGGGAAGAATATGACCAAATATATAATCATCTCTTATTTCTAAAAGATAGAATACACCAAAAATATATTGCTTCTCCTTCAGTTACTCTCTTCTAGATCAAACAGAGACTCTTCTGTTGCTTGCACTAATACTTATGGGAAAGGCACCATTTGCATTTTCTTTAAGACAGTGAATGTGTGTTCTATGGAGTATCTGCAGGCATGTAAACTGTTAGTTTTCCAAATTGGCATGTGATAATCCTTGCTCTAAGCAGTTTCTAAAACTAATTATCTGACTCCTACCTATGCTTATAGAGGCCAGAATACTCTGAAAAAAATAGCTCTAATAGTTATTAGAATTAAATTATTCTATTTTGACATATCTCTAAAGTAGGGGATTGTGATGGCCAAGATAATATACTTGCAAATGATTCTGAGATACTTTTGCTAGTCTGCTTAATTCCAAAGCCTCCAGTGTCATGTAACTAATGCAGTAGTATGTTTCTGACTTTTGAAATCTCCAATGAAAACATAATTAAGGTTGTAGGAAAAAAATAGAAAGGAAGTAAATGAACATCACATGGCACAAAACCAATGTAAGTGCATGCAAAATAAATAAATAAAAAGAAAAAAGAAAGAAGGAAAAATGAAAGAAAGAAAGAAAGAAAGAAAGAAAGAAAGAAAGAAAGAGAAAGAAAGAAAGAAATGAAAGAAAGAATTTCTATATTCATTGGTGATGTAATGCAGCTTTAAAATTTTGTTTTGTTGTCTGGATGTGGTTTTGAATATATTTGGGTCTTTACATCTATACATAATGATTTTTCATTTCTATACAAAATCATCCTTCCTAAATCATATTTTGTTTATCTCCAACATTTCATGATGAGAATTTTTCTTTCTATAAAACAAATGGTAGCCTGCAGCACTCCCTTCAGATGAGATCATATCAAATCTGATAAGCAGAACTCAGAAGAGGTTTACACACAAATGAGATCTCCAAGGACTCTGGGCATTGTAAGGAAATGCTTTGAGGACTAAATAAATAACATAAGAATAAGTAAACTATTAGAACAAGCTGAATGTAATATGTAGAAAATTCTTAATAGCCAACATCATGTTGTTTCGTTTAGATCAAAATTTAAAAATAATCTTTTTGCTTCTAATTTGTGGAAGTTACATTTAGCAATAATATCAAGAGACTTGCTACTTTGGTTTTTAGTAACTTTGTTGAAACATTTTAGAGTTATTTTTTCCCTTCAGAATTCTTTTCTTCTTTGTTGTTTCCTAACAAAGATACTTTTTTCTCTTCCACAATATATAAGTCAATTAAGACCAAACAACATATAGATACTTAATCAGCTTTGTAAATGGTCTTTCAATTAAAACAAACATATATACCAGTTAATAAAATGAAATGTGGGGATAGTTTTAAAAAATAATTTATGGATTTTTGTTTGTGTTGTATATTTGTGCATAGTATATGTAGTCATATATTTATGTTCCTAGAGAATCATATGTAGGCCATAAAAGGATGTTAAGTGCTCTGTTCTGTCGCTCTCCACACTATTGCTTTGAGATATGGTCTCTCACTAAGACTGGAGCCAGGCTGACAGACAGTGGGTCCCTGAAATATCTTGGCTGTGCTCCTGATAACAGAAAATATATAGGTACAATTGTGACAGCCTTTTAAAGCTTCAATTTAGGTTCTTATATGGCAAAGGTGAGCCAACTCCAGATCTCTTTGAAGGCAATTACATTTAGTTTGTATCTTATATCATGTGAATCAAAAATAGAAAAACCAAGTTCTGGAGCCCCCCACTCAGTATTGGAAGAAAGTTTCCATTTCACATTCATGTAGCTCCAACACTGTAGACAGAAAGTTAAAAATCCTCAACAGAGTTCTTGACAAATTGATCACAACAGGCAACCGATCAAGTGACAGGTAAGTTTCTCTTCTATTGTCAGGCTCTGTGTGTGATTTAGCTACAAAGAGTATTCCAAGTCTTCTCCATGTCAGACAGGACACCCTGTCCATCCCAGAAAATACTAGTTGATTTCAGCAAATTCCATGAGCAAGCAATATAACCATAACTCACCTCAAGGTTCAATGTGGCCTGGGAAGACATTGATGTTGGAAATGGAGATTGGAAAAGGCTAAGTCATTGTAGAAATAATCATGTGACCAAGTGAAAGTGTTCACGGAGTTTAAAAAGAAGATGTCACTATAAATGAGAGAAAATACAGAAGTTACACTGTAGACATCTATGTTTTGACTGGCCTTCACAATTCTACATTTTGATTGGTTGAGGTTTTCTATCACCAAATAGTGTTGACTGAGGTTTTCTGATCCACCAGGTCCCCCAGCTGTTTAGTCTCAAGAAAATCACACAGAGGTCTACATTAGTTATAAACTGATTGGCCTATTAGCTTAGGCTTCTTATTAACTCTTATAACTTATATAGCCCATTATTCTTATCTGTGTTAGCCATGTGGCTCAGTACCTTATTCAGCAGGGCAGTCACGTCTTGTTTCTTCTGTGGTTGGGACAGGGCTGCAGAGGAATGGGCTTCCTCCTTCCCAGAACTCTCCTGTTCTCATTGACATGCCTCTACTTCCCGTCTGGTTGTTCCACCTATACTTCCTGCCTGGCTACTGGCCAATCAGCATTATTTAAAATATAATTGACATAATACAGACCATTCTTCCATACCAAAATGGTCAATCTTGAAAACAAACATACAGGTAACATTTTACAGATCATACAGACTGATCAGGTTATATATATATATATCCCTAATTATATTCACATATGTATGTATATATAAAACAATCAATTGATGAAAAAAAGATTTCATGAGTTTGAAAGAGCAAGGATGGGTATATGGGAAGATTTTGGGAGAATGGAAAGGGGAAATATCACAAAAAGAAAAGTAAAAACAAAAGAGAAAATGTGGAATATGGAGGGAAAAACACATTTCTTCAGTTTGAAAGATGGGCTTCCTGGTGTTAGGTTACAGCCTACTATCAGCAAGGGATTTAAGGAGAATGGTGCATGAAGGGGTTAGCAACTACTTTGCAAAATCTGAGCTTATTGTAACACCCCCATTTCTTAGAAAAGAAAGGAGGGCTTTATTGTTATAATGGAAACACTTAGTATCTAGGCACTTATCCAACTCCCTACTAGGCCTAAAAGATCAAATCAAGTGCATTAAATACTTAAGTCTTACCTTCTAAATTTCATACTGTGAATGCGTAGATTTTTATGCTGGCTAGACAAAGTTCAATAAATAGCTCCTAGGGTTAATTGGATGTACAAAGTACATAAATATATTGTTATTCTCAATATTTCAAGTACATAATTACATCTCAAAGACACTTGTTTTCTTGCATTTTAAAAAAGGTTTGTTTAAGAATATTGTGTTTACAATTCAAAAAGGAGATCCACAGGGCTATAACTGAAGGAGAACACTCTTTTAGTAAAGAACAAAAGGAAACTAGCATATTATTGCTAGATTACTTGGAACACCTTGATTCATATAAAGGGTTTAGCACAGAGAACAGAATACATAGAACAGCATTGACTCCTACCTAATTTAATGACTTTCGCATTTGTTCAAATTCATCGATGTCAGGAACACTTAGTTGACACAGCAAGGAAAAGAACTTAATGGGGACATATGCTAGACTTATAAGCATAAATTAATAAGTTAATTTGAAATTGATATACATAGCTTTGGCAAGTCACCTTTATCTTTTTCCTGCTTCTTTTTCATTCTTTCTGGAGGATTGTTCCTTGATAACATCACACTGCAGGAAATGCAAATTGTGTTTGATTTAGTAGGATATGACTATTCATTGTACTGGTGATACTATTGGAGATTTCTGTAGGTAGTTTGCCAAAAGATATAATAAGATGTATGGAAACCTTCATTTTAGCTAAAAAAAATTCTGAGTCCCTCCAAGCCTCTCTGAGATATATCAGCAATATCCCCCTCAAGGCTTCCCATTGCCAAATTTTATGAGGATCTTGTTCAGGGAACCGTGCCTGCAGAGCAGATATTTAATTCACGGTCAAAGTCCAGATTAAAAGATCTTAAGGGAAATCTCCGAAGGCATGACCTATTAGCCCTACCATTGGCTAACAGTTAAGTCATAATTTAACTAATTTGCTTCATGTGTAAGGGGCCATTGTAAATGTCCTTCTCTCTGGTACTACTCCTCAACCTTGATGCATTAGTCTTCTATATTTCTGACCACTCAAAATGCATTTCAGTGTTTAGAAATCTCTATGTCCTTATAATGAATTATTATCAAATTGCAGAATAATCATCTTGTCATCAATTTTTTTTGCTGTTTCTCTCTTTTCCTATATTCTTATGCTCTTTAACTCAGTCCTAATAAACTCAGAATCCTAAAATGGCATGTAGAACAGCAAAAGACACTGCATTATCATTGTTAGAATTGTGGCACACAAACAGACATGGTGCTAGAGAAGGAGCTGAGAGTTCTACGTCTTGATGAGAACACACGAGGAGTCTGTGTTAAACACTGAGAGTAGCTTGAGCCTTTAAGACTGCAAAGGCCACGCTCACAGTGACACACTTCCTCAGACAAGGTCACACCCATTTTAACAAAGCCACAACTCCTAACAGTGTCACTTCCTATGGGGAGGAGGCATTTCTTTCAAACTGCCACATTCCACTCTCTGGCCTCCATAGGCTTGTAGACATATGACAAAGCAAAAATTCTTTGAGTCCAACTTCAAAAGTCCCCATGATGTAGAACAGTCTCAACCCAGTTTAAAAGTATAAAATTCAAAGTCTCTTATGGGATTTATGAAATCTGAAATCTCTTCATTGTAATCACCCCAAAAGTGACAAACTTCCTCCAACAAGGCCACACGTACTCTAGCAAAGTCACAACCCCTAATTTTTCCAATCCTTTGGGGGACCATATTCTACCAAAAGACCATACTAGATAATCCTGCTAGAAAAGTGGAGAGATGTTAGAACTCATATATACAAAACTACTTTTAAGATCAGTCTTTTGCTTGCTTCAAGACTCAGAGGCAGACATTAAAATTTACAGTTCTTTTCATTACTTCTGTTTTAATTTGACAAAACTCTCTCCACTTAGTTTTTGTTTTGTTTTGTACCAGTTTACCGTTTCAATCCACTGAATTAGAGGTTGTTTGTTGACCTCAAAAATAATTGATCAATATACAAAAACAGGAAAAAATTATGCAAGTGGGAGCAGAGTCAACAGTTTGTGAAACCAGGCAGCAAAGAAAGGGAAAGAGACAGAAATATAACTAATTCATTTGGGATAGAAAAAACAGCTTCTCATAACTTGAAGTAGTAAAATTTTAATAAAAATAACAATCATAACAAAATACATTTTAAATATAAGTTTGAAATTGGATCTTAAAGACAAAATTTTTAGGCATAATATTGAGAGTAGTCACTAGGCTGTTCTTTACTACATATGAATTTATGCTACATGAAAGCAAGCGAACAAAAGCGGAAGAGGAAGTGATGGAGAAGGTAGAGAGAAGGATGTTTGTCTGTTACAGACACAAAGACAACCAACATGCAAACCAAAGGAAACATGAGGAGGGTGCAGACCTTATTAGCATAGAAAAATAAACAATGACACTATTCCTGTTTCATTAATTTCTCTTTTGATTTCCTTATTATTTTCTGCCATTTGCTTAATTTGGGTTTGTTTTGTTCATATTTTTCCAGGTTCTTAAATTTCATCATTAAGTCATTTAGCTAACTTTGTAGTGTTTTTTTTTACTTCTTGCACTTTTTTTTATTGAAAATAGACTATTTTCCCATAAAGTATATCCTGATTAAAGTTTTAATTATATCCTGATTAAAGGAAACAAAGTTTTCTGTCTCTCACAGTTCCTGCTCACCTCTCCTCCCCTTCAGATCTACTCCCTTTCTGTATCTCATTAGAAAAGAACAGGCTTTTAAGAATCAGCAACCAAACATGACAAGATAAATTATAAGACAAAACAAAAACCATCAAATCAATGCTAGAGAGGTAACCCAATCGAGGAAAGAGAGCACAAGACAAGGAACAAGGAAACAGAAACCCATTTGTTCACATACTTAGGAATCCCATAAAAACACTAAGTTGAAAACTAGAATATATATGCAGAGGACCTGGTGAATACCTGTGTAGGCTCAGTTTCTGCTGATTCAGTCTCTGTGAGGTCATATGAACCTTGTTTAGTTGTTGCAAAGGGCCTTGTTTTCCTGGTGTCCTCCATCACTCCATGTTCTTATACTCTCTCCACCTCCAACTGTATAAAGCTTTCTGAGCTCTGAGGGAAGAAACTGGATGGAGCTCGCCCATTCAGAACTCTGTGTTACAAGGACTCGCTGTTAGTTGTTTCATTGTTTTAACTGGGAAATTTATAACTCGGCCTTTAAATGTTTTGAGGTTTTTCTGGAAATTCTCATTAGCTTCTTCCTGATTCTTTCTGGATGCATCTGTTTAGAATCTGATGATTTTTATTTAGGCACATGCCACTAAACTGCATAATATTCCATGCATCATACAGGTCTCTGGGTAAGTGTGAGGTTGTAAAAATAGAACTAAATATATGTGAAATACCTCTTAGATGTAAGATTTGTATCTCTCTCAAGGATATTGGAATTTCAAATAAACATTATTTACCAGTCATAATATTCCACCTATTTGCTATATGAAACATTAGCTCTAAACAAAATTTGGAACAGTCAGTGTAATAATTTTTCATCTCAGTTTTGCCACAAGATAATTAATAATCTCAAATAGTAACATATTTTCCTTCTTTTCAGTTCACTGTTTTGGTACATTGAGACATGAATGGGCTCCCGGGCTAGTTGTATTATCAGTACTCAAAAAAAATTATTTTAAAAATTCTGTGTGACATGTAAGAACTTATTATGATAACAAAACAAGAAAGGGAGCCAAGTAAGAAGATCAAAGCACTAAAATCCACATGAAATAGTCATCACACTAAGATAATGTACCCGAATAAAATTCAAAATTCACCTTATGAAGAATTGCATTTTCAGAGGAAAGGCATAGGAGTTCTGGAACTTGGAAAGAAACTATAGAATGGGAATCTCAGTCATGGCTCAGACGGAAGTTGAGAGAGCATATCACCATTTTCTTTTTCTCACTTCATCAAGGTGTTAAGGGTGCATTGTCCTGATTTTTAATTGTCTGTATTTTAATTGTGGAAAAAGGCGTGCAAGACAGAATAAAAGCAAAGGATTTACCTACAAAGGAGTGATTGTAGCTCATTTGTAACAGTCCTTTGGAATCTCCTCTCTGTACTGCATGATCGTTTACTGGACCTTGAATGATCTGCTGTTGTATATGTCCAGTGATGACATAGGCCTAACAGTATGTGATGCACTTTCCTAATATATGAATAATTTTCTGTTAATAAATTATTTTTTCTCTATTTCCATGGAAAATTTAGACTATTTTTTTCAAATGAAGACACAATAGAATCTCATTCTTATCAAAAATTACTAAGAGACAGCTAATGTGATCTAGAAGTTCTGGTATGTTACTTGTTAGGCAGCAGAAGATCATAGAGAAAAAATGCATACTGTTTTGTCATAAAAAATTAATAGGAGAGGGAAAATGTATAGCCTGATTTTATACTTTATGACAATAAATCATATGGTGACCCGTCAGTATGGATGTTTGTGATATTATGGATCATTTATAAGACTAATCTATTATTTTCATCAAATGAAGCAATGCTCCTTATCAGTAGAGAAAAGGATGTGCATGTATGCACATGTATGCGCACATATGTATACCCACACCCTCCCTACACACACACACTGCTCCCATTAAAGAATCCTCTGTAGCAATATTTTTCTCATTAATAACGATGATCTCTTTAAATAAAGCATGCTGAAATTATGCTTATGGATATAAACTTTATTAATTAAACAAACAATATACATTTTTGGTGATATTGTCACAGCCTGAAAAGACTAAATTATGTTTCGTTGGGTTATTTATTTCTGAAAAGTAGAAAAGTAAACAGGGAAGTTTTATATTATCCTTTTTTAATTAACAAGAAAAATATGAATGTTGATTCACTGTGGATAACCACAAGATGAGATTGCGTGAACAGCTAATTTGCTGGGATGACATAGTTCATTCGGTTTCTCTGTGCTTTAATATGAAAGCACGTGCAAGAAAGAAGAAGCACAAGGCCCCAGAGAATTCTTGTTTTATGGCTGTTTTAAGCTTGTGTTTACAAAAGGAGAGAGAATTTTGACATAAAATCCACAGAGAGCTAGAATCCACTTTAGGATATGCTCACCCATTCCTCAATGCCCAGTTGCCACAAAAAGCCATTTCTGGCATGAGGATGAATGGAAAAAGCCCTTCCCTTAGGTTAAGAGTTATAACAATAACAATGAACAAATTTTGGAGAATTTACTTTGTATTTCAGGCATCCAAGTTTCGGCTTCTGTAAAACATGTATTTGTCTATAGATCCTCACAAGCAGAATGCTGTTTGATTCACTAAATTTACATAACATAAATGTGTCTTCCTTTTCTGGTTTGTGGAATATAAACTATTATTCCTTTGGTTGAATAAATATGACACCGGTGTTTTCTTCACTAAGAATGGATTTTCACCTTTGATGCTATCTAAGACTGTGTGCTGTGGCAGGGTGTATGTGTGGGGGGGGGGCGGTTCCATTTGCTACTATACTGAGTGACACATTAAGAATAATGAGTGAGGCGTGAATACAGTATGCTAGTAGAAATGATTGTACATAGCTTGATTACTTCTAAACCGAAACTGTTGATTTTCTAATCTCTTCACTACGTGCTCTTTTTCCAAAGGTAATGCTTGACATGAAGCTCAAGGGATTTTTATTTTTATTTTTTAAACAATGGGAAACAAAAATTCATTGAATTTGTCTCCAATGAGTACAGAACAAAGTAACGTGGTATAATCTATGCAGACATCGACTTGGCACTCGAGGATGCATTTCATCTGCCTTTACACCATCAGTAAAACACAAATAGAGTGGTGAATCCTAACCATATAGTTTTACTTTAACCTATGGAACTCCACTAAAACCCTCAGTATCATCATTGCGTAGCTTTATGCAAGCACCTTTATTACTTACTGATCTAAATTTTAAAATCTCTGTTTAGAATTGTACATTTTTTTAACTTTTATTGAGCATAAAATACAATAAAAAGAGACATAGAAAGCAGCGAGGGGATGGGGCAAGGAAAAAAGATGGTTGGAATTAATAAGCATGGGGGGAAAAGAGAAAAGGAAAGAGAAGTAGCCAGTTGTTAAAACATTGTGGTCTGGTGATTCTCTGCCATTTTGCTATTCACAGTCATGTAAAGTAAGTTTATTTCTACATCTCATTTGTACAGTGGGTGGAAAAAGGGAATACATCTATGACTTAAACTGAAACTCTGTCAAGTATTATTTGCGTGAGTAATAACAATATTATTCTGTTTGCTCTCTGAGAACACACATGAAACTTGCAATGTCTGGTGCCAGTTAAAATGTACACCAGAATTAGGAACTGGGTGTCACCACCAACTCCTTCCACTCCAACTAACTGAAAACTCTCAGACAATGCCAGTATTCTGCTTATGCCGACTACAGCTCTATCTAAATTAGTTTGCTAAAGGTAAAACATTCAGTATACCCCCATCCCTCATAACTATATCAATCTTGTTTCCTTAAACTAATGTATTGAATAGTTTGGAAAAACCTCAATACCATCACAGAATAAAGCAGCAATAGTCAGATTTTTTTTAAAAAGCCCAAACAGCCTAAGTATTGTTTTTTTCTTATTTCACTGAGCCACATTGAATGATTTTAGTTATAATCAATGGCAACAGAAAGAATTTAAATGCCTGCTTATATCACAAGATAATGACCCCCTCCAAAATACAGAAAACCAAAATATAAAATGTAATTATTTGCATGTTAATTTTATTCCATTAACAGAGTAATAGAGCAGCATAAGTGTACTCATCTGCAAAAGAACCATTGTGAGTGCTAACTTAATCTCATTTGAAGTCTTACGATTGTCAGGTTAGTATTATCTTTACCTGGATCATTATCTACCAACTTCCAGAGAGACAATAAAATACAGAAAAATGGTGAAGTACAGACCTAAACGGAGAACTCTCAGCAGAGGAATCTAAAGGAGACATATACATATCTAATCTACACAGGAAGTAGGAAAAGACAAGAGCTCCTGAGTAAACTGGAATCGTAGGGACCACAGGAGAGGGTAGAAAGGGAGTGTAGAAAAATATATAGCTCAATAAAAACAATAAAAAACAAAAAAGTAGCTTGAAGATAAAAATAAAAATTAAAAACACATAAAAATGGAATGGCATTTAATATAATTATATGACAAGGATTCTAACTCTGGGTAGTGTCAGAAAAGTTAATAACTTCATCTAAACCTCAGTTTCTTCATCTAGAAAAGAGAGAAACAAATGTCAATACTAATCTAAGAACACTTTGGACATGAAAGCATATAGTATATGATCTCTGTTTTAATGAGCGTAGCATAAAGGCTGGTGAGAGGGCTCAATAGTTAACAGGCTCTGCAGTCAATCTAAAAGTCTAATTCCAGTCCCTAGAATGCATATGCTGGAAGGAGAAAACCAACACTCTCCAATTGTCCTGTGACATCACTTGTGTGCTGTAGCATGCATATACACAGGTGTGCACATAACTAATAAGAAATAAGAAATATAAACTTGGTATAGAACTTAGCATATTGTAAACTTTGTAAACACAAGTTACAGTCAGACAAAAAAAGGAAAATGCAATAAAAAGAAATGCTACATACTTGGAGTAGATCAACATGGAAAGAGGGACATTCTGAAAGTGGAGACCTCTTGTATAATATACATATGATATTAAGACACATATTAGAATCAGACGTAAATCTCAGCTTCATCATAACTATTCAGCAGATGAAGAAATGTTTGCTTGTCTTTTCTTTCTGTAAAACTGAGAGGGAAGGGATTCTGAGTTGCAAAGAGACTGCAAAAATATAATTAAATAGTGTTTTCTATTGATTTTTATTGAGCTATACATTTGTATCTGTTCCCCTTACTTCCTTTCCCCTCCCCTTATACCGTCTCCCATAGTTGCCAGGCTCCCAATTTACTCAGGAGTACTTGGTTTTTTCTACTTCCCATGTAGATTAGATCCATGTATGTCTCTCTTATGGTCATAATTGTTGTCTAGTTTCTCTAGGATTGTGATTTGTAGGCTGTTTTTTTCTTTGCTTTATTTAAAAACCACTTTTGAGTGAGTAAATATGATAATTCAATTTCTGGGTTACCTCACTCAATATGATGTTTTCTAGATCCATCTATTTACCTGCAAATTTCAAGATGATATTACTTTTTCCTTTTATGTAATACTCCATTATCCATTGTATGAATGTACCACATTTTTGTTATCCATTCTTCAGTCAAGGGCCATTTAGCTTGTTTCCAGGTTCTGGCTAAGACAAACAGTGCTGCTATGAACATAGTTGAGCACATGTACTTGTGGTATGATTGAGCATCCTTTGGGTATACACCCAAAAGTGGTGTTGCTGGGTCTTGAGATAAGTTGTTTCCTAACTTTCTGAGAAATCACCATACTGCTATCCAAATGGGATGTACCAGCTTACACTCCCCACAAGCAATGCAGTAGTGGAGGGGGGAGGACCTTGGACTTACCACAGGGCAGGGAATCCGGACTGCTCTTTAGACTGGAGAGGGAGGGGAATGGAGTGGGTGGAGGGGGAGAGGAGTGGAGGGGAGGGAGAGAGGAATGGGAGGAGGAGGAGGGAAATTGGAGGTGGGGAGGAGGCGGAAATTTTTTCAACAAACAATATAAATAAATAAATAAATAAATAAATAAATAAATAAATAAATAAATATTTTAACTAGTTACTAAAAAAAGAGTTTTATCTATCGAGAAAATTATATATGCTTGTTTTGTTGCCTATGTAAGTTTTCTTGCAAGCATGGAGCTGAGACATAAACGATTTGGATGTTGTTGCTGTCTTTGCCACCCATCACTACTGTGGTCAAATTTATGGGCATGACCTCAGAATTTATCTCTGAACTCTGGTTACTGGATTTGAGTTATCAGGAATTCAGCTGACTCTTTGAAGCAGGTAAAGTTATGTATGTATATATATAATATGTATATATACAATATGTATATGCACGTGTATATATGTGTGTATAATATATATTATCTGTATAAGATATATGTATATATGTAATATAAGATACATTATGTATCTTCAGATATTGTTTTAGATAGATAATCTTCAAAGACCTATGTTATGTTAAGAATCTTATACTTTTCTCGACAGTGAGGCCAATTACTTTAGAGAGGTTGATGGACATTGAGGAAACATATCATGGAATTTGCTGTTAATGTGACAAGGCTAGCCATTTGGGCAAGAAACTGCTCTTGCCTAGACTGCTTGATGGTATTCTGTATGAACTGGATATGCAGGACCTACAGACAAGTGACCGCTAATCTTTCAAAGAAAATGGAAGCAGGATTTCTGCTTCATGGAGGAAACAGCCAGACATGTTGAAGAACACAGAAGAAAGCAACTAATAAACTTTGCCATTACAGGGCGGAACAGATCTTCAAATTTTCTGCTTCATGGAAAAGTCTGTCAGACAGTATGAGTGTTTAGGCTGAAGATGGATGCCCCAACATTACAAAATAACTTTGGGTGACTGTCCAGGCAGCAGAATGTCTCTGTCAATTCTAAAGCTTTGGAAGTTGCTTACAATGCACTTTCTGTTTACTTGCCCTCCTATACACAAAGGATATGGAAGCAGAGAAAGAAATCAGAGAAGCTTCACCTTTCACGATAGCCACAAATAGCATAAAATATCTTGGGGTAACTCTAACCAAGGAAGTGAAGGATCTATTTGACAAGAACTTTAAGTCTTTGAAGAAAGAAATTTAGGAGGATACCAGAAAATGGAAGGATCTCTCTTGCTCTTGGATTGGGAGGATCAACATAATAAAAATGGCAATTCTACCAAGGGCAATTTATAGATTCAATGCAATCCTCATCAAGGTCCCATTAAAATTCTTCACAGATCTTGAGAGGACAATAATCAACTTTATATGGAAAAACAAAACACCCAGGATAGTCAAAACAATCTTATACAATAAAGGAACTTCTGGAGGCATTACCATCCCTGACTTCAAACTCTATTACAGAGCTACAGTATTGAAAACAGCTTGGTATTGGCTTAAAAACAGAGAAGTCGATCAATGGAATCTAATAGAAAACCTGGATTGTTTGTATTCTTTTGTGTTTGATTCTAAAATGCATGCTGATATAATTTTTTTTTTGCCCGTGGAATTTTTTTAAAACTATGTCTGTAAAATCTAAAAACCTGGTGGAGATCGCTCCTTCCCTCTATTTCTATGTCCAAAGAATAACGAATGTGTAGAGGTGACATGAGTTAATTTATTTATTCTCAGGCCTTAGGAGTCAGATTTTCACCAGCTAGAGTAAATCTTTCTGAACCCTGTGAGTTTTAATAGGTGTAACTCCCAAATAAACTTTGATATTGGGCTGGAGAGATGGCTCAGAGGTTAAGAACACTGGCTGCTCTTCCAGAGGTCCTGAGTTCAATTCCCAGCAACCACATGGTGGCTCACAAACATCTATGATGAAATCTGGTGCCCTCTTCTGGTGTACAGGCATACATGCAGGCAGAATGCTATATATATATATATATATATATATATATATATATATATATATATATATATATATATATATATAAAATAATTAAATCTTAAAAAAAAACACTTGATATCTATGGACACCTGATTTTAGATAAATGCACACTGGAAAAAAAGAATGTTTCTTAAATAATTGGTGCCGGTTAACAGGTTGGCTGCATGTAGAATAATTCTAATAATTCTAATGGATTCATACTTACCACCCTGCACAAAACTTAGTTCCAAATCAATCAAATACTTCAACATTAAACCAGATACACTCAACTTGAGAGGAGAGAAAGTAGTGTAATAGCCTCAAATTCATTGGTATAGAAGTTTCCAAATAGAACACTATTAACATGAGTATTAAAATCATCAATTAATAAATGGGACTTGTGAAACTGGAAAGTATCTGTCAATAAAAGTACACCCTCTTATTGACAAACTGTCAGCTTTCAGGGTGGAAAATTGCTTTAATCAACAAGGTATCTTACAGAGGGCTAATAATTCAAAACATATACATCACTCATTAAATAAGATATCAAAAAACAAGTCGTGCAATGAAAAATGAAATACAGATCTAAACAGACAGTTTTCAATGGAGGAAACACGAACATCTGAGAAAAACTTAAAGAAATGTTCAACATCCTTTGTCAGAAGAGAAATACAAATTATGACTACTTTGCGATTTTATCTTATTCCTCTTAGAATGACTAAGATCATCAAAACTGGTGACAGCTCATGTTGGCGAGGAAGTGGACTAAGAGGAGTAATGATCCACTGCTGGTGGGAGTGCAAACGTGTACAGCCACTATTGAAATCACTATGCAGGTTAATCAGAAAGATGCGAATAATCTACCTCAAAATCCAACTTGTGGCATATACTGAAAGGATGCTGCATCCTATTATAGTGACATCTGATCCACCTTGCTTGCTGCTGTTCTTTCCATGATAGCTAGATATTGGGAACAACTTAGATGTCACTCAACATCAGAATAGATGAGGTGATGTGGTACATTTACACAATGGAGTATCATTTAATTCTTTAAAATGGCATCCTGAAGTTTGCAGGCAAATGGATGGAGCAACAACAATATCAACAAACTAAACAAATCAAATGCCCCAGACTCATTTCCAGCTCTAAACCAAGCAAATGTTCCACTGTAGACTTTCCACATTTCCTACCCCAATACCCAGGGCACTAACTTACCAGATTCTGGTGGAACACCCTGTTTTCCTCCCTCTTTTCAAACTCCTATACTGTCCCCAGTTCTTCCCCATTCTTTAGTATCAGGTCCCAGTACTCTGAAATGACTTTTATCGGGAAAATCTAGTGCCCACACCTATTGGGCCCAAAATATATTCCTACAGGCAACATATAATCCCTCACCCACCAAAGAGCAAGAATGAAACAAAAATAAGAAAGAAAACACCCATTCAACAAAAATTTGATACCCATACTAAGAATTACTTTTTTTCCCATTTCCAGTTGCCTAGAGAATAGCATAAAAATACAGTTGATAACAGCTAGAACATCATGTGTCCACTAAACTCCAATAGCTCCACATTGGGCCATGAATATTCCAATATAGCTGACATACAAGTAAAATAACTTATAATAATTTTATGGGTAATAGAGGTCTTTAAGGAAGAAATAAATAAATATATGAAAACATAAACAGTGGCAGAAAACATATCAAACCACTGAAGATTTGAAAGTGGAAATAGCATCAATAAAGAACAAAAACTGAAGGAAATATGTAAATGAACAATTTAAGAATGCCAAGAGGCATTGTAGAGGCCAGCCTCTCCAAAAGAATACAAGAGATGGAAGAGGGAATTTCGGTCAATGAAGACAAAATCAAAGAAATGGATACACTAGTCAAAATATTCTAAGTCTAAAATACTCAGGGTTAGTGTTAGGATCATGTCTTCATAGATACAGAGTAAGCAATTTACTGACTGAGCCATCACCTCAGCCTAGGTTATAAGGCATTTTTTTTCTCAACAAATACAAAGGCTCTATTAGTCAAGCAACATATTCCCAAAGGGAAGTTTACTGGGAAAAGATAACTGATTTTTGTTTCAATCTGTTTAAAGTCATTTTTCATTGCCCTGTGAGAGTCAGCTCTGCCTCCATTGTAAATTGCTATTTATTCTATTTGAAAATGTTCAGATATCACCAAAATATCCAGTATTCTTTATTGTTTCTTCCACATGAGATAGAGAAGAGTCTTCACATAGTTGGTTCTCACTATATTGTTCAGTAGTGTGTTTAGAGAAGTTTGAGTATCTGAATGCTTAGTTAATAGGTCTGTTCATTTCACATGGTCCTAATACAAAAGCTTTCAATTGTTGATGGATTGGAGACATGATGCAATTGTCTAGATGGATTGCTCAAGAGTGAATACTGATTTGATTCCAGGTAAAATATACTTCCTATTAAAAGCCAGTTTTACTTATATTATGAAGTCTAAGATAAGACGGTGCCACAACTATCCAGTGAAATACATGTAAGCTACACCATACATATGGAGCAATTGCTATGTTGGAAACAGTTCCTTTGCAAAGGCTTTAATTGATCTTCCCTGACATGTCTGACAGCAGCAAATGCATCTGTAAAATACAATTGCTCCAAAGATCCAGTTTCTCATCCATCCTTTGCTGCTGTGAAAACCAGATTTCAGCAGCTCAGGAACTGAGGCAGAGCCATGGAGTCCCCTGAAACACTACATTTGATTTCTCTATCTGAAGTAGTAAAACTTTACTCTCTAGAATTAGCAAGTGGAACACACTTAAAGCTCTGGGTCTAGAGAAAGAGGGAAAGTACACACACGCACACACACTCACACACATACACACACACATATCTATAACTGAAGTTCTTCCATCATTTCTCTCTAATATCTTTTATTTCTTTTCTTACCTCTGTCCAGCTCTACCCCTTCTAGCTCGTCTTAACTTTTCCTTACTGCTTATAGACCACAATAAAATCTTTCAAGCAGTGTAAAATTTATAATGTGGTTATAATCTATTTTTAAGTTAATGATTATAATGAATACAGGTAAAAAACATTTTCCCACACCTCTTACCTGATTAAATATTTTACATATTACAGGTGAAAACAAATTATACCCAAGAACAAACATACATTCATGTCCAAGCAACTTGTTATTGATTAAGAGAGTGAAAGCAAGCAAGGTATTTTTCTCAGCCAGTTCTTGTACTGGTAGGCTGCATTTTGTAGTTACAGGAAAGGACCAATCACTTTATTATTTATTTTAAAGGGGGATCTTATAAAAAGATCTTAAAAGAAACACAAATCTAAACTTTTATATATTAATAACAACCAGTGAGCTCTACTTTAAATCCCAAGGGTGCATACCCATTCACAAAATTTTTATCCCAGGAATCTAAGGCAGAAATGGGTACAAGGAATTAATTATCACCTTTGATCGCCAACCCATCCTAACAAGAATAGTGCATCATCCAGCAATAGCCAGACTTCCATTCTTCCTGTCTTCTGACTTCAATGAGTCCCTTGTTCAACTATTAAAAGTGTGTCTTTCTAAACTTTAAATTCTTCCCAAAGATTTTCTACCTCACAACTATTAAAAAGCACGTTATTGTAACCTTACTAGGAATACTACATGATTAAATTCTTTTTAAGGGTGGAGGTTGAGTCATTAATCTGCCCCAGAAGCAATGCTTGGAAAAAGTCAATCACTATTATCTTAAGTATCGGTACAATTGCCTCATGAGGGGCTAGAAACCTCTGAGAATTTTCACATAACCCATAGATTATAAGGGATGTGATGTGGTGACCACGAAGAAAACATTCAAACCTATGCTCAATGATAGTATGAGTTTCTCAGGACACCAAGTTCTTGGAGATTTGATTTTCCAAGTCTCACTCAGGAATAACTTTGCCAACCACCAATCTGTGTTCCATGAGTTCCAATGCTGCTTATTGGTCCCCTCACATGACCCCGACAGTCCACACTTAAGGAAGATCAAGGGTAATAACATTCTAAAGCCTGACCATCATTACACTTTACCACTCATGGAAGAAGTGCTATGTAGCTGTGGGTCAGGCAGTGCTATGAAGTTAGACAATGACAATACAGAACAAGGGTCCTGACAGCTGATCTCTGTGGAACACCACTTGATCTATCTACAAAAAAGAACATCAACAATGACCAGGTTCTGAGAGCAGATGAGGGGCCCGTGTTCATACTTCAAGAGCTAGTCCAGTCACTACAATCTTTCAAACTAATGCATAGTCAAGCTGGAGCTGCCTGTAGTCTTAATCCTGATATTCTAAGACTCCACTGTGAACCATTAGAATTTCATGTTTGAAGACTTATCTAACTGGAAGACTTGCAATAATTGTCTTTAATCAGGAAAGATAGAGGTCCTAAATCCCCAGGCACCTAAATCTTTTCACATTTCATGAAAGCTCCAGTGTCCTTTCCATGTGTCCATATGATGAGCATTCCCTTTCTGTTAGGTTATATGTGTCTTTTCACAATCTACCTTCATCTGGTCTGTACATAGGTAAACTCTCAGCAAAACTCTGCCCTCTTAATAAACAATGTGTTAGCTGAGGTATACAATGAGACACTGTGCCGAAGATGCTGGAAGGCCATTTCAAGAAGTTATGGCAGGACAATGGAATGTATGCATGGGACTGAGAATGCTGCAGGAATGGGGCAGCATGTGAAATAAAATTCAGGAGGATAGCAACAGAAAAGCATGCACATGTAATACAAGATTTAAAATTTTAGCACTTTAATCCAAGAAAAGACACGGAATGGCTCCTAACGAGAGAGTTTACAATGAAAAAGAGATACTAGATCTGTAAAAAAAATTAAAAATGGAGAAAAGAGAAAATATATCAGAAGAGGAAGCATTCTTAAAAGGAATGTGATCAGAAGCCAGTAAACTGAGCAAAATGAAGGATAAGAGAACACTGTTTCATACTGTTACTGGTGAATGTCACCAGAATGGGCAGACGCATTATAAATAACTGCCTTTGAAGGCCTGAGCTCAGAAGAGCAATCCAGAGCTGCATTCAGCAAATCAGAGAGAGAGAATAATCTGAATCACCTAAAATGAGTAGAATGTTATCTTGTTATCATTAACTCTCATAATCAGCATTTGAAAACAACTCAAATTTTCTGTTTATGAAAATCTATAAGCCATGAAATTAGTTTGATTAATTAATTTAGTCAATGTTTATGAATGTTGGTACCTCTACAAGAAACTGTGAGCAGCATTTTTAAGTCAATCCTAAGAAGGCAAAATCAAATTGTATTGAGAATACATGATTTGCAGACTCCTATCTTGTTTGACTGAGAAAATGTAACGCAATAACCCTAACTAACTAGGGAAATGTTCCAGAGACTTTTGTGCAAAGAAACGCAACTGTTTTATATTATAAGAGTACAAATTACCTCTGATTCTCCTAACACATAAATTTAATAAAATCTCACATTCTGACTATATAGCTTCATTTTGCATGACTTTGGTTTATGATGAAAGCATTTTGTGGGAGAAGAGGAGACGGGATGGGGAGGGCCTTTTGTCATTTTTTTCCTTCTACCTTGCATCACAGAACATGCAACTTTGTACTCTCCTGTGCCTCTGGCAGTGCTAGCATTTCAGTGAGTTAAGGGCCGATACTACTGAATGTCAAGGCTATACATGAGCTGAGATTAATGGTATCACAGAGGAGTATCTAAGTTGAAACACCTGAAATAATTTAATCCAAAAGGAAGAGACTAAAATGGAAACCCACAGGTGTTACGTGCTACCTCACCACTCATAGGCCCCTGTTTTGCATTTCTCTTTATTTGAAGTAAGGTTTAGAAGTCTCAGACTGGCACAGAAAATACGTACAAGTCACTCTTTTGTTTTTATTTTAAACATTTTACAGAAAGAATTACATTTTAGCTGTATTTAAAGTTAGCCAAATTAGTAACAGCTTGTCTAATTTGAAACTCTTATTTAGATCTCCATCGAAGAGTCATTTTCTCCTTAAATATTATGAAAAGAGCAGTAATTAAGAACCTATATATAGAAAGAACTGATTTGCTATTTAGACATCATCTTTTGCCCCACTGCTCCATGGGAAGGCAGATAGATGAGCTTCCTCTGTGTGCCTCTGCATTTTTGCAGTTTGTAAAAGACAAGTACCCAAATCTTTCTGGACCATGCAGTTAGACTATGAGATAATGAAAACATTTTATCAAAGGAGAAATATCAGTTTCTGGCACAATTATGTCAGTGGTTCTCTTTCAACCCAAGTATTGCAAAAGAAGTTGTTTGGGCATTCACCTTTTGGAGGATGCTCAATGCCACAATACTCTCATATTAAGTTTGAAATAAGGTCCATCCACTCTCCAGGAAAATGCAGCACCAAATATTAAATCAGTACCAAAGGCTATTCTGTGCAACACCATAAAACTGTGGATGAAAAAGTAAAACTGAGCTGAAAAACCCCCTTGATGATGTACAGGTGGTCCTAGCTGTCTTAAGCACCTATTTCACTTCATGAAGCTTACATGGTTGCTGTTGTTCCACCCAGTTGGACATCTTGTCATACTCTATTACAAACCTCTCCTAGTTTTAACTATAATTATTTATTTCTTTGTGTGTATATATTACATGTGTACATATGGAAGGCAGATGACAATTATCAGGAGTTAGTTCTCTTCTTCTACCATGTAACCCACAAGACTTGAACTCAGGGTGTGAGGTTTGACAACAAGCAACATTATCTGCTGAGTCATGTCCTCAGCCATCAATATTATTCCTTAAGTAATCTTAGTAAGAAGATAATATCTAAAATCAGAATGTGCCTAATAAGAATTTTGGAATAAATGGATTATACACTGAGTGTCAGTCAATGTTGATTTATGCTCCAACCATCTGTATGTTAGGGATAGAAAAAAATATTGATGTTGAGCAAAGGGTTCCCATCTGTGGAATTTTAATTCATGGTAATTCATTAGATTACCAAAGTTGTGATTACCTTGAGAGAAGGGAGAAAATACTATGGACCCCTAGAAACATTAGCCACAAAGAGGCTGATCTCAGAAAAGAGCCCCACAAAACAGCCAGAAGCTATATCCAAGAGAACAGGGTTTCACATCTTTAAAGATTAATTTGAGTGCGTGTGTGTGTGTGTGTGTGTGTGTGTGTGTGTGTGTACACCATACAATTGTGCAGTTGCCCACAGAGTCTAGAACAGTAAGGTAAATCTCCGGGGGTTGTGGAGTTACAGGCAGTTGTGTGGTATACAAGAAGTGTGATAGGAACTGAACTTACGTTGTGTGGAATGGCAGCAAGCACTCCTCTATTTCTCTAGACATCAGAGTTTCACCTTTTGATTCCTTTGTTTGGTTTTATTTTATAAGTGAAATCACCAGTGCTTACTTACTTAACCATGGCTTCCTGATATGGTCAATAGGAATAAAAATCAGGCCTAGGCTGTCAGGGTCTCATCAAGACCAAGGCTGAGCCAAGTTTATTGTAACCAATTAGAATTTTTATACCATTGTCAGAAACAGAATATATTGGTGATTGTCAGACAGAACACAAATGTAGTTGGCAGGTTACAATAATAGTGCTTGCAAACCATATAAGGTACACAAGACTAATATCAAAAATTAATTGATCTGCCAAACATCAATGCTTTCTGACTTGAAAGGAATGCAGGGATACACATGTGACCTGAATGATCCACTAGCCTGAGTGAACGCCTAGGTTTCTCAGGAACTAAGAGAGACAATGCTCCAGGAGCCACAGACTCCAACCTGACTCATGCATCTCAAGGGACCCAGTCCAGGCCAACTCCATGATTCCTTGCAGGTAAGCAGCATTGCCAAATCAAAATATTGTCAAATAATGAACCTGTAAAATTTCTCTGATATTTGCATGCAAATGGTATCTCAAGTAGTGAAATTGGGAACACAGGCCACTGTGAGATTGACTTCTTAAAAGTTGGGAGAAAGTCACAAATATCTGTTAACTTCTTTAAAAGTGAAAAGGATAGGGATGTATGGATTTCCCTGGAAAGAGGAAATAGAGGAGCTCTCCTAGGTAGTCTGGGGGCCAAAGGGAATGGGAACATAAGGGATTGGGTTGGGGGTATAGAGGAAGAGTAATGAAAGAGAAGTCTTGGTGAGGGGTCATTTTGTAGTCAGATAGAAACCTGGTGCAAGGGAAACTCCCATGAATCTACTGGGATGACCTCAATTAAGATTCCTAACAATAGTGGATAGGTAGCCTAAATTAGCCATCTTCTGTAATCAGATTGATAACTACCCCAGTTGTCGTCATGAGAGAGCCTTCATCCAATGATGGAAAAATCTGATTCAGGGAAACAGGTGCAGTTATCCATAGCCAAGAACCGAGTTGAGCCCTAGTATCCTGTTGAAGAGAGGAAAAAAGAATCATATAAGCCAGAGGGATCAGGGTCATCACAAGAGAAGCCACAGAAACAATCAACCTGAGCTCATAGGAGAACACAGACTCTGGACCGAAAGCTAGGGATCCTGGATAGGACTCACTTAAACATTCTACACATGTGTGATGGCTGTGTCGCTTGATCTACTTGTCGTGGAAGCAGGGCTTGCCCCTAATGCTTTAGCCTGCTTCAAGGAATTTCTTCCTCATGCTGAGTTGCCTTGTCTCGTCTTAATACAATGGGAAGAACTTAGTCATACATCAATTTGAAAGCCATGCTTTGTTGACACCCATGGGAGGCCTTCCCCTTAATAGAACAGAAATAGAAAGAAGTGGATTGGGGGTAAGGGTGGGGTAGAGGAGGTGGAGTAAGAGAGAAGGGGAGGAGAGGAGGAAGGGGAAACTGTAGTTGGGATGTAAAATAAATGAATAAATTGAATAAATGGGAAAGTAGTGATAAAGAATTGAGGCAGCCAGAGAAAAATGTAGTTCAGAGAATGAGTCTTCTGTGAGAATAAAAAGGCCTGGGTGCACACGATGGTTTTAGACACAACACTGTGCCTTTATTTTTCTGCTTATTTATTTATTTATTTGTTTATGTAGTTAGTTATTTTGTCTTCCCTTCTGGAAACAGTCCAGGACTAGGACAAATGTGTTCTTTTAAACAATGCATAACAAAATGAGTGGAGAGACTGAGGGAAAGCTATTCATAAACCCATCTGCGAGCCACAGCACAATAATACAGTGCTTGGGCCCAGCATCTTTGCGAGCACTTTGGACTTTCCTTCCTCAGTTGCCACAGATGTTAATACCTCCCACTC
The DNA here is from genome assembly GCF_037038515.1 of Microtus pennsylvanicus. Lineage (NCBI taxonomy): Eukaryota > Metazoa > Chordata > Mammalia > Rodentia > Cricetidae > Microtus > Microtus pennsylvanicus. The sequence continues at coordinate 37,327,692 of NC_134587.1, forward strand.
CACTCATGGTGATCTGCTGTGACAACTTAGCTAAGACAGATTCACTCAGGTTCTCTCTTGTCAAACAACTCAGCTGAAGACAGGCATTTACCAATAGAAAGTTGTCAAAATGACAATGAACGATTGAGGTTGAAACATAAATTACAGCTCCTTCACTCAAGTCTCTCATATAACACTGATTCCTGACAAAGTTAATGGCCATTCTGAATGACCTCAAGATAATGTGTGAGACAAATAGTTTTGTCTAAATTCCTCCAGTTACTCTAACACAGTGGTTCACAACCTTCCCAATAGATTGACCCTTTAATATACATTTCTCATGTCCTGGTGAGCCCTAAACACAAAATTATTTCATTGTTATTTTATAGCTCTAATTTTGCTATTATTACAAATTGTGATACAAATATCAGATATGCAGCGTATCAGATATTTGACCCCCAAAGGGGTCGCAACCCACAGATTGAGATCCACTGCTCTTAGGGCATTTTTCTTTTAGGAAATCTCAGTATTTCGAGTTAAGGAACAAAGAAAAATGACGAAGTCTCTTTTAATTGCATACAGAGAGTAAATCAAATCAGAAACAATTGTGATGCGTGTATGACAAGCTTAGTTAAATGCTTGTGCTACATAGTTTTATATCAACTTGATACCAGCTAAAGACATTTAGGAGGAGAGAACTTCAACTTGGAAAATATCCCCCACCAGGGTACCCTGCAAGTAAGCCTGTTGTGCATTTTCTTGATTAGTGACTCATGTGTAAGAATTCATCTCACTTTTGGAAGTTTCATACTTGGGCAGGTAAGTAGCCCTGGGTACTATAACAAAGCAGGCTGATAAAGGCATGAGGGAAAAGTCAGTAAACTGCTCTTCTCCACAGTCTCTGCTTCAGGTTTTGCCTTTGGTTTCTTCCATGACTTCTCCGAATAATATACTATAAGGAATAAACCCTTATCTTCCCAATTTGCTATTAAAGCTCAGCAGTATCTCCCTTGCTCTTGGATTGGGAGGATCAACATAAAAAATGGCAATTCTACCAAAAGCAATCTATAGATTCAATGCAATCCCTATCAAAATCCCACCAAAATTCTTCACAGACCTTGAGAAGACAATAATCAACTTTATATGGAAAAACAAAAACACCCAGGATAGCCAAAACAATCTTATACAATAAAGGATCATCTGGAGGCATTACCATCCCTGACTTCAAACTCTATTACAGAACTACAGTATTGAAAACAGCTTGGTATTGGCATAAAAACAGAGAAGTCAACCAATGGAATCGAATAGAAGACCCTGACATTAACCCACAAACCTATGAACACCTGATTTTCGATAAAGGAGCTAAAAGTATACAAAGGAAAAAAGAGAGCATCTTCAACAAATTGTGCTGGCAAAACTGGATGTCAATCTGTAGAAGACTGAAAATAGATCCATATCTATCACCATGCACAAAACTCAAGTCCAAATGGATTAAAGATCTCAATATCAGTCTGAACAGACTGAACCTGATAGATGAGAAAATGGGAAGTACTCTACAACACAGGAGACCACTTCCTATGTATAACCCCAGCAGCACAGACATTAAGGGCATCATTGAATAAATGGAACCTCCTGAGACTGAGAAGCTTCTGTAAAGCAAAAGACACTGTCACTAAGACAAAAAGGCAACCCACTGACTGGGAGAAGATCTTCACCAACCCCGCAACCGACAAAGGTCTGATCTACAAAATATATAAAGAACTCAAGAAACTAGACTGTAAAAGGCTAATCAACCCAATTATAAAACGGGGCACTGAGCTGAACAGAGAATTCTCAACAGAAGAATTTCAAATGGCCAAAAGACACTTAAGGTCATGCTCAACTTCTTCAGTGATCAGGGAAATGCAAATCAAGACAATGTTAAGATACCATCTTACACTTGTCAGAATGGCTAAAATCAAAAACACCAATGATAGCCATTGCTGGAGAGGCTGTGGAGTAAGGGGTACCCTCATCCATTGCTGATGGGAATGCAAACTTGTACAACCACTTTGGAAATCACTGTGGCGGTTTCTCAGGAAATTCGGGATCAACCTACCCCTGGACCCAGCAATGCTACTCTTGGGAATATACCTAAGAGATGCCCTATCATATGACAAAAGTATTTGCTCAACTATGTTCATAGCAGCATTGTTTGTAATAGTCAGAACCTGGAAACAACCTAGATGCCCTTCAATGGAAGAATGGATGAAGAAAGTATGGAATATATATACATATTAGAGTACTACTCAGCAGTAAAAGACAATGACTTCTTGAATTTCGCATGCAAATGGATAGAAATAGAAAACACTATCCTGAGTGAGGTAAGCCAGACCCAAAAAGATGAACATGGGATGTATTCACTCATAATTGGTTTCTAGCCATAAATAAAGGACATTAGAACCTTGAGCTTTTAATTTGTGATCCTAGAGAAGTTAATAAGAAGGTGAACCCAAAGAAAAACATATAGTCTTCCTCCTGGATATTAATCTTCATCAGGCGATGAAAGGAGACAGAGTCCCACATTGGAGCACCAGTCTGAAACCCCAAGGTCCAAATCAGGAGCAGGAGAGAGAGCACTAGCAAGGAACTCAAGACCACGAGGGGTTCACCCATACATTGAGACAATGGGGATGTTCTATCGGGAACTCACCAAGGCCAGCTGGACTGGGTCTGAAAAAGCATGGGATAAAACTGGACTCGCTGAACATAGTGGACAATGAGGACTACTGAGAACTCAAGAACAATGGCAATGGGTTTTGATCCTACTGCACCTTCTGGCTTTGTGGTAGCCTAGGCAGTTTGGATACTCACCTTACTAGACCCGGAAGGAGGTGGGTGGTCCTTGAACTCCCCACAGGGCAGGGAACCCTGGCTGCTCTTCAGGCTGATGAGAGAGTTGGAATTGATTGGGGGAGGGGGAGGGAAATGGGAGGCGGTGGTGGGTAGGAGACAGAAATCTTTAATAAATAAATAATAAGAAAATAAATAAATAAAGCTCAGCAGTAACGTTTTCAATGTAAAATGAAAATATTCTTAGCATGTGTACATTCTAAAAAATAAAAACAGTTTGATAGACCCTGAAACTCCCAAAATTTGCAGTATACATTTAGTGGAAGTGAAAGATCTGGAACAATCATGAATACCAAATTCTAGAGTATGTTTCTTCAGCAATAGTCACCCATATGTCCATATTTCTATAGATATACACACACAGTTAAGTATCTTCTCATGTTGCAAGCTGTTTTAATTTCTGCTATTGTGCTCTACCAGTCTTGGTATGGGAAGTGTTTTTAGAAATATATTGTTCATTTTGTTTCTAGGACTCACAAATCTCTGTAACACTGTATATTAGTATTCTCTGCCACTAGTTTTAAAATACAACCGATTGAATTGTCTCCAGAAATGTTCTCTGAGGATTGTGGTATGTATATGTTTTTATGTGTTTGTATACATACATAAGTAAATATGTGAGTAAAGTTGTGAGTTTCCGTGTATATGGGTCTTAAAATGTGTGGATCCATTTGTATGAGGATGTGGATTTGTATGTATATATGCGAGAATGTATATGTATATTTACATGTATTTATATGTGATTATGGGGCTGTATTGAAAGATGGTTCAGTGGTGAAGAGCACTGCCTGCTCTTCCAAAGGTTCTCATTTCTATTGCCAACAACCACATGGTGGTTCACAACCATCTGTAATGAGATCTGGTGCCCTCTTGAGGAAGATACCTGGTTCGTTGTTCTCATCAGTTTAGACCATGAAACCCAATATGGAAAAGTTCAACAGAACCACCTTCCACCATATACAGGCTGCTCATGCATGCTTCAGCACTGCCAGGACATAAATTTTATATGGATTTGCGAAAAGATGTATGTATGTGTGTATGCATTTGTATGTATATGTAATACTATGCACATATGTGTATATAGACATATGGCATATGTATATACTAGTATCTATATTGTGTATTTGTGTGTAAGTTTATGAGTGTATATTTGTGTATGCAAGGGTATGTATACATACATAGGTAAAAGGGTGAGGGTAGTTGTTTGGTCCTTCTCCGCTCCAGGACCATTAAAAACATATTATAGATTTCAGTTTAGTGTTTTATGGGATACCTGAATTGTGGAAGAATTGATCTCTAATTCTCATACCTTTTCTGGACTCATTTTCTTCTGTTGGTCTGCCTTTTCCAACTTGGTTGTTACTCTGCTTGTTTGATAGGTTTTGTTTGTGCCAAGTATTATATATTCCAAGATAGCTCTAAAATCTCTAGGAAGTCAAGAGGCTTTGAATTACTGATACTGTTCTCCTAATCTTTCAATTTGTGAGACTTTTTGGTGTGCTCTACCACATCTAAACAATTATTTTATTTTTTATTTTTTTGTGTATATAAAATGGAAATTATAGTAGTTGCTTTTCTATTGTATGTTCTAAAAGACCAGGACCAAAGGTGACTTAAGGAGGAAAGTGTTTATTTTAACTTAGGATTCTTGAGAGTTGGTGAGGAATGAGGGACATAGGAGCTGAAGCAGGAGGCAGAGTTCACAGTTCTTTAACATGCCAAAAGGAAAGAGAGAGAGAGAGAAAGAAAGAGAGGAATGGAGGGAGAGAGGGAGGGAGAGAGAGAGAAAGACTGGAGAGCATATACACAGGAAAAAGGGTGAGAAGGCAGCATGGGCTGGGCAATCCACCAGCCAATTGCATGAGATCCCAACCTGTTTCATAACCACTTTTATCTACATGTCCTCTGTCCCCTGCCACATATTGATAATTTTTTAAATATGGCAAACTATTAGGCACACCTCTGTCAAGAAGACAATCTGGAAATGAATCTGATAAACCAGTGGAATAAAACAGAAGATCCAGAATGAATCATTCTCTGGGTAAAAATGCTGATAAGAATCAATCCAAAACAAGGGCTCTAGATAATGACCTATTTCTTAACACTAACTTCGTAAAAAAGATAAAAATAATTGCATTATTGTTTGTATCTTAGAAAGAAATAATGATGTTTTCTTCTACAGAAATTCAAAGTTAGAAGTTGTAGTAACATTTATGTCCACAATGTAAGCCGTGCCATGTGAATTGTGAGCATGAGCTGGTTTGGTCACTTACAAAAGCAGACATTTTCAATATGAGTTTTTGTTCTTTTTGGAACATTCGTGAAGGAATACAGAAATAAGTACATTAATAAATAAAAATGTTATTCTTGTGAAGGCACTGATAACATTGTGGAGTGGCTGAAAATAGGAGTGATAATAGTTTGATCAGGATATTTTTATAAAAGGCCATTGCTGGACTCTAATGTATTTCAAATGCTACTTAGACCTTTTGATAGGAAACCTGAAGGAGAAAGTACAAAGGAAAATGACAGAAAATAGCATATAGAGTGTTCAGTGCCCTGGGAGGCATAGACTGAGTGAATTGATGCTTTAACAAGATGATGGAGGGTATGTTCATCTTTTTCATGCTAAAGTAGTCCATGAACTGTCGTAGAAGTATGATAAATAAGTCTATTTATTTAGAAGGCTCTGTACATCAGTAAGTGGGACAGGATTTATTTTTATTCTGAAAATTCATAAAAATTGACTAAAATATTAATCAAAATATTTGTGACTGCTGGAATATTTGAGATGATAATTTTGTTAACTGGAAAAAAAACCCAAGGTCACAAACGCGAGAAGGCTTCTGGAACTATCTGTCTATTATGATATTTCCACATTACTCTCAAACATATCTGAGAAAAGAGATCTGCAAATTCCACCAGGTATCATCAAGCACTCTAAGCAGAAAATTGATTTCAGCTATTTACTTGCACTTAGAGATCACAAGACCAAAACTAGCAATAAGTTGGTGAAAATGGCAATGTGTTGCTAAGTAGAGTCTTTAAATCACGTGGTGAATGTGAAGTCACGGAATAAAATGAACACGAAAAGTAATCAGAAAGTGCCAAAACAAATTAACCTTTGGGGCTGTTGCTCCTAATGGAAAGTTGAAGCCTGAAGCACTGAGTACACTTGTCAGGCCCGACAGGTGCCCTTTCATAAGTCATAACCAACAACAGCCTGGGAGAAATTGACTCAGACGTCTGTGCTAAGAAATATTCTTAAAAAACAGACAACTGTGTGTCTTTTTTTCTCATTTTCTATCTCTGTTGATTAAAAAGAAAGAAAGCATGCTAGTTAAGTCCACTAAAAGTTGCCAAGGAGAAACTGCATTGCAGTGAGCACTCCCACTCTTCCCCATAGTGAGTTGGTTTTCCTTGTAACAAAGAACAATGACTAAGTAACCCTCTGTATTGTACAACTGCAGACCCAACACTGCCGCTAGTTCAATGGACACACATGAGAAATTCATAGCAACCAGGAATGGCACCCAGAAAAAGAAAAACAGTACTGATATTCCATAGATACATCAGAGTAAAAAATGCCTTTTACCATTTGGCACATGTTTATGAATCTGGCACAAGCTGGGCAGTGGTGCTTGTAGTTTTATGCTTGTGACTAGGCATCTGAGAATGGGAAAGACTGTAGACCTATCTGGTTGTGTCTTTGTTGAGTGGGTATATTTTTCCTTTGTTCTGTTTCATTCTTTGGAGAGTGTCAGGACTGTATGTTGCCTGTAGGAAAATCTTCTGGGGTCTTGATAGGTGTTGGTTATAGGTTTCCCAGGCAAAAGTCATTTCAGCATACTAGGACTTGACAATTAAGAATGGGGAAGAACTGGGAGCAGTATAGGAGCTTGGCAAGAGAGAGGAAGGCAGGGTGTTCCACCAAAATCTGGTGAGTGCTGTGGGTATTGGGATAGAGAGTAAGCAGAGGCCATAGCAGGATGTTGGCTAAATGTCGAGCTGAGGATGTGTCTGGGGCATTTGATTTGGAGGAAAAGAAGAAGTGCAGGTTGGTAGTTGGCCTAACTCCTCCCAGAAAGTGTCTGCTGGAATGTGGAGTGGGATAAAGCAACTAGTCATGGGGAAGGTTGTAGGGAGTCCAATAGGGTGGGGCAAGGTGGCAGGGGAGACCTCCCCAGGTAGTCTGCAGCAGAGCTAGGGATAAGAAAGGGGAAATGGATTTGAAGCATCTCAGGGAAGGTGAAGGCCTAGTGTTAGCATACTGTTTCCCTGACTACAATGGCCTCTGGATTCCCAGGTAATGCCTGCTTCAGTCTGGGGCTGGGGTAAAGCAACAAGATGAGAGGAGAGGTTAGGAGGTGAAGATGGGTGGGACCCACTAAGGATCAGATCAGGGAAGCAGCCACAGGTATTCTTCTGCAGAGCAGGGCATGAGACTGGGAGATTGGCGCTGGATCTGGAGTGAGGAAGAGAGAGGTGAAGATATGAAATCAGCCTACCAGCTTTGCTTGTGGGAGACTCTGGTTGGTTCCCAGGGAGTGCCAGCTGAGATAAAGCAAGGAACACTAAGTTTAAGAGGAAAGGATATTTGATATACTTTGGAGATGGTGGAAGCAGGGAATGGAGTTTACAGGTTGTACTGTGTTGCAGAGGTGGGGATGTGACTGAGATACTTAACTGCTTCCCTGGTAGGGGTACTCACTTGTTCGTAATAAACCCGCTTTGTTTAGTAAAACAATACAAGGCAACTTGAATTGTATGAGTACAGTTTTCCCTTTCACTGTACACTATATTCAGATTCCACTGTGGTAGATGGTCACTGTTTTTCCCCCTAGTATGCTACTGTGCTGTGTTTTAGTCTTTTCTGATTGTTCCCCCCCCGCAAACAATACTGTGTGCTGCTTCACTTACAGATGTCTTTTCTGAAGATTCCTCATTCACTCCCCTTTCATCAGTGCCCTGGTGGAGCGCTACAATAATATCATTTACTCTGTTTTCTTGTATATCTATCACTTACACTCGAATACACCTCAGTAAGGTACATTGGTACACCAACATTCTTGCCACTGTGAAATTACTATCCATCCATTTTGCTCTTAATAAAGCAGCTTTACCTAGGGATATATGACCGTGGCTCTGAGGCAAGTAACTCCAGCATTGTAGGAGAAACACCAACAAATTCATTGTGTGTGATTTAGTTTTGATTGCAGTAGAAGTACATTGGATTTGGGAAAAGGACCATTGTGCAATATTTTAGTAAGCTGTGTGTGTCTCTTCCAATGATGATGTTCTGTATTGCTTCACTGTCCTGATGCAGTGATATGGCAATTTCATATGCTCTGGTTTCTGGCATATCAATCATTACTTCTGCTACCATACATGTCTGCAAGGTTCAATTGGCATAACAAAGTTCTTGCTGTTTTCACAACAAATTGAATTACCTCAAAATGTATTTGCTGTTCAGAATGTCTCCTGTGCCAATGAGCTCAAGGTTATTACACTACTTTCTCTTCTCTAAGGTTCAGTGTATCTGGTTTTATGTTGAAGCATTTGATCCATTTGGAGTTTTGTGCAGGGTGATAAATATAGTTTCATCAGTATTTTTCTGCATGTAGCCATCTGGACTACCTGCACCATTTGTTGAAGAGGCTTTCTTTTTCACAGTGTGTATTTCTGGCTTCTTTACCAAAAATCAGGTGTTCAAAGATGGGTGGATTCATTTCTGGGTTTTCAGTTTGATCCCATTGGTGAATGTATCTGTACTGTGGGCAAAATTATGTTATTTTTATTGTTAATATTATGGCTTTGTAGTACATTTTGAAATCAGGGATGGTGCTATGTCCAGCAGTTCTTTAATTGTTCAGAATTATTCTAGATATCTAGCATGTTTTCTGTTTCCATATGAAACTGAAAGTTTTTCCTTCAAGATCTGTGAAGGATTGTGTTGGGACTTTGATGTGAATTGCATTGAATTTGTAGATTTCTTGTGTTAGAATGGTCCTTTGGCCTACATTAATTTTATCAATCCATGATCACAGGACATCTTCCAATCCTTTGAAGTCTTCTTCAATTTCTTTCTTCATTGACTCCAGGTATATATCATCCAAATCTTACTTGCTTAGAGTTACCCCCACGATATTTTACATCATGAAAAGTTGTTGTTTCCTGCTTTCTTTCTCAGATTATTTAACGTTTGTGTACAGAAAAGCTACTGATTATTTTGAGAGAATTTTGTGTTTAACTGTTTTACTGAAAGTGTTTATCAGCTGAATGAGTATCCTGGAATTTTTCAGGCCACTCATCACTCCTGTATAATATTCTATCATGTGTAAATAAAGATAGTTTTTTATTCCTTAGATCTCTTTTGATTATCTTATTGTTCTAGATATGTGTTATTCCTTCAGTTGTTTTATCACTTCAAGTGTTTGTCTTGTTCCTGGTTTTAATGGAATTGCTTTGAGTTTCTTTCCATTTCAGTTCAGGATGGCCAGAGGCTGTCTCTCAACTGCCTTTATTATGTTGAAGTATGTCTCATATTCTTAATCTCCCTAGGACTTTTCTCAGGAAGGGATCTTAGACAGTGTTAGATACCTTGCAGCCTCTAATGAGACAACCATGTGGTTTATTCTTTCCATTTGTCTATGTGGTGGATGTATTTATCCTCGGAATATGTGGGATGAATCCTAACTTCTTGGTGGTTGATGTGTTCTTGGATTTGTATAGCAAGTATTTTAGTGAGAGTTTTTCATCTATGTTCATAAAAGAAATATTTTTGAGAAAGTATTTCTTTGTTGAGTCCTTATATGTTTTGTGTATCAGGGTAACTATGGACACATAAAATGAATTGGATACTGATTTTTCTTTTTGAATTTTGTAGAATAATTTCAGTAGTATTTTCAATAACTATGCTTTGAAACCCTGGTATAAGTTGGCACTGAAACAAATTGGGCCCAGGCTTTGACTTCTTCTATTTCCATTAGGGATTATAGGTCTGTTTAAAATGTTATCTAATCTTGATTTAACTTTGATAAGGAGTATGTATAATCCAATTCTTTTATATTTTCAATTTCAAGAAATACAGAAGTTTAAATCATGTCTTTATGAATCTCCAAATTCCTTAGTATTTGTTGTTATATTCCCATTTATGTTTTTACTTAATTTGGGTAAAGTTTTGTTAGTCTTCTTGATTTTCTCCAGGAAGCAACTGCATTGTTCTTTTTTATTATTATTTCTATTTTATTGATTTAAGACCTGAGTTGGATTACATTTTGCTAACTATTGTTTTGATATAGATATTTAGTGCTTTAAATTTGTCTCTTAGAACAGCCTTCATGGTGTCCCATAAATTGGGTATATTGTGTGTTGATTTTCAAACAATTCTAGAAAGCCTTTGACTTTGTTCTTAATTTCTATTTTGACCTATTTTTCATTCAGGAGAGGGTTTTTCAGTTTCCATGGTTTTGTAAACTTGTTGCTGTTTCTGTTGCTATTGATATCTAGCATTAGTCTGTAGTGCTCTGAGAGATTGCAGGGTGTTATTGTATTATTTCCATTTTCTAGTATCGGCTGAGAGGTGTTTTGTGTGTGAATATGTTGTAAATTTTGTAAAAACTTCCATGAGGTTCTGAGAAGATTTATTCCTTTGTGTTTGGGTGAAATGTTCTGTAAATACCTGTTAGGTACATTTGATCTAATTAACATCAGTTAGCTTATGCATTTCTATGTTTTTTTTTTCTGGAATACTTGTCTCATGGTGAAAGTGAGGAGAAATAGTAAAATCTTTCACTATTGGCATGTGAGGGTCAATATGTGATTTAAGATTTAGTCATATTTTTTTTACAAACATTGGTGCTCTTGTTTTTGGTACACAGATATTAAAAATTTAAATGTCCTTTTTGCGGATTTTCCCTTTGATGAGTATATATTTTTACCTATCTCTTTTGCTCAATTTGGTTTGATGAATATTTTGATAATAATTAAAATGGCTATATCATTTTGCTTAGATACATTTGTTTGAAATATCTCTTTTTTACCCTTTACCCTTGGGGGATATCTATCCTTGATGTTAAGTTACATTGCTTGGATGCAGCAGAAGAGTGGAAACTGTTTCCACGTTCATTCTTTTTGTCTGTATCTTTTTAATGGGGAAAAGGAGCTATCAGTGATGATTAGTTCCTGCTGTATTCATGTTGTTGTGGTGCATTTTTGTTGCTTTGGTTGTTGTTGTGTGTGTTTGACTTTCATTTTTTGATTTTTTTTTCTGTTCTGGGATTATTCATTTTATGTTTTTTTTTTTTTCTTGGATGTATTTAACCTCTTTTGGTTAGAGTTTTCCTTCTAACATATACCACGGGACTAGATTTGTAGCTAGATAGATATTGTTTATATTTGAATTTGTCATGGAATGTCTTATGTTTGGAAATTTTCTCCATGAATGGTAATTGAACATTTGCTGGATATTAATGTCTGGGCTTCCTTTTTGTGGTATCCTAAAGCTTATAGCATATCTTTATAGGGTCTTTTGTTTTTTATAATATCTTTTGAAAAGTCAAGTGTAAATCTATTAGGTTTGCCTTCACATTTTACTCAGTATTTTTCCCTTGAAGATTTTAATATTTTTCTTTGTTCTGTATATTTAATGTTCTGATTATTTGTGCCGATGATTTACCTTTTCTGGTTCAGTCTATTTCGTGTTCTGTATGATTCTTGGACTTTGATATGCATCTCCTTAAAGTTTCTTGTATATTCTTGTATTTCTTGAGAAAATTTCTTGTATAAATTTGTTAACAATATTTCTGTTCCTTTAACCTGTGTTTCTTTTCTTTCCTCCATTCCTTTTTTTCTTAGATTTTGCCTTTTCACTTTTGTCCCAGATTTTCTGGATGATTCATGCCAGGAGGATTTTTTTTTTTTAATTGAGAAAAGGAAAAAAAAAAGTTTCCCCCTCCTCCCAGCCTCCCATTTCCCTCCCCCTCCTCCCACCCTTCTCCCCCTCCCCCCACTCCTCTCTCCCTACCTCTCCAGTCCAAAGAGCAGTCAGGGTTCCCTGCCCTGTGGAAAGTCCAAGGTCCTCCCCCCTCCGTCCATGTCTAGGAAGGTGAACATCCAAACTATGCCAGGAGGATTTTATTGTAAACATTTCTTTGACTGATATATCTACTTTTTCTAGTGTGCCTTCAATGCCTTAAATTTTCTCTTTCTTGTATTGTATTATGCTTGTGAAGCTTCCCTCTGTAGTGCATGTTGGATTTCCTAAATTTTTCATTTCCATATTTGCTTCACTTTGTTTTTTTATTTATTGCTTCTATTTCCACTTTGAGGTTCTTGAGGTGTTTGATTCATTTCCTTTCACTCTTTCTTTGCGTTTCCCTGGACAACTTTAAGACATTTCCTCATTTCCTCTTTGATAACTGCTATCATAACCATAAAGTTTGGTTAAGGTCTTTTTCCTGTGCTTCAACTGTATGGAAATATTGAGAAGCTGCTGTGATAGGAGTGATGAGCTCTAGTGGAGGCATCTTGTCCTGGTTGTTATTGTTCGTACTTTTAGGATTCTGTCTAGACATCTGGGAATGGGAATAGGATAATTTCAGGTGCTGATGTTCGGTCTTGTTGTTCTTAGGTGGGTGTTTTGTTTCCTCTCTTTTTCTTTGGATAGTATGGTGACTGTGTGTTACCAGTAGGAAAGTCATCTGGCGTCCTGATGAGTGTGGGTAGTAGATGATCCTGGAAAAAATTGTTTGTGACCATAGAGACCTGACACTTAGGAATGGAGAACAGCTGGGGGCAGTATAGGAGTTTGAAAAGAGTGAGGACAGCAGGGTGTTCCACCAGGATAAACTAAGTTTGTATTCTGTGTTTTGGGGCAGAGAAAGAGAAAAGAAGAGGCCGCAACAGAATGTTTGGTAAAGAGCTAGGGATGAGACTGGAGGAATCTATTTGGTGGAGCAGAAAGAGAAATGAAGACCAGTTAGTTGCTGGCCTAATTGATTCTCTAACTGGAGTAGCATGTGAATTAGCAAAAAGCCCCAGCTGTGCCGGGCGGTGGTGGCGCACGCCTTTAATCCCAGCACTCGGGAGGCAGAGGCAGGCGGATTTCTGTGAGTTCGAGACCAGCCTGGTCTACAGAGCTAGTTCCAGGACAGACTCCAAAACCACAGAGAAACCCTGTCTCGAAAAAAAAAAAGCCCCAGCTGCAATGGGGTACTCAAATAAAGCAAGAGTCTGCTGCAAAGCTAGGAATGCAACCAGGGATTGGGTTTAGTTGAGCTGAGGGAAATCTTAAGATCAAGCCTTATCCTACCTTTCGCCAGAAGCAGAGTGGCCTCTGGGTTCTCAAAGATTACTTGTTGGGCGTTGGGTCAAAGCAATAATTTGGGATTCAAAGACTAGAAGGAGAATCCTTGTGCAGTCCATTGGAGCTCTTGCAAGGTGGAGAAGGAAGGCCTCCGCAGGTGGTCTGCTGTGGAGTTAAGAATTAGTTGTGGCAGAAAAACCATCTGTTTATTTGTAAATGGGATTTTGTTTCACTGCAGTAAGAAATACATGGTATTTTTGTTGTTGTTTTTTACAACTGTCTCACTTGGAGGTACTTTAGTGACATATGTGTGTATTTTTTAAAAATGAATATGGCTTCCGTTACAGAGTACTTATGCTGAGATGTTATATTCCACTCTTTTTCAGTTGTTGTCCAGGTGCATCCCCAAAATAACAATATCATGGGCTCTGTTTTCATGTACAACAATCATAGCTTCTGTTCTAGAAGATCTTTGTGGGTGCATTATCACAGTAAAGTTATTCCTTGTGTAACAATAGTTCTGTTTTCGTTGTGCTCTTAACAGACTGTTTTTAACTAGGAAAAAACTGATGGCAGCAACTTACGAGTTGTAAGAGTAAACCCTTCTGCTTCCTTGTAAAGGGATTTAGATTTCACTGAATTACAAGTATATAGATTTTTGAAAATATGCCATTGCAAATATGCTGCTCTTAGGTGTTTTATGCACTAGTAGATGCCATTGTCATCTGCTTCAACTACAGGTTATGCTGAGCACTCCTATTCCAATTTTGTTCAGTCCGCGTCCCCATGCAATGCTACATAATAATCTCATACCCTGTGCTTACTAATTGAACAATCACCACTTCTGTCACATCCGCTGCTAAAGCAGAATTGTTCTGCTGTAAAACTATTACTGTTTTCACTATGTTCTTAACAATCTCACCTTCGCTAGGATCATTTTCATGGCCCTGCTGATGCAATTAACTTCAGAGTTGTATAAGAAAACTCCTCTGCTTCATTGAAGATCAAAGATAGATATCACAGCAGAAGGTTCACATTCATCTTTCTCAAATAAGCCATTTTCAGGTGCTTATTTGCTTGTGCTTGTGTTTTCCATAGATGACATTGTGTACTAATTCAATTCCTGGCGCAATGATAGAATGACCACTGAACTCTACTGTTTTAGAAAGGAATCAATATTTCTATTCCAGCGCAACCCTATGAGGTACACTTCTGAGAAAACAGAGCACATGAGAATTGTGTATCTGTGCACCATAATGCTATCATCATTGGAAAGCACATGTAGAATTACACAGGGGTGTTGCTGTGAAGGTGCTACCATTTTCCCTGCATGCTTTACAAGTATGCTTTACATAGTAACTCACCTAGTAACATTCCAATAGAGGCAACTTTAGAGTTGTCCAACTAAAGCCATCCAAAATGGTGTACATGGGATTTCAATTTTGCTGCAGAAGAAGTACATTTGTATTTGCCGACACACCTTGCACCTAGTTTTGGCCAAATCGTTGTGTGTTATCCAAAGAAGAAACTGTGTACTGCTACAGTGTCATGGTACGCTGATACTGTATTCTTGAGTGCTCTGTTTTCCCAAATCATCACTACTTCTGTTAGAGTGCATCCCAGAGAGGTGCATCGGTACACCAAAGTTCTCACTGCTGTTAAAGTATACTACCATTTTTTTGTGTGTTACTAACAAATTATCTTTACCCAGGCACCCGTAGCGTAGCTGTTGTTGTAAAGCAAGCAATTCTGGGGGGGGGGGGGTAGGAGTAAAACCATGTGCTTAGTTGTAAGTGGAATTTATAGTTTGCTACATGAGAAGTACGTTGATATTAAAAGTATGCCATTGTGTGGTGTTCCGCCTGCTTTGTGTGTGTTTCCTAAAGACAACAATGTGTGCTTCTAAGGCTACAGATACTTATACTCTGCTTTAACATTCTTATCTTGTTTTATCTTTAACCCTAACTCAAAATCTCAACCAAATATTAATGTCCTAATTTAATGAAACTGTAATAAGATTATGGGCACTACATTTTTTTTAAAAAAAAAATCAACATTTTTAGTATTATTTCTCTGTCAGGTACATTATTATAAAGAAATTATAGTTGTTGGGAAATTCCTACTGTATACACTGTGATGATTAAAAATCAGTAGCACTTCAGAATGTGTGCAATGGGCTTGTGATAAACACACTTTCAGGGATATGTGAGTACTGATATCAAACTTTTGTAAATGGGATTCAGTGTTTGCTTCAGCAGAAGTATATTTGTTTTTGACAATACATCACTGAATTGTTATTGTTGTTGTTGTTGTTGTGTGTGTGTGTCTCCTAGAGAAGAAACTGTGTGGTCCTTAAATTGCAGTTGCTTTTACCCTATTCTCTCATTCAGTTCTTGTTCTAACCCTAATGCAAACCCTTATGTCATTGTGAAGTGCTAAAAGTCATGTGCTTAATTTTCTTGCAATCAGTCACCACTTTGCTTACTTTACTTCTTTGAGGTGCACTGGTGGGATAACAAATCTTTTACTTTTTATATTGCTACTGTTTTTATTTGCTCTAAAACACTCCTGATGTACCTAGGAATAAATTCTTTTCTCTTATGATACAAGCAACTTAAGAGATGTCTCAGTAGAGTTTTCCAAAGCATAGAAAACAGAATTTGCACAAGAGAAGTGCATTGTTGGTTTTTTCTTATTACATTGCTTCATGATGTTTTAATCAATCTTCTTGTTGCTTCTACAATATACACTCTGTGCTGCTCAAATCCCAAATTATTGTCCTCTGCTCCCTGTTTCTGTTTTTCTAATCCTAAACCCAAACCTAACTGCAGTGCTACAGTAATAAACTCATGTGCTCAACTTTTTAGTAATTATTTACCACATTCCTTAGAGTACTTTTCTGTGAGTTTTATTGTTATAAGAAATACTTGTTATAAAATACTATCATTACTTAGGAACATTACTGCATCACTTAGAAATATATACTCTGCTCTGTTGGTGCCTGTAATTCAGAGATATATGAGGAAAGCTTTCAATCATGTTTTACACAAAGGTACTTAGTTTTCACTACAGTAGACGTATATATTTCAAATAGGCCACTGTGCAATTTCTTAGTTGCTTCTGAATATCTCTTCTGAAGATGACACTGTGTGCTTCTAATGTTAAAAATGTTTATACCTTGCTCTCACAGGCATAGCTTGTGTCCCTAATTCTCACCCTAAGACTACCCCAAATATTTACCTCCTTATTTAGTGCTACTATAACAAACTTATTAGGCACTGCTTTATTTTAAATAATGACGCTTTTCTTTTGCATTAGTTCTCTGGGAGTTGCATTGCTCTAAGGAAATTCTGGTTGTCAAAAAAGTTCTCACATATATACTCTGCTCTTTAAAATCCAGTTTCACAATGAGATGCATCCATTGGTTTTCTAATGAACACACTTTCAAAGATATATGAAGAAAGTGATCCAAACTGTTGCAAACAGGAATCAGTGTTTTCTGCAGCAGAAGAACATGGGCTTTTGTAAACAGGTCAGTGTTCTATGTTATGGTCATTCCTTTGTGTGTGTTCTCTAAAGACAATAGATATTATGTGGTTCTTTGGTTACAGATACTTATACTCTGCTCTCTCATTTAACTCTTGCTCTAACACTCATGCTAACCCTTATGTCCTTCTGCAGTGCCACAATGAAAAACTTCTGTCCTCACTTTATTGCAATCAATCACCAGTTTGCTTACTTGACTTATCTATGAGGAGCATTGGGATAACATTTTTTTTTTTACTTTTGTGAAAGTCCTGTTGTTTTTCTCTCCATTCTTAACACTCCAGTTATACTTAGGAGACTATGTGCCCATCTTCATATGAAAGCAAAGGTAAAATTGCATGAGTCAATCCTCCCAAAGACAGAATTAACATTTGCTAAGGTAGAAGTACAATGTTTTGTTTTGTTTTTAAATATGCCTATGTGTAATATTTGAGTCAGTGTTTGTACATCTCCAAAAGATGATACTGTGCATTTTAAGTCATTAGTCGTTATACTCTGGTCTCTCACTCTTTCTTTTCTAACCTAACTCTTAACATCATCCTAAAACTCTTGTACAGTGTTCCAATAATAAACTGTGCTGGGCTTTCTTGTAATGATACACCCAGCTCACAGAGTAGTTTTCTGTGAGGTGTGTAGTTATAACAATGTACTTGTGGTTGTAGAAACACTAGTATTTGCACTCTGTTCAAAAACTTGAGAATCTATGCTCTGTTCTTCTGACAGAGGTAATTTTGGAGCAGTAGAGGAAAGTTTTTTGAAGTGTAAACAGGATTTGGTTTACACACTCTCTACTTCCTTGGGAAGACACCTGCTGCCCAACTATATGCTATGCCTTCTACAAAATTCTGGTAGGCTAGTCATCCATAGCCCTTACTATCTTCTCCACTCCTGCAGGTTATACCTTCTACCCTACCATATGTTATGTCTTCTAAATGACCAGATAGATCCAACCCTCATTTTCCCCTCCTGCTCTCTCACGTTAGTCAGGTAGGTGACCCTTGCTAGATCAAAGGGCATTACTTCTAGAAGACTATGTAGACCTGCTATTTTGGCCCCCTCACTTGTTGTGCCTCAGGCAGACACCCCTTGCCCAACTGGGTTGAGGGGCATCTAAAATGGCTGAAAGACACTTAAGGAAATGTTCAACATTCTTAGTCATCAGAGAAATGTAAATCAAAACAACTCTGAGATTCCATCCTACACCTGTAAGAATGGCCAAGGTCAAAAACACTGATGACAACTCATGCTGGAGAAGTTGTGGGGAAAAGGGAACATTCTGCATTGCTGGTGGGAATGCAAACCGGTACAAGCCCTTTGGATATCAGTGTGGTGATTTCTCAGAAAATTAGTAAACAACCTTCCTCAAGATCCAGTAATACCACTTTTGGATATATATCCAAAGGATGTTCAATTGTGCCACAAGGATCTGTGCTCAACTATGTTCATAGCAGCATTGTTTGTCATAGCCAGAACCTGAAAATAACCTAAATGCCCCTTAATCGAAGAATGGGTAAAGAAAATGTGGTACTTTTACAAAATGTAGTACTACACAGTAGAAAAAATGACATCTTGAATATTGTAGGAAAATGTATGGAGCTAGAAAACATCATTTCGAGTGAGGTAACCCAGCAAAGAAAGACAATTATCACATGAACTCATTCATAAGTAGTTTTTAAACATAAGCAAAGAAAATCAGCCCAGAAATCACAATCCCAGAGAACCTAGACAACAATGAGGACCCTAAGAGAGATATACATAAATCTAATTTATATGGGAAGTAGAAAAAGAAAAATCTCCTGAGTAAATGAGGACCTTGGGAAAGGATTGAAAGGGAGGGAAGAGTCAGGGACGGGAACAGAGAAAAATGTGTGTATGTTCCTTCCTGTTAATATTTATCTTTCCTTTTAATGCGAGATACACATGGGATTTTTGTGGTTCTTAAATTTTTCATACTTTAGTAATATCAAAAATCATATCAAAATAATTTAATAATGGATGACATCCACATATGTGACATTTCTAGTTGCTTCTTGAAATACCAATTGCTGATCACCTCAATGACTTTTAATCTAGTTCTTGGCATGAATAGGAGTACTACTAAAATTTCATCACACCGTGTCTGGTAAGGGATACACAGATCTGTTATTTACTTAGGCATACTATTAATAAAATACCATGGGTGCCTGGCTCAATGGATGTAAATATTAAAGCCAGCTGAAATATTATGCAACCCTACTGTGGAGACACAGCATTGCAAAAATATTAACAAAGAGTACACAAAAGTGTATGAGTTCAATAATAGGGTCAAACTCCAGGAGGTGATCAAGGACAATGGCAATAGCTTATACTGTTAGGTTCTCATGGACTCTGCTGACCATCAAATAAAATGGATGTTTCCTATGCCTGGAACTAGGGAGTTTTTAAAAACTAAATTTTTTTGGATAAGTATTATCATCCCATGAGACACAACTCCATTTTTATATACATATGGTTATATACATCATAAGCATGCATACATACAAACACAAAATGTATGTTATAGTAAATTTACAAAATATTATATTTCCCTGTGGCTTTTTCAGGTATTCTTCTAATTATTTACTTCACCTCACTCTTCCTCTGAATCAGCCTCCCATCTTTCTCTACAACTGAACTTCCTCCCTTGTTCCATTTCCTCTTCATAACATCTGTATTCTACCCTCCTCTCTAGAGATGTTTTGTATTTTTCAAGAAGATATGAATTATTCATTTAAATTACCTTCTTGGAGACTATGTTTTCCTATTAAATTCTGAAAGCATTACAGCAAGCCTCATCATTCTGTGAACTATTGTTACAGAGGTGCATTTTGTTTTGTTTCCAGGGATTATAAAATTATCTTCTAGAGTGAGTTATCAGAATTTTCCTGATGTAAATAGTTGACCAGCACATTACGGGATATTTGTTTTCTGTTGGAATAAATTGATGATTAATTTAATATTCTTAAACACTTCTTGCTACATTATTTCCAGAATTTATCTGCCTGAATAAAGCAAGGTAGCAATGAAAATGAAGAAATTCAAATGTGATTCCAAATCATAATTAAATAACTATTCTTTTAGATCATTTGTATTATTAATAGTAAGCAACAAAGATAGTTCAGGGGTTCCTAGTGTACCTGAATAACACATATTGCCTGGTTAATATTTTACATTACCAAAATGTACTTGCCACAGTTTAGAAACCAATTCCAAGATATTACAAATTAAAAGCCATCTTTTCATGATTTTCATTACTGTTGTTGAGTTTTTTTTCTTTTTCCCCCCAAGATCCCACTCAGGATCCCCAGAGAAGTTACCCATCATACCTTCTGAGTATCTCTGAATACTCATACTTTCTGAAAATGATTCATTCTTTATGACTAGCAAAGACTTCTTTCTTTTATTTTCTTTCTTCCTTCTCTTTTTCTTTTCTTTCTTTGTTTTTTTTTTTTGTGTGTGTGTGTGTGCTTGTTTGTTTGTTTGTTTCAAGCCAGGGTTTCTCTGTGGAGCACCGACTGTCCTGGAACTCACTCTGTAGACTAGGCTGACCTCAAACTTAAAGAGAACCACCTGCCTCTGCCTCCATAATACCGGGATTAAAAGCACACACCACCATTCCCTAGCATAATTCTCTTCATAAGTTTTGTAAAAGAAGAAGAGAAAGTGACATCATATGACAATTCAACCTCTCCACAAATTATCTCAAGAGGACAAAGGCACAGCCAATAATTTTCCTTTGGTGGTCCTCTTTTCTCTCCTGACATCATTCATTTATGTGCAGAGACACGTGAGTATATGTAAACACATGCACATACACAGGACCATTCAAAAATAGTTAGACATACACAAATAAATAGATACCTGCTCATATACATATGTATAGCACACATAAATATTTATATGTACATGCATATAGACACTTGTATATACACACAAACTTGCACACATATATACACATAAATACAGTCTCAGATAAATATGCCCATAAATACACACACACACACACTGTAGCCTTTCCAAACATCTCAAGGTTTAATGATTTGAAGAACTTCAATAGATTATATGACAATGGTCCAGAATGGGTAAGATTGTTTACATGATGAAAAAATAAGGATTGCAGAATTGTGATTACCAAACCTGGGGCTGGGAACTGGGCCTAAGCAGTTGGTTTAAGCAGTTAGCTACAGTTCTCTGGAAGGATGAGCACCTGCAGTTTAAACGCTGCATTTAGCTGATGGTGCTGCTCAGTAATAGAACACTCCTGATGTTCCAGCTGTGAAACTGACGTGCCAGTGCTCTTCCTCTCCAGTTCTGACGAGAAGAGATTTATATGGCTCTCACGAGGGGCCTCTATACCATAAATAATATTTATATTTACTCAGAACATCATGTCTGTTACATAAATAAGGTCCTCATTTTTCCCTTCGTCAATCACAAATGGCTCCTGACTTTTATATGGCAATAATAAATCTTCCTAAACAATTTTGTTGACAAATCTGCCTTTGGTTTTTATAGTTCTGAGACTGGATTGTTTTTTTTTATGATGTTCCCGTTTTCATCATGCACTTTATGAATTTGATATATTTCCACGAATATATAATAAAATCATTACTCCTCATTATTAACATAATGAACTATTTGCATAATATAACATTTATAAAATAAAATAACAAGGCATATGATTGACATCTTTATAGTGTGCCACATTTTCAAACAAATAAGGTAAAGACAATTCAATATGTACTTTCATGCTGATGCTCAACAGAAAAAAAAATTACATTTTTCCTTCATGTAAATCATTTGGGCCATAAGGCAAAATGACAGCTTACTATTGTGCTGAACTTAATGCAGGAGGAAGTCTTGTGACCGTACTAACATATCTGTATTTGTGGAACGGTCATTTAGTAGCCGTTCTCAGATTTCTAACACATCTACTAAATGTGACCGCCAAGAAGTTTAAAGGTATGCAGGGTCACACTGTATCTTATTGGGAATGTAGTTTAGACATTTACTATAATCTTTCTATCAACATAAATCAAAATTTGCTTAAACTTCAGATTAACCAATAATTACAAGTCATTGTTTAAGTAATTTATGATTTTAACCATTGCCACATTTTATTAATTAAACTTGTTCTGTGACAACTCCATACATGTGTGTAATTCATTATTCATCACTCTTACTTCCAACCTATCTCCTTCCAACCTCAGTAAAATTTACCTTTTCCATGCAGATCCCCTGTCCATACAATTTTCTTTTGTTTTGATTGTAAACATCTATATCAAAGGGTATAAAAGTGTCCAGTGGAACTTCTGATATCTCAAGTGGGTCCACATCTGAAGACAAAAACTCTCCCTCCCCACAATTTTACGTGAACAGTGTTATGAAATTATCCACTGGGGCCTGCTGAGCTCCCTATTGGGTTCATATCTAAAGATCATGACTATCCCCACACAGAATCCTTCAATATCCGGAAATTCAGCACAGAGAGTTAGGTACCCCAGAAATTCTATCTTAAGTATGTCTGGCTACATGAGATACAATCTTGAATTAGTTCAGTGAAGGCAATGGTAGCTGTGAAATAGCCAGAAACATTTCTCTCCCTTTTCTCTGTCATCTGGCTCTTACAATTTTTAATTCTGTTTATTTGAATTTGTAGAATTCTGACCCTAGATATTCTAGCTGGGATTTATATATTATAATTAAACAACTATAAAATAATAAAATAAAAAATTCAGCTGAAAGCTATGAACAAAATGAATAGAAAAAACTCCCTGCAGTGAAAACACAGGTCAAAATGATGAAAGGAAAATAAAGAAGTACAAAAATAAAACAGCACATGCGAGTCCAATAACTTCAGTGGGTACCTCAAAAGAGAAGTGTTGAATACACCAATAAAAGATTGACAGTCTAGATTTTTTTAAAAGTCACCAAAACAAACAAATCTAAAGCCCAGTTATGTATGGAGGAATATCATT
Organism: Microtus pennsylvanicus; assembly: GCF_037038515.1. Lineage (NCBI taxonomy): Eukaryota > Metazoa > Chordata > Mammalia > Rodentia > Cricetidae > Microtus > Microtus pennsylvanicus. Next base: position 37,350,411 of record NC_134587.1, read on the forward strand.
CAAAAGTAAAGAAATGTCAGGTGTTAGCAGTACATGCCTTTAATCTCAACACTCCACTCAAGAGTCAGAGGCAAGTGGATCTCTATGAGTTCAAGTCCAACCTGTCTACAGAACAAGTTCCAGGACAGCCTGGGCTATGCACAGAGAAACCCGTTCTTGAAAACCACCTACCAAACAAAGAAACAAATAAAAAACCCAGAAAACCATAATGACATAATGGATTAAAAGCACAAAGATAGACCCAGAGGTGTCAAATAAATATTAATAATTTAAAAGGGTAGAATCATTATACAAGTACTAGGAAGTAGACACCAGTATGAGGAATAATCACTGGAATAAACAAGTCTTTACATAATGGTAAAACTGTGGAAAAATATTAATAAGTAAGTATATAGAGAATAATATAAATAAAGACTTTTGACTGTTTTACTCATTTGAAAGCTTTCATTGTGCCTATTGGTACCATGGATAGTAATCCTCAAGAATGTTTGTTGTCATTTGCCATTCTGACATTCTATCTCAGGTGCCTCTGGGTCCTATGTCTGAAGAACATGGTGTCTCCAGCAACAGGAACTTGCCTTCTACCTCTCTGGAACAATGAAGAGCAAGAGCAGTAGGCTGGCTGTTTTGGCATTTTCCTGTAAAATACAGAGTAAAAACTCAAAAGGGAGATTCTTATACCAAGTAATTGGTTTTTTAGATAGTCTTTGGCACTTGGATGAAGCACTGTCAGCCAAGATCAGAAATTTTCCAATAAATTGTATATGCATATTTATACATAGTTATATAGATACATAGTTATATAGATACATAGTTAATCGTGTGATTCCTTTATAACTTTCTCAGACATTCTTACTGTTATGTTACACTCCTCCCACTTTCTTCTGTAATTACCTCACTAATTCCTCTCTAAAGACACCCCTTTCCCTATTTTACCTATAAGGACATGTATTTCTTTCTATTCCCTTCACTATTCCTCCCCACTCACTAGCTTTGCTATGGTCCATTTTTTACTTTCCATATATATTACATTCATATTACATATGAAGATTTTTATCTATGAGCCTCTATTGAGAGAGAACCTGCCATATTTGCATTTTGGTGTTTGGGTTACCTTATTCGATACTTGCTTTACTGATCTCATTGGTGGTGGAACCTGGATGAATGGAGTATAAAACTGAGGCAGACTAAAGTCTCCAACGAGTCAGCTGTAAACAGTCAGTTTATACTTGAGGATTAAGAAGAATCACATGAGCAAAGTGTACTATCAAAAGAGCAAGCAATATGTGTCAAAACCATGTTTTTCCATGGAGACATATAAACCAATAACTGTAGCCACTTGTAATAAACAATCTAAAGTAAGTCCACTCCTACCAGCTATACCTGGAAGGGGAATAAAAGCACATCTGAAGAAAATTTTCATGTTTTTCAACAAACTGAGAATCTTTTCTTGGGGTTTTCTCACAAGTACTCAGAATTCCCTTTGCACAACTCTATTCTTGAATGGTGTTTTGATATCTCCCCCTTTTGTTTGGTAATATCAAGATATGCAGAGTGACTTTGATCTGAATGTTATAGATAAATCTAATTGGCATTTGATACATAAGTATCCCATAAGCAAGCAAATTATAATAATTAAAAATGAAAGCATTATGTGTAATACCGTGTCACCAAAACTAGGATCCAAACTATGTTCTCTACTCTTAGTTACATTATTATATTGATTAGAAAAATCTAGAGACTAACTTGAAAAGAGACCTGTATTATCCCTTAGTAGGAATATGAATGTCATGACATCCTTGCCAATAGAAAGTAATTTAAATCCCAAAGAAAACCTAAATGTAGTCAGATGAATGAATGAGTCTATTACAGTATCAAGGTCCACTCATAAACCCAGTCATTAGTGGAATAACTTGCCTCTTGATGCACAGGGCCTTAACTTGACCCCAGGTGGACAGAATTATTTTTGGTTATCTTCTTGATAACCCATTTTGCATTTTATCTGGAGATTTGCTATCTTTCTAGTGACTTCCACTTTCTTCTCATCTTCTAAAGTCGACTTGGTGGCCTGGGGCTGGAGGAGCTGTAAAGAAATCCCAAATGTCTTAGTGAACCCATCTAAAATGACAGACACATACTCCTTCAAACCCTTCTTCTGGTGAAGTAGAAATAGGGCACGTTAGAGCATCACCTTGTATATTTCCTTCTTCAGAAAAAAACATCAGGATGTTAAAGTATATGTGTGAGTATGAGCCTATTGCTGGAAATAATCCTACAATGCAAGCAGAATCTGAAGTGATATAATACATTAATCAAGACTGAGATAAAATAGCATTAACATATTGATAGATACCTGGACCATGAATGCATTACATTCACCATCAATAAAATAAGTATCTGGTTGTTCAGTTCATATGAGAAAATCCCATAGCTTGCCAGATGGGTGATGATGTCCTATCCTTCCATAATAGTCTGAAAATAAAATTTGGAAATGTACAAAATTCTACAATAATCTTAAAAACTGATCAATAACTAAGGATATTATAATACATCAAAGATCAAATCAATATAATGATTGTTATTGGATCATCCTCCTGATTAACTAATTAAGAAAAAAGAGTAAGACAAGTAGATAGTATTTTCTGGGCCTTATGGTGAAAATAAATTTATTACAGAGTTTTTTCCTCATGTGCTATACTATCTGTAGGAGACAATTTAGTGGGGAAAAAAAGTAAGTACAAAGGCAGTGAAGGATCCAAATGATGCATAAATGCCTATTTTATTCTGGTTTCAGTTAGCTTCGGTTATTCTTTGTTTCTCAAGATAATATGTTAGAACTTTCCAAAGTCCCCTCTCTTTCGATGAATTTAAATAGGATGGTTAGTTCACAATTATTTATAAACAAATCCTTTTTATCTGCCATTACCTAGCTTGTCTAGGTTAAAAATTTAGTTTTTTTATAAGGCTTCTTAAGTCCTTGTCAAAAAAAGGAGGAGATTCAAGAAGAAATTAATTAATAAATTCTTCACCCCGAGTTTCAGGGTCATTTTCAGGCAATGGAGGATCTGTATCTAAAGGAGGCTTCTGTAAGGAAGCTGAGGGAACTGTCACTGGCATCACCATCCGTGGTGCTGGGTTTTCTTTCAATTTTGCCTGAATGGGAAAAAAATCTCTTTTTGCCTCTATTTACCAATTTTAAGGTATGATTATCCAGTTTATATTCCTTCAATGAATTATTTATCTTTTCCTCATCATTAATAATCTCTTTAGCTATAGTACTTTAATGGCAGCCTGAATCAATACCCAAGTTACCCCAAATTAAACAGGAATCATTCCCTATCATTTACATGTCTTTTCAATATTCTTTCATACTCTATCCCTTGCTTCTTTATCTAAATTTCCTTTTGGAAATCAGGGATTGTAATCATAAACAATTTGCAAGAGATCTATAGTTGTTACTTGTGCTCCTCTCTTCTTTAAAAAATGATTTATAAACTCTGTAGAAGCCAATGCGTTCCGTGGGTTCTGTCCCATTATGCTCACTCACCTCGTTCTCTGAGGGTCCCTACTCTCTTATCTCAGAGCTGACGTCAGAGCCTTGTCCAGGTGCCGCTTATTTACTGCTCTAATTGATGGTTGAACCTGGGAGAATGGAGACTAAAAATGAGGCAGACTAGCGTCCGATGCAATAGCCACCTTTATTCAGAGTATAGGACAATGTATAAGCTGAGGGTTAGGAAGATTAGTAAGAACAAAGGGTACAATCACAAGGACAAGCCACATGTGGCAAAATCGTGTTTTTCCGTAGAGGCATATAAAGTAACAATCGCGAAGTAAACTCGCTCCTATCGGCTAAACCTTGGAGTGGCAAGAAAGCGTATTCCAAGGAGAATTCCATTTTACTAGAAACCAACATCACAATGTTCTTGTCTTTGTTTTGTAGTTTTCTCACAAGGCACTCAGAATTCTGTTTGCAGAAATGTATTCTTGGACTACATTCTGACATACATGACCTTCTTTAGTTAAATCCATTTTCTGCACAGTTTATTGCTTCAGTATTTCACAGTGTATAATGTACCAATTTGTCATTATCTAATAGTCAGATGAAAAGCATTGTGATGGTTACACTGACTCACCAATGGCAAAGTGATCTCAGTTATCATCATGATCAACACAAACAAAATAACGTCTATAATAACCTGATTCATGATGTTTGACCTAGGCAAAGTAAATTTTATGGAGGCATAACTCATATGTATCTTTGTTTGGGCTAATCAATCCTATTGTTTACAGGAATGAAACAGATAAGAAACCTACTGAATTCTTAATTGATTTATATCAGCAGAAAAATTCAAGCAAATGAAAGAAATACTTGCCATGACATTGGGTCATGGCAAAAGACCCATGAATCAATTTCTAGACGAGATATTTTCAAAATCCAGAACAGCTTGAGTAAAGGGATAGTCAAATTCTTCTGAGATAGACCTGGATAAAATACCTGAAAGGCATACTACTATCCTTTCCCTAGTTCTTCCCCAGAGGGACCGACTGTCTTTCAAAAGAGCAACTTGCACTCTATGAAAAATAAATAATTAGACTTTCTGGGGTCTATTAAATACTAGTTCTGAATTGATGCTGATTCTGGGAGATCCCAAGAAACATGGTTGCCATCCAGTTAAAGTAGGGGCTTATGTGTTTGGGTTACTAATGGAGTTTTTGGCTGAAGTCCAACTCACAGTAGGTCCAATGGGTCATTAAAGACATCCTGTGGTTATTTCCTGTTGGCCCAGATGTTTTGGTTCCAGAGCAGGGAGTTCTCCTGTCAGGAGCCACAATAACATCCCAATGAACTGGACACTCAGACTTCCCTCTGGCTACTTTTGGCTTCTAGTGCCCTTAAATCGATAGGCTAAAAAAAAAAAAAAAATAACAGTGTTAGGTGGTGTGATTGGTCCATATTACCATGGGGAAATTGGATTGCTTTTTCACGATGGAGTTAAAAAAGAACATGTCTGAAGTGTTGAAGATCCCTTAGGTCAGCTCTTGGCGCTATCATTTCCTGTGATTAGAATCAAAGGGAAACTACTACAACCTAATCCAGGCAGGTGAAAGGCAAAAGACTTCAACAGAAGTGAAGTTTTGGGTCACTCCTCTAGCAAAAGGGCCTAATAGTGCCACTCCCTTTGGGGGCTACTTTTTGCAAACACCGTACCCCTTTTCCATGGAGATTCATAGTCCCTTATTAGTCCCTTCTTCTCTATCTAACCTATCTATGCCTATGTCTTGTAAGTTGTTTATCATTTTTTGGCTAATGTCAACATAAAGTTTTCTTGATATATTCCACTTACCAAAATTAAAGCAAGATCAGATGAGCATTTTAAACAGACTTTTATCTACTAGTGAAATAAAAACAGTCATCAAAAGTCTCCAAACCATAAAAAATCCTTGGCCAGATGATTTTAGCACAAAATTTTATTAGACATTCAAAGAATAGTTAATGCCAGTAATTCTCAACTTATTTCCCAAAACAGAAACAGAAGGGCTACCACCTAAGTTTTTTCATGGGGTGACAGTTATCCTGGTACCCAAACCAAATAAAATCCCAACAAAAAAACCATTACAAACCAATTACCCTTATGAACATATATGCAAAAATTCTTCTCGAAATACTTGCAAATCCAGTTCAAGAACCTTATCCTGGAACAGACAGCTTCACTTGATGACGAGATATGGCAGTTAAGATGCCATCTTATCTAAAGGTAACACTAGAATTGCATTCATATATTGTAGTAAGTTTCCACTGCATTAGGTTTCTTTATCACCCCTCAAATGTCCCTCAATTCTAGCTGCTCCCATCATTTCCTCCCTCTTCCCCAGCCTCAACAAAATACTTCTTACCAGAGTAGGGGGGTGGAAATTGAAAAGAATATAAGTAGAGAATATGAAGATATAAAAAATAACAACACAGAAAACATAGAAAATACGAAGAGGGCATTCCAGTGACTGAAAGCCTGAAATCTGCCTGTATTTATTTATCCACAGATTTTATACTAAACATAAATAGAGAAGCAGGTAAGAAAAGACTTTATCAACAAGATACAAAAAAGATAACTCACACAGTCAATGATTTTATTACTCTGAGACATCAAATCATTAGCATTCTGTTGTCTAGGTAATGAAGGTGCTCTAGATCACATATACTGAAGACCACCCTTCCCTAAGTGATGTTATAGTTACAAAAGAAGGAACAGAAGTAATTTTGTGTATCCTGACAACCTGTCAGGATGGCATTGAGCTATCTTAATTTCAAAATAACCAAGTAATCACCTCCTGAGTTAGGACGTGCAACTATGCTTGTCAATCTCCAAACACTTTGACTAACAGACAAGGTGGAAGTGGTTCTGTATTTTTCAGCCTCCACAGTTATTGTTTATTGTTTGAGATGGGGTTTCTATGTGTATCTCTGGCTGTCCTAGAACTCTTTCTGCAGACCCGACTGGCTTCAAACTCCTAGAGATCCACCTGCCTCTGCATCCTAGAGTGCTGGGATTAAAGCCATGCACCACCACTTCGCAGCAACATTTAATGTTTTGATTAATATGTGTTGAAGTTTTTCTTTTATGGTCCATTCTACCTGGTATTCTTTATTCCTCTGTATTCTTTAATGGGTGAATTTTCTCTGTAAAGTGCTGGCTGTCCTAAAACTTGCTCTGTAGATCAGGTTGTCTTCTAACTCAGAGATCCACCTGCCTAGGTCTCCAGGTTGCTAGGACTGAGATATAGGCCACTATGTTCCATTACTTCTTTTTTTTCTTTTTTACTTATTTTTCGAGACAGGGTTTCTCCATAGCTTTTGGTTCCTGTCCTGGAACTAGCTCTTGTAGACCAGGCTGGCCTCGAACTCACAGAGATCCGCCTGCCTCTGCCTCCCGAGTGCTGGGATTAAAGGCGTGCGCCACCACCGCCCGGCTGTTCCATTACTTCTTATATAGGCATAAACTTTAGCTTAGAAAAAATAATTCTATGATTTTGTTGAAAATGTATTTGGGATCTTGAACTGGGATTCTTGAACTTCCGCTGCGATTTAGTGTTTTCATGGTGTCCCAAATTTCTTGGATGTTTGGTGGTAGGGCATGTTTAGATTTAACATTTTTTTTTAACCAATGGATCTACTTTTTTTTCTATCATAGTTTCAGTGACTGAGAGTCTTTCTTCCATCCCTTGTATTCTGTTGGTGAAGCATGTCTCTATAGTTTCTCTTCAAATTTCTAAATTTTTATTTGCAGAATTCCCTCAGATTGGGTTATTTGCTGATTATACTACCATGCACAATTCTTGAATGACTATATTCATACCCCTACATTGTTTGTTATGTATTTTCCTGGATTTGGTTAAGGGATTTATTACTTTCCTCTTTAATTACCTCTATCTTCATAACCTTGTTTTTTGATCTTTTTCATGGGCTTCATCTATGTTAGAATAATAAGTGTCTGCTGTTGTATGGTGGCTTTGCCTCTGTGTACACACTGTCCAGGCAGTTATTGACTTTGTTTTTTGTTTTTGTTAATGTCTAGGCATCTGAAATTGGGGTGATTATAGGGTGGTTTGATTCCCTCTGAACTGGGCAACAACCGAGAGAGAACTCACACAGAAATCACATGCTCTGAAAACCCAGAAAGAAAACAGAAATCAGTAAACAAATCACCCATTCAAATCAGCACCTAGACCTTTAGTCATTCTATACCCAGATCAATGATAGACATGATCTTAGAGTATAATGTTGGAGAAAGATTTTCCAAGCAAATGGATCCAAGTAGCAAACTGGTGTAGCCATTTTAAACTCTAACAAAATAGACTTCAAACCTTAATGAACCAAAAGATATGGGAAAGATACTTCTCACCCATTAAAGAAAAGATTCAGTAATATAACGTTTTAATTATTAACATCTATGTCCCATACGTAAGGGTTCCCATGTTTGTAAAAGATACATTACTACAACTTATGCCACATATCAGTCCTCACACATTGATGGTGGGAGACTTCTTTAAATGGAAAACCAACCAGACAAAAACTAAGTAGAGAAATACTGGAGCTAACAAACATTATAAACTGAATGCACATAATAGATATTTAACAAAATGCAAAAGAAAATAACTTCTCAGCAACTCATAGATGTTTCTCCAAAATTGACCATATATTTGGCCACAAGGCAAGTCTCAAGAGATATATAGACATTGAAATCATCCCCTACATCCTATCAAACCACCACAAATTGAAGCTGGATTTCAATAACAACAGAAAGTCTTGATAGAGAGACCAGTATGGGGCTAGAAAGAACCCTGGTGCTTGGGAAGTTCCCAAGAAGAATAACCCCAGCTAAGACTCCTAGAAAATGTGGAGAAGGTACCCAAACTGGAATTCCCCTGTAATAAGAATACATGAACAGAATCATAGAGCTTTCATCCAGAAACTGGGATGGAACCAGATGCAGAGATCTGTAACCAAGCAACAAGCAGAGCTCTAGGTATCCCACCAAAGAGAGGGAGGAGGAAATATATCAGCAAGGGAGGTAAAGTTCATGATGGAGAAATCTAGAGAGACAGTTGAACCAAGCCATAGAAACTCATGAACTCTAGACCAAGAGCTGTGAAGTCAGCATGGGACTAAACAAGGCCTTCTGTATGTGGAAGACCACAGTGAATCATGGACTATCTTATGGGGGGCTTGGCAATAAGACCAGGATCTATCACTGATGCATGAACTAGCTTATTGGAGCCCATTCCCTATTGTAGGATGCCATGTTAGGCCTTTGTGCAGAGGGAGGGGCTTGATCCTGTCCCAACTTACTTTGTCAGGCTTTCTTGACTCCCCATAAAAGTTTTTACCCAATGGGAGGAGTGTATATGGGGTAGGCTATGGAGGAAGTAATTGGGGACAGGACGAAAGGTGGGGAGAACTGTGGATGGAGTGTAAAATAAAACTTAAAAAAATAAATATTTTTAGAAAATTAAAAATATGAAAACCAAAAATACCAAAAACTTCAAATCTTTGAAGAAGGTATCAGAACATGGAAAGATCTCTAAGGCTCATGGATTAGTAGGGTCAACATAATAAAAATGACCATCCTGACAAAAACCCTTTCAAAATTCTAACATAATTCTCATAGACCTTGAAAGGAAAATAGTCAACTTCATTTATGAAAATAAGGGTTATTAAAACACTCTTGAACATTAGAAGAACTTTTAGACAAATCCCCATCTCTGATTTCAAGTTTTACTACAGAGCTATAGTAATTAAAACCAACATATTATTGTCATTAAAAACCACTCAGATTGATTAATGAAACTGAAACAATGAACCAGAAATAAATTCATATGCCTATGAACACTCGATTCTTGATAAAGAAGCCAGAAATATAAAGTAGAAATAACATATGGCTTTTCTGACTCCACCTTCTTTCTCCCAGCAATTAGTTTAGTTTTTGCCTAAAAACTACTAGTTCTACTGTGTCCTATCACAGGCCAAGCCAGATTCTTTATTCATTAACCAATAAAAGCGACACATATACAGAAGGACTTCCCACACCATTTCCCTTTTCTGTCTAAATAACAAGGAAGGTTTTAATTTAACATCATAAAATGACATAAAACAAAACAGGTATTAGGCAAGAATTACAATTACAACATTTATATCTACTTTATCTTTTATTATAACTAAGGAAAACTATAATTATAACTGTCTGTTCTTTAACTCCATCAAAGTCTTCTGAAGGATAATATATATCCCAAAGGAGATATATATATATATATATATATATATATATATATATATATATATAACCTAAGTTAACAGGAAGTGCATTGTAAGCAAATTCTAAAACTCTAGAATTGACAGAGACATCTTACTGTCAGACAGTCACCCAAAGTTCTTCTGCCTTTCATCTAAACTGAATATCACCAGACAGTGGACAGAATCACTGGAATCAACAGTCTAGCTGCTCAGGTCAAGGTAGACTTATCTTCCTACAGATTTCTTGCCTGGCAGGCCCTGTGCTAAGCAGCAAAAAGCAAATATGACTCTCAGCGACCATGGAAGACTCTGAGGAGTAGCTCTAGGTGGCAACCAAGTAAATTTTTTAATCAATTACTCAAGTAATTTTTTTTCTTTCTCAAAGATCTTTGATGTGGTTTGACAGCTGAGAGGTTTTGTCATTTTAAAGGACAGCCTCACAGAACAAATTCAATAAGATATTCTCTTTCACACTTCCTTTTATAGTCTTAAAGATACTTTTCATCATGCAAAAATATCTCTCACAGTCATTCTGATATAAATATGCTGCTTTCATAAGTTTATGAAAACTTATGTTTTCATAAACCCAAAAATTCTTGTGAGTTTCAGGGAACCAAATTAAAGCATCCACCTTAAACAGGTTAGATACACCCCTCTCAATTCCCTGGATCTAATATTTTTTACTCACTAAACTTTGACCTCAGTACTTCCAATAACTTAGACAGGTCTAAGAGACACTAGACATTTCCATACCACAAACACCAGGCAGGAGCAAGAGACCCTAGGATGTGACCAGCACCCAAGTTTCTCAAGTTTCCCCCTAAAGACATGCCCACAAATAAGCAGCAAGAAGTCTTTAGAATCCACAGCCCCAATTCTTTTAACCCTGTTATGCATAACCTTCTTCCTTTTTATTATAAAAAGAGATGGGAATGTAATAGTCTGTCCTGTCCCTTTAGGAGACAAGCCCCATCCACTCCCTCCCCCTCCCCTCATCTGCTGAGGCAAGCAGATCTTCCTTCCACTTCCAGCCTGCCAGTTCTTCATTTTCCATCTCTATCCCAAAGAGGCAGCTTCAGCCTTTCTCCCTTCTCCCCCCCCCCTCTGTTTTTTTCTCTCTCTTTCTCTGCCTCTCTCTCTGCTCTTCTCCCTTATCCATTTTCCACCTCTCCCTTTTACCTCCAAAACCCACTAAAAAAATACCCCCTTTCTCTGCATGATGTGCCTAATAGGTCTCTGTCTCTCACCTGGCACATAACTCCCTGCATGGGACCAGGTACCTTCATAGCCCACCATGGTCTTGGGACCACTGGCCCTCATGGAGTGCCACTGAACCCCTCTGGGAACTATAGTGTTTTACTTTTACCATAACAACTAGAAAATAGCATACTGAGTGAGGTAACCCAAACCCAGAAATAAAAATATGATGTGTATTTAGTTACAATTGCTTATTACCCATTAGGTAAATGATAATTAAACTATAATCCATAGATCCAGAGTAGTAGTCTAAAGTGTATTATGACTCTCCCTGCAAGGGGGAAATAGAATAGATTTGGGCAGAATGGGTGCAGGTGAGGATGGGAGCAGGGATATCAGGAAGCAGATATGGAATGCAGGGAGAGACTGCAGGGGAGAGATGACTGGAATTGAAGGACTTTTGAGCGAGGTGTGGAAACATAGTACAATGAAAACTTCATGGAATCCATGAGAGTGATCTTAATGGGAATTCCTAGTAATGGGAGATACGGAGGCTCAACAGACCATCTGTGCTTACCAGGTGAAGCTACCAGTGGTGGGACTGGGCTGCATTCAATTAAAATGTTGTCTAAGGCGTCTGTGGAGACCCAAAAATGTGAGCCTTTTTCCAAATTGACCAAAGTGTAACTTACCTCTATTCCTTCAAGGTCATTGTGTTTTTACCTCAAACAAAGGTCCTGCTCTCTCAAGGTTATTGGCAACATGTGTGGCTAATAGCCAGACCTTGTATTTCAGGATTAGAGAAGTAGCTATGTTTTTACATCAAACAAAAGTTTATGGATCCAACTAAGTTCCAGTTCCTTTAAGGAGATAGTTTGGATTCAACCCAGGCTGTGGTTTGCTTACAGAATATTTTGGTCTAGGGTGTAAACATGACTTGTTTTGTTCTAGCAACAGAATGTTTAACTATGGATGTAACCTGTGACATTCAACTGTTCTGTTCATTTTCTTCTATCATGTTAATGCAGTTTGCAAAAAAAATTATAACTTGTATTTTTAGAAAATTAGTGGTAGGACTTTTGCTTTGTTAAGGAGCAGAGATTTAAAGTTCATCAATATTGTCAGTTTTATTGCAGTTTCTTTTTCTTGATTTTGGCAAGATTCATAGTTCAAATTTTCTCATATTTGATCTGACCTGAATTTTTTTGATCACAGAAGTGTTTCGTTTCTACTCTTACTTCTCATCCTCTACATCAACATCAAAACAACTAAAGTAATTCCTAGGAAGCGGGTTGTTTTTATGCCCTCCTTTATTAAAGTTTGGTTTTTTATAATTTTCTTTTATTTTTACTTTACATGTGTATATGATTATTTGCCTGAATATATGTCTATACACCACATGCAGGGACTGCCTATAAAGGCCACAAGACTGCATCAGTTACTTTGGGCCTGGAGTTACCGGGAGTTGTGAGCTGCAATGTGGGTGCAGGGAACCTGAACACAGATAGAAGAACAGACAGTGCTGCTCTTAACCACCAAGCATCACTCTAGCCATGAGTAGTTTTAGTGCCTTTTTTGTTTTTCTGTTTTAATTAGTGTGTTTATGTTATGTAAAAATGAGAATAAAAAGATATGTAAAAAGTTGTTGTACCACAAATGGACTTAGGAGCCATGGTAACATTTCTCATGATCAAAAATGTGTTTAAAAAATATCCAAACACAAATAGTCAAGAGCTGAGCAAAGGAGTCTGACATCACACAGTAAGTCCCTAGGTAGAGACTGAGAAAAGAATAGCCAATGTCGAGAATAGAATGTATTTTTGTTATCACTTATTAATCCTCTAAGATAGTGTTAATAGACTATCCCACAGCCTATCATGAAAATATATTTGAGAAATAAACCACAGTTGTCAAGAGAATACTAGAAACCCAGAAATTTAATTTAGCTAAATTATTCATGATGATAATCGTGTTTAATGGGTTCAATTAGTCAACACTCTTTCAAAAGTCACTTTTTCTTTAATAAAAACATCACAAGAATGTGTACCATACCATTCATGTTATAGGGCATTAAAACATTAAAACAGACCCTTGGCTGAAAAGCATATGAAGAAGAATGACATTTCTACTTTCTTTTGTTGGAGATGATTTTTAAATTATTAGATAAATAAAGAAAAGGTAGTAGTTTAAAGGAAAGCAATTTGATAATACAATATTTAAAACCCTTAACTAGACATGCAAAAAGTTAAATTTACATCTGTTTTGACAAATTTTGTAACTGGAATCTTTAGTAAACTTTCTTTAGTTCATTGTGAAATCAAATCTCATTTCCTAAAAACATATGTAGATATTTCCAAAATAATATTTCCCTGTAAAACATGGAAAGCTCTAGTGTGTACTGTGTCAATGTAACCTTTCAGATAGCAGTCAAGTTGATCCTGAGGAGTATTCTGTCTGTTATTGTAAGAATAATGTAACAACAATGTCTATAATAATCTCAAATAGAAAGATAAATTCTACGTGCTAGCCAAAGCCAGATTTGTACAGTAGGTCAGGCTGACCTAGATAATAAATAGACTTTGTTTTGTATCCTGAATTTTTAATAATTCGTTTAAAAAATAGATCAACTTTCAAAAGAGTGTCTTTAGCGATGCAATGCTGGTTAAGGTGACCTTCATGATTTGGGAAATGTGTAAAACAGCAACTCAGTGACCCAGATTCCTCTCTACTCTTTGTCTGATATATTATCCACACTTTTTCATATATACTTCATTCGAAGTCCAACACTTAAGAACAGATCTAAAACTGCCCATTCATTTTTACATAAAGTGAACTAAATATGTATTGTACTCAAAGTATTTGATTTGAAATACAATTTTGATAAATAATAAGGATAAATACTATCCTTATTAATGGAATTCTAGATATTAATGTATGAGACCTGTAGTAAAGAGAAAATCTAAAAGGTTTTATTATAGCTATTATATTTACTTGTCTTTGAGAATTTCTTTTTTTTAATTGATTAATTTCATTGAGCTATACATTTTTTTCTGCTTCCTTCCCTTCCTCTCCCCTCCCCTTCAGCCTTCTCCCACGGTATCCATGCTCTCCATTTACTCAGGAGATCTAGTCTTTCTCTACTTCCCATGAGAATTTCAATCACATATTTTGAGTATGTCCAGCCCCTTCTCACTAACACTTCCGCACACATACTCCTTTATTTACCCAACCAATTATATGCCACCCCTTTTGTTTTTTTTTAATGCACATTAAGTCCAAATAAATGATGTGTGAACTTCTGGTATGGCAAATCAACAGGAGTCACACTCTTAAGTGACTCTCCTTGTTCTCCAAAGCCCCCAGTTGCCAGTAATTCCTCACTGGCAGGTGGGACTTTGTACATCCTTCCCCCACATTTGTGTTTCATCTGGATTGAACATGTGCAAGTATTGTGTGTGCTGTCAAACTACTGTGAGTTCATATATAAACTTTTCCTCTTTTGTGTAAATACTATTCTCTGTTACTCACCCTCTCATTCTGGCTCTTAAAATATTTTCATAACATTTTCCACAATGATCCCTGAGTCTTGAAGAAGTGCTATGATAGAAGTCCCGTTTAAGGTTGACCATTCCATAGTTCCTCATTCTCTGTATCATGACCAATTGTATGTGGGTCTCTGCAAAAGGAATCTTCTCAGATGAATGCTAATGGCAGTAACAAATAATCTTTAGGAGTTAGTTTAATACTATGTCTATTTGTCAGAATAATAGTGGTACATTATTTTCTAGGACCTATTACTTATCTAACTAGTTTTTTGGCCCTGATAATGGTGACAAGTATAGGTTTCATCTTGCTGAGTAAACCCTGAATCTAATCCTAAAGTTCTCGGTTACTACCATATCATTTGTGGCATTGTTGCACCAGTGGGAATGTCTTACCAATCAAGCAATGGTATAGTTCACAGGATTCATAACTGAGTAAGAATGATAATTTCTTCTCTGCTGTAGCATGTATAACACCACCTAACATTATGAATGCTAGCCACTAGGAATAAACCTTTCAGGTGAGTACCACCTTGATTTCTGTATGTTATATGAATCATGTGTTGTATCTTCTGCAATAGGATCTAATCACCAAGAGTATTAGCAATGACCTGTCATATTGGAATATCTGTGTAACATCACTGGTCAAAAACTTGAAAAGAAGTAAATTGTACCTATAACTGAGGCTTTTATTAGCTAGTTTGTGAAGTATAGTATGGGCATTTTTAAAAATCTTATTATACTTTAATATCATTTAACTTCTTTTATTTATGTTTAAGTTTACATTTTAGTTTTTTTATCTTTTGAAAATAATATAATTACATTGCTTTCCCAATGTCCTTTCTTTTTCCAACCTTTTCCATGCACCTTCTTAGTCTCTCTCAATTCATGGCTTATTAATTAATCAAATTGTTTATTTACTTATGTTTGTTTGATGTTTTTTATTATTCAAATGTAATGCTTAAATTAGTGCTTTGCAGAACCTCTGAGATTTTAAATCTTTTCCTCTTTTACTAACCATTGATTCTAGTATCATAAAATATAATCTGAATAAATATTTCCCTTCCTCTAATTCTCCCAGTTCAATGTAATAAGGTAAAACAAAAAAAATATAGAATTTGGACAACATAAGTCAACAAAAAACCTAAAGAAAATGCAGCAAATCATAGACATAGTCATTTATGCTCAGGAGTCCTGTGAAAGTACAAACTGAAAGATATAGTTTTTATACATGGGACCTAGTACAGACCTCTGTAGGCCCTGTACATATTGCTTCAGTCTATGTGAGTTTTTTCAAAAGAAAAAGAGATAGGATGTTTTGAAGCAAGCTACAAGATGCTAGAGAATTAAAAAATAAGATTTGGGAAGCCAGGAGGTGGTGGTGTACACCTTTAATTCCAGTATTTGAGTTTGAAGTCAGCCTAATAGCCTACAAAGCAAATTCCAGGACAGGTAGGTGTGTTATACAGATAAACCCTGTCTCAAAGAAGAAAGAAAGAAAGAAAGAAAGAAAGAGAGAGAGAGAGAGAGAGAGAGAGAGAGAGAGAGAGAGAGAGAGAAGGAAGGAAGGAAGGAAGGAAGGAAGGAAGGAAGGAAGGAAGGAAGGAAGGAAGGAAGGAAGGAAAGAGAAGTTAAAAATAAGATTTGGGTTGAAAGTTTAAGAGAACTTAAAGATTCAGTATGTGAGGTACAGTAAGACATCAAAGCTGTCAACGCATATAAGAAGACCTCAGAGCAGCAGAACTGAAAGAATTGAGGTAACTAACAGCAAGAAAAAAGTTTGGCAAGTCAAGCATCACTCTATTAGAGCCTTAAATCATCCTAAATTAATGATGCCTTCAAATGAAGAACTTCAACCCATTATTTATATTTGATAACTTCTAAAATAGTTCAGGTCTCACCATGACAACCCAATGAACAAAGATGGACTAATCCGAGGATGTGTATTAAATGTCTTTTGTCCATCTTTGTGAATAGTGGGTAACTCATCAGAAAGTATTATAAAAGATGACCTGAAAGCCAAGGGATTCAGGACTTTCTCAACTCTGTCATCACATTGCCTGGTCTAGGGATACAGACTTTATACCTTATCAGACAGATAGTATTGGAAAAGATAAAGTCTCCTGTGATGATTGTAAAAACCGAGTCCTAGTTCCAGTGAGCATTAAATGGAGACTTGCTCAAAGAAGCAATTAAAAAAAAAAAAAAACACTGAGACTACTTTTACTTGTACTGTCCACAGTCAAATTTGCTGACTGGAACAGGAATCTCTATTTTCTTTATTATTTTATTCTTTCTTTAAAAGACATTACAAACTGCTGTTTAAATATTAAAAGCTGTATTTTATAGCTCTTTAAATTTTATATATTGGTACGTTCCTATATTTTACTTCAGTGAATACGTATCAATTTATGAGGAAGATGTCTTTAAACTCATTTTTTAAAATCTGAGTAATTCACAGTAGAACTTGAAATAGAAGTTTTGAGAAGCTATGCTTTCTATGAGGCCTTGGAAATAAAAAGAAAAAAGAAGCAATAATGTATGGGAATGAGGAAAGTGACCAAGTTTTTGCAAGAATTTGGTTATACAAACATAATTTGATATTCAATTAGCTAACTGATCATGATGTCAGTGGGATCATGTTGCACTAAGTTCTTAGAGATATCATGTGTAATATACCTTTTAAAATATGGGGCTTTCTCCAAATTGTCTGCTTACTTCTGGAGTTTCACATTTTATTATGTGTTCCCAAAGGATCTTGTCATGAGTATGTCTTGAGTTTGTAATAGACTTTTACATAGAGATTCATGTATAGTGAGTTAAGGGCATATTTATTATATACTATAGCAGGTGACCTCCAACAGCCTCTAGTTCTCTGTTACATGACCAAAATGTCTTTGAAATTTACACCAGTTAACCATGTGGATTGATTGCCAATCTCTCCTCTCTACAAAAGTGAAAGATTTCCCCAATTCTACTCTAGTGAGTCTTATGCTAAATAATTTCTTCTTTAAAAAATATTCTTGTGTTCAGCAGGAGAATAATTTTAACTAATATCATACTAAAAGTGAATTATTTCAAAAAGGTGGAAAATGTCTGAGTGAGTGTTCACACTGATAGCTGACAGCAACAAGGAAAGTCATGTTAGTCCGAATTGCTGTCAAGGACAACAGAGTTCATGTTTGCTCAACTTAACCTTAAGCGGATGTGACCCACATGTTCTTGAGGAGTCTCACTCTTCCCAATGGAATGTGCTTTCCCAACTATCCTCACCACAGTCCTGAAGCCACAAAACAGTCCCTCACCAGTTAAGAATTATGGATAATAAAAAAGGTTATTTATTTGAGGGGGGAAACTTACAAATCGCCATCCCAAACATAGTCCTCTCATTGCAAACAGGAAACAGAGAGTCTAGCAGCAGGAACGGAGCCGGAAGAGAGAGAGAGAGAGAGAGAGAGAGAGAGAGAGAGAGAGAGAGAGAGAGAGAGAGAGAGAGAGAGCCCGTTTCCTGCTGTTTTTTTAAAGTATAAGAGACCATGTCTCAGTGGGCTGGTATCTTAAAGGTTATTGGCTGAAGTTGTGGAAGGAGCTCCCACAGCAAGTGTGAAAGATTAGCTTTCAACACCAATGGACCACAAGTTTCCAAAGTTAGGGATCCAAGAAGGCACTCCTATTTTTGTCATTAAAATTGTTTTGTCCTTCCTGATTTTCCTTTTTATTATACCTTCTCTGTGTGTCTTTTTAGGTTTCCTGTTTTTCTTTTAATTCTTATCTTGATCTTATTTATTTATGCACTTTACTTTGCAGTATAATCAGACAGTTTGAATTTCTTCTTATTTTCTCTAAGTGTATATCTGGCTTCTAGGAGACCATTTGTAGTGTCATGCTCTCAATAATTCATGATCTCTGCAATTGTACAAATTAACAAACTAGTGTGAGGATCTAGAGTTCAGAAAGAAAGCATTGTGGGTAGCACCCTGTTCTATACACTCTAAGTCCACAAAGCCTACTTGTGTCCACAAACCCTCCCTGTGCCAAAACCCTTCTTTTTTGATCATATTTCCTTACTTCTGATAGAAACTCATAAACTATAGGGACAAAAGAAAATATAAGCTCAACTTTACCTTGATAATCATGAGGATATACCAACTTTAAGACTAGTTTTTGGTCAGCAACTGACTTATTACAAATGACCTAATTTTATTTTTTATTTAACTATAAAGTTATACAATGAGAAGGAGCATGTAAAAAAACCCCTTCAAGTGGGAAAGGGCTTGTTATCAGAAATTAGAATAAATTAAGGTTTCAAAATGTTTTGCTTTTCTAATTTCTTTCTAAATTATAAAAAATATTAATTTTCCAGTGGAAAACTGATTATTTTAAAACTTATGTTAGGTACCCTGTACCTTATTTGTCAATGAAAAATATCTTGAAATATTTTTTGTACAATTACTAAAATTTGCTTAAGAGTATCTGTTCTCAGAAGTCTTTTAGGGTTGTGCCTATGCATAAATTGATTATGTGCTTAGATGTAAAACATGCATCAATTGTGATCATAAAATTTCTCTTAGTGTTGTGTCCTATACAATACCCTTCCTACTTAGTTAACATGAAATAGGACAGTATAAAGATTT
Source organism: Microtus pennsylvanicus (assembly GCF_037038515.1). Taxonomy (NCBI): domain Eukaryota; kingdom Metazoa; phylum Chordata; class Mammalia; order Rodentia; family Cricetidae; genus Microtus; species Microtus pennsylvanicus. The sequence goes on from NC_134587.1 coordinate 37,369,574, forward strand.
TAGTAGAGTAACACTCTTTTTTCTTTGTGTCACTTTTCCTTTGAAAGAAATAATTGGTTCTAGCCATCTTCTCTGGACATCCTGCTATCCACTGTGTTATAAGTACACAAAGGAATTCCACTCTCAACAGAATTTTGATTCTGACTATCTGACTAAGAGGTTCCCTGAAATTACCTCACATGGGACACACTGAGGTGGATGCATATTTTTTCCTTTTCCAAGATATAAATAGCCTCATAGCATTTACAAGTTCTTCTGGATCACACGTCAGTATATGATAATGAAATGTCTCATCGTTAATCTCCTAGATAACTTTAGAGTTGACTGATCATCAGAAAGATAAGATATATGGTTACAGGGTGTCAAATTTTAGTGCCAGATGCTAAGTAGCAAGTATTGGAGAAAGACTTGAGCTTGAGCTAGACCACTGATGACTAATGACTTAGCAACACCTGCCTGTATAAGGGAATCTCTATCTTTTACATGGTGAATCACAGAGTGTTTCCAGGCTTTCAAACATATGATAGATATGATATCCACACAATTTTTACATCCTAGCCTGCATTCTTTGCCTTAAACATCTCTTTCCTTTTGTTCTTCCTGAAATGTGTTCTAAAATATAGATCGTGATCACATCTATCCTGAATATTGAGTCATTAAAGGAATCTATTAAAACTTCTCAGGTTTTCTTGGAATCCACGATGTTTTTACTTGACAGAAATAAATGTTCACAGCTATGGTACCTGCTGTGTATCTACTATCTGAAGTGGACACACATTCTGTGCTCCACACTAATTCTGAGCAGTGGGGGGTAGACTTGAATTTCTGTGCTCACACCAACCGGGAACAGAAAAAAAAGAAAAAAATTGTTCATGTGTAAAGGAAACCACATATTCTGTGAGACAAAATGTTATGCAATATCAATTATTGCTTTAATTGTAAGAAACTTTATAGTTTCACACTGACTATAAATACCTGTAAGATGAAACTATTAGCTGGGAGAAAATTTCCATTCTACTATAAATCCTCTAGCCTCTACAAAGATTCATCCATATGCTTTGATACATTAAATAGAGCAAACAACTACTGTTATACACTACAATATCACAGTATCACCTTCTATTGTGGACAGTAGTAATGAGTCTCTCATTGTCTAAATACTTGGCAGGGCAACTTGAAGAAGAGATAAGAAGAAAGACACATAGAAAAAACAAGAAATGAGTGAAGACAGGCAGTCTAAGCCTATTTTGGCTCATCGTTTGGGAAGCATTGGGATATAAGGAAGCATAATAACATGGAACCTGCAGTCAGAAAGCATAGAATGAGAAACTCTCATAGCCATCTCTCTTTCCTCACTTTATTTCTTCACTCAGTCTGTAACCCTATCTATGAGTTGATGCTGCCCACTTTCTGTTTAAGTCATGTCTCTAGTTAAATCTCTAAAAATATCCATAGAGACATGTGTGGTATATTCTTTGGGTGATTCTCAACCCACTAATTTGCAGCAAAAATTAACCTTTTCATTATCTTTAATCTCAGGGTCTTAAATCCCTTCAGGTTTTTCTTCCCTTATATTTGTCTTTTCATTTACCAGTTCTAATCATTTCTCCTGGTAAGTGATAGATGTATAAAGAAATAGATATGAAGATGACCAACAATCATCCTTCAGGAGCTGTTTCATTTAAAGCTGCTCCCTTGAGATTCATAGCACAAATTATTTAGCAAAAAAAAATCCAACAAAACAACAAAAACTTTTTACACGTGATTCCTTACAATGCAAAAGGTATTTGTCTAGTATGTTTAAAATTCACATAATTCCCAAAAGAATTTATGAAGAAGGAACTGTTCTTAGTCTATTTAACAGATTAAGCTAATAAGTACAGAAAATGCATGCAACACAAACAAGCATATACAGCCAGGAAGTACAGAGATATAACTCTAAAGAGAAGATGTCTATCATTCTGACTAAGCAAGATAATGATTTTCCTTGAGTTAGACCCTTGGGAGATGAACTGACCTTGACATTAAGCATAAAATGTTGTGTTGGTTATTTATTATTTTGTACAATAAATTCGGTCATTTACAGACCATAAATTTACAGATCAATCATAATTAACTGAGGAACTCGGTTGTATGGAGAAAGTATAAGAGAACTGCTCAAAAAAAGATGAAGGAAATTATTAAACAACCTTTCAAAAATATAGAAAGTGCATGGGAAAAATCAAAAAACTTATACAGAAGGCTTCATTGGAGACAGTTGATTATGCAAAAAGGGCAACACCAGAAAGAAGGCTTACTGCAGAGAAGATCAACCTGACTGTAGAAGGAAGGACGCTACAGAGCGAATGAAGAGGCAATCCACAGGCAGCAAAACACCACAGCTACCTGTGTGGGGAGATCAAAAGAAGAGCGACAGAACTCAGGAACAATCGCAGTGGGTTTTTGATCCTACTGCACGTACTGGCTTTGGGGGAACCTAGGCAGTTTGGATGCTCACCTTTGGAGACCTGGATAGAGGTGGGCGGTCCTTGGGCTTCCCACAGGTCAGGGAACCCTGATTGCTCTTTGAGCAGATGAGAGAGGGTGACTTGATCGGGGGGAGGGGGAGAGGGAGGGAAATGGGAGGCGGTTGAGGGGAGGAGGCAGAAATCCTTAATAAATAAATAAATAAATAAATTAATTAATTAATTAAAAAGAAGAGCGACAGAGAACTGAATTTACAAGGCATATGCAAAGAGATTGAAGAAACTAGACACCATAATAAAACACATCTTGTCTAGGAAGCTATCAGACAGATACCTACCAAATATGCTCCTCAGATACAAGTGATTAAAGATGGGCAAGGTCATTTATTAACAGAACCAGGGGAACTAAAGCAGAGATGCAGACAATACTTTGACAACCTATATCATGATCTTAATATTGTCAACATAGACTACAAGAAGAAACACTTTGGCAGCCACTCAAACAAAAGAGATGATGAGGAAATTTTAAATATTGACAGGAGGAAGATAGAGGAAGCTATCAAGAGAGAAAGATGCAGAAAGACTCCAGGAGTGAACAACATCATGGTGGAGGAGCTGGAAGCAGCTACAAAAGACTCAAGGACCAATACACTTTTTAAACTCTTCAAAGAGATATGGGAACATGAAGTAATGTCCATGGAATAGAAGCACTCAGTCATAATTTTCATAACCAAGAAGAAAGATATGCTAACTGCTCAAATTTCAAGGTTGTAAGTATGTTGTGCCAAAGCAGTAAGATCTTCTCCTCCATTATCCTGCAAGTGATCAAGGACAGAACAGAGGAAATCCTAGAAGAGGCCCAGTGTTTAATTCAGAGCTAACAGGAACTCAAATAACCAGATCTTTACTTTGAGGCAACTGGGAAAAAATACAAAGAATTTTGAAAAGATGTATGTGTCTGTTACATCAACTTCAGGAAGACATTTGATAGGATTTGGAGGAAAGGGCTTTGGGAAAAAATGAGGTTCTGCAGGTACCCAGAGAAAATCATAAGAATACTAGATAATGCCTATAAAGATACCTTTGCATCAGCCAAAGTCTGTGGAGAACTAAGTGATCGGTTTAAAAATATCATAGGAGTGTTGCAGAGATGCATCCTCTCACCACTGCTCTTTAATATATTCCTGGAATTAGTAATAGCAACAACCCCGAAGAATAAGGAGAAAGAAGTACAGATAGGTGGTATGTAAATAAATAACTTGTGTTTCACTAATGATGCATCACTACTTGCGGAAAGTCCAAAAGAGCTGCAGGCCATGGTAAAAAACAAAAAAAGTCCTAGAAGCAAGTGAAAACCTTGGTATGAAAGTAAACATCCAGAAGACTGAGATACAACACATGGGAAAGGCACACAAGGATTTAAACACTGTAATGAAAAATCAGAACCTCAAGCACACAGTTAACTTTGTCTACCTGGGAGGAAACTCAAAGGAGGGAACTGTTTCAGATGTCAAGAGGCAGACAGGGACAGTGAGGTCTGCATTCCAAGCACTAGGAAAGGTTTGATCGACAAGAGACATAATATCAACAAAATTACAAGTATATGAGACACTTATCTTGAACTACCTTCTTTACAACTCTGAAACCTGGACAATGAAATCCTCCTCAGAACAGCGGCTGAATGTGTTTGAAATGTCAAGTCTCAGGAAAATTCTAGTCATCACATGAAGAGAAAGGCTGTGCAACAATGACGTTAAGAAGCATCTCCATCTACAGAAGGAAGTACACTATAGGATACAGCAACAGCAATTGAAATACTTCAGCTATGTTATGAGAATAAATGACATCAGATACCCAATGATAACCCTGCTTAGAGGAGGGCACAGGATAAATCAAAAAGAAGACCCAAAGAACGCTGTATAGACACCATAAAGGAAGACTGTGGAACCTTAGGTATTGAGGACTAGCATTCAGGACTGCCCAGGATAGGAACAATGGAAAAATCACCATAAACAGGCTGCCCATACATGCTTAAGCATTGCTGGGGCATAAATGATGATGATGAAAATAAATTCACACAAATAAACCTAAAATGAAAGAAGTCATGGTAAAAAGAAGAAGCATTAAAAGAGCCATTCAAAGGTAGTGGCACACATCTCTAATCCCAGCACTTGGGAGGTAGAGGCAAGTGGATCTCTGTGAGTTCAAGGCCAGCCTGGTCTTTATAATATGTTTGAGAATAGCCTGAACTGCATAGTGAGATGCTATCTCTAAAACATAACAAAACAAAGCAAAAAAATGAGTCAAAGAAACCAAAAAGAGACACATTCTCTAAGCAGTTTCATGGGCTACTGAAGCTTCTGAATGTTGTAATGAAACTCTGTAAGGCACTGGGTATCTGACATTCTCCCTGGGTATCGGTTAAAACATGGATTGGGTTTAGCAATGAGTTTAATGTGCAGGAAATGGCAGGTGACAGAGTTTAGACCACCAGTTCAAGCAAAATAGACATTGATAGTTTCTCTATCAAAAAACTTTCCACTATATAGTATTGTACTTACAATCTGGAAATAACTTTTTTCCAATCTTTTTCTTCCTCTTCTCTTTCAGGCCTAAGAATGGTAACTCCGTTATTTTGCAACCTGAGGAATAATTCACGATCTCATATGAATTACCTTTAACTCCTTTCACACTTTTGAAAAGCCTCTGCATTTACAAATCTTCAAATCCCCGATGTAAAATAATCATTTTTGTCCTTCTAGGATTTCAGTTGGTGCACATAATCTGAAATATTAAATAATCCAGCTATTTTATAATATTCTACTTACTTTATTTCAAGCCTGTGCTTATTCAAGACTAAATATTGCTTCAATTCCTCACATCATGTTCTTTTAAATCATTCAATAAATTCTGTTATGTTTCATTCTACTCAGGGCATTTCTTTGCTTCTTCACCAGAGAAAAGAAAATGATTATTCAATTGCTTATTTAAAGCATTTTTTTCAATCAAGCTATGACTATTTGTTTTAGTATGAATATCAACTCATTTATTATATAAACACTTAAAATTACTTATTTACTCATTCATTTGTTATTTGCATAGTCAACATTTATTTTCATTGAGCACATTTAAATACATGTTTTCTATGTATCAACCATTCCTCAAAGCTTTTATGGTTACAGAAGCAGTTAAAACAATTTTGGTATATTTGTAGGAAGGAAAGTTGTAAAAAAAAAAAATGGTTCTTTTGCCCTAGAAAAGACAATGCAACTCTAGAGGTCAGAGCCTACATTCACACACGCAATCTGTTGTGGTCTATGTACATATCTAATTTTTCCCCTCAACACTCATTGATATGTTAAACACTATGAAGCAACTTCAACCACATCCAGCAATGTCCATGTCTGTACTCTTCTGGACCTTCAGGATTTAGGTTTCATGTACAAAAATGAACATAATTTTCAAATAAAGATCTCCAACTTTCAAAAATTATGTGATAAATTATAAATGATTCTTAAATGACTTTGCTTATTACATAAAGGTATCATTTGATTACCAATAATTTATCCTTTATAATTAGTGACAAACATTAGAATCACATTTAAATTTTAAGAAGGATATTGTCCATGCAATAGCTAAGGTAGAAACAGGTTATTACCCAGTTATGTTTGTCCTTAATGTTATAGATGTTTTATACACTTTGCTAAGATCGCTGATTGTATGTCTGATTTTGACTGTGATGTCTTCTGGCTCTCCTTTGGAAGGTTGGTTCTAATAGTTGATCTATGAGAGGTATCAAAAGCAAGTTGAAATTTCTATTGAGGTATGTTTTTATTCTTTTTCTATTACTGAAATTGTGATTAAGGATTTGAATAGATACTTCTATAATAAGTTCTCTTATACAAAAGAGCACTTAGCCTTTTTAATGCACAAGATAAACAGAAAATTAAGAAAAATTGCCTGCCATAGTGGAAGGCACCCACATTCCATAGCTGGTGGATTGAATGTAATTCCTGGTCAGAAGCACTATCAGCTGGGCCACAAGCTTTAGGTTTGGTTTTCACAGACTGAGTTGCAGGTGGACCCAGCCACCAAAGCTACATGAAGGTCCTAACTGTGTTGCTTAGAAGTTTTTTGCTCAAGCAGACAAAATAGGCTAGAGATGTGCTTTAAAGACAGATCCAGACAGAAAAAATTCCCAAAACAGTTTACAGTCTGTTTAACAATGTAAAGAGGTTTAAGAAAGAAAGAAAAAAAAAAGATTGGTATAGATTTTTCTATATTGATACAATTTCAAATTATGTTTGCTATATTAAATATGTTCCTGTTTATGCTGACAATATTTGTACACCTAGTAAAATTATGTTGTCAGATTGTATGCATTTACTTTTCTACATGTGTTTGACAGTTTGAATATTGATACAATTTTAGGATGTATTTATCACATTGCATTATATATTTCTCTATCTTTAAAAGGCAATGTTCACAAGGAAGACAGAGTTTCTGAGTTATGGAAGATAAAGCCCCAGGTTTATGCCTGTGAAGTTAACTAGGAAGTTATTGGCAAATAAATATAAATCTAAGAGGGATAGGGAAGGACAGCCCTTGTCTCATGGAAACTGGGCCAGAGGTCAGACTCAGGGCCTGCCACAAGTTGAATGTTCATCTGATAATAACTCAGACTTATCCCCAAGGCCAAATACCATCCATAGTGTTTAAGATTCTTAGTTATCAAGACTTTCCAGGGCAACCTTAGGCAATGCTGGAGCTGACTTCATTGCAACCTGCAGATTCATATCAACACCAAAAAATTGGGACCAGGCTATACCTGCTGGTATATTTGTACCTTTGTCGCAAGGAATAGGCAGAAGTTGTGAATATGAAAGGTCTACAGCTTTTTTTCAGGAGTTAGAGATTGGGATTATATTGAGGAGATTAAAGACATCAAATCTGTTTCTACTAGAATCCACAGTATCAAAACAGGACAACATATTGTTCAACTGTCGTCGATTCCAGTGTCAGTGTTGAATCCAGTAAAGTGTGCTCAGAAATGGGGAAAAGAATGTTTTGGGTCCTCAGATGTGTAAGGATGGAACCAGTTTCTAAAGAGCAGCCCCCTTTTCCTTTATGGATAAATGGTAAGAAATTTGAAGAATTGATAGATACTGGCAATGATATTTTGATGTTTTTTTCCTATTGTGATCTAGACCCAGCCATTGGTCTCTTCAAAACACCCCAGTGGAGCCTAAAGAGTAGAAGTTTTCCGTGGGCCTCAATAGAGGTCAAAAATTTCTTAATCAGAAAATTGATGATGGTCAATAAATTCCATCCAACCTTATGTGATGCAAGAGTTGGCAGTTAATTTGTGAGGAATAGATGCCCTTCAAAACTTGGGTATGTATCTCTTTGTCCTCAATACCGATGATGATACTGCCACAACATGGATTCCTGGAAAGGGAATAACATCAACTTTTATGCCCCACTCCAAAATATAATAAACAAAGTTTGGGATTTCCTAGATGCTACTGAAAAAATATCATTTGATCCAATAACCTGAATTTCTGAAGATCTCATCTGGATGGATTGGTGGCCCCTTACTAAAAAAGGTAGTAGTCACCTAAATGTTATTCCTAGAACAGCTGGAAAATGGGTATATAGAAGAACCTAGCAGTCCATGAAATTTCCCTATTTTGTGATTAAGAAAAGGTTATGAATATTGCATCTGTTGCAATATCTGCAACAAGTAAATGCCACCATGAAAAGAATGAGACCTCTCCAACCAGTCTTTTCATCATCTATTACTACTCCTAAAGGGGACCTATTATAGTGACAGATTTAAAGAACTGTTTCAATACTATATTTTGAATCTCTCTAAAGAATCTAAAAGACTTGCTTTCTGTGAAACTTCTCTTAGCGTATCCAAACCAATGAAAACATACCATTGGAAATTGTTGCCTCAGGTAATGTCAAATAACCTAACATTGTGTCCAAAATTAGTTACTATCATTTTACAGAGTTAGAGAGCTGTTTCCTCTCACTTTTATCATTCATTATGTGGATGATACTTTGATTTCTGCTCATAATAATAGAATGCTGGAAGACTTGTTTGTTGAAAGAAAAGATGAGTTAACCTATTATGGATTGCTTATAACTCCTGAGAGAATTCAATGTACTTCCTCAATCTTATATTTATGGAAATTGATAAAGTCCTCAACAATCATTCTTCAAAGGGTGGAAATTAGATAGAATGAGTTAAAAACTCTAGATGATTTTTAAAAACTGCTAGGGTATATATAAATTGGACTAGATCTATGTTACAAATTTCAACACTACAACTGTAGTCTTTATTGGATATCCTTAAAGGGAACCCTGCTCCTTCGTCTCTTACAGCATGATGAAAGCCTGCATGTATAGCAGTATAGCTGGTGGAAAAGGTGCCTAGAAATGCCCACTTTCAGCATATTTCCAGTACCTATGCTGTTCCTGCATTGTTAGTTATCACTTCTTTCAACATCCCCATGGATTACTCTAGGATGAGGGCCCAATAGAAAGAATACATCTGTCAGTCCATAAAAGGTTATCTTTCCATACTGGTTTATAATTTCTGAGTTGGTAATTGTAGGCAAGTCTCATACAAAGCAATTATTTGGATAAAAATCAGTAAAACTTTGTACTCCTTGTGATAAAAATTTTGAAAATTTGGTTAGATTTTCCTGTGTAGCCCTATCAAAATGACAATAATTTTATTTCTAGTAAGCTTATTGATTTTGCATCAAAGCATATTATTTTATTCTCTAAAAGTACCAGGCTTCAGCTGGTACTTTCTACACAAGGAATATATGTAGATATTTCAAAGTTGGTTGAAGTCTCTTGGTTTCTAGAGATGCTTCACTGATATGCACTTGCCTAATGGCTTCTGCACAACACATGGAATTATGCATCGTTTACATTGTCTTACAACATTACCCTCAACCCCTAAATGTGTATTCTGATTCACAATGTGTAGTGCTAGCAATGCAGCATTTAGAAACAGTGTGACTCACTTCAGCAGGCAACTTTATTTATGATTTATTACAATTAATTCAACAGGAATTGCATGCATGGGAAAAAAACAGTTTATTTTGGTCGTATTAGGTCATATTCTCATCTTCCAGGACCTTTGCATAAGGGAAATGCAAAAGCAGATTCCATTTTAATACTGTCTCTTTTTCTAGGAACTATCAGCTTAAAGAAAGCATGAGAATATCATGCATGTTTTAATCAAACTGCTTCAACATTAAAAAATATTTTTCACTAACTGGAGAGCAGGCACTTAAGGAGTGCCTTCATGTGTAAAAGTTATTAGTGCTCCTCTTTCATCGTATGCCCTAAATTCCCAAGGATTATTTCCAAATTTTATTTGACACATGGATTTTACTCATGTCCATAGTTTGGGGAAGGTAAAATATGTTAGCCTCAATGTGGACACCTATTTATTGCTCCTTTTGGAGGTTTCCCTCAGGAGAAGCAATTAATGATATTACTGTTTTCTTTTTTTGAAAAAAACATTTTTAGGCCACTTTAAAATATTAAAAAGCTGACAATGCTCCTGCATACTCTGTAAAGTCTTTTAAGAAATTCTGTCAATACTATGCTGTAACCTACATCACAGACATTCCATATAATCATCAGGTCAATCTTTTGTGGAAAGAGTTAGTCCATGACTTAGACATTATTTAGAAATAAAGGAGAGAGGATGGGTAGTATGGCTACTCCTCACACTATAGTATCTTTTATTTCATATGCTTTAAAGTTTGAAGATTTGGGAAAGGACAGGGTCACTCCTGCTGAACATCTTTGGTACCCTCTGAAACAATTCAGGGTCACAGTTCAGTGAGAAAACCTAGATAAGTAATTCACTGGAACAGGAGCAATGCTGTGTTCTTCTTCAAGGTGTGAAAAGCCAATATGGATACCTGAAAGACAACTTAACCTGCGGATGATGAACAAAAAGTTTCCAACACATCTTCAGAGGCTATCTCTAAGGAAATTACAGGCAACAGTTATCAAACAGTTATCAAACCAAGATGAACAGCATCTCTCTACCAACAATGACTCAGATGAAGAAACAAGCAATTGAGTGAAAAGAGCTGAGGAATAATGTGACTGCAGAATTACGGGTCCTCATTATGCTGTCTTTTCTATGTACATCCATCACTGCTGAAGCATATTGGGCTTATGTCCTGATCCTCCTGAGCTTCACTTGATTAACTGGGAAGAAAATACCATTCATGTTTATATCAGTGACTCTGAGATCATGGGTACCCACACTGCTAATCATTCCCCAGGCCAAGATAGTTAATTTTGTGGGTTGGGTTGTGGGAATGCCTGTTTGTTTTACGTCAATTAAGGAATATGTTTGAGTTTGGGGTCCCAAATTCATAAAATAGATACTCATCATGATCAGTCTGCAGTTAGGACCTGGTTGGATCAAATGGAAAAGATATTCTTCGCACATAATATTTTCACAGAACAAAATGCTACTGTAAAAGCCCCAATATGTCAATAAAAGTCTTAAAATATTTGCCTATATTTTCCATCCTGAGAAACTTCTGTTTTTACTAAAGCAATTTATCATGAGATACTCTGAGCTTGTATACTATTTTATACTTGTCTATTTCTTACTTGCAAGTCTTCAATGATGAAAATACAAACTTTAAACTCATGTAGTATTTACTCAAGGAGCTTTGTCTGATCCTGATGGACATGGATAGAAAATGTTTTGAAAATTAATTGCTGCTCCCCACCATGTTTGTCTTGTTTATGGAGCATACAAAGTCACCAATCACATTCTGCCAGATTATATATTAAAAAAAAAACCTTAGTGAAGTATGCGAGACGCTGTGTACCATCCCAGTGCTTATTATTATTTGAGTAATTGCCTTGAGAAAGCTGACCCACATTATGTTATGTTTCTACCTAAACAGCACTTCTATGTTAAGTACCTCTATGTTGAGGTACCCGAGGCTTGATATGATGAATTTGGTATTTATATTTTACAGTAATTTTCTGAGTAAATACATGTAGTTTTATTTCATTTGTAGTTTGATAAATGAAGCTTGCCTGGAGGTCTAAGAATAAAACAGCCCAATGGCCAGCCTTACAGCCCAGGCAGTGGTAATGACACCTTTAATCCCAGTAGCCACACTAGTGTGCCATAGAAACTGGGAGGTTGGAACCTTTAATCCCAGTGGTGCAAGCCTTTAATCCTAGCCCTAGAGAGGAATATAAAATGAAAGGACTCCGTGACCCCTATTTATGGCTAGAAACCAATTATGAGTGAGTACATCCCATGTTCATCTTTTTGGGTCTGGGATACCTCACTCAGGATAGTGTTTTCTATTTCCATCCATTTGCATGCAAAATTCGAGAAGTCATTGTTTTTTACCGCAGCGTAGTACTCTAATGTGTATATATTCCATACTTTCTTCATCCATTCTTCTATTGAAGGGCATCTAGGTTGTTTCCAGGTTCTGGCTATTACAAATAATACTGCTATGAACATAGTTGAACAAATGCTTTTGACATATGATAGAGCATCTCTTGGGTAAATTCCCAAGAGTGGTATTGCTGGGTCGAGGGGTAGGTTGATCCCGAATTTCCTGAGAAACCGAAACACTGACTTCCACAGTGGTTGCACAAGATTGCATTCCCACCAGCAATGGATGAGTGTACCCCTTCCTCCACAGCCTCTCCAGCAAAGGCTATCCTTGGTGTTTTTGACTTTAGCCATTCTGACAGGTGTAAGATGATATCTCAAAGTTGTTTTGATTTGCATTTCCCTGATTGCCAAGGAGATTGAGCACGACCTTAAGTGTCTTTTGGCCATTTGAACTTCTTCTGTTGAGAATTCTCTGTTCAGTTCAGTGCCCCATTTTTTAATTGGGTTAATTAGCCTTTTAAAGTCTAGTTTCTTGAGTTCTCTATATATTTTGGAGATCAGACCTTTGTCTGTTGTGGGGTTGGTGAAGAACCTCTCCCAGTCAGTAGGTTGCCTTTGTGTCTTAGTGACAGTGTCCTTTGCTTTACAGAAGCTTCTCAGTTTTAGTAGGTCCCATTTATTCAATGTTGCCCTTAATGTCCGTGCTTCTGAGGTTATCTACAATAGGCGAATCTAAAGAAGCTAAGTAAGAAGGTGAACCCAAGGAAAAACATATAGTTATCCTCTTGGATAAGGGAAGTAGACAAAATTCCCGGGGAGAAAAGTGGGATGTTGGGGATGGGGTGGGATGGGGGTAAGGGGGGATGGGGAGAGAAAAGGTAGAAGGAAAGGAGGGGGGACTTGGGGAAACAGGAGGATCGGGATAAAGGAAGGTTGGATAGGGGAGCACGGAACCCCATTTCTTAGTTAAAGGACCCACTTTAGGATGGGCAGGAGACTTGACCCTAGAGGGGCTCCCAGGTGCCCAAGCTGAGGCCCCCAGTTAGTTTCTTGGGCAGCTGAGGATAGGGAACCTGAAGTGACCCTATCCTAGAGCAATACTGACGAATATCATGCATATCATCCTAGAACTTTCATCCGGCGATGGATGGAGATAGAGACAGAGACCCACACTGGAACACTGGATAGAGCTCCCAAGGTCCCAAGGAGGAGCAGAAGGAGGGAGAACATGAGCAAAGAAGTCGGGACCGCGAGGGGTGCACCCACCCACTGAGACAGTGGAGCTGATCTACTGGGAGCTCACCAAGGCCAGCTGGACTGTTACCAAAAAAATCATGGGATAAAACTGGACTCTCTGAACATGACGAACAATGAGGGCTGATGAGACGCCAAGGACAATGGCACGCGGTTTTGATCCAATGCAATGTACTGGCTTGGTGGGAGCCTAGCCAGTTTGGATGTTCACCTTCCTAGATATGGACGGAGGGGGGAGGACCTAGGACTTACCACAGGGCAGGGAACCCTGACTGCTCTTTGGACTGGAGAGGGAGGGGGAGAAAAGTGGGGGGAAAGGGAGAGGGGTGGGAGGAGGGGGAGAAGAATGGGAGGAGGGGGAGGGATATGGGAGGCTGGGAGGAGGTGGAAATTTGTTTTTTTTTTCTTTCTTTTCTTTATTCTCCTTTTATCAATAAAAAAAGAAAAAAAAAGATCACACAAAAAAAAATAAATAAAAAATAAAATGAAAGGAGACAGCTCTCAGCACATTCTCCTTCTGAGATTCCTGGAGGCAGGATCTCCATTTCAGACTGAGGGAGATGTAAGAGCCAGTGACTGGCTAGTTTGCTTTTATGACCTTCAGGTTGAATCCCAATTTCTGTTTCTGGGTTTTTTTTATTAATCATGCTACAATGCATCCAAAAAGAAAAAAAGAAACTATGGGATTGATTCTACTAGAATTTACAGCAATTGCTATGCTCATAGCCTCTGCTATTACTAGTGCAATGGCTTCAGGCCAAGGGCTTAGATATGTTAATGATTTGTCTAATAATCTTTCATACACTTTGCAAGCACAACTAAAATTATATCAGGACGTTAAAACTTACTTTTGGTCATTATTTTTCTGTCCCTAATTTTACTTCTTAACTATCGTTCATAGGAATGTCTTTGGTAATTTTGTTATTGGTTATACCAAGAAACATTAGAGACTTGATATTGAGTGGCTATTCCATGTTTGCTTTGAAGATTGACTTGCATACACTGAAATTCAAAAGTAAAAAATAGGGAACTGCAGAGAATCAAGGAGTTGACCTGTTCTACCTGCCTTGAAAGGCTTGCATCATTGGTTTTTCAGGTTAGAGTCCATTGCTGCTGGGGCACTGTATGCCTTTCAGTTCTTGAGAAATCGAGGTATTCCCAAAGGCAGTGGAGCAGTCAGGCCAATTTTGTACCTCTGGTGTTCCCTAGAAGTCAGTGAAGCATACAGAAGTTTTACAGAACAGTAATTCTTAGACATTAATCTTGTACACCGTGGATAACCTGCAAACATCATTTAATCCTGCCAACCACGATTGTTTTCTTCCTGACAACTACCATTGTATTCCATTTCTAGTAAGGGTTTAAAAAGTCTGATTGCTTGCAATAAATTTGTCTCAGTCTCTTTTTCTGCGGCCCCTCTCCCCATTTCCTGAGTAACGTTCCCTCTGACCACAACCAGGTAACCCTGGCTCTGTAAATAAGCGCTAGTGCCTGTGGTGTATCATGTATCAAATAAAGATGGCTTGAGTCAGCAAATTTTGTATATATGTAGATATAACAAACAGAACAAAGAGCCTGGCCCATTCAGATTCTATTTTTCTTATTTTTCTAGAATTCATTATTAATGATGTTTTATGATATCCTTTCACTACTTACCAAAACAATATCTATGTTTTCCACACATTTGTCCAAACTTCATGGATTAAGGAAATGTTCTAAGAATATGAATTTAATAAACTCTATTTTGTTTCTGCATGTGTGAACTGTCTCCTTGATTTTGCATTGGGGTGGTTTGTTTTACCCACAACTTCTAGTCAACAAAAACTCATTTTGGAGGGTGTAGTAGATTATAAGTGAAACAAAAACAGAAAGGTAAAATATTGGCAGTATAAAGGCCTAAGTAGGTAGGGGCAAAAAGTGAGAAAGATCAATGGTTAAATAAAGGAATAACATGTAAAAAATGAATATACAGATACATTATCTTACAAAAAGTTAGAAAGTTTACTTGAAGCTGAGTATAAAATACATGTGGTAAAACAATGTGTTAAATGCTTAAACAGGAATGGGGGCAGAGGGTGGGGAGAATAGGTGTTTGTGAGTGGGTTTATTAAAACTAAGAATGTGTGAAAAAGCTTTATTGAAATTACTTAGTTGGTGGGTGGTAGCGGCATATACCTTAATCATAGCTTTCAGGAGGCAGAGGCAAGCAGATCTGTATGAGTCCAGAGTCAGCCTATTCTACAGAGTGAGTTCCAGGATGACTAGAGTCGTTACATAGAGAAATCCCGTCACAAAAAGTTAGCGAATTTCAAAATATATTTTTAAAAATATTTTAAATGGAATTATTTTACATAAGCAGATGATGCTACCACAAATTATTGGCCAGGGAGGTTCTAAATGTCTCCAAAACAACTCAGATTATGTCAACTGCTTTTGGCTTCCTATGATAACTATGTGGGAAAACAATGTTGCTGAAGACAGTAAACACTTTGGTTGCGTATAGACAGATCATTCCCAAATGATCTAGACAACTTCCTCCATGTTAGCAAGCCAAAAGTTGTGCCAAAAGTTGCTACTCAGGATGCTTCAGGAAAAAGCTTACCAAAAATGGTCTTACCAAGTGCTATATATTTATATGCTACAATCCCAAGCTATTAAGCAAGTTATGCTTACTGTTGTGAAATAACATGACTATTAAGAGGTAGTAAACCACTTTCTATTTGGATTTGAGGTTAGACTCTTAGAATCCACATGACGGAATGAATGCTTCACAATCAAATCTATCAAAAGTCATTATCTAGAGAGGTTATAGGTCCTAGGGTAGAACTTACTATTGTCATATTCCCTAATAATCATCTTGTCTAATTTTATCTATGGATATAAATAGACCAGGATTTCTCTCAATGTAGGTCAGAGAAAATTCTTTTTGCAGAGGGCAATAAGTAATGCAGAGAGGCATAACTGGTCAAAGTGCTGAGAATTCACTGAAAATTCCCCACTCAACCTTGGGAAACTTAGTCAAACAGCCCCTCCTAACCTCAAGGCTTAGGGAACATCTTAGGAAAAGAAGGTGGAAAGAACATAAAAACTGGAGGATGGGGACAGACTTCCAGAATTTGACCTTATATGGCTATAACACTCACAAACTCACAGTAGTGGTAGTTACCTGATGAACTAGCCCAAATTCCCATACAGATAGTAGAGAAACTCTCAAGTCCTAGCAATCAATTTCAGATGGGAGAAGGAGAACCATTACTCTTTAGAGAGGGGAATTTGGTAGAATTAGCGGGGATAGAACCACACCTCTGAGCATATAGGCAGTATTAATTGGACTAAGAGTTGTTTTGACATTTAAAGTACTTTTTATTAAATTAGCCCTTGACTTTAATAAATACTAAGACTAAAGAATTTGAAGCCCATGGAGCATGAGATATATTGAAATTATTCTCCAAATAGAAACTTATAGGGCTGTATAACTTCTTAGGAAATTAGTTGGTTCATTCATTAACTGTTGGAAAAATGCTTTATGAAAGAAATGTCTTTCAACAATTAAAAAATTAATTTAGAGAAAATAAAATGATGTCTCTGGCCAAATATTTTTAATTTTTCCCTTGTCTGCACCATGTCCTTTGCATATACTGTAGCTTTCAGTTTAGTACTTTTATGGAACTACTGAATGTGTAAATGGGTGGGTCTCTGACTCGGTGCCTTCTCTTGGGCCTCTTCTATTTTTCTGTTGGCTTGTCTTGTGCAACTCCAATATGATAGTTTTTGTTTTATTATATTATATTTCATTTTGCTATGTTAAAAACATATACAAACATGTGGTTATAGTTCAGCAAATTATTTTGTCAGCACTTAACAGAGTCACTTTATCTGCTAGAAAACCTGAACAGAATCTCAGAATCATGTATTTCTATGTAGTAACCTAACTACTACATGTGGTTGCTAATAGTAAGCTGGGTATGAATTATCAGGATGTAAGTGATATATGATGACCCCTTATTTCATTTTGGTATTTAGATGTGAGGCTGGCCAAGAATGTTGTAGCTTCTTCATTTCTTTCTGATAGCTCAGACTGGCTTCTCAAATATCATGTTCTTTCTTCCTAAATAAAGCACATCAATCAAAGAAGGATACATATTTCATTATTCTACTTACATGAGCTATCTAAACTAGCCAAACCCACATAGTCAAATTTGAAAAGTGGTTTTAGAAGATGAAGAAAGGGAAACTCAACAGGAATAAATTTCAGTTACTCAAGAACATATTTAGACAATGATATCCTACACACTACCCAGTTAGATGCTCCGATTCTTGATCTGACCTGTTCATCCATAACTATCTATCCTATTTCATTTTCCTAGAGAGATCAATCCCTCCAATCTATTCCTTACTCTATAACTATCTTCTGTGGTTATACTAGTAGCTTGGTTATTCAAGAATAAACAAATAGCATGCACATATAAGTGAATGCATAGCATATTTGGTTTTCTGGGTCTGGGTTACATCACTCGAGTGATTGTTTTCTAGCTTCATCCACTTACTTAAACATTTTATGATTTCATTTTTCACGCAGCCGAGTAATGTTCCATTGTGTAAATGTACCTACAATATTTTCTTTGCTTATTCATCCATTTACAGACTTCTAGGCTACTTTCATTTTCTACCTATTATGAACAGCGCAACAATGGACATGGTTGAACAAGTGTCTACAGTAGGACGAAGCATACTTTGATTATATGTCCAAGAGTGCTACAACTGTATCTAGTTGTAGTAATCCAAGTCCCAATCCTTCTGAGTAACTACCACATTGATTTTTACAGCAGCTGTATCAGTTTATATTTGTACCAATGAATAAGTGTTTCCCTTACTTCACATTCTTGCCTGCATGAGCTGTCAGTTGTTCTATTGATCTATTTGCATTTTTTTTTACAGTTAGCCAATCAGTTGGATCAGCAAGATTTTTTGATTTTTTTTTTCTGGCTTTGTCATCAAAAATTTGATGTGTAGACTTAGTCTGGGTTTTCCATTAGATTCTGTTGACCAGTGTGTCTATTTTTATTTTAATACCATGTTCTTGTTAGTACTTTAGTACAATCTGAAATTGGGGATGATGATAACTCCAGTATTTATTCTTTATGAATAATTTAGTTCTCCAATTATTTTTTATTGCTTTTATTGAGCTATACATTTTTCTTTGTTCCCCTCCCTGCCTCTCTGTAGGCCCATATTTTTATATGTTATGGCAGCCAGGCTAATGAGCCATAGTTTTCCACCTGAGTTGGTCATGTAACTTTTTAGACAGGCTGTTCGTAACCTAACAAAAGGTCAGGATGGTTTTTTTGTTTGTTTGTTTGTAATTTGGAGGATGTCTGAGAAGAAGTGCTAATTTAGCCTATGTGACAGAGCAAGCACACAGACCAGGGAGATGTGATAGCAAGCAAAGGTAGATGTGCACGTGACTAAAAGCCATTCACCTGGTTACCTAGGAAACAGAATGTTAATGATTTTTCTCCTCAGTTTATGTTTTGATATATAAGGCTGTTTGGAGAATAAAGCAAGAAAAATTATTCAGAATGTGAACTCAGGATTTCATGAGGAATCTCTGAAACTCTCACTCCCAATAAAGCCATGTGAGTTGTGTCTTTATTTCCTTGCCTCCACGTTGGTCCAAAGAGAGATACTTTATGTTTGGGTCAGCTATAATGGTGCTCAGACGTGAGGCTGATCTACAAATCCCAAAAACCAAAAAAAGTGACTAGACATAAAAAAACCCAAAAACATTAAATAAATATGTGAGTATTAAGCACTCAAAAATTAAAAAAATTAAATTAAAAAAATATAAAAAAGAGAGACAAAATTTAAATGGGAAGTAAAAATGTGTAAATAAGTTATATATAGGGGATAAAAAAGTATTCAGTTATAAACATTGGTAGCTAAAGAGAGTGAGAGTCAAACAAAACCAAAAATATTTAAAGTCTCTAAGTGTAATAGTCACAAAATTACAACTTTTATCGCTTGCTAAATGGGTTTTTTAAAAAAGTAAAAAAAAAAAACCACCTTAATTACCACTAAGATTGAGGTGCCATGTGCATACAGTAGCTGAAAAAAAAAGTTTTCTCAACATAACAGGGCTATTGCACACATAATTTGTAGTAATATGGAGCGGCAGGGCTGCGTCCCCAATACCCCAGCCGCCTGCCCGGCTAGCTTTACCCGAAATAATTACACAGACACTGTATTCTTTTAATCACTGCTTGGCCCTTAGCTCTAGCCCTTACTGGCTAATTCTGATATCCCAATCAACCCATCTCTAATAATCTGTGAGCACCGGTCTTACCGGGAAGATTCTAGCCTAAGTCCATCCTGGGTCGGAGCTGGGGCATGGCGTCTCTCTGAGGCATGTGCTCCCGAGAGGAGAGCTGTCGAGTCTGACCTCACTTCCTCTTCCTCCCAGCGTTCTGTTCTGTTTACTCCACCTACCTATGACCTAACCAATAAGATGGGCCAAAGCAGTTCCTTTATTAGCCAATGACCTTCCTCCATCAATAATTCATAGCAGTTGTGACTCAATGTACAATACCTGTGCAAGCTCAGAACAGATAAAGCCCAGAGTAACTTACTCACGAGGTCTCAGTCCTAGCTTAAAGGCAACTGAAGGTTACTGGAAAAGGGAAAGCCAATTTTCTTTGTATGTAGCCTATGGTGGACTGCCCGTGTTCCAGTATAGACCCACAATGTACATGATAGTAGCACAAAGTGGAATTGGAAGCTTAGAGAAGGGTTCTTGAAGTTGATGTGGGAAGGCAATAAGCAGAGGGAAGGAGGAACATAAGGAGTTGGAAGGGAGATGTGTACAATAGATTCACTCAAAACACATTAAGTTTTCAAATAAATTAACCAATTAAGTAAAAATAAATAATCAAAGTGGAAGTGGTAGGACCAGTGAGATGGCTCAGTGCTTAGCAGTACTTGCCGACAAATCTGATGATCAATTCCATCCTGTAGTTCACGCTGGGAATGGAGAGAACTGACTGGTACAGATTGTCATTTTGTCACTTCCTAATGTAACTAGTTGTACACACACACACATACACACACACAAATAAATAAATAGATAGATAGATAAATGTAACAGTAATAACAATAACAGAGTAGGAGGGACAAATCCCACGATTAACTATTTCATTCTTCCTTACAAATACGTCGTCTCCCCAAGATCAAGCCAAATGTGAATGGTAAGTTGCTTCATTTGCTGATTTGAAGCACTTTTCAAGCTGAATGTTTGCTTTCTTGCTACTGCATTTCTCTCAGAAGCTCCTAAGTGATTATTTTAGAATATTTTTATACATTGTCATGTGCCGCCACAACCTGCCTTCCATCCTGAGACAGAGAAGGGCATCTGTTTGAAGAAATGAACCGTGTGAGCACCATTTGAGTTCCACACATGTGGCCAGACCAAAAGAGTTCCGGCTCTCTTTATTTTTACATCAAAGGCAAACTTTTTTTCATACCAATGAACAAGTATTTTCCATCCTCCATCATCAACTTCTGGGAAAAAACAAATGTGTCAAATATGTTTTTTCCCAACTTTTACATCAAAACATCTTTAAACCAAAAACAATACTTATCGCTTTGATAGCTTGGCTGAATATTCAGCTGGGTACATCTTGTCCTTTCAAATCTAAAAGGTGATTGATATAGGTACACATTTTCAAGAACAACAATCTTGTTCAAAATGTATTTCCAGAAATAGGGATGATCTGCCTCCAATCCTATCAGCACTGAATAAGAATAGCTCTGAGAATGCAGATGGACAGCTGAAAACCCCAAACAAGAAACCTGAGAAGCATCAGCTTCCAAGGAATTTAGGGGAAAATATTTGAGAAAAAAATGGGGTTACCAAGAATGATCTCATCTGTCCCATGCATGACTGAAAAAGTGAGACTAAAAACTTCCAAGAGAATCAGCAATATTATAAGAGAGAAGAGCATGCACAGGTTGCATGGTCACAGTAGTATTCTGCGCTGTTCTAAATTTCAGTGGTCTTTGCTGAGACTTAGGGGGTTTGCCTCACCTGAATACCTATTGGACAAGGACTCATGTAGTGGTCTGAAACTAGGCTCTACAGCTTCCAAAATATATAAATTTTATTGCTTTCATTTTCTTTTTCCCACTCAACATAATAGTTTCATGATTATTAGGAAATTTTGTACAGTGCAATCACACTTGCTTCCCATTATTCTCCTGTCCCCCTAAAAAAATCAGTTCATCCAAAACACCCATCAAGTCCAATTTGTGTTCTCCATATACTTATTGGAGCATGTTCAATATCCCAGGGGTCAGCACCTCAAAGAAAAGTGAGTCATTCCCCAGCCCCTAAGAAAAAGCTATCAACTGTGAAAAGCTACACTTCAGTATCCTTTTCACAGTTTTAATAGACTCTCTTTAACAGCTTTGTGTCTTGACTGTTTCTTTTTCTTTTTTCCTTTGGGTATCAAAGAAGCCTTCAATGTCTCTCATTCTCAGTTATAAGTCTGCAGTCATTGATACCACAGAAAATGAAGCTTCCTTGCCCATAGCAACTGACAGAAGTACAAACCTGAAGGCAGCATAGTTCATTGACATCAACATTATCCACTGTAGTACCATGAACCATGGAAGTCATTCATGAAGACTTCTTTGTGAACACTTTGACTATCTGGAACTCTGAAAATCATCATCATGTCAAAAAGTGAAAAAACTAGGTAAATTTTTCTATTCAAAACTACTGTTACATTGGGGCATAGTGGTGAACGCCTTTGATCTCCTTGGGAAGGAAAGGCAGGCAAATCTCTGTGAGTCTGAGGCCAGATTGGTCTACAAGAACTACTTCTAGGACAGACTGATTGAACCTGGGCATTCTTGTTTCTCAAGACTACACAGGATTGTTAAGAAAAGCCAGGCCACTAGAGAATCTTATTCCATTATGATACAGGCATAAAAGAATAAGGATACAGTATAAATTATTCTCCTCTTTTAAAAAATAATTCTTTCACTACTGATCGTTGTATTTCAATATAGCCACACAACATTGTCCATGAACAGAGAGGTCATAGCTGCTATCTGACTGTATTACTGATATTGTACAATTCTATCCTAAGTATTGAATGTGTTTTACAATGCCACCTCCAATAAAAACTATCCTAATGTGACTATCTTGACATCAAATGACAGTAAGAGCACTTGTATGTGAATAAATTATTTGGATTCTAGAAAACAGAAACAAAGTCATATTGTTAGTAACCTATAGGGAAAAAAGGAGGCAAACTATATGCTTAAATAAACTTATTGCTGATTGCTGACAGAGGTTTCTGTCCCAACTGGTCCCATAGCCATTCCGTCCCGAAGAAAAAACAAGAGGTCTTCATTAATTATAAATTGGTTGGCCTATTTGCTCAGGCTTTTTATCAACTCTTATATCTTAAATTAGCTCATAATTCTTGTCTGTATTAGCCACATAGCTTGGTACCTTTTATTCATGAGGTACTCTCATCTTGCTTTCTCTGCATCTGGGTGATGACTGCAGATTGGGCCTTCTTCCCAGAATTTTCCTGTTCTGGTCACCTCACCTATACTTCCTGCCTGGCTACTGGCTAATCAGCATTTTATTAAACCAGTATAAGTTACAAAACTTTACAGAGTATGAGGCCATTGTCCCACAGATTTCCCCCTTAATTTATCAAAACAAAAACTCTGAATTTAATCTTCTTTGTTTAGCTTTATTCCTGATCAATGTCCATAACAACTTGTAATCAGCATTCTAAACAAAGACAAACATCCATAATCTTTTTTGAGGGGAATGTAGGCATAATTTTCTGGGCTATTTCCTGCTGGTTTGGAGCACTGATAATCTTATGGGGACCTAAAAAAAATTAGGATTGTGGTCAAGTACTGACTGGAATACTCTGTGAGGCTTTATCATCTCAACCAGCATTCTTGAGGCTGTTCTGGATATAGAATTCAGCAGAAACTCCAACAGAGGTTCTCTGAAATGTTGGATTGTCTGGGCCATTCACTTATATCAGAGATTTTTCAGGGGGTCTTCCTTCATCAAATCTGATTTTTCTTAACCCAGAATGAATCCACAGCCTCTTATTTCCCATGGAAACAAAAACAAAACCTCTTCTCAGAAGTAACATCTTTTGACTTAAAATTTGAAGTCAAGGAATTTTCAAAATATATGTTAGATTAATCCAGTAGCATGTATAATCAAATGTCTTTTAGCAGCTATTGTTCCTTTTTCAACCATCAAGCAATTCAAAGACAACATAATAACATACAGTATCCAGATTCTCTGTGTATCTCTATTTCTTTTATTTTTACTTGTGATTTTTGGTTTTTTTGAAACAGGGTTTTTCTGTGTATCATTGGCTGTCCTGGAACTCATTCTGTAGACCAGGCTCTCCTTGAACTCACAGAGATCCATGTGCCTCTGCCTCCCACATGCTGAGATTAAAGATGTGTGCCACCACACCCAACTACCCTTTCTTTTTTGTTATGACTTTGTCTTTTTTCTTTTCTCTCCCAAA
Source organism: Microtus pennsylvanicus (assembly GCF_037038515.1). Taxonomy (NCBI): domain Eukaryota; kingdom Metazoa; phylum Chordata; class Mammalia; order Rodentia; family Cricetidae; genus Microtus; species Microtus pennsylvanicus. The sequence continues at coordinate 37,393,288 of NC_134587.1, forward strand.
ACCACATATATATTTTAAACACACTATAAATAGTTTAGAGGGTGTTTTTTTTTCCTATCTGAATCTATCTTTACTGTATACCTCTCTTTTTCTGACCACATAAGTCTTTAATTTGCTAAGCAATATGGCTAGGATTAAAGCTGTAGCTTTGATGGCAGTTTATAGATCATTTGCTTCATCACGAGAAATTATATTTTTTATTACCAATCTAGAGAAGCCAAATCATTTGCTAGCCAATGATACAAATGGAGAGAATATATTACTAGTCTACTTATCTTCAACAATGAGAGAAAATACAGCAAATAGTCTTCTGAAGTCTTATTAAAAGGTGTTTTGAGGACACACTAATCCAAAACACTCAAACACAGATTTTTTTTTCAAGCACACATCACAAATATACGCATACAAGTGTACAATCCCATCTCCCCCCCCCAAAAAAAAACTCCAAAACATCAAGTTTTCCTTAGTGTGAGTATGTTTATCCTGGTTGTCAGTTTTTCTTCTTCTTCTTTTTTTTTTTTTTTTTTTTTTTGCTTTTCTGAGACAAGGTTTCTTTGTGTAACTGTACTTTGGTGGCTGTCCTGGAACTAAATCTGTAGATCAGTGTGGCCTTGAACTCACAGAGATCTAGCATACTTTGTATCAGAGTTAATATTAGCCATAAGATTGAGCATTCTACAATCACCTGGGAGAATAGCCTCTGGGTTTACTCTTACAAGGTATCTAGGTTAGCTTTCTCTCTTGGAATACCTGTGTAGATTTTCCAATATTAGTTTAACTGAAGTAGGACTCTCTACCATAAATACCTGGGGCTAGAGTTCCAGACTTAATTAAAAAGAGAAAGTAAACTGGACACCAGCATTCATCACATATTGCTTTTTTAATTGCAGATAAAACGTGAGCTCTGGCCTCTTCGGGTTACTGTCACCATGACTCTTCCACTAAAATGAAATCTACCCTCAAACTTTGATCCAAAATAAATCTTCCCTTAAATGCTTTACTTAGGGCATTTATCATAGTAGTGAGGTAAGTAACTAATATTCTTTCCATGTGAGTTTAGCATCCTATATACAAACTTGCAGTAGGAGAAGAAGAGGGATTTACATTCTGTCACAACATGAAAGAATAAGGTCAAAACAGCAAGTGAAAATCTTTTCTTCTAGTGATATTAGGGGCCATCATCAGATACTATTAGGCAGCATTAACTATAGAGAACAGAGAAAGAAAAGCATGAATGGTAGATATGGTAGATAGGGTTTCAACTTTGGATACTATAGTTCTCCCCATAAATTTATTTTGAAGAAAATTCATATATTAGTCTGTCCTACTTATTATATTTTGGAAAGACATTAAATCCTTCCATTACAGCTTCAAGAAAAAAAAAACCTGCAAATACAGCATGAGAAACCACTGTATACCTTATCTCCTCATTCCCTCTTTCAATTTTCTCTGTCTTTTTCTGTGCCACACTCTCTACCTCCTAGTGTCTCTATCCTTCTTGCTCCTTTACTCTTTCAATATATAAACAGAATTTTCTGTCCCACCTGGTCCCGTAGCCATTCAGTCCCAAAGAAAGACACAGAGGCTTATATTAAAACATTATAAAATGTTTGGGCTATTAGCTCAGGCTTTTTATTAACTAGCTCTTACAACTTAAATTAACCCATAATTCTTGTCTACACTTAGCCATATGGCTTGGTACCTTCTTTCAGTGGCACATTCTCATCTTGCTTCCTGTGCATATGACTTGTGACTGACCTCTCCATTTCCTCTTCCCAGAATTCTCTTAGTCTGTTTGCCTTGCTTATATTTCTGGCCAATACGAGTGACAAATCTTTACAGTGTACAAAAGCATTATCCCACAGCACAAAACAAACTATACAACAACAACAAACCTCTGAATCATATCTACTTTATTTAGCTTTTTCCTGACCATTATCTGTAATAACTTTAAACAAACATACTAAACAAAGACAAACATCCACATTTTTTTTTCTTGGAGAATGTAGACATAGTTTTCCAGGATACTTGCTGCTGATGGGGGTGCTGATAATCTTATGTGTACCCAAACAAAATTTAGGATTATGGTCAAGTCCTGGTTGGAGTATTCTGTGATGCTAGGTCATCTCAGTCAGCAGTACTGAGGCTGTTCTGAACGTAGAACTCAGAGAAAACTTTCCTTTCCTATTTATCCCTAAAATCTCATGTTATTGTTAATATTATATTATAAAACACAGTCAAATTTTTTAATATCCCATTGTCTTTCAAACTTTCAAGGTTTTAAAAGGTCAGCATCTCTTTGAAATGTCCACTGTGTCTTGACTGGCTCCTGTAAAACCAACGCAAGTCAACACACTTATTTGTTAACAAATAATCCAAGAGGGAAGTAGCTCAACATAGTTATAATCAAATCAAGGCAAAAATCAATATCCATCAGTGTAAGCAGCTCAGTGTCTTACGCCCTGAATTCACTTAGAATTTTCTAGATTACAAAGGGCTTGAGCAGACTCCGTTCTATGATTTACCATCTGTAGCACACAAAGTTTATCTTGAAGCTGCAGGATGGCATTGTTTCCCATTTGTAGCTGTCAATGCACATTGCTTCATGGCCCTGTCATCTCTAGTATGTTCTCTCTAGTGTGTATCTCCAAAGCAATACACAGCAACTACCCCGCCTGTCCTATAATACCCCCAAGCCTCAGCTGCTTCAGCACTCCTTACTGCTGACCAATGTTACTACAAGGGGAGACTCATACATTTTACCACACATACCAGTCAGCTTCAGATACAGTGTTTATTTCCTCTGGACCACAGCCTTCAATGTTGACCCCGTGGAAATATTTCTATGAAGATTTCACCTCAATGACTTTGCCTCAAATTGATGATAGCTAGTTTTCTTTCTATTTTTTTTTTTTTTGTGTGTGTGTGGTTTTTCGAGACTTAGTTTCTCTGTGTCAGTTTGTTGGCTACTCTGGAACTAGTTCTTGTAGATCAGACTAGCCTAGAACTCACAAAGAACCTCCTGCCTCTGACTCTTGAGTGCTGGGATTAAAGGCGTTTACCACACCACCCGGCTTGATAGCTAGTTTTCACCCAAAGCTAGGCAGTGTTAATTTTCCCAGTAAAGCACATGTTTTGCTTCAGTGGAACTGATCCCTTGTTAATCACAGCTGAATCTTCAGCCCAAGGTAATCAGAAACCACAGATTTTTAAATCAAAGTATCACACGGACAGTTCTTACAGAGTCTTTGCTTACTTTATAACCCAAATATCCATCATTTGTAGCTTTCTCAACAATCCTCTCCTCTAAGCTTCTACAATGGCTACTTATGCTCTGAGTATTCAATGCTATGGTTTAAAATCTTTCTACAGTTCTCTCAAGATAACATGATTAGTACCACTAAAAAATATCCCACTTTCTGGTACCAGTTTCTGTATTAGTTGATTTTCTGTTGCTGGAATAAAATTCCTTTACCAAAGCAACTTGAGAAGGCAAAGGTTTACTTGCTTTACACATCCCAATTCATGTCCATTACTGAGATAAGTCAAAGCAGAACTTAATCGAGACCACAGACAGAAACTATGAAGGAAATATGCTTGCTCTCCAAGGCTTTCTCAGCATGCTATAACTCCTGGGTCACAGTCTTTAATTGTGGGATATCAGGGCAGTAACTGTAGCAGAGATTGTGCAAGAGTGTTGTCTTCTGGCTTTTTCTCTATGATTTATTCAAAATTCTTTTTTTGAGTGAGGTAACCCAGGTACAGAGAGACAATTATCACATGTACACACTCATAAGTGGTTTTTAAACATAAAGCAAAGAAAACCAGCCCATAAGTCACAATCCCAGAGGACCTAGACAATAATGAGGACCCTAAGAGAGACAGACATAGAGCAAATATACATGGGAAGTAGAAAAAGACAAGATCTCCTGAGTAAATCGGGAACATGGGAACCATGGGAGAGAATTGAAGGGGAGGGGAATGGTAAGGAGGGGAGCACAGAATAACGTAGAGCTCAATAAAAATAATAATTAAAAAAACAGAATTCTCTTTTACACAACCTAATACCACCTTTGTATCACACTGGGATACAAAGACAATGGGCTTGTATCAAGAAAATGGGCTACAGACAAGACTAGAGGTCAGCATGATGATGATTCCTCAACTTAGTTACAATTTACTAGGTGACTCTACTTCATGTCACGTTTTGTAAAACTAATCAGCACCATGCCTTTCCAACAAACATTAAGTATATCATTTAGATTACTTTAGGTTCTAGTATTATGGTTTCATACTGTGTTGTGTCTGTCAGCAGCATCTTTGCTAAAAACAGAGATCAGAGCTGCTGCCACATTCTGAAGCTGTGTCTACACTCTGTATCAACATGTCAGAGGAAATGCTCTACTATAAATTACATGTCCCCTCAAGAGGAGGCTTATGTGGACCTATGAATGTAATGGTAGCTAGAGCGAGAGCTGTGTCTATAGTTGAGAAAAAAATTATTATTCTTATACAGATTTTATGTGACAGAAATAAGTATGTCAAAGATTCCAATATTGAGATTGATATGACAACAATATTTCAGCACATTAATTGAGCAAAGAATTCTCTTCAAGGCTACATGTAGGCTTAACTAGCTGTGACTCTTTATTTTTTTTTTGTGCTATTATATATTATCAAACCCACAAGGGAGTTTTTTTTTTAACTTGCATTCCCAAAGCTAGAGTACCCATTTCCCTTCTAGATAGAGAGCCTATGATCTCTCTAAAGTTCATTTACTTTCTAGGTGAAGAATAACTGGCCCAAATCTGGCAACAGAAGGCTTCCTTTGCCAGATGGCATTTAGAAATTCTAAATTCACATGATTCCTAAATGTTTATTAATACTCCACGAAATGCTGATTTATGTTGTTATTACTTTGGTTATTGTTTATAAGGGGTTTATTGTTGTAATAAAAGAGCTTGTTTCTTAGGCCAGCTCTGATAACATTATGAATTTCGGGTTCATAATGTATTTGTGGTAATCCTAATGCCTTAGTCTTGTGCATGTTGTGATTATAGATATGTACTACAGTGCCCGTTGGCAGTAAAACATAAATATGTATGTACTATATGTGGATATATAGATATTGTCTTTCTTCCTATAACTTTACAAAAAAGAACCTCCTCATGCTTTAAGTCTTGCTTTTCTTCTCTACAGTGGAGGTATAATGTTTTGTGCATTCTCAGTGGAATCACTATTAAGCCTTTTTGATCAAACCAGCCGAAAAGAAATAGACAACAAATTATAGATGCTCTGTTCTGAGAATTTGGGGAAGTCTTGTTTTTAACATCGAGCACAGCAACATAAAAGAGCAAATCATGATGGGAACTAGCTGAAAGGAATATTTGTCTGAGTTTTCCAGTTACTTCACTAAATTGAATCTTTTTCTTATTATTTCAGTATAATTTGCAGTATATTTCTAACACCTTTAGATTTGTCGTTATTGTATCGAGTGCTTTGTTAAAGAAGTTAGAACTTGCAAATAAAACATACTAATTGTTATGTGAATTGTGCATGGGGTCTTCTGTGTCTTTCAATCCCTCCAAACTTTTTGTAGCCTTTCTGATGCCTATCCGGAATACCAAAAATTATTGGCCCACATTGTGATATTTTGCACTCTGTTAGACTATAGAAGTATAATCTGTAATAAGATTTTGGTGGTCATCCAGTCAACTCATTAAAGGCACTATGACATTTTTCTCTTTAGATCTTAACATCTAGCATAGAACACATCTCGCAGAAGGTACTAAGAGGTCTCCTGTTGGCATACTTTCTGTGAGTGAAAGGAATTGTAACAATGAGAACCACTGAGAACTCAAGAACAATGGCAGTGGGTTTTTGATCCTACTGCACATACTGGCTTTGTGGGAGCCTAGGCAGTTTGGATGCTCACCTTACTAGACCTGGATGGAGGTGGGCGGTCCTTGGACTTCCCACAGGGCAGGGAACCCTGATTGCTCTTCGAGCTGATGAGGGAGGGAGACTTGATTGGGGGAGGGGGAGGGAAATGGGAGGCAGTGGCGGGGAGGAGGCAGAAATCTTAAAGAAAGAAAGAAAGAAAGAAAGAAAGAAAGAAAGAAAGAAAGAAAGAAAGAAAGAAAGAAAGAAAGAAAGAAAGAAAGAAAGAAAGAAAACAGGTAGTACCAGTCACTCTGCATCAGTCCCTCTACACATCATGTTGTCAACTCAGCTGATGCCATGCAACTCCTGTAGCATCCTGCGCTGCTCTAACCTAGAAAAATTCTGCCAAGTATCACTGTGCATGGTATTTCCTGTCTTGAAGAACAGATGTGTGTATAGTAGAACAACACTGAATTTGTTGTCAAAACTCAGGATTATTGATCTGCCCATTTGTACCCATGTAATTCTATTTCTCCAACTGTAAGATATATATGTAGGGATGTCTAAAGACTTTTTTCACATGTTTTCTTAGAAGTATTGTTAGTTTCTCCACTCACCTCTGAGCAAAGCACTCCTTCCAGCCTTCCATCCCCTTGCCCACATCGTCTGTGGATTCCACACACCATTCCCTCCTAGCTTTCCTTCACCCAGTTTTTGATTTGTCCCAGCAACCAACCCAGCAGGAACTCACTGCTAACCCAATGAATACTCCTCTAACTGGGGCATAAGAAAGCTGAAGGTGGATTAACCTCTTCTGCTTCTACAGATCCCAAGCCCCCCCCCCCAGTTTTATCCCAGCTCTGTAGCAGGAAATCTGCTACAGTGTTCCTTTCTCTCTTACCCTATACACAATAAAAAACAAAGACTGTCTCTTCAAACAGTCCTTCCACAGCTCATCCCAGTATCCCAGCCTTCAGCATCAGGAGGTATTCCCTGTGAACACTACAGGAGGCCGGGGATACAGGGAAGCTGACTGCTGTCTGTCCGTTACTTCTTGCCCCTGACTCTTCTCCTCCATACCCAATCCCTCAGTCTCATTCCTAGCTCTGAACAGAACACTTATTAAAACCTTCTTACCCACTCTGCCTACACCTTCTGTGGGCCCACAGACATTCCCCTGTCAATGTCCCTCTTCCTAGTTCTTGCTTTATCCAAGCCCCCAACCCAAGCAAGTACTCTCTACTAAATAAAAAGGCTACTCATGGCAGGAATGCAGGTAGGCTAGCTGTAGATCTCTCTATAGATCAAATCACCCAGTCTCATCCATAGCACGATAACAGACCTTCTGAGGTGACTGCTTCTCACTGTCTTTCCCCATTCTAAGAAGACAAAATAAGCAGGTTGTCTCCCTTCCCTCCTACGAAGTCCTTCAGATCCCTAGCCAAAACCCAGTTGTAAGCATCAGTTCCCAATTTCCAGAAGTACATTTTACTTTGAATAGTCATGGCTCAAAACTATGAAGTCCAAAGAAAACTTCATAGCAGGCAACACACGATCATCATACTCTCCAAAATCTACAGAGGTAACAGAAACAAACACACAAAAAAGCAAAAGAAAAAAACCCACTCAACAAAGACAAAAATCAGAAAACAACCTCTAGATCTAGAAACCTCTCAATCCCACGTGCCTAGATGCCACTGTAAAAACTGTGTAATCAACATCAGCGAGAGAGCTAGAGCAGAACCAAACATGACTGATCTATAAAAAAGTTAGTGAAATAATAATAATAATTAATTAATTAATAATTAATGATTCCTAATGGTATTCAACTAAAGATTGGTGTCTTTTCCAGTTGTCATCAGAGAGACTGCCTCTTGCAGCAGATGGGAGCAGATGCAGAAACCCACAGCCTCACCTCAGAGCTCGGGAATCCCATGGAAGATAGGACAAAATGTCGTAGGATTCAGAGGGAATGGAGGACACCAGGATAACATGGCCCACTGAATCAGAAAAGCAGGCCTCATTTGGGCACAGGGAGACTGAAGCAACAATCACGAGGCCTGCTTGGGACTGCACTGGGTCCTCTGCTTATGTGTCATGACTGTTAGCTTGGTGTGACATTCCTAATTGTGAGAGAAGGTGTGTCTTTGACTAGTTTGCTTGTTCTTGAGTTTCTTTCCTCCTGGTGGGTTTCATTGTCCAACATCTGTGTGAGGGCCTTTGTCTTGTCTTAATTGTATTGTGTTTTGTTATGCTTGGTTGCTGACTCTTGGAGGCCAGCTCTCTTCTGAAGGGAGACAGAGGGTAAGTTTATTAGGAAAAGAGCAGCTGTGTGTGTATGCGTTGCCTGTGTGCGTGTGTGTGGTGGGGCAGTTCTGGGAGGAGTGGAAGTTTGGGAAATTGTGCCTTGGTTGTCTTGTATGAGATAAGAATCCATTTTTCAAAAATATTTATATATAGCATAACTACTATAAATAATATTATATGTTGCACGTGGTCCTGTAGACACACAAGGTCTTTGGGTGAAAGAAATTAACACAGCACCAGGAGCCATTTAACAAATCTTCTCCAGAATCCCTACAGAGGCCCTTAAAGCATACTGTTCACATCAACTGTGTGAGCACCTTGATCCCAGAGGTGCTTTTTCTATTACAGCCGACTTTTCTTTAGAAACAGACAATGAACCAGACATACAGTGAGAGGTGAATTTTGGAGACAGTTTCCTTAGGGGAGGAATAAACCACACATATTACGTAATCTCCAGCTGATTCTAGGAAGTTTCCAGTTCAGTGGGCCAACTGTACTTTTTAAATAAAGTCCCTACTGTTATTTATGACCTCTATAATTTTTTAGTACACACAAATAAATCCTGATAAATCAGTACACAATAAAGTTTTATTTCAATGATTTTTTTTTTTGCTTTTCATGGATTTGAGTGACCTCTGGTATCTTTCATACCCAGAGAATGTTAAAACATCAAAAAAAAAAATAGTGACAGAAAAAGGAATGAGAATGGAGGAAAGTTTGAAGTAGCTGGAAATATTCCTGGAAATCTTCTTAGCATAAGGTTGTTATTAAAATTCTGTGTGTTTTAGGACAGTATGGTATCCTTTCAGGAAAAACACAAATTGTTCAGTACACAACATTTTACTTACACAGCACTTTTGCATATATTAGTTTGTTGATTCTGTCATAAATTTTATAGTGAGACTCTGCAATGGAAAAAGATTTCTTTTTGGCATGGTAGAGGAAGGAGAAGCATAGAGGAGACAGGGAAGGAGACTCTCTTATACGCATATGCCTGCTAATGTTCTCCAGCACTTGGGAGACTGCTTTGCAGTCACAAGCATCTTGTCATTCTGCATAACTTTGAACCAATGATAAACACAGTGAAATAAAGATGTAACAAAATCTGACTCTCAAGCTCAGGATCAGTCCTTCATTTCCCCTCATCGACCCAGGACTTCCTCTGGCATTTTTGTGTCCTATAATGGCTGGTTCCTCTAACTTCTATTTTCTCTCCTTCCTTCTCCCTTATCCCCCTCCTTCTCTCTCTTCCCTTCTCTCCTGTCATCCGCAACCCCATTCATTTTAGCTGTCAGTAATAAAACTTGGACTTGGTTTGTGATAATCATTCACTGGTTTTCTTTCCTCCCTCTATATTTATAATCAATTACTGGGAAAGCAATTAGAAAAAATAATTTTTTTCAGTGGTTTAAATTCATGCTTCTTTTAGGCATGCATACATACCTGTCTAATTAAAACTTGTATATGAGTACAGGTAGTTGAATATTTCATTGAAAAAGAAATATATACTGTAGAAACTTGAAAATTATTCAGTAGATATCTTTAAAATCAGAAGTATGTTTTCAGTTGAAGAGTAGGAGGTAGGGGAGATGAGAGAGGAAGAAGGGAGAGAGTGTCTGAATAACAGGATTTTTTTTTTTATTCTTAAGAGTATAGCATGGTGGGCGATGGTGGTGCATATCTTTAATTCCAGCACTTTGAATGCTACAGAGAGAAATTCTGCCTCAAAAAGCAAAACAGTAAAAAAGAAAGAGAGAGAGAGAGGAGGAGAGAGGAAGAGAGAGAGAGAGAGAGAGAGAGAGAGAGAGAGAGAGAGAGAGAGAGAGAATGTCACCATCAGCAAAATGAGCAACAAAGAAAGCAAACTGAAATGAAGAGGGGTCTGGCAGTAGTAGAAGCAATTAGCAGTTTTATGCAAACAAATTTCAACAAGAACAAGGGGAGTCTTGGTAATACTGTCACAAACAATACTAGCTACTTGATAACTTATCTGAAAACACAAGCAGCCACGTGTAACTAGTTTAATTATGCGCCCAAAATAAATTTTAGAAATTGTAGCCTAAGATATCTTAAAATAAAATCTATACTGTACAATTAAAAATGATACTAGGGAGAAAAATCACATATTAGCAACATTTTGTAAATAAATTTTCAAGAATGTTTCTATTTCATAAAGGAAACATGAATTTTCTTGTCAGAGTAAAGTCATATCAATAAGGAAAATATTTTGTCCTTAGATGTAGTTGTGCTGAATCTGAGAAATAGAGTTACATATTCAATTAACATGAATTTTCTTGTCAGAGTAAAGTCATAACAATAAGGAAAATATTTTGTCCTTAGATGGATTCATGCAGTATCTGAGAAATTAAGTTACATATTCAACGAACCAATAATTTATCTTATGGTGACTGGAACCCAGAGCACACATTCGTTTTGGACTGCATAAAATATATTGTCAGGAAAGAGGATTGCAACAAATTCAAGGTCAGCCTGACCTGAAGAATTATAGAACAAAAAACAGACAAAAATTACCCAGCATCAACAAAATATTACCTGTAGTACTATATCCCTGTAATGCAACATTGTTTTCTGTTATAAGGAAGCTGATTGCTTAGCTGTATATTTATCTTCCCCCTTTCTTAATTAGTAGACTGGATGATTGACTGACACTTCAGTAATTTAAATGATTAAAAATTTAGTAAATATGATACAGAATCTATTTTTAATAACTGCACTTACATTAGTTCCAGAATAATTTCTTACATGGATCTATATTTTAACATATGCTTTGATTTTAAGGGTATCAATAAAGGATTGACATGGTATGTTTGTTAATATCTATGGAGAAAGTGAGTGCCTTAGTAGATTTTTCTGTGTTCAACTCATTAAATTTTGGTTAGACAAGGCTTACTGATCTGTCTTCCTAGTTTTGATAAAAAAAAAAAAGTCATCTGGTTAAAACAAATTTTTCAACTACATATTTTTTATGAAAAAATGAATTACTTAGGTCTTAATGTCAAAATTTTACTTAAAATGAGTAATACTGATTAGCAATCAGTTAATTTCTTAAAATATATGAAGTTTTCAATGTTGTGACAAATTTTGTTATTGCTATTATTGAATAGTTTTTATTTCTTCCTTAAGACCAAACTGTTCCTTCTAGAAATACTTTACTAACTTAGCTTATTTACCAGACAGCCATTCATTTTCACTGTTTTTGTATCTCTCAATAAATCCAAATTCATCTGTATAATTGAAACCTTTATGACATGAAGTTATTAAATGTTGTGTTCTTTGGAAAGTGTGACTAAGATTTCTCTAATACTATATTACTAGCCATAAATTTGTATTATCGTTCTGAATACTTCTCAGAAATCATTGAGTTTATGTAGATAAAATCCTTTATATTGACTGTTTTATATTTTTGAGACCTGCAAATATACCAAGTCCTTTCACGTACATGACTTTAAATGTTGCTGTACTCATTATAAACAGATTATTTCAAAGGATTAATGATAGATATAAAATTTAACTCAAGTAATTACAAAATTTCCAGCAAAATTCTTCACAAACCTCGAAAGAACAGTACTCAACTTCATATGCAAAAAACCCAGGATAGTCCAAACTATTGTACAATAAAACAACTTCTGGAGGTATCACAATCCTTGACTTCAAACTCAACCACAGAGCTATGGTACTGAAAACAGCTTGGTATTGGCATAAGAACAGACAGAAGGACCAATGGAACCAAACTGAAGACCCAGATATTAATCTACATATCTTTGAATACCTGATTTTGGACAAAGAAGCAAACAATATCAAATGGGAAAAAAAACATATTTAACAGATGGTGCTGACATAACTGGATATCAATCAGCACATAGAAGAATAAAAATTGACCCATGTCGACTGATGGAGCATGTGATCAAACTGGACTCTATGAAAGTGGCTGTCAATGAGGGCTGACTGAGAAGCCAAGGACAATGGCACAGGGGTTTGATTCTACTGCATGGACTGGCTTTGTGGGAGCCTGGTTTGTTTGGATGCTCACCTTCCTAGACCTGGATGGAGGGGGGAGGACCTTGGACTTCCCATGGGGCAGGGAACCCTGACTGCTCTTAGGACTGGAGAGGGAGGGAGAGGGGAGAAGAGAGAAATGGGAGATGGGGAGGAGGTGGAAATTTTTAATAAATAAATAAATAATAAAACTGGGAAAAAAAACTCAGTCCACTCTCAGCAACACCATCCCCTGGACTCAGGTCCCTGGACTGAATAGGAGTGGGGAAAGTGAGCCAAGAACAGGGAACATGTACGCATTCAGTTCCCTCTGTCACTGAATGCAGATAGGTTGTGGGTGCTGTTTTAAATTCCAGCCACTTTGGCCTTGGCTTCCATACTATGATGATTCTAACATAGAATTGTGAAATAAAATACATCCTTTCTACCCTACTTTGCTTTTTGTCAAGGTGTTTTAGCATAGCAATAGAAATGAAACTAGGAAAAGTACTGGTAGTGTTTGCCTAATTACTTTCATTGTATTTGTGTGTGTTCACTTGTACTCATGTGGTACTGAAAATAAAGCTTTTGTGCTAGATAAGGACTTTAAAAAATTGACCCATATCTATCCCCATGTACAAAACTCAAGTCCAAATGGATCAAAGACCCCAACATAAAGCAAGATACACTGAACCTTATAGAAGAGAAAGTGGGAAGTACATTTGAAGGCATTGGCACAGAAGACCACTTCCTAAATATAACCCCATTAGCACAGACACTGAGAGAAACAATTAATAAATAAGACCTCCTGAGATGGAAAGCCTTCTGTAAAGCAAAGGACATGGTCAACAAGACAAAACAACAGCCTACAGAATGGGAAAAGATCTTCTCTAATCCCACATCAGACAGATGTCTGGTCTCCAAAATATACAAAGAACACAAGAAATTGGTTATCAAAAGAACAAATAATCCAATAAAAAATGGAGTACAGCCCTAAAGAGAGGAGTCTAAAATGGCTGAAAGACACTTAAGGAAATGCTCAACTTCCTTAGTCATCAGGAAAATGCAAATCAAAACAACTCTGAGATTCCATCTTACACCTGTAAGAATGCCCAAGATCAAAAACATTGATGACAACTTATGCTGGAGATGTTGTGGGGTAAAGGGAACACTTCTGCATTTCTGGTAGGAATGCAAGTTGGTACAACCCCTTGGGATGTCAGTGTGGCATTTTTTCAGAAAATTAGAAAACAACCTTCCTCAAGACCCAACAATATCACTTTTGGGTATATATCCAAAGGAAGCTCAATTGTGCCACAAAGACATATGCTCAAGTATGTTCATAGCAACTTTGTTTATAATAGCCAGAACTTGGAAACAACCTAAATGCCCCTTGACCACAGAATGGATAAGGAAAATGTGGTACATTTATACAATGGAGTACTACACAGCAGAAAAAAAAATGACATTGTGAATTTTGCAGGCAAATGGATGGAGCTAGAAAACGTCATTTTGAGTGGTGTAACCCAAACACAGAAAGACAATTATCCCATGTACTCAATCATAAGTGGTTTTTATTTTTATTTTTTTCATAAGTGGTTTTTAAACATAAAGTAATGAAAACCAGCCTACAAATCACAGTCCCAGAGAAGCTAAACAACAATGAGGATCCTAAGAGAGACATACATAGACCTAATCAACATGGGGAGTAGAAAAAGACAATATACTCTCTGAATAAATTGGGAGCATGGGGATCTTGGGGGAGGGTTGAAGGGGAGGAGAGAGGCAATGAGGGGAACACAGAAAAATGTAGACCTCAATAAGAATCAATAAAAAGAGATCACCAATAAATTTCCAAAACAAATATATATTTGATTCCTTTTAATTAATATTTTCCAACATTTTAAGGAGTATGTCACAATGTTCATTTCTAACATTAGGAAGTCAAAACTGAGCCTGTGGCTTCACTGGAGCATCTCCTCAGAGAACATGACAAAACATTGGTGTCTTATCTAAGTAGAATGCACAAATAAAACAGTAATTGTCTACAGTCCAGGGAACAGCCTCAGAAGCCCAGTAAATAAATATGTGACCAACTGCTTTTCAGCAAAGATGCCAAGAATACAGAATTAGAAAATTATATCACTCTGACAGTTTTGGAAGAAACAGAGACTGATATACAGAACAATAAATTAGGTCCTCTTCTCATACTGTATTCAAACCAAAATGAAACTAAAATACCCAGAAACACAGGTTTAACACTTTGTGATATAGACCTTAGAAATCATTTCTTTAAAGAAGAAGCTATTTATGCCACCCACACAAAAGGTCAAGGAACATTAATGAAGAGAACATAGGAAATAAGTAATAGCTAGAAGATAGCTACAATGTACACTTCTCTAGATTTAATAAGACTATTGTAATCAACTTGCAAAAACTGTGGTTTCCTTTACTGTGTCCACACAATCTCAGAAGGGCAATGGGTTCAAAGGGCCTTACATTTAACTAGTCAAGTATTGGCTATTTATAGATCCTAGAATAGAAGGAATCACTGTCTTCTACTCAGCCTATTAAAGTCTAGCATGTTGGTCAAGACTATAGGCCTATAGTTCTAAATCCAGCACATCACAAAATACAATAAAAAGCTATAAATATGAAAGAGATGTTTGTGGGAAGGAGGACAGGTAGATGTCAGTGAAAGAGAGATACAAGAGAGTGAGGGATAAGAGTGCTCATGTGTAAAAAATGCCAAAGAACAAATTTAGTCACAATAAAAATTTTTAAAAAGGTTGGTGAGCCAACCAAGCTCTGATTGAGAGTTCCAAGATGAAGGTGATATAGATGGACTTGGTTAAACTCATTAAACAAAACCAATACCCATGAGAAGGGAAAAGTGATGGCAGGAAGGAGAAAGGTGATAGACACAAGGGGAAAAATGGAAGGTTGGGCCAGAATAAATAGTATGCATCACAGACAAGTATGATAATACAAAAGAACAAATTTAACAAATAAATACAAAGAAGGCAATATTTTCATCTGCCATTTGTGACAGCAAAGGTGAACTTGAAGGATACTGTCCTAAGTAGAATAAGCCGACACATTCAAACTTGATGGAGGAAGATCATTGGTTAATTAAATAAAGAAACTGCTTGCCCTGATAGGTTAGAATATAGGTGGGTG
The DNA here is from genome assembly GCF_037038515.1 of Microtus pennsylvanicus. Taxonomy (NCBI): domain Eukaryota; kingdom Metazoa; phylum Chordata; class Mammalia; order Rodentia; family Cricetidae; genus Microtus; species Microtus pennsylvanicus. The sequence goes on from NC_134587.1 coordinate 37,408,654, forward strand.
GAGTAAACAGAACAGCCCCGCCGCTCCTATTACAACACAAACTATATGATTTTATTTTGGGGAATACTGCAAAAGAGAACTCACTAGAGTAGATGCTGGTCACCAGAAGTTAAGGGAGACAAGAAAAGTAAGCAATTTCTTTTATGATAGAGTAGTTAGTAGCAATATATTATTTACTGGAAACTTTCCTTTAGAGCAAATTTGAAAGTTTTTTTTTCAATATGAACAATTTGTATATGTTCATATGTTCATATATATGTATCCTAATTAGCTTGATTTAGTTATTATCACTGTAAGCAAATATCAAAACCATGCTGTATACCACAAAAATATAATTAACCAATTTTTAAAAGTTTATATATAACTATAGTCTAGGCTCACATATCAAACAACAAAGCAAAGAAAACCACTTGAAAAGTAACAATAATTGGAAAAGTTTACTTTAGTATGTAGCCTGACTAAGGACTACAGAAAAATTAGTAATTTCCACGAATTGCTACTCAGTATATTCAAGATATTTACTCTGTGCACTGTCTTGGGTTTTCCCAAGCTTATCCACAGTGACACTGCAGGGCTGCTGTTCTCACACTGTGCAGCAAGCTGAACTGCAAATTTGAGTCTGTGAGTTTCATAGGAAACTGCTTATTGTAGCACTACAATACACTAAATGTGCCTATTGTGACTTCCAATTCTTTACAGCTGTAATCTTTTGGGAGATATCAGTTTCAAACTACAGTCCTCAACCACACCAGAGACATTCACCGATGGAGCATGGTTGAATATATAAGCAAGTTTTTCAGCTTCACAAAGAACATGTCCTTTCCTTTATTGGACACTGTAAAGAATCTGGGGCCATCATCAGAAATATAAGACCCAATATTACTTATACATAATGGCTCAGATACAGATACCATTAGAGAGCGGAACAGCAAGCAAGGATACTTGAGATGAAAGCAAACGTTAATGCTTTATCCTGAAGTCAGAAATCAGACTCATTTAAGAACATGTTCAATGACATCTAGAAAGCTTTAGTTTGCTTGTTTTATGAGCTAAATGCAGGTATTTCAAGAGAAATATTGCTAAGAACACACTCTATGTGGAGTATTGAAAAATCTGTAACTGAATGAGTTAGAAGCTACACGGTGTCTGCTGACAGATGATGAAACACCAACAATAAGAAAACAAGTGTGAGAGGGATTCTCAATGTACGACTTTTGATTATAAAGAGGAGGTCAAGTTACAACTAAAGCATCATCTAAAAGTAAAAGACCCAAAAGTTGTTCTAACAATTGCCTAAGTTAAAGCAGTGTGCATTCTACGATTTTGTTGAATGCAAACAGACAGGTGGACCAATGGAATCGAACTAAAGATTATTCCACACAACTATAAACACCTGATTTCTGACAAAGAAGCTAATATTATACAATGGAAAAATAAAAGCATCTTCAGCAAATGGTGCTGGCTTAACTGAATGTCAGCATGTAAAAAGAATGCAAATAGATCCATATCTATCCCTATGCACAGTAGTTAAGTTCATATGGATCAAAGACCTCAATATATATCTAATCAAACTGAACCTCATGGAAGAGGTAGTGGGGAGTAGCTTTGAATGCATGGGCACAGAAGACTACTTCATAATATAACACCACTAGCACAGACACTGAGAGCAACAATAAATAAATGAGATCTCCTGAAACTGAGAAGCTTCTGTAAAGCAAATGACACAGTTAATAAAACAGATTACTGAATGGCAAAAGTTTTTCACCAACCCCACATCAGAGGACTGATCTCCAAAATATATAAAGAACTCAAGAAATTAGACATCAAAATACCAAATAATCCTATTAAAAATGGGGGTACAAATCTAAACAGAATTCTCAACAGAAGAATCTCAAATAGCCGAAAGACACTTAAGGAAATGTTCAACATCCTTAATCATCAGGGAAATGCAAATTGAAATGACCATGAAGTATTATTTTACACCAGTCTGATTGGATAATATCAAAAACACCAGTGATAGTTTATGATAGAGAGGATGGAGAATAAGAACAGTCCTTTGTTGCTGGTGGGAATGCAAATTTGTATAGTCACTTTGGAAATCAATATAGTGGTTTTTCAGAAAACTGGGAATGCACCTATCTGAAGACCTAGCAATATCATTCTTGGGCATATACCCAAAGGATGTTCAATCATACTATAAGGACATTTGCTCACCTATGTTCATAGCAGCATTATTCATAATAGCCAGAACCTGGGAACAACTTAGAAGCCTCTCAACCAAAGAATGAAAAAGAAAATTTGGTACGTTTACACAATGGAAGACAACTCAGTGTTTAAAAAAAAATGACATCTTTAGATTCGCCTATTGTAGACTCCGTGAACCCTATTTATGGCTAGAAACCAATTATGAGTGAGTACATCCCATGTTCGTCTTTTTGGGCCTGGGATACCTCACTCAGGATAGTGTTTTCTATTTCCATCCATTTGCATGCAAAATTCGAGAAGTAAGAAGGTGAACCCAAGGAAAAACATATAGTTATCCTCTTGGATAAGGGAAGTAGACAAAATTGCCGGGGGGGAAAGTGGGATCTTGGGGGTGGGGTGGGATGGGGGTTAGGGGAGATGGGGAGAGAAAAGGTAGAAGGGTAGGAGGGTGGACTTGGGGAAACAGGAGGATCGGGATAAAGGAAGGTTGGATAGGGGAGCACGGAACCACAATTCTTAGTTAAGGGACCCACTTTAGGGTGGGCAGGAGACTTGACCCTAGAGGGGCTCCCAGGTGCCCAAGCTGAGGTCCCCAGTTAGTTCCCTGGGCAGCTGAGGATAGGGAACCTGAAATGACCCTACCCTAGAGCAATACTGACGAATATATTGCATATCATCCTAGAACTTGCATCTGGCAATGGATGGAGATAGAGACAGAGACCCACACTGGAGCACTAGACTGAGCTCCCAAGGTCCCAATGAGGAGCAGAAGGAGTGAGAACATGAGCAAAGATGTCGGGACCACGAGGAGTGCACCCACCCACTGAGACAGTGGAGATGACCTACTGGGAGCTCACCAAGGCCAGCTGGACTGTTACCAGAAAAAGCATGGGATAAAACTGGACTCTCGGAACATGGCGAACAATGAGGGCTGATGAGACGCCAAGGACAATGGCACGCGGTTTTGATCCTACGCAATGTGCTGGCTTGGTGGGAGCCTAGCCAGTCTGGATGTTCACCTTCCTAGATATGGATGGAGGGGGGAGGACCTAGGACGTACCACAGGGCAGGGAACCCTGACAGCTCTTTGGACTGGAAAGGGAGGGGGAGAGGAGTGGGGGGAAGGGGAGAGGGGTGGGAGGAGGGGGAGAAGAGTGGGAGGAGGGGGAGAAGAATGGGAGGAGGGGGAGGGAAATGGGAGGCTGGTGGGAGGAGGTGGAAATTTGTTTTTTTTTCTTTTCTTTATCCTCCTTTTATCAATAAAAAAAAAAAAATAACATCACAAAAAAAAAAAAAACATTAAAGAAAATACTCAGAAAAAAAAAAAAAATGACATCTTGAAATCTGCATGAAAATGGATGGAAGTAGAAAAAAATACATCCTGAATGAGTTAACCCAGACCCAGAAACACAAGCATGCTATATGCTCACTAAAAAGTGGATATTAGATGTAAAGCAAAGGATAATGAGCCTATAGTTCACAACCCCAGAGAAGCTAGGTACCAATAAGAACCCTAAAAGAAACATACATGAATTTCCCTGGGAAGAAGAAATAGGTAAGGTTTATTGGTAGTGTGCGAATGGGAGAGAAGGAAGAGCAGAAGGGGAGGGGGAGGCCAAAAGGGAGATGGGGGGAGAGCTTTAGGGAACAAAATGGTAGAGATGGGGTAAGGACAGATAGGGAGAGCAAGGAAAGAGATATCTTTATTGAGGGAACCATTATGGGATTAGCAAGAAACCTGACACTAGAGAAATTCACAAGGATGAACCCAGCTAAGATGTTAAGCAGTTGTGGAGAGGGTGCCTGAACTGGCCTTCCCCTGTAGTCAGATTGATGATTATCTTAAATGTCATCATTAGAACCTTTATCCAACAACTGATGGAAACAGAGGCTAGAACTTGAATTTTTGCTGCAATTCAACCAACCCTATAATAAGAGCTTCATTTTGATTTTCAGCAACGTGAGTTCTATGACTGCTGGAGAAAAGATTCTCTTCCAGGGCAAAGTCAGAAAGTTTTAGACAATTTCTGAACATCTGGATCCAGTAAATGTATCATTGATTTCTTTGTTGTTTCAGCATATTCTGAGATACAAGAATTTGGATAATTTTTATCAGGGAGTGCATTGTTTACCTTTGCCAGTTTATCTAGAAATGCTAGGGGTAACCAACCAATAGCATCATTTTCTTTATTTTTTTCCCACAAACTGTCAAAAGTCTTATATACAAAATCACCAAGTACATTGCTTCTTACAACTTTTTAATAAGGATAATCACATGCATTTATCTTCATAAGTTTTCAAAATAGTCCATGCCATGGGCTTTTAGTACTCTCCGAGTTTGTAGGAGAGGCTTAGGTAACTGTAGGTGTTGGCAAATTGGAAAATCTATTCTAGATACTTGAAAAATTCATTCTTATATTTCCTTTGCTTTAGATCCATTCCTGGAGCCAAAATCTTCATTACTGAATTCTTTAGAGGAGAAGGACTGATAGAATATAGATAGATAGATAGATAGATAGATAGATAGATAGATAGATAGATAGATAGATGATAGATAGATAGATGATAGATAGATAGATGATAGATGATAGATAGATAGATGATAGATAGATAGATAGATAGATAGATAGATAGATAGATAGATAGATAGATAGATGATAGATAGATGATAGATAGTAGATAGATAGATAGATGATAGATACATAGATACATAGATAGATACATAGATATATAGATGATATAAATATAGATGATATAGATATAGATGATAGATTAATGGCTTATAGGTTATGGTCCAGTTAGCCAACAACGGCTCTCCAAGTTTGTGGTAGTTGTTCAGTCCACAAGGCTACATGTCTTAGCTGAAGAGTATACACTAGAATCCTGAAGAAGTAGGTCAATGAAGGAATGTACTTGATAGCAAGTGTGAGGGGAAAGAGACAAAGAGAGAAATAACTTGCATCTTCCATGTCCTTTATATAGGTTACTACCCAAAAGTAAGTTTCTGTTTCTGTGTTAATAAAACTAAGTAGAATAGGATGATTTTAGCTCTAAGAACCCTGGATTTGTTTCTGTACTAGTACGCCATGATAGAATACACTATGGCAGTGATTTCCATGTTGATGGGTAGACACTGGAAAACCAATACCTGAACAAGAAGGGACAAAGGACATCTTCAGATCAATAGATTAAAGAAAGAAAATCACTAATTGTATAGATACTCAATTCAAATAAAAACTCAGATCTGATGGGGAACCTCCTTCAGCCAATGGCTTTTGAGAGGCTGGACCAGGTTGAATGTGGCCTTGGGAACAAAAAAAGGTGTGTACCCATCTACCCTATTGCGCTCTTTTCTCTCATACCTGGATACTGGATTCCATTCTTGTTCCCATTTGTGCAGAGGACTATGATGTGTGAGTTACCCTAAATAAAGAACTCCTTTATTATACTCAATTCTAAGCTATCCTGGGATTATTTTATTTGTGTTCACCTAAGCTCTGGTATTCTTTCCTGTATCCTAGGAGTCTTACTAATAAACACTACTTTTGTTTTAACATGAGTTTTTGTCCTATGTTTTGATTCCTTAACTGAAAGAGAGCAAGAACCCACCTGCTAGTCACTGTCAGTTTTGTGGGGAACTAGAGGTTATTATTATTATTATACATGGCTATGTTTGTGAATAGACCCTAGCATAGTTTCACTTAGCTTTATACACATTTGATATGCTACAGCTTACTCTTAAAAAGAAATAGTTTTCAACTATATTGGAGAAAATGTTGGGATTTATATACTTATAGTACATTTTATAACTTGATGGCTTCTGACAATTTAATGCATAATTATGTCATGTGACTTGCAGACAGATGTTTATCTCAGGTATTATAGAGCCAAGAGCCATTTTCCAATCTATTCAGCCTTGACAGTTCTGCAGATTGTCTAGTGAGCAAATATATGGAATGAGACTATGGACTAGGTTTAGAATTTGTCATTGCCACTTACTAGCTGTAGAAACATAAATACTAAACAAATCTTATTATAGGTCTGAACATGTGATATAGTAATGGCAATAATAGCTACACATTGCTTTGCTGTAAGGACTCAATGTAATTACAAACTGTAATGACTAAATGATCAAAAGTTCTTTTCTATGAAGAAAATGTTCAACTCCCTTACTTTTTGGAAAATCCATACTTTCCCCCACAGTCTTAGACTTATTTTCATTTATTTATTGTGTGCATATGTAATTTTGGTCAAGCCCAAGCTAACTGGAAGTGGAAAAATTTAAACATACCCCTTGGGAAAATCTGCTCTGTGACACTCTCCATGGTATTTCTACTCTTTGGGTTGCTAACCACATTGAGCTATTTTCATCATAAAACGTTGCTTGTTATTTTTTTTAATCAAGGAGGATTATTTACATTGCTTGATCAAAATTCATTCTCATATCATTAAGTTATCCTTTGTCCTTGAACAAACCTTTTGTTAAGTATACATTCAAAATAATGTGAGCTTTTCTGAGAGCTGTCTTCACACTCACAGAAGGTTTTTGGAAAAATTTTTATTCCTAGCTATTTTCAGAGACCCACTTTTGTTTCAAGGACAATGCTGTTTAATTTGGGGCTTTTGTGCTTGTGCAAAAGCAGGTTTAATTCAATCAAGGACCCATTTTTCCTTTACTAGGTTATCAACTACAGCCAGACTCAAGGCCTATTGTCTGCAAATGGACCTGTCTTACTCAATTTTTATGCTACCTGATTCCAATTCTATCTTCTGTGTGGTTATACCTTACCCCACTTCACATGTAGAAAAATAGTCAGACAAATACAACAGTGCCTCAGTCAATGGAGAACCATATAACTGTGCCCAAACAAAGGTCATACAGTGAGCTCCAAGGCTTTTAAAACAATCAGAAGAGGGAAATGAAAACATACATAGGAGGCATTTTCCTCTCTTGCTGCAGAATTCTTTTTACTTGCTCCTTATTATAATCCTATTTTGGAATGATGCAATCAGTGACTTCCCATCGTCATAGTAACTCCACATCTGTGGCAACCTGGAATCAAGTAACTAAAATAAAGAAAATAGTGACAGAATTACCCTTCAGCAGTTGACACTGGGGCTTTTGAAAAATGAACAAAAGATGTGGGCAAAATGAAGATATGTTTCCAGTTTTATTTCTTATTCTCAGGATCATTTGACACTGAGATTTTTCTATTACAATCAAGATATAAATCAGACAAACTGCATAAACAGTTTGCTATTCTGAGAAGCAAAGAAATAGATTTTGATTTCAGCTGTGGCAGCTGAGGGACCATTTAATAGGATAAATCAAGAATCTATCTAGTTAACACTTAGCCTAGGAAGCCAACTATTTCTCTTTTCTTCAACAGGTCATTTGAAAATGCCCATAGGCAGAGGGCCTTTGTATGTCATTATCAGATTCAAGACAGGTAAAAGAGTAGATATGTCCCTTGTTGTTCAGACTGTTATATAGTGATGGGGAATACAAACACTGAGTTAGGGCACTTGAAACCGTTCACATATTCTAGTGTTGAACACTTTAAACCTTCACCTTGAACATATTAAGGAACTAACATCCAAACTGCTTTGCAACTGATACCTTGCCTAATAAAAAGGAATAAAATAATATAAGTTATACAATTTTAGACTTAGATAAAAATGCTGATTGATTCTGGACATGTGTTGAATATCAAATAAATTCTAGAAAGACACTGTATGGTCAGTAGGATTCAAATCAGTATTTGGCAGGTTTGCATGAATTTATTTGTTCATTCCCTTTTAGTCAAATAGTTATAAATTCTACATAATATTAGTGTACCCTTGGAGATTTCAAGGTATATAAAAGAACCTGAACAGAAGCAAATATACGATTTCAGTAATACCCCAGTGTTCCCGGCTTGGTCTTTACAGAGATGTAAAGAGGGAAAGAAAAAAGTTAACTTTAAATTTATTGTAAAAGATACAACTTTTGTCATTCTCTGATTATTATTAATGCGACAGGTTAAAAATGATGGCCCATCGTGGTATATTTTGGAGTCCCTGTCTCCTTGGTGTTGACTATCAATTCTCTCCATTCTGATGAGCATTGCAGTTTGAACAGGGCCACCTTAATGGATGAGTTATTGTCAACACTATCACTATTACACAAAACCAAAAGGATCATTTCAACTGCAATTTCTGAAGAATGATACAGAGATTCTATTGATATAGACACAACACCTGAAGAGTAGCATCTATGAAAAATTTTATATTTTTCATTTTTAATAGTTTTGAAATTAGTTCAGAGAATGAATGAGTTTCAGATAGCAGCTTTATATACATTTACTCCTTGATGCTTTTCCACATCTGCCAAACTTCTGCTAAATTTCTGGGATCCCATCCTCCTGATACTACTCTGTATTATTCTTCCAAGCCATGTGTATTCATTTATCCACCTTATTTCTCTATTTTCCTTACCAACACTCAATTAAGAATCATTTCCCCCTTTTGTGGTCCACCTTCTAGTTGACTCCCAACATGTATAAAAATAAAATCTAGGATCAGTGTATGGCAAAAAAAATTGTCAGTATTTGATTTTGGAGTTTCTGGCTTAAAATAATGTTTTCCAGTTCCACCAATTTTCCTGCAAATGCAATGACTTTATTTTTATGTGTAGCTGAGTAAGATTCCATTGTGGCATGTAGCAGTTTTTTTGTTCATGAATCTGTTTGTTGGTACCTCAACTAGCTTGTATCTTGGCTTTTCTGAGTAATGTGAGAAAAACATGACTATGCCAGTATTTCTGTTGTCAGAGTTGTAAGGCAGACTCACACAATTTTTCTGCTTTTTAAGATTTAAAAAATCTCTATGCTGATTTCCATAGCAGTTGCAACACTACACAATTTCATCAGCAGTGAATGAAGTACCTCTTTCCCCATAGCTTTACCAATTTTCATTGTCATTTGATTTTTTGATATTAGCCACTTTGACTGCAATGAGAAGGAGTATTTATGGTTTCATTTTGCTTTTACCTGTTAGCCAATGTAAAAATTAAATGTTTATCAGTTATTTGCTTTTTATCTTTTGAGAAATTTCTGTTCAATGTTTTTTTTACTGATTTATTAATTAAATACTTGGTTTTGGTGATTAGATTGTGTATTTCCTTACATATTTTATATATAAGCCCTCAGTCTAGGGTACAGTATGCAAAGAGTTCCCCCATCTACTCTTTTGATGGTATCCTTTAATGTGAGGGTTTTACAGTTATTTTTTAAAGTTTCACATAAATAATATGAATTGTTAATCTTGCTTTCTTATATATTGATTGGTCAATTTTAAATAAAATTACATTATATTCTTGAAACTATTTCCTCTGCTACTAGAGAAAATTCATCTTGAAAACTGTGTTTGCTACTTCTTACTTTTTCTCTTGGGACAGGATTTCTCTGTAGCTTTGGAGTCTGCCTGGAACTTGCTCTGTATAACAGCCTGGACTCAAATTCACAAAGATCCACCTGTCTCTGCCTCCCAAGTGGATTATCTACCCTTGCTCATCTGATCTCACTCCCAGCCAGGGGATCTGCAGGCTCCTCAGATAGAAATTGTTTTATCACACTGCAAATGTTCAATACTTACCATCCTACCAGGCCTGTTCAGGGATCACCTGCTGAGAGCCTTGCTCTTAATGGATCTGAGCTGACCTGGGATAGATGCGTGAAGTTGGCAAAATGAAGAAAAGTCCGATCACATGTTTCAAACAAGTGATCCCGGATAGCCTGATACTTTTTTATTATACAGTTTCAATAGTTTGCATGTACAGTTTTACAGGTATATTTATTTCCTTAAGCATCTAATAATAATTACAATACTTGCCAGTTTGTTCTTTGATCTCCCTTCCTACTTGACTTGTAGCCTAGCTAATAGAAACATAAGCAGTACAGCAATCGACAAAGGACGTTTTCTAACTAAGCACACCTACAGGTGCAACAGTGTTCCCAGTTGGCAACATTTGTAGTTACAGCACCATGCAAAATGAAAGAAAGATTTGCTTCTAATGATTAATGTTTACCTCTAATTATATCTCAACTCTCACAATCAATTCATCAGGCAAGGCTGAATCACTACATTCTATATCTTAGACTATTCTATCTCCTATAGTGCATATACCAGGTTTCTTCTTATGATTCTGCAAACCACATAATGATAGCATGTGCTGTCAAGGATGTGAAGTAAGGTAAACACTCATCCATTGTTGATGGGAGTACAAGTCAGTACATTCACTATGGAAACTTTGCAATATTGTATCAATAGACTAAGATCCATACCAATGTAATATATTCATCTTTATATCATATCTCCCCCCTTTTTTAAAAAACAAAAGAGAGATTGACTGTGACCATTTACAATTTTTACCCAACCACTTTTAAATGAAAGGAATCATTTCAAAACAATCATTTTGGGAATTCGGATATAGTTTTCATCAAACTGCTTCCTGCTGATTGTTGAGTGAAGTATTTTTAGATTTTCAGAGACTTTTCAGGGGGTCCTGTTCCACCAAACTACATTAGTCTCAAAGGAATCCACATTTTTTCATCTTCAGTGGAAACAAAATCTGAATCTCTTTTCCAAAGTAAAATATTATCCTTAGACTTAAATTTTGAAATCAACACACCTTTAAAATATATATGTTGGTTTACCTTAGCAGACTCTAGAATCAAATATCTCTCTGTAGCCAAAAAATTCAAAAAAAGCACAATAACATACATAATCCAAACTCTATGTATATTTTCAGTCTTTATGTGGCTTATTTTTCATTACTCCATTAATCTATGACTGGTGGTACTCTTTTATGTTACTTTTACTGTCTCTTTAAAGACTTTGTTTTATTTTTTCAAATTATCATTTTTATAACTATCTATATTCTTTTTCTTCTCTCTCCCAAGCCTATGTATATTTTTAAACACACTATGACCCATTCAGAGGTTTTTTTTGCTTAAGCATTTTTAGATCCTATGTGGATTCATGCCTAAGACAGCAGGTGCCATTATTTAATCAAAGACTGTGCTTGCATTTCCAGCCACCCAGAACTGAATAATCACACAGAAACTATGTTAATTACATGCCTGGTGGTGGTGATGTATGCCTTTAATCCCAGCACTCAGGCAGGTGAACCTCTGTGAGATCAAAACCAGCCTGGTCTACAAGAGCTAGTTCCAGATTAGGATCCAAAACTACAGAGAAACCCTGTCTTGAAAAAAACAACAACAAAGAAACTATATTAATTACAACAATATTTGATCAATGGCTAACATGTATCTAGCCAGTTAGCTAGTATATCTTAAATTAACCCATACATTAATTTGTGTATTTCCACAAGGCTGTGGTTTACCAGTAAGGTTCTAGTGTGCTTCTGCTTTGACAGTTACATGGTATCTCCTTGACTCTGCCTACTCTCTCTATATATATCTATTCAGATTTCGCACCTCACTTTACTCTGCAAAGCCATTAGCCAAAACAGTTTTATCCATTAACCAATAAAAGCACCATATATACAGAAGGGACATCCCATATCACATTTTTTAATTCTCTAATTGCTGTTCCATTGGTCTAATGTAAGGTTTTTGCAACTACTGTTTTTTGTGTACCTGTATCTGTGTACAGGTATTAGATACCTCCAGCACTGTATTATATATATACATATATATATATATATGTATATATATATATATATATATATATATATATATATATATTCTGAAGTTGTGTTTACAGTTAAAATTTAAGTTTTTCATTCTGAAAAGAATATAACTGGAAGTGTGATTTTGATTAAATTTAATCTGTAGACCACTGCAGCCATTTCACTGTGTTTTTCTTGTCTTTTAATCTTCTGTGTGTTTCTTTACTCTCTTGAAGCTTTCAAAGAAGAGTCCCTTCCCTTGATTAAGTTAATTCATAGGCATTTTGCCTTGAAGCTATTATGAATGGGCTATTTTTCCTAATTTCAGTCTCATCAAATTCAATGTGGGTATATAGGAAAGATACTAATTTTTGTTTATTGATTTTAAAACCTGATACTTTACTGAAAGTGTGAGATCAAAGAACTGCCAGATAGAGTTCAAAGGATGTTTAAGTACAAGATCATACCATCTGCAAACAGGGGTAATTTTACTCCTTTGTTCCCCATCTTTATTCTTTCAGAAAGTCTTTCATCATTTATCTAGCTTTTAGCCATGTATTGAATAAGAATGGAGGGAGTGGACCTCTTTATGTTGTCTTAAATTTTAGAGACCTCAGTTTTCCTTCTAATACAGTCTGGGCTATAGATTTCACACGTTGATACCTTCTTCTGTTCTTATACTTTAAGGAACATATATTTATTATATAATATTTATTATATAATTTTATATTATATTAATTATGTGTCAGAACACATGGGTGAGAATCATTGTATAACTTGTACAAGTTAGTTCTCCCCTTTTAGTATGTGGGTCCTGGAGATCAAATTTATATCATTAAGCATAATAGCAAGTGACTTTACCTGACACTTTCCTTGACCCTGGTTCATAAAGAATTTTTACTATGAAGTTATTGGAATTTATCAAATGCTATTTTTAAGTATCTTTTAACAATTGTGTAAATTCCTGTTCTAATTATATTTATGTGGTGTAATATATTTGTTTATTTGCATCTGTTTAACAAACCATGATGGTTCTAGACAAAACCATATTGAGTGATGTAACTCAGAAGCAGAAATTCAAATATGTTGCTTTTAGATAGAAACTAAAAGAAAACCAGCCAATAATCCACAACCTCAGAGAACATAGACAACAAAGAGATGCATACATGCATCTAAATAGTAAAAGAGAAAAGAATAGATCTCCTGAGCAAATTGGAAGCATGCGGGCTATGGGAGAGTGTAGAAGGAGAGACGGGAGGAAGGGAGGAAGCACAGAAAAATGTATAGCACAATAAAAAGAAAAAACAGAAAAAGAAACTGAGCTCAAAAACGTTTCAGTAGATTAGTGTCTCTTATTTTTGTATTTTTTTGTCTTTTGTACATTTCTCTCCAATTTTATTTTTCCTCAGGTATTATTTTCTTTTTGCTTTTTTTGCTGTATTTTATGAGTCTCTATTACATGGACTTGTGTTTCCAACTGCTTTTATGACAGAAACTGGTTGCTGTCAGAAACATAAAAATTTGGCAGGAGACCATGTGCTAACTGGTACTTGACAGCAATTGTGCATTTTGCTTGTGTACCTTAAAATATCAAGAGATTCTGCAACTTCAAGCATTTTAAATGTGAATATTGAAGTGAGACAAAAGTAGAAGTGAGAGAAAGATGAAGTAATATAAGAGAGAAAAGAATCATACTGTCTTTAAACTCGATTGCCAACTTGAAATCTAGAGTCACCTTGGAGAAGAGCATGCTTGCATGGCCAGGGGATTAGTTAATTCAGGTGGATTGAAGTGGGAAAGCCTGCCAACTCTATGTGGCACACTTCCTGGGTTTGGGTCCTGTGCTGCATAAAAATGAGAATACTAGCTGAGTTCCCGGATTCAGTCTCTACTTCCAGACTGTGGGTGCAATTGGTCCGGGTGCCTGAAGCTGCTGCTGCTAGGATTTTCTGTTCTGAAGCACTATACCTTCCAACTGCTTCAAACATTTGCTCCCTCAAGTTGATATTGCTAGAGAATTTTTATCAAAGCAATAAGAAATCAAGAGAGGAACTATTTAATCTAGAGATACATAAAGTAATTAAGATAATATTGTACATCACATTTGGGATAGAAAAGACATACGGACAAAAATATAAACAAACAACAACCCAAAACTCTTTCTCCAGCAAAATTTAAAGCACAATTACCAAGTAATCAATGTACAAAGGGAAAATATTTCAAAACACTCAGAACAGTTTAACAAAAGGATAAATTAAATAAAATGTATTATGACACCATTTGTTACTTCCTGGTTCTAATGTTATGGTTGATCTCTTTCCTTGAATTGTCATTGGTTACAGTCTCTATAGGTTTCATGTGGGGGCAGGCTGTGATGCTAGGCACAAATTCAGTCACCCTATCCTTTAGGTAAAGTTTCTCTTACCATTGTCTACTATCTGCTAGAATTGCCTAGTGTTTGTTCTGTCTGCTAACTGTAACCTTTCCTTCTGATTTTTAGGAGATCAATCTGTTTATACTTGACTCTTCATGACTGAGATGGGACTTTATGGAATGTTGTAGCCTCACTTCATCTGTGTCTGCCTTTCTTTTTTTTTCTTTTTTAAATTTATTTATTTATTAAAGATTTCTGTCTCTTCCCCGCCACCGCCTCCCATTTCCCTCCCCCTCCCCCAATTAAGTTCCCCCCCCCAGCCCGAAAAGCCATCAGGGTTCCCTGTCCTATGGGAAGTCCAAAGAACCCCCACCACCATCCAGGTCTAGTAAGTTGAGCATCCAAACTGCTTAGGTTCCCACAAAGCCAGTGCGTGCAGTAGGATCAGAAACCCATTGCCATTGTTCTTGAGTTGTCAGTAGTCCTCATTGTCCGCTATGTTCAGAGAGTCCGGTTTTATCCCAGGCTTTTCCAGACCCAGGCCAGCTGCCTTTCTTCTTACCTTTCAGGAGAGTAGAGAAAGTTGAGCTGTGTACTTCCTATAACCCCTCTTACCCCATCCATACAATATAAGTCATGGATAGAATAAAAGAGTACACTATCTCAGATTCAGATATCTGTATCAAATTTCTGTTTTATGGATATGTCAGCCTCCTGTTTGAATATAAAGTTTGTATCCTGCTTTGGCTTGGATTTCAAACAACCTAGATTAACTTCTCTTTCCCCCCTTCTCTTTCTCTCTCTCTCTATGTGTGTGTGTGTGTGTGTGTGTGTGTGTGTGTGTGTGTGTGTGCCCCTGAGCCTAAAGACTAGAACACTTGAACTCACTTTCCTTCCAGGTACAGTTGGAAACAAAGAGAAAAAGAAGGAATGGGACTAGGTGTAATCTTTGAATGCCTATAGTCACAAATTTCCCATGTAGACTTCAAAGCCTAAAGTTTCTACCATTTCCCAACTGGAGACCAAGCCTTTAGTACATGAGCCTGTAAAAAATATTTCATATTGAAACAATCAAAATATCTTTAGAGAAATTTGGAGACTGAGAATTATTTTTCCAATTCCTCCTAGATCCTCCTAATGGATACACACTCAGCATTAGGTTCTTTTACAAAATATTTTGACTGAACTTATTTCACAGGATATTTCACAGACACAGAGGAAAAAAAGTTTATATTTCTTCATCTTTATAAATGACTAAAGCAGAAATGGTTATATTATGTTTTTAATTATTAGTGAATTTTCCCAACAGAGACAGACAATAATACTAAAAATTAATTCTAATTATTGGTTCAGTGTCTTTGAGTTTATTTGTATGTTAGCAATGACCTACATTTAATTTCAGAGTCACTTAGACATGCCAGGATAGCCCTAGGACATCATTTGTTTGCAGCATCAATAGGTGTACTGAAGTTGACTTATACTTGGCCAAAAGTAGAAAACTGAGGTGATTCGTGGAGTTACTAAAATGTGCAGACAGTAAGAAGTAAAACTGTTGTTATCTGCTACTCAACATTGCACTGCCAAGCTTCCCTGGATGTGTGATGCACTAAGTAGGCTTAACATTTCCGTTTTACAAAGTTGCTTGCAAAGCACATAGAATCCATTTGCACCTTCCCTTATTTCATCATCCAAAATGAATGGAAAGTTTTTATATTTAGAAGTTCATTTTCCATAGCAATTCATTATTGATTTGTTCTGTACATCAAAGTTGCTTTTATTCTTAGTATGAGTTTATTTTCTTTTCAGCTAAGTAATTTACCATCATTGTTCAATGGTACAAATTACTTACCACAGTCAATTAAATATAAAAGAGGAGAGTCTTTAAGTCCATTGATGTTGGCGATAATAGGCTACTTTCCATTCATTACTCTGCCAAGATTTCTCAGGAAGGAAGTTGTTTGTTAAGCTGCCATGTTACATTTGAGCAGCTTTTCTATTTCCTGAAGTCTGTTCATTTAGATAGCATTTCAGCTTGTTCTGCTACTCTAGTGCTTCAGGAAAGGGACTATTGGAGTTTTAAAGTGTTTAGGACGATTTGTCAATCACAGAGTAGTGCCACTTTGTGTTGACTTAATTTTGTTCATTTTTCTTTAAATGAAGAATATTGTTGAATTCAATACTTTTATCTTTTTAATTATTCTTTCTTCATATTTGTTGTCTTTTACAAATTACCTTGGAAGAACCATTGTTATTAATGCGTTCAGTTAATCACTTCTTTAAATGTATCTCTCCCAGAGATTTTAAACAATTTTTTTTTCAATTTTTGTTCAAAGAGAAAAACACTTCCATCTCAAATATTGCTTTTTTCCATCTTAAATATTTGGCCTATTTGCTTGTTCAGTTACATCATCATTTAACTCAATACTCAATATGACAAAATAAATAATACAATGAAGACATCGTCAAATGTAATTTAGAATAAGCTACTGGTTCCAGGACTTTCGATTATGACAATATATACTAGTGAAAGGACATAAATCAGACTTGGTTCTAAACCAGTTCTACCAAAGATCAAGAAAGGTAGAAATCAGATATATGTGAGAGAATTCTGTTAATTTTGTTGTCTTTGTGATTATATGATCATTTATTTAGATTTTCTGAGATAATTAATAACAGTGAAATTTGCTATTTTGCAATCAGTTTTCCACAGTCTTTACTCAAAGGGCCAAGAAAGATGAAAACTAGTTATGATCAGCAAATGTTGAAGCAAGTCTTTAAACACTTTAAACAAATTGCCTTCATAATTATGAGAAGGGAAGCTACACCTGTGTAGCATGGGAAAATAGTGAGAGAATGCCGCATTCATCTACCTTCAGGAACCCAGTTCTCTTGAAAACCATATTCAGGGTTTTGTGAATCAATTATAAAAGAGTTTGGGGGACTAACCAATGCCAAAGTATAAATATTTTAGGTTAAAATAGAACAGAGCACACTTCCCTAGCAGACTGAAATAAGAGTTTACTAATGACAGATTTACTTCTAATATTAATTAGGTAATAAAGGAACTTTCAACGAAACTATGACTTTTCCTAATGGGAATCAGTGAACAGAAATCAAGTCCTTTAAAAGCAATTATTTTCATGAATGTAGATTCAAGGAGAAAAGGATTTGTCCTCTGCAAATAAAAAGTGAAAATATATAATCTATATAGCAAGGGTCATGTTTATCTCATTCATGATCATGCTTCTACAGCCACCATGACTTCATTTATAACAGTAATGTTTGGTATTTTGAATAAAACAAAATTCATTAAAAGGAAACTTCTACATAAAGCAACCAAATTGGTATACAGAGAAATTACTGGATCTTTATTCACTTTTTACTACAGTCAATGTATATGACTCTATTTGTGTATGTGCACGTGGATACCAAAAGATGACTTGCAGGCACTGGCTTTTTTCTTTCTATGTGCAGATCTTCTAGATTTAACACAGCATGAGTGAAAAGTGTTTTATTCAATGAGTCATTTTGATGACCCAATGTACTGTCTCTCTGTGTTCTGATTCGTTAGCTAAATAGAACTATGGAGAGAACGTCTTCCGAATTAGTGAGGTGTCATTCAAAAATTCAGAGAGGTAGATCAATTTCTAGCTTTCTGAGGAACGATTGCAAAGTTTCCATAGTGAATGTACTGACTTGTACTCCCATCAACAATGGATGAGTGTTTGCCTTACTTCACATCCTTGACAGCACGTGCTATCATTTTTTTTTTCCATCTTGGTCACTCTGAAAGGTGAAGGTGAAATTTCAAAATAGTTTTGATTTGCGTGTTTGATGACTAAAAGAACTGCAGAAAGTCTCACCATTTCTAGTGTTTCATATTGTAATATAAAACTATAGTATAAAGTCAGAGTAGAATCAAGGACATTGAGAGAACAAGCATCCACAGGAGAATCCCACATCAAACACAATAACAGAAAGCTTATAAACTCATGGAAAATGGACAATTCTACTGAATGAAAAATAGGTCATTTTTATTTATTTATTTAAAGCTCTCTTTAAAGCATGGTGATAGATATGGATCCATTTTCATTCTTCTACAGATATACTGGCTTTGTGGGAGCCTAGGCAGTTTGGATGCTCACCTTACTAGACCTGGATGGAGGTGGGTGGTCCCTGGACTTCCCACAGGGCAGGGAACCCTGATTGCTCTTTGGGCTGACGAGGGAGGGGGACTTGATCAGGGGAGGGGGAGGGAAATGGGAGGCGGTGGCGGGGAGGAGGCAGAAATCTTTAATAAATAAATAAATAAAAATAAAGCTCTCTTTAAATAAACAGAGCTCATGTGAACTCAGAGTTTGAAGGAACAAGTAGAGGTCTGCACCAACTTGTACCTACTTTTCAGTTTTGTGTTTTTATAAGACTCCTGATTGTATGAATGAGTGGACCTCTGGTTGTTATGACATCTCTTGAGACTCTTTTCTTTCCGATGTTTGCCTTGTCAAACATTGATGTCATGCTTTTTGATTTATCTCACTATATTTTATTTAATTATGTTTTCTTTGTATTTCATAGAAACTTGTACTTTTATAATGAGATAAAGAAAACTAGTAGATATGGACTGTAGAGAAGATGGATAGGAACTGGGAGAAGTTTAGTGAAAGGAAACTCTAATCAGGATATATTGTATTAAAAAAACAATTATTTTAATGAAAAGGAAAAAGGAAAAATATAATTAAGAAAGAAATAATTCAAAAAAGAGAACAATGAAGGAGATATGGAAATGGATGGGAGAGGAGGTGAGGATTTTGAAAGGAGATAGGGAAGGCAAAATTTAATTAGAATGTGTTATCTTGAAAAAAACTTATTTTCAAATAAAAGAAAAGAAAACACATGAAGTTTAAAAAGTGGGGCAAAAGTTTTATGCCATTGATTATATCCTCTGGATGACAGATAAAGAAATCTGGATTCAGTGATAACAAGTCTTTCTACACAGAATCTCTGTCTTTTCAAGAGTAGAAATGATCGAACTTCTCGTTCTTTTTGAGGGGGAGATAATTCTATTCTGGGATTATTTATTTCAACTGCTTTACTAACCACAAATACTGAGTAAAAGGGTTGGCTGTGATGGAAAAAGTCTTGTAGATATTGCAAGGAAGAGCAAGCTGCCGGAAATGTTGTATCTATACTTTTGAAGGTGGAGAGAATAATCTGACACCAAAAATGTGCATTTCCATTTTACTTTTGGTTTAATTTTTAAATTTTTGCCTTCACATCCCCAACTTCAAGAACATTTCTCAAACAGCATTAGTCAATTCTACATCATCATAAAAAAACTATCTAAAAAATACATTGTACGTGCCATGGGATGATACAAAACTATTTCTGATTTAAGAGAGACAGTGTTTGGCAAATAGCTGTCTATGCTTATAGGGGTAGAATATCCTGGCCGCAGCCACTGTCGTGCATAGGATGGTATAGGGAAAGAATAATTAAGTTTAACTGGAGTCTATTAGCAAACAAAAAGTAATTTCAGAGGAACTTCACTTTCAGGTGAGCTGCAGTGAACTGGAAATAAATTAAACCTCATTTTAGGCTAAAGAAATAGATGGATAAAAGTTACAGGGATATTTTCAAGTGTCTGGTGTATTCAGAATAGCCTAAGAGGGAAGAACAGATTATTTGGGTAGAACAAATTTAAACTGTGTGAGCTTTAGCTCTCCCTAGTATTTGTCTGATTTAATTCTCTTAAACAGTTCATAAATGAACTGAGTTCTTCTTCAGAGCTGGCATGGGAGTATACAGCAGGTGACAATGAGTGTTCAGCAAGACGACCTACTAGATGAATGACTCTCTGATGGGGAGTCCCACCTGTTAAGGCCCTGAGTTCCTGACTGTAAATGACCAGTTCTTTCTGTCTGTAATTTCTCTCAGGTGTCACTTAATTTCTTCCCTAATAACTGCATCCTTTTCATAAAAACAGCTCTGTGTGTTTTCCCACTGCTTGTGTGTTTGTCTCAAGTATATATTCTATTAGGCATATGACTCTGCATTCAGTTCTGTCTTCCCCACCTACCTAAGTTTCTGCCCTATCAAAAGGCCAAGGCAGTTTCTTTATTTAACCAATGAAAGCAGCACAAATACAGAAGGACCTCCTACACCTATAGTATAAGAGGCCATGCCCAAGTGGGCAAATAACTTAAAGGCTACTTGTTACGGGAGGTCCTCCCACTCCTCCAGCCTATCGCCGCTGAGATACCAGCCCCTTGGGGTGTGGTCTCTCTCCCTTTAAAAAAGCGGCCACTTCCCTCTCCTCGCTCTCTTCACTTCCTGCTCCGCCGGTGACTTGACTTCCTTCCTGGTTATGCAGAGGGCTGACAGTGATCTGTAAGTTTTTTCCCCTTTAAATAAATATCACCCTATTAATCATAATCCCAAATTGGTGTGGCATTGTTTGTGACTTACGCCTTCATTTGGCGCACAACGTTTGGTTTTAGAACCTCTCCCGGCTCGCAGCCGCGAGTTCGGCTTGGCGGCCGGAAGTTCGGCTTGGCGGCCGCAAGTTCGGCTTGGCGGGAGCCCTTGCTTCCTCAGCCGCTGCCTGTGGATTTAAACTCCACAGGCCCGCGTAGTCTCTGCCCGCGTGATTTGCTCTTTTCTGAGTCGTTTTCAAATCTCCCTTGCAAGGACAGCTCTTAAGTGGCGCGAACCAGAGCACGCGGTTGCTGAAAGCTGCAACCCCTCAGGGTGACTCTGTCACGTGGAGGCATAAGTAGCTTCCAGATTGCTCTTCTCTACCCCTGGATTCTAGGTTTCTGGTTCCATCTCTGGAATTGATTTAATTACATTTACTTTGTTGAGCAACTTACATTTTCCAGTTTTTAACAAATACTAGGCAGACTCTGAAACAGGACCGTGTTTTCGTCGAGACTTGGCAACAGCGCCACCTGCTGTATAATAGGTAATATGGCAGTTCTCGTTTCCAACGCGAATTTTACTGTTCTGGTTACCAATACAATGGGTTATATCATGCAAGGTTTATATGACTATGGGGATAACTTAATTTACTGGTTATTAGGTTTCAGTATTCTTTTGCATATTCTATCATTTAGGAAGATCATGGCACTCCTAAGAACCATACAATCTTTACTAGAAACTCATGCAGGTCAGGAGATTAAGGATTCAAAAGAGACAATAATAAAAAGACTTGAAATGATTGAAGAAATGATTGGAGCTGGTGAACAGAGTAATAAGGCACAAGGACAGGATACAATGCCAACACCAGCTATTAGAACTGGCTTACCAAAGGTTTTAGCAGCATACCCTATACTTAATTCTGACAAAGCGTCAACTTCTAAAGGCTCAAAGGGAGTCAGAGAAGCTAGATGGACGCCAATAGCAATGAATGATCTAAAAGAAATTAAGCAAGCTATTGTTAATTTTGGCTTGCACTCTGCATACGTAAAGGAAATGATAAGGACTTGGGCTTCTAATGCTAGAGCTACCCCCCATGATTTCCATCAGTTAGTGTCTGCAGTTTTAGATAATGGACCTTCCTTGATGTTTGGAATTTATTTCAGAGAAGAATCCAAACATATGGAACAGCAAGGAAGAGCAAAAGGTATTGAGGTTTCCCAAGATCAAATTCTTGGTGCAGGAGAATATGCTGATCCACAGGTCCAAGCTCTTTATGATGATGAAGTACTGTGTCTATGTCACCAAGCAGCTTTAAATGCTTGGAATAGGATACAAGATCCAGCAAAAAGGGTTGAATCATATACCAGAATTAGGCAGGGACAGAGAGAACCCTTTATTGACTTTTTGCAAAGATTAATTAAGGCTCTGGACATAGGGGTAACAGACCCAGAAGCTAGACGAATACTTCTTGAATCTCTAGCTTTTGAGAATGCAAACATAGAATGCAAAAAGATAATTGGGCCTTTAAAGTCTAGATCAGCACCTATGGATGAATGGATTCAGCATACGATGAATGTTGAGACGTTTAGCTATAACGATGAATCTTGGGTAGGAGAAGCGATTTCCACAGCAATGAGGAGACATCAAACTGCCAGGTGTTTTAATTGTGGTAAATTAGGACATCTGAAAAGGGATTGCAGGCACAGAATTTCTAGGAATATTATCTCCTCTGGGAATGACAAAGATAGGAGACCTAGGCCTTCAGGTATATGTAGGAGATGCGGTAAAGGCCGACATTGGTCCAATGAATGCAGGTCAACAACAGACAAACAAGGCAACCCGATACCGTCGGGAAACTCCTTGAGGGGCCTCTCGCAGGCCCCCAAGCCAACAGTGGCCCAGTCATTCCCAGTCACAGTGGAGAACGTGCCTCACCAAGAAAATTAAAAGCTCCAATTTCTGCTGTAAAAAGTAATACTGGTCTAAATGATGAAATCCATGTGGAGGATGAGTCAAAAAACCCAGTTGGACAGAGTAAACGTATATTTTGGCAGACTTCTATTAATGATCAAAGACCAAAGCTAAGAGTCTGTATAAATGGCACTTTTATTGAAGGCTTATTAGACACAGGTGCGGATGTAAGTATCATTACCCCAGAATCTTGGCATCCGAATTGGCCTCTTAAAGAGGTAGATGTTCAGTTCCTGGGAATTGGAACCCTATCTCGTGTAAAACAAAGCACAAGATGGGTTGAATGCATAGGGCCCGAAGGGCAAATAGGAAGACTAAGGCCATATATAGCCAATATTGCCATAAATTTATGGGGCCGTGACCTGCTACAGCAATGGAATACCCAGATTAACATTCCTGTAGTTCCAGGAACTCATAATTCTGGGAAGTATATGATGAGGTATTATGGAAAAAGGTCACTAGCCATTCAGGCTGTACAAGAACATACAGCAAATACCAAACCTTTAGAGGTACCAACAGCCCTACCTTTAAAATGGCTAACTGAGAAGCCAATATGGATCAAACAGTGGCCTCTAGCTGAAGATAAACTACAGGCATTGGAACAGCTGGTGCAGGAGCAACTAGATGCTCACCACATTGAAGAATCAACCAGCCCTTGGAATTCTCCTGTGTTTGTTGTAAAAAAGAAATCTGGTAAATGGAGAATGGTGACAGATCTAAGAGCTGTCAACAAAGTAATTCAACCTATGGGCTCACTACAATCTGGAATTCCTTTGCCTTCTCTGTTACCAAAAGGATGGCCTCTTATAGTTATTGATTTGAAAGATTGTTTTTTCACTATACCGTTACAAGAAAAGGATAGAGAAAAATTTGCCTTCACAGTGCCTACTTATAATAATTCTCAGCCCAATAGGAGATATCAATGGACTGTCCTCCCACAGGGTATGCTCAATAGTCCTACACTGTGCCAATATTTTGTAAGTAAGCCATTGGAAATAATTCGTAAACAATTCCCCAAGTCCATTATTTATCATTACATGGATGACATCTTGTTATCTGATTCAAATAAAGATACTTTAGAAAGGATGTTTGAAGAAGTAAAGAAAGTCTTGCCTAGGTGGGGATTACAAATTGCCCCTGAAAAGATTCAAAGAGGAAATTCTATTAATTACCTAGGTTACAGAATAGGGTTAGAGAAAATTAAAACACAAAAGGCACAAATTAGGAGAGACCGGTTAAAGACTCTTAATGACTTCCAAAGATTGTTAGGAGACATTTCCAGTCTACGACCAGCTGTTGGGATAACACCTGATCTAATAGTTCATTTAAACAAAACCTTAGATGGTGATAAAGATTTGAATAGTCCAAGAAAACTGACAGCTGAAGCAGAAAAGGAACTGACAATTATTGAGGAAAAATTACAGGAGGCACATGTGGATAGGGTGAACCCAAATCTTAGCTGCATCCTAGTCATATTGCCTTCCAGAATTTCTCCTACAGGGATTCTAATGCAGAGGGAAGATATTATTTTAGAGTGGATATTTATACCTAATAAACCAAGTAAAAAATTAAAAACTTATGTGGAAAAAGTCTCTGAATTAATTATAAAAGGTAAGCTGAGACTTCGTCAACTAGCAGGTATAGACCCAGCAGAAATTATAGTGCCTTTTACTACTGAAGAAATAAAAAAGTTATGGGAAGACAATGAACCGTGGCAAAGAGCTTGTGCTAATTTTTTGGGAGAAATTAATAGCAACTATCCCAAAAGTGGTAGACTTAACCTCATAAAAAGAACTTCTTGCATTCTTCCTAGAATTGTACGTGATGCTCCAATAACTGGAGCCCGTACGTTCTATACTGATGCAAGTAAATCAGGGAAAGCAGGTTACAAGTCAGATGAATTGAGTAAGGTGGAACAAAGCCCTTATAATTCTGTCCAGAAGGCAGAATTATATGCCATTCTTATGGTGCTAAGGAATTTTAAAGAACCTCTTAATATAGTTACAGATTCACAATATGCAGAAAGAGTTATCTTGCATATTGAAACCGCTGAATTTATACCAGATGACACAGAGTTGACTTCATTATTTATCCAGGTACAAGACATAATCAGGAACAGGCTTTGTCCGATGTACATAACACACATCTGGTCCCATACAGGTCTGCCTGGTCCTCTAGCCCAAGGCAACGCTGAGATTGATCAATTATTGATTGGAAGTGTGTTGCAGGCCTCAGAATTTCATAAGAAGCATCATGTCAATAGTAAAGGCCTAAAGAAAGAATTTTCCATTACTTGGCAACAAGCTAAGGACATTATAAAGAGATGTCCTACTTGTTCTTTCTATAATCAAACACCGTTGCCTGCAGGGAGTAACCCAAAGGGCACTAAGAGAAATGAAATCTGGCAGATGGATGTGTTCCACTTTATAGAATTTGGTAAATTAAAATATGTACACCACACCATAGACACGTATTCAGGTTTTCAATGGGCTACTGCCCTGAGCTCAGAAAAGGCTGATTCAGTAATCACACATTTATTGGAAGTTATGGCCATCATGGGTATACCTGCGCAAATAAAGACAGATAATGGTCCAGCATATGTATCTAAGAAAATGAAACGCTTTTTTGATTATTATAATATAAAACACATTACAGGTATACCAAATAATCCTACAGGTCAGGCAGTTATAGAAAGATCATATCGTACTATAAAGGATATGCTGAACAAACAGAAAGGGACCGAAAATACCCCCAGAAATAGATTACATAATGCTTTATTAACCTTGAATTTTCTTAACACTAATGAGAAAGGAACGACAGCAGCAGAGAGACATTGGATAATGGAAAAGTCTGCTGAACTAAATCAACCGATTTATTTCAAAGATGTGCTGACCTCTCAGTGGAAGCCAGGAGATGTGCTATGTTGGGGAAGGGGTTTTGCTCTTGTTTCCACAGGAGAAGAAAAATTGTGGATACCATCAAAATTAATAAAGTTTTGATTTGAAGAAGAGAAACCTCTTGGAAAGGAGAAATGACAACTCATCCACAATGATGATATTCATACAGGTGGTAAGAAAAACATATAGAATGGGGGCAGGGTTCTGTTCTTATCTCCACAGGAAAACACTCATCTTTGAGAAATTCAAGGGACCCTGGATGTTTGGATACTGACAGATGGAAAAATACCTGCCCGATAGGAAATATCAAGAAAACTGAATGGGTTGTGTAAGTAATATTAAACCATATTTCTAAATTTATAAAGCTGGTTTTGAAGTTGGACTCTGGCTCAGTCCCTCTCCAATTCCAAGCCTGTTAGTAAGAGAAAAACTCAGAGTTTCTGGAGTTTCTGTCTCATGTCAAGAGCCATGATGTGGGACAGAAAGAAATATGAGTTTAGAAAACATCTTTGCTTTTCTTCATATCTATCATACTTTTCATTGAATATATCTATCATGTCTTTCATTGAATATATATATATATGTCTATATGATTAATGCTTAAGTTTCTCATAATGAACAATGAGTTTTTCCTGAAGTGACATTTGAAGTTTCCAGGAAGAAGATGGGGCCCCATAACAACAACTCCACCTGGTTGATATGACGTCATGATACTGATAGCGCTACAACAAGACCTGCTTTGGGTACCAGCTGCACAAGACAGTTCCAACTTGGTTAGCTGAAATGGTGCACATCTTATACAACATTTTGGCCAGACCTGCACAAAATACTCAGAGACTATTGGCAATTTTAAAAGACATTGATCTTGAAATTTAACCATCATTTTACTTTCACAGGATCCCCCAGAAAGAACGTCGCCCCCATGACAGCTGGAAGTAATTCTAGAGGACGACGTCCCCTCTCCCAGTAAAGTTTGCCCTTGGGTTTAGGGACATCATTTAGGGGTTGATTATAATTAGTATACGATTGAGGGTTGGGGGAGGAATTTTATAAGCTCAGGGATCATTTTGAAAAAAAAAAAGAGGGATGATGGGATAATAGATTTGTAATTGTGAGTTACTGTTTTTAGACAAATATATTGGTATAGATTCTTGTATATTGATACAAAGTTAAATTATATTGACTATTGGATGCATGCATGTTTCTACCTTGTTTAAAACATTTTTATGTATTGACATATATTGTATTGTATATATTTACCATATTGCTGTGTACATTTCTACCTCTGATTAAGATACTTATATAATGTTTGTGTATTGATATATATTTACCTACTGCAATGTATATTTGTACATTGTTTATATTTGGAGGTCATTGTCCTCATTTGTTTCACAGTTGTTTATTGTCTTAATCTTTAAGTTAGATAGATATTGAGAATTATATAGACTAATAGTCATCTAAGTTTGTCATTTATAATTAGACTAATCAGGTTCTTTAGATATATAGAGATTATACTCAGTATAGATAGATAATCTTCAACTTCTTCAAAGAGCTGTAGAAAATGGCCTTTAATCTAACTCAGAGTTTCGTGGTAGTGAGACACAATTGCTCCTGGCAACACCACTCTATTCCCGAGAGAATGTTGAGCACCAAAGACACTCCACCTGGAGCCTTTCCTTTTGGCAGAACTGGCCTTGGGGCAAAGAAATGCCCATACCTCAACCACTGACAAAGATACAGAGCGTGCATCAATGGATAAAACAGGGCTGTCTTATCCTGCCAAGACAGGGTAAGATAGTTTTGAAAAGTTGCTTGCCTTTGAAAATGGTGTGTCAGTTATGTTAGGCCTTAGCCAAAGTTGGTTGCTTCAACGCTGCTAATGTGACTTTGGGTGATTGCCTAGGTAGCTAGTTGTCTCTGTGATTTGTTGCATGTTTTGGAAGTTGTTTTACTGAACTTCCTAATTAACCAGGTAACATTATTTCCCTTCTCAGATCTTCGATGGGGTTGAAGATTATATAGATGTAGTTACTTTTCTCTCATGACTTGGCCAAGTTATTTATTATACAAGACTTAAGCTAGTTAGAATAGGATATTTGTACTTATTGTATATAATTTCATAGTAGGTTTAGAACTCTCTTATTTAAACAAAAGGGGGAGGTGTTACGGGAGGTCCTCCCACTCCTCCAGCCTATCGCCGCTGAGATACCAGCCCCTTGGGGTGTGGTCTCTCTCCCTTTAAAAAAGCGGCCACTTCCCTCTCCTCGCTCTCTTCACTTCCTGCTCCGCCGGTGACTTGACTTCCTTCCTGGTTATGCAGAGGGCTGACAGTGATCTGTAAGTTTTTTCCCCTTTAAATAAATATCACCCTATTAATCATAATCCCAAATTGGTGTGGCATTGTTTGTGACTTACGCCTTCACTACTGGCTGTAGGAATTTCTATAGCATTTAAGAGCAAGAACAGATGTTTGTACTGCATGGTGTGATTTTTCTCTGTATTCAAAGTCACACAGTCTTGACTTCCACAATGTCAGGGATATTTGAGTATGAAAATAAAGTAAACCACCACAAAAGTTTGGGCAAACTTCTAGTCTCAGGGAGTTATTGTATGCCAGCCACATGCAGAAGTGAATTTTTTCACAAATAATAAAATCCTTGACAGAAATTTATCACTTGGTAGTAATGAGTTCCCTCTACTTCAGCTGCCTCTAAAGATTTCTTGTTTGCATTTGCATACACCATGGTAAGTCATGTTACTTTCCATTCTCCGCTAAGAAAGATTTCCCTGAAGAGTCCTTAACAGATGCCTAAGGAATGTACTCAACATATTCCCCAGGGATTTACAGACATCTGAACAATTCAAGGAGAAGAGTGTATGGCAAAGTTAGCTTTCTTCCCAGTATGTAACATGATCACTTAGTGCACATAGGGTGCATGTTTCAAGTGTTTATAATAATTGTTTGATTCAAAAGTAAAGAGAAAAACTCTAACTTTCTATTCCAAGCCAGGTCAGATAACAAAACTGATTTGAGTTCTTTGAAAACCAGCTATGCAAAGAACACTGTAAAAACTGATTTGCTATACACTCAGCACTGCCCATGGTACATCTGAATTTAATTGTCTGTGAGCCTGGACATCTACATGATCAGAGCCAGACCTTTTTTTTAACATGGAAAATTAAATGATTGTAATTAATTTGATTGTTTGTGAATGTTGAAAGATGATCCTAGTGTATAGCCAAGATTGTCTACAATGTTGTCATCTATTTCAAACTTCAAAACAACAAAAATAGATGCTGAAGCCTCCTTGCTTTAAGGAGAAAAAGAAAATTTCCTGCATAGAATACTGAGAATTATAGGGCACTTTATGTTTTACCAAAACTATCTGTTTTCCCTTCTTCAGCATTCAAGTCTCGTCTTTGCATATTTTAAGGAAATTCATTTTATGGCATTAAACTTAAAGTATTGATTTCAAGTTCTGAAGAGTTACACCAGAAACTAATATGTTAGAAATATAGCTCTATTTAAGAGCAACACTAAACCTTTCCAAACACATTTACCTTCAAGGTCATAGATGCATCACAGGGCACAATTTGGAGAAAAATGTGTTCTATGACTGCAGTTCAACTATATTTGGGCTGTGGTTTACATAAAAACACAATTTTCATAGAAAAATCATCATCTTATCTGAAAGTGCTTCTTGATATAGCTTGTTGCCCAGTTATCTATTTCCACCGATAATGCCAGATAAGCTGAACATATTTAACAGAAAGAACTGACACCTCTGCAACAAAATGAATTAATTTATGAGGCTTTTGCCTTAAATAGTCCACTGGAAATCAGGCTTATGGTTAAGAGTATCTTCACTGCAATAGGGTTCCAGGATAGCAATCTTCATCATTCCTCTGCTTCTACCATCACATTGCATACCATATCGTGTAAGGATAATCCATAATGTATGACTACGATCCTAAACATGTGCATGTGGTTTGATCACTGTCATAAATTGAACCTCCTGCACAGGTAATCATTACTTAAGCCACATTCCTGTAGCTGTGAGTCATAACCCTTTTTGGGTCAAATAATCTTTTCACAGAATTCACCTAAAACCATCAGAAAATGCAGATCTTTACATTATAATTCACAACAGTACCAGAATTGCAGTTATGTAGTAGGAACAAAAATATTTTATAGTTAGGGGTTACCACAACATGAGGAGCTGTATTAAAGGGTTATAGCATTAGGAACTTTGAGATTCACTGCAATAGAGTTAGGCAACATGCTACTTCTTCATATCCACCCTTTTAAAAATTAGAGAATAAAGGAAGTATTGAGAGGCAATATGCCTATTTACAGGGTACTGTACAAAGGCTGCTTGTTTGTTCCCAGCTTCTCAGACCCAAATTAACCACACAGAAACTGTATTATTTGCAATACTGTTTAGCCAATAGCTAACTCTTATATCATAAACTAGCCCATCTCCCTTAAACTGTATATTGTCACATGGCTGTGGTTTACCAGCAAAGCTTTTTCCTGTCTGTCTTTGGTGGCTGCTCCATGGCTTCTCCTTGACCCCACCATTTTTCTCCGAGCATTCAGTTTAGTTTTCCCCTCCCAGCTCTGTTCTTCTATAGGCTCAAAGAAGTCTATTAACCAATGGCATGCACAGCATACAGAGAGAAATTCCACATCAACAGGTGTGATGGTAGGTATGGGCTGGAATTTCCTATAAAGAGAGGACATTGTAACAAATGTACTTCAGAATGAAATGTGTATCAAGTTCTATGCAAAGGAGACTGCAATATACATACACTGTTCATTTCACCTTACAATACTTCTAAGCACCAGGGGCAGTTCATTTAGGGACTATGCATTGTCAGTGAAGATTCTTTCTCAGGATTTTTCTCTTGTATTCTAATATGGCATTATCGATATCAGTCTCAGACTCCAGGTCCTCCTGGCTTTATGATGGAGTTATGACTCAATACTTTAACCCTAATTTGAAAATGCCATGAATAAAAAGGAAACTAACTACAGCCATCATAGTTTGGGAACACAGATTATGGAGAGTACAAGCTATGTTCTCATATTTTTTATACTTCTATGATCAAAACCTACTTGTGAAAGATGGGGTTTATTTTGTTTATAGGATCAGACCACAGTCCATCATTGAGGAAGTTAAGGCGGGAACCTGTTGCAGAAACTGAAAGAGAGGTTGTTAGATTTCTTTCCATGGCTTACTATTTTGTATAAGTTACTCAGGAACACTTGCCAAGATACATTACAGTTGTGATTATTGGAAATAATAATAAATAATGATATTAAACACAAATCTGGTATATAAAAAGGTACAAGAAACACTTGCAAAATTTAGTAATTAAAAAGGAAGATAAGGGTGTTATTATTTTGTTAAATACTATAACAGAATATATTGTGTAGGACTTAGGAGAGCTGCAGCTAGGAGGCTACATTTTTAAATAAGAAACCAAATGTCTGTCTCTAGAATATGCTTAATTATCTTATAAATATGTTCATGAGTAGTTACTGAGATTTAATTCTTTAGAAAAATCTATACTGATCTAATGTCAGAAGATGTAACTTCAGCAAGAAGTTGAAGATTCTCATGCCCTTGTTGTCACACTAGTCATTGACTTCATTTTGCTTAGAAAGGGTTAAATCCAGAATTTCTATTTCCTCTGGGGTGTAATGAGTAAGGTAGAGGTAATTTCCAAAAGTTTTCTTTTGACCTAACAAAAAGTAAATATATTCCAGTTGTTCAGTTGAACTTCTCCTTTGGGATAAAGTAGCTTGGCTCTTCTAAGCTGCACACATTAGGATTTTCAATGCATTTTAACCCTGTGGAGTCTAACCTAACATCCATTTGTTACTCTCTCCTTAGGCAAAGCTTCATCCTTCTAACAGTCCCCTATTAAATTGCTATTTTTACCTCATTATTCATATTTTAGGGTGCTACAAAGTTGCAGTTCCTCTTCAATCTACCTGAAAAACATGATTTTCACATTAAAAGTAAGCACCTGCAGGTGCATTGATTAAATGTGCGTCTTGAAAACAAGCTAAATTAAACTTACATTTAAGTTCATTAATCTACTAGATCTGTCTGCCACTGTCTTCTACTCAATTCAAAGGTGCAAATTATGTTTTTATCTATTAATTAAGTGTTTTAGAGAACATAATTATGTACTGAAAATGAGCTTGCTTTATGCATTTGTGTAGTAATAAGGGCGGCGGTGGGGCTGCGTCCCCAAACACCCCAGCCGCCTGCCCTGCCCGGCTAGCTTATGCCCCAAATAATTACACGGACACTGTATTCTTTTAAACACTGCTCTGGCCCATTTCTAATCATCTATGTAGCGCCCCTAGGTGCGCTTACCGGGAAGATTCTAGCCTAAGTCCATCCTGGGTCAGAGCTTCATAGCGTGCGTCTTCCCTGGAGCAGGTAGCATGGCGTCTCTCTGAAGCTTCTGCTCAGGAGAGGAGAGCTGTGGAGTCTGACCTCACTTCCTCTTCCTCCTGGCATTCTGTTCTGTCTACTCCTCCCACCTATCTTCTAACCAATGAAATGGGCCGAGGCAGTTCCTTTATTGCTTAGCCAATGAAATCAACAGATTGATATATGACACTCCCACATCACATTTGAGTACTTATATGATAGAGCATAGAGCTGAGTTTGAAGTATATGTTAAAATATTATTTGTACACCAAGGCCAGCTGGACTGTGACTGTAAAAGCATGGGATAAAAGCGGACTCTCTGAACATGGCGAACAATGAGGGCTGATGAGACGCCAAGGACAATGGCACGGGGTTTTGATCCTACTTAATGTGCTGGCTTTGTGGGAGCCTAGCCAGTTTGGATGTTCACCTTCCTAGATATGGACGGAGGGGGGAGGACCTAGGACTTACCACAGGGCAGGGAACCCTGACTGCTCTTTGGACTGGAGAGGGAGGGGGAGAGGAGTAGGAGGAGGAGGAGAAGGGTGGGAGGAGGGGGAGAAGAGTTGGAGGAGGGGGAGGGAAATGGGAGGCTGGGAGGAGGCAGAAACTTGTTTTTTTTTTTCCTTTTCTCAATAAAAAATGACAAAAAAATATTATTTGTACTACCATCAAAGTATTTGAAAATTTCATGTACAATAAAATATCATTGATAAGCTCCTACAAAACCTTATTTTGTTTTCAAAACAATTAAACATTTCTTTTAGAATTTCATATGTGAGTACTCTATTTATATCAATCTTCCTTCTCTCCAACTCTACCCTGAACACATCCGATCTCATTGTAAAAGTAAACAAATATGTCAAAACTTGTAAATTTATTCTCAGCACGTGTTTTAGAGTGGCTTCCATTTCTGATACAAACTACTTGAAGAAAACAATTAAAAAGAGGAACAGTTTCTCTCAGCTCACAGTTTCAGGGGATTCGGAAGATAAAGGGTAACTCTGTTGCTTTTAGAATTATGAGGGGAATAAACCCCTAGGTAAAGGCCATAAAAGAGGCTGCTATTCACCTCATACTAACCAAGAAACAGAAAGATTCACAGAAGATGAGAGGACAATATATATCTTTTAAAGCCATTCCCCCATGAGCCTTCTTTCTCTAACCTCTTTAAATTCATTCATTGATGAGGTTAGTGACATCACAACCTAATCAATTAGTAACACCAAGTGGTTAGATGGGAACCAGGCTGTCAACACTTGAACCTATAGGGGGCAGTCATAAACAAGTATGTCTTAGTCAGTTCTGACTCCATAACAAAATATCATAGATTTTTCTAGAATGGTAAATATCCAGCAGGTTCAATGCCCCATGGGGATTTCTGTCCTGCTATTTTTCATGTAGAAAAAAGTGCAGTTTTAGTGTCTCTTTCTCTTTTTAGAAATGTATTAAACCTGGATAGACAAGACCATAGGGATGGAAATGACACTAAAAATTCCCAGGAGTAGGGTTGCAGAAGGAATGGCTTTCTAAAATACATCTAAAATTTGAGAGTTGCTGAAAAAATACATCTGAAATTTGAGAGTTGCTGAAAATATTCTACAAATTAATAGTATTAGTATCTATACTACTACTTAAAGTTGTCAAAATCCCTGGAACTATATGCTTATATTAAAAAATAATGTAATAAATTTGTAAAATAAAAAGACCATCAGAATAATACTTAAAGCATACCATTACAAAACTCAATCCTAGCACCCGAAGGCAGAAGGTAAAGCAACTATTTGAGTTTTAGGCCAGCCTGGTCTACAGAAAGAGTTCCAGGACAGTGAGGGCTACACAGAAAAACACTGTTAAAAAAGAAAGAAAGAAAGAAAAAATGGAGAGAAAAAAGATTTCTGGAATACACATTCAAGATACATCACCAAAATGCTTCTTCATTTTAGAATAAATAAAACATTCTATTTTAGCACTGGCATGATTCACATTGAATATTAATTTCTCCTTACAGAAAAATGTTATTAATGTTATCTTTAGGTCCAAAGACTCAGAATTATTGGGATGAACAGGGGATGCCCTAGACAAAGACAGAACAGTTAATTGGAAATGTCATGTTTTTTTTATTCAAAGCCCTTAATTCTAGTCAGATCAAAAGCTTTCTTTCATAGAATAGCTTTGAACATTAAAGCACCTATTAATATCTCCTGTTTAGATTAATTAACTTGTAAATAAAAGCTAGGATGAAATTATTATGACTAATATTAAAGTTAATATAACTAGTTAAAAAGAAAATGATGAGATTTGGTGTGGTCAGAGTGAGGTTGGATGGGAAGAGGGAAGGGAAGGCATGATGAAACTAGAGTACTCAAATATGCAATTCACAAAGAATGAAATACTTAATTATTTTAAAAATAAAGAAATTGTGATAGCTTTTGAAAAACACATTAAAAGAATAGTCCAAATATATTTTTCCATTATTTCTAAACTGTTCTTTTTATTGAAAGTCAAGGTAAGATGAGAGGTTGATTGTTAGAAGCCATGGTGGCATAAAAGCAAGAGAGAACAATTGATATATCAACCAACCAGAAATAATTTCTGATGAATAAAAACTTGTTTTTGCAAAGACTTTGAGATATACAGAATCCAGAATATCTGTTCCTTTTGCCTGTAATTTTATATATGCTAAATTGCATACATTCCCTATTGGCTCTAGGGAATACCCCACAGCCTGCATACCATGTGTCATGTGTGCATGGATCTCATAAATACATTCTTGATGTTCTGGGCATTTTTATCTGTTTATTGATAAGAGGGGGCCCTTCCTTAGCTGTATTATCCAATAAATATTAATAATGTTAGCCTATACAAAGTTTAGATGAATAAAATAAACACAGAGTGATGATACCCAAATCAGGGCTATAAATTTCTATTAAGAACTGGTTTGGGGCTGTACAAGTTTGTATCCCCACCAGCAATAATATTCTACAACCAGTTAACAATCACATGGTGGTGACAGGTTCCAGGAAGGCTGGAGAAACTTCTGTGATTAGACCTGGCTTAATATCACTCTCATCTATACTAATTTTCTTTCTTGATGTTTTCTTCTGTTATTCTTAATTCCTGACTTCCTTCCTTGCATCAGCCTTACAAATGATTCCTAGACATCTAAATAAGTACAACCAAAAATCCCAATATTTTATAAAGATATAATAAAAACTGAGCAAAGCTAACAAACTTTACATATTAATTAAATAGTACACTTCCCTACTGAGCATAATTCCCTACCCATCATTTTCCACTTTATTATCCAATAATTTTAGTTCTCTCCATTACTCAATGAATTTATGTAAGACATACCAAACTTTATTTTTTTATCCTTAATGACTGATTTATTTTTCATGTAAAGCACTTATGTGATAAATGAACCTTGTAGTAAGTCAAAAAGACTTCTTAGATATTGATTATCAAAGAAAAATTGAGGATGCCGATGCACCTTTTAGAAGTAACTACATACCTCACGACTTACAGGTCTATTTAAATTGTTCACCTGTTCTTGATTTAATTTTGGTATATGGTACTTATCTAAAAAATGTCCATTTCTTTCACATTTTCCAATTTTGTGGCATACAGGCTTTTGTAAGAAGATCTAATGATTCTCCGAATTTCCTCTGTGTCTGTGGTTATGTCCCCCTTTTCATTTCTGATCTTGTTAATTTATGTGTTCTCTCTCTGCCATTTGATTAGTTTGGATAGGGGTTTGTCAATCTTGTTAATTTTCTCCAAGAATCAGATTTTTGTTTCATTGATTCTTTGGATTGTTTTCTGTGTTTCTATTTTTTTGATTTCAGCCCTCAGTTGATTATTTCCATCCAGTCTTCTACTCCTCCTGGGTGAGTCTGCTTCTTTGTTTTTTCTAGAGCTTTCAGATGTGCTGTTAAGTCTCTAATGTGTGCTTAAATGAGAGCTCACCAAGGACAACTGGACTGGGACTGAAGGAGCATGTGATCAAACTGGACTCTCTGAATGTGGCTCACAATGAGGGCGGACTGAGAAGCCAATGATAATGACGCCAGGTTTTGATTCTACTGCCTTTTTGGCAGCCTAGTCTGTTTAGATACACATGTTCCTAGACATGGATGGAGAGGGGAGGGCCTTGGACTTCCCACAGGGCAGGGAACCCTGACTTCTCTTAGGACTGGAGAAGGAGGGGAAGTGAGAGTGGAGGGAGTGGGAGGGAAATAGGAGGATGGGAGGAGGTGGAAATTTTTAATAAATAAAAAAAGTAACTACATCTGTGGATTAGTTTCTGTGAACATTGTATCAAACTTGAAGACAGGCTGGAGTCAGAAATATGCTATGAATTAAATGGGTAGAAATGACTCCATTGTGTGGCTTGAGCAGAGTGTCTACAAGACCTTTAAGAAGAGCTGAGAAAAAAAAATGTCAGAGACTCCAAAGATCCTTAGAGTAGAGATCTTAAATTAGGTCCAATTATTATTTGATTAATGATAAATATTTAATATATTAATTAAATAAGTAGAGAAAATTGAGTCATTAACTCCCAATTTCATTGTCAGTTGAAATTATCAGACTGCTTAGCGTTTATCTTGGAAAACAAAGACATTAATAAATATAACCAAGGATATTACACTTGAAAGTCATAGGGTGACATTTGTAGAAAAGTCTAGATAACAGTATTTTTTCCTACCAACATATAAGCCCTTGTACCTATACTATTAGAATAACTAGAGGTACCTATGACCCCTCCAAGGATCTAAGAGCAAATGGATGTCTAAATGACACAAAGGTAGGCTCACAATGGTGAAGCTCCTTTCTCATCAAAATCCTTCATACTAGCACAGAGTCCCAAATGACAATATGATTCTTATATTTTATAATTGTTCTTGAGCAAAGCATATATAACTTGCCTGTCTCCATTATTTCATTGGCCAGGCCCAACAAAGAGTCTTAATCGCCTGAAAGCAGGACTACTATCTTCATTTGGCTTATTCTGGTATACCACAGAGCACCGGTTTCCAGAAAAGCACAGCCTAATGGCTGTGTGTGTAAGAGAATGCACCATACTAAATATTTGCACATTTTTTACACAGTTCCATACCTATGGGTTACTTGGATTTGAGTATGTTAGAGGAAGTTTCCTCTCTAACAAGCGAGTACTTAAAGCCAAGAAAATGAAAAGACCTTGAGGAAAAATAATGGACAAAAAAAATCATCTTAAAAGGTGGTGGTGGCACATGACTGAGAAGGAAAAGGCAGGTGGATCTCTGTGGGTTCAAGACCAACCTGGCCTTGAACATAGTGAGTTCCAGGACAGCCAGGGCTGTTACACATAGAAAACCTGTCTCAAAAAAAATAACGATAAAAAATAGAGTTTAGAGGAAAAGAATATTCTGTCTGTCTGTCTATCTATCTATCTATCTATCTATCTATCTATCTATCTATCTATCTATCTATCTTACAAATGATTCATAACAATCCGAATTTCCAAAAATACCAAGCCTGCCTTAAGTAAGGATAGGGATCCTCTGAGCTGCTACTAAACATTCATTCATCAAAAATTCCAGTGTCTTATATGACTTTATTTGTAATGAATAATGATTTGCTTCATAATGCACTACAGTAATTTGATGTATCTTTTAAAATTATTTATTTAGATTTATTTTATGTATGTGAGTGTTTCCCTGCACTTCAGTATATGCATTAATGTATGCACCCGATGCCCTATGGGGATCAGAGGTGGGTGTCAGATTTCTAGTACTGGAATTCCAGATATTTGTGAGCAAGCATGTGAGTTCTGGGTCCCAAACCCAGATCTTCTGCAAATGCAGCAATCAATATTTACCCTGAAGCCATTTCTCCAGTCACAGTTTGATGTATCTTAACTTTCTCTTTTTTTATTCTTATTACCTGTTTTATCATTACCTCAAGTGTTAGAACATTTGCACACTGTTTTACTTCAACATAGGTGTATGTTGTAAGCTTAACAAGTATCCAAAGGAGAGAATTTATTCATTAGAGTTTTATTTCAAATATTTATAGAACTGGATTTTGGCTATGCTTTTATATTAGTATATGCTAAATATATAAATTCAAATGTAAATAAAATTTCTCAATCAAATTCAGTGAGTTAAGAGAAAATTTTTTTCTGCACTACTATCAAAATTGTTTCTTTTCCAACAGAGTCTCTCACATTTAATAGATGTTGGATACTGTATACCCAAGTAGAGTGGCTTCTTAATAGGCTCTCTCGCCTATCTACTACAATTTTAGTGATTTCCTACTTCTTCAGGGAAAATTTTAATGTCTTTCCTTTTCATTAATATTTTAATCCGGTACCAAAAACATTGTTCAGGCTTTCCTAGAAGATAATTTGTTGCACACCAGCCATATGCCCCTTCAATTTTCCTGTGGGTGTTACAATGACATACTCTTTCTCATCTCTAGCACATGTGTAGTAAATATTTCTCACTAAATCATGTCAGCCTTCCAAATCACTTTTCAAATAAATGAAACTTTATGTTCTCAGTTATGTTTTATTGCTAGTTATGAAATACCACACCTTCATGTTTCTATAACTGACCCCTGTTTGGTAACCCAGTTCTGTTAGTCTTGCCAGCTGCTGAGTGACTTCTTTGGAGGCTTCTCACCAGGTAAAAACTGGAGCACTGATTCCAAGCCCTGTGTATTACCTGAGGTTATTTTGCTTGCTGTTTTCAGATGTTCCTACTTTGACTTCCAGCCAGCTAGAAGAAAATGATGGATATGCCTAGATTGTCAAGGCTGCATTATCCATCCATCAATGAAGGGTAATCCAATACTACGGGTATAAACTACTAATTCCAGAACTTCTCTGATTAATTTGCTCATTACCCTAGCTTCCTGCTTGGATAAAGCCCTACTCCTTGTCATGCCTTGAGGCTACTGTCTTGAAACAAAAGTTCAAGATGGAGGCGATTATCACAAAAATGTTTTAAGTTAATATTAATGCATGGGAATTCCATCTTAAATATCACTCTCTGGAAGTAGTTTAGGAAAATAGATAGGTCATGGATGAATTCATGAACTGGGGATCCTTGACAAAGCCGAACCCATATTAATCTCAGGGTCATGGATTCAAGCTACTACTCAGTCAGTAGTGATGTGGCTTAGTGCTCTTGTACACTGTAAAGATTTGTCAATCATATTAGTTTACTAGAACACTGATTGGCAGGTAGCTAGTCAGGAAATATATGACAGGTGACTAGACTAGGAGAATTTCTGGTAAGAGGAAAGGCACAGACAGAGTCATTATCCAGATGCAGAGGAAGCAAGATGAGAATGCCTCACTGAAAAAAGATACCAAGCCATATGGCTTATCATAAACAAGAATTGTGAATTAATTTAAGATATAAGAGATAGCTAATAATAAGCATGAGCTAATATACCGAATTGTTTATAATTAATATAAGCCTCTGTGGGTTTCTTTGAAACTGAACAGCTGTGGGACTGGGTGGAACAGAATCTCGAGTCTTTTGTAATGTTTTTAACACAGTTTTCAACTGCTACAGGTTCATTTCAAAAACATATTTTCAGTGTGTTTATATGGGCCAGTCCAAAATGAGCCTCTACTCTAGATAAATTGGATGTAAAGGGACACAAAGACTATCTTAAAAACCATTAACCCTGACTATAAGCTTATGCCACCTACACTGATACCTATTTGTTTTGTTGTATCATGAGTCTAAATTCTCTTTATACAATATATTTAGGACAATAATTATCTCTGTGATTTGATGTCAGAGAAAAAGAAAATATTTTTAAAAGCTGCTCAATTAATGAAATAACTTGATTAATACAAAGGTAAATAGTTGACCCTAAAGTAAAGGAGGCAAAAACATGGAGGAGACAGAGATGAAAGACTTTGACCATCTTTCTGTTTGCTTCTCAATACTAAATAAAAAGATCCCTTTTTAACAAATACATTTTCCAGTTGTTGTCTATAGATATCCTGAGATCTAGTCAAAAATTACTTTATATTTATAACAAAAACAGGTAAGTTTCCAAGTTTGTCATATCTTTATAACTTTTAGATAATAAATATGCACTATCTTTGTTTCTTGTGTTTCAAATGAAGCTTCCATTAGATCTTCATAACATTTTATTAAAATGTTTCATAAACTTTATTTAAAATAATACTG
The DNA here is from genome assembly GCF_037038515.1 of Microtus pennsylvanicus. Lineage (NCBI taxonomy): Eukaryota > Metazoa > Chordata > Mammalia > Rodentia > Cricetidae > Microtus > Microtus pennsylvanicus. Next base: position 37,448,844 of record NC_134587.1, read on the forward strand.
AAACAATGTGATAAAAATAAACAAAAGTCATTGATATGAAATATACTAATGATAAGGAAATTTTTTAAAAAGTAGAAATTACTTTTATATAGAAGAAATTTTTGAATAGAAAAATAGAATTTGTCTCTAATTAAAGGATGTTCTAAAAGAAAAAAATAGAGTAAGAAAAACCCTATGTGGCTAGAGTATAGTATAAAGGAATGTACAGTATTAAAACTTTAAAAAATATGGTATAGGTATAACTAAATGGACTATATACAATTAAAGGTTATTACAAAATTCATGAGGTTATCCTGGGGAGATAACTCAGTCGTTAAATTGCTTGTTGTGGAAGCATGGGGACATGAATTTTATCTCACAATATTCATGTAAAAGCCATACTGGTAGGAATGTATACCCGTAATTTCAGAGCTGTGGGAGTGGAGGTAACAGAATAACCCTCTAGCATGCAGACAAGGCAATTTAACCTAATCAGTGACCTCCAGGATTCAGGAACCTAATTCCAAAACACAAGCCTGAGTATGAGAAAGGTAACCAACACTAAGATATGGAGTAGACACAAAATTTCTACAATGAAAAATTCAATATCTTGCTATAAAACTAGTGGATGATTCTCTATTAACAAGGCATTCTTAGTAACGTGCAAAAAAAAAAAAAAACCCAAGCTTAGAGAATGGGAATTGTGTTTTATTCTTAAGATTTTATTTTTAATTCTGCATATTGTTTGGGTGGGTCTGTACACATGCATGTAATGGCCTGCAGACATCATAAATTCAGATAACTGAGACGGAGTTGCCACTGTGTGTGAGTGCTAGGAATATAAGCTAGATATATATTTTGGATTTTTTTTTTGAGACAGGGTTTCTCCATAGCTTTTGGTTCCTGTTATAAGCAGATCTTATGCAAAAAAAAATATGCCTTGTTAGCTATGGAACAAGCTCCTTTTGTCACATTTCCCCGAGTGACCTTTGTAAAACTTAATTAGATTTGATTCAAATGCTGTTTGTAAGTTTTTCAGGTAAAGCTTTAACTTGTTGAGTAGTTCTTCCATTAATTGTAAGAAGAACACTCTAGAAATTACTACTGCATGGTATGTTCCTGACAAATTATAAAATTTTACAGTTGACAAATATTTAGTTAATTGGCAAAATTTGATATACTATACAAAATTTTAATTATGCCTGTAATCTTAAATTGGCAGGTAAATAAATGCTACTAATTTGTTAATATTAACTAAATCATCTTCCCTAGCCTAAGGCACTATCACTATTTTTAATGACATAAGATCCATCTTCCGTTCAGCAAACAACATTTATTTCCTTATAAAGTAAGTAGTTACCACACTATAAGAAATGGATAAGGGTTGGAAAAGATAGGTTAGTGTGAAAAGATACTGCTGCCAAATATCAAATTAAGTTTGATTCCTGGAGCCCAGATGGTGCAAAGAAAGAATGAAAGTTGTCTTCTGATCACCACATGTTTGGGGGCATGGAACCACCCTCAAATATGCACATATACGTGCACATTCATAAGTAAATAAATAATAAAGTCAAAAATCATTTTTAAACAGGCAAAGAAATGCATGAAACATTTCTGCTAAAGAACAGCATTGTAAACTTTTTAACTATGTTTACTAAAAATTGAGAATTGGTTACAAGGTTTCCACAATGAGTTCCACAATAAACTAAACACAGATTATTTTATCAATTAGAAAAAAAACTCACCACAAAGACTTTTCAGACTAAAGGGAAAATATCCCACCAGGGACTTCTGAGAAATACATAGACTGCAAATCCTCAAAAAATAAATTCATATCAGCTTTCTTATCTCAAACATGTGTCACTCATTTCTGAGAACACTTTCAGAAAAGATGCACAGCACTCAAATTTACTTACACTGACAACTGAGGACCTTATGTGATTTCTAGCAAAACCTCTCTGGAAGCATGTCCACTAAATCTCATTATTTTGTGCATTCTTTCTTCATGATGCATTGAGATCTCTCTAAAACTTTCTAAAATATTTGAGAATTTCTCTCTAATATCCTAAATGTTAGAAATTATAATTTTTGATTTAGTGAAGCTTCACAGTATGATGCCCTTATATTAGTCATGCATTTGTTACAACTGTATGATTATCCAGACCTCCTTCATTATTTCAACCACATCTGTTTTTTTTTAATTCTTTGCTCCTAAATAATTGCACAGAAACTATATTAATTACAATACTGCTTGACCAGTCACTTAAGCATATTATGAATTATCTCTTATATCTTAAATTAATATTAACAATTATATTATAATTTAATAATAATATTAAATTAATAGGAATTATATCTTCCTATTATTTTATATCTTACCACGATGCTTATGGTTTACCGGTAAGGTTCCCAGGCATATGTCTCCTTTGGCAGCTACATGACATCTCCCTGACTCTGCTTACTCTTTCTCTATATCTCTTCCAGTCTAACTATATTCTGACCTGTTCTAGAAGCGTCTTTTATTAATCAATGGTAGAAAAATATTTACAGCATACAGAAGAGAATCCTGCATAAGGAAATAATCTACTTTAAATCTTAGAGTCCAAAACAATCAATTCCTTCCTACCAAAAAAAGAGCAAAGAGACCAAATAGTGCACATTTCAGGATCATAGAGAATATTTTATTTTTTTTCCATGATGCCTATTGGGTACTAGGGGGTGGAACAGCTTGATTAAACAGGAAACACTCAATCTAAGCTTGGCTAAATTAGACTGTGGTACAGAAATATCAATTTATATCTTCAGAACAAGAAAGCTTTGTCTGAAGCACTTACACAAAAATCATATTTAAACTAACACCATTCTCTATAATATAGCTCACTCTTTCTCTTCTTTTGCCTTGTCAGCCCTGCAAGTTCTGTTTAACAAGAGCATAAGGAATTTTCCTCAGGAATATCAGAAGTCATTCTTCCTGCTTCCATAATTTCTAGAGCTAAACTAAATGAGGGCATATCTTGGTGTCACATTCATTATTAGTTACACATTTTTGTAAAAAGGAAGATATGTTTCAAGAATTTCAGCTTCAACCACTCATCTAGATCTAGTCATAAAGGAGAATGTGGGATTCTTAGAAATGGAGGGAAATCTGAACTGACTCGTAAAGTACTGTTGATGGACTCTGAAGGAAATACAGCTCTGGTCAAGCAGACTAGCACTTCCCTAAGTGGCATGGCCAGTAAAGTTGATCTACTTCTGTTTATTTATTACAGAAAGATTAAAGTTTATCCATGATGCACATAGTTAGAGAAATATCAGAGCAGCAAAAGAAACAGGAAACAGCAGAAAGAAAGCATATGAAAAAATGCTCATCAAATAAGCCAAATCTCACAGTCTCCAGCAGCTAAATCAACCACTGCAGGGCAGGTATTGAAGTCAGGAGTTGTTGGCAAACAAATATTGTACTACTCAGGTTTGTGGTGTGTGTGTTCTTTTATTTGTTTAAATTTTTGTCAGGTTTTTTTTTTTGAGGGGAGGGTGTAATTTTTTTTCTCTGTTTTGTTGTGTTGGGTATTTTGTTAATGTTTTGAGAAAGAACTTAAAGTTGGGTGGGTAGGAAGTGGGAGAAGATCTGGAAGGATTTGGGGGAGGGGAAAATATGAACAAACTATATTATAAATTTAAAAATTACTTTAAATATAATAGAATATATTTTATAAAAATAAAAATAGAAGGGAGAGCCTACCACAAAGATAGATTATCCCATTTGGTGGTGAACAAATAAATAATTAGAAACAAATTTCTGTGATGGTAAGTCTGAAATAACAACTGTGCCTAAACTATAACTAGGATTCATATGAAGCAGTACACTTACAATTTATCTTTCTACTTATGATAAAGTCCTTTAATATATTGTTAGCATATACAGATTAACTATCCCAAATTTCCATATATGTTCATTTTCTAATGCATTTCAGTTCTACTTTTTTTTAGTTTGAATCATTAAGATAAACCAAATGAAATGATGCCGTTTAATTATTTGCTGAAATTATTATTTTTGATATTATTTATAAGCGTACATGATTAAATTTCTTATACATGTTTACAGTTACTTTTAATTTACTTTAAATGTTTTACTCGAAGGTAGATTAAATCTCGAAAGATCTTGGAACACGATACTTCAAAAATACATTTAAAAGCTGTTTCTGAATTATTCAGTCTGGCCTAGCAATCGTTTGCCTGTCCCAGTCACTGCTGGGATGTGGAGAGATGTGGCAGTAAGCTATTCAGAAAGGTTAACTCCTGAGAACAAATTAAATTGACCCGACACACGTATCTCCCTTACATTACTGTCCTACTTGATTATCCACAGCTTTCTAATTCCAAATCAATGTTGTCAGAACACAGCTGCTAATTAGGGAGACACTGGCTCATTCACAATCAGAAAACTGTTAGCTTAAAAAGTAAATGTCAAATATCAGGGATAATACGTCACTAGAGCATAAAGAATAACTCCTACTGCATACTGGGAATATAGACAAGAATAAAGAAGAGGGAAAACAGAAGGAGTCACAGAGGAAGTATGTACATGCACACAGGCATGCACATGTGTGCACATACAGACATCATATATACATCCAGAAACACTCCATTCCCAAATTAATATGTTTTCACATACTTGTATGGGAGATTTCACCAAACTATGTGAAAATGGCTTAAAAATAGTAAAATCCTTACTGGATATCATGGACTGAATAAGTGGGAGTATCATGTTGTCAATATTTTAAAGGGCTGAGTTTTAAACCTAGCCTTCATTTTAACTGCAGCTCCATCAATCACAGACAATAGTAGAAAAGTCATACATATTTCACATTTGAAAACTTTAGATGAGAGAAAATAGTCTTGTTTGATATATTTCAGGGAACCACAAAACAGAGGTGTACAAAGATATACAGACAGACACACATGTCAATCGCTTCATGGATTAAAATAAAATAAGTTATAGCCTGTTTCAATGTCAACATGTTGATTTTTAAAACAAAACATTTATAGAAGATCAGTAGACCATGAAACACTAAGATAATACAGAATTAAAACAAAAAATCACCATCACATCATGAGCTGGAGTATCTGTACTCAATTATCAAATGCAATCAAGAAATGATATAAGTAATGTAACGATCTCATAAGAATTATAAACAGAGTCAAAGTTCTTAATTAAAAATTATAATCATATTTGTTATAAGCAAAGAAGACAAATCTTAATAAAAACCTTGAAAAGTGAAATTAAATGTCTAACTCTTAGAATCAAAAAGGATGGAAAATATATGAAGAGTATGAAGGGTAGGACCCAGAGCAAAGTAAAAGGGAGAGAAAACTCATAGGAGTAAGACACCCCAAGACCTAGAGTAAAACCAAATATCACTGCTCTAAAAATATAAATAAAATAATTCCTAATAATATTCTGCCATGTTCATAGTTTGGTGACTTGTCCAGTTGTCATCAGAGAGGCTCTCCAGCAGCAGATGGGAGTAGATACAAAGACCTATAACCAGACATTATGAGGAGATAGTGGGTTTAAACTGGAGGTCTCTATCGCATCTTTTATCTTGGTGCTCAGGAAACCCTGCAGAAGAGAGGGCCTAAAGATTGTAGGAGTCAGAGAGACTGGAGCATACCAGCATACTGAATACTGAGTCAGCTAAGCAGGGTTCACATAGGCTCACAGGCTGACGTGACAAGTACAGTGACTGCATGGGTCTTCACCCGGTCCTCAGCTAATATGTAGTGCCTGATAACTTTGTGTTTTTGTGGAGCTCCTAACAGTGGGAACAGTGGGAACAGGTGTGTCTCTGACTCTTTTGCCTGCTCTTGAGACTCTTTTTCTCTTGTTGAATTGCCTTGTCTAGCTTCAGTGTGAGGACTTTTGCCTTGTATTACTGTATTTTATTTTGTTGTGTTTGATTGTTGTCTTTTGGAGTTGGAGGACTGCTCTTTTGTAATGTAAGACGAAGGGAAAGTAGATGGGAGAGAGGAAACGTGGTGGGGAGCTGAGAGGAATGGAGGGAGAGAAACTGTGATTGAGATATATTGTATGTGAGAATAATATTTTCAAAAAAATAAAAGATAAATCAGCCAAAAAACAAATACAAAAGTGAAACGGAATCTCAGAAACCTCAGAGATTAAAAGATCTATAATTTTAAAACATACTTGTATCAATTACTTGAGGATTTCAGATATAGTATTTATTCATACTCAACACCTCCCAACTTCTCCCAGACCTAAGTTCTATTCCATCCTTTCCGGGGTTCTTGGTCTATAAAACCATACTAGTCTGGAAACAATTCACAGGTTCTTATCCTCTGTAGAAACAAAAGAAGAACCTCTTCTCCAAAGCGACATATCTTTAGACAAAAATTTTAAAGATAAAATACCTTTAAAAGTATATATGTTGGTTACTTAGCTGCTTTACAGTCAAAAAATCCCACATTATGGAACCAGCCCAGGAGAGGAAAGTATGTTGCAGTCAACAAAGCTCAAAAGCATTGGAGATCTGAAGAGTGTTGTGACATCAAATATAGAAATGCAGAGTTTGGAGTTTGCCCTGTTAATCTTTGGTCTTGTTTTATCCAGTATTTCCTCTCTGTGCTCCTTTTTTTGCCTTTTTAAAATGGTAATGTATATTCTGTGACATTGTATGTTAGAAGTATGTGATCTACATTTTCATTTTGGTTTTACAAAGACCTTCAGTGAAGAGATTATGCTGAGTTTCAGAAGAGACTTTGAACTTTGGACTTCTAGACACTGTCGAGACTTTTCCAGATTATGGGGACTTTTGAAGTTGAACAGAATGCCATTTTGTATTATGATAGAGGTACAGGGAGTGTAATGTGGTGTTCTGAACGAAAATAGGCCCCTATGGTGCTGATCTGGATGAAGGATTCTCAGCTACTTCTCCAGCACCATGCCTTCTTGTATGCCACCATGACAATAATGGAATAAACCACTGAATTGTAAGCCACCGCAATAAAACATTTTTCTTTTCTTTATTTGAGTTACCATGGTGTGATCACGGCATCTTCACAGTAATAGAAACCCAAACTAAGTCAATAATAATGATGTAAATCTTAAATGATAGTAGGTTTAATATAGAGTTATTTTGATTCAGTTGCCTAGAATTCTTAGAAATTTGTTGAACTACATGTATTGTATGAAATAATAACAAGCAATGGGCAATTGTGGTATAGTAAAAGTTTTTGACGTGCTCAGGGGCATCATGTATTCAAACTTTGTATTAGTTATAATTGCAATAAAACACTTAGGAAATGGAAGTACGCCATTGATGACTAGTTTTGTTGTGTACAATAGTCTATGAGAACAGTACATGGAGGTATTTTGTGTAGATGTTTAATTACTCTGGTTTATGGTTTATGTAGGCAATAAACTACAGCATAATTTGCATATAAAATGTGGAGACTGTGGTAAATAGAAACTGGATAGTATTGAGGGTATTAAAACATATGCTGTAATGATTCAACTTTTGGTGAGAACAATAGGGCTAGAACTCAAGTTCATCAGACTGACAATGGGGATTATATTAACTATAAATGTCTGAAGTATGAATTTTCTAGACTAGATATTATTCCCCCGCCCAAAGAGATGAATATGGGTCATTCAACTCTTAGCATTCATAGAAATACTAAAGAGTTAACAATATTTACATTTGTTTACACTGTATTTACTTAACTATATTATATCTCTCACACATATGAACACATGTCAGATTCATTTAGTTCTTGCTTTGATTAATAACACAAAAGGTAAATGTTTACAGAGTTATAAGAAGTAATTTTTATTTTAGTTTTTTCTTGGCCTGAAACCATGAGCACCACCAGCGTGAAGGGATCTGACAAATTTTACTCCTAAAATACACTGAGAATCTGTTATCTGAAGTCCTGTATATTAAAGACATTTTTTTAAACTATACTCTGTTTGAGGGACTTCAAATGGAATATTTCTTTAAAATTTTACCCCACTGTCTATTCATGAGAAAACAAAGGATGCTTTATTACACCCTGAAATTTTAGGAAAATAACTTTAGGTGGTTAGTATAAATCTTTTTTAAAAACTTATTATTAATTTATAAAATATCTCCATGTTTAAAAAAGTGTGCATAATATCATAAATATGTACATAAAATACTGTTTAGCAATATACCTTTCAAAAACACAGTTGTAGAGGTTGCTAAATGGCTCATAAGGTAACATGCTTAATGTGCAAGATAGAAGACCTAAGTTAAAACCCCAATACCCAAATAAAGATAGCAGGAGCTAACTGCCTTCCCAAATTTGTTCTCTACCCAGGGGGCACTATCACATGTATGCTCCCACCACTAATAATAAAAAATTTTTTAAAAAAACACTTCTAATTTTTTACACTATGTCATACATAAGAAATTGACTCTTTATCAGGTGATTTACAAATTGGTGCTATCAGATTTCACTAAATCTGTGTAACATGGGACAGATGAGACAGATGTTAATACAGTTGTCTTTTGGCCAGGGAATTCACAAAACAAAATTTCCAGTGGATATGTGAAACCACTGATATTACAAAGCACTATAGACAATAAGTTTTTTTCTATGCATCTATAGAATTATAAATAGATACATGGTATATACAATGTGGATGCTGGACAATGAAATTCTTGGCCTTTTAGTTACTGGACAATAAAATTATTGGCCTCTAATGTAGGAGCAAAATGGGTGACAGATATCATAATGTAACTCAGAGAATGCTTAAAATACAGATTTTTTTTTCTACTGAGGTTTTCAGTTATTGCTTTGGAACTGTGATTGACTGTTCAAAACTGAAGCTGAGGAAAGAAAAGCCATAGCTGGAGGCGCCTATACTACATTATTTTAAAGTAAATAAAAGGAGGCAGAAACTGAAGCCCTGGTTTTATGTCTTCAGGCATGAAGATCAAAAGACCAAGTGAGTCTTTGACCTGAGAGCTGGGCAATCATTAATTTTCTTACTGGGCTCAGGAAGACAGGACAACAAGGACACGCGTCTGACTCTTTAGCTATTTGCACATAATCTGCAAACTAAATAAGGCTTTTATACTCTTTAGTCGTGGTGCTCAATGATTACATTTGTGGGTTTTGTAAATCTTTGTTTACAACATCTGAAATATTTTTGAATTTTCTTTTTGAGATTTCATACGATATATTTTGGACCATACTAACCTTTCATCTCATGACTCCCTCATATTTGGCCCCCTTCCTTATCAACCCAGTTTTGCGTTCTCATTTTTTTAAACCTATCAATCCCAATTTCTGCTTCCCATGTGTTCTTCAGACTGTGTCTTTCCACTGGATCATGATTGCCCCCCACCCAGCTCCCTTAAAGAGAACTGATTTTTCTTCTCCCAGAATCTGTCAATTGCTAATAGCTCGTCAGTAAGTGATGTGACTTTATGGCCACCTCCTCCTCTATGCTGGGATTTACTCTGGGTTGAGCTTGTTCATTTGTCACAGTGTTATGAATTCATTACTGCAATTGTCCCAGTTTGTCTGGGAAACATTAGTCTTCTTGTTACATTTATGACATATTTACTTCCACCTTTCCTTTTTATCAATATTAAACTGACTACATTTTATAAAAATTCTGACACACATCAAAGATTTTGAGATTTTTATAAATAGTAAACCCAGCTTGTCTTTATTTTCATGTGAGAACACATATCGTTCAACTATGTGCATAAGTAATATGAGACCCCTTACGTGTTTATCTCCCATCTACTGACATATAAGAAAAGAGATCTTTCAGATTGTATCTGATTACATGGTTCTAAGGTCTACAAATGTGGCAGTTTGAAAGAAAATGGCCCAGAAAAGGGATGGATGCTATTAGGAGACATGGCTTTGTTGGAGCAGGTGTGGCCTTGTTGGAGGACATGCATCACTGTGGAGGTGGGTTTTGAGGTCTTTTTATTCTACTTATGCTCAGTGTGGTACAAAGTTTAGTTTGTGTTTTCTGAATATCAAGATGTAGAACTCCTTAGCTCCTTTTCCCATCAACATGTTAGCCTACATGCTTCCCTGTTCTGCCAGGGTGATAATGGACTAAATATCTGAAAATGTAAGCCAGTCCAATTAAATGTTTTCCTTTATCAGAGTTGCCATGGTCATTGTGTATAGCCACAGTAAAAGAAACCCTAATGAGAACAGCATTTGCTGCAACATAACAGACACAAATACATTTTCATTTGATTACATAAGGCTTCACATACATAAAACAAAATGAGCAATATTTATTGTGTGCAGAATAATATAACAGGCAAAAGTACCCCAGGGTGAACTGGTATAACCACTTGATTTAGAAAAGTCACCAAAACCTTTGACCAAGAAATGATACAATAATGAAGGGTTAGAAAGAAATAAACATTGGTAAATGCATGTTTGATAATATATTAGAGCTAGATATTAAAGTGATTATTAGATTATTAGACACACAATAATTATTTTTATGCACTTAAGCAACTGCTTATTTAGAGTCAGCTCAATATTCTCATACCACCCCTTTTAAAGTAAATTTGAAAGTACATCTGATAAGAATCAACAGGTTCCTTAAAATAAATAAACTATAGTCTACTGAAACAATAAAGCAATTCGGAAATAAAAAACAAACATATTAAGTTAAAAATAAAAGATTTTGAAGAAAAAAGACCACCAGTTTCTTGTTATTAGGAAATACAGGCATATATTAAGATATATAATTAGATAAACACTGCTTTCTAAAACTGCCTCCTTTAGTAGAACTGTAGGTGAGCCAAGAGAGTGCCCAAGTTTTTAAATAGTTTATTGTCTTTACCAATATTTCTCTTCCTGGCCAATCTTTTGTGCCAGTGTTAGACCAGGAAGCTAGAAGTTACATTTTAGTTCCCCAGAGAAAATTCTCAAGGAAACTTCAGGAAACAGAGTCTTCAGTTTTTATTAAATCTGCTAGGCCACCTAAGACACCTTAGCATCCTTAGAGACCTTTCAAATGCACTGAAATGCCTGCCTCAGGTAAGTCCAGCAATGCTTTAGAACAATGGTTTTTTAAGTGCTTGTTTATAACACATGTAGAGCTGGAAAAGTACATTTTTCCTTGTCTTGAAGATATGTCTTATTGATACAGCACACCTCCTTGGAGGCAATATTACTTTTTCAATAGTTCAAGCTTGCAATAACACTATTTCCTGGAAGGAAGGGCTCAAGTGTTTTTATATAGAATAACATGATTCTATTTGAACAAATATTATTTCAGGAGATAGTCAATTTGCAGACAGAAAGAGCCGTTCAGTTTTCAGTAGTGGAGCATATGAAAAATGGAGAACAACTAGAGACATGGACAGCCAGACACAGCAGTGCACCTGTAGAAGTCTTTCAAACTCAGTATCTACAATGCAAGGAAATTCGCTTTTCTAATTATCTCACTGGTACTACTAAACATATTTTTGAAGTATTCTAAAACACATGTATAAATCACATAATACAGACAAATATCTAAGAGTAGGAAGTTCACTAAGAAAGTTATATACTCTGTCTATATATGCACAGCATGTTCAGAGTCTTTGTGAATTCTATTTCTACATATGCATATGAAAATATTTATTCATCTTAACATGCTTTCTTAAGGCAGTAAAATTTAAATAATAAAATAGTTAAATATACAAGTATTATTTTAACATGTATGTGCAAAATAGAATAATAATATATAATTATACATAAGGAATATATATATGTATATATATATATATATATATATTATATCCTAACACATTAACAAATCCTAATACATATAACAGTGAAAATACCCACTGCAGAAAATTTCCAAATTCATGACTTGTCAGGATATGTACATTAAGAAAATTCATGACTTGTCAGGATATGTACATTAAGAAAATCATCAGATGACTTTACCATTGCACAAATATTTAGAAATGTTTTGCTCACTTGGTATACCTGTCCACTCTTGCAGCCAAAGATACTTTCTAGATGCAGAATGAGTTGGCTTGCTGAGTCTTTGATGGCATCTAAACAGGCTCTCCAAAGTCTCCACACAAACTGTCATGTTAAAGCCAGCTTCTGTTCTATTGTGTGCTTAATTCCGATCACTATCTCCCCACTACTTCTGAGACCCCCTAACATTTCATCAGACATGGGAAATTCTCTCCCTTAAAAGTCTTCACTTCAAATTCTTACCATTAGAGTACAATTGGACCTTTTTTTCCCCCTTGGTATTTTTACTATCTCCAAGTACCTATGTGGGGATATCTTTGAGGTTATATATAGTTTTAGACTTATCTCTGTATGATTTTTAAGCTTAAAATTTGTTTGATGAGCTAGCAAGTTAGCTCAGATTTTCAGGGCACTTGTTGCCAGGCTTGACATGCAGAGTTTAATCCCTAAAATGCACTTACTGGAAGGAGAGAACTACCTATAGGAAGATGTCTTCTGACTTCCACACATATGTCATAGAATATACACGTACACGCATGTGAACACATACATACACAAACACACACAAACATCACACACAAATATGTTGTTGTTTTGTTTTGTTTTTGTCAACATGAAACAAGCCTAAATTGAGAAAACTCCCCCATTAGATTTTCCAGTGTGCCCAGTTGTGGGATATTTTCTTACTTGATGGTTGATATGGTAGGGTCCAATCCATTGTGCATGATGCCACTCCTGACCTGGTGGTCTTAGGTGGTTTACAAAAGAAGCAGCCTGACAAAAGTCAATAAGAAACATTCTTTCAACGCCTCTGTTTTTGTTCTTGCCTCGAGTTCCTGTATTGAGTTCCTTCCCTGACTTCCCTTCTTGCGGGACCACAAATGGAAACTAAAACTCCAACCAAGATTTTTGGTAATGGTGTTTATCAAATCAATAACCTAACTAGGACAGAAATTAGCGCCAGAATCATAAGATATTACTATAATAGACTTTATCATGTTTTATTTTCTCCCATGGTGGGGGGAGGAGATTTTGGAAAGTCTTTGGAAATTGGATCTGAGCAATGCAAACGAGGGAGGCTTGACTTGACTTGACTTGACTGGCCTATGTTTCAGAAGGAACTAAAGGCTCTATAAAAAAAAATAAAGGGTGATCACTTGATGTTTTGGAATAAAAATCTGTGGAAGTCTTCCATCAAGACTTTTCCTGTCTACATACCAAGCCATAGGTACCCTCTACTTTGCATTAATTTCTTCACCCAGTCAGATCATCAATATTTTTTCCAAAGTCTAGCCTGGTGAGTCTCTCAGACCCACTACACCAATAATTTCTACCCAGCTTTTAAGGTCAAGACCAGGTCCAACACCAGTGCTGTTGGCAATCCCAGTCTTCACTGCAACCATCCTCTAGGTTTTTACCAGGAATAATCCTACCTGCCACCACAGACAGGTCCCATCCACATTGCATCCAACCTCTACAAACAGACACATCTCCCTCATCCTTCTACAATAACTACTCCAATGAGTCTCCCAGATACTTTTTATTTAAGCACTCTCCCCATCCTGCAATATCTAGAAGCAATTACACATCCACTGCCCAGGACTAGTATTGCCACCATTCTCTGCACCATAACTAATATAGTAGCTTCTGCCAAGAGCTACACATAGTGCAATGGACAATGGGCAGCTCCCCTAGATTAATATACACAGAAAAAAATTATCCAACACAATGGAAATAGAAAGAAAAAATTTCCACACATAAACAGCCTTAAAAAATTAGACCCAACAAATCAAACATAAATAAAACATAGAAAGTGACATTTTGAGCTGAAGAAAGAATGAAAATAGCAGAGAAACTGAAAAGATATAGAAAGCCATAAACATTAAATCCCAATGTACCACTGAGAACACACACACATCCACACACAAAACACGCCAGACATTAACAAGATGACCTCAATTAATACATAACATTTCAATAATAGTAACTTTAAATATCAATAGCCTCAAATCTCCAGGCAAAAGACACAGACTGACTAATGGGTCAAGAAAGAAAATACTTCTATCCTTTGTCTACAAGAAACATACCTCAGCTTTAATGATAGGCACCGCCTCAGAGTAAAAGTATGGTAAAAGTACTACATTCAAATGGAACAAACCAGGTAACAACAGGTACTATTATTCTAATATTTGACAAAATGGATTTTAAACTAAAACTAATCAGAGGAGATAAAGAGGGCCCTTTCATTTTAAACAAGAGGAAATTCAAGCAGAAAAATATTAGTATTCTAGACCTATGTGTACCAAACTCTGGGTGCCCAATTTTATAAAAATAATTACTACCATATTTAAAGACAGAGATTACCATCAGTCCATTAAGAATAAGTAATTTCAATACCACACTTTCTGCAACAGACAAGCCACCTGAGATAAAATAAACTCACAATTAATTGACATCATAAATCAAATGGACTTAGCAGATATCTACAGGATATTAGAGCCAAAGAGAAAAGAATACACAACCCAACAGTACAAAGAAGCTTTTCTAAAACAGACAGCAGCCGAGAACACAAAACAAATCTTTAAAATTTAAATTGGCTGGAATAATTGCTTCTATCCTGCCTGCACGTGGTGCTATCAACTTGTTAGCAAAGGAGGCTTTAATAAGTATACAAACTCACGGGGTTTAAACAAATCATTACTTGGTGATAAATGGGTCAAATAAGAAATTAAGAATAAAAAGAATTCTAGAATTAAATAAAATAAGTAAAAATGTAAACATGATACAAAACACTGGGATACATTAAGAGTAGTCCTGCAAAGGGAAATGTATAGCTCTAGTAACTACATTAGGAAAATCAGAAAGAGCATAAATACATGGCTTAATGATATAAGTTAAAAGCCAGAAACCAAGGACAATCAAAATCCAAACCTGGTAGACAGTAAGAAATAATAACCATCCTCCCAAAGTTATTTTTAAGATCATTTTCTTCTGCTTCATATGGGTTGAGATGTTCAGGTCTTGCTGGTACAGAACCACTCATTTCGGTGGCGCTGTATTGCTCTTCATGTTGTTGGGTGTATTCTTGCTCTACTGTTGTCTACCCATCTCTTCCTCCAGTTTTGTAGAAGTGGAGTCAGTGCTTCAGGGGGTCCCTCTTCCTACAAATGTTGCAGTTGGTGGCTGTGGTTCCGTTGATCACTCCTCCAGTAGCAGGCAGGGCAGAGCCTCAGGTGGATGCTTTGCCAGGTGAAGGCATAGCCATGGTAATCACTCCTCTAGGTACAGGTAGGTCTGTGGCCCCAGTGCTTGCCGAT
Source organism: Microtus pennsylvanicus (assembly GCF_037038515.1). Lineage (NCBI taxonomy): Eukaryota > Metazoa > Chordata > Mammalia > Rodentia > Cricetidae > Microtus > Microtus pennsylvanicus. Next base: position 37,464,146 of record NC_134587.1, read on the forward strand.
GCAGTGGGGTATATTGTATAGAGGATGTCACTGAATGCTGGCTGGGACACACGTGCTCTTTCCCAGAAGGACTTCTTAATATAGTTTCTGGAAACTGCTGAGTTGTTAGCAGGTAGGAGAATTTGATGGAAGGGCATTTGCAGTTTGATTTCAGGAAACTTAAACTGTTAGCTCCAGAAAAGACGGGCTATTTAAGCATGAATAGGGCTGCCTTCAAGATGGCCTTGTTTTTATTTGTAAATTTCAGTTAAAGAATGGGTCTCTACTTTCTCCACTTCCTGTTTCTAGCCCTATTAGAGTGAATATCCCGCTTTGATTGATATGTCATAATATTTTGAATCTATCTGCTTTATGAGATATTATGAAATTGTATCTTTTTATTTATTACAGTTCAGAGTAGTTTATATATAAGAGATATTTCATGAGTAGGTAAAGACTGAACTGAACACCTTTGCAATGAAATATATCATCTTGTTTTAACATAGGTAATACAGTTTTATAAAATATAATTAGTACTATTTTGTACCTCAAATGTTTTATTCTTCTTATAAGCTCTATAAATTATTTAAGGGCACATTAGGCCAATTCTCAGAAAATATGAAAATCCATTTCTAATTTTAGTTTTACAATGCTCAGTTCATTATTGCCTAAGAAGACATTATTTTGTCCTAAGACAGTTAGTTGAGAGTAATAAAAAACTTTTCTCATGCATGACTATACTATGATGCAACTTTTAAGTACATTGACCATTGTATAACTCTAGATGAATAAAATGGTCCTGAGCTGAAAACAGTCATTTCACTTAGTAGGACCAGATGAAGAGACCTACAGCCAAATATTAGGTGAAGTTAGGGGAACCCTGTGAAAGATGGGGAGGAAGTTATAAGAGCCAATGGGGCCAAGGATACCATAAGAACATGGATCACAGAGTTGACTAAGCAGAGATCATAGGTTTTTACACAGACTGGAGTGGCAATCACAGAACCTGCATGGGTCAGCACTAGGTACTTTGCATATATGTTGGGTTCTTTAGTTTAAGGTTTCTGTGTGACTCCTAACAGTGGGAACAGAGGTACTTATGACTCTTTTCCCTACACTTGGGACGCTTTCCTCCTGCTGGATTGCCTAATATAAGAGTTTGAGCCTAGTCGTATTGTATCTTTCTAAACCTTGTTTGGTCGATATTAATTCGAGGCCTGATCATTTCTGTAGGATAATGGAGAATCAGTGGATCTGAGCAAGAGGAAAGATGGGGGAGTTGAAAGGAGTAGAGAGAAGGGAGGCTTCTATCAGGATGCATTATATGAGATAAGAAAGAACAAGAGGGGGGAGGAAAAATGAGGGACTGAGGGGAAAAGGAAGAAAAACACCTCTGTTCAAGCGTTTGAGTTAACTAAAAGGCACTGTTACTTGCCAAGAAGATTTTATGTGAGTTTTGTCTATTTAGAAAGCATCATCTGTAACCCATCTCTATGGAGCCCTGGATCAAGGATGCTAGCGTCCTGTCTGATCTTTGATGTTAGCGGGCTCATTGCTACATAGCTTGGGCTAGATAATTGTTTAATTTATCTTTAAAATAAGTAAATGCAGTTGAAGGAAGTTTGGCAATGTTAAACCTAAAATGGCTGAAAGACACTTTAGGAAATACTCAACATCCTTAGCCCTCAGAGAAATGCAAATCAAAACAACTCTGAGATTCCATCTTATACCTGTCAGAATGGCCAAGATCAACAACACAGATAAGAGGATGTGGGGTAAAGGGAAATCTCTGCTATTCGTGGTGGGAGTACAAACTGTGCAGTTGCTTTGGAAATCAGTATGACTATTTCTCAGAAAATTAGAAAACCACCTACCTCAAGACCCAGCAATATCACTTTTGAGTATATGTTTAAAGGATGCTCAATAATATCATGAGGACATGTGTTCAACTATGTTCATAGCAACATTATTTGTCATAGCCAGAACCTGGAAACAACCTAAATCCCCCTCAACTGAAGAATGAAAAAAAAATATGGTACATCTACAAAATGGAGTACTTTACACAGGATACAATGACCTCTTGAAATTTTCAGGCAAATGAACAGATCTAGAAAACATCATATTGAGTAAGGTAACCCAGACCCGGAAAGACAAATATCGTATGTACTCACTCATAAACGGCTTTTAGACATAAAGAAAAACCACCCTACATTTCACAATTGCAGAGAATCTAGACAAAAAAAAAGTGCACTCTAAAAGAAACATACATGGATCTAATCTACATGGAAAGTAGATAAAGACAAAATCTCCTGAGTAAATTAGAAGTGTGGAGATCATGAAAGAGAGTAGAAGGGGAGGGCAGAAAAAAGGAGGAGAGCAGACAAAAATATAAAGCTCAATAACAACAATTAAAATACAAAAGAAGAAAACACAAACAGAAATTCCTGGAGATGGCAAATCTAGGTTAACAAACAGGAACTGCAGATTCAAGAATTACCAAAAGAATAAAAGAGATGGAAAAGAAAATCTCTATAATTATATTTTATTTGTTTTAATAAATAAAGATTGCCCAAGATCAGAAAGTAAAACTAAGCCTGTGGAAACCAGGCAATGGTGTCACATATCTTTGATTCCAGGATTTGGGAGAAAGAGGCAGATCAATCTCTATGAGTTCGAGTCCATTCTGGGCTGCACAAGATTAATATAGAAACAGATTCAGGTCGTGGGAGTTCATACCTCTAATCCAAGTTCTAGGAAGTTATATGCCTTTAATACCAGTACAAAAAGGGAAAATAAGACAGGAGGAGACAGAAGTTCAGAGCTCGGTTTGTAGTTGCCCAGCCTTTGTAGAGGTAAGATTTTTCTATTGACTTGGTTGTTTTGCTTTTTTTTATCTTCAGTTTGAACCTCAATATCTCTCTCTGGGTTTTTATTATTCATACAACAGTGGATGTCCAATGTTTGAGGTATGAATTCACTAAAAAGCTGTTTGCCTGTGGCTTTTCAGCCACCAATATAGGCCAGAGCTGTATGCAGCTGGATTCAAAGGCCAACTGGTTGGATTTTTCTTTTCTCTGTCCTGGTATGCTCCCCCTGAATCGCCTTCTCAGGCTGCTGCAAAACTATGTAGCTGCCTTGAGATCCAGTCTGTTTTTACTGCTCTATGCAACAGCCATAAGCTTTATGTCTTTATCAACATTAGAGGCACATTTGGTAAGACAATTTGGGAATTCTTAAAGGGTGGAATTATCTAAAAGAGGAAGGTTTTTCGCACATTAAAAATGGGAAAGTCATTTCAATTGAGGGATTTGGGTTTCTGTATGATAATATGCTAGACAGTTTAAAAGTGGAATGAGTGAATGAGAGGATAACTGATTTAGATGGGATTCCTGTAACATCAATTGCAAACATTAGCAGCGTTATCATTTTTGTTTTATCACAAAAAAGTTAATTTAATCTGAGTGCTAAGATAAAGACTTTAGAAAATTTAGTAAAACAAATCACAGCGATCTCCAAAGCCACACAGAGAAATTTAATGGAGAATCAATTTCAGCATTGCTTTATAAAATTAGAGAGAAACAGCTTAAGGTTTCCAAACAACCAACCTTAATATATCCAATAACCTTACAGAATTTGCCAAATGACATCATAAAAACTGAATGGACTCCTGTGCCAGTGTTCTCATATGGCATGCATTCACCTTCTGTGAAACAAATGTTAAACTCATGGTCAGCATTTAATAGAATTATCCCTGAAGATTGGACAAAATTGGTTAAAGCTCTTTTAGAGCTTAGCCAAATTACAATGGAGTATGTGGTTCAGAGAAGTGGCCAAGTCTATTGAACAATAGAGTAAAGCTAGAGGTATGGATATTTCCCAAGATCAATTTCTTTAAAAAAGAGATTATGTCATTATAAAAGAAGCAATCACTATTAAATGGTCATATTCTGACTTTATGCCATGAAGCAGCTTTAAATGCTTTTGAAAGAATGGAAGAAGTATGAAAGAAGATTGAATTATTTACTAAAGTCATACAGGACCCAAAAGAAACCTTCAAGGATTCCAACCCAAAGGAATCCTTTACCAATTTCTTTCAAAGATTGACTTCAGCAGTAATTAGAACGATACCAAATTCAGAATCCAGGCAAATAATGATTGAATCTCTAGCTTTTGAAAATGCCAGTTCTCTATGCCAAAGAATAATTAGGTCATTAAAGAAAAGGTCAGACCTTTGGAAAAATGGACTTGAGATACAATTAACATTGATTGTCATGTCCATGATGATGCATGGATAGGAAAGGTGATTTCCAGAGGTTTGAAGAAAAATTAAAATGTAAAATGTTATAATTGTGAAATACCAGGTTACCTGAAAAGGGATTGTTGACAGTACATTCTTGGAAACAATGTATTCTTCTAAGAATAACTTGTTCAGAACATCCCTCCCTTCTGGATTATGCAGAAGGTATGGCAAAGGCAGACATTAGACTAAAGACTATAGGTCAACAAGGGATATTAACGGTCATCCTTTGCCATTGGGAATGTCTATGAGGAGTCTCTCACTGACCCCTTTATCTAATCCGGTTCAGTCATTTTCTGCCAGAATACAAGAATCTCCTTCTAAGAGCAATCAAAGAGCCTAATGCCTGTTGTAAGGTTGTAAGAAACCATACTGTTCTGAATAATAGAACAGCTATAGAAGAAAGAAAAAAATTCAGAAGAGCGGTATCACTGTATCTTGAGATAGACTGATTCCCAATGTTCTGAAAACCTCCACACTGTTTTCCAAAATTAGCCAGTTTTTTTTTTTTACTTTTTCTCTGTGCTTTTACCCTTCTCTATTCCAATATATCTTTTCTTTCCTTCTAATTCTGTATACTGTTGTGTTGCTGGGTGACTGGCTCCTTGTGTTCTCTTTTCCTCCTTGTCTTGCTCCCTTTCTTCTCTCTTTTTCCTTCTATTTACTCTCTTTACTTGCCAGCCCTCCCATCCCTCTCCTGCCTAGCTATTGCTGTTCAGCTCTTTATTGGACCAATCAGATGTTTTAGACAGAGAAAGTAACACAGGTTCACAGAGTTAAACAAAGGCAACATAAAAGCATGCAATACATCTTTACATCTCTAAACAAGTATTCTGCAACATAAACGAATGTAATACATCATTAATTTATATTCCATAACACAATTTCACCTAAAATAATAACAAATGAATAACAACCAAGATAGCTAAATCATGCATTCAGAGATAGCACCACCCCTTATTTCAAGCTCTACTATACAGGAGAGTAATACAAAACATATGGTAGTGGCATAAAAACAGAGAGGTTGATCAATGATTAGATAAAAGAACCAGATTTAAATCAAAACATCTATAGATACTTGATTTCTTGATAAAAAAAGTCAGAAACACAACAGAAAAAGAAAACATCTTCATCCAATGGTGCTGGACTAACAGGGTGTGGCCATGGAGCAGAATGCAAATAGATCTACATATATCACCCTACACAAAACTCAAGTCCACAAAAATCAAGGACCTCAACATAAAACAGGAAAAATTGAACCTTATAGAAAAGAATGTGGCAAGTAGCCTTGAATTCATTGACATAGGAGACAAGTTCCTGAGCAGAACACTAATAGCATACACACTAGAAACAACAATCAATAAATGGGACCTCATGAAACTGAGAACCATCTGCAAAGCAAAGGCCACCATCAATAGGACAAAAACAGCTGCTACAAAATGTAAAAATATATTCAACAACTCTACATCTGACAGAGAGCTAACTTCCCAAATATCTACAAAAGCTCAATAAACACCAACAAATAGCAATAATCAATTAAAAATGAGATACAGATTTAAAGAGAAAACTCTCAGCAGAAGAATCTCAAATGGCTGAGAATCACTTAAAATTTTTCTTTCAAAATCCTTAATCATCAAGGAAATGCAAACAAAATCTACTTTGAGATTTTATCTTGCACCTGTCAGAATGGCTAAGATCAATAACACAAGTGATAGCTCATGCTGACAAGGTACTAGAGCAAGGGGAACACTCTTGCCAGTTGGTATGCAATGATTAGTACAGCCACTATAGAAATCAATATGGTGGTTTCTCAGAAAATAGGGAATTAATCTACCTCACGACTCAGCTATACAACTCTTGGGCATGTACCCACAGAACGCTCCATTCTACCACAAAGATAGTTTGTCAACTATGGTCATCACAGTTTCACTCATAATAGCCAATAACTGGAAACAGCTTTAATACTGTCAACTCAAGAATGGATTAAGAAAAATCTGGTACATTGTACAATTATTATTCAGCTGTTAAAAACAACATCATAAAATTTTCAGAAAAATTTAAATAGCTAGAAAAGATCATCCTAAGGGAGGTATCCCAGATTCGGAGACAAACATGTTGTGTATCCACTTAGAAGTGGACAACAGCTGCTAATTAAATGATAATCATGCTATAATCCACAGACACAGAGAGGCTAAATAAGAAGGCTCAATGGTAGACACATGGATCTTCCAGGGAAAAGAAAATAGAATAGGTTGACTGGGTAAGATTGGGGATGAGCACAAGAAAGATCAGCCTTAAGTGGGAGAGACAGAGTGGAATACTTGAATTAGGGCCATTTGGGAGCATATTTAGAAGCCCAATGAAGTGGAAACTACCTGGAATCTATGAGAGTGACCCTAGCCAAGTATCCCAGTAATCTGGGGGATCCAGAGCCTGAACTGGCCATCTTCTATAACCAGGCAAGGCTTTTAGCAATGGGACTGAGACATAAACCTGGCCACAAAACCTCTGAGTAGCAATCTGTCCTGACTGCAAATTTATGGGGGTAATTGGGGTAAGTGTGGCACAGAACTTGCAGGAATGGCCAACAAACGACTGGTCCAACATAAGGTCCATTTTAGGAAAGGGAGCCCATACCCAACACTGCACAGATGCCTAGGAACCGGAGGCTAAATATCCCACAGATTTAGGGCAAATCCAAACATGACTGGCAAAAAAGGTCAATGGTCAATGAAATGATTCCTAATGATATTCTGCTATCCTAATAGATGATGCCCAGCCAAATTGTCATCAGAAGGACTTCATTCAAGAACTGATGGAGCAGATGCAAAGACCCACAGCCAGACAATAGGCAGAGTCAGCAGAATCCTGCAGAAGAGGGGCAGAAAGGATTGTAGATTACAGAGGCATTGAAGATACCATGAGAACAAGAACCATAGAATCAACTAAGCAGGCCTCATAGAGGCTCAAAGAAACGAAAGCAACAAAACCAACCCTGTATGAGTCTGAGGTAAGTTTGTGAATATAACTTATGGTTGTGTGGTTTGATATTCCTGTGGAAGTCGCAACAATGAGAATTGGATATGTCTTTGATTGCTTTACCTGTGCTTGGTAATCTTTCCCTCCTACTGGGTTGCCTAGTCACATCTTGAGATAAGGGTCTGTACCTGTCTTCTTGTATCTTTTAGAGATCATTCAGTGGATATTCCTGGAAGGCCTGTTTTACGTTTTTTATTTTATTTTGTTCTATTTTGTTTCTTTGTTTTGTTGTTGCTGCTGATGTTGCTGTTGGTGGTGGTGGTGATGGTGGTGTTGTGTGTGTTTTAAGGGAAACAAGGAGGAGTAGATCGGGAAAAAGAGGAAGTCTGTTGAGAGGAGAGACTGCAAGGAGCAGAGGGAGTGAAACTGTAGTTGGAATGTTATGCATGAGGAAGAATAATTTTTTTAAAAAAAAAAAGAATAGGGGGCTGGTGAGATGGCTCAGAGGTTAAGAGCATTGCCTGCTCTTCCAAAGGTCCTGAGTTAAATTCCCAGCAACCACATGGTGGCTCACAACCCTCTGTAATGGGGTCTGGTGCCGTCTTCTGGATTGCAGGCATACACACAGACAGAATATTGTATACATAATAAATAAATAAATATTAAAAAAAATAAAAAAAGAATATATAGAATCTACTTTTTCTTTGAAGTAACAACATCACAAAGCAAAAAGAGAATATATCATGGGAGATCTTTCTGGGTAGTCTTTGGAAGGCAAATACTATACTGCCCACAAAAAAGATCACTTTCTTCCTAAGAGGACATATATCCTCTCTTTTCCTACCTTGCTCCTTAAAATTCAACATCTGACGTGCAATATTTTGTTAATTAAATAATATTCAGATAGGAATGAGCCTCTCTTGAGCTCTCCTCAGATTCCATCAACTAAGTAGCCATCATTTAGTTCCTTCCCCATTTGTCAATACAAAGTGGTGAAGGAACATAGGAAAACTATTCTATCCTGGAGTATTGACAGCAGAGAGCATCGGTGTTCAGTAACTACTTAGATGTGTTACCAGATAGATTTTGTTTGTTTGTTCATTTGGGTTTTTTTTCTTGCTCGCTTCCTTGAGAATTATTCTTGTGATGAGATTCTCCCCTGTGTTTTATTTTTTTTCTTCTGAGTCATTACTTCTACCTGTAACTAAGGGATTATCTTGACAATAAAGTTTGAGGTATCCAATACTGATTTGTTTTTCCTTCCTTCCTTCCTTCCTTCCTTCCTTCCTTCCTTCCTTCCTTCCTTCCTTTCTCCCTTTAATTTTTTCCTTATTTTGAGTTTTAGAGCAAAGTTTATTATGGATTTAACAGAACCTCATTGTGATTGATACATACTCCCCACTATTCTTTTTGCCCATGTCTATAAAAAACATTTAGAATCATTGTTAACTTCCTATGAGTCAATTCATAATATACTCCTTTGAATGGAACTATCAGGCATGATCACTTAGTATTGCAGTTGTGAATCAATACCTTTAAATTGTCTGTCTAAAAGCTTATAATGTAAAGAGTATGCATGAATGCATAGATGAACTTATGAATGAAAATATTTGTAAAGTTCTGTTTTTTAAGAAATTGAAGTTGTGGAATGCTAAAGACACTATTTAGGAAAAAGTGTTCTTTTTTTAAATATAACATGGGCAGTCAGCCATGACTTGAAGGATTATTGAGTTATTAAATTTAAAAGAACTTTTTGTCTCATTTTCCTGAAGACATTGATAATTTGTATTGTTTTATGATAGAATATATTTCATTTCAAAATATTTAAACCTTTATGTTTCTATAGCTAAATATAATGTCAAGAATAGTGACATTGACTCTCAGAAAAAGCTTGATCATAATGTGAGTTTTTTGTTAATCTTTATGTCAGTATGTCACAGTAACAACTAAATATGATCTTATTTCCCATGTCATTCATAATTTTTATCTCCTACCATATTATGTGTACCCAACTGCACACGTATGTGTGTGCACACACACATGCACACACTCACACACACAAAAAACCTGTATGGATCAAACATCAGAAATGTATTTCTCATAATTCTGGAGTGTTAGAACCTCAAGATCAAGAGGTGAGGAGGAGTATATGCCATTCTAAAGTTCGTTTTCTTTGTGCTTCTTGATGGCATGGCATTTTGGAAATTGAAAATGAAAAAGAGCAGGTCCTGGATATGCCATTTCCGAAATGTGCAGGACCAATCCTGAAGACTATGCTTCATGCTTACATCTAATTCGAAGTATCTTCTAATAGCCACTTCTCTGTCTCAATGCTTGTGATTCCAGTTCCTATCAGTTTGCCAAAGATCCTCAAAAGTTCTTGTCCATTTCACATACAAAACACATTTATGTCATTTACTGACCCAAAGTGCTAAATCATTCTGTATTAACTATAATATTCATAATCTCATACAACTCTCAAAAGTACAGATATTGACAAGACTTCAATTATGACTCACTTGGAAGAAAGTTACACTTAAGAGGTGAATTTGTGAAACCACACAAATTGTATGTATTCAAAATATTTGGGAAGCTGGGACTAGGATAGATATTCATTTTCTAAAATATGAACTCCTGGTCAATTATTGGCCTTAATTGTTGGTCAAATGAAATCTTATTCATAAAGTTGTTTCCAACATCTATAGCCTATAAGGTACTATCTATGCTCTTAACAGTTTTACTGTTTTCCCAGCACCATTTATTGAAGACGCTTTTTCTCCCCAGTGGATGTTTTTCATGTTTGTCAATCAGAAAGTGTTTATAGTTATACGCCCTCATGTTTGGATCTTCAGCTTTGTCCATAGACCTTAATACCTGTTTTTGTGCCTGTATATGATTGTTTTGATTACTATGGCTCTGTAATTGAGATCTAGAATGGTAATAACTTTATTGTTCTTTTAGTTTAGGATTGTTTTGGATATGTGGATCTTTTGTGATTTCATCTGAATTTTAAGGTAAATTTTTCCTATTTCTGTAAAAAAATGAGAGGTGATTTTGACTGGAACTACACTGAGTCTGTAAATGACTTTAGTAAAAATCTCATCTTTACAATATAAGTCCTACAAATCCATGGTCGTATGTCTTTCTATTATCTAGCATCTTTCTCTGTTGCTCCCCTTAGAGTTTTCAAGTTTGTTTTGTATACATATTTTGACTTCTTGGTTAGGTTTATTCCTAGATATTTATTTTCTTTGAAGCTATTGTGATTGGTATGTCTCTGTGATCATATTTACTGCTAGTTGGGGATACATGGAAAAGCTATTGGTTTTTTACTCTATCCTCTCACTTCCCTGGATAGCTTACATGATTTCAGAAGGTGCATACAAGCTTCCAAAGAAAGAATATGACCAATAGTACTGCCCAACTCTGTAGCCTATAAACTACAATGACCAGCAGACCAGGTAACTACAAATGTGTAATAGTGGCTCACATAGCTTTTTGCAATCTAACAGTTGTATAATTAACTTACATCCAATTAATATGAGAAATAACAACTCAGAGTCAGTGATATCATGGATATTGAAGGAGAGTCTAAAATCATTTCCTTACTATGCAAATATTATTCCTAGAAACATTTGGAATATGTATCCTCATATAGATAGATAAATGTAGTTCACACCCCTGATTTACGAAACTTTTTTATGTAAAAGATGAAAACAATTAGAGTAGATAAAACTGGTTAAAACGTGGAGTTGGGAGCCCATTTCCAACTGACATATCTACAGTCTAACTCCAGAATAAGTCTTCCTCAGAGTAGACCACACCAATTGGTTATATAACACCACACACTTCACCCTAAAAACATATCCACAAAGGAACATTATTTCTATTAAGGAGGTTATATTCATAAATAATGGAAAATCATTTTCTGCCTAGAACAATGAAGTGCTACATGGGGAGCTACTGCAAAACCTCCTAAAAATATGTCCACACATGTGCTGGGGAAGCTGCTTGCTGATGGACATGATGTTCACAATGTTCAGTACATCTTTTATCTAGAGAAGTCACCTGCACTATGGGATTCCATTCCAATGTATCTAGCGACAGTACAAAAACCAGTCATTTATTTTTTTAGTATCCCGCCAAGAGATACTAACTTCAAAATAAAACAGACCTAAGAAGAATAAAATTTTCTATATACCAGTAAAAAACACATATAACAAGATAAAGTAAGTATATAACGTATCATGTTCTTTATCTCTGTAACTGCTCACAAAGGTAAAGATCATACACATTGCTTCATTTTACCTTTGTCATTTTGATTTTGTATGCTTTTGGACATCAGCTGCACAGATTATCAAAGTTTACAAAATCGTGATCTTATTTCTTTACTAGTGTGTGTGTGTGTGTGTGTGTGTGTGTGTGTGTGTGTAAAACAAGTGACAAAATTAGGTCACAAATAGAGGAGGGGTGTATGATAAAGGTTAGAGGGAGGAAAGGGAATGGAGAAATTATGTAATATTATAATTTCAAAAATGTCTACCTTCCTATACATCACCTGTAGAATAGAACGTTGACTTTGATGAATAATGGGCAAAACACATATTTTCTCTGGTAGGTTATGGAAAATGTTAAATATAATATTTTGAAGTAATTTACATACTATTATTGCCCAAGGAAGTTAATCACTATACTTTTGAAAATTATTTCCCCATTCATATCACTGGTACTTTTTCACAATTCTGAAAAATAAATTAGCAAGGTACACAACAATGCTATGAACACAGACAGTATGTGTGTATAATTTAACTTCAGGGACAATAAAATTGCCTTAAACTCACTAAAAAACTCAAACTGTCTTAAAAAGTTAAAATGAAGCTTTAATCATGACTGGAGTTCTGCAATAATACCAAAGTCCACTCTGTGGAGAATTATTTGTGATACAATATTTAAAAAAATGGTAGAAGACTGTGATATTAAATACATTGTAGCTCAAATATGTGTTATGAATACAAATACATTTTGTATATGAATTATAAAATATTAGAAAGGAGGTCAGTGAATAGTAATGTGTATCATTGAGTCAGAACTCCATCTGGCAAAAACACTGCTTGCTTCACAGAGACAGGTGAGGGCTTTGGAAAGTATCTTTTGGTTCTGAGGAAAGTTACTTAATATGTATGAATACCAATTCCTTCATCTGTTTAAGCATTTTTTTTTGTAGAACTGCTCAGACCAATTGTGTAGTAAATTATGCAAAATGAACTAGTAAAGTTCTTGGCATATAGAACAAGTTAAACAAACATTAAGACATTTACAGTATTTATAATTTTTTACATTTTCCATCAGTGTATTTATAATTACATTTTGGAATTAGGAATTGGAAACTTTCTGAATGTTAATGTCCCTATTTATATGTTCTCTTTTGTTGAGATAAACCTAAAAACAAACAAAACTCAAGCATTCTAGCTTCACTAATAGCCTAATTAGGAAAAATAACTCATATCAGCCAATCATGTTTCTTCTTCATTAACTAAATCAATTAATTCTGTAGGCACATTTTAAAACTTCGGTTGTGAACTTCCCTATCACTCTGTAATGAGAAATATACTACTCAGTTATTCTTATTATTTTTATTATCTTCTATCCTTGAACATAGTAAAAGACAGAAGCATGACATTTACAAGAATATTTGAAATTAAATAACTGTTCAAATAGAAAATGTTAGAAATGAATGATAATTGTAAATACTTTCTCTGTGTGTTTAAACAGGCAGGAAAGCATTTAGTGAACTATGCCTGCCTACATCTGAACAGGAGATTCACATCAAACAGGAAAGTAGAATACCAAAATTAATTATGCTAAAAACAAAATTTTAGAATTAAAGATTTCTTCTTGTAACTAGTAAAAGAATATTTTAATTTAAAATTGTTTTAAAATGTCACCAATAACAAATGTAAAACAACATCCTTTGAAAGGGTGTCCATCAAATTTCATACTCTCTAACACCATGGGACTTGAGATGCAGACAGCGAAATTCACTGAAGTGCATTCTGCCCAAACTTTCAGAAACTCACTTTTCTTTCTTTCTTTCTTTTATTGTTTTTACTGTTTTATTGGTCTATACATTTTTTCACCACCCTCCATTCCTCCTTTTTCCCCTTCTACCCTCTCCCATGACCCCCACATTCCAAATTTATTCAGGAGAACTTTTCTTTTTCTCCTTCCTATTGCAATCCATGTATTTCTTTCTTAGGGTCCTCTTTGTTCTCTAATTTCTCTGGCATTGTGGTTTGTCGGCTGGTTTTCTTTGCTTTGTGTGTAAAAGTTACTTATGAGTGAATATATATTATATTTGCTTTTCTGGGTCTGGGTTACCTCACTCAATATGTTTTTTATTCGCATGCAAATTTCAAGATTTCACTACTTTTTACCTCTGAGTAGTACTCCATTATGTAAATTCACCATGTTTTTTTTATTCATTTTTTGATTGAGGGTCACCTAGATTCTTTCCAGGTTCTGGCTATTACAAATAATTACAAATAAAACTGTGAACATTGCTGAGCACATGTCCTTGTGATATGACTGAATTTCCTTTAGGTTTATTACCAAAAAGTGGTATTAATGGATCTTGAGGTAGATTGTTTCCTAATTTTCTGAGAAATCACCTACGATTTCCAAAACAGCTATACAAGTTTACACTTCCACATGATGTGGGATTTCCCTCTGTATGCTGTGACTATCCTTGGTTAAAAAAGAAACTGTCTTGGGCCTCTGCAGGGAATAGAAATAGGTAAGAAAACTAAAATGAATGCTGGGAGAAAGAAGGGAGAGTCAGAGTCATATAGCCCTGTCAAAGACAGACACTGGGAACCTTATGTGGTAAGCCACAGGTATGTGGCGATACACAGATTACTAGAAATGAGTTAATTTAAGATATAAGAGTCAGCCAATAAGATGCTAGAGCTGATGGGACAGGCAGTGTTTTCAGTAGTATAGGTTTTGTATGATCATTTCGGGTCTGAGCTGCCAGGCGGCCAGGAAACAAACAAATGGACTCCTTACAACAAATTGGCATAAAAACATGATGGACTAAATCCACATAAAACCTGAGAAGCCTTGGGGAAAAAATTCTAGACATGAAAGAACAGAGTTAAACATGGTTTGGTAGCAGCATTTTCTTGGTTTGGCTCTGTTTGCTAGAAGTAAGTAGAGGCATGGCTCCTTTAAGAGAGGTTTTCCAGATTCAGCAGTAGCAGAGAAAAAAAAAAACATGCTGTATAAAAAGAGGTGGCTTCCTGGTTCGTCAGCCCAAATAGCTCTCTTTTTCCAGCTATAGAGCATTTAAATGGGGCTCATGGGTAGCATGCTGCAAGTTACTTGGTAGCAGCATGAGCCAACTGGTTATCAGAGTTGAGGTGGTGAGCATGGCTCCCACACAGCAGTCTTAAGCACTGAACAGACTTCTGCCGTGATAAACTGGGCAGAGCAAGCAGACAGTGCTGTATTTGCTCTACAAATGCTGCAGCTTAAGTTTTTAGAAGCACTTAGCATTTTAAAAAGCAGTCCTGGTCAGAAAAGAATTTAAGATGCAAAATAGTACAGATTCAGACATAAAAGACCTCTAAACAAGACACAGCATGTTTTAAAAATGTATGTAGGCTTGGGAGAGAGAAGAAAAATAGTATAGAAAGTTATAAAAGTTAGTAAATGGTTTATTAAAAAAATAAAGTCTTTAAAGAGACAGAGTATAGACAGTCACAGATTAAAGAAATAAAGAAAATAAGCCACGTAAAGATGGACAATACACAGAGAGTCTGGATTATGTATATTATTGTTTTCTTTGAATTTTTTGAACATGAAGAAACTAAGTACAGAGAGACATTTCAATGTATGGGTGGCTAAGCTAAATAAGCATTTACATTATAAAGATATTTTGATTTTAGAATTTGGGTCTAAGGATATGTCACTTTGGAAAAGAGGTTCTTCTTTTATTTCCACAGAGGATGAAACCATGTAGAATTTTTATAGACTAATGTGGTTTGATGCATCTAGCCCCACTGAAAGGTTGCTGTTAACACCCCCAAATATTACTTTGCCCAACAAAAATCAGGAAGCAGTATGGCGAGAACCACATACATGTTCCCCAAATTGTTTATAAATGCTTATTTACATTTGAAGGGGGATATGATATAGAGATGAATACTTGGCATTGACATGGATCTTGATTTATTGTTACAAATTTAAAGTCAATTTTGTTATGTTGTGTGTGTATATATATATATATATATATATATATATATATATATATATATATTTCTGATATTGATTAAGGTATTGTGTTTGTCCAGCTCATTTAAAAATGTAATGTATAATTAAAAGAAATATAGGTTAATAAATAATCATTTATAATAGTCAAGTTTGTAGTTATGTTAGATTTTCTAGATGTACAGAGATTTATTTCAGGTAGATATGCATTCTTCAGATCGTTCAAAGACTACAGAGTATCGCAATTAAAATGTTTCAATAACTTAGGACTTTTCATGACAATGAGACACAGCTACTCCTGGCAGCACCAATTATTTCAAGAGAAAGATGGGCATCAAAGAGGCTCTTTATGGAGTTCGTTAGCCATTTGGGCAAGAAATTGTTCTTGCCTGGACTGTTTGATGGACTGGGCATTCTAGAACCACATAAAAATGACTACTGAAGTTGCTTAAAGAAGATGAGGTGGTCCCTCAAGGTTCCTGCTTCATGATAGAGTCTTCTAGACATTCTGAAGAACACAGAATAAAGTAACTGACAAACTTCCAATACAGGCAGAATTGTCTTTGGAAATTTCCTGCTTCATGGAAAAGTCTGCTGGATAATATGGATGTATAGGCTGAATATGGATGTCCCAACAGTACAGAAGAACTTTGGGTGACTGTCCAGGCAGCAAAATGTCTCTGTTATTTCTAGTGTTTTGGAAGTTGCTTAAAAGGCACTTCTTGTTTACTTAGGTAATATTATATCCTTTTGGAGTCTTTGAGTTGAAGAATTTATAGTTTATTTATTATTATAGTTTTTTATTTATGATAAGAGATAAAGTAGATATAATTTTTACTTGATATCTGTTTTTGTTTTATGTAATTTTACTATGCTAAAGTTAAAACCTTTCTTTTTATTAAAAAAGAAAAGGGAGGTGATGTGGGGTTCCCCTCTGTATGCTGTGAATACCATTGGTTAACAAAGAAATGGTTTTGGGCCTGTGCAGGGAATAGAGTTAGGTGGAGAAAACTAAACTGAATGCTGGAAGAAAGGAGGCAGAGTTAGAGAAAAGCCATGTTGCCTCACCGGAGACAACCGCTGAGAACTTTACCCAGTAAGCCACAGCCACGCGGAGATACACAGATTAGTAGAAATGGATTAGTTTAAGATATGTGTTAGCCAATAAGAACTTAGAACTAATGGACCAAGTAGTGTTTTAAATAACATAGATTTTGTGTGATTATTTCAGGTTTAAGCTGCCAGGCAGCCGGGAAACAAACAAGCGGCCTCCCTACAACATCCACCAACAACGTAGGAGTTTTCCCCTTAGCCCACATCCACTCTTCTCAGGAATAAGCTGACATCAGTGTCACTCTAAAGGATGTCTGTCATTCCACAGCTATCTACTTTTCAGTGGTACCAGCAATAAAATTATTCATATCTTGAAGACTTACCTAATTTTAGTTTCTTATACACCTTTTAAGTTTAATAATATAGGTTTGTCAACACACCCAAACTTATAGCAAGCGGCATCAGCCCAGAATGGAAAAAAATTAGACCACAAATTTGTCTTCTATTTCTTGGCTTAAAAATTATTCTCTGTTGAATCCTGGGAGGATGCCAGTGTTGGTACTAAGACATAGCAGCAGGTCCTTCAACCTCGAGGACTCTAAGCTGTGAATCTTCTGTGGGTATTTTCCAAAGACTCTATATAGGACCCTTAAATACTCAAATAGCTTGCTATCTTTGAGCCTGCTATGTTAGAAAGTCATATAATGTGGTCTTTTTCATAACTTAGACCTGCTACAGATATTTTTGGCCAACACTAACTGGAGAATCAAACGCAACAAAATTCTGCAACCTCTAGTGGTTTAGCTATGCCACCTAATTTGGCCCCCTTACTCAGGTATATAATTCCCTGTGAAGTTTGTCCAATGCTGTAGAACATACGTTTTCATGTTTACAGAGTTCTCCACAATTGTCTCTGTAATGTCTTGTGATTTTGCTGTCATTGTCATGATGTTATCTGTTGCCCTAGGTTACTTGGTTATGGGACTAGCAATATAGGGTAAAATGTGGGCCCTGAGGACAATGAGCTCCTTTATTCCACCTATTTTCAGAGAAAAAAGTTGTCTATCAAAAGGTTGGGTTTTGAAAAATTATTCTTTTCTGGTGCCAGAATGTAAAGTACCTCTATGAAAGAATGCATTAAAGTGATGCGGTGAGAAAAACCACTTCTTTATCAGGTTTTAAAGTATGTCATGTTATGACTAGTCTTCATTCAAAATCTAATAATTTTCTGAGTAGTGCCCCAATTTCTTCGTGGAGAACTTCAAAAGGCTATAGGTTCATTATTAATGCAATTAGTCAACAAACAATCCCACCATTAAATTTTGTATTTTTTTTCAGAACTTAGCTTAAAGCTAAATGTTTTGAATCTGTCATTTTATTTTTGTAAGCTCCAAAGTATGCTAATAAAATTTCGCGTTATTCACATGGGCACAGGAGACCACTTCCTACGTATAACCCCAGCAGCACAGACACTAAGGGCATCATTGAATAAATGGGACCTCCTGAGGCTGAGAAGCTTCTGTAAAGCAAAGGACACTGTCACTAAGACAAAAAGGGAACCCACTTACTGGGAGAAGATTTTCACCAACCCCGCAACTGACAAAGGTCTGATCTCCAAAATATATAAAGAAATCAAGAAACTAGACCGTAAAAGGCTAATCAATCCAATTATAAAATGGGGCACTGAGCTGAACAGAGAATTCTCAACAGAAGAACTTCAAATGGCCAAAAGACACTTAAGGTCATGCTCAACTTCCCTAGCGATCAGGGAAATGCAAATCAAGACAACTTTAAGATACCATCTTACACCTGTTAGAATGGCTAAAATAAAAAACACCAATGATAGCCTTTGCTGGAGAGGTTGTGGAGAAAGGGGGACACTCACCCACTGCTGGTGGGAATGCAAACTTGTGCAACCACTCTGGAAAGCAGTGTTTCGGTTTCTCAGGAAATTCGGAATCAACCTACCCCTGGATCCAGCAATACCACTCTTGGGAATATACCCAAGAGAGGCCCTATCATACAACAAAAGTATATGCTCAACTATGTTCATGGCAGCATTGTTTGTAATAGCCAGAACCTGGAAACAACCTAGATGCCCTTCAACGGAAGAATGGATGAAGAAAGTATGGAATATATACATATTAGAGTATTACTCAGCAGTAAAAAACAAGGACTTCTTGAATTTTGCATACAAATGGATGGAAATAGAAAACACTATCCTGAGTGAGGTAAGCCAGACCCAAAAAGAGGAACATGGGATGTACTCACTCATATTTGGTTTCTAGCCATAAATAAAGGACATTGGGCTTATAATGCATGTTCCTAGAGAAGCTAAGTAAGAAGGTGAACCCAAAGACAAACACATAGGCATCCTCATGAATATTAACCTTCATCAGGTGATGAAAGGAGACAGAGACAGAGGAGCACGGGACAGAAATCTCAAGGTCCAAATCAGGAGCAGAAGGAGACGGAGCACGAGCAAGGAACTCAGGACCACGAGGGGTGCACCCACACACTGAGACAATGGGGATGTTCTATCGGGAACTCACCAAGGCCAGCTGGCCTGGGTCTGAAAAAGCATGGGACAAATCCGGACTAGCTGAACATAGAGGACAATGAGGAATACTGAGAACTCAAGAACAATCGCAGTGGGTTTTTGATCCTACTGCACGTACTGGCTTTGGGGGAGCCTAGGCAGTTTGGATGCTCACCTTAGGAGACCTGGATAGAGGTGGGCGGTCCTTGGGCTTCCCACAGGTCAGGGAACCCTTATTGCTCTTAGAGCAGATGAGGGAGGGTGACGTGATCGGGGGAGGGGGAGGGAAATGGGAGGCGGTTGCGGGGAGGAGGCAGAAATCCTTAATAAATAAATAAATTAAAAAAAAATTCGCGTTATTCTACATTTTTTCCAGATATTTTGCTTATGTTATAATGATTATACTTGAAACCATAACTGAGAACAGCAATAAAATACAATTAAGTGTCTTTATTTCTCCTATCAAATAAAATCTTCTCCGTCCAATTTTAAAGCAGATTTTTTAAAATTAATCCATGATTTATTAAAAAAATCTCATGATTTTTAAAGTCAAAATCAATTCAGAATGACAAGGATTCTCTGGCATATATTTAACATCTTTTATGTATATTTAATGCTACTTGGACTCAGTTATAATTTTGCAACAATTCATAAATATGTTCAAATCTTGATATTAGTAAGTACAACTCATTCAAATATTTATATACATATTTATAATTAAAAGCACACATGGATGTGGAGGTCAATACGTGTCCCCAGAACTCTGGGAAATTATTTTGCCTCAAAGTATGGATAAAGTGAATTACATATTTTAGTACTTCTAATGTTCCTGCTTAATGTTTTAGGGAGTAGTGTTCCCCTCCGTCAGTTTGTTTGCATTGCCTTTACCTTGTTACCTAGTAAGAAAGCAAGGTGGATTTGATTTTAGATTAACAGAATCAAAAACAGGAGTGTTTATTTTCTTCCTTATTGTCTCAGAGAAAAAGCAAAAGCACTTCTATGGAAAACAGAGACACTGAAGCACAAAAGAAAGGAGAAAATATGTTTCCTATCTAAAGAAAAGCAAATCTATTTTTTATGTATGCTCTTAGTGAAGTGAAGACCACCAGGAAGAAAATTATTATACCTCTGTCTGAGAACAGAGGAAATGAGTCATTAAAAAATAAGCCAATACAGAAAGGTGCTCAGCTATAAATATGATTGAGAGATTCTACCAGGAAAAGAAAACACTGGCATGAAAAGACAATCTTATCTGCATCTGCTTTTTTGCTCCACTTAAAAGGGAAAAAAAAACTAAATGTAGCTTCAATGTAAAAATGCAACAACAAAAATTCCTAAATGCTTCCCTTCTAAGAAAATGTGCTTTTCTGCAATGGTTATTTTTGGATGTAGACTTCAAAAAAGAAAGGTTTTTAAACTTTCAATTCTCTAACCCCCCCCATCCAAAGTAAGAGGATGTGAAAAATTGGTTCAAACTTTAATCAAGATCATCATGCATTAATATAGATCTCTTACGAAATGTCTCAGGTGCATCTCCAGCAGCTCTGGGAATTAGGGTGTTCTATAATGAGAAAGAAGGCCATGAAATTTAGATATAGTCATTTTTATCTAGTAATCCTATGGTGTGGGAAGTTCTTCTGTATATAATCTCCTTAGCTTGCTGCCATGTAATAGAAAACTCTTTCTTTAAACCCTTGCTATTGACATGATGTTTCTCATAGAAATCTGAGGCATTCAACACACTTCCAATTAGTAATTAACCTAAGGGGGCAGAGTCAGAGAAAAGCCATGTGTGATTATTTAGGGTTTAGCGGCCAGGGACAAACAAGCGGCCTTCCTTCTACACAGTATTGTAATTAATACAGATTTCTGTGTGATTATTTTGGGTCTGAGCTGCTGGAAACAACAAACAGCCTCCGACCAACAATCCTATTATTACTAAATATTATTTGGTGTGGATACTTTATATTTAAGTTCCTTCTCCTATTACTACAATTATTTGTTGAATATGTGAAATGAGCTGAGCTAACTACTATTTAGAAAAAACTTGAAGAACTGGAACTTACACATGGTGAAATAATCAAAGGCCAACTAATTTTTGTTTACTTAAAAAGGCTCTAACTAAATACAGACAAAAAGTTTGGAAAAATTTTGGTACCTGAGAAGTACAGAAAGCAGAACACGCAAGGCACATGTGTATTTTAGTTATAAGAAAGTTTAGGGGAATTGCTATGGCAAAGTTAGATTTACCTTGACAATTTGATTTTGTCAAGATAATGAAAAATTGACGGAAGACATGACCTTTATAACTCAGAGTTCATGGTAAATACTAACTCTAAACATTGTACCTTTCATAATATTTGTCAATATCTTCAACATGCCATCAGATTTTGCAATAGGGAGGCAGCTTTAGCATTCATTTCCCTAGTTTTCAGTAATATTGGCCACACAGACTTTTTATTTAAAGATTTATTATCTAAAAAGAGTATCAAAAACAAAATCACACACTAATTAACTAGTCCTAAAGAATACATATCTCTCTGAAGTTCTATACAGTTTGAGTAGTTCTTCAGAATGGAAATTAGAATAACAAGAAAAATGTAATATCTTTTTTATTTTGCTTCATGGCCCTAATACACATTTCCCATCACTGCTATCAGCCCCTACCAGAAACACACAGAGATGGAGGTACAAATTTTGAACTACAATCTTTTAAACTACAAACTGTAATAATTTTTATCTTTATAATTATATCAGATATTTATGATATTGGTAAAGAGCTCATATAAAGTTAATAAAAATAGAGAATATAATTGTTTCCTAAGTGGTCTGCATGAGAAATGTTCCCCACAGCTTCATGTATCTGAACACTAAATCCGCCGATGGAAGAAGCACTGTTTGGGGAGACTGTGGAGATTTTAGGGTGTATAGCATTATTGGAAGAAGTATATCACTGGGGGAAGAATTTGAGGACATATGGACATGTAGCCTAACCACATTTCCAGTTCATTCTCTTCACCTTCTGTGTGTAGTTGAAGATATGATGTCTCAGCTTCCTGTTCCTGCCACCTCCTTCCTTGCCTCCCAATATTATGGACTCATCCTCTGGAAATATGAGTCAAAAAAAGTTTTCTCTTAAGCTGCATCTTGCCTTGGCATTTTATCATCAGAGATGACAAGTAACAAATACAAATGCCATGTCCTTTCTTTTCAATAATTAATTATTTCAGATATTACCCTGATGGATTAAATAAATGTTATGTGACTGTTATTAATTTTATGATACTGACTCCAGACACATGAACGAAATGAGGTTAAAATCAAAAGAGTATAAAAGATAATCTGTGGAAGAAATAATAAAATATTCTTTGGATAGCTATAACAATACAGATAAAAATAGATGCTAAAGCAAAAAGTCCTTTTTTATTGTAAATAAATTTTTATTTAAGGGATTTGATTCCATTGCTCTCCATCTTGAATCACATGGTTTCCAGATTTCTGAAGGGAGTTAAAAAAGAATTAAGTTAAGCTCTCACAGCTTCTGACTTGGGGAATGCATGTTATCTTCTCAGAAAAACACAACACTATCAAGTACCTGCTTTCTTCTGTGAAGAACATCAATCTTTGGTCACAGCATAAAGAGCTTTTGGTTTCACAGTCCAACACGCCCTCTTTGAAATGACCATAAAGCAAAAACTCTTACAAGCTAAAGGATATTGATACAGATATTGATTAAAGAGTTCCAAGATATATGAATAAAGAAATAACACTGGAGAAAGAATAAATGGGTTTTCAATAGTATTTAGTCTTAATTCACCCTTTTCTGTAATGCACAAATACAGCTTAAGGCTGAAGTCATTAGCAGAACCAAACATGAAAATATTTTAAAATGAAGAAATTGTGCTACACACCTTGGACAATGTGTCAAAGAAAAGATACCAAGCATATTTTTATAAGGAACTTAGAGACTGAAGAAAATAACATGTAACATATAAAAGAGAAAAAAGTTTATGGTGGAAATGTTTACAATGAACAGAAAGGATCTCAAGCCAGCCATTTCACCTTCCAACTTGAGGAAGATACTAGGTCATCTTAAATGTACTAAACATTTTTCTCATCAAATGTACATACAGGGATACATAATCATGATCAAAGAACTTAAAATGGATGAAAAGGCAAAAGTTTGGGAGCCAGTTTTCATAATATTATTGTACATAAACACAAAAATGTAAAAAAGATCCCAAACATTCATCAAGCGCTGAGTAAAGTATAAAATCTTATCTATTCATAGTATGCATTATTATTCAGCCAAACAAGGTAACTATTTTGCCAGAAAAAAATTTTTAATAATTTTTAATTAATTAATTTCATGTGAATGACTGTTTTGCTTATAAGTATGCTTGTGTACTGCTTGTGAGCTCAGTGCCCAAGTTGTCCAGAATGTGGCAACAGATTCCATGGAGCTGGAGCTTAAAAGGTTCAAGTGACAGTTGGAGTCCAACATAAGACTGGGAACATAAAGAGGTGTGCCAATGACCATACTAACTTGCTCCTTAGTGGAGACACAAATCTTGAAAAGAAACATGCAGGTAAGCTTTTTATTGTGTTCCATAGCACTGTCTTGTCCTTTTCAGAAATTGTTCCTGTAATCTAATATTACTATTGCAACAATTACCATCTTATATAGAAACAGTTCTTTGAATAAAGCCAGCCTTGAAGAAACTAGAGCAAAAAGTTGAGAGAAAGAATCGGTTGAAGCCATGAATCCAACTGACCTCTTTTTTTCTTGACTTTTGCTCATTGACCTGAATTTGTATTAACAGCAAATGAAAGAACCCTGATGCTCTAAGTTCATTACTGTAACCCAAGTAAGTCTTGTTAAGGCCAGGAATAGGTCCCCTAAGGATAAAAGAATACATGCAAGAATGATTGTATCACATGGAAATAAATTTCTTCAACTAATTATGTGGGAGTTTTGACCAGCTTTGTGAGACCTCTTAAAGAAACTATGGTTAACTACCAAGATGAAATTCCATTCATACTCCTCATTGCCAGCATGTCTCATTTGAATTCTAAAATGTTGGTGTTTTTTTAGAATAAAAAAGAAAAATAAAAAAGAAAGAGAAAACTCCACAGTGGGCCTGTGAAAGCACAGATATTTACAAATTGGTTCTTACTTATGCTTCATGGTTTAAGTGTTACTTTTCTTAGTATTACGACAAAACAGTCAACAGAGGAGAACCATTTTTTTTGGCTCATGATTTCAAAGATTTTAGCCCACCATGGTTGATCAGGGAAGCTCTGTCATTATGGCAAGCTTACCTGGAAGCTCAGACCACAGACGTAACCAAGTAAAGTGTACAACCTTCAGTGGAATCTCTCAAGCAACGGCCAGTTAGGCTGTCGTTCTGAAATCTCAACTGCCTTTAAAGTAACACTACTAGCTAGGCACCAAATAGTTAAAATCATATGGAGGACTAATTTTAGGTTCAACAACATGACTATTCAGTATGGCTATCTGTATGTATATTGGCTGTCTGTGGACATACAGGCATTTATCCATCACATCAAGTAATAAGTACTTGTTAAATCCATTTTTCCAAGATGGAAGTAGAATGCATCTAACTCAGTGGAGTTTACTTATTGACTTATTTATTTTTGTGGTGGTAAGAATCAAACCCAGAAACCTATAGGCAAATATTACAATAGTGATCTGTACCCCATCATAGGTCTAGTGATTCAATAACCACTCCATATCAAATATTTTTATCAAAACTCTAAAGAACTAACAAAAATAAATAAGATGTACATTATGAATCTAGGTGCAAACATGTAAGAGACAGAAATATGAGCATGCAAATATTATATAGGTGAACTCTGCAAGAGAAACAAGGCGGGAAACACGTTTCTATGGACACATAAGGCAATTTGGATTATTGGGTGCTCTGGATGCTTCTGGGCAAGCAGCAGATTCAGCAGTGTGTACAGAAGTAGAAATTTCCTTCCACATAAAGTAAAAACCTATAAGCAAAAAAAAATACACTTCTATTGCAGGAAATGACTTGAAGAACAGGGAATTAAATTCAAGAAGGTAGGATAGGCTGGAATTTTAAGGCCTTGTATACTTGGTAATGTTCCTACAAGCTGTAATGACTTTGGGGTGTATATATCACCAGGGACATGGAATTCAGAAAGTCAAAGCAAAAGTCACTTTCTGCCTTAGGAGTGTTTACATCTGTGTTCTGCTCAGTTAATTTAAGTGTCTGATTCACTCTACAGAAGTTACTGCTTGAAAGAAAACAGAAAAAAAATCACTCTCGATTATTATATGACTTTTGGGGTATTTCAAAAGGCAGGTTTGTCATTGGGTTCAAAAGCAGCCATTGCCCTTTTAGGAAACTTATTCTCAGAATGGAAAGCTCCCATTTCTTAACTCAGAACTCACAGTTCTCCAATAAGTGTGCCTTCCTTTATCAGGAACAGCCTGTGTTCATGTCATTGGATATTGTGTTCAAAGGCCATTGGTGTACAGGAAACCTTTTGCTCAAAAAGAAAAAGGAAACTAGGAAAATGAATAGAAACAAAGGGACTGCAGAGTAGAGAAACAGTTCCTGCGGGCTGCTTTTTGCAATGTGGATGAGTAGACAAACAAATTGAACTGAAATTTTGCATTACAATATCTTGATTTCAGTAAATTCAAGACTTATTATTATCCTTCGGTCATTGGTGAGCCTTGCTTTGGCATATACAGAAATTCTATTTTCTTTTGCAATACAATAGAGAATATAGAATTTGTCTCTATTTTCTATTCATATGCTTCAGCTTTTTTCAGTCTCAGGAAATCCCCAGGTCTAGGTTTCTGCTTACTGAAACGTATACTCTTTCATTTATTCCCTACTCTTAGTCATCTTGCTTTCTGAGACATCTACTGCAGTAGAGGTACAGTACTTAGTTTACTGTTGCATTTGT
The DNA here is from genome assembly GCF_037038515.1 of Microtus pennsylvanicus. NCBI lineage: Eukaryota > Metazoa > Chordata > Mammalia > Rodentia > Cricetidae > Microtus > Microtus pennsylvanicus. Next base: position 37,490,230 of record NC_134587.1, read on the forward strand.
GTTTCATTGCTGGGTTTTGAATGCCCAGTTACAGGCTAAATTCAGCAAGAAGATAATGAAAGAACAATACATGTAGCAATTATATTTAGCAATGTATATTCAGATGAGTCTATGGACTGTATCTCATATAGTAACAAGATCTCCAATGGTAGCTATAAAATATAAAATTGCTTTTAGTGCATATAGCACATAGTGCTCATAATGAGTCATTTGACAAAGGCTTCTATATTACAACAATGGTGAAAATTAGAAAGCAAATTGTTTGCTTGCTTTCTCTTCAAACTCATCTGATTGACTCTAGGTATCTAACTATTTTCTCTTAAAGGGACCTGTTTTGTTAAGTATGTTAGTAACATAGAAAGGGTGTTAGTGGCCGGGCGGTGGTGGCGCACGCCTTTAATCCCAGCATTCGGGAGGCAGAGGCAGGCGAATCTCTGTGAGTTCTAGGCCAGCCTGGTCTACAAGAGCTAGTTCCAGGACAGGAACCAAAAAGCTACGGCGAAACCCTGTCTCGAAAAATAAAAAAATAAATAAATAAAATTAAATTAAAAAAAAAGAAAGGGTGTTAGTGTAACATAAAAGGACATGCACTATCTAAATGTTAAGAGATCATCTGTCATTGTTTGGAGTAGGCACATGTAGCTCTGTCAGCTGATAGGACTCCATAAGTACCATTAGTCCTGCACAGGTACAATGTTCTGTTTGCTTTTGAAACTATGAGTACGAAATGTTGAACTCTGTAGAGTCTCACATAATCATAGAATATTATGAACAGTAGCTGTCATTGCTTTTGCATTGTTGGTGATTAAATCCAGGGCTTTTGTGCATGCTAGACAAGTGCTCTATCACTGAGGTATACACCAAACTACTTGCTTCTTCTGTGAGCAAATATTTTTTTTAAAAAATTAAAAGGAAGAGCAAAAAAGAAAAAAAAACCCAGATGTGATAGGCACACACATGCTTGCACAACATATGCACACTTACACCAAAGGAATTCAGAATAAGAAATAAGGAATGAGAAAGAGCTAAAGTCTGCAGAAGCGAGTCGGGAAAGCACAAGCCCCAAATCACTTGCTTTGTATAATAATGACAATAGTTGATTATCTGTCAAGTTCTTTACATAAAACCTTATTTAAATCATACAGCCCAGTGGAGTCAGTACTGTTGTTATCACCATTTTCTTGTTGAAAAAAAAAATAATCCTACATCACAGTCCAATCTGCTAAGTGACAGGCTTAAAACAAACCAAAGTGGTCTGGCTCTGAAGTCGGGGCTCCCGTGAGCCCCTGGAATCCCTCAGCATGATTGTGATGATCTGAGTTTTGAGGCACTGTAGTTTGAAAAATCATATCTGTTCAATTATTATTCCTGTGTGAGAAATAGAACAAGGTTGAGCAAGCAGGATAGCAAGTCAAATATAATAATAAGAGCTGTACATAGACTGTTTCAATGGAAAAGCCACAAAGGATGCCTTTATTTCCAGAAAGCAGGGCTCTTTATACATTATTGTGATCACCCTGAGGTTCTGATTCTCTTTACTGAATGTATGAAAAATAGTATCTCTGATGGCAGCTAAATTTATAACATTTGAAAACACAACTCTATCCTTTAAAATCAAATAGCAAATAAAGGATAAATAAGTTTATGTGGAAAACTACAGAGCAGAACTGACAATTTGTATATGAATATTCGAGGGCATAAAATAAAAATAAGTTTGGCAGTCATATTTCTGGTTCTAAAGTGAAATGTCTCGCCCCTGCATTGTTCTTTTCAATTGGTTTTTTTTTCTTTTCCATTCCTACAGGAGAATTGATTTTTGCAGTTCCTGAATGGAAATGATTTTTTTCAAATGTGGCTCTTGAAAACTATGATAAGTGATTCAGCAGACACTTAACTGCACAACGGTTATTGGGCACATAAAATAGCTCTGTATAGTGTCTTCCTTGGAGAGACTGCTAGACAGCATCGTTTCCCCATTAGTTATCAAACACTGTCTTCCTTACATTTCTATTGCTGCAGTAAAACACTATGCCCAAAAGCAATTTGGGGAGGAAAGGGTTTATTTCACCATGCACTCCCAGCTAACACTCACCACTGAGAGAAGTCAGGGCAAGAATTACAAAAGCCTAGAGGCAAAAGCTGAAGCAAAGACCATGAAGGAATTTAGCTTGCTCCTGTTGACTTGTTCAGCTTGCTTCCTTAAACATCCCAGAACTACCTGCCGCAGGATAGAACCACTCACAATGAGCAATCATTTATCAAGAAAATGTTCAACAGATTTGCTTGTAGACCGGTCATATGGAGGGATCCTCAAGTAAGGTTTCCTCTTCCCAGTCATGTGCATGTTTGTGTTAAGTTGACGAAAACCAACCAGCACAAGCCTCCTGGGTTCATTTTCAGATGAATATTAAATATGACCTACTCCTTTATTGCTTAGGCCTTCCCATTAGAATAAAAATAAGTGGATCAGAAGAATCCAAGATAGCCTGGATTTCAGGTTGGTCAATCATCAATCTGTGACGTGGGATGAGCTAAAGCCTGTTCTCAGCAATCTTTTTAAACTTTTATTTATTTTTTAGATTTTCAGTTAAGAGTACTATATTTGCATCATTCTCTCGTTCCCTCTCCTCCAATTCCTACCATGTTGTAGTAATATGGAGCTGCGGAGTCTGACCTCACTTCCTCTTCCTCCCGGCATTCTGTTCTGTTTACTCCACCCACCTAAGGGTGGGCCTATCCAATGGGCCTAGCAGTTTCTTTATTGCTTAACCAATGAAATCAACAGATTGATATATGACACTCCCACATCACTTCCCCTTTTTCTGTTTAAACAAAAAAAGGAAGGCTTTAACCTTAACATAGCAAAATTACATATAACAAAACAGTTATCAAGTAAAAGTTACATCAGAAACATTTATACATATAACAAAATTGACCATAAATCTCTATCAATAAAGCAAAATCTATACTAATGCAAATTATTCATGTCTATATCATATTCCCCTTTAAATATAAAAGAACATTTATAAACTATATTTGGGAACATGGGTGCAGTTTTTTCTCTCCAAACTGCTTCCTGCTGAATGGGGGCGTCGTTAATTAGGTCTTTCATGGTATAACCTGTGTGCTAGTTTCATCTCAGTTGGCAGTTGAGCAAAGCAATTTTCTGAAGATGTTCACAGCAACCCTTCAGGAGGACGTGATCCATCATACCAAATCGGAATAGAAGAAATCCATAGAGTCTCATCCTCTGTGAAAACAAAAGAAGGATCTCTTTTCCAAAGTATCATATCCTTAGATCCAAATTCTGAAATCATACCCTCATGATATCCGTTCTGGTTCCACTGGGCAGCCCATATAATGAAATGTCTCTCTGTACTTAGCTCCTTCACAGTCAAAAATTTTAAAGAAAACACAATAATACATAATCCAGACTCTCTGTGAATTTTTCATTTTTACGCGGCTTATTTTTATTTATATCTATAACTATCTGTACTCTGTCTCTTTAAAGACTTTACTTTTACTTTTTTCTTTTTAAACCATTAACTTTATTCTCTATATTCTTTTTCTTCTCTCTCCCAAGCCAACGTACATTCATCCAACAGTGTGACTCATTTAGTAGTCTGAATCTGTCCTATTGTGAATCTGCAATTTTTTACTATCCAGGAGCACTTTTGATTTGCACCTTTAAATCACTAGGCACTTAAGAATCTAAGCTGTGACATTCCTACGTTAACTTTTTGCTTTTTGAGCATATATCTTTGACCTGGAATAACCCTGTAGACCAGGCTCTCTTTGAACTCTCAGAGATCCGCCTGTCTCTGCCTCCCAGGCATTGGGATTAAAGGCGTGTGCTACCACACCTTGAAGTCACAGAGGTCTATCTCCCTGTGCCTCCCAAGTGTTGGGATTAAAGGTGTGTACACACAACAACTCTCTTCCTTTTCTTTTTTACTTTAAGAACATTAACTTTTAGCTTGCGTATATTTTTAACACACAGTAAATCATTTAAAATTTTTCTTTGTCTTTGACGCTCTCTTTACTGTATCTCTCTCTGTTTTCCTGACCACATGAGTCTTTAATTTACCAAGCAATATCAGTAAGACTAAAGGCATGGCTTTGCCAGCTAGATCCAGTCCATTCCTTAGCTTTCCAGCCTCATGGCGGATATACAGGCTGCAGCCATGTTTATAGCCACAACTGGCGTTTCAAGGTCCCTGCCAGCCAGCGAGCTACAACAGACAACACTCAAGTCCTCTCTCGGTAGCCGGCCCTCCTGCCTCAAACAGTCAGAGTTTGCCCTGGCAGGATGGCCCAGAAAGCCGGCATTTTTTAACGCGCAGCTTTTTTCCTGCTATGGCTGAAAACCGAAAAGCATGCGTTCAGCTTTTCGCCAACACCGTTTAAGTGTTTCGTGGCAGGACCTCTTAATGAGCTGCAGGCTTTGCAGCTGAAGCTGAGTCAGGAAGCCTCTCTTAGATGAGGCGCTTGCTTGCCTCTAGCAAGCAAAGTAGACCAGAGAAATTGTCACAATCAAGAAAACATGCTTTACTCTTTCCCAAGCTTTCTCAGGCTTTCTGTGGACTCAGTTAGCCACACGTCTGGGCGTCATTATGAAGGCGTAAGTCACAAACAATGCCACACCAATTTGGGATTATGATTAATAGGGTGATATTTATTTAAAGGGGAAAAAACTTACAGATCACTGTCCCAGGCAACAGCCCTCTAGGCAACCAGGAGTCTAGTCGCCGGTGGAGCAGGAAGTGAAGAGAGTGAGGAGAGGGAAGTGTCCACTTTTTTAAAGGGAGAGAGACCACGCCCCAATGGGCTGGTATCTCAGCAGCTATAGGTTGGAGAAGTGGGAGGACCTCCCACAACACCATGTCACTTTCACTCTTTCTCAAATCCATGACTCTTATTCTTAATTATAATTATTACATAGATATAGACATATGTATATCCATTTAAAAAAATGTAACCTGCTGAGTTCATTTAGTGTTGCTTAAGTATGTTTAGAGTTGACTTCCGGGGATTAGCTAACCAATCATGATCTTTATCCATGAAGAACACTGAGTCACTTTCTCTCTTAAACCATAAATTGCCATTAGCTCTTCTTTTAGAGATGAGGCCTTGTGATAAATTTCCTATTCACTTTGGCATGTCAACTGATGTTGCCATTGTTTAAATCTTGTTCAGGCAACTATATTACTGAAATCTCCTGGATGCAGCTTCCCTGTCATATATAGAAAGCAATATCTGCCAGTGTACCTCTTGTCCTGACTATCTGGCTCTAATAATAATCTTTCTGTTCCTTCCTTCATAATTTTCCCTAAACCTTATATGTAGAAATTATGTTGTAGATGTGTCAATGAGGAATAGACATCACAGAGTCAATTGTTATCTACATTTTCTTAAATTGGGGCTTTGTATAATGATCTTCTTCAGCTGCAAAAAGAACTTTCTCTGGGGAGGAATGAAATCTACATTATCTGTGAAAATAAAGATAAATATTTAAGATGTAGTAAAAAAATTATGCTGACTTACTGAAAGGTAGTGGGTTTTCTTCTAGGATTTACCAACCACAAATAGTTGACAATTATATATTCATATTGAAGAAGCTCAAAAGGCCTTATTCCATTCTAGTCACGGGAGCAGTCGCAGAATGATCTTGAATCCTAGATTTAAACACACACAGTCAAGCATTAAGCAGATTCAGTATCGTTCTTCTGAATTGTGCTTACAAATGTAACTTCCAAAGTTTTGCCAGCATTAGTTGCCTCACATGAGAAAAAAGAAACAGAAGACAGAATGACCAAGGCCTGGTGATTTGAAATCCTTCCTAGAAAGTTTCAATGATGCAAATGTAGTTAGAAAACATTCCATGGATATGTGAGGGGTTCATTTTGGAGCATCTCTTTGATGTCAAAATTTGAATATTTTTGAGGATCTGTACAAAAGACAGCTCACAAAGCTTAAGTCCTAGATGCTTCTCCTGACAGACATTGGCACTCTTCATACTACCTAATTGTACCCCATGGTTTGAAAAGGAAATCACATGCAGGATGCAGGATCCAAGTATGCAACACAAAAATACAAGGAGCAAGGCCAACTGGAGTCCATTTCCTGTCTAAAAGAAGCAGATTCTCTACCAACCTGACTGATCATGTTGGAAGTCTTGTGTTCATGTTTTCGGACATTCCAATGTAAAGAAAGAACAGGAAATGAATCCTTTATATGAAATCTTCTACTTAATTATTTTGTATCTAATTTAGTACTTTGAAAAAGAAAAAACAATTATGTGTGCTAAAGTACGCCTGGAGGCCAGATCTACATTACTGGTCACATATTTGAACTTTGAAACCTTTACTTTGGTAACTGTGGTTAGAAAGACTTAGGAAGAAAGGAACACAATCTATCCTTTGAAAGCAGTGTGCTAGGGGAGTTTCATGACCCCTTGGAAAGTGATGCATTTTACATGGGCTCTGTAATACAATGGACTTCTAGGCAAAGTGAGGAGTTTTAGGGGTTCAGATGGGTTTCAGTCCTTTCTCCAAACACAAACCCTGACCTAGATGTGGTCCAATGCAAAAAAAAAAACCCTGCAGATACACAGATACACATAAATTCTAAAATAATATCTTTCATGGCAAAACGAAGCCACAAGGTAAAGGACATGCAGAAGGAAGAAGTCAGATAAGGGAGACAAAATTATTGTTTGCTGAAGCTCTGCTATCAGTGCTATCTCTAGTGGCTTCCTGAATAATATATAAACAACACTGGGGAAAAGCAGTTTAGGTTTAGGCAGAGTATGTAAGTTTGGGGACATATACTGCCTAGTAAATTCTGAAAGTGTTTGGAAACATATCCTTTACCTAATCATATGTAGAGATAAAGGGAAGCGAAATTTATAAAGATGATTTGGATCAATATACAGACACTATAGTTGACCTCAATTTGTGTTTTCTAGAGAAGAGAACATTACAATGTAAGAATTAGTAGAATATAAGAAAAAAAGGTATAAAATTAAAATATCAGTAAGGTGAACCAATTCCTGTAGTGGTCTTTAGTATCTGGACTTCTGTCCCTGCTGCTTTGGAGTCCCAGGAAGACAAATTGAAGTCACCCCAGGGATCTGCAAACTGGCAGGAAAATTTTTTGTCCTCCCTCAGAAATCCTTTATAAAGCCCTTAGTCCAGATGAAAGCAACCAAGATGAGAAGGAGGAGGAGGAAGAGGGGAAGTGTTTTATTATTTTCAAAGTACAAAGAAAAAGAGACTAAAATGAGATTGTTCTAAGGAGAGTTAAAAGAGACTTCACAGAAGTGCCTAGAGATTTCAAACTGTCTTCCTTATAAGAGGCTTGTAAGCTTTCTCATCTCTCAGCACACCAAGTATGTACACTTCCTTGCCCCAGGCCTTATCACCTGCTGTTATAGCACCAAACAGGCCTCCACCAACTCCTCCCTCAGGCAGCCTGGCCAGTCTATCCATAACTAAAAAGTTTGCTCTCACCTTAAAAACAGTCTGGCTTTGCAATAAGTATAGATGAAAAGAATGAGCATGCTGCTTATGTTAATCTTGAGATTTACCAGAGAAAAAACAGTTCTAACAGTTTGAGTCAATTTTGAAGCAAGCTTTACTAAAATATTAAATACTAACCAAGATGGACATTGGTCAGGATCACTACCTGATAATATCCCAACTAAGTGGCCCCAGTTTGAACAAAATTCATAGGCCACCATACTTTCCCATAAGGTTTTATTGTTATTTTTTAAGAACTCCAACTCCAACTCCCAGCATCACAGGAAGTTGCCTGGTCCTTGGGCAGGTGGGCTTACAGGTTAATTTAGGGTATGAGACTTGCCACTGATACAAATTTGAGAGCTTTAAGGAAAGTTGAAATTTCCTTAAATTTAAGAGCCCTAGTCTCTTAAATAAGAAAACGTCAAAACTAAGGCTGAATTACCCAGCCCCATCAGGGCTTAAAAAGTAAACAAATAATAAAGGTCCCTGATCTTAAAACATACTCTAAGTTTTTTTTTCCTACTACATAAAAAAAAATCTTTATGGACTTTTTTAGTCTTCTCCAACATGCCATAAGTCACAGATAATCAAGAGATTGCCACAACTCACTTCTTTCATTGAGATATGAAAATACAAATTCTTACTGAGCATCTAGATGTTTCAAATGGAAATTTTAGATGTTGCAGAGATATAATAAACCTTCTACTAATATAGGTAAACTCACAAGCAGCATTCAATAAAGAAGCAAACTCAAAAGCTATCATGCTTTTGTCAATGATTTGAAAATTGCTTTTTACTCTTTGTTTATATTCCAACGATGATTAAAGAAACAGTTGCTTTTTTGGTGGCTACTACAAATAATCCAGCACCTATATTTTATGGTACTAAAAAATAAAACAGTAAATAAAAAGGTTGAATGAATATTCAAATGGAAATATTTTTGATAAAATGGCATTTGTATGCTACATTTAAAATATGTCCAGATGGGAAAAAAAGACAAAAGGTTTATATAGATTGTTATGAATGTTAAAATGGTTGAGTCTTTCCAGATGGAAAGGAAAGGTAAGAAATTTACATAAGCTGTGATATGGCTTTAGATATTTGGATGTTGATGTGGGATTTCCCTCTGTATGTTGTGCTTATCATTAATGAATAAAAACTGCTTTGGACCTATAGCAGGGCAGAACTTAGGTTGGTAGGAAAGACAGACTGAATGCTGGGAGAAAGGAGGCAGAGGCAGAGAGAAGCCATGTAGCCCACCAGAGACAGTAGCTGGGAATTTTACTCAGTAAGCCACAGCCACTTGGTGATACGCAGATTAATGGAGATGGGATAAATCGATATGTAAGAGTTAGCCAATAAGAAACTAAAACTAATGGACAAAGCAGTGATTTAATTAATACAGTTTCTGTGTGATTATTTCAGTTCTGGAGGCCAGGACAAACAAGCAGCCTGCTACTACAAATTGGTACCCAACATGTAGCTCAAATCCACAACCATGAGAATAAGAGTCCCATGTTCTACTAATTGAGCTAGTACATGCCACATAGCCAACTAAATCCACTTTAGCCTCAGAGGGCTTGCAAAGGAATTCTAAAGACTAAAAAACAAAGTTTAGCCACATTTATTTTCCCGAGCTGGCAGCATGCTGTGGCTCCCTTAAGAGAGGTTTTTCTGATTCAGCATTAGCAGAGGGGAAAAAAGCCACATGGTTTTAAAATGCCAGCTGTCTGGGCCATGCTGCCATTTCTACTCTGACTCTTTCAGAAGACCAAGCATTTGAATGGGGTTTGTGAGTGCCATGCTATGGCTTCCTTGGTGGCAATACAAATCAGCTGTGGGCCTAGAGATGGGGCACTATGAATGGCTCTTGGAGACAGCTAGCATCTCTACCTTGCTAGGCTGGGTGGAGCAAGCAGGAACTACCATATTTCCCCTAGCAATGGTGCTGCTTAAGTTCATAAGAAGGGCTTAGCATTTTAAGAAGCACTCTTGGAGAATAAAGAATTACAGATTTACAATAGGATAGATTCAGACATAAAAGACTTCTAAATGAGACACAGTGTGTTTAATAATGTAAATAGACTTGAGAGAGCAAAGGAAAAGAGTATAGAGATTTATAAAAAGAAGTAATTTTTTTATCAAAAGGTAAAGTCTTTAAAGAGACAAAGTACAGACAATCATAGATTAAAAGAAGTAAAAAAGAATAAGCCACATAAAGACGAAAAATACACAGAGAGTCTGAATTATGTATACTATTGTGTTCTCTTTGAATTTTTGACTGTAAAGGAACTAAGTAATTTTAAAGATAACTTGTCTTCAAAATATGGATCTAAGGATATGTTGCTTTAGAAAAGAGGTTCTTCTTTTGTTTCCACAGAGGATGAAAACCTGTGGATTCATTCCAGACTAACACTGTTTGATGGAAAAAGACCCCCTGAAAGGTTGCTTTGAACACCTCTCAAAAAATTATCTCACCCAATAAACAGCAGAAAGCAGTCTGGATAATAACTATGCCCATATTCTCAAATAGTATTTATAAATGTTCTTTTACATTTAAAGGGGATATGCTATTGAGATTTGCATTGGTATAAATCTTAGTTTAATGATACAAATTTAATGTCAACTTTGTTATCTTGTGTATATGTATTCCATTCTTGATTAAGGAATTGTGATTATGCCACTCTTTAAAAAATGTAATGTATAATTAAAAATATAGGTTAATAGATAATCATCTACAATAGTCAAACTTGTTGTCATGTTACTTAGACTTTCTAGATATACAGAGATATATTTCAGATGGATAGGCATTCTTCAAATCTTTCAAAGACTACAGAATATGGCATTTAAAATGTTTCAAAATTTAGGACTTTTTCATGACCGTGAGACACATCTGTTCCTGACAGCACCAAGCTGCTTCAAGAAGATGATGGGCACCAAAGAGGCTCCTTATTGAGTTGGTTAGCCACTTGGGCAAGAAACTGCTCTTGGCAGGAATGTTCGATGAATTGGACATGCAGGACCCACAGAGAAATGACTGCTAAACTTGTCTAAAGGTGAGACGATCCTTTGGGGTTCCTGCTTCATGAAAGAGTCTGCTAGACATTCTGCAGGATACAGAAGAAAGTGACTGACAAACTGCCAATATAGGCAGACATGTCTTTGAAATTTCTTGCTTCATGGAAAAGTCTGCTGGATACTATGGGCCAATAAGCTAAAGATGGATGCCCCAACAGTACAAAAAGCTTTGGGTGACTGTCCAGTTAGCAAGATGTCTCTGTCATTTCTAGAGACTTGGAAGTTGCTTACAATACACTTCCTGTTTATTTAGGCAATATTATATCTGTCTGGAGTCTTTGATGGAGTTGAACAATTACTAATTATAGTTTTCTTTAGTTATGATAAAAGCTAGAATAGATATAAATACTGTAACTGTAATTCTTGCTTGATACCTATTTTGTTATATGTAATTTTACTATGTTAAAGTTAAAAACCTTCCTTTTTATTTAAACAGAAAAGGGGAGGTGATGTGGGGTTTCCCTCTGTATGTTGTGATTAGCATTAATGAATAAAGAAACTGCTTTGGACCTATAGCAAGGCAGAACTTAGGTAGATAGGGGAGATGAAAATGAATGCTGGGAAAGAGGAGGCAGAGTCAGAGAGAAGCCAGGTAGCCTGCTGCAGATAGATGCTGGGAACTTTACTGGGTAAGCTATAACTCTGTGGCCATACACAGATTAATGGAGATGGGTTAAATTAATATGTAAGAGTTAGCCAATAAGAAGCTAAAACTAATGGACCAAGTGGTGATTTAATTAATATAGATATAGTTTCTGTGTGATTATTTTGGTTCTGGGTAGCTGGAATGAACAAGGAGCCTGCAACTACAGTATGCTTGCAAAATGGAAAGGAAAAATAAAAGATTTATACAAGTTCTTAGAGTCTTAGTAAGTGATTTAAAGCAGGTGACAGACTATACTTAAAGTGATGCATGCACTATTAAATCTGCAAAAGTTAAAGTTCAACACATTGATGTTAAAATTCAATAGAAATCAGTAACAGTTGAGCTACTAAAGTTTTACAAAAACAATTAAAATTATAATAAATTCAGGCTCAAACAATTAAACCTCCTTTGGCCATTTAAAATTTGTTAATGTTTCAATTGGTAACATTTAAGGTTCTTTTTCAGTTTCTGCTCAAATACATAATGTCCTCTAGCTGCTTTCCCAATCATGAGTATCTCAAAGGAAATTAAAATAAGCAATAGTTATTCATCTAAAATTTATATCTCTCTTTGCAAAGTCAGGAAACTTATGTCTCTCATGGAATTTCCTATAAATTGAAGGACAAGTCATAATTAAATTTTCTTACAATTCAAATACTTAAACAAAAATGGGAATAGGGGATTAAATGCTCAAAAGTAGCTTGCAACTTATACTTTACTTTAAATTTTGTTTCTCTGAATTTCTCCCTAATATCTATAAAAAAAAATCATAAGAAGCAAAAAGCTTTATCTGAACTCCTAATTTTATGTAAACCCTCTCAAAGGCCTAACCAACATCTGAGTCCCGTTCCCCTCATAACTTGGGCGTATATTCCTGTAGGCTTTCTCTGGATTCTAACAAGATTTGTAACTCCATACAATACACTGGTACCAACAACCTAGTAACCAATTCAGGACACTTTCCTGCATTTTGACCATGTTTAGACTGCATGATTCTTTTAATTCTTATCTAATTTACCAAACTATTTTTCAATACACTGACACCCTGTACTTTATTTTGTGTACTTTCTGTCACAGAACTCAATTTATTAATACCTTCAACTCTATTTTTATGATAATAAAACAACCCTCCTTCATATGCATTCCTGTAAAAACAAAGAAAAGTCGTCTTTAAAAATATAAACACTATATTGGGTAAATTATTGATATTAATGAAAACTAGAACTAATGGTTATAGGATCATTGATGGTGGGCAACTGAATGTTTTTGGACTCATAACTGCTACTATGGTAGGAATATTTGTTGCGTCCACAGAGGTCATGCAAAAATGGGGACAGACCACCGAAGTCAGGTAAGCCAAAAGCAAACTTTATTCCAGGAAACAAAATGAAACAAATAAATTTCTATGGGGCACAAAAAGCCTATTAGTTAGCTGAGACCACAGCCAGAGAGGGACTTCTAAGATTGTGGCAAAGAATGTTTTTTATTCCCACTTTTTATAGAAAGAAGCATCAAACATTAGGCAATAAAAAAGGAATTTTTACAACCTTGAGGTAAAATTCAGATACATTTTGCCTTTTTTTTTCACCATTTTCATTAACAGAGTTTTTTAGTTAAACTGATGTTTGTATTTTAGGTCTTTGTTTTTCCCTGGCACTCCCTGATGGTGTTTACCGAAGCTCTGCATTTTCCCTAATGCTGGAACAATGCATAACCAGAAAGTCACATGCATCCCACTCTCTAAAGGTTAACTCAGCTCATTTCTATGGTTGATCACTGGTGGCCAGTGTGTTATCTTAGGGCTAACTCTCAGTTTGCAGAGCTGACCCTCAGTTTGCAGAGGGCTACTTCAGTCTTGTAGATAGAACTATTTGTTGTAAAACAAGCCCACTGTTAATAGTTAATCCTTTAGCTGCTGAGAGAACTGCTGACAGTCTATTCTCATTCTCTCAGGCTTACAATTTTCTTTTATATTTCTATTTCTAGAATTTACATTTCTATATACTTAATCTTGGACTCTTCGCATTGACTCTCAAACAGGGAGTACAAACAATTCAGTTTTTCAATGAGCTAGTTAAAAATGTTTCAAGGTTATAAATAGTTCAAGAAAAAAACATACACAGAATTTTCAGAAATACTAAATACCCTATATGCCCTTAAGGATAGCATTGATTGGATTAAAAAACAAATGTTAATTAAATATCAATTGAAAGTTAATTGTCATTATAATCATACTTATATTTGTATCTTTGACCTTAATATAAATCCAAATATGGACGTTGATTAAGAAATATCTAGGCAGAATTTGTTTTCATCACATCAATATTATTGATTATGGAAAACTGCATTAAGACACATATCATTAGAATATTTTTATTTGTCTATTGTCTCTGGCCAACAGGTTTTTTAATGTAAAATTGCATTCCAATGTTTCAAACCTTTTACAATTTTACAAGAGCAAGCTACTAAAATCTTAATAAATTTAATATTAATTGCTATTATGCTTTCATTCTCTCTAATAGGCTGTGTCTGCATCCAAAGCAGAGAAGATTGATTCTCCAAGATAAGACTGCTTATATCACCATGATGTTGCAAAATCCGAACAGGAGAGATTTGGGGTAAAAATGATCTAAAGTCCCTTTCTCATGCACAACCCCTGACCCAGATGTGGCCCCATGACTATGAAAAACTCCGGGTCTTATGTATAAAGCTTAGAAGAAATGTTTTAATGGAAGGAAAGGTCACATAAAGGTCACATGAGCAGGAAGGTGCTGAAATAGCTCAGATAAAGAAGACAAAAAATACTGTTTGTTCAAGACCTGCTTGCAGAGCTCTCTCTAGTAACAAGTTACTAAATCAGCAGTGAAAAATAAATGACTAATGATTCATTCTTGAAGTGATTCCAGAGTTGTGTTTCTCTTCCTACCTTTCTTTTCTTTTTTTTTTTTTTTTTTTTTTTTTTTTTTTCGAGACAGGGTTTCTCTGTGGTTTTTGGAGCCTGTCCTGGAACTAGCTCTTGTAGACCAGGCTGGTCTCGAACTCACAGAGATCCGCCTGCCTCTGCCTCCCGAGTGCTGGGATTAAAGGCGTGCGCCACCACCGCCCGGCCCTTTATTTTCTTTTCTATATCCTTGTGGTACTCATGGTTTTACTGGGCACAGAAAGAAAAAGACACAGCATAGAGAGCATCCACCTTAGAGACCTCTCATAATTCCATCTCTGCCTGCTGATTACAGATCCCACTTCTTTCACATTTGAGCAATACTATTCTGGCTCTAAAACTTAATGTTTCACCACCAATCTTTTCATCAATGTTGGTAGAGAAAGTCCAAGAAGACTGTGGTGTGACTGCTGGAGTGTCCCAAAGGAAAGCTTAGATAAAACTTTCAAGAGAGAAAGTTCTCAGGGAACACTAAATAACTGCAAAGCCTGATGACAGGTAGCTAGGAGCTGTGGCCTAAAAAGAATCAATATAAGAATCTGAAAATATAAGTGATGACAAACGGAGAAAGAGATGCAGAGAAATTTTAAAGCAGAAGTATAGGAGAGGGAGATGCCTCAGTTGATAAAGTTCCTGTTGCCCAGACATGAGAACCTGGGTTCCAATTCCCAGTACCTGTATAAAAAGTCAGGAGTGACAGAGTAGGTCTGTATTCACAGTGCTAAACAGACTAAATGAAGACAAATAAGAACCCACCTGACATCCACTTCTGCACTCACTGACCTCACATATGTGTGTACACACACAAAGACATGAACACAAATGCAAGTATTTGTGCACACAGAAGGAAAAATAAAATTTACAAAGCAGAAATGACCAAGTGGTATTTTAGTATAAGCAAAGTAACTGAAAAATCACTGGTAATGGAAAGCAATCATAGAGAAATTAAGTTATTCAACTTTAAACACTGAGGAAAATTCTCACGGGTCTATTTATTTTTCCTACATGCTTTTCCATTCCAATGAGAAAACTAGACATCCACTGTCATGGGTAAATACTATCAAGTGGAGGGACTCATGGAAGGACGAGGAATCCCAATTACACCAGCTTTACAAGAAATCATTTTACAAATAAAACATCCTTTAAAACCCACATTTCTAGCTTGATAAGATCATTAAAAATTAATTTATTTTAATCTCATAAACATGCAGTGTCTGAAACAAAGAAGCAACTCAGGAAAGAAAAAATACCTTTTTAAAAGTAAATTTTGACACAAAAGTAAATAATTTTCTTCACAATTTATACATAAATAATTAGCATACCTATTTTTTTAGCAGAATCATGCATCTGGCTTTAATTATAAAAACAAGAAACAACATCTGGGAATTGTCAGGCCAGCCATTTTGTAAAAGATTGTAAACATTAAGAATGAAAATTCTTCTTATGCAACACCCTCATCAGGAACTTTCTCCAGATCCTCAAATGAGCTGTCAAGCATTCCACTCTGTCCCATTCAGTACTGACACTGTCAGATGGTGAATGCTGGATCCCAGAATGTCTGCACTAAGGGTATATGAAGGTGTGATATATCATATATGATGCTCATATGAAATAGGGAGGGAGTCAAATGTGTCATCCTGCCTCTGCATCCCAGGTCTTCTCATGCCCCTCAAAATTCTCTTCACCTGTTATCTTTCTTTTCAGCATGCAGAGCTTTAACAGCAGAATATATAATTACTGTCAAATAATTTTCTTTTAAAATCCTGTCACTTTCGTTCTGCCACTGTCTCTTCCTTCATAAACAATGTTTGTGAGAGAGGAGTGAGCACTTCTTCTTCAGCCTGACCTCTCCTTAGCCTACCTGGCTGGCATCTGCTCCCATCAGGCCAGAACTCCGTTCCCTCTGCACAGCCCCACTGGGCCACAACCTTGTCCAACCAAGATTGCACATCTTATACGGTCCTAGTTGTATTTGACATTGTTCTTTCTTTTCTTTCTTTTTAAAAAATTTCTACTAGTTATTTGGGGGAAAGGACACACTTGTGCCAAGGAATGAATGCGGAGGACAGAGGTCAGCTTGCTGGAGTAATTTCTCTCCTTCCCACATGTGAGTCCTCCAGCTGTTGGGTTTGACAACAAATACTTTACTGAGCCATCTTCTCTCCCAGACACTGATTATTTTAATGTGACATTTCTTCTATTTTCTTTTACATTTCCATCATCAGATTGTCCCTTCTGTGCAGCTATTTCCTGAGGTTCCATCCTAATCTCCTTTTACTTTACATGCTTTTTTGAGTCACACATAATCCCAAGATCCCTGACTCTACAAAGTCCTTCGGGGGATTTAACTCCATTTCAAACTCAAGTATCTTCTGCTGGAGCAATGTCTTTCAAAAATGCTCCCATTCAAGCCTCAACTTCCTTTCTTCTTTTGAAAGCTTTAAGGGTGGTGGAGGGTCTATCACCACACTCTGCTGAGATGCAAATGCAGGTGATTTTTATGAGTCTCTGTCTCCTGTCACTCACTTTTATATTGATGGCTATTCCATTTGATCTTTGTTTCTTTCCATTTCTCTTCATAGTGCCATTGTTTACACTGGGTAATATGGCTTGCTACATCCAAATCTGCCAATACATCATTTTTAGGATGACATCCAATCTTGCTACAATATAAATAATTATTCTTTTAAGGGGTTAGAGAGATGCCCCAGTGATTAAGAGCAAAACCTTATTTTTGACTAATTCAATAGTGTACCTATACTTCTAACTTTCAGATAATAGTGAACATTGTACCAAGGGTTCCTTCAAATAAAACCTTAGTTTTCATAATATGAGACTTTGCTTAGTATAGATGATATAATCTTCTTGAAGTCAATTGATGATAATTTTCTTGAAGCCTTTTCTTGAAACCAGTCCTGGAAGACAACTTGATGATTAGCCTGCAGAGAATGCGAGCAAAGACATATCAGACTACTGAATAATTGAAGAGAGGAAAGCACAGTGTACTGAGAAAACAACAAAAATCACAAAAGTTTCAGCCATGTAAAGATGTAAAAGTAGAAAACACCTATAAATAACATACACACACACACACACACACACACACACACAATTTATAATGAAGTCACTGACTGATAGCTTTAGATTTGTTCACATAACAAAATCTGCTTAAACAGAAGGTTCTATAATTGCTTTAACAATTAAAAACCTACAAATACTAAGCTGATAGAAGATGACAAAGTCTAAGGATTTCTCTTCTACTTAGCAGACTGGATGCCTGAGGGCATAACATAAGAACACACAATTTTTTGAGTAATAGAAGTGACATTTTCAGCCATAATTATTTCCATCGATAAAAGTCAAGCAAATGTATTATGCCAAATACTAAAATGGTGACAGACTGAATTTATAAAACTGATTTCAGCAATAACTGGGAAAATTGTCATGAGAGAATCCAATCTCTTCCCCTGTTTAAAAACATTTGAGTTAATAAGCCAAATTAGCTTAGACATTCACTTATAAACTTATTTCCCTTTGGAACTTAATACAAAATTTTTTTTATCTCGCTTTTGTCAAACACTAAAGCTACTATACTATTAGAAGACATGAAAAAATAATTTCTGATTTAATATTCTCACTGATCCTTGAAGCTCATGGTTGTAAATTTTTTGAAATAATCATGGTTTTTTTATAAGAGTGTGTTCATGTCAGTATCAACAGACTTCTTGTGTAACAAAAATGAGCATTAGCATAATAAATATCATGTAGATGTTATAGTGATAGCATACATGGGACTCAAGACAGATGATCAATGTCTATTCATGAAAAAACAAGGCCACAATTATTAATCACAGTGTGGCCGTGAATCAAATACTGTGGTGAAGACTTCATGTAAATTTTCTTAGTTTTCAACATAAATGAATCAAGTACATAAAGTCATTTTCTGTATTTTATAGGTAAATTAGCTCAAACAAGCATTTGTTAATTAGCCTGCCAATAGTCACAAAGGTGCAAAATTAAGAAACCAACTCATGTAATTCAACGATTTCAAAGGTATCCTACATGAACATGCATTGATCAAACATGTTATAGAATATCTTCTATACACTGTCCAGTCGACCCACCCAGCAGGTCCTAAGTTACTCCAGGGTCTTGAAGAGGCACTATCTGAAAGACATGGGAAGAGAGAGAAACAGACGCCAAGCAGTATTCTTTTGTCAAGGCATCCGTTTATTGAAGCAAGTTTCATGTCTTAAATACTCCTCAGAAAGGAGCTCGGGCAGGGGGAACTGAAGAAAGGGGGAAGGAAAGGAGGGGCTCAGTAGCTAGGCAACTAAGTGGGGCAGTTTTGCAGCTAAGCAGGGCAGTTGCAAGGTCAGTGGCCAGAATACCTGCTGCCAGTGATAAGCAGCAAGCAATGAAGACACTCTGTGGTGCTTCCCAGAGCTCGAGTCTCCACGATCAGCACGTAATGTTTTGGCTAACTTTAAGTTTTCTGTCTCATGATTTTTACTTCAAGGCCCTGTGAGACGTAAGAAAGGAGAAGCCTGAAATGGCTCCTGACATACAGTAAAACTGTAGCAGACACTAGACAGATCTACTGCAAACAGCTCAGTTTGATGTCTCCTAGGAATTAGGATCTATGAAATGCTTTATTTCCTGTCCTATCTTAGCAATCCTAGCAATCAGAAGGCTGATACAAGAGTATCCCATATTCTAGGTCAGACTGGGATACATCATAAGATCCTATCTAGAAACGACAACAACAGATTAGATCCTACAGGTGATCTTTTTGATATGATTGTATATGTTCAGAGACTCTGTGATGTGCAATTATTTGACTCTACACATGGTTTTGTCTTCTAATCTCAGAGATCACAAGTAGCTAACAAGAATTAGGTTCTAATACCTTCTAGGAATCCATAAGAAATTACTTTCTCAAAAACCTTTTGCTATTCAATACTAACTGGTCAGTCCTCAAAAAATACATACAAGTAACATTATCTGGACTGAGCATGTCATAATTAAGTGTTTAAGACAATGTGTTTAGACCCATACACTTGTAAGTTTGTAAGAACAACTATTGAAGGAAAAGTTCATGAATTCAAAAAAGAGAAATGGGAGGTATGTGGGAGGGTTTGTAGGAAAGAAAGAGAAGAAGAATATGGTGTAACTATTATAATTAAAATATAAAAGCAATTAAAAGTTAAAAATAAAAACCTTTGATCTTTACCAGGATAATGTATTTTTCTTTATCAAATTTTACAGTCATTATAAGGTTCCACCACTTGATACATGAACAAAAAAAAAAGGATTATACAGAACGAATAATGCATTAACAGTGTGTGAAAAGACGTTTGGTCTATTTTTGTTGTTGTTGTCTACTAAAATTTTAATTCAAAACCTGATTTGTTCAAATCAAATCCAAGCACACAAATGGCTCAGAATGCTTACAGTAAAATACTTAGAAAGTCAAAATTCTGAGTATGTATTAACTTGGTATGTAGCATGCAGATTGCCTACCTCCTGAATTTCAAACAGTCTGAACTTTCATAGCAAAAGAAAGTACCTCAAATTACTTTTCCATCAATAGTCTGGGTATTCCATTTACACAGACACATATGAAATAATTATTGTCTATGTCAACCAATATAATGTATTTGTATGTTATTACTGGCCATCTGAAGCAGTAACACCAAGAACATAAAATACTAGTTCTACCAAGAGATACCTGTCAATAACCCTCAAGTTACATTTTACATACATAAGGAGTAGAGTCCATGGAAAAACTCACGCCAACTCCTGAGGAACAATTTTCAAATTCATGGAATCTTATAATCCTATTTTAAAATATATTTATAAAAATTATACATAAACATATATAATTCTCAGTAAACAATATTCAAACTTCCTTATTTTACAGTATTACCAATACTTTAATATTATTTATTCTTATTGTATGTCTGTATTACAAATAAAATAGAAAGCGTGCTTTTTTGTATCTTTTCTGAACCCCATTTTGCAGGGAGACTTGTAACTGACCACAATTGTAGTTTTTATTTTTTTTCTTCTCTCACACTTCTGGGTGGAAGGTTCCCTTAACTAGGCAAATTCTGACATGGCAAGTTAGAAATTGAATGTCAGTTACTAAAGTGCTTGTAACAGGTGTTTCATAAGATCCTGGCATTTACCCATAAAAGCCAAAGTAATCATTTTAGCAGTTATCAAATTGCAAGTGAGGACATTTTTTCCATAAAATTTCCTTTGTTAGTTGGAATGTTGTTTTGGCCTCCCTTCATTTTGGGGAAATATCAGAAATCCAGACTGTGACAGTAACAAAATAGACTGTACCATTATCAACCTCTAACCACGTAAACAATGAAAAACAAAACTGACAACCAACTTTTAACTTTTTAAAGATAGCCACAGCCCAACTATAATGCCCACAACTCTGGAGAACATAAAATATAAGAGCAGCAATATAGAAAGGAGTAGAAAAAAGGTTTCAGCTTGTCCATTTTACTTTCACCAAGACTTGTGCAACTTAGGTTTAATAGAAGTTTCCTAGTCCAAACCTTCTCCTTCAGAAAAAAAAAAAGACAGAAAAGTAAATCAAAGTAGGAAAACAGTTCATGGTGACTTTAAGAACTTTTACAACAATCTCATTTTTAATAGAACTACTGTTAATGGCAAAGTATATAATTTTCAAAATTATAACTCAGTGCTCGAACCAGTCCACCTATCTCACAAATATTTTTAAAGGGAGTTGTTTAAACTCCACAACAGGGAGCTGAAGAGCATCAAGTTAGCAAGAAGTAGGAGGACACTCATTGGTAAAGATAAACACATAATTGAACATAGAGAAACAATACCATAAAGGCAGTACACAAATATTTATAGTCATCAAACAAAATTCTTTTAAAAATCAAAAGCAACTATAAATACTGAAGTAGGCTAATGCATGCATAGAACAAGGATATAAATTGAAGCCTCAGAAACAATGTTTAATTTTTACATATTTTTACATTTAACTTTTACATTTTTTACATTTATTGCCTATATGTACCTCATGTGCATTCAGTACCCAAGAAGGAAATGAGGGCATTAGTGTTCCCAAAGACTGGTGTAGAACCATGCTGTTAAAGACTGGATTGCTCGGGTTGCTGTCTTATACACCTGGAGACTTCCTGGCTTAGATGCCACAAGCAACAGCAGGCCGGGTCCTTCCATATCAATCATCAGCAAAGAAAATGCTTCAAAAAGTTAAACCAAGGCCAGTCTGACAGATAATTCCCCAGTTAAGGCTTCCTCTTCCCACAAGACTCCAGCTTGTGTCAAGGTCACAAAAAAAAAAAAAAGAAAGAAATGAAAGGAGCGGAGAGGGAGGGAGGAAAGGAAGTTTTAAAGAGAGCAGAAGGAAGGAAGGAAAAGAAAAGGAAAAAAAAAACACAAAACAAAGAGCACCGAATCAGCCAGTGGCTTTTTGTAGGATGGAAATATTCACAATATTAATTCTAACAATGCATGAGCATGGAGATTTCTTTCCATTTTTTTATAACATCTTCAGTTTCTTTTTTGATATCTTAAAGGGATTTTTCAAAAATTATTTCTGTTATCTTTTCAGATTATAGCTGCATCTTTTTATACATACATCTGATTTTATAAATACATATTTTATATATTTAATTATAATTAACATTCTCTTTTTTTTCCCTTCACACCCTTGTGTACCCCATCTTGCTCTTTTTAAACATTTATACCCTCCTTTTTATTAATTGTTGTTATAAAGGCTAAACAGCTTGCTTTCACGTATTAAAGTTTTTGTTATACAAGTCTTTCAGTTCTTTAAACTTATTTTATGATAGTATTATGTGACAATACTTTTCCTGGGGAGATGCAGCATACACATATACTCACTCTAGATAGGAAGCCCATAACAGACCAAAGTTCAGATAGCACAGTCCAACTAGGTGAGCCAATGAGTTTCATCAGGATTACTGAAAATAAGTAAAAATGACTCAAAGACAGTTGCATCACCAAAGCTCACCCCAGCATGGTTCGCAAACCATGGAGATCAAGAACACGTGACACTGCACAGATGCATTGAACATACGGGCATATCAACAGGTTGGAACGTGTCCTTTTCATGTATCTCAGTTGTTTTAAACCTCTTCCAGGAAGCTTGGTTCGTTTCTGCTTCTTCCAGACAAATGGTATGTACAGCTTACTGATCTGAGAGTCTTCTTTGTAGCTTGGCTTATCTAGGATTGACTTTCAGCAGTTTTTATTGTTTACTCTTGGGAGGGAAGGGCCTAACAAATCTTCTTAGTTCCAGACACTTCTTGAAGCTGTATTGAGTTTTCCCTTCTGTCTTAAAGCTTCTGGGAAGAATGGAATGTTTCAGTCTCGGAGGAAGCTGGTACACAACAGATCGATTGGGGTTATTGTCAGTCAACTGTACTGTTTTCCTGGCTAATTTCTTGATGTGCTTGTCACTTATACAGAATGATTTGTGTGTGTTATGTTTGTATCTTATTACTTTGCTGCATCTACTTATCAACTGTAGAACTTCCCTAGTCACGTCTTTTATGAATCAGTTTTTATCATCTGTAAACAAACTGGTTTTGATTTCTCTGTTCAACCTTAATCTTCTCCAGCTGTCTTATTTACCTAAGACTTTTAAAACTACGTTGCAAAGAAACAGAGAGAGTAGACACGGTTATTTTATTGGAAATACTTTGAGTTTCTCTCCATTTTAGCATAATGTCAGCTATGAGTTACTATATATTCCTTTTATTATGTAGAGATAGAACCCCTTCATCTTTAGTTACACTAGGACTTTTATCATGAAGGTATGTTATATTTTGCCAAAGGCCTTTTCTGCATCAAAGGATACATTGCAAGGTTTAATTGTTATACCACCTTTGCAGTGAAGCCAATTTAATGTTGGTGGATAGTCTCTTTTATGTGCTTTTGAATTCTGTTTGCATGTATTTCCTACAGAAATGTTTTCATATATATTCATAAGAGATTTTGCTATGTTTTATTTTTTCTTAGGTCTCTGGTGCTAGTAATACTGGTTTTATTAAAATTATTTGAAAATGCTCTTTCAGGGGCTGGAGAGATAACTCAGAGGTTAAGAGCACTGACCACTCTTCCAGAGGTCCTGAGTTCAATTCCCAGCAACCACATGGTAACTCATAACCATCTATAATGAGATCTGGCGCCCTCTTCTGGTGTGCAGGCAGAGCACTGTATATATAATAAATAAAGCTTGAAAAAAACAACAAAAAGAAAATATTCCTTTAGTTCCTATTTTACAGACTAATCTGAAAATTATTAGTGTTAGTTCCTTGGGGTCTCATAGAATTTTTTACAGAATTAATCTTGCCATAGGCATTATTTTATATAGGAGATTTTGAATTATTTGTTTTATTTCATTGAATCTTATGGGTCTATTTAAACTACATAGTTCACCATGATTCAACTTTGGTTGGTCATATCTATCAAGAAATTCATTCATTTCTTTTAACTTTTCCAGTTTGATGGAAAATAGAGTTAAGGTATAATAGTCGAATTTGCTTAATATCTATTTTATTGTCTCCATTTTAATCCCTAATTTTATGAATTGGAATTCTGTCTCTCTTTTTATTTGGCTAAGGTAATATTAATCTTGTTAAGTTTTGAAAGAATGAACTTTGTTTCTTTGATTTTATTTTTTTTTAATTTCCATTTTATCAATGTAAGCCCTGAGTTTTATTATTTCATATTGAATTAGTTGTGTTCCTTTCAAATATATTTTCTAAGCTTGACATACAAATGACATATGTCCACAAATGTGGAATATTATTTTAAGATGATTATGCTGTGGAACATTTGTTTAATGATGCAAAGGTGGGTTGCATTCATTTATGTTGCATTTGTTTAACTCTTTAAGCTGTGCTACTTTGCCTGTCTGAAACACCTGTTTGGTCTAATAAAGTCAACACCCAGTAAGAAGTCAGGGGAAAGCATAGGGAGGGCTGGCAGGCAGAGATAATAAATAGAAGGAGAAAAAAAGAGAGGAAAGGGATCAAAGAGAGAGAAAAGAAGTGGCCAGCCACACAGCCAACCACATAGAAAGAGTGAAAGCAAGACTACAAAAGTAAGAAAAGAAAAAAGGCCCAGAGGCAAAAAGCAGATGGGACAATTTAAGAAAAGCTGGCTAGAAATAAGCTAAGCTAAAGCAGGGATTGCATAAGAATAAGATTCCATGCATGATTTGTTTGGGAACTGGGGGTTAAGCCCCCAAAGAGCAATGAGCCTAAAGAGTGAAAAAATAACCAACAACACATAAAGACATAATATGATCATAGTGCTCATTATACAACACGTCATATTCCATTTATATATTGCTGTATTACACCCACACTCCTTAAATTTAGCACTATAATCCACCAATGCCTTATTTTTGTTTGTGGTGCTTTAAAAAAATAAAAATGTAATTTAAGGAAAAGGAGTTCATTTGGTTCACAATCTCAACATGGAGTCAATCATTACAAGGAAGTCAAAGGGGCAAAATCTTGTAACACCTAGACACAACAGATCTACAGTGATCAACAGGCAATGATTAATTGATGCACACAAACCACTGCTCTGATCGCTCATTCTCATCCAGTCCAGGGTTCAGGCATGAAAATAATATGACATGCATTTAGGGATGACCTTCCTACCTTACTTAATTCAACTAAGAAAGTCCCTCATATGCATTCCAATTAGTGAACCTCATTGGGATGCCATTGCTGAGGTGATTCTAGATTGAATCATGTTGACAAGTGAAACTAATCATCATCATTTTAAGTCTTATATACCTTTTAAGGGAGAGGAAGGTTGACACAAAAGGAGAGGGAAAGCAAAAATAACAGTAAGGATTATGAAAAAATAATAAAGAATAGTGTTACTTATTTATATGAAGTTATACGTATTATATATACATTTGTGTAAATGCATATGCATATATAGTTTAAATAAAAATTTCCCGCCTGGTTTGACAATACTACCCAAAAGAGGCATAGCCTATCTCACAAAACTCCCAATAAGAGGCACGAGGGATCTCCTTTCAAGTTGCTGGTCAAAGATTCACTCATAAAATGGGAAGTAATAGAATTGGTCTATCACCTGATATAACAGAGGCTTTTGCTTAGAATAAATTTGTACAACATTTACATGTATTAATGTGCTCAGATAGTATCACGATTGAATTTCTATAGTAAGCAACTCAAAAGTATCAGGTGGTATGTGTGGTATCTTTTATTACCTAATCTTAGATGTTACAGCTTCTCCACTATAATTGTCACAAATCAGGAAGTAAAAATTATGGATACTTACTTCTCTATGAGAATATTGTCAAAAATATCTTTTCTGTTTGTGTTACTTTATTATTACTTTTAGTGTTACATGTTTAATTAACATATAATTTATTGATTTCACTTTAGATGAATATACACAATACATTACATTTATCACAAGTCCTGCAGGATTTTTTATTTTTAGTATTTCTGTATTTTTTAAAAATTTATTGCCCTTCTCCCATTTTGAGAGGTGTTTGCAGAATAAGAAATAATACGATAATCACTTCAGAAAAGTATCTTTCAAATTTTCAATAAAATCTATATATATATATATATATATATTTCTGAAAGCATACATTTGAAACATCATAATGTTGGAATAATTCTAAAGACTAATGAAAAATCTTTAGTTGGGGATTAGAGAGATGGCCCAGTGATTAAAAGTGTTTCCAGAGGAGATGAGTTCCTGAGTTCACAGTGCCCATATTAGGCAAGTAATTACCTTAAATATTGCTTCTTATACTTTTTTTTTAGGCTTGGTTTGGTGAATATAATTTTTAAAGCTGTTTATAGCATGGAAAGTCCTTCCTCCTACTGTGATAGATATTAGGGTAGGCTGGCTGGAAGGCACTGTGTCAGGTTCTTCTGGCTTTCAATGTTTCCACTGAGAAATCAGCTCTTACTTTGATCAGTTTTCTTTTTGTGATTTGCGTTTCTTTTCTCTCACAACTTTAAATATATTTCTTTCTTATGTATACTTAGTGTTTTAATTGATATGTCATGGGGATTTTCTTTCTGGTAATTTCAATTTACTGTTCTTGCTGTTTCTTTTATCTATATGAGTGTGTCTGTCTTTAGTTTGGAGAATTTTTCTACAATGATCTTGAGACAATCTTGTCTTTGCTTTTAACTTGTGATTCTTCTCTCTCATCTGTTTCTATAATTTGAAGTTTTTGTCTTTTCATGGTGTCCCATATTTCTTCTATGTTTCTTTCCTATGTTATATATTTTTTCTATATTCTTTGCTTATTTGTTCTAGTTTTTCTCCTTTGTCTTTGGGTCTTGATATTTTATCTACTGCTTAATTCATTCTACTTGTAAGGTTCTCCTTTGAGTTTTCTCCTTGGGTAATTGTATTTTTAAATTCTACCTTTATTTAAGCTTAAGTCTTCTTCAATGTTTCTACATATCTTCACTAAATTATGTTCTCACTCCCTAGATTATCTTTATCATTTCCATCAGGCATATGTTTGTTTTATGTTTGTTTTTCTTGAGCATCACTGCAGCATTTACTTGCTTAAATTCTTTCTCCTTAATTTCATTTAGTTATTTTTTTGTGTCTTCTGTAGACTCCTTGAATTCTTTAATGAAGTTTATGATTATTCTCTTAAATTCTGTGTACTGGGATCAATCAAGGTAATTATCATTAGCAAACATTTCTACCAGACAGGTAGGTTTTGGAGAGAAAAATACTGGCTTGATCTTTCATGCTGTTTGTGTATTTGAGATAAAAATCTAGGCATGTGAACTTCATTTGTTTGTTTGTTTTTCTTCTTTTTAAAGATCTATTTACTTATTTGTCTATTTATTTATTGTTATGTACACAGCGTTCTGCCTGTATGTATTCCTGAAGGCCAGAAGGGGGACCATATTTCACCAAAGATGGCCATGAGCCAACATGTGGTTGCTGGGAACTAAAATTAGGACCTGTGGAAGAGCAACCAGTGCTCTCAATCTCTGAGCTGCCTCACTGGCCCCTCTTTTGTTTATTTTGAGAGAGAAGGCTGAGGGAGAAGAGATGATATGTGGCCAAGCTAGGCCAGAGATTAAAAAGGGTATAAATAGAATAAAGTTGGGTGAAAAGAAGAAATTCAGCTGGTGCACAAGATTCCTGTTCTAGCCCAAGTTTGGAGTGTTGAGTAAGATCTCTTTGGATGCAGAGGGTGGGTGTTCCTTGGGAGAGACCTGAGCATTGTGGAGTGGTTTGGACAGATCCTAGAAGAAGTCAAAACTTTGACTGGAGGCAGGTAAGTGTGGTCAGACTGGGCAAGGACACTGTATATATCACCTGGACTGTGTTTTGGTAAGGGTAAGTGGAGGAGAGGGTCAGCAGATGCACCAGGTGAAGGTCTCGAGAGAGAGATATGAAATTTCTCCTGGTGGTGAAGATGGAGAGTATGCAGCAACAAATCAAAGGTTTTATTGTGAAATATGTTGTCTCTTATTTATATATCATATTGCTTAGAAGCTAGTATTTATTTCAATATCCTGATTTTAGTTATACATTAATCATATTATCTAATCTATGTTTCTCTCAGTGATAAAGTTGATTTTAATTTGACTATTGTTGGCACTGAGTGTAAAAAGCAATATTGAACATGCTTCTGTTACTTTGTGACATGGGAATTTTCCTAAATGCTCCAACCATATGGACACTGTTGACTGTTGGAGTCTTAAATGTTCATTTAAAGAGCTCTCTGGAACATTTTCGTATTCAGAAGTATCATCTGGCCAATAGATCCTATTTATAGTCTCTTCAATATGCCCATAGAATACCTCAAAGAATATTTAAGATGATAGAAATTTGCTTCCCTATTCATGGCTGCTATAGCTTCACAAAAGACTCATAGAACTGTAAGACTCACAGTAATGTTCTTATGTCAGGCTTGGGATACAGTACTACACGAACCTATGGTTTCTATTTAGAAGTTGAGCAGTTTCCATAAAGTAAAGATCTTTGTTTACTTCCATAATTATATGTCCCCCAATTCAGTGACTCGTGGTTAGGCTCACAAGAGGAATTATATGACAATCATTTCTATGGGCCTTAATTAAAGCAATATGAGACCCAGATGGCCTACTCTTCCTCCCAAATCTAACAGATGCATTAGCAGCCATGTTAGAAGATTTGAAAGTTCATAAAGTCTACCAGGAAGGAAAAGCAAGCTGGTCACACAAAGAAGACAGGAATATAATAAAGACAGTAAAACTCTGTATTTTAAGTGGAGGCAGAGAAGGAAAAACAAGACATGATGAAAGTTAATAATTACAAGCATAAATAACACCTTAAAACAACAAGGGCACACTAGAATGACTTAACTTGTGCGATACGGCAAGGGCATTTGTAAGCATGCTATTTCATTACATAGACATGGAATGAAAGGGAGTATAGGCAAACTTACCTGTTACCTTAAACAGTAGGCTTTCTCCTCTATCACAACAGATAAAAACAAGGTTCAATGAGATAAGCACCATGAACTGTTCATTAATGAGTCAAAACAGATATACAACTATAAATTTAGATTAAAAAAATCAATGGTAAAACAACTTACAAAAATTCATTGAAACTAGAATTAGAGAAGCAAAATCTTCAAAATAGCTTTTGATTAACAAATATAATTAGGAAAGGTTAAAAGAATAGCATAAAAAACTTTTTTAACATCTGAAGAGTGAGTTGGTGCTAGGGACCACAGATGTGTTTGTGCGGCTCTGGGTTACCTCAGTCAATATAATATTTTCTAGTTCTATCCGTTTAACTTCAAATTTCAAGATTTCATTTTCTCAGCAGCTGAATAGTATGCTACTAAATATAATGCATCACATTTTTCACTATCCATTCATCAGGTGAAACACACAGGTTGTTTTCATTTTCTAGTAATTGTGAACAGGGCAGCAATGAACATCGCTGAGCAAGGGACTGTAAAATCCTATATGGATTCTTTCAGATATATGTCAAGGAGTGCTGTAGCTTGTTCATATGGCAAATCTACTTTTAGCACTCTAAGAATTTCAATGAAATTTTTATTATGTTAATTTTAAATAACTTTTATTCATTTTACATACCAATCACTCTTCAGAGAGGGTAAGTCCTTCCATGGAGAGTGGACAGAGCCTGACATATCAAGTTGAGGCAGGACCAAGCCCCTCCCTCCTGCATCAAGGCTGAGCAAGGCATCCCACCATAGGGAATGGGCTCCAAAAATCCAGCTCATGTACCAGGGAATGACTCTGGTCCCACAAACAGATCAAGCCACACAACTGTCACCCATCTGTCAGTCTAGAGTCTGTGAGGTCCCACAAGCTCGGATCTGCTGTCTCTGTGGATTTCCCTATCATGATATTGACCACTTTGCTCATAAAATCTTTCCTTCCTCTCTTTGAGTAGACTCCAAAAGCTGGGCCTGGTGCTTGGCTGTGGATGTCTGCATCTTCTTCCATCAGTTACTGGATGAAGGTTCCATGATGACAATTAGGGTATTTACCAATCTGATTACATAAGAAAGCCAGTTTAGGCGCCCTCTCCTGCACTATTGCTAGGAGTCTTACCTGGCATCCTCCTAATGTATTCTTGAGAATTTCCCTAGCACCAGGTTTCTCCCTAACCTGTAATGGCTCCCTCTATCAAGATATCTCTTCCACTGCTCTCCCAGTCCATCTCTCCCCCAACTCAACCATCCCATTCCTTCATGTTCTCATCCCTCAACCCCTCCATCTACTGTCCCCTGCCCTCAGTTTACTCAGGAAATTTTTTCTATTTCCCCTTCCCAAGGCAATCTATGTGTCCCTCTTAGGGGTTTCTTTATTATGTAGCTTCTCTGGAGCTGTGGCTAAAGGTCTATTTTTTTGTCTTACATCTAGTTTCCACTTATTAGTGAGTATATACCATGTTTGTTTTGGAGGGTCTGGGTTACCTCACTCGGGATGATTTTTTTCTAATTCCATGCATTCACCTGCAAATTTCATAATGTTGTTATTTTTTTACAACTAAGAATTCTTAACATTGATCTCTAGATTGATTTCACCAGTCTGCAATCCCAGTAATAATGAATGAAGGTTTCCCTTTCTTCCATCCTCATCAACATGGTTGTTTTCTTTATCTTAGCCATTCTCATTAGGATTAAATTGAATCTCAAAGTTGTTTTAATTCCCACTTCACACCCAGAAAATTAAAAAGAGACTTTTTACAGAGGAATCACAAGAAATGAATAATATTGATCAAGATCAACATGGGGAAAATATGGTAGCTTTCATTGGGGAGTGGTTTGAGAGGACAGCACTGGGGAGAGATAAATAAGATTGAAGATATATTAACAAGCCATAGGGAATCAGTCTAATTTATACAGAGAGAGAAGTAGATGGAGAGAGCAAGATGGGCTGGGAGAAGGTGAGGAAGAGGTTGTCTGGGGTGATAACTCTTAACAAGAGCTATGGACTATTTAATAAAAATCTCAGAGCCAAAATGAGAAAGTTCCTTTCAAGTTGTTTAGAGTCAAGGATTCCAAAAGAGGTCTCAAACAATATAGGCTATTGCAACTGTCTCCATTTAGCTCCCAGAAGTTGAAATTAAGTCCCTATTTCCAAAATCAGCACACATTTTGGGCAACAAACTCAGAGGTTTCAAGCTGGATCTGGCAGAGAAGTATCCTTATTGAGGAGTGACTTGTATATAGCACCAAAAAAATGCTGTAAAATCTGCCAAGGATGAAAAGTAATCAACAATCCTACACAGCTATGATGCCTGTGAACCACAACAAAAATAAGCATGGAAAGATATTCTTAATGATTCAATAGTGGTATTTATATTTAGGCAGGAACTAACTGGACTTAAGGCTTTCTCAACGAGAGGGCAAACATGTCTGATGCTGGAAACTTAGTCAACTACCCCACCTAGTTGAGTTCATGGGTCATAGAGGACATCTACTACCGCCAATTTTCTAAGACAGTATAACTCCTAATTTTATTTTAAATGTTTATTCTTATACCCACAGATAAGTGTAACTCTCACTCCTTCATCTCTATGTGCTGTAAAAAGAAATTATTTGATGCCATAACCGGTCCCAATACAGACAACTGACTGTGCTGTGTCCAGTATGACTAAATAAATCTACAACACAACCACTGCACATAAGGCTCAGGGAAAACTGTGGAAGACAGGAAAGAAAACTTTGAGAGTGAAAGAAAGTCTGAATCAAGATGAAATCCTCTACATATGACATAAAACTATATCCATGAAATCTCAATAGTATAACTGCCTAAAGACCTGAACAATAGTAACATTAATTGAAATGTCACATGAACTGTGGGAAGCTCATAAGGCTCCAACCCTAGACAAAAAACTGACAATTAAAGTCTAATGAAACATAGATAACGTTTCTATAAAGATGACTACCTAAATGGTTATCCTATGCTGTTTTCAGTCATATGAAACACATGTTGATTATATGCATACAAGCAGCACCAAACAGACTCAGCAGTGTGTACTTGTAGATTTATTTGCAAATATATGTATAATGAGACAATAATCATTAAATTAAAAAATGAGGGAGAGAGAAAGAGCAGTAAGTTGGATCACAGAAAGGGTAGGAGGAAAACGATGTAATTATATAGAGTTAAATAAAATGTATTTTTATTAAAATCTGTTAATTAGATTTTATTAATTTAAAAACTGCCTTGAAGATCTGTTATTAAAGATACTTACATAACTCTGCCAAATTTACATAACTGCAATCTTGAAAGACAAGTATATTTTAAGGAAAAAATCTTTGAAATTGATATCCAAAATATTTGTAAATATTTGTAGCATACTATATGCCCATATATGTTTAAAGAAAACTGATTTTTTTTTCTCTGAGAAGCTGTCAATTCCAGCAGCATTTTTATTGGTGGTGATGGTGTTCAGGATCCTTGGGTTTCCCTGAAAGTGTTTGTATACAAAATGTAAGCTGATTAATAATAATTTCTGTGAATAATTATATTGTAACTTTGATGAGGATTAACTTGAAAGAGTAGATTACTTTTGGTAGGGTAACCATTTTTGTAATATCGCTACTACCTTCCAAGTCACGCACATAGTCAGGCTTTCTACCAAAGGTAGAAATTTCTTCTATATCTTAAAGTTGCCATTGTAGAAGTCTTTCACTTGGTTAGATTTATTTCAAGAGAGCAGCAGTATGTGTGTGTGCCTCTGAGTCTTTCTTTCCTTGTTTGGGGGCACCATTGTTAATAGTTCTGACTTCCTGATTTATTTCTCTGTGTTTCTTATTTGTACATAGAAAGGTTTCTGTTAAATGGACATAGTAATAAACTGATTCCTAGTGACTTCTTATTGTACATGCAAATTATGCATGTCTCAAGCTTCATCAGAAAAGCTTCTATTTGCATTAGATTGTGATTAACAGAGAGACTCAAGACTATTCAATATGCTGACAATAAGAGACTTTGGAATGTTCAGACCTAAATGGAACAAGTATACTGCACCTCCTCCTTCCAAGGCTCAGGGATCATTGAAGAAGTAGGGACAGGAAAACATTAAGAGACAGAGGCAGTGGATAATGACAAGGAAACATTGTCTTCCACATCCAAAAGAGTAACTGCACAAATGAACTAACAGGAATTCTGACAGCAGAAAGAAGTCCTGTGCAAGCCTATGATAGTCCAAACTTGAGCATGGCGAGTCGAGTGGAGGTGGGCATCATGTTCGACCATTATTAGAGAAACCATTAGCAATTTATAGCTGCTGGTAAAGGGAGAGTTAGTTTCCCTTAAGAATGCTGCTCCATAGCCGGGCGGTGGTGGCGCACGCCTTTAATCCCAGCACTCGGGAGGCAGAGGCAAGCGGATCTCTGTGAGTTCTAGACCAGCCTGGTCTACAAGAGCTAGTTCCAGGACAGGCTCCAAAACCACAGAGAAACCCTGTCTCGAAAAACCAAAAAAAAAAAAAAAAAAAAATGCTGCTCCATTTGGTAGATCATGCATGCTCAGAAGATGGCCACACATGCAGGAAAATATGGGTAGCACACATTAAACCTGAGAGGTAGTAAAACATAAAAAAGAATAAGGACTAGTAAATTATTTATTTATTTATTAAAGATTTCTGCCTCCTCCCAGCCACCGCCTCCCATTTCCCTCCCCCTCCCCCAGTCAAGTCCCCTTCCCTCATCAGCCCAAAGAGCAATCAGGGTTCCCTGCCCTGTGGGAAGTCCAAGGACCACCCGCCTCCATCCAGGTCTAGTAAGGTGAGCATCCAAAATGCCTAGGCTCCCCCAAAGCCAGTACGTGCAGTAGGATCAAAAACCCATTGCCATTGTTCTTGAGTTCTCCAGTAGTCCTCATTGTCCGCTATGTTCAGCGAGTCCAGTTTTATCCCATGCTTAACACATAAGCAACTACATAAAAAACAGAATGTGTTACCATGACAACTGAAAGAAAGAGGTTAATATTTCTTACTTTTCTAAGAGCTAATGTTATCATAAGTTAAATTCTTTGCAGTATGCTATGAGACCGTCACCATTTTATGGGTAGGATAATTGGAAACATAATTCCTGAATGGATATAATCAGTTAAAGAAAAGATGAGTAAAAATAACTATTTTTTTTTTAAAAAAAAGAATGAGGGCACAAATTTAGGTAGGTAGGAGAGGAAGGAAGGGAAATATCTGGGAGGAGGTGGAGGAAGAAGTGAATATGGGCAAAGCTCATCTGAAATTATCAAATAACTAATAAAAGTGAGTAGAATTAAAACCCATCAGATTGTGTCCAATAATCAATAGGCATATGTAATAAAATCTTTGCCCCTAAAAAGGAGCT
This sequence comes from Microtus pennsylvanicus, assembly GCF_037038515.1. Classification (NCBI taxonomy): domain Eukaryota; kingdom Metazoa; phylum Chordata; class Mammalia; order Rodentia; family Cricetidae; genus Microtus; species Microtus pennsylvanicus. The sequence continues at coordinate 37,524,333 of NC_134587.1, forward strand.
TTAATATTACCGTGATTTTCAATTGTCATTACCTTTCAGTTAAGAAGTTACATTTCATTATGCATATCTGAGTGCTTTCAATTAGCACATATGCTTTGCATAATTAGAATAAATTAAGTTCTTAAGTCAAAAAAAATATAATAAATAGAAAATAAATAGTTTAATGACGGTGTTTTACAGGCAATCTATAAATTTCTGTTTAGAAAATAACATCTATTTATTCAGTGGATTAAGATTTGCTTTTAGTAGTTGAAAACGGATTTGTGGGGAAAGTAAAGCATTGCATATTGTATGACTTAACTTAAAACAAAAGTAAAAGTGGGTGGTCTTCTACTATTTTTCATTTAGCTTCTCTGTAATTTGTAAAATTAGTGTTTTATGTTTCAATTCAAAAATTTACTACCTGCCTATTCTTTGTAGTCACACAGTCATTAAGCTCATAATTAGTATGACCATGTTAAAATGAGTCAATAAAATGAACTGAACACATTAAAGAATAGTTCAGCTCATGGGTTCTTGGCCCCAATTGGCATAACAAAAGTCCTGAGCTCAGGGAACATTTTGGAAGGAGTGGAAAGCTTATAAAACCAGAAGTACCAGAAAATCTATCACTAGATTATTGCTCCTAGAAGATTCCTACATCGTAACCCAACAATATGAGAGAGAGAACTTTGGCGACTGATTCCTTTTCTCCTGTTGTGGCTGGCAAGACTGTTTGGTTCCTTCCTAAATCTTCAGCCTCCTCTCTCCCCAAGTGCCCACTCCTCAACCACAGTATCACCACTATGGAGCAATCTTTCTGCCATATCCTCATAATGAAATGGCAGAGTTTATTGTCCTCTTGTTTGGATTTAGAATCGTATCATAACTTCTTCCCATCAATGGAATATCAGCAGTTGTGACATAGGGAAGCTTGAAAAAAGCACCATGCATTTCTGTTCAACCTCAGCACCTGGTGGCACTGGGATACCATGCCCAGACAGTCACAGGATGATAAAGGATAATAAATAAAGACCAGACAGATTTTGTGGGCAAATCCTCAGTAATGACACACATCTCTCTTGCTAACCTGTGAGAGGCTAAAGCAACCTCAATAACCCTGTCTTAGATAATCACAACAGATCACAGCCAACGTAGTAAAAAATGGTGGGTAACATACATTAAGTGAGTTTTTGTACATACCACTGAAATTTTTGTAGGTGCTTGGTTTTTAGCATTATTGTCTGTATATGTTTAAAATTTCCACACACTTCATCTATGACTCTGCTTCCTTGAGTGTTGACAGCTCAGGGGTAAGGGAAATACAGGTGCCTTCAGTCAAGTCATCCTGAGCTCAGACTATGAATAAACATGGAGCTCAGATATCAGGTGTAATGATTTCATAACTGAGTTCTAATCAGTATTTGTATATAACAGAAGAAAAAACATTTAAGACCCAAGGCCAGCATGGAATGTACTGAAACGTATATCATGGAAAGGAAAATTCTTGGTCTACAGCAGCCACAAACAAAAAAGAGAACTTCTTCTCTTGTTTTATCTTGTTCTCTTTTGTGAATAGGTATTTATGCTTCAATACAGCTTTACTGAATGTGGTTAAGAAACAGCCAAGGTTCTGAAACCAAAGGCAGCTGAAAATTGTCTCTGCAGCAACACTTCATCCTCTTAGGAAGGAGCTCATACCCTTCCACTTCCTAGTCTACCTCAGAGCAGCAAAGTAGAACCAATACATGGCTCTAAAGGCCATTGCTGAAGAAAACCAGTTACAGGTGAAACAAACTAGGGATTGAAAATTATTTCTCACTTGATAAGCCCTGGATAAGATTGTCAGAAAGAATACAAAATGGCAAATTTAATATGCCCTTTAGATAGCTAGTCAGTATGTTTCCTGGGATACCAAAGGGTATTTTGTTACTGGAAATTTCATCTCTGGTTTGGCATGTTGCTTTTTCACCTGGTTAATCTGCAAACCCTGACAGCTCCAATATAATCCTCTCTCGTAATAATGAGGTCAACTCCATCTCAAATAACCTTATCTCGTGACTATTTTTTCCAGAACACTTCTATAATTACCTTTTTGTTTGTTTATTTGTTTTTCCAAGTTATGTTCTTGTATCCCAGACTTTCTTGTCTTTACTCAATAGAAAGCTGATGTGGGATTGTCATATCAATCTGTTGATTTCATTGGTTAAGTAATAAAGAAACTGCTTGGCTGGCTCTCATAGGTTAAAACATAGGTGGGAGGAGTAAACAGAACAAAATGCTGGGAGGAAGAGGAAGTGAGCTCAGACGCCTCAGAGAGACGCCATGTCCTGCTCCCGAGCAGACACACGCGATGAAGCTCTGACCCAGGATGGACGTAGGCTAGAATCTTCCCGGTAAGACTGGTGCTCACAGATTATTAGAGATGGGTTGATCCGGATATCAGAATTAGCCAGTAAAGGCTAGAGCTAAAGGGCCAAGCAGTGTTTAAAAGAATACAGTTTCCGTGTAATTATTTCGGGGCATAAGCTAGCCAAGCAGGCAGCTGGGGTGCTGGGGATGCAGCCCCGCTGCTCCTAATTACTACAGAAAGCATCCCTTGCATCTAGAAAACAACAATACCTAATTAGAAGTGAAAACGATAAGTGATTGACAAAGATTTAAAATGCAAAGTCTAGCCAAATATCTCTAAGAGTGAAGGTGCTGTCAAGGCTGACAATATGAGGAGTTCAAATAATTTTAAAGTTTCCTCCTGTAGTTAGTTGGGATATGACACAGTAAGAGTCCATAACCAGTGTGTATATGCAGTATATGTAAGAGATAGTAAGATCCAAGCTAACTCCAAGATAGAGGAACTAAGCTCCCATAGATTCCAGGCATCAAGACACTGTTACCATGATGACTCACTTCTTACATATTGTCTAACCTCTAACTCTGAACAGAGCAACCACCTGCACACAGAGCTTTGTGGTCTTTATTTCTTGGGGACACTAGGGAGAACCTTCCATTTACGTCATCACAACTCAACAGACAGACAGACTTTTAAGACTGTTTGGCTGTGCCGTAAACTCAGCATTTACTGATCCAGCTTATCCAATGTGGTTGATTCTCTCTAAAACCCTTCAGGGTGGTTCCCAGTTTAACACTCTGTTCTATACACAGAATCTACAGGAGGTTGGAGATGAGCAAGTCGAAAATGAAAATCACCAGTATCTGTCTCACGGAGAACTGAGCACTACTTGGAACTTGCTCACATGAACTCTGTAAAAGAAGTATAGTACCCAAACACATCCATCCTGCATATGGATGTTCCTTTGTGTGCTTCAGTTCTCTGGAGACTCCCAAACTAAAGTTCAGCCTCTAAAATGCAGGCTCCATGTTCAAACAGATCTGAATTTAAATTCTGACTCTGCCACTCACCGTTGCATAAACATGAATAAATATATCCATTCATCTTTCTAATTTTGATGTACTCATCTAATACAGCACAACTCTCACTACAAACAATTCTGAGCACATAAGATTTAGAGCACATAATTATTAGAAAATCTCTAACAATTAAATCAAAGTGGGAGTGAATGGGGAGAGAAAGAAAATTATGATCCTCATGATGATAGATCTGCAGCAGAAAAATATTTTATATATCTAAATCTTCTCAAATTTTTCTACATTACTTCTCTAAAGACATCTTGAAGAGTGGGGTCAGCAGGATTTATATTTTACCTCACAATATCTTAAATTTTTGTTTCAATAATATTGAGGGATTGTTCAAGAAGTTTCATAAATTTTTTCCTATATATATAAAGCATTTAAAAGTGAGACAAATGCATGATATGTGATGACTTCCTTCGAAGGCACAATGGCCTGTGAAGAAAACAGTTGGTTCAAGGACCATGGTCTTGTTCATCCACTCTGATTGACTAACCACCATAGTGGGTAGCCCATCTACCATCCTCCATGCCTCTGCAAGAGAAAGAAGGGTGATAGGTGTCCTAATAATAAGTAGCACTTTGCAACTCAAGGAATATTGAGAAACAAGCAAAGCCAATAGACTGCAAGCTCCTGCGGTGCTGGGAGGAACACTGAAAAGGCTGCCATGTGGAACCCTGTACAACAGAGAGGACCAAGTGCTGCTCTAGGATTCAAATAGGCATATGTTCACACGAAGCTGGGTTACCAAGATCATTTACATCCCTGAGCATTGTCTCTTGGTGGAAATAATTGTGTCTTAGTCCATTTCTGTCCCTTAAAATAAAGTTTTACCAACTGTCTAATATGTTATTAATAAGAGAAGTTTATTTTAGCTAGTGATTGTAGTCCAATGTCACGGTGCCACATTTTGAAATGGTCGTGATGAGAGAATCACATGAAGTACAGTCATGAACTGCATGTAGATTCTGATCAAGCTGCCTTTTACAGAGTACCTACCCTTAAGGAGATAAGCGAACAGCCCTAGCCTTGTCCATCAGACTTCACATCTTCATCCCTCACAAGAGGGATAAAATTTCAACTTGAGTTTCAAAGGAGACAAACTGTATTCAAACCAGAGCAATGTCTGTGTCTTAGGATCATTGTGATAAATTAAGATAATCCATGCCAAATATTTGATCTGGGTCTATTAAGATATAAAAATATCAGTGTCCACAAAATTTAACAAGTGGTAGCTACTGTGAATATTTTTATCATAATTAAGTCCATCAACAAAACATTATCCAATTCGTCACAGCAATACTCCCAAACCTGGTACCAATTTCCGTCTTAGTAAAGGTTTCTATTGCTGTGATGAAATACCATGACAGAAAAAACTTCAGGAGGAGAGGGTTTATTTCACCATATATCTTTTACATCTACCATTGAGGAAGTTAAGACAGGAACTCAAACAAGGAAGGGGCTTGGAGGCAGGACCTAATGCAGAGGCCATGGTGGGGTGTTGCTTACAGACTTGTTCTCAATGGATTGCTCAGTCTGCTTTCTTATGGCATCCAAGACAATCATCAAAGAATGACACCACCCAAATGGACTGAATCACTCATTAAGAAAATTCCCTGCAGACTTGCCTACAGCTTATGGAGGCATTTTCCTTCTCTCAGACTGCTCAAGTTTGTGTCAAGTTGAATTAAAACTAGTCATTACACAACAGAAGGGAAACTTACCTATTGTCAGGAAGGAAAAAGTTACAAAGAACAGTAATTTCCATGAAAAGATCAGCAGACATCCGAATCCTCCACACTTTCAATCACCTTTATCTTAAATTTCTGTCTCTGAAAAATCTATTCCAACTCACAGTCCTTAGCAATCCCAGAACACAGATTTGATAGGTGCCAATTCTATTTTAACTTTGTCTCAGGTAAATGAAATGACCTAGACAGAAATCCCAGGTCCTAGAATTCAGTTTCCTTGTAGACAAAATGAGAAGGATATGTAGAAGCTTCAATACTTGAATAGAAGTATACAGACAAAGACCTTTGAGGCCTTGAGGTATGAATGAGACGGAATAAACAATTCAATCCTTTTCCAGAACTGCATATGCCCATTTACTACCTTTCAAAATCAAAAGTAATGACGAAATGGAATTTTAACTATTTTCCAGAAATGAACCTAGTTCTTATCATCCTGGAATTTTTACTGATGATACAGAGAATTTTTTTAGGCTTTTCAAATGTCTTTCTGCTCACAGGGCATTGACATAAGTTGCATGTAATTTATTTTTCTGCTATTATATTGTATGAATTAGTATGTTGGCAATAATTTTTAGCCTTTCACACTTTGAATCAATGCCCAGAATAATTCTAACAATATTTTTATTCTCTGGAAACAACCTCAAGGAAAAAAAAAGCTCATCAAAAAACCTGTGTATTCATTTACATTCAGATGAGACTCTAGGTCGAATGTTAGGTGAGCCTGGCAGGTAAATGATACCTCATTTTACTGCTAATACATAATCCTACTATTTTATCAGAAGCAACTCGAGGAACAATTACTGATGTCAAATTCCCTAGAGTTTTCATGCTGGATATATGTTCTAGAACTGAAACACAGTTGGAGATATTGCCAAAACTGTGAATTTGATCAAACTACGTCATTAGAATGGTGGTCTCACTTTATCACCTTAAAAAGACATTTTAATTTGCAACCAAAAAAAAAATGCGTCATTTCTTAGTATTAATAGAAATGAGGAAAGATCTAAATGGACAATATTACATGCAAGGCAAATTGATAGACAGGACATAGCTTCAAGGTCTTACAGTTATGAAAAGCTCATTGAAGACATGATTTTTACTGAAATTTTATTTGATTCTGATTAATACTAACGTCTCATATTAACAAAGGAAAAATATAAAAGTATCTCTTTTCTTCCACCTCCTTCAAATCATCTTCAGATATTATTTCTTAAAATTGGGGAGCTAATGGAACTCGTTCCTTGAATCCCAGGGATTAAATTTTGCCTGTATTGAAATCATTCATCTGTGAGAGCCAGCCATGATAATCTAAATCTAAATCTGGACAAAAAGGAAGTTCTTTACTTCCTCCAATCATTATCACCTGGGACTCTGGCCATTAAATGGAGTCTCAAAAGTTTACCCTGAGACAATGCCTGGCAGGCTGAGATTACCTAACCCCCACCCAAGAGCAGACCATTCAAAGGAAATTCTTGACATTCCAAACACTGTAAATAAAAACACCTGCCAGCACTTTACCAGGACACCCCTAGACAAATGTCAGCCAATCAGGGGTCCTGAACCTCAGAGACCCCTCATCCCCACCTTTACTACTATAAAATCCCAATTCTAATTGAGCTTGGGGCTCTCTGGATATTCCAATACGTTGGACATGCGGAGAGACAGAGTTTGCAAACTTGATTAAAATAAACGCTCTTTGCTTTTACATATGGGTCTCCTTTGCTGACTTTTGTGGGAACCCACAGATTTGGACGTAACACATCTAAGATTTAGGGAAGGAATTCTGGGAGACATTCTTTGCTAATATTATTGATTATACTGTGAATTGTTGTTTCCTAATATTATAGGTTGCTGTGATATTCAGTGAACAAATATATGTGCTAATTTCTGTAATAAAATATCACTATCACTGATATAACACTGACAATAAAGACATTCCAACAACTTATGGAAAGAAGTTAAATCTCAATATAGAAAATGATTTCTACCTAAAAACTTCCTACTGTACCTTAAGAATGATCATGACCACTGAGTAGTACTCTAATGTATATATATTCCACACTTTCTTCATCCATTCTTCCATTGAAGGACATCTAGGTTGTTTCCAGGTTCTGGCTATTACAAATAATGCTGCTATGAACATAGTTGAACAAATGCCCTTGTCATATGATCGGGCATCTCTTGGGTATATTCCCAAGAGTGGCATTGCTGGGTCCAGGGGTAGGTTGATCCCGAATTTCCTGAGAAACCGAAACAATGATTTCCAAAGTGGTTGCACAAGCTTGCATTCCCACCAGCAATGGATGAGGGTACCCCTTCCTCCACAACCTCTACAGCAAAGGCTATCATTGGTGTTTTTGATTTTAGCCATTCTGACAGGTGTAAGATGATATCTCAAAGTTGTTTTGATTTGCTAAGGAGGTTGAGCATGACCTTAAGTGTCTTTTGGCCCTTTGAACTTCTTCTGTTGAGAATTCTCTGTTCAGATCAGTGCCCCATTTTTTAATTGGGTTAATTAGCATTTAAAGTCTCGAATTTTGTCTGCAAATGGATGGAAATAGAAAACACTATCCTGAGTGAGATAACCCAGACCCAAAAAGATGAACATGGGATGTACTCACTCATAATTGGTTTCTAGCCATAAATAAAGAACCTTCATCTGGCGATGGATAGAAATAGAGACAGAGACCCACACTGGAGCACCGGACTGAGCTCCCAATGTCCCAATGAGGAGCAGAAGAAGGGAGAACATGAGCAAAGAAGTCAGGACCACAAGGGGTGCACCCACCCACTGAGGCAGTGGGGCTGATCTATTGGGAGCTCACCAAGGCCAGCTGGACTGGGACTGAAAAAGCATGGGATAAAACCAGACTCTCTGAATATGGCGGACAATGAGGGCTGCTGAGAAGCCAAGGACAATGGCACTGGGTTTTGATCCTACTTCATGTTCTGGCTTTGTGGGAGCCTAGCCAGTTTGGATGTTCACCTTCCTAGACCAGGAGGGAGGGCAGAAGACTTTGGACTTTCTACAGGGCAGGGAACCCTGACTGCTCTTCAGCCTGGAGAGGGAGGGGGAGAGGAGTGGGGGGAGGGGAAAAGGAGTGGGAGGAGGGGAAGGGAAATGGGAGGCTGGGAGGAGGGGGGAATTTTTTTCAATTAAAAATAAATAAATAAAAAAGAGTGATCATGACTATCAGGAGTAATTAGGCCAGTTATAGAGTAATCAATAAATGGAAAGTAAATGGAAGCTCAAAACCCTTCCAAGAAATAATTGTGCAACAGAACTCTGTCTCTAAACATATTATGTGACAGGGAAGAAAGGCACATTTTCACATATTTCTTCTTTCCCTGTTAAATTCTGTGATCTATCTTACTAGTTACAAACTGGGCTTTGTACCACAGGAAAAAAAAAAACACAACTTCTTTAATACTTTTGGAGTTATTCTTTACTTTGTAAGATACATCTGAGGAGCTCTTTAAATTCATTTTAAAAACTGAAAGAAATTTAAAAGCACTTTGAAAGGTCCTCTTCTTTCTCAAGGTACTTTTACAGTTTGAGATTAGAGAATAAATAGATAAAGGGGGAGATTAAGGCAAGATAAAAATTGATATGCAATTTGAGGCACATGTAAGGAAGGTGACAAATTCAAGTCTTGAGGCTTCTCACATTGCCAAGAAACTTGTCAATGTTTTCAATCCAAGATACAATTTACTACCTGGGAACCACTCTCACTCTCTTGCTAAGTGTGCTTGATTAATAAATGCCAGGGTAAGGTGCACTCTAATGTCACCAAGGGGATTCTGAAAAACAAATGAATAGTTTGAATGTTGCCATCAAAGGTGTAAGTCTCCTCTGAAATTCAGAACATCATCCACTAGGGCAGGAGAGCATAAAATCTGAACCAAAAGGCAAGAAAGTATCTGTAACAGATATGGCACTGATCTAGTCCTGGTAGCCGTTCTTAACAATGATTTGGTTTTCTTCAGTCCAAGATCAAGAATTCCTTGCCTCGAACTCACCTCATGACTAAATCTTCCAGTTTTGTATGCAGAAATGACTTCTCTTCATTAGCCATCTCGTCGTATAATTGCAATCAATGGGAACATCTCTTTAATTGTAGTGCATGAACCACTTCCATCAGATTTATTAGAATTAGTTTTACATAAAAATAAAGGCTCTTGCATTATACCTTTAAGCTACTAACTCAAAATATCTATGGTAAGCCTTAAAAATCAGAATTTATATAAATACTGTATCGGTTAAATAAAACCATGTAATTGAAATGGGAGTAGCATTACACCTCAGGAACAGCAAACTGGAATGTAATCATGATATATAGAGTAATTTCTAAGGTGGCACTGGAAAATTCTAATAAAGAACAGATCTTCATATAAATTTAACACACCCTGATATGCTCGTGAATATATACAAAGCAAGTCTCCTGAAAAGGTGAGTGTAAAGCTGGAGTCTTTAAGATATAATGGCTAGTCATCTGGTCTCTAAATTACATCACCTTGTTAAATATGTTTACAGTCTTGCTTTTAGAATACAGTTGAAAAGTTGTGTCAATAGACAATGGAGATCTCTGAAGAGGAGAGGTCCTCTCTTTAGTAGTCAGGAATTAAATTTGTTTATATCCAGAAAGAAAAACTCTGTTTCAAAATATCTAAATTTTAAACAAAGATATATGGCTCTGTGGAGTTTATAGGAGGCAGATTTATCTTCTGCTTTGTTCACTCTAAAAAAGTCCATCCCTCCCCATCACACACACACACACACACACACTGCTTCAGAGTCTAGAGCAGAAGTTTTACCACAATATCAAGGTCTACTTGTTCTGACTTGAATAGGTTATTGCACAAGCAAAACCTTAATCTACATGTATAAGTTGCCTGTGTATTAAGGGTTAAATATTGTATTATTGAATATTGTGTAATAGACTATATATACTATAATTCTCTGCTCTCTGTTAATAAAATAATATCCACTGTATTTTTAGATGGCATCATATTAGATAAAAATGTCCAGTTTTTAAATTAAGAATAATTCATAAAATTATAATTCCTAGAGCAGGAAAGCAATAAAGTATATGTAGTTACAAATCAGCTAAATTATGCATTACATGTTTCAGACAATTTATTGCTTTGGGAGGATTTTGTTTGTTTGTTTTGTTGGTTGATTAGATTGTTGTTGATTGGTATATAATAGGAACAATGAGCAAAAAGTCCATTTGGACTCTAGAAATAATAGAGAATGTCTGTCTCACATAAACAAATAATGAAACAGAAATCAAGGCTGATGTTGTACCAAAGCACTAATCATTGACCTCAGGGAGAAAAACATACATGTTCCTTCTTTTCTGAAAGAGAAGATAATGGTTCTCAGTAATATTGTTGATTTGAAGATTCCTTAAAATTGGTATGTGTATAGACAAGCATCAGATTATGCTTTCTGTAAGAGCATAGTAGTTAAGGCAGCCTAGCCTATAGCTACCACTTGCCTTTTTGTACCTGTAAATCAGTAAGGCAAAGCCCGATTTAAAAATCTCAGAGAAATGAAACCTTGAAGGATAGCACAACATACTCTTCTACTACTGTAAGAGCTGATTCATAACAAGACAAGCTCCTGTCGTCTTGTGTTCCTATCTGTAGGAACTGAGGCAACAGTTCTGAGAGATAGGAATACTTGTAATAACATCTATAAATATGTAAAATACAAACATAGGTATTTTTCCAGAAAATAGTCTCTAGTGCAAACAATAGTGAACAAGAAGACCTGTCCTGTAGTTGATCCTTAGAGAAAGCTATAAAGACAGATGGATTGATATTGTGCTGTGAGGAAGCCAGCCTGCAAGTTAAGCAGGAGAGTAACAGTTCCTCTCCATCCCACTTTAAATGCTGTTTGCCATGACACGCGCTGCATCCTGCAGCATAAATCCCTATCACTAAAGGTAATGCACAAGGATTCTACATGAATCTACTATAAGAACTGAAAAGAACATGGTGTATGAAGGCAAACTTAGAAGTACACCCACATATATTGGCACCACCTGAATCTTGTAATTATTTTATAAATTCAATTATTTTATAAATTTATTAATTCATAAATAATTTACATTAGAACACGAATATTTATCTGAAAGTAGTGACTGACTTCTTAAAAAAGATTTACTTATATTTTTATGTGTGCGTGTGTGTTTTACCTACATCATGCATCTGTGTATTATGTACATGTGGTGCCTGTTGAGACTAGAAGAGGGCAGCAGATCCCCTGGAACTGGAGTTACAGCCAGTTGTGAGATACCCTCACAACTCTGCTGGAAACTGTGTTCATCTGGAGAAGCAGCCTTTGCTCTTAACCATTGAGCCATCTCTCCAGTTCCATGATAGGCCACTACTTTTAAACAAAAGAATTTGGGATATCAAGTGGGCTCTAAAGCTTGAGACCTAAATCTGTTCCATGAAATCCTAAGAGTTCTAGATTGCCTTTCAAGGACGCTCAAAATTATGTTTTCAATAACACTAAGAAGTTATTTGCCTTTTTCCATCCTCTTGACTATGCACTGATGGTACAAAAGTGCAATTGGGTGAGCCTGTTTCAGTCTGAGAAAGAATTGTCAGTAGTTCACTGACAGACAGCTACAGACAAGAATAGGAAAAATGCTAGATACATAAAGAATTTCCAATAACAACTAATTTTATTAGATTCTTGTCCCGAGAGAAATATTTTAAGATTTTGTGTGATGATATGATGAATACATATCCAGTCTTTATGCTTCTGTCAAAGTACAATGTTTGCCTTAAGTAAAAGTACTCATGTGATTGATTTGTGAACTGTTATTTAAAATTATTTCAACTTCAAAGAAAAACTGACAGATAACCATGTACAGTTATTCAGATCGTGGCATTTTAATAATAAATAAGCCTGTTATTTTTGTGATGTAATGCTTTAGTTTATTATTATTATTGTTAGTTTCTCATACAGCAACAGTCTAGAGATACAACACACATTCATAGAAAATGTATTGCTCAAATTTAGGATTCTGTAACAAGTACTTGATACAATCAACTTAAGAGGAAGTTTACATAGCTCATGGTTTTAGAGACTTTGGTTTATGCTCATGTGGTGGTGCTGTTCTGTGTTTATTGTTACAAATCACAGAAATGCAGGAGGAGAGATCTACTCACTTCCTGTTTTCAAGGAATTCAAGATAAGGAGTGTGTCAAAGTACTAATATCCCTTCAAGCATACAGAAACATCTTTTAACAGTCCTATAATTCTCAACCCTAAGCACATGGATTCAGTGGATAGGATATTCAGAATCCAAACCAGGAGAGAAAGAAAGGTGGAAAGGAAGAGGAGAGATATTTGTACAAGTCCTTCATATTTTTTAGAGTAAAAGAGTTCCTAAAATCCAGTATGAGGAATATGAGAATCATGGATCTACTGTTAATTTCAATATAATCGTTAAGAGGCCAGAAAGATGGCTTGATGGGTAAAAGTCACTTGCTGCAAAAGTCCACTGACACAAACTCAATCTGCAGAACCCATCCAAAGGTAGACAGAGTAAACCAATTCCACAGTGTTGGGCTCTCAACTCCACATGTACACCTTGGCATGATGGTGCGATTGCATTCACAAGCACACTCTCCATAAAGATATAACTGAAAGACATGAAAATACCACACAGAAGAGAGGAGAATTATCAACCCATCATAAGACAATACAACTCTATTAATGTAAGCATCTGTGATCAAACCATTCTTGGCAGACCTCATTTCTAATATTCCATTTAAAAGAAGTTTAAAATCTCTCAACTGTGGACTCTTGCAATATCAATAATAAAATATCCTCTATAAAGTAACCCCTTTTCTTTTCAAGAGGAAAGAAACAGAAAACAGCCATTAACAAGACAAAATCAAATCCCAACAGTCCAAACAACTCAAGGCTCAGTATCTGGAATTCATTCATAATCTTCTGGGCTTCTCCAGGTGGCTCAGACCACCTCTATGTCCCTGTCCTCAGAAGGATATACAGCTGTGTTTTCGGGCACAGCCAGACACATTTCATTACATCTGGGGTTAATTGCTGATTGATTGCTGATTGATTGCTGATCTCTACTCTTCAATTCCTGTCTCTGTTTATTTTATTACCAAACTGATAACACGGATCAAATTCTCTATTTAGCAGTATATATCTGACAGTGTTGAGTTTTGACACAAAGGTACAAGGAGGTCCCATGCCACAAGACTGTATCTGTGGTTAATAAGTGGCCCATAGTACTCGCCCATGAGGACAACAGGAGGTAAAAACTTAACAAGCAGTTCATGTGAGAAACTCCCGAAGATGCACTTCCAGCATGTCTTGCTTCTTGGGCCAGAAATGCCAGGAAGGAGATGTGGTCCTGTATTTCTTCCTAAATGAGCACCCCTACCTGTAAATTCTGCTTGTAAAACATCCTAACCTACATAACAAGAGTCAAGGGCAATCGGGAATGAGGATACGATCTGCCCAGTTCCTGCACTTCTGCTCCTACATTAACTGATGAAAACCACTAAAAATGAGCTAAGATATCAAGAGTCATGTTTCTTGAGACCCCTGTTCACTTGCAAGATATAAGCCTTTTCTTCTTTCTTTCTTCCTTTCTGTCTGTCTGTCTTTCTGTCTTCCTTCCTTTTTTCTTTCTTTTCTCTCTTAAATAAAACCTTTTGCTTCTCATTTTTCTTGTTTTATCTATTCTTTGATGACATTCCTCCAAACTTGGTACCCTATCCAATGTTATGTTTTAAAGCAACCTTTACTTTACAGATAGTAGGATCTGGGATTTCATATTTATTGAAAGTAGCTATGTACCTGTATTGTATCAGAAGTCAATATTATTTAGTCTTATAAGAAAATTTCACACAAAAGAAAATAAAGCAAGCACTGCTATTTAAGAATGGATATTATTAAAGCTGATTTTCAGGAAAGAAAACTTAAATCAGAGAGGAACAGAAAAAGCAAAGAAGGGAAGCGAAAGTGACCTAAGTCACATGTCTAAGAATAAGTAGAAGGAGCTAGGACTGGGCCACATATATAGAATGGAATGAAATAATTAAGTAAAAGAATAAAATCTCATGAGCTTAAACAGTCTTGAACTTTGTATGACATTACAAGGTCAGCAGTGGAAAACTCAATCTCCGTTAGTAATCTCACAAATATGGTAATGTCTGGCATTTATAAGCAGTCTCAAAGAAGAGATTTTCTGAGACCAATTGGAAAACGAGATCATTCTTCTCCTCACTCTTCCAAGTGACTGTGTGTGTGGATGAAGGCACAGATATTAAACTTCAGAGGAATTCAGAATAATAGGCAAGGAGGGGGCTTTTCAGGCCTGCAAGCACCAGCAAGCACACAGGGGAATGACATTTACATGAAAATGACTTCCAGAACTGAAATTATGCTTGTGATATTCCATTGTAAATATTGACAGCATCAAAAAGAATGTCTGAACAAAAAAGGACACTAAATGCCGGCAGCAAAAGCCTGGCCAGTATTTATGTTAAATTCCTCAAATTTCATCCCTTTTTACATAAGTAATGATGCCTCGGGAAACAAAGGAAAAATTCTCTAAAGCCGTGAAGTGACAGAAGATGAATGTGTTCACATTCTCTGTCATGTAAGAATGCAAGAAGACACCCACTGTTTCTCATCAGAATGACACAGGGTCCCTCCCCCTTCTTTGAGGAATTTCATATAAGAAAGCTTACATTTTCGTGTACTGAGCTTAGAAAATGAGTAGATATATCACTATAAAAATAATGAACCCTGAGAAACATAAATGAATTCTGGTACTGAGTTGAGAGTATTGGATGTTGATGAAACTTTGACATTTAAGCTTAGACACATGCTTATCTATTTAATGAGGAACAGGCTGGCGGCTGACTATGATGTGGACCCCAAAATCAGATTTTTTTCTGCTCGTCCATTAGTATATGCTATGGATAATTACTTAACTGAATTTCTAAGAGCTTTGGTTTTGGTGCTTAATCAATTTCTGCTTCAACATCTAGTGGTTTCATTATGCACCATTGTTAAGCTGCAGGCTGCTTGTTGACTAAGACAAAAAAAAAGCTTTTTTGATCTCTAATATGTTTTTAGAATTATATACAAATTTCTGAAAGAAGAAACAGAAGAATTACTCTAGAATTCATTCATTTCCAGACAGTAGTCACATCCTACATTGATTAAGTAATTTTGAACAAAAAAAATTATTCCATTAGTTGCTAATTCTATTGCAGAACAGTATATTGTATTTTGAAGCTTGTTCTAAAAATACCCTCAAAAGAAATCATAATTTAAGAATTAATCATCTTGTAAGTTTATTTCAAAAGAAGAAAGATTTTCTGTGAAATATTGCAGTTAATGGGTCTCAATTATTTTAAGGAATGGAATTTGAGTTAATTTTCAGAATCTTTATATGGTTTTGAAACTACAATATAAGACAAATTTGTAGAGAAATACTGATGTAGTAATGTTAAGACTGTTGTAGAATGTTAAATACCTTCTGCTACAATCAATAGTATGTAGATTTAGTTGTTATACTAGAAGATCTTTGGATTTCAGTGAAAATCAATCATTTCTTTAGGATAGAATAAATAGTAAACATACTGATTTGAAATAAGCACAAAAATCCTTATTGGAATAGAAATAATTAAAAACTGAATAAACAGTCAAATAAGTCAATTGTTCAATTTCTTTTTCATATTTTGTTTTATTTTTATGTATGTGTGAATGAGTGTTTATGAATTGAAGCTAAATAAGAAGGCAAACCCAAAGAAAAACATATAGTTATCCTCCAGGATATTGAAAGTAGACAAGATTGCTGGGCAAAAATTGGGAACTGGGGGGTTGGGTGGGATGGGGGAAAGGGGAGATGGGGAGAGAAAAGTGAGAAGGGGAGGATGGGGAGAGCTTGGGGGAATGGGATGGTTGGTATAAAGGAAGGGTGGATATGGGAGCAGGGAAGTATATAACTTAATTAAGGGAGCCATTTTAGGGTTGGTAAGAGTCTTGACTCTAGAGGGGCTCCCAGGGGTCCAGAGAGATGTCCCCAGCTAGGTCCTTGGGCAGCTGAGGAGAGAGAGCCTGAAATGGCCCGATCCTATAGCCATACTAATGAATATCTTGCATATCACCATAGAATCTTCATCTGGCTATGGATGGAGATAGAGACAAAGACTCACATTGGAGCACTGGACTAAGCTCCCAAGGTACAAATGAGGAGCAGAAGGAGGGAGAACATGAGCAAGGAAGTCAGGACCACGAGGTGTGCACCCATCCACTGAGACGGTGGAACTGATCTAATGGGAGCTCACCAAGGCCAGCTGGACTGGGACTGAAAAGGCATGGGATAAAACCGGACTCTCTGAACAAGGCAGACAATGAGGGCTGCTGAGAAGCCAAGGACAATGGCACTAGGTTTTGATTCTACTGCATGTCCTGGCTTTGTGGGAGCCTAGTCTGTTTGGATGCTCATCTTCCTAGACCTGGAATGAGGGGAGAGGACCTTGGACTTCCCACAGGGCAGGGAACACTGACTGTACTTTGGACTGGAGAGGGGGGGGGAGAGTGGGGGCTGAAGAGTGGGGGGAAGGGGAGGAAAAAGGGAGGCGGGGAGTAGATGGAAATTTTTAATAAAAAAAAAAAGAATTCAAGGTGGCCTCATATAAAAAGACTCAGTTGGAGCCTGGAGTTTAAAATCTTACTGTAAAGTTGTCTCAAGGATCAACGTGGGTTCAGCACCAATATGAAATAAGAAAAATTGTGTCAGAAACAGAGCAGGGATATGCATGTTTTAAATGTTTTATTAAATCAAAACAACAAGGCTTTTTGGGGCAAATAATTTAACCCACTGATTAAGAACCTATAAGGAAATCGGATTGATATCACATAAAATATTGGACATTGGTGCTAATATGAAAATGTGTTACTTTACTTTTTATTCATTAGTTAAATACATTAAATGTTTTGATTTGCCAAGAAGGAAATTATGCATTGAAACTGTTAAACTCTCAATAAGCATTAAGTTAGTGAAAACTTATTCTTTACCAAATTATTAAGTGAAAAATCTTAAATTAATGAGGATATATCTTTACAATTGATGGTAAAAGTCAACAGGAATTAAATTGCTTATGCTCACCACTGACATTTATGAATAAATTTTACAAATTTGTCTTAATATAGCCAATATGTCTACTCTTTCCAAAATCTACTATTTACCTGTGCTTTTGCTGGGCACATCCTACTTCTGGAGATTTCGGGATGTTGCAGCATGTGAATTGTTTTCCACTCTCTTCCTCCACTGCTGGTTTATTTCATGTGCTATCCCTGAGGCTTCCCTAGCCTCCCTCTATTTCCTGTCTTACCTCACCCTTGCCATCAGCTCTGAACACAATTTTCTCCCAGAGCTGTAACCCGGCTGCTGCAACAGTAAAAGCCAAGGACCCCCAGATGCTCTCATCTTCCAAAGACAGGCAATGCTTCTATAAACAACCTTAAAAGATACTTGGGAAATTGATGCTTAGTATAGTCGTTTGAATATTTTATGTGATCCAGTTCTTAAATTTACAGAATAAATTGGGCATAAGACTTCAGGTTCAAACACTTAGGCCATTTGGTTCCTAAATGATATCACCAAAAATGGCTCTAAGCCATTATTGTGAGAATATTCTAAGAGAACTGAACTAGATTTACCCCCAATATGTAATGAAAGAATGTTCTGTTGGATTAGAATATCTCTACATTTTCTTCCACTTTTCAGCTTTTTCTTAGGCTCAATTGTTTAAAAGATTAGAGAAGAGGAAAATCTTTATTGGGCTAAGAAAATAGTTGAAGTAGCTGCTAGGATGCTGTGGAAGACACATGGTAGCCAAGTGACCACAGCAACTATCAGGACAAGACAGCATAATTCTTGGGAAGATATTTTCTTATTTCATTTTGTCTAAGGTCTAGGTCAACTCACAAGCTTAAATGTAATTTTTATTGTTGCACATGTCTCTAAGGAATGTCTTCAGTTGGTAGAGATTTAAGTTGCAGAATAATAGTTGTTTGTGATCTACCATGATGGGGCCCTGATAATTCTCATTTGTAAACACTAGGTACCATTTAAATGAGTATCAGACTTGAAACACAAACCAAGGAGTTTTGAGACTCGGCCCACACTTGCAAGTGATTGACAATATAAAAACCCAAATTCTCAAATTAGTTTTTCTACAAAATATGCCCAATGTGATTTTTAACTGGCACATATTCATTGTGCCTAGGGCTGGACTTCATAAAGATGGCCGCTCTAAGAACACCCTGCACCTTTCCTTTGCTCATCCCATAAGTCTTCCCATTTCTCCTCCCTCCTTCTAGTCTTCTTTTTAGCCCAAGTCCACAGTTCTGATTTTATGTCCAATATAGGGATACATCTTTACACAGCTATATAAACTATAACAACAAATAAAATAAAATCCACAATATCTGTCTCTGATACTCAATATAATATAACAACTTAGAGCCACAAATGAAACTGTCTGTGAAGGGTGTATGAACAAAGTCTCGTTGGAGCAAAGCCCAAGTAGTCAACATTTATGCCACGTAACAATATTTGCAAATATAGTCATTTTATGTGATGTCATCTAAAGCCAGGTTGTTTTATCTAGTCAAAGTATTTACCTGAAAGCAGGAGAAGGACAAAATATCAAAATCTTCTCTTCCACAGGAATCTAGAAGATAGAATGGAATGTATAAAGTAAAATGCCTCCTTAGTCCCATAGTCACAATGATGAGAATATTGTAATACACATCTAAGTATTCCGTATGCCCAGGTAAACAGGAGGATGGGTGTCTGATGGGGCATGTGTGGAAGTGGAGGGTCCAGACATCATAGGCTGAAGGCCAGGATGATGAAGAAAAAGGTATGACAAAAAGGAAGTAGACAGAAAAGGAGGCTTAAAAGACAAATGAAGTTAAGTGGTGGGGTGGGGTGGGCATTGGCACTGCCCTGGACTGGAGCAAGCAGTAATTAACTCCCTCCATCCACATTCCATGCTCCTCTAAGAACCAACACCATCTGTTGAACAGAATCAGTTCCTGTTTGTCATCTCTTCCTTTTGTTATTTTGAGGGCCCAATGAAACAGTAATTACAGGACAAGGACTCCCATGACGTTTTTTCTAGACTACAAAAAGCAGCCACGCACTCTAACTGCTGGCATGGCAAGCCACTCACTCATTAAGTCATTATAAAGCAAATACAGCTCATGAATTCCTTCTATAATTGACTTAGGGCAAAAGAAATCTTAAAAGGCATGAAGATATTGTCACCTACTAAAGATAATTGTGACCTCTGTTTATCATGAACTTTCTTCATATTTCACATTCACTTAATTGTATTTTCTCATAAATGTGAAGCATTTAGAAATTAAATCGGGGGGTGTGCCTCTGTATGTGTTGGGGTGTGGATGTGCATTCAAGTTTTTTTTTATTTTTGACATTATATGGGTGTTTACCTGCATCACAGACTTTCCTGTTGCCCACAAAGACCATCAGGATGTGTTAGAGCTTGCAGAACTGCAGTTACAGATGGTTGTGAGCCACCATGTGAAGACATATCTTTCTTATATTGTATTGATATAACATACAATAAAAGATATTTGTGTAATAGTATATATATTATATATATATAATCCTCAGAAGAAACTAAGTCCCAAAGCCATTAAGTGAATAATACAAGGCAATGTTACAAAAACAAGTCTCAGTTTTGTCACTGCTTGTGTGTTCAAAAGCAAGATGTCTATGTGCACCTACAATGTATACATGAAGGCCAGAGAACTATCTATTATTGTTATATTTTCATAAAGTTATTCAACGTCATTCAGTGAATGTATTTTAACTTTCTTAATTCTTGCCAGCATTAAATGCTAACTTAGAAGGCAAATGCATGCAAACATGTTGTAGAAATGCATTTTCTTTAGTGTTTGCAGTTTTGTAACACAATATGAATTAATGTCATCACCATTTGTCCTAAGTTGATAAAATATACAATGATGGAGTCACATATATTTTCTCTGAGTAAAAGGATAAGATTTTTAAAATGTTTCTTAAATGAAAATAAAAGCAAGATCAACTTAGACAATGTTTTTAAGATTTTTAACTGCAGTCATCTTTTTTATTTAAAAATATTTCAAAGAAAAGATGTTTTATTTACTCTGAGAAACCTAAGAACATACGCTTTTAAATTTTGGCTTTTGGAAGTCACATTTAGGTTAAAACTGATGAAAACATAAGGAAACATAAGTACTCTTAGAAAAATATAAATTTACTCTATTTGATTCACTTTTACTTTGCAAATTATTGTATAATTCAAAGTTCTAAAACTAGTGAGATGTGTATTTTGTAAGGGTAAGGTTAAGAAAAATGCTAAACATAAGGCCTTACTGCCACCTTGTGGAACGCTTGCAATTATATTCTAAAATGTCTATTCCTGGAATGTCATTTAGTATTATTAGTATTAGCTGCAAAATGACTTATGAGTTCCCCAGAAACTTATCTGAACTAATTTCTATCTATGAACAAAGCATGAAAAGGCTCATGTGTTTTGCTTTATGATGGCTCAAAGATTAACATATTTAACCTTAACCCTTTCACTGTAACTATTTATTGTCTATTTTCCCTGAAAATCATGTGTAATTTAGCATATTTTGCTTGGCAAGGATCACACAGAGAAAAGAGGTAGTGATATGAGAGTGTTAACTAGGAAAATAACAAGCCAAAAAGATACAGTATTCTGAGAGGCTTGGCAGTTCCAACACTCAGAACAATTGTTGGAAAGAAGGCCCAAAAGAACAAACCTGGATCTTAGGATTAGAATTAACTGGCTTATAAAACTATGGAAACTTTTCCCATTTTAGATAAGTACCATAATTTTCATTTTGTGATAGCTCCAATTAATTTGCATGTATAGTGAAGTCACAGCCACACTGGCATAGGCCTTCATTGTTCATTTCATTTATACTTTTATTATAAGAGATGATTCATGAATATAGAGTGAGGAAAAACTGGGGGAGAAGGGAGAGATCCAGATTATGGAAAAAGCTAAACAACAACACATTGTCATTAAAAAACAGGTTATTCAACCTTTTGTATTTGAGTCCAAGCTCTAGAAATGTAAATTTTACATGCCTAAGATATTTCACCTGTAATGAAAAGGAGGTATTCAAAAGATGACTCTAATATCCCCTTATCAAACATCCTTGATTTATTATTTATTCATGAATTGTTCATTTGCAAAAATATCCATGCCCTACCTATTTAAGCACAACAAAATTGATTGATTGTTCATCTCAGAAATTTGATGGCAAGCCAATAATTGAGTTTCAAACATCGAACCAGCATCTGGGCATGGTGGTGCATGCCTGGAATCGCAACACTGGGGAGGTAGAGGCAGAAAGAACAAGAGTTCAGTTCAGGGACATATTTAGCTACATGGTGATTTTGAGGCCAGCCTGAGCTACAAGAGGCCATAACAGAAAACAGAAAACATGCACACACACACATACATACACAGAGCACCCAAAACCCAAAGCAAAATCAAGGAATCAATGGTAAGAGTCAGGGGAGAAAAGTGATAAAAGTACATCATATATAATGATGAATTCTCAAAATTAACAAAATTTTTATTTTTAAATTATATTGTATCTAGTACATTGAATTTTAATGTCTAAGGCTGCAAATAAATTTTTCAATAAGTATATAAAACAATTTTCCAAAATCTACCAGTCAGTATGGAAAGTTTTTACCAATATTCATGTATATAAAGGATTCACAGGAAACACACAATTCTTCACAAAAGCTTTCAGTATGATAATCTGTGATGGCTATTCTTGGCACCAACTTGACAACATCTACAATTAAATCCCAGGTAGCTGGGTACCTGTGATCCATTTTTCTTAGTTAAATTGTTTGAAATGGGAAGACCCACCTTTAGGTCAGATTTTTTGAAGTAGGTAGATCCACCTTTAATTTAGGCCCCATCTTCTGGTGGCAGCCTAAATAAAGGAGTGGAAGAAGGAATCTTCTGCTCTCTTCATGCTGGCTCTCACTCTCCTTGATAAGCTTATTCCTTCACTGACATTAGAGCCTACTTCTTCAGGATTCTAGTATTTACTGAAAAGCAAATGAGACATCCAATCTCATGGACTGAACTATTGTATTATTGGACTTTCATTGGTAGACAGTCATTACTGAATTAAGTAGAACACAGCTTGTGGGTCATTCTAATAAATCAGATATTTCATCGGTACATACAGTAATAAATCTCTTACAGTGAATCTTATGGTCCAAATCTCATTGATCTCCCCTTGACTCTCATAATTTCTTTTGTGTCTCTTTATTTTAGAGTCATTCTTCTATTTGGCCAATGGTTGTATTAAAAGACAGATAGTCAGACAGATGTTAGATGGATGGATAGAGATGGAATATATGTATATATTCTGTTCCACTGGAGAACCCAGACTAATATACCATATTAGGGTGTTTAGTGACAATATACAATCCTGTACTTTTAAATGGATTTTAAAACTAAGCATCCACTTGATCCTCTTGAGAACACTGGACATAAATGAAGTAAACATTACAAATTCACTAAAATGCCACAGCCCTCATGGGTTCATGTTCTTCTTACAAAATATGGATGCTTCTATATTTATTTCATGGCATCAGATGTCTAAACACCAAGATCTGCTAGTTGGTGCACTGATGGTTAGGTCATCTTCTGTATAAGCTCTTGTCCTTCTGCAAAGTTCTGTCTTACCTTTTAATTGACTCTATGGAGTTACTAAGTATTTCCCCATCTTCAAGCTTGTTCTCAGATCTGAGATTTAAGATTTCCTCTACAGTGAACCTTATGACCAAATTCTGTCAGCCAACATCAAACTACATGGAGAGAAAGTCCCAGCGATCCCATTGAAATCAGGAACAAGACAAGATTGTCCGCTCTCTCCATATCTATTCAATATAGTTCTTGAGGTCCTATCTAGAGCAATAAGACACCAAAAGGAGATTAAGGGATACAAATGGAAAAGAAGAAGTCAAACTCTCACTGTTTGCTGATGATATGATAGTTTACATAAGCAACCCCAAAAATTCTACCAAGGAACTTCTATAACTAATAAACACTTTCAGTAATGTAGCAGAATACAAGATTAACTCAAAAAATCAGTAGCCCTCCAGTGCACAGGTGATAAAATGGCTGGGGAAAGTCAGAGAAACAAGACCCTTCACAATAGCAACAAATAGCATAAAATATCTCGGAGTAACTTTAACCAAACAAGTGGAAGATTTGTATGACCAGATCTTTAAATCTTTGAAGAAAGAAATTGAAAAAGACACCAGAAAGTGGAAAGATCTCCCATGCTATTGGGTAGGTAGAATTGACATAGTAAAAAAGGCAATCTTACCAAAAGCAATCTACAGAATCAATGCAATACCTATCAAAATCCCAGGAAAATTCTGCACAGACCATAAAAGAACGGTACTCAACTTCATATAGAAAAGCAAAAAATCCATGATATATAAAACAATCTTGTACAATAAAAGAACTTCTGGAGGCATCACAATCTGTGACTTCAAATTCTACTCCAGAGCTACAGTACTGAAAACAGCCTGGTTTTGTTAAGAGAACACTCCTGCATTGCTGGTGGGAATGCAAGCTGGTACAACCTCTTGGGATGTCAGTGTGGTGATTTCTCAGAAAATTGGGAAACAACCTTCCTCAAGACTCAGTAATACCACTTTTGGTTATATATCAAAAGGATGCTCAATCGTGCCACAAGGACATGTCCTCAACTATGTTCGTAGCAGCTTTGTTTGTCATAGCCAGAACCTGGAAACAACCTAAATGCCCCTCAACCAAAGAATGGATAAGGAAAATGTGGTACATTTACACAATGGAATACTACATAGCGGAAAAAAGTAATGACATCTTGAATTTTTCAGGAAAATGGGTAGAACTAGAAAACATCATTTTGAATAAAGTAACCCAACACAGAAAGACAATTATCACATATACTCATAAGTGGTTTTTAATCATAAAGCAAAGAAAACCAGACCACAAATCACAGTCCCAGAGAACCTAGACAACAATGAGGACCCTAATAGAGACATACATAGATCTTCTCTACAATGGAAATAGAAAAAGACAAGATCTCCTGAGTAAATTGGGAGCATGGGGACCTTGGGGGAGGGTTGAAGGGGAGAGGAGAGGCAGGAGGGGAGCAGAGAAAAATGTAGAGCTCAATAAAAATCAAAGAAAAAAGACCACAGCTGAATAATTTTTTTTATTAGAATGGCATTTCAGTGTTTGTAAACCTGTCCTTCCGCTCAGTATCCTTATTTCCATTCTACTTGCTGCTTTATCTAAAACCTGTTGGACATCTATAGGAAAGAGAGTTCCAGTCTATATCTAGACAACATGGCACTGATATAGATATCTAACATCAGCCAAAATGGCAAATACTAACAATCACAGGGCTAAGAATCAAAACAAAACAGATGACATTGATTATTAAGAATGCTCAAAAGTAAACAGTGATGTAAATTGTTACTTAACTATTTGAACAAAATGCCACTTTAATCTTGGTTTTATATAAATATGACTTTGAGACCAAGATGGAAACCTTAACCCAGATTAAAGTATGCTACATCTGCATAAAGTTCCACATATCTTTTTAATTTTCTATTCCCTTAGAACCTTCTGACCTTGGTCCCGGAGTTAGGACCCTTCAGTAGCCTGCTGTGAGATATGCATTCTACACAGTGATCTGGGTACAATTAGATTACAATAAACTTCCTAAGTATTAGGGACTTATAATTAGTTACGAGTGATTTGACCTTGACCAGAGGTAGGTGTGTAAAAAGTTGTGTCATCTAAGGCACAGTGCAGAAATTTTTTCTTGAAAGACTTTGCCTCAAACTACATTAAATGTGAAAATATAGGCACAGAAAAGTCTTATTTACACTAATATGACACAATCAGCTAGTCTCAGGTCTAAGGATTCTGTGTTCCAGAGGCCCAGGGAATCTTTTCTTGTTTTAACATGTTCTGTTTTATTTTTTTCCTCTAGTGAAATAAATAGCAAATGTACCAGCATTGATCAGGAAGGAGCTAGCAAATCATAGCCTATAGGCAAGACTATCTAACACCTGTTTCTACAAATAAAGGTATAGTTACTCTCATTAAAAGGATGGCAAAAAAAAAACTGTCTTATAGAACAGACAGCCACACTCCTGCCAACCTGGGAAAAGGCAGTTGTTACTAAAAGTTAGAGGAACTATCCAGCAATTAGAGTTACTGACCTTGCCATAAGAAACTGAGTCTACTCAGGAATACAAAAAAGTAGGCAAAATCCATACATTCAGTTAAAATGTTTATAAATGGCTTAAAATATTAAGTCTCTCTAAATTAATTTCAATTGATGTGTTTTAAGAGTTGCCCAAACTTTCCCTACCTTTTCTCCACAAATATTCCTTGATTGCCGAATATTGTAGCCAATTTAAGGTATGCTAGCGACTCTTTTTGTCATGCTATTTAATATCATGCATTACAATTTTTCTTACCAAGTACATATTCAAGAACATTTTTATAGTCAAACTGTGAAAGGCATGCTTTTTCAACCAGCAAAATATTGTTTTCTATTTTAATATTAGACATCTGAACCAGAAAAATCACTGTAAGTGATGAAAAGCATGATTTGGAATAGACTGTTCGGTACCTACAGAGAGAATATCATCCCAGGTAGATAACTCTTCAGGGCCCCTATTTATGACTTCTCAGGCAAAATCTTTTGCTGGCAGGTAGGAATTGCGCAGTGTGGCTTCAAAGGCAGTGAGATAACTTGACACATCTGCCTGGAGGCAGGTCCTCCACAAGAGAAAGTAACAAGACGAGCCTCAGCTCCTGTCTGCATGGAAAATAAGGCACAAGCCACAGGGACTGAAGCACAGAAAATTTCCCCAGCATGTCCTGGGAATCAGGTCAGCATGAGGCAGGCAGAACCACTGGGCAGAAAACTGTGCTCCGGAGTGCTTAGGTTCTTTTCTTTATGCTACCCATCAGAAAATAATTCCGTTCACTGAATTTCTGATATGACATCTAAGACCATGCTGAACTGGGGAGGTGAAGGTGGGGGAGGGTTAGTCCTATATTTCCTGGATGGACTGTAAGAACAACTGACAATTCTCTGTGCTTGTATTCATGTGCTCATGAGGGTATACACAGCACTGTTCTCACAATTCTTACCTTAGGTCCACAAAAGGTGATCTCGGGAAAAATTTCTTTCTAGGGAAAACAGAGCAATTGTGTATGAGAATGTAGCCGCACAACTCCCAGGGTATTTAAGAGAGCCATCTCAACAGAAATGTTGGTAGCCCTTGATTTTCACAGGTGAAATGATTCAGAGCTAGTGATGGTACTAACAAGCCCCACAATCCCATCCTATAAAACTCATTCAGAACTTCTTCTTGGTTAGATTTTTCTGTGAGCTGAATTTACAAGTTAAAAATTTCCAATCATTCATAAAAAGTTGTCGGGAGGATGGTGATCAATGTAACGTCCAATAAAAGAGAGATACTGAAGATTCAATTAATGGCTTTGTGCCACATTGCTTGAAATCTCATGGCTTGAAATCAAATGTGAGAACATGGGACACAGTGTATTTTAGAGTTTTGGCTATTGTTAGACACACATTCTGGAAGTCACACTTTTCCATGCAAACCAACAAGAGACTGGATCTACGTCTACTTTCAGTGAAAACAATAATCTTTTCTTAGATTCATCTGTGAATTCCATACGAAAAGTAATCGCTTTTAACAGAGAAATAGGGAGATTCATATTGGGGCAATCAAGGACTGTGTGATTTTAGATATAGACTCCGCAGAGCTAATGAAGCTCCTCCACAGCTAGACATACAGAGGAACATTAGAATATCAAAGAAGATATCCAACTATGGAAAACATAACCAGCTCACTATAGATGGTTTTAATAAAAGATAATAGAACTGTCTTGAACATCTGCAATGAAATATTTCATGACTAAGCAATGCTATCACATGCAGAAAATCTCAATGTGAAAACAAGAAGTGAAAACATGTTATGAAACTCTGGTGTTCAGAAGACTAAAGGTTCTGGGTGAGCAACAATAGCATAAACAAGTAACATATATGTGTGTGTTACATATATGTAGTAGATATGTGTGTATTATATATAATGTCTTAGGTATGTGTATTCATATCCCTTTTTAATAATTGTGTGTATATAGATCATGCTAATACATATCAATATTAACATTTTATATCAGCATATCAAATGTTGAAATATACCAACAATTATGGAAGAAGAAGAATTGGATTGGATTTGAAAAATATCAAGGAAGGGTACAGGGAAGAAATTAGAGAGATAAAATGAAAGAAATAGATGATGAAATTTTATTGTAGTTTCCCAAAATAAAGAGTTTAAAAATCCTTGGTTGGAAAATGTGCATAAATACTAATTAGTTATCACATTTTATGCACTTCATTTACTCACAGTCTTTCTAATAAATGTTTGTTAATATCAACTAAGTGAAAACACCATTCCCATCCCCAAAGAATAGAGTGATGGAAAAAGAATTAAGAAAGAAAACATATTTTAATGGATATGTGATTTGACTATGATGTGTTCTCTAGTCTAGGCATTTGAATATTCGTCTCCAGTTGGTGGATCATTTGAGGAAGTTTAGGAGGTGTGTCCTTGCTATAGGAAGCGTGTCAGAGGGACATACTTTGACAACTTAAAGAATACCCTTCTGGGTTTGTTTTGTCTGATTCTTGCTTTCAGTTCAGAACACATCAGGCCCTGAATCCTCCATGCCTTTTGACAATCTTACCCCAACTTATCTAGCTCAACTCCGATCACTTGGCACTACAGTGAAGTAACAATGCCTTTGCTTGATTAACTTGCCAGGAAGCTTCTATTTGTGCCTCAGCTTGCACAGCTGTTTTTCAAAGAAATTTTTTTTTAGTTTTTCTGCTACACTATGCCAACTTATTTTCATTAAATTACACACAGTTTCAGGACACTCCCTATGCCAGTCTTCCTCCTAACAAACTACAAATCATGATCCACCAACTTAGAAATATGCATTTTTTCCACACGATTTGCAACCACCCTGCATAATTAAAAATAAGAATATCTCTTCAATCTACTTGTAAGGAATGAGTATAATTGCACATACATGTATTTGGTGAGATGTACAATTATGAAAGTACAAAAAACAAAAATGTATTATTTTCCAGGGTGTTTCTGTTATGCACCAGAAAACAATATGGGCCTTACATCAGAAGTAACTGGAAATAAGGAAAAATAACTGAGATTTCTGCTTTGGACAACATAGACCATGGATTATTGATTGTTTTAAGACTAAAATTATAGGGTTTAGTTATCATTAAAGTTAAAGAATAAAGCAACATTTTTAATAATCTACATGTTCCCTATCATGAATTATTATGCTTTCTTACAGAGGTACTAACTCACTGACAAGTTATGTCTAGTTTTCTGTTTCTTTAATCCTCAATAGGACATAACAGAACTGATGTTAGTTTCAGCTGATGAATAGCTCTCATCCTTATTCAGTGTAAAGTAACCGAGAAGAAGAATGGCCTTTTCAAGAAGTGATAAGTACCCGAATATCTCCTGTGTCATAGAAGATAATAAATGATGCTTTTGATTTTTTTTCAAACAGAAGGGAGAGAACATATGAATTAAGTTTCTGCCTCCTGGATGAAATGTTTCTTGCAGGGCAATGGGATGTGTAATCAAGAGGATGTATTTGAGACTGCACCTTCCTGGGACACAAGGGACCGAGAAAAGAGAACAGAGGGAATTATAAAGCACTGTCTCAGATGCCTTTGTAACACAGGAGCACAATACTAATATCCTTTATTTCTATATCAGAAAATAAGACTTTGGGAAGATTTTTTTTAAGTCAAAATAGGAATTGTTTTCTGTTCATGGACATTCTCTGCATATCAGACAATGTTTCATAAGGAAAACTATTCTCAAAGAAAAATCAACTATAAACTAATAATTTAATAATTAAATATACATGGATATAAAACCAAGAATATATACACACATATGGATATAAAGCCAAACATTTATACACATATGCAAGTATATATATATATGCTTACTTATATATAAGTATATAAATACATATATGTGTGCTGCTCTGCTTACCTGAAATGCTTTCCTTTTCTCTTCTTTTTATTTTCTTTCTGTTTTTATTTGTTCTAATGCTGTGTTTATTGCTTTCTGTTTTATTTTATTCATTTATTTGTATACGGAAGTTTTGCCTGCTTATATATCTGCACAGATATCCAGGGCCCTCAGAGGCCAGAAGAGGGCATAGCTTCCATTCACGCTGCAGTCACAGAACGTTGTGAGCTGCCATGTGTGTGCTGGGAATCAATTGCCGTCCTCTGAAAGAGTAGCCAGTGCTTGTAACCCAAAGCCAATCTCTCTAGACTTTCTTTTTTAAAATTTGTATCTTATATAAAATGACTTAGTCACATTCAAGTTTATAATATTAACTTTTCTGTAGCCCCTGTTTAACTGTTTTCAACACCTTTCTCTCATGTCTCTTTTAAAAAATATTACTTAAGAAAATTATTTTAAAAAGATTTTTTAACATACAATTATTTTGATCATATTTTTTCTGTCCCCAATCTCCTCAAAGATCCTGCTCACTTCCCTTCTCTTGATCTTTTGTTTTTCTAAAAATATATATTTTTTTCTATTCGACAAAATTGTTCAATTTGTATTGCTAAATGTACAACAAAAGTACACACTGAAAAAGCTCTCAGTACATGAATATGAGTCAATAATTGTCACATACATGTGATTTACACACATGCACATACATACACACACACACACACACACATATATATATATATATAATTTTTCTTTTGTGACAAGCTTTTAAGAATGTTAAACGATACTATTTTGTACAAGCTAAAAGTGAATCAGAAAAGTTTAAAAGCTGGGGCATCTAGATCATGAATGAAAAACCCAGGCTTTCTTTTCCTGATGTAATCTGTTGAATATACTGTGTTCAACTTTCACAAAAGGGTTTTTTTCTGTACTAGGCAATGAAAGCATCCATAGTCTTGGGAATTTTATAACCAAAGTAGCAATTTTTCTGATGTGAGTTTGAAGAAAATAGAGTTCTTTTGGAGAATAATTATAACACAGTCTCCTCTTTAGGTAGGTGATTATACTGAATGTTTCTTTGTACTCTTTCCATTGTATTATAATGAGCGTAAGCAAAATACATATCTTTTCAGCCCTACCTCTCATTTTTCACACTAACTCTATTTCTAGCCTCAACTCTGGCTATGGAGCTGACTTGTCTCTAATATGTGTGACATGATTCATCAACTTCGACTCTTCCTATTATACTAATCTCATCCTTAGTATAATATCAGAATGAGATCTAAGTAAATTCTGAATTTTCTAAGTCAAAAGAAGTTGAATTTTCACTCTTCCAGTTATACAGAATAAGACTTTTAAGTATTCAATATTATTTTCAATAAAACAATCATACATATTTATAAGGATAATCCTGAAAAGATTGATCAAAAGCAACTGAGGACAAGGAAATGATTAAGTATTATTCATTAATTGAGTTTTCATAACAGCAAACATTGTTCTGAAAGCTTTGTTCTATTCCATACAATAAAACAACCTATGGCTACTTGGCTTGAAAGAATAAAAGCAAAAGCACAAGTTTTCATTCAATGTCAATAAACAACAGGCCGACAATAGTGTTAGTATCCATGGCAATAAGGACCTAAATAACTAAGCAAATACAATTCAATGCAAAGGAGTATAGTAGGCAAAGAACAGAGGTGGAAATATGACAAGGATAAATCAGGACTTAAGAATATCACAGGTACAGAAAGAAATGACATTTGTAGAAAAACAAATCTTTCATCTGAGATTCATCCCACTTTTCAGGTATTAAGAATGAATAATAATAGCCTAGCGGTGGTGGCACATGCCTTTAATTCCAGCATTTGGGAGGCAAAGGCAAGCAAATCTCTGTGAGCTCAAGGAAAGCCTGGTCTACACAGAGAGCTCTAGGACAGCCATCACCACACAACTAAACCATGTGTCAAAACAAAAAAAATAACAAAATTAGAAAAGAATGAATAATATAATGCCATTGGCATCAAGTTAGTAAAGGGAGATATAGATATGTAACCTAGTAACCTATATTCTAGACATTGTGGACTAAAGAAAGATGGCTGGAACAACAAAAAAGCAAAAACAAACTCTTAAGTACCTCATATCTTTAGTCCACATGTGACTATAGGACATATAAATCAGAGTGACAGGCTACATCTTCTTACACAATGAAAACAGTATTTGCTACTCAGACACATGGCACATAGTTTTCCATGCTTAAAACTATTTTCAATTTTGATGCATCACTAAAGAACTGAAATATACTTGAATTTGTTTGTATTAATAATTTTCATATATTTACCTCTGGGGAGTAATGAGAAGGTAATGAGATATCAAATGAGGATAATTTTCTAATATCAGTCTTAGTAGCAAGGAAGGGAATGCAAACTTGTCCCATGGCTGTGAGACTACAGGGCGATGATTTGTTCATAAGATACAGACTTAGAAGCCCACATTACAGGCTATCACCAAAGACTGGGAGAGCCTTC
Organism: Microtus pennsylvanicus; assembly: GCF_037038515.1. Taxonomy (NCBI): domain Eukaryota; kingdom Metazoa; phylum Chordata; class Mammalia; order Rodentia; family Cricetidae; genus Microtus; species Microtus pennsylvanicus. The sequence goes on from NC_134587.1 coordinate 37,556,292, forward strand.
AAAGGCCTGTTCCTAGATATTCACTAGCTAGGACTCATCTCCTAAGGGATTTACAACCTTCAAAAGTAGCCACTAACTTGGGATAAACACTGAAAACATGAGCTTGGGAAAAACACTTCACATTTCAAATTATTAGCACACGTTTTTAAAATGCAAATCATGTCATGTACAGCAGGATGGATGCAAGTGGGAGATACTATATTAAATGAAATAAGTCATGCACAGGAAGAAAAGAACAACATGCTCTTATTTTATTATTTATCTAGCCAACTATTAAAATAGGACCTCATGTATACCACCTGAAGTTGAATTTTTTAAATCCGCCTCATTGTACTTACCAAGAGCTAGGATTTAATACATATACAAGCATACCCAGATTCATGACCATATTGTGTACATATATTAGTATAATAAGTTTTAATTTATGATGTTTGCTATAAAGTAAACGCACAAATCAGCACACAAATAAGTAACAAATACAAGAATAGAGAATCATAGAGGAGAAAACATTATGAAGAAAGACTAACAATAGATTTTGAGAGAATTTTAAGTTGTACATACATCTACCTGTATGTACCAAAACAAAAAAGACAGAAAAATAAATTTCCATCACAAAAAATAAAGGTGACCCATGGTAATATTTCTACAATGTCAGAAAACATTGAGATATTGTGGAAAATATGCCAAACATCTAGAACAAATGTGTTAGATAAGCTTACTGTAAGCACACTTTTGAATCTGACATGGGGGGGGGGGTGGCATAACTACATATCCAATAAAGTCAAGGATGCTGCAGACTCAGAGAAAAAAGGAAAATAAGGGACCTTTAATATGTAGATAATTTCAGAAAAGAAAAGCAATATTATTCTTTAAATTAAAAAAGACAAAGAAGAAATAGGCAGAGACAAAAAGAAAGAAATCCTCACTAGAAATGATTTCTGTGGATTGATCAAATGATTTTGTTTTAAAAAAATGATAGAAATCAGAGAGTATAAACCAGCCCATAGAAAAGCTGGAATAAAGTAACTGATTTGAAGACTTACTCTATAAACTACAGTGGTTAGGATGTGTGGTATGCACAGGTAATACAAAAGTATTGAGATGCTCAGCCAGCAAAATGCCTGCCATGCAAAGAAGTTCAAAACCTGAGCACACCTTAAAAACAAACAAGCAATAAAAAAACAAAAAAGGAGGCCCAGAAGTTTTCACCTATAATCCCAGTGCTGGGAGACAGATGAACAGATGCCCAGGGTTGCTGCATAGCCAGTTTTGCCAATTTGGGAGCGCTAGGCTCAATGAAAGACCCTATTGCAAAAAAGATTCAGGTGAATTGTTTCAGTAGATAATATACCTATTACCAAACCTGACAACCCAAGTTCAATTCCCAGGACCCACACAGTGGAAGGAGAGAACTGAGTTCATCTCTGGGACCCACAAGGTAAGACAAGACATCTATGAAAGATGTCCTCCCACCTTGATGCATATCACACACACACACACACACACACACACACACACACACACGAAAGGGGGGAGGGAGAGTGAGAGAGAGAGGAACTTTTTTCAATGAATGTTCTCAGTATGAGCAGAAAAATATCTCTATGCCCCACTTTACATTAAGCAGTTAAATTAATGACAAATGGAGCAAAGCTCAAATGTGGGAAAAATAAAATTATCTACACATTTATGGGAAGAAAGCTATATCGGCATAAAAATACTGAAAAAAGTTCTTCAACTGAAAATGTTAAACATGTTAATAAAAAAATTTAATCAAAATTCAGCTTTTTGTGGTTTGAGACAAACACTTATTGGTGTTAAAATTCTTTATTCTTTAAAAATTTTAATTTCTTTTTAAAATTTTAATTAAAATATAATTACATCACTTCTTCCTATCACTCAAATGGCTGAGAGACACTTAATAAAATGTTCAACATCCTTAGCCTTCAGGGAAATGCAAATCAAAATGACTCTGAGATATCATCTTATACCAGTCAGAATAGCTAAGATCAAAATCAACAATAATAGCTTATGCTGGAGAGGATGTAGAGTAAAGGGGAACACTCCTCCATTGCTAGTGTGAAAGCAAACTTATACGACTCTGAAAATCAGTGTGTTGGTTTCTCAGAAAATTGGTAATCAACCTACCTCAGGACCCAGCAGTACCAATTTTGGGTATATACTCAAAGGATGCTCGATCATACTACAAGGACATTTGTTCAAATATATTCATAGCAGCAGCATAGCCAGAACCTGGAACAATCTAGATGTCCCTCAACTGAAGAATGGATAGAGAAAATGTGGTACATTTACACAATGGAGTACTACTCAGTGGTTAAAAGAAAAAAGAGAATGGCATCTTGAAATTTGCAAACAAATGGATGGAACTAGAAAAAAAATCCCAAATGAGTAATTCAGACTCAGAAAGATGAACATGGTATGTATTGACTCATAAGTGGATACTAGCTGTAAATCAAAAGATGGTCCTAGTCAAAATTCTTTAGAGGTACAGAATTATAGGATGAATAGGAGATTTATAATAATGGCTTATAGGCTGTGGTCCTGCTTGTCCAATAATGGTTTTCTACCAACAGAAGGTGCAAGAATCCATTATTTGTTCAGTCCATGAGACTAGGTGTCTTGGCTGGTCTTCAATGTATGCCAGAATTCCAAAGAAGTAGGCTCTGATGCCAGTGAAGAAATGCTCTTGCCAGTTTCAACTAGAGTAAACTGACTAAAAATAAAAGTTTTCTTCCAAGTTACTCTATTTAGGCTGCCACCAAAATGTTTTGCCAAAATTTAAGATGAATTTTTTCACCTCAAAACATCTGTGTTAAAGGTGTATCTTTACACCTAAAAATACCTTAACTAAAAGTTGGTCTTTTCATTTCTACTGATTTCATTTTTAAAAAAAATCTCACAGAAGTGTACCCAGCCAGTCAGGTTTTACTTAGTTCCAGATATAGTCAAGTTGACAACCAAGAATAGCTAGAATAGCTATCACAGTGGCCATATTGTTGAGGTACCATGGTGTACCTTCCCTGTTATTTCTAGGAAATATAACCTCACAACAGACTTTCTGATACCCTGGAAGTAAATCATTCTTAATAAAGACTTACAACTAAAATATTCTGTACGGAAGATATTACAGATCTCTTAGAGATCTCTTATAGTGCCAATACTGCTTCTGTCCCTATCCTGAAGGTTAATATATTAGAGCCTAGGTACCTAATGTAACAGTAATTGAATCTAATAGAGCATTTAAAAGGTAGAGCCCAGCATGTGGTTTTTATTGTATACAATCCCCCAAGATCTTTATAGACCCTCAGATCTTGCATAACTGATGACCTGATGGAAGAACCATTCAAACCTAAGAAACTAGCACATAGGCATCAACACCTGCCAAATGAGGGGAAAAAACTAATCCATCAAATGTTGTAATTGTGGGAATTGTGGGAAAGTCCCTAAATGTAGTAACCTTGCTTTATGGCTTTTATACTTCTCCTGCTAGCGAACTATTCTTGCTGCCTGAATTGTGACACCCCAGGATGTGTTGTGTGTGTGTGTGTGTGTGTGTGTGTGTGTGCTTAAAAGCTTACCCTGAAAAAAATCAGATTTCCCTGGGGTCCAAATACCTAGCATAGTCACCAGTCAGCTATTAAAAACTTTTTATTGGTTTGAACCCATATCTGAGTAGTCTTCTCTGTTAGATACATCGCAACAAGAGTACTACCCTAGAAATAAAATGCCATTCCTATGAGTTGAGTTGTAGAAGGAGCAGCGGACTGCATTTCTGCCACCCATCTCCCGGCCGCCTGGCTAGCTTATACCCCAAAATAACAACACACAAATTGTATTCTTTTAAACACTGCCTGGCCCATTAGTTTCTAGCCTCTTCTTGGTTAACTCTCATATCTTGCCTAACCCATATTTAGTAATCTGTGTAGCACCAGTCTTACTGGGAAAGATTCAGCATGTCTGACCTGGCGGCTTGCTTCATCGCATCTGCCCTGGAGAGGAGAGGCATGGCATCTGAGCCAGAGAGGAGAGGAATGATGATTGCCTAACTTTCCTTCTTCCCACCATTCTGTTCTGTTTATTCCACCCACCTATGTTCTAACCTATTAGGACAAGCAGTTTCTTTATTAATTAACCAATGAAATTAACAGATTGATATATGACACGCACACATCATTGAGTACTTGGAAATGTAAGTAAATATAAAAACCTGATCACTGTTCCATCCAGATCTTTGTAGTTCAAGATGTAAGTCATCTGTTTTAGACTTTTTATTACGACAATAAAATACTATAAGTATAACAAACTTGGGGGAGAATTTTTTTTTCAACTTATAACTTACAGTCTATCAGCCAGGAGAATCCTGAACCCAAGGTAAGAACTTGGAGTCAAGAACTGAAGCAAAAGTCATGAATAAATTCCTTTATTGGCTTGCACTTCATTGCTCACTTTCCCTGCATTCTTAAAATACCCAGGAACACCAACCCAGGGATGGAAGTACCCAAAACGAGCTGGACCCTCTCACATCAATCACCAATGAAGAAAATGCACCACAGGCTCCCTCACAAGCCAATATGATGGAGGCATTTTTTTCAATTGAGTTTCCCATAACTCAAACTTGTATCAATTTTAACTAAAACTTGCCAGCAAAACTTCCCCCCACTTGTACACTACTATTACTGTCTACAATGAGCGGATACAGCTGAGGAGATCCTAACCGATACAATGCTTTCTAGTCAATCAAATTTTGAGCTAAATAGCTCTTTTCTTTATTACATTAGACTATACCAAGTGGTATCATGCAAAATTTATAAAAATTCAACAATATAAATGAAAAATCCAATGAAATGAACAAGAGATTGAACATATAACTTCAGAGTCACATGACTAATAAAGATACTTAAACCCCTTAGTTATTGGAATAGGTAATAATTAAAATGTCAAGTAGGAACTTCACATGTAATTTATAGGCAGAAATTTAAAAACGGACAATACCAAATATAGTACTTAAAACATCCCTTTACTTTCTGATTGGTAGAATGGAAAAATCATTAGGAATAGCATCATCTTCTTAGAAGACTAAGCATCTACATCCTGGGATTTGGAATATAACTCAGAAGTTGAGCATTTGTTCACCGTGTATGAGGCTCTGGTTCCACTTAAAATCATCTGCTTCCATGACCTAATATTATTCCTCCTCAGAATGTACTCAGAAGGAATGAGAAGTGGTCATACAATTTTAATATTCCTGTCAGCTTTCGTCATGATAGTTCAAAACACGTAACAAGACAAATGTATATCAATTGGCAAATAGCAACCTACCTAATCAAAAGAAAATGAATGCAATAACATAACTTTGCCTCATATGCTTTAGATACCCTATTCAAAAGGGTATTGATAACATGGACATATAGTTCTTACATAAATATACTATACGTTTGTTTCCCAAATACATATGTATAAACACTTAGAAATCCTGTCATCTCTCTAGTATCCTTGTTATTCTTCATTGTATTGAGAAAGCAATTTCCAGCTCCCGAGAGATAGAAATAATTAATTTGATCAGCAAACCCAAGCCAATCTCTATTTAAAGAGAAAGCAATTTGAACATTCTACAACTGCATTCTAATCCTGCCTTGCTTGAAGAAGTCTGCCTAGCAACTTTGTAACAGATAGCAATTTCAAAAGGGATTAGAGCCTCTGAGGCAGAACAGAAGCATTTGCTAGGCTTATTTGCATTAACCAATGGTCAAACTGGCCATGGCGTATAATGTTTTTTTTTTTTTTTTTTTGTGGAAGGCTCTCTGGTCTACTGAGCTGATAAAATGACAGTTTTCTCTATACCTAGAGATATCTTTTTGATAGTTGTGATCGCTAACTAATGCTGCTACTGAAATATTTAAACAAACATTGGGATTGTGAATTTAATATGGAAAAATTTTGTCATGGCTTAACGTACGGAGTAATTTTAAAAACACACAAAAATACAAACCAAATCATAGAAGGATATATTTTGGTCTTCTGTGTATCCAGTTTTTAATATGTGTGTTTGGAACATGAGGGTTTAGAAAATAATGGGAAATAAAAAAAAACAGAATTAAATGTTGATATTTACTTTTGCTTGTGTTTCTCAAGTAAAAATAAGGTATGTTGTACTGGGTGGTTTTTGTCTACCGAGTTGACACAGCTAGCATCAGTCATCAGAACAAGGAGCCTCAGTTGAGGAAATGCCATGATGAGATCCAGCTGTAAGGTATTTATTCATTTAATCATTAGTGGGGAGGGTCCAGCCCATGATGGGCGATGCCATCTCTGGGCTCTTGGTCCTGGGTTCTGTAAGAAGGTGGGATGAACAAGCAGTGGGAAGCAAGCCAGTAAGCAGCTCCCATCCACCGTCTCTACATCACCTCCTGCCTCCAGGATCCTTCCCTCTTTTAGTTCTTGTCCTGACTCCTTCAGTGATGAACTGCAATTTTGAAGTTGAAATCAAATAAACCCTGTTTTCCCCAACATTATTTTTGGTCATGGTGTTTCATCACAGAAATAGAAATCCTTACTAAGACATATTGAAAATAGAATGATGAGCAGAAGATTAGGAAGCAAATGATTATTAAGAACAGGGTTGCAAAAATATTTGAGAACATTTTCAAACTACACATTGAACTATGATTTTATAAGAAATTTATATAGTTTTACATATTTTTGCTATTGGGACAAAAATCTGGGTTCATGTTGGAGAAATATTTGCCTATCGGTATGACCTGACTTCTAATATAGACAGTGTCACAGGAAGAGGTAAGGCAGTCTGTGAACTTCAACTCACAAAATATTATAGACTAAAACACATCACCACCTCATTCACAAGTACCTTATTGGCGTTCTTCTTGTATTTCCTATCATGAAGAGCAATGAGAAATGGATACCCGAAGATTAAGGTTGCCCAGAAGTAAAGTCTTTATTCTCCTTATTGGGCTTTTCATTCTGTTTGTATTCTGTCCCTATTGCTTTCTTTTCTTTTTTCTTATTCTAGACTCTTGGTATTTCTTGGACTTTTCAAGTATGGTAGATTATTGCCCACTGGAAATTTATTTGGGCAATCACAAGTTATAATACCCACTTATTTTATTCTTTATTCAAATTTCATCTTTTGTATACATTTCCATAAACCACTCTATTAAAAGATACACAGCAAATACCTTTAGCTTTTTTAACACGCAATACTTCATTGTCCTTATCACTATCTCATCGTCCAGAGAGTAGAGACTTTTTATTTGCTTACTGTTTTCAAGGATATTGCAAAGTTATTTACTGACACTAAAATTGTGCATAAAAGAAATAATACCAACACCATGACCTGAAAATCCACAAGTTGCTATCAGAGTGATTATCAGTATGACTGAACTTATAAGGTCCTCTAACTACACCAAATGAATTTGCATCTCTTTGAGTGAGGCCTAGGAATATGAACACAGTTTCAAACTCTTCTCATTTTGATAAATTAATAGTCAAGCTCAAGTTTCACTTAATGATAAAACATATATATATATATATATATATATATATATATATTATGAACAAATCTCTAGTCATTGTCAACTGCACAGTGAATTTGAGGGTAGTGGATGCATTGATATAACATTAAACAATACGCAGTCATTTTCCTGAAGTAGTTTTGACCAACGATGAGCCCAAATTTATTTGCTATTTTTCTCTATATATTTTCCATCTCTTCCTAGTTTATGTCTGTGGTCTTCTGTTGTTACTCTATCATGTATGTGTATATGTGTATGTGTGTGTGTGTGTGTGTGTGTGTGTATTTCTGTCCCTTTCTGTTGTCTCTCCACATATAGGTAGATAGATGATATATGATAGATGGATAAATGATAGATGATAGTAGATAGATAGATAGATAGATAGATAGATAGATAGATAGATAGATAGATAGATGACTGATTGATTGATAGTAAGTAGCACAACTAATAAAAACCAAAAGACAGAAATTGGGGTTCAATCTGAAGGTCGGAAAAACAAAATAGCCAGTCACTGGCTCTTACATCTACCTCAATCCTTAAACAAAAAGAAAAAAAAATGTAGTGATATTTCACTTATATTTTAATAAATAAAGCTTGCCTGAAGCTCAGAGAGTAAAAAAGCTGTACTGATCAGCCTTACAAACCAGGCAGTGGTGACACACACCTTTAATCTTAGTATCCACGCTAATTTTCCATAGAAACCAGGTGGTAATGTTGCATGCCTTTAATCCTAGCACTAGAGAGGAATATAACACGGGAGGAAACAGCTCACACACACAGTTTCACTCTCAGGCTTCATGGAGTGAGGATTGTCATGTTGGACTGAATTAGAGGAAAAATCCAATGGCTGGCTGTTTTGCTTTTCTGACCTTCAGAAAGCTTTATTTATTAAAATTCAAATAAAATATTACTACAGTAGATAGATAGATATAAAAGGACTTTGCTCTGTGTATTTATTTTGAACTCCAATGAATGCACATATAGGAAAAGATTGAGGAATTATTTTCATACAGAAATATTTTGCAGAGTTTTACAAGGGAAGGAGTTACTTTATTGACCTCAACTTTCCTAAAATAATCGAAAACTGCACAGAGATGTTATTAACCTAAATTCACATGTTATTGATTTATATTTGTTTTGTTGAAGGCTGTTTTTAAATAGTTTGCTTTCAGCAAATGTCTATCACGGCACACACACACACACACACAGAGACACACACAAACATTATGAATAAAGATATAGAAGCAATTATAGTTTAAAATTAAGGCTATTCATTTAGTTTTGGTAAAGATAAGTTAATCAGACTGAGTACACAGTAGGATATCAAGCTACGTCCAGTTTTAAATGGCCATGGACATGTTATATAACTTGGCTTCAAGGTCTAGCAGTTCAACTTCTGAAGACAAAAGCCGTTAAGGAAAAAGATATTCCCATAGCCAAAAACCATGAAAATCTGTTTCATTAAAATAAAAGAAAAAAAAAACAAGAGGTGAAAGAGAAAAATCCTGATGAGCATGTTGACAAAGGAGAATTTTTATTTTAATTAAATGCCAGTGAAAATGCAGACGACTCCAGCCACTATAAAAATCACTATAAGCACTATGAGAACTCCACAAATACTAAAACTAAGCCTACAACATTGTGGCTACTCCACATCCTGGTGATTGCCCAGAAGACTCCAACCCAGCATATCACACACCAGTATTTCCTGCAGCGCAATCAAAGCAGCTGTTCTAGGAAGTCCATAATGCGTGAAAGAGAGGAATGGAGAAAGAAAGTATAGCTTGTATATGCAGGGAATTTTTATTAAAAAAAAAGAATGAAGTGTTTTTTAAAACAGGAAAATAGGTGAAACTGGAGATAAGTTAAGCAAATTAAGTCAGTATCAAACAAACACCATGTGTTTCTTTTATTTACAGGCTTTAAATGTTATACATACATAATGTCATATATGTACTGATGAGAAGAAAGTACATGAAAATATTTCATGCCTTTTGACTTTAGTTTTATGAAGATTCACACATATTGTATCTCTCTATATAAACCTTTTATTTCCCAAGCAAACATTTATATCAAAATTGAAGATATCAATGATTTTCCTTATCCTTATTTAAGTATTTATATTTTTACTTACTTTTTAAATTTTTATATAGTTTAGACCTCGGCTTATTTTAATTTTTAAGTTTTTTACTCTTTGTATTTTCTGATATCTTCTGTGCTTAAAAAAAAGCAGCTTTCTCTGTTAAATCTGGATAATGGTTTACCTACTACACTTTTTTTTTTATTGAGAAAAGGAAAAAAACAAGATTCCGCCTCCTCCCAGCCTCCCATTTCCCTCCCTCTCCTCCCACCCTTCTCCCCCTCTTCCCACCCTTCTCCCCCTCCCCCTACTCCTCTCCTCCTCCCTCTCCAGTCCAAAGAGCAGTCAGGGTTCCCTGCCCTGTGGAAAGTCCAAGGTCCTCCCCTCTCCGTCCACATCTAGGAAGGTGAACATCCAAACTGGCTTGAGGGCTGATGAGAAGCCAAGGACAATGGCACGGGGTTTTGATCCTACTTAATGTACTGGCTTTGTGGGAGCCTAGCCTACTACACTTAAAAAAAAAACAACAAAAAAAAAAAACCTTTATTCTTCTTTCATACATTGCTTCATGACCACAGTTTCCCCAACCTCCACCACTTCTCCCAGTTTCTCCTCTCACCTCACTTCTCCCCCAGACACACTCCTCCTCCACTTCCCTTCAAAACAAAAAAGAAATTAGCAGGATTCTCAGGGATGTCCATTGAAAATAGCCATACAAGATACAGTAAGATGGGGCACAAGCCCTCATATAAAGGCTGAATATCCCAGACACACTCCTCCTCCACTTCCCTTCAAAACAAAAAAAGAAATTAGCAGGATTCTCAGGGATGTCCATTGAAAATAGCCGTACAAGATACAGTAAGATGGGGCACAAGCCCTCATATAAAGGCTGAATATAAAGGAAAGTGATCCCAAGTGCAGGCAAAGGAGTCAGAGAGACCCCTCCTGATGCATGCACACGTGCGCATGCACACACATACACACACACACACACACACACACACACACACACACGGAATTGCCAGAAGAAGACCAAGCTACACAACCATAAGGTATATGCAGAGGACCTAGCTTGACCCATACAGTGTCCACATTTTTGCTTCAGTCTCTGTGAACCCAGGATCCCTGCTTAGTTGATTCTGTGGGCACTTATACTAGGGTGTCCTCAAAATGTCTGCTTCCTACAATCCTATTACCTATCTTCTGCAGTTTCCCTTGACTCTGTCTTGTGTTTGACTGTGGGTCTCTTCATCTGCTCCCATCTCCTATCAGTTACTGAACTCTCTACAGTGTGACTCCCTAGGCCTGGGGTTTAAAGGTGTGAGCGGCCACCACCTGAATTTGTTTCTGCCTTGATATTATGTACCCCAGGGTGGCCTTGAACTCACCTGACTCTCCCTCCCAAATCCTTGGATTAAAAGTACGTGTCACCATTGCCTGACCTCTAGTGACTGTAGCTTTCCTCTTGTCTTCAGGCAAGATTTATTTATCAAAATACAAATAATATACCACTACATTTCCTCTTTTAGTCTAAAATAAAAAAGATAGAAATAATAAAAAAAACTTCATATAATAAATATAATGACTATATACAATACATACAGGGAAAAATACATTAACAATGTCTAGTACATTTGCATTTGACAAATTCAGAAAAAAATACTCCAAATCGATCCTATCTTGGTGAGTCTAAATTTTTGTACCTAATTTACTTTCTATCACAATTTGCATTACCATCCAAAACTATCTCCTGATACCTCTCAACCTTATACACTTTATATTTCTTTAGTGAATTTCTTTTCTGAGTCTCATAAACAAGGGGGACTATAAGTATAACTATCTAGTCTTCAACTACCTGAGAGACTTCAAAAGGAAATAACAAAAACTGAGCGAGCAGGAAGTGCAAGCAAGCAACTTTCAAAAAATGTGAGAAATGGCAGAAACATCTGGCTGACTAGACAGTCACCAAAGTTCCTCTGCAAAGATAGAGCATTCATTCATCTTTGGCATACAGGCCTAGCATACCTGACAGACTTTTCTGTGAAGCAGGATATTCTGAAGGACTGTCCTTACTTGTCTTGACAATGTTTGGTAGGCACTTTCTTTTGTGTCCTGCTTGTCTGATTAGGGCAATGTACTGTCAGCAGTCAAGGCAAGGGCATTTATTGCCCAATGACTTACTTTTGCCACAAAGAAGGTAAACTCCATGTAGTTTCTTTGATGCCCATTAGCTTCTCTGAAGTAGATTGGTGCTGCCTGGAGCAGACATGTCTCATTGTCACAAAGAGAAGAACCATGCTATTACAACATCTTAAAAGCCATATTCTTTAGATCTCTTAAAGTGTTTAAAGATGACTGGGCTATCTAAAACATATCTTTGTTTGACCTTAAAAACACGCCTAATGTGACTACAAGTTTGATTATATTAGGTGATTAACTAACATTCCTTTATTGTCCTAAACAGTTGGCAATAATAATTTTCAAGGACAAGAAATTTGCATACAAGTTCAATTATACTAGGTGATTAACTAATAATCTCATTTCCTTATTATCTAAAGAGTTGATAATAATTTTCAAAGACTAAAAATTTTTATTACATTGTCAAATGAGTTAAATAGCTACCATACATTGAACAAGAGTAGAAATGTATGTAGGATATGTTCTAACAAAATTAATCTCAATATGCAAAATTTGTATACAATATACAAAAGGCCAATCCATTGTAAGATATTTAAAACTAGTGGCTGCTTTTTAAAAGTAAATTCAATAATATACATTTTTATCTTATCATATCTATATCCTCCCTTTAATCTACCCTTTTATCCTATCATGTCTACATCTCCCTTTTTTCTTTTCAAAATGAGAATCTTAAATCTAATTACCTTTGTTTAACTTTTTCATGACCATTACCAGTAAAAATTTGTAACCAACACCCCTAAATAATGAAAAATACCCATAATCCATTGGACAACCAAAAACCACCAACCCCACCATTTGAAAATGTGGGCATCCTTAAATTTACTTTCTGCTGTCTGGGGTCAACTTGCAAATGTGGGCATCCTTAAATTTACTTTCTGCTGTCAGGATCTTTAGGAGATCCTGAAAAGAAAAATTTGGGTTAGTTGTCAAGTCCTGGAAAGGGTAGCTGTATTACTTTTTGTCCAGTCTATGTGTGTAAGTGCAAGACTTGTCTCAAGTTCTGACTAGAGTAGTCTGTTAGGCTAGATCATCTCAGCTAGCCACCTCAAAATTATTCTCAAAATTATGTAGTCCAAAGCCAATCCTTAGTTGATGTTTTTTCAGTATAGTGGTTTATCACAGTCCCGGAGGAATCTTCATTGTGGGTCCCATTCTTTTCATAGAGACTTCAAATGTCACTGTTAGACATGCTCATGAGTCACTGCAGAAAACTGATAGAGATTCTATTTTATTTGTTTCTTTTTTCCAGTAACACATATTTCATGGAGTTGAATGGACCTGAGTGTTGTGCGTTTGTGTTTGGATAGCAATGCTGTTTTGGTTAATTCTTTCCTTGATTAGAAGGAAGTGTCCTTCATTATCTCTTCTGAATAGGTTTATTTCTAAGTCTATTTTGGCAGGTATTAGGATAGCCATACCTGCATGCTGCTCGGTTATGACTCCCCATTCTTTTTCTCTAAGTTGGTGCCTATTTTTAATGCTATGATATGTTTGTTCTGCAAAGCAGGTAAGTGTATTCATTCATTGGATAATTGAGGCTGTTAACCTTTAAAGTTATTCTTGAAAGGTATGCGTTGATTGCAGTCATTACTTTGACTGCTGTTTTAGTATTGTTTGTGCTCTCAGTGGTATTTTGTATTTCAGTAATTATGATTTCCTCTTTTTTTCTTCTGTCTCTTGGTTATGTTTATTTTTCTCTTCAGCCTGAAATATTGCTTTCTGATTGTGTTTATGTTTTTCTGTCTTACACAATTTTTTTAGGTTCTTTATATCACAAAAGTTGACAAATAGTTTTTCTGCCTTTATTAGTCTGTGTTGTCTGGAATGCATTTTAAAACTTGAAAAGCATTACTCTGAGCGCTTTTAGTTTTCAAATTTTCCGATGAGAAATCCACTTTGATTCTAATGGGTTTTCCTTTACATGTGCTTTGGTTTATTTTTCTCTTGTAGTTTTCACTATCCCTTCTTCTATATACTATATATTTTGATGATGGTATGCTGTAGAGATTTTCTTTTTTGGAACTGTTTATTTGGTATTTGATGTGCTTCTTTAATAAGTATAAATATGTCTTTCCTTAGTTTGGGAAGACTTCTACAATCTCATTCACATGTTGATCTATACCACTGGACTGGAATTCTTGTCTCTCATTTATTACTATAATTTGAAACTTTGGTATTTTCATGGGAACATACATCTTCTTCATGCTCCTTTATTGCATTGGGTTTTTCACCATATTCAGTGCATATTTGGTCTATGCCCTTACTTCATCTTTGAGTCTTGATACTCTAGCAAAATGACAATAAAGGAGTTGGCAAAATGATTACTAATGATATTCTTCTATACTCATAGATTGAAGCCTAGCCCACATGTCATCAGAGAGGCTTCACCCAGCAACTAATGAAAATGAATTCAGAGACCCACCACCAAAGGCAGAGCTCAGAAATCCTCAGACGAGAGGGAGGAAGTATTGTAAGACCCAGTGGGGTCAAGGGTACCGCAAGAAAACAAACCCACAGAACTGACAATTCTGGGTCTATAGGCACTCAAAGAGACTGAAATGATAGCCAGGGAACTTGTATCAAACTAACCTAGGCGTTTGCATGTATGTCAGAGTTATTTAACTTGGTCTTCATGTGAAACTCCAAACAGTGAGAACAAGTTCGGTATCTGACTCTGTTGCCTGTTTTAAGGACCCCTTCCTCCTATTAGATTGTTTTATCCAGGCTTAATAGAAAAAGAGGTGCCTAGTCTCACCGAAACTATGACTGACTAATATCCATGGGAGGCTTCCTGTATCTGAAGAAAAACAGTGCAGGAGGGGGAGGAACTGGGAAGAGGGGAGGGAGTGGAAAAGTTTACTGGGATGTAGAAACAAAAATAAATAAATAAAAACCTACTATCCAAAAAAGGATAATGATTCAATCCTCCTTTCTGGGGAGAAGAAATCAATTTATCAACACCATTATTCTCATAATTCAGGGATCACAATGGAGATAATCCTTTTCAATCTGAAGAACACTGAGTTTTCAATCAATCTTTCCTTAATATTGGAGTGAAAAAAATTATTTTAGAAAATTTTAGAGCAGACCACAGGGCAGTTTCTCAGTTTATAATTATTGTTTATTGCTGACTCATTATGTTGGCATAGAACAGCATCTTTGTTCATAGCAATCCCAGTTCCTTCCAGATCTTCATCTTCTCAACACCCCCATTATAAAATACAAAGCTTGAAAATCACAGTCACATATACTGAAGACCCTTCATCTTTACTGGTTCTATTTTGTCCTTGTTCTTCTCAATTCACACCTGTCTGTAAGCACTCATGCTTACTTACAGGGCCAAAGTTACCTGGTATGGCCAAGAAGAATTAAACCAGTCAGGTTGGAGGGGTCACAGCAAGACTAAGTTTGTAACCCTTTTTTAAAAAATATTTATTTATTTATTATGTATACTATATTCTGTCTGTGTTTATGCCTGCAGGCCAGAAGAAGGCACCAGACCCCATTACAGATGGTTGTGAGCCACCATGTGCTTGCTGGGAATTGAACTCAGGACCTTTAGAAGAGCAGGCAATGCTCTTAACCTCTGAGCCATCTCGCCAGCCCCAGTTTGTAACTCTTTTACTGAGAGTAATTACACTTTTTATACCTTTATCAGAAACAAAACATAAGAGCAATCAATCACCAGAATCAATTGTAGTTGCCAGGATACAATGATGTTTGTAAATTTTATGGGCAAACAATATAAATTAATTTCTGAAACCACCTGTTCAGTGAAGCTTCCATATTTCCTTGACTTCCAAAGTGACAGAGAGAAAGAGAAAGTGACCTGAATGCTTCACTGCCTAAAAGAATGTGTTGGTCTCTCAGGGACTGGAGGACACATTGTGCCCCAGGTACCATAGCCTCTAAAATGAAAAATACATGATTCATGCTTCTCAAGGAAGTAAGGCCAGGCCAACTTCACCATTTCCTATATCTGCCCTTTCTCCCAGACAACTTGAAATCAGACTAGAGTTCTTGCACCGTTGAGGTGCCTCATAATGTGTATCTAATCAAGTTTTACATTTCTATGAGAGCCTCATGAGTCTATTGCTGCATGATGGAGAAACAGAGGGAGTACTTAGACTCTTCTACCGAAATTTCATAATAGGGATATTTCATAAACAATGTAGGCATATTTCTCATAGCTCTGGAGCTGGAAACCCCAAGATCAAGCCATCCACAGGTGTGGTGTTCAGTGAGAACTTATTCTTATAAATGTCAGCTACTTCCTCTTTACACATTTGACGGAGGGCAGGGATTTCTTCAAGCTTCTCTTGGCAAAAAACCATTCATGGTGGTGAGGTTCTCATGAGCTAATTCCTTTCCAAAGGCATTATCTCAACTGCATTAAACAATGGGTTTCAAAACACAAGTTTTGAGAAGATAAAGTAGTCAAACTATGGTAGAAGATAATTAGATGTTAGATATAAATGAGAGATGTAAAGGATAGACAGACACACAGACAGACAGACAGATAGATGGTATGATAGATGACAGATGACTGATAGATAATAGTAGTCCCGCTAAAGTCCAAGTAGTCTCATAAAATCCAAGTTTGTTTTATGTCTCCCCATTTTGTTAGATAGTCTCTACATTTTTCCAAATTAACTAACATCTTGAGAACAGGATAAATGTATTAATGATGTAGACCTCACAGAGCAGTGTCTACCACAGGGGCTTGTCCAGTGCTTTGTATTGTTAATTTCGTGTTTTCATTCACACATTTTTATTTATATGCATTAGTCCCCTGAAAAGTCAAACTTCTGCTCTCTGGAAAGGTGCATATTTTACAACACCATGGTTTATAATAGTAGTAATATTATGCAATTGCACATTACTCAATAAATTTCAGGCATATATGGACACAAACTGACTCAATCTGCCAGAACCTAAAGGAGATCACAGGTAAGCAGGATCTTTGTCACCAATCACACAATACCTATTTTCAATGTCTTTGTTTATTATGGATATATTTTACATCCTCTAAAATTACACTACACAATATTTTCTGTGAATGAAACTTCCGTTTGTAGGATTAATCATTTTGAGTAATACATGTGCTAGTTAGATCTTAAACAGATACAGATGGTATCCTCAAAAAAAAAAAGGTAAATGCAGAGGATACATCTCTTACAAGGAGACTTTAAATACATAAAGTAGGGAAACGGCAAGAAAAACCATTTTAACTAATGCCTTAGTGCCACTGAGAACTTAGCATCACTTCTAGCTAATTGAGTACCAGGGAAGGGCAGTTGCTGGAATCAAAAACTAAAGAATTCCAAAGTCACTACTGTTAGAGGGGCAACAGTACATCCAGCTTCAGAAAGAACCCAAGGAAATAGCTGCTGATTTTCTCTCCCTCATTCTCCTGGAGGCTCCACATTAACCAAGCCTAACCACTGAACAAGGGATAGGCACCCACTGCTATCAATCACATAAACCAGATTAGTAGAGTCAGAAAGCAGTGTAGATAAGGATTGAAGAGGAGCTTAACGAGCAAATAACCAGCCAGGTTCGTGCAGAAGAAAGTGCCAAATAAGAAACACAGAGTAACTCAAACATACCTTCAGTCTTGTTTCTTATGAGCTAAACAGTCATTTCAGAGACAAATTAAAAATGCATAGAAGTTAGGAGAGTGTGCAGAAGGCCTCTCACAAAAGGAATTAGGCTGACTGTGTACCACATACTTACACTCTGATTTGTGTGTGTGTGTGTGTGTGTGTGTGTGTCTTTTTGATCATTGATGAATTTCTCCACGATTTAAGACACTCATGACATGCTCATGATTCAGTCTCTTTATGGGTCATCCTAATAACAGCTAACTTTTTCCTCCAGGTATTTGTGTCACACAGAAAAGACATCATTTTCTTCTTCATATGGCACTGCCTGCCTTCTGCTATGAGACAGCTGTCAGGCATTCTGCATCAACTTGGTGGCAAAGGTCTATTGGGAAAACTGCAGCCCCAGAGCTCATTAACCTTTTCACGAGCCTGGAGACAAGAGTTAGAAAGGTATGACTTACAGAAATAATTCCCCGTCAGCAAGTAGCAGCAATTTTCCAAGCAGAAAGCACTAAAGAAGAGGAAAGAGAACACACAAAGAAAGCTGTGTGTGTTAATGAACCAGACTCTGCGCTTCTCATAGCAAATGGAAAATAATAAAGGAAACGAGTTACTGCAGAATCTTTTAAAGGGAGGCCATGAGTAGGAGGACTCTGTGAGTTATTTCCTATAAATTTACATTTGCCAAGTACCTATGCCAAAAGACAAAGGGCCAAGCGACTGGAGAGGGCAACAGGGCCATCCTGACAAGTGGAGAGAGGAACGGGCTTGCCCTCCACTATCAAATCTACTGCCCATCTTCAGCATGCATTCTTCCAACTGAAACAGCAGGGTACAGCAAAAGCAGTTATCTTTTGAAAGAGAAATCCATGCCTGCTTGCCCATGTTCATCTTTTTGGGTCTGGGTTACCTCACTCAGGGTAGTGTTTTCTATTTCCATCCATTTGCATGCAAAATTCGAGAAGTCATTGTTTTTTACCGCAGCGCAGTACTCTAATGTGTATACTATTATACACATTCAGGACCACGAGGGATACACCCACCCACGGAGACAGTGGGGCTGATCTATTGGGAGCTCACCAAGGCCAGCTGGACTGTGACTGAAAAAGCATGGGATAAAACCGGACTCTCTGAACATGGCGGACAATGAGGGCTGCTGAGAAGCCAAGGACAATGGCACGGGGTTTTGAGCCTATTTCATTTTCTGGCTTTGTGGAAGCCTAGCCAGTTTGGATGTTCACCTTCCTAGATATGGACGGAGGGGGGAGGACCTTGGACTTTCCACAGGGCAGAGAACCCTGACTGCTCTTTGGACTGGAGAGGGAGGGGGAGAGGAGTGGGGGAAGGGGGAGAAGGGTGGGAGGTGGGGGAGGGAAATGGGAGGCTGGGAGGAGGCAAAAACTTTTTTTTTCTTTTTCTCAATAAAAAAAATTTAAAAAAGAAGAAATCCATGCCTGCTTTTTCCACTAGCATATTTACCAGTGCTGTCCAAGTGCTACAAGTGCAATTCTATTCCATAAGAACTATAAGCAGACTGAGAACTTTTCTATTCTATTAAAGTTTTCCTGTTTTGAGAAGAATATTTAGTCCAAATATATATCTGATTCTATTAAGACAAGTAAATGAAGATGATGACGGTAAAGCCAGTGAACCTATCATCACTGGGTGTCTTGAGATGTTATCCCATCATCAAAGTGCCACCTTAGAACTCTCTAAGTTCTAGTATCTTCATTCAGAAGATCCTTCTTGCCTTCTCCCTGTATCAAACAGAGAGCTGGAAGAAACCTTTAGCTCTGCAGTAGAAGAAGAGATGCTACCCTTGTCTTCCCTAGTTTCCCATCTGTTTAATTTCTTATTTATTTAGGGTGGGTGGGAAAGTGGTGTTTTACATTAATGTTTCCTCTAAAAGACCTTTTCCATTTCTGGAGATTATCTATTTTCATCACCTATTCCTACTAGCCTAACCTGTACATATCTCCCACATTGAGCATGCATGACATTTTGCCTCTTGTGTCTTATTCCCTGCCATCATAAAGCTTTATACGAGCAATGCAAATTTTTCCAAGCTGTAGCCCAATCAAGTAAATGATCTGATAAAGTTTATAGACCAGGACTGATATGTGTACACTTCAACTCATTCACTATCTTTTTTCTTAAAGTAACTTCATTTTATTCTAAAATGATCTTACTACATTTAGAAACTCCAAACTTTTAGCTTAGTTTTAGGAAAAATTATGCTTCATAGTCATCTCTTGACTTTTTCCTCAGAGAAAAAGAACTTTGAGATTTCAAAGGGAAAAATGAAAGAACAGTCGTCTTTATCCCTGTGAGGTCAGTTCATGGAATGAAGCTGTGAATGTATGATCTCTGATTTATATTGTACCTTGGTGAAAGCAATCGGTAAAAGCAGTTCATATGTGCCAGACAGTTTTTGCTGACTTTGAGTTTTAACCTCCATGATAGGGGCAGTGTCTTCGTCTGTTACTCAGTCGTACGACAAAGCATGAATACATAGAGAAGGATGCAGTTCCATTTTGACCTCATGGGTCCAATTGACACTTGCTGGTGGTAGTTTTCCTGACTTCACATTCTGTTCTTTCTCATCTGTCCATATAGTTGACACATCGTCACTTCAGTAACAGTAGACAGAACAAAAGAAACAGGCTTGCATAAGCTACTGCCATGATTTTAAAAGATCTGCTAAAAAGCTAGGCAGTGGTGTCTCATGCCTTTGATCCCAGTACTCAGGAGGCAGAGACAGGTGGATCTCTGTGAGTTTGAGGCCACCCTGATCTACAGAGAGAGTTCCAGGCCACGTTCCAAAGCTACAGAGGAACCCTGTCTTGAAAAACAAACAAACAAAAAAATAAAAAAAGATCTGCTAGAACCCAGGGTGAAATAAAGCACATACATAGATTTGACAATTAAAAGTATCCTGATGCCCTTCACTTGAAAAGCGTCTCTAGGAAAACATCCAATCTCAATGTAAATGTTAATGTTTAACTCTATGGATGATTAGAATACAAGAAGTAATACACCTACATTAACATCTTAAAAGCCCCACTACCCTCAGTACTCAGTGTGTTCTCACTCCAAAGTGCAAGGCTGGTTGGAAAAGCAAGAAATCCCACAAGGAGCTGAGCACATGGTCTAAGACCTTTCTTCTTGCTAATTTTGCCTGCTACTTTGTAGCCCTCTTGGCTTCAGCAGCCTTTTCTGGGAGGGCAAGCTCTGAAGTTATCAGATTGGCCCTAAATTTCACCCTTATCCTTTATATCCTTTTCCACACTTCATGAAATTTGGAACAGAGAGAGAGGTGGAAAGTTTATATATATCAGTTCTCATCTTGCCCTTTTCTACAGACCCTTCAGTCAAGGCAGGAAGGCTGTTTATTCCTTGCCTCCGCGAGGAAAGGGGTATGTCCAGTGCATTATGTTCTTTCATTCACGATATTCTACTCTTTACTTAAAATCTCCATCTGAGTCAGCCAGGCTCGGTTATTATTTTTAAAAAGGAATACTAGATCATATTTTATAAAAATTATTTTCAATAATATTTTTTCAGTAAAATGTTTCTTTTTTCTATTTTTATTTATTCTCCTCTCATACAAGACATCCTGACAACAGTTTCCCAGAATTCCACTCCTCTCAGTCCCCCCTAACTGCTCTTTCACCCAAATTCATTCCTGCTCCATTTACCTTCAAACATAAGCTGACTGCCCAACATAATCTGAACACAGTTTACCAAAATGAAGTATAGGACTAGGTGTTGTCATATCAAAGCTGAACAAGGCCACCAGTATGAGGGGAACACTCCCAAGATAAGGTAAAAGAATCAGAGACTCCTCCAGTCCCACTGTTAGGAATACTGCAAAAATCTCAGGCTGAACAACCATAAGATATATGCAAAGATCTAGCACACATACATGCAGGTTCTGTGATTGTTGCTTCAGTGTCCGTGACCACTATGAGCCCACATAATTGATTTTATGGGCCATGTTCTCCTGGTGTTCCTGATCCATGAGTCTCTTCCAATTTTTCTTCTCCTTCTTCTCTCCTTCTTCTCTGATGTTCCCCGAGCTTCAAGGGGAGGGACCCTCAAGAGATCTCCAGTTTGGAGTTTCCTGCCTAATGTTTGGCTGTGAATTTCTGCATCCACTCCCATCAGGTGCCAGAAAGGAGCTCTCTGATGACTTTTGGTTAGGCACTGATCTATGAATATAGTAGAATGTCATCAGGAAAGGTTTCATTGACACTCCCCCTCCTTTGACTAGTGGTATTTGATTCTATCCTAGGTCTCTACGCTATCCAACTTCCAGTTCTTGACCATTCAGACAGCGTTTGGCATGAGATCCCTCTAATGGAATGGACTCGAGGTTGACCAGTCATTGCTTGGCCACTACCCTCCTATATCTTGGAAGCAGGGGAGATTGCAGGGCTAAGGTTTTATAGCTGGGTTGATGTCCCAGACCAATGAGTGGGGGCCTTGTCTGATTATAAAAAATGGTGAGTTGGAGTTTTGTATCCCCATTACTAAGAACGTTCATTTGGGTCACTCTCATCTATCCTATGTCCCCTTCCCAGGGAGATAAGTACATTATCCCCCTGTTACTTTGCCTTTATGGGTCTATGGATTATAGCATGATCATCATTTACTTATAAGATAATATCCCCCTTATAAGTAAGTACATACCATGTTTTTTTTTTCTGGGTCAGAGTTGCCTCAGTCAGAATGATTCTTTTTTCTAATACCATCCATTTGCCTGTAAATTTCATGATGTCTTTTTTGAAAAACCTCAGTAATACTCCATTGCACAAATGTTCATGTTTTCTTTATCCATTCTTCTATTGAGGAACTTCTAGTGTGTTTCCAATTTCAGGCTATTACAAATAAAGCTGCTATGAACATCTTTGAGCAAGTGTCCTGGTGGTAGGTGGTAAGAAGAATGAAGAACCCGTATTTACATGCATACTGTTAGTCTCTATCCTTTTACTGGTAAATTGAGACAATAAATATTGAGAAATATAAACAAGAAGTGTTTATTGATTTCTATCATTTTGTTGTTGTGGTATTGATTTCCCCCTCCTTTGATTTACTGGCTTAGCATCATTGATTTCTGTATTTTCTTCTGTGTGGTAAATCTCTTCAGAATGAAATTTTTCTTCTAGTTCAATCTGTAGAGCCTGATTAATAGATACTTCTTAAATTTGGTTTTATTGTGGAATGTTCCCTGCTCCACCTCTGTCTATTGTAGGTGATAGGTTTGCTGGATATAGTATTCTGTGTTGCTGCTGTGTTACCTCAATGTTTGTAGAACGTACATCCATGCCCTGTATCTGAAAGAGTCTCCATTGAAAAATAAGATGTTATTCCCTTGGGCCCACCTTCAAATGTTACTTTACATTTTCCCCTCAAACTCTAAAGAATTTTTTTGTTTTGCATATTTAATGTTTTGATTGTTATGTATTGGGCTTGATGGCTTATGTCAATTTGACACAATCTAAAATCATCTGAGAGGAGCAAAGCTCAATGAAGCAAATTCCTCAATAAAATGAGGTTGTGGGCACTCTTGTAAGGCATTTTCTTAAATAGTGATGGGTGAAGACTTAGTCCATAATGGGTGATGCCTGGGTTCTATTTTTAAAAAATCAAGCTAAGAAAATAAAAAAGCTAGTAAGCAGAAGTTCCCATGGTCTTTGCATCAACTCCTGCCCCCAGGTTCCAGACCTGCTTGCCTTCCTGTACTGACTTTTTTTAGTAATAAACTAACATGAAATCATAAGCTTAGTAAATCTTTTCCTCCCAAAGTTTCTTTGGTCATTGTCTTAGGGTTTCTGTTGCTATGAAGACACAACATGCTCATGGCAAATCTTACAAAGGAAAATATTTAATTGGGGTGGTTCACAGTTTTAGAGATTCAATCCCTTATCATCATGGAAGGGAATATGGTGGGGAGCATGGAGTTGTGAGGGCAGATGTGGTACTGGAGTAATAGATGAGAATCCTACATCTTGCAGGCAATAGGAAGTTTACTGAGACTTTGGGTAATATCCTGAGCATAGGACCACAACACTAACCCCTTCAGTGACACACTTCATCCAACAAGGCCTTACCTAATCCAACAAAGCCAGACCTCCTAATTGTGCACTCGCTATGAGATTATGAGGGCCAATTACACTCAAACTACCACAGTCATAATGTTTCATCACAGCAATAGTAATAAGATGAGTCATGGTGGATTTCTTTTTTGATACTGTCTCTTTGGTGTTCTTTACATTTCTTGTACTTGAAGAATAGGCACTTCCTCCTTTCTTATGACTTCTTATGATTTTGTTAAGATATTTTCTTTACCTTTGACCTAGGTTTCTTATGCTTCTTTTCCTATTATTCATAGATTTGCCCTTCTCATAGTATACCATATTTTCTGGATGGTTTGTGCCTGTGCTTTTCTTTAGAATTAACATTTTCTTTGACTGAACTATCTATTATTTTATACTCTGTCTTGAACACCTGAGATTCTTTCTCCATTGTCTTATAATCTGTTGGTGGGGCTTATCTCTGGGGTTTTTGTTTAACTTTCTAATTTTTTTACTTCCAGATTTATTTCAGTTTGGTCTTTCTTTCATGATTCTATTTCTTTCATGTCTTGAAGTATGTTCATTATTTCATTCCACTGTTTCTTTCTGAATTCACAGACTTCATTAAGGGATTTATTCACATTCTCTTTAAAGTCCTTGAACATATTAAGAATTGCTATTTATGCAGTCTTGTGTTTTGCTTCAGCTGTATTGCATTTCTCATATCTTACTGTATAGGATTACCAAGTTCTGGTGGAGTCATATTGTCTTTGCCATTCATGTATGGCTTTTTGTACTGGTGTCTAGGCATCTAGAGTTATGATGATTGAGATAATCCTAGGTTTTGATATCTAGTCTTATCTTTGTTGGCTTGATGTTCCATTTTTTGAGTTCTATTGCCCTCTCAGGATTTTAGGGAAGTCTAGAGGCTGGGGTTCCCTTTTAGAGAGTGTTTATGCAAGTCAGTACACAGTTGAGAGAAATAGATTTGGGACAGACTAGGACAAAATGCTGGAATGGTCTATGGGAAAGAGCTAAGAGTTCCTGTCCACACTAAGCGGCAAGGCCCCTAGGGAGTTGGAGGCCTGTTGGCCCAAGGGGATCCTGCTAGCTGGCATCAGTAGGACAAACAATATGTCCAAAGAGACAGGGATGAAAGGGCTAGAGGAACCCTGGGTCTTTGCCATGCATTTAAGTCTTCAATTAAAGGAGTTTAAGTGGAGGAGAGACGCCTGCAATCAGGCTGCTCCAGAGCTGAAAGTGAGACTGAAGATGGTGTCATGGAGAACAGGAAGAACAATAAAAATTGCTTGAGTCCTAGCCTAATGTGGTCACCGGGGTCCATGGTAGAAAGTGTTTCTAGGTACAGGTGACTGCCAGAAAGGAATGGGGATGAGATAGAAGGGAGGCAGAGAGGTTCTGCTAGAAAGAGCTTAGCTGGATCCCCATTAGGAGCCAGAATCCCCACAGGAACTCTGTCAGAACTTTCTCTTGTGATATACAGCGGTTAAAAATGGAATAAGGGGAAGCCAAGTGAATAACTCTTAAACTCTGCTGCGTTGACTCTAATGGAACCAAATTACAGGGGTGCTTATGTGCATGTATCTCACAAAATTTGCATTTTACTTATAGTAAGAGATATTAAAATCTTAAAAGGCTATACAGATATGAATTTATTTTTCTTTATGGACTATAAATAATAGGAGGTAGGCAGTCCTCCTTCTGTTTGGCCATTAGAGAGGGACGCTGCACCTATTTTTGACTTTACTGTACCAAAATGTATCATTTTCATTCTAAAGATAATTTCACCATTCCAAAAACATAGGCTATAGCCAGGACATCTACATTCCAAGCTGCAGCCCAAGGGATATAGTAGAAGGGCAAATGTCCTTTTGCAGAAATACCATGCAACAAATTCTCTTTATATTCCAGTTCTTATAAATATCTTACAATGATTCTAGACAATGAATATTTTCTTCTGAAATGATCATCTAAGACCATGTTCTGCATTTTTTTGTAAGCGGGCTTCTAAGTGTGGGTTCAATAATGAAAGATCATGATTTAAGTGTATTTTATCTGGTCTAGGAAACTGATTCAAAGGATCACTTTCCTCGATCACTTAGCACATGAAGAGACAATTTCACCACTTAAGCACTCAGAAGAACTGGGAATTTTGAGTGCAATGATACCATGACTATTATTTTGCATTGTGACCTAAACTATTCTGCATACTCCTTTAGTTTATGGACAAAGAGAGGTAGCTGGAACTCCAGACATTGCAAACGATCCACAGACACAACACAAGTCATATTACCCATTTTATAAATTCATAGCTTAGTGTGAAGACAATATGAATAACTAAGCCAGAAAAGTATTATCAATCAGCTAACCATAGTACCTTCCGCCCTGACTTAGCTCTTCTTTTCCCAAACGTGGACTAGATTCCCATTTTGCCATATGCTGCCTCAAATTTGAATGCTAGGATCACTTCTATCTGACATAGGAATGGCACTCAAAGGAAATCAGTGCATTTGACTTAAATGACTGAGTGAAAATTTGGAAGTAAAAGAGTCCCTAGGTCCACATGAAAGAGACACACACACACACGAGGTTCAACTGTAATTGCTGGAAGACTGACAGTATATTCCTACAAAAAAAAAAAAGCAAGGTCACAATGAAGAGATAAGTGATAATATACTCCAACATCTCCCAAATCATGCCCTTATTTCCAGAAAACCTGACCAAAATAGTAGCTCCAAGTCATGGATTCCCATCCAATACCATTCACTAAATGCTTTCTTGTCTAGATGGTAGAGGGCTTGACATTGTTTATCTCTATTACAAAAAAAGAGAGATGTTTATCAAAATGCTCAGAGACAGAAATGGAATCCTAGGCTGTCATGAGACTCTTGGCATTTAGGGATATCCAGAAAAAATGGTGATAGAACTTTAACAAGATGCCAAAAGGCAGATAAATGTAGCTGGCTTAAAGGCTGCTGGTGGTACCCACTCCTCATTGCATAATCTGAGTATTTTGGGTACGTAATGAGAGGCTGAATTCTTTATGTATTAAAGGAATTTGATATCTGTCAGTCATCCCCACTGTCACTGGCCCTAAATTTCAAATGAAAGTCTTTGAATTTTTTCCCACTATAATACAATATTTTTATTGAGAATTTCATTTAGTGCATACTGCATACACTTGCTTCCCATTTCTCCCTACCTCCCTTTTACCCCCCCCCCCCAATAAAGTCCCAAGTTCAATATACTCGTTGGAGTATGGTCAAACTCCCAGAAGCCACCCTCTTAAAGAAAATTGAGTG
Organism: Microtus pennsylvanicus; assembly: GCF_037038515.1. Taxonomy (NCBI): domain Eukaryota; kingdom Metazoa; phylum Chordata; class Mammalia; order Rodentia; family Cricetidae; genus Microtus; species Microtus pennsylvanicus. The sequence goes on from NC_134587.1 coordinate 37,583,124, forward strand.
TCCCGTGGTTTCCCCACCACCACCACCAGAAGCCATCAGCTGTGAAGAGTTACACTTCAGCATCTTTATTACAGTTTATGAACAGAATCCAGCTTGCTCTTATCTCTATGGAGGTAGACAAGATAAATATCTTATTTTTACCGTAATGCAAAAGACCTCTACCCACAATAAGTAAAGTTTTCAATAAAAATTTAAGGTTTTTCTTTAGGTGTAGGTGAATAATGTTCTCAATTTCAGGTTTAAAAAAAAAACACAAGGAACTTTATTACTTACAAAGGAAAATGCTTTGTCTATCTGGGTCTGGATTACCTCACTCAGGATGTTTTTTTCTAGTTCCATTCATTTGTCCAGAAGTTCAGCCAGATGTCCATGTGTCACCTCAGAGTTTCAATCCCAATCTTTAGGCAGAGGTGTTCATTGAGGAGACCACAATGAAATCAAAACCAGACCTCTCTTCCAGCTTGTCTGGCGTCCAGCAAGGACGTCCTCCAAACTATGCATTTGTGTCCCTGGCCTACTTGATCTGATTCAGTCTATTCTCATAACTGAAAATAATGCAAATTTAGACTTCAATAACAACTTCAAGGGATAAGAACTCAGGGCTGCTGTTTCTCTCTTCAGTCTGTTCCCACCTTATCTCCAATGTGGGTCATTTTATTCTTACTCTAGTTTAGAAGATAACTTTCTCATCTTCCTTCTCCCTCCTCTCAACAGGCCCGTTCCATACCTGTCCTGTCCTTTTCTCCAACTCTAGGAACATTGTCCTCAGGCTTCTTTCTGTGTTCAATGTAAATTATTTTATCAACAATTCCACAATCAAAAACTCAACAGTCACTTCTGAATAGCACCTCCAGCTGAGGACTAACATGTAACATGTAAATATCAACTTGTGGAGAGAGAAACTCACATACAAGCTATAAATCTGGCATTATATTCATAGCAGTAATCTTTAACTATAACACTAGCTGAATAATTTCACAAGACAGAATTTGATAATATATCGCAGGATAACTCAGGGACAGCCAATTACCAATGAACCGCCAAAGTAAAAACTAATTACAGGAGCTTTATGAATGTTTCTTTTAGAAATTACCCATGGTTTGGTCATGGGTGGGTGAGCAACTTTTGAATATACTTTGAAACTTAACAGAAACGTAAACAGTGGGGGAATTTCATGATTGAATGATGACTCATAATTGATAAGCAAGAGTAACCACTAAAAGCCATCACAGAGGCAAGGTAGTATTAATGTTGTCCCACAATGCCTATGTAATTATGTATGTTATTATACATTGTACACATGTGTGTGAGCAGAAAGCTTTGCAACTAGACTCTGCAGAATCTCAAATCCCAGACCTGTAGTTCAAATTTCAGATGAAATGTTGATGAGCCTTAGTAAAATGCTGGATGGGTTACTAGTAGGGAACTTTAACCATCCATGTGGTGAGTCGAAGTCTTATTGTTATTATTAGTGTGTGTGTGTGTGTGTGTGTACAGGTGTTTGTGTGTCACCATGCACACTCGGACATCGGAGATCAATTTTGGGGAGTCAGGTCTTTTCTGACATTTTGCTGGGTGAATCCAGACCATCAGGTCTCCCATCTAAGTCATCTGGCAGCCACTGAAGTCTTCAGGATTGTGAATCAGTTACCTCTGTTAACTCTGTAATATTTGTCAAAGGTCCATCACTAATGATATTCAGTAAAAGCAACATATTGATTTTCACATTGTAGTGAGCATCCACAGCATGGGAAATAATTAATCTTCTGTGAAGACCACATTCCTCCTTTCCATTAAGCCAAGGTTTAAAAACTGTATAAAACAGTTTAAGACTAAAAAAAAAATAAAAACAATACCACATGTATAATTTCTTTTATACAATATTCGATAATGTAGAACACAGAGAAGATAAATTATCTGCAAATCCAGAATGCATGAGCTATAAGAGTATAATACTACTCTGTTCCAGTACTTTCCAGATGAAGTATGCACAGCCAACGAAAAGTTAAATAACTCCCCAGGACTGTAGGGTTCCTGATTTCTGATTTCTGCCACCAGTGCCTAGCCTTCTGTAAGGCACAAATTTCTCAGTACAACATGAGCAACATTAACTCTGAATTCCAGCCTGGGAATCCTTGCCATTCCTCCTGCTGCATCCACTATTGTCTTCCTTTTCTCACCTAATTAAACTCAAACTGTTCCAAATTCCAAAGAGCCTAAGTCATTAAGAAACTCATTTACAATCTTTTCCTTTGTACTTGAACATTATGAGCTTTCTGTTTTAATTACCAAGTAAAAGTTTATGGATTCTTCGGTTTATCTTCTTTCTGTTCTCTTTCTAAACAAGTGTTTTTAAATGGCTTTTTTTCTTCTTCTTTTCAAGTCAGGACTTCTATGGAATGGAATAAAACCTTTGATGATTACATTCTCCAATGAAAGTTAGTTGGAAGGGACTGTATGCATGCCACCAGTGCCTTGAAATGAGTAATTGAGATGGAAGAACTCACAGGGGAAAGATAGAATGAGACACTAGTTCACAGTGTGAATTTCATTAGTATGTTATAGAAATATTGTGGTTCAGTGGGTTAAGAATATCGCATACATTTCTTTTCCTAAATGGCTAATGAATTCAAAGCATGTGCTTAAACTCACTTCAGTTTTGAAAATTTAATTTCAGAACCTTCTATATGTACATGGCTGCTACTTTTGAACTACTCTGGATTGAACGTATAAAATTGTAGGCCATTTGTATGAGGCAGTGTGAGCAATTGGCCTTCCAGAAAAGAAAATATAATGCTAACCTATGTTTTCCAGTAGTTGACTTTAGGAACCTTAGAAAGTCACTTATTTTGAAGATTCCATGTTTAAAGTGAGGACACTAAGGAAAATGCTACACAATGAATACATTATACCTCAACTGATTGGAAATATATGCAAAATATCCATAAGTCTTTATGATGAAAGATATTCAAATAAATAATGATGAAACCACACAACCCATTGCTAATATTCACAGATTTCTGAAGGACCTCATTATAAGCAGAGGCTGCTTGTTTATTTCTTGGCCACTCAGACCTGAATAATAACACAGAAATGATATTAATTACAATACTGTTTGGCCAATAGCTTAGGTTATTTTTAACTAACTCTTACATCTTCAATTAACCCATAATTTTTGTCTGCATTAGACACAATGATACCTTTATTAGTGAGGCATTCTCATCTTGCTTCCTATGCATCTGGGTGATGAATGTAGATTGAATCTTTCCTCTTCCCAGAATTCTCCTTTTCTGGTCACTCCATCTATACTTCCTGCCTAGCTACTGGCCAATCCACATTTTAATAAACCAATGCAAGTGACAAATCTTTACAGGTTACGCGACCATTGTCCCACACCTCATTACATTTATCTCAGGTATGCAAGTCAATTTAATCATTTAAATGAGTTATATAACCTGGAAATGATGGGAAACCAATCCTGTACCAAACCATATAAACAATAAGTAAAATCACTGTTTCTTAGCTTTATGTTTCAGAAATTGGAAGGCTATTTTAATAACATCATCACTAGACTTCTTAATATAATATAAAAACATTAACTAACCTGTTACTTGTGGATCTGGTTTATACAGTTCTCCATTTGATGGATACACAGAAAGTATAGCTGGCAGAGAACTAGTGACCAGTTAAACTAGGACCTTACATAGCAAACCCTTTATCAAGATCAGTGATTGAGATAGTAATGCCACTGCCATGGGACTTTTGCTAGAATGATTAAGATTAATCATCAGCTATTGACCTTTCCTCTTAGCTTTGACTGTTAATTGCCCATATATTTCATAGCTGCTTTGGGTGTTATAGTAGTTCCTGGTTAGCCAGAGAGATGTTCTAAGCACTTCAGTGTTGTTTCAATCCTCAGCTTTTTCAAATTAACCAAGTTATCATTATGCACTATGGCCATACTATTTGCAGTGTAAACAAATCCAGTGTGAATTTTTCCCCTCTGTTTGAGAGTACTATGGATAGTTCTGGTCAAATATAGAGCTTGGCAATATCAGTATGCAATTTTATTTTAAATTAAGTTTAAACTTTATCTTTTTCACTTAACAGGAATAACTTGTAGTTTCCCTCACAGTATTTTTCAGTTTCCGGCAATGTTAACCTTTTTCTTTAGGGTGTTAATGAATAAAATAAGTGCTTGAATACAAGCACTATGAAATTTGGTCTGATAACATAGATGGCTACCAAGTAACTAACTGGTAGACAGTATACAGTACAGCAAGGTCATACTGAACAAAAGGTTAACTCATATCCACAGTAGGACAGTGTAGAATATAGTGCGATTTCATCATACTTTGCAGAATGGTCGGTTATTTAAGAATCCATGAATTATTTCTTAAAACTTTCCATCTAATCTCTTCAGACCATGGCTGATTGCAGATAGCTGAAATCACAGACACACTGAATGGGAGGGGATTACTTTACTACAGAATCAGGCTATGGGAAGCATTTCCTTTTGGCAAAAGAAAAAAAGAACACTGTGAAAATCATCAGCCCATAATGAAGGATATTTTATTTCTCAACCAGTGACAGGAAAGTTATAAGCACTATAATAAAAGTGTGAGAGAGACTGCGGATCACTTAGGAGAAAGTATTAGTTGGGCTTTCACAAAGGAGGTCACATTTGAATTGAGATTAAAGAAGCCAAGTGTTATCTACAATGCAAAAGGCATTTGCAAAGTGAAATGGAAGCATGGGAGAGTTAAGACATCGCTGCAGGAATAAGCTGTATTCACACCATAGGAGCCTGGAATTCTTTCGGTTGCATCTGTGGCAAAATAGGTTGAAAAGAATGGGGCTTGAATTTTATGTGTCAGAAAGGAAAAAAAATTTAAAAAATCCAGCATGTAGTTTGGAAAAGTATCTGGAAGGAACCTGAAGAAAAGCAGATTGCAGAAACACGATCCATACTGCAGAATAGCCACTGATTCAATCAACTGTAGATAGAAAATAGTCTTTTAAAACTTAAAGCTATATTGAGCATGTCCTAAATTTCCCTTGTCTTTGGTATTCAAAAACACAGGGCAGTATTTGCATAGATTAACATTGTACAAACACGCTAAATAATTGAATTAAGGAAATTAGAAAATGTGTCTAGGTTACATACAAATACTATGCTGTATTATACAAGAGACTTGAGCATCATGGCCTTTGGTATCCAAGTAGTGGTCCTGAAACTAATCTCTTAAAGATACTGAGGGAAGACTACACTTTATTTTATATTGCATTTATAAAATCAAAACCAATAGATTTCTTTTCTGCTATAAAATAACCATGAAAGTAAATCTTTTTCATTCCCTCTAACTAAATGTGAACCCTACGACACAGAACTGGTAGAAGGCCACTTGTAACTATTGCTATTGCCCCTCCAATATCCATTCTAACAGCTTCCTTGAAAAAGATGGCCTGAGGGTCAGTGACCACAGTCTTGGCCAAAGATCCAATCCATGAAGGAAGAGTCAGAAAAACACTGCATTAGGCATTGGAATTGAGATTTTTGAAGTAACAGAAAATAAATAAGAACCAACCAACTAAAGAAGAAAGGAATATGTCCCTCTTTTATATTCACAGAATATGCCACCGCACTTACCTCCAGCATATATGAAGAAAATTGTTTTTAACTCCATCTACAGGTAAATGAATACCAAAAGATTTGACACTGGCTTAAATTACATTAGAATTAAAGTATATAATATTCTTTATGTCTCTAGGTAAAATGTTTGCATTTGAAAATTAACTACATTTAAATGTTTATCTTCTCTTTTCTCTTATATAGCATTCTAATAATAGAAATAGTTTCTATTTTAAGGACATACACCTTATTATGTTTAAATATAAAAAATATTATTTTTACAATTTCCAGCTAATTAACTTATTATCATGGTTTGTTTTTGTGGATATGGTAAGAATACTTAATCTTTACTCACAGGAAATTTTAAATAAACATTAAAGATATCCATAATTATAGTGGTCATTGGTGTTAAGAAGAGCCTCCTTTCTGGTGCAAAGAGCTCCAATCAAACCAAAGAGACCAAATCAAAAATGTTCACATTTAATAAATGTCGTACTCCTGGGTAGACTGAGACAGCATGGAAGGGAGAGGAGCCCACACAAACCCCGGATGCAAACTTGCTCCTTTTTCTAGCATCAACCAAAATAGCCTGTGGGTGTGGTCCTGATGCTCCCTGGGGAGGGGTCAGTGCTTGGCAGGCTGGGAGTTGGAGTCTGGAGGTGGAGTCTGGCCCAAGGCAAGCCCCAGGGAGAGGGGATATAAGATTGGGCATTCCGCTCCATTGGTGCTTTATTTATACCCCTAGGATGGATGCCAGGGACTAGGGTGACACTTCCAATCATCCCAGAGTTCTTGGATATAGGGGTGTCAGGGGACTAGGGTCTCATTTTCAATCAATTGGGTCTCCAGAAATTTTCATCTAAATATTTTAACTATACAATTCTATAGTATTCAATATACACACATTTTTGTACAACCGTATCCATGACACATCTTCATATCTCTTACTTTTCTGAATTTAACAGAAATTCCCCACTCCTGTCCTAGCCTCAGAAAGGTACCGTTCTATTTTCTGTTTGAAGTTTGCCTCTGTAACTATCTCAAAAGATTAGGGTTGTATAATATTTATTTTTTTATGTAGTGGCATTTCAATTGTATTTTAATAAATAAAGACTTGAAGATCTGAAAATAAAAGTCTCACTGGTTAGCTTTACAGACCAGATTAAGGTAACACACACCTTTAATCCCAGTAGCCACCCTAGTTGTTTGTCATAGAAACAGGTGGGGTATGGCTTTAATCCCAGTGGTTCATGCCTCTAATGCCAGCCCTAGAGAGAAATAAAAGACAGGTGAGGCAGCTCTAAGACCGTGTCATTCTGAGGGTCCAAGACACAGGATCACTATTTCAGACTGAGGTCGAGGTAAAAGCCAGTGATTGGCTGCTTTGTTTTTTAGGTCTTCAAGTTGAACCCCAATTTCCGACCTTGAGTTTTTATTAATTATGCTTCATTTTCATACTTGGCTTTATTTCACTTAGCATAATATCTTCAGGATTCACTCATACTACAGACTCCTAACCTCTACAAACCTAATATTATAGAATGCTGCATCATTTCATAATTGTAGAAAGGATTTCCCTATGTGGCTCTTGTTCACCTACATAAAGCCTTCAGTAATGTGTTTGTTAAATGCAAAGGTTTATGATACTTTCCCTTTACCTAAAAAGCATACATAATCTGTTTTATGGTTAAAAAGGGCTTTTTGAATCCATGTGTTCAGTCCATAGTCCCTCACACTGTACTTTAAATAAACTATATTATTATTTTTAAATCATATTAGAATTATTGTTTCATGTTGGCTATATAGATCATTGGATATGTAGAGCTATATCACAGTTCATCTAGACTTTTAACCATTGATCGTCAAGTACAAGGTTTCTCCCACACACATTTTCATGAATGAATTTAACTCTGCTATGAATGTTGACACACACACACAAAACAGTGGAGTTCTTGCTTCACATTATTGCGTTCTTTTCCGTCTTTGAAATGGAACTGCTAGATCCTATGGTGTATCTTTGCTTAACTTTTGGAAGGACTGCAACACTATTTCCCACATGATGTATCATATTTATGTATCTACTAATAACACACAAGAGTTCTAGGTCTCTAAATATCAGCCAATGCATATCATTTTCTGAACTATTTTTAATAGGAGTTGTTCAAATGAACACAAAGGAACATTTGGTTATTGCTTGACTTTGCATTTTCCTAATCTTTACTGATATTAGGTATATTTCCATATACTCATTAATCCTTAATATTTGCCCTCTTTTTAATAAATTTCTATTCATGTATTTTTTTTCTATCTTAAAAATGCAGTTGTTTCATGTTAATTGTTGAGTCTAGGAATTCCTTATATATTCTAGATTATAATTGCTTATAAAATTAAAATTTGAAAATGTTTACTCATTCCTTGATTTTTAGCTAAGTTTGATTTATTAAAGGCTTTCAATTTGATAAGTCCAACCTCGATTTTTTTTTCTGTTTTATAATTGGCATATCCCCAAAATACTTGCCAAGTCCAAATCATACAGCTGTCTATGTTTTAAATTTAAGAACATTGTAGTTCTAGTTCATTCAGTTAAGTCTTTAGTCTATTTTGACTTAATCCCAGTTCATAATTTTGCTATGAACATCACATCTCCAATGAATTGTTGAAAATATTGTTTATTCTCTTTTGAGAAGTCTTGTTCCTATATTAAAAATCTTTAAGAGAATTTAACTGTGAAGGACTCTTTGGTTGATGAGTATATGAGAGAAGCAACAATATTTATTTTGCAAAGTTTTCTCCTAGGAATAGGAAAGTTAAAATGTCTCTGCATGGCTGGAGTCCACATCTTCAGAGAATACAGAGCATTCATTGATAGAAAGGACAAAATAAAGAAAGGTGGAAACTCCTTGAGGAAAGATGAGACAAAATGTGTTCCAATAGTAAGAAGAGTAAGATGGAAGCATCAAAAAAAATGCTACTGACACAGCTTGTGATGACTATTTTTGGTTATCAACTTGACTATAAATGGAATGAACCACAATACAGAAATGGGGGCACACTTGTGATACAGATTTTTAGGCAGGAAGACTATATGCCTTCAATCCTAATGTTAAGGCTGGAAGACATGGGCTTTTGATCTGGATCTTGAAGTGGGTAGGCACACCTTTATCTGGGTCCCACCTTCTGTTGGAAGCGTATATAAGGACAATGGATGACGAAAAGTTGTTCATTTCTCACCTGCTTGCCCTCATCTTGTCAGCACATCCATTCTTTCACTGACATTGAACTTTAATTGTCTTATTTCATCAATAGCGAGCAGAAATGGGTCATGTGATAGATGTATTTTTAGGTTCTGAAGCTGCTTCACACTGATTTCCTTAGTCACTGTGCCAGTTTGCAACCCCAACAGGGACTGAGGTTTTCCCTTTTCTCACTTTCTCTCTAGCATGGGTTGTTTTCTTATCTTAACCATTCTGCCAGAGTTAGATGAAGTCTCCAACTTGTTTTCAGTTATATTTGCAAATTGTTAAGGATGAAGAACACTTTTGGAGCTATGTTTTGATAATTTTTATTATTTATTTGGAGAACTCCCTGTTTATATTCATCGCCCATTATTTTATACTGAATTCTTTTACTCTTGGTTTTATGAGTTTTTATATATTCTAGATATTAATTCTCTTTTAGCTATATAGCAGGCAAAAATTATCTCCCATTATATGAGCTTCCTAACCACTCAACTGATTATCTCTTTAACTGTACAATAGGTTTTTAATTTTATGATGTCCCACCTGTAAATTTAATTTTTTGATTTTAATTCTTGGGGTATTCTTCCTCTTCTACCATGTTTGACTTCCTGACTCATTCAGTGTGTTTTTTCTAGTTCCATTCATTTCCCTGCAAATTTCATGATGTCATTGTCTTTTTCCCCTGATTAAAACTCCATTGTGTAAATAAATGTACAACATTTTCTTTATCCATTCTTTGGTTGAGGGGCATCTAGGTTGTTTCTAGGTTTCAGATATAATGACTAATACTACTATGAACATAGTTGAGCATGTGCCCTTGTCATATGACTGAGCATCCTTTGGGTATATGCCCAAGAATGGTATTGTTGGGTCTTGAGGTAGATTGTCTGAGATACCATCTTACACCAGTCAGCATGGCTAAGATCAAAAACACTGATGACAGCTTATGTTGGAGAGGTTGCAGAGTAAGGAGAACACTCCTCCACTGCTGGTGGGAGTGCAAACTTGTACAGCTACTTAAGAAGTCAGTATGGAGGTTTCTCAGAAAATCGAGAATCAACCTACTGTTTTTTTTTTAAGTAATTAACCTTTTCCAGGAGATGGAATTTCTCTAGAAAGTTACCTCGCTCAAAGCTCTCTTTGTCTTTGAGACTCCTCCCTTACTCTCCCTTGACAGCAGCACCAAGCTGTTCAAATGTAAGCACTTTTCAGGTAAGTCTCCCAAGACTTCGTGAAAAGGATTCTGAACAATTAAATGCTTAGCAGATCCATCACTGAAATGAAGCTCATTTAATCGCAATGCATTATCATTTGAGAGTGTTCTTTGACTAGGTTTACATTTATTTTTGTCTGTGTTCAGCAGTGATACTGGTTTATAATTCATCTTTTTGCTATCGTTATCTGATTTGGGTATTAGGACAATACTGGCTTTATAAAATGAGTTTGGAAATGTTCCTTTTTCACATTAAAGTACACTTTGAGAGGCAATGATGTAAATTCTCTGAAGGTCTGGTACAGTTCTATATTGAGTTCATTTAGCTGAGGCCTTCTTTTTTTTTTAGTTTGAGAATCTTTAATTATTGCCTCTGTTTCATTGCTTGTTAGAGATTTTTTTAAAAAAACTATTTGGTTAATCTTGGTTAAACTTTTGTCTCTCATATATTTGGATATGTTTTGTTTACATTTTCATTTAATTCCAGATGCTTTTTATTTACTATATCCTTGATTTCATTGTGAACTCAAATATTTACTAGTGTACTATATACTCTTCCACACAATTGTATGTTTTCTATATTTTCTCTTGCTGTTTATAGGTTTATTCCACTATGGTCAGATCAAATATAGGATACTGTTATATTTCTTGAAACTGTCTGCTTTGTGTCTTAAAATGTGATGTATTTTAGAGAAGACTCTCTGGGATGCCGAGAAGAACCTGTGTTGTTTAATGTTTAAGTGGAATGTTCTGTAAGATAGGTAAATTGATGAAATTTAAGTCCTGTATATCTTTATTATATAATTAAATCCAGTTAATTTACCTTTTTGTAAGACTGGGTTATGGAAATTACCCCCATTACTATGCTGAAGTTATTCTGTTATTTTAAATATAGTCGTATTCACTTTGTGAAATTGGTTCAGCCTGTTATTAATACTTAAATATATAGAATTCTAATTTATTATTGATGGATGGTTCCATTTATTGGTATGAAGCAGCCCAATTTATCTCTTCAGACCAGATTTAGTTTGAAGTCTATTTTGTTTTATTCACCAGCTCCATTTGCTTAGAATAGCTTTGTCCATCCTAAGATACCATTTAACCTTGTTCTTAAGATGTGTTTCTTGCTAGCAGAAAAAGAGAAGAATTCTGTTTTCTAATCCGTATATTAATATAAGAATTTGCATTTCTGTAATTCCTAATATAATTACTAGACTTCATAGCATTTGAAAATCTTTCAGTTCTCTTTTAATAAGTTATCTCACCGTCATTTGTTATTTGTTCCTGTTGTTTCTTGAGTGCATTGATCTTTCTCTAAAGAGTCACTTACTTCTTTCCATGTCCTCTGTAGGCCTGACCTGGTAGTCATGAATTTCCTTAGCCTGCCTTTATCATGAAAACTTTTGATTTTCCCTTCAACTATAATAGAGAGTTTTGTCAGGAGTATTGACTTGGTTGATTACTATGATTTTTCGGTTTGAAAGATACCGGTCCAAGCCTTTCTCGCTTTTATGGTTTCAGTTGAAATGTCCGCAGTTATTCTGATGGTTCTGCCTTTTTAGGTGACTAAGTGCAATTCTCTTGCAGTTTCCAAAATGTTGTCTTTATTCTTTACATAAAGTGTTTTCTCTACAGTATTATGTGTGGGTTTTATTTTCGGGTCCATTCTCGTTGATCTTTTGTGTGCCTCATGTTTAAGATTGTTTTATTTTACTTTAGATTTTGCAGGGTTTTTTTCTATTATTTGATTAAAATTATTTTCTATGTCTTTTGCACAGGAAAGCACAGTGACCTACAACCCTGTATACAATTATACATCCACATTACTCTCATTAATCCTTCATCTATGATATGTAAGTAAGCCCAATAAACTTCTTAGTTCTCTAAAATGAACTTTGGTGGACTCATATCATGGGAGGAAGTGGAAAGTTATAAGCAGCCATACTGAAATTAGTGATTAATATGAAGTTGTTAGGTAAGCAGGAAAGGGAAATACATAGTTAGGGGGATAATAGAGGAGAATGAAAATTTGAGACACAGATGTAGGAGGGAAGATAAAAGTAGATTGAAAAGAGAGGTACCCCTTATTGTGAATTAGTATTCTCTGACCCACACAACTGTCATCTTTGGGAGTTCATCTGTGCCTCCCTATGAAAGGCCATCCCAGGTAGGTATATTTATCCAGAAAATGTATTTCACCTGCTGTATTCAATCAGCCCTAATTTCAACTGGTCTTAGATAGAGGACAGACTATGTTTGCTCAGGGAACATTTGGAGAGAAGTTACAGTAGATGGACTCAGGAAAGACTGGGGGACCTCTATTGATGAAGCAATGAGAAAGCTATTGGATATCCCTGTTGAGTAAATACTTTTCTGTGCAGCTCATTTTTATAAGAGCACCCAACCCACTGCCAGTAATCCTTCATCTAAGCAAAGTAATTAATCCCAATAAACTGATTGGATTCCCCAGAGTGAACTTTGGTGGAATTATACCTTGGAGAGATAGAGGTTCTATATGTCTGACTCTGGGAAGTAAGGTTAGCAGAAAGCATAAATGATAAAAAAAAAAATGTGATTTGAAATTTGAGAGGTTTAAGAGTAAGAGAGAAAAGGATATGGGCAAACAAATAGGCAAATATAGGAGGAAAGAAAAGATAGAAGATAAGGAGAAAGACAAGTAAAGAGGAGTGGAGTGGCAAAGTGTATGAACAGTACGGAACATTGTTAATATGCTATATTATCCTATGATATTGTGTAGATAGAAGTAGCTGTAGTGGAAAGGGAGAGCTGCTGAAAAGGCTAAAAATAAAATCATTGGCATGAACGATGTTTTCATATCTTGGGTGGATCCACTGTTTTGTCTCCCTGGACTTGGTCTGGCCTATACTTCACATTGATTGTTACCTGCTGCTCTGTTGTGAACACCCAGTTCTCCCTGTGTGTGGAATTTCTTGACCCTTCTATGAACTGGAGATCGCCTAGGGAATCTCCATCTGGCTATTGTCTCTGTGATTTCAGAGTGTGAGCAGTAAAGGGTGGCTGTCAGGTACCTTGTGCATATTTTCCGTTGTCTTGCAGAAGCTCATATGAACTCGCAGATACTGAAGTGCATGTATAGGGCCTGCATGGCCCAGCACCAGAGATCCTCTGCATATATATTATGTCTTCTAGCTTAGTGATTTTATGGGATTCCTGAATGTGGAAATAAATAGATCCCTGATTTTCTTCCTTCCCTTAGGCTCTTTTCCTTCTGTTTGTCTTGCTCTACTGAAAGGTGATACTTTATGTTTTATTTTGTAATTTTTTTGCAAGAAAGGAACGAAGGAAGAAAAAAGAAAGGAAGAAAGAAAGATCTAGAAACTACGATTAATGTTACAATTGAACTGTCATTATACCTTCTGAGAGAGAGAAAAATCAGTTTTCTCCAATAGAGTGACATTGGATACATCAACCACTCCAGGACAGGCCTCATGTTTGGCAACAGCTGTTCACTCATGATAACCAAAAAGCAGCAAAGGGTGACTATTTGTAGGACCCATTGTTCCTGAAAGAAAACCCCGATACTTCCACCCACCTTTTACCAATCTCAAATAATACCATCATATTAGAAATTTCTCAATGGATTAATCTTTTCACTGGGAGAGCTCTCATGATCACAGATATATTCAGAGGTATATTTTACTGATGACATAGGGGTTTTTTAATACAATCAATTTGGTAATCAAAAGTAACCTTTAACATTGCTCTTAACATAATTACTTACCCTTTTTACTTGTATTAAAAGATAGAACAAATGTTTAAAAAAATGGAGTATGAGACACCCATGCTTTCATTGGAAAGGGAAACAAATATGCAGTGACTTAAAGCTGACAATGAATTATGGCACCTGGACTTCCCACAGGGCAGGGAACCCTGATTGCTCTTTGGGCTGACGAGGGAGGGGGACTCGATCGGGGGAGGGGGAAGGAAATGGGAGGCGGTGGCGGGGAGGAGGCAGAAATATTTAATAAATAAATAAATACAAAGAAAACTGAAAAAAAATAAAAATTAAAAATGAATATAAAATGTCCTTGTTTTTTCTGACTAATTTTGATTGAAATCTATTTTGTCAGACATTAGAATGGCATGCCTGCTTGGTTTTAATTACTTTCTTAGAATCATTTTTTCTGTTATATTATTCTAAATTGATGTCTATCATTAATGAAGTGTATGTGTTAGGGGCAGCAAAAAGATGGATTTTGTTTTCTAATCAAATCTAATCACTGTTAGTCTGTGTCTTTTTGCTGTAAGATTGAGACTATTAATATTTAGAGTTATCATTAAAATGTTTTGTTGTCCTGTTTTTGTTTGTTTTTTTGTTTCTGTGGTTCTGTTTTTATTTATTAGCTTCTTTGGACTTGTCTGTTTATTACTTGTGCCCACTTAGGTATGCTTAATCTTCTCTTCTCACCAAAATACTCATTTTTGTATTATGGCAATTCAATATTATGACGAAAATACATCTTACATTCTAAAAGAATGGAATTATTAATGGACCTCAGAGCCAGAGTTGTTAACGCATCTTAAGGTCACATAAGATTTAAGATTGCTAATTTATTATGATACCTTAAATGAAAATGCTACCCATAAGTTCATATGTTTGACTACTTTGTTCCAGTATTTAATCCTACCCCCTTCAGAAAGGATTAAATGGTATGTCTTTAATGAAAGAGGTATGCCACTGAAGCCAGGCTTCGAAGTTAAAAACCTGTACTATTTTCCTGTTAGCGGTCTTTGCCTCAAGTGTGTGGATCAAGATGTAAGCTGTAAGCTACTGCTCCATGTCTACCGCTCCAGAGCCATGTCTGCCTGCCTACTATCATGCCGTTTTCCATGATATTCATGAACTCTAATCTTCTCTGGAACTGTGAGCCCCAAGTTGAATGTTTTCTTTCATAAGTTGCTTTCTTCAGGGTGTTTTATCATAGCAATAGAATAGTAACCAAGCAATTGTACTAATCAATTTGTTTAACCTGCTTTGGAGATAGCCATGCAATAACCAACCTCACTGGCCTTGGATTTCGATGAAATCAGCTTTTAAAATCTAAGGTAATGCATAGCTTTAGTCTTAAGTTATGTACTCTTCGTTCCCCTGACCCAGAATAACGCATATCTATTCTAACATTCATTAGCTGAAATCTTCATAGCAGTTTTCATTTCAAATTTTACTTCAGTTTAGATTTTCTTCAAGAATTCTCTTTTAATAAAGAGATAAAAATTCTATTTTTATATCACGAATTCTTTTTATTATTTTACTCAATAGCTTGTATTTTCATGGCCTTGACTTAGATATTTAAAACTTCCATTTTGTTGAATATACTTATAATTTTTACGTTGAAATCTTGTGATGTATTTTAGCTATGTTCCTTTTCTCATCACAATGAAGTACTGATTGCTAAAGGAAAAACACTGTCTTATTTATTTGTGTTTAATGACTTTAGCATGAGACCCAGGCATCTGAACTTAGATTGTTAGTGATAATCTTAGTATGTATCATAATTACTGTTCTGTTGCAGCAAAAAGTCACCAAGACTAAAGCAAACCCAATCAAAGAAATCATTTAACTACAAGCTTGCTTACAGTTATAGAGAATTCCAGTCCAGTATCATAGTGGCAGAGTTGTTTAAGCTGCCTAGGAAATCCCTCAAGTGTTTTCCTTTCATTGGTTCTAGGATTAGCTGAGTAGGATCTTGCCCTGAGGTTATCACTCCCTTTATTCCATTTTGAATCAAACTTTTTTTTAAAATTTGTTATGTTCTTGAGCACCAGACTTGGCTGCAACATTACATCTAGATATGATTTTCCTCTTCAAATTATACATTTTATATTTTCTCTGCCTGCTTTCTCATTTTCACTGTTGATGTGCATCAGAACCATCACTACTAAGCACACCACACAACAGAGTCAGTGCTAGGCTGCCTTGAAATCTCTCCTACCAACATTAATCCAAGATTCTTTAATTTAACCTCCAACATATTTTTAATACAGAGGCAAATAGCAGCCATATTTTTACCAAAATATCATAAGAATGGCATCTACACCAGCTGCTAATATTCTTATTCTTTGTAACCTCTTAAACTAAGTTCACACAGTCCACATTGTCCTCAGCAATATTGTCTTAAAGCATTCAACCACTTTTCTAGCCCCAATTCCCAAACTCGTCTGTATTCCTATTAAAAACAACATGGTCTCACAGCAATATGCCAATTTTTGATTCCAACTGTTGTCTTAGTCTTCTATTGCTGTGAGGAAGCATCTGCACTTAAGTAGCTAGCACTGATCTTAGTTACTGTCCTATTGTTTTGAAGGGATACCATTATCAAGGCAACTCTTATAAAAGAAAACACTTAATTGGGGGGTTCCTTACAGTTTTAGAAAGTTACTCTATTATATTCATGGTGGAAACCCTGTCAGTAGACAGACTGGCATGGGGCTGGAGAAGTACCTGAGAGCTTTATCTCTATCTACAGGCAGCAGACATGGAGAGAGAGAGAGAGAGAGAGAGAGAGAGAGAGAGAGAGAGAGAGAGAGAGAGAGAGAGAGAGAGGAGAGATTGGGGCAAACCTGGGCTTTTAAACCTCAGAGCTACCCCTAGTAATACACCTTCTCCAATAGAGTCACACCTCGTACAATAAGGCCATACCTCCTAATCGTTTCCAGACAGTTCTACTCCCTGGTGACTAAGCATTCAAATAAATGAGTCTATGGGGTCCATTCTCATTCAAATTACTACAATATGGATAGTTGGTCTCACTTTTATTAAGTGGATATTTAGGTCTATAAACATAGACCCTTTTACCCCAACTTATCAAATTGTGGACCATCTCTGTGGTTTTGGTGTTTGACACTGGAACAACTCTGCATTGATGTGAGAACAGGCTGTCAGAAGTTGGCCCATCTCAGCTCATTATAAATCTAACTTCTAAGTCCAGGAGCAAAACTTCTGTAGCCTTTGAAGATTCTTGCTGCAAATACCAATCTTCAGAAGTCTATGAAGGGCTCACTGGATTCTAAAGGTGACATTGGGTGGCAGGGGCTCATTTCACAAAGGGAGGGAGCTCTGTTGGAGCAGGGAAAAAAGATGTCACACCATCATCAGGTATAGGAGAGTAGGTCAGAGGCTAAGTTGAGATCTCTACCTGGTGTCTTGTTATGGCTGACCCCAGACCTAAATTATTTCTTGGACCAATGTGGAGGTATGAGAATAATTGAGACAAACTAACACGACTTTATCGGGAGGGAGTTTTCAGGGATCCCTCATGAAATCCTAAGTTCACATCCTAAAAAAAATCACCCGTGTTTATTCTCCAAACAGCCTTTATACCAAAATGTAAACTGAGGGGGAAATTCATTAGCATAATGTTTCCTAGGTAGCTGGGAGAATGACTGTGGTCATGTCCACACCTTCTTATGCCCATTTTGTCACATCTTCTTATCTATGACATCCCTGTATGTCTGCTCTGTCACATAGACAGAATTAACACCAGACAGAAATCTCAAGGTCCAAATCAGGAGCAGAAAGAGAGAGAGCACGAGCAAGGAACTCAGGACCGCGAGGGGTGCACCCACACACTGAGACAATGGGGATGTTCTATTGGGAACTCATCAAGGCCAGCTGGCCTGGGTCTGAAAAAGCATGGAATAAAACCGGACTCACTGAACATAGCAGACAATGAGGACTACTGAGAACTCAAGAACAATGGCAATGGGTTTTTGATCCTACTGCACGTACTGGCTTTGGGGGAGCCTAGGCAGTTTGGATGCTCACCTTACTAGACCTGGATGGAGGTGGGTGGTCTTTGGGCTTCCCACAGGGCAGGGAACCCTGATTGCTCTGTGGGCTGATGAGGGAGAGGGACTTGATTGGGGGAAGGGGAGTGAAATGGGAGGCGGTGGCGGGGAGGAGGCAGAAATCCTAAATAAATAAATTATTTCAAAAAAAAAAGATTTGGCTTTAGGTTAATTAGGACAATTCCCGGATTTAGCCGACACTAGAGAACCCCTGACCCCACACAGTTGGGTTAGAAAACACTGGCGTGACCTTGCTCACCACCACACAGTGATTGCGG
Organism: Microtus pennsylvanicus; assembly: GCF_037038515.1. Taxonomy (NCBI): domain Eukaryota; kingdom Metazoa; phylum Chordata; class Mammalia; order Rodentia; family Cricetidae; genus Microtus; species Microtus pennsylvanicus. Next base: position 37,601,316 of record NC_134587.1, read on the forward strand.
GAGACTTAAGTCATAAGAGAGCCTCTGCTGCCTAGAGCCACATGGTGCAGATGGGGCAGAAGACATCAGAAAGGATCCTGCCTGTAGCCATGTGGCCGAGGCAAGGCTACAGTCACTATGATGAGCAAATATTTGAACAACTTGAATAACACTTAAATCCAAAGATTTTTAATAAAATGGATTACATACCAATAAACTGGTGGCCTTTGTTCTGTTTCCTTATGGTCTAATTATAACAAAAACACCACAATGTCTGGATAAGGTATATTTCTCTGAAGACTGTCTTTGTACTTCATCAGCAATGTCAGTTCTTCCTGATTCTAGAGTACACTGCCCTTGAGCAACAGCACTTCAATGAGTCCAGCCTATTATTACATCAAACAGTCTTAGACCTTCACATAGTACACAATTGGTAAAAAAAAAAAAAGAGAGAAATTGAATTCCCCTCATAAAATACACACACACAACTCAAAATTCAGCAGGTCAGTTTTGCAAACTCAAATTGATGGCAGTAATTGTGTTGATGGTTTCCAGAAAGAGAATGAGTGAGAATAACAGAATCTACTAGGATATTTCATAATACCACTCCACCAAAAAATAATCTATTTAGGCTTAAGACTATTTTGTCTTTGTTTCACAAATGTGATTGTACATACAATTAAAATTGGCATTGTCTTATTTGATATTTTCAACCCTTTAAAAATACTATTTACTTATTCCAATGAATGTTTTATTACATATATCGACATTTTATTGAAAATATTCCAGTAGTTCACATGAAAAATAGAACTTAACAATTCTTGCTTGAGGAATACAAGACAAATACCTTGAAATACATTCATGAGAACCTTAGGTAAAAATATAATTATTGTTAGAAACCTGCATGATTTTCTCCATAGAACAAGAAGGAAAAAAGTAGTGTCCTTTTGACCCTTCTAGTAAATATTGTTTCTGAGGATCTCATCAGAATCATGAAATAATAAAAATAAATAAAGTTCATTCGATTGGAAAAGAAGTGATACAATCTTTATTTTTTTAAACAACATAGTTATGATGCACTTTCTAAGAAGTCCACAAAAATGATACCATAACTAAAGAAAATGTCAATAAACAAAGATAAGTTGTTTTTGCAAATATTAGCAACAAACCCAAAATATTACAATTAAATAAATAATTCAACTTATAATATCATCTAAATATATGAAACCACTAACAATAACTTAAGAATTTAAAGAATAGCCAAATGCATGTAGAGATTTGATTTATGGATTGGATGGGTACTTCTTGCTAAAATATCAAATCAGTGTTAATTAAAATTTTATTAGACTCTTCAAAAATGACACCAATTACAAGATGTAATTAGAAATGCAGAATGTCTAGAATAGCTGTGATGTTTAATTTTATGTGTGAATTTTAATGGATGAATGGTTGTAGCAAGACCTGGGGATGCATTATTTTAGTGTCTATAAAAGAATTTCTCAAAAGGATCATGGTGAGTATGAATGGTTAAAGTGGGGAAGATCTTTCAGGTTGGTTAGGTAGCAGCCAATCAGCTGGAAGCACAAAAAAGAATGAACACAGAAGGCAATTTGATTTTATTCAGCTGGTACATGCTTTTAATCCCAGCCCTCAGGAGGCAGAGGCAGGCAGATCTCTGTGAGTTCGAGGCCAACCTGGTCTACTAGAGAAAGTTCCAGAACAGGCTCCAAACACTGTCTCGAAAAAAAAAGTTGGGATAATATACAATACATTGTTGGCTGCCTGGACTTCAAAACTCTTGGTTCATGTACCTTTGTCCTCTGATCTAGGACTCAGTTTCTCAAATGTGCCATATCATAGTGAGAGCTGTAACAAGAGCTGTCTTGCTCTGTAGACCTCTAACTTGAAATTGTCCACATGATATCCCAAGTCCCCAGTCTGTAATAACCTATAGTGAGATACCTTAATGGCCATAATTATGTGGTCAATTCTGATAAATCACTTTTCTCGTGTTCATTAGACATATTCTATTGCTTTTGTCTGTCAAGCGAACATTGACTTATGGAATAGCTAGAAATAATTTTAAAACTCAGTACAAGGAAGGATAGCTCAGTTAGTAAATTTCTGACTTGCAAACAGGGGTACCTGAGTTAAACCCCCAGAACCCAAATAAACAAGCCAGGTATAGTGAGGCATGCTTATAATCCCAGTACTATGGAAATGGAGTCACTGATCAGCTGTCCCAGCCTATTTGAGGACTTCCAGAGCAGTAAGAGGCCCTGTATCTTCATAAAAGGCAGATGGCACCTGTGTGTGTGGAATAATACCCAAAGCTGTCCTTTTGGCCTGAAAATGCATGTATCCATAGGCATCTACACATATATCTACATCTGCATACATGAACATCATGAAAACACACACACACAGACACACACTCACACAACATATACACAGTACAAAATGGAAGAATCTCTTTGAAAGCTCCAGTAATCAAGATAAGAATTGTCATACATATTTATGGCATTGAAATGAGATTCAAGAATTGTTCCTATACATTAAATTTTCACAAACTGTCATTGAGAAAAGAAATATGTTTTCCATGAGCAATAAAAACAAAGAACAATACCCTTAATATTGATCCACACCACATAAAATTTGCTGAAATAACTTATAGGTTTAAGTATAATATTTATGCCTATTAAAAATGTTTATAAGACAGAGCATGATATCCTGAGGTAGACAGAACTCTTATGCACAATAAAGCTCAAAATTTGTAAGAACAAATAATTTATTGAATGTAAAAGTTTTGCTTTTCCAAAATGCATTATTTAAATATACAAGACAAAGGTTGGAGAGCTCATTGGTTAAGTACATTGGTGCTCTTCCAGAGGACCCAGGTTTAACTCCCAGCACTCTCATAGTGGCTAAGAATCATCTATAACTTCAGTTTCAGGGCATATGAAGCCCTCTTCTGGTCTCAATAGGCATTGCATGCATGTGGTATATAGCCATATGTCCATGTACAACATGCACACACACAAAATAAGTTAAATTAAAAAATAAATAAATATGCAATACAGGCCTAAGGATTCAGCTCAGTTGGCAGAGTTACTGCCTATCACAACTCTGGATTCAATTCCCATCATTTCCTAAACTGGGTATGTATGTGGAAACCCTGAATGTATGAGAAGCAGCTTCCTTGTGCTGGGGCCATCAGGGTCTGTTATTCCTGGGCAGTGAATGTTTAAGGTCAGCTATCTTATGGGATGAGGGAACAGGGAACTGGGCTAGTGAGGAATGAGGCAAGTTCAGCAGGGCCCTTGTACTTCAACACATGGTTCAGCACATGGTTTGCATGAGCCTCTCTGGCAACCTGAACAACAGATACCCACAGAGACCCTACCTGCTGCAGAACCATGTACCAGATAGGGTCATCTGCAGCAGCTTCAGGCCAGATGACTTATGGCCCTGAGTGTCTGTGCAGGGCCCTCAGATCTGGATAGGCCCAGAAGCAGCATGGTCCCTGGGCTCCAACCTGGCCCCATGTGGAGGGTCAGACAATATCCAGTTTCTCAACCCAGATAGCAACAGGAGCCACAAATCTCAACACAGACTCTGCAATTGATGAACAAATGGCCCCTACTATACTTTGAGCCCCCAGTATCAATATGGTCCTGGGTGTCAGCACAGACCACCCAGATCTGTATGGTCCAGGCAACAGCATGACCCTCAGACACCTATATGACCTGGTGTTGCCTCCAACCCTGGGCATCTGCATAGCCTTCGGTGGTAAGCAGAGTCTGGGACATCAAAGCAGATCCTCACTGCAGTAGGTCCATTGGTCCAGATATGGCCCATGCAACAGCTAAAGTCTGATCAGTACCATGATTACTAGGGCAGTATAGGCTACCCAAATTGTCATGGCCAGCTTAGGCACATCCCTTGGTCCCTACCATGGCCACAGGAGGTGACCCAGAACCCAGGCATCCTTGTGAGTTCTGGTGGCAATATGAGACTTGAACATCATCACAGACCCTGGCTGCTGTCGGACCACCATGAACTCAGACATCGTCCTCAGGACCGGGTACCATCATAACCTTGGTGGCAGTACAGGCCACCCAGTTCAGCATCACCCCACTGCAAGGTGGCCAAATTGTGTCTGTAAGATTCTTTACTAACTTTTCTTCCCGAATATTTTAAGCATGTCAAAAATTCATCTGGGCCTTCATTATGTAAGGTCCAGAGAAGATTGAAATTAAGAGAGATATACTTGGATCTAATCTACATGGGAAGTAGTAAAAGACAATCTCCTGAGTAAATTGGAAGCATGGGGACCATTGGAGAGGGGTGAAGGGGAGGGAAGAGGCAGGGATGGAAGCAGAGAAAAATGCATAGCTCAATAACATCAATTAAAAAAAAGAAAATAATGATTGAAAGTAAAAGAAATCAATAGAATATCCTTTACTCTTTACCATTTCTGAAGGATAAATGGGAAAAAAGAAAGACATACCAAAAGACAAATACTATTTATTCCCTTAAGTCTTTATTTAACATTTAGGCAAGGAGATGATTCAAACTGTTTTGATGCACACTTGGTCATACGTTTTCCTCCGCACATGAGCTTCTTATGAAAAACCACATGAATGCTCTTTCCTTCTCTTTCTTTCTCCCCTTGACCTCACTTATTTCTCCCAAACTCTCTGCTTTCTTGTTTCATTCTTCATTAGCCTTTTAAAATATGAACCACATGTAAATATGAATGTGTCATTCCATAAATATATAGGTTTGTATTATGTTTATCTGCAGTACTTCTCCAATGGTTTGCTTGCTACATGGCTTGACTCTCATCTTAAAAATATTTAGAAGGAAGTAGAGAGTTTTCTTTTGACAGTCTTCTCCTATCTTTTCTATCTACTGTATATATATCCAAGTATATACAGTATCTTATAAAATATTTTGCTCAGAAATCACTCTTCATAAATTTTATCCTCTAAGTAAAGGGTATCTTAAAAGTATGTAGAACTTCAACGAAAGTGTGAAATTAGTTAATATATTTAAATGACTGCACAAAGAGAAGTTAGTATTTTTCAAATGACACTGAAAAGTGTGGGCATAATTTGTATGCTCACATTTTCCAATGAGAACTCTAGAAGGCAAGATCACTTAAATCAGAATTAAATGTGTATAGCATTAACATGATTTGGTGTTTAACATTTGATTAAAGGTTTTCCATTTGATATATGTGTCATGTATAAACCTACTAAAATCTTGAAACTAAATATGGATTACTTGTGATCATTTTTGACAACTTCAGAAACATTCTTGTATTCTGCAGTTATTGCTTTGAAGTTTTGAGAAGATCAAAAAGAGTTGTGCAACTGTAAAAAACCTTCTAGATACACTACACATTTCACACACAAAAAAATCAACATTTAGAGGAATTCAGACCATATTGGTATAAATATCAGACTTATTTGCCTTTAATATAAATAATATGAAAATTCTTTTTTAATAGTCAGGCTCAAACTACTTGCTGATGAAATAAAAAAGCAGATGGGCATTCAGTTGGTAAAAACAAACTATTTTAATGTGGACAATTTGAGAAAAAATAAAAGAATAGAAAGAGAGTTATAAAGCTGAGTGGGAGGAGAAAGAACCAGCGAGGGTTCCATTTAGATAATAATATTCATAGTTAGACTAGAGTGATCTCATTCACAAATTCACTTTGGAAATTCAAGTAGAGAAGGCTGATCCCAGAGTTTACAATTAGCAGGACATGTTATGTTTCTGCTTGCTATTAGACCACTCTCTGCTTAATTAAAGATCTGCCATAATGTTCCAACAACAGTTATCTACAATATTCAAAAAGAGAGAAAGGGGAATCTAATGGTATAAGAAATTTGATGGGGGAAAATGGGGAAAACAGAAAGATGTCTTTAAATTAGGAGGGGGGATAAATACAGAAACATATGAAGGGAGGTAGTAAAACAACATACAATATTCTGAAAAGATAACAAAGGATTATATTATTATTACTATTAACCTGGAATTACTTATAATACATATGAGTGTGCTTATTGATACACGTATAAAGTTTAAACTTTATAAAATGCACCTACCTTGGCTGAACTGTTCCTTCCAAGAGCCATTTATTATCGAACAAATTCCCAACCCCAAGAACTCAGCCTCTTGTTATGCACTTAGGTCTCCCTAGTTCTTCCTGGTGGCCTTTTACATTCTTTCCTTCTAATCGGGGGGTCCCTTTATTTTCACAGTGTGCATGGCCACCAGTCCATGAGAACAAAGGGGCAGAAGCAAGGACAGAGATCTTTGGACAGTCGGTGAACAAAATGGAGATAGCCCTCTGGTATAAGATTTCAGTGAATCAGCTCAGCTTTATTCTAGAGTATAGGAAATATATAAGGTTTCAGAGTCTGGAAACAAACCTGAATTTGCATTAAGTGGTTCACGTCTATCTGTAAATGGATGCTTCCTATCCTGACCACCTGTTCCCAAATACCTAGCAGCTGCTTCCCAAAGATGCTTATATTAACTATAAATGCTCAGCTGCTAGCTCAGGCTTATTACCAACTAGCTCTTACAACTTAAAATAACCCATTTCTATTAATCCATGTATTGCTACATGACTCATGGCTTTACCTGTTCTTAAGCATGCCTTGCTTTCCGAGCAGCTGGCTGACATCTCTCCTGATTTTGCCCTGCTTCTCCTCATCATTCTCAGGTTGGCTTTCCTGCCTAACTTCCTGACCAGCTAATGGCCCACTAGCTTTTTATTAACCAATGAGGATAATATATATTCATAGTGTAGAAAGTGATTGTTCTGCAGTAACTATCATAAAACTTCATATGTTACATCAGGGTCCTATAGCAAATCTCTTAGTACAAGTCTTAGTTACTAAATACATATAAGGGTAAAGGCTTCTAGCAGGAAATTGTGCCACAGGTCACCTTAGAGATAAAACAGACATCCGGGATTAGAGACATTTTGTCAATAAGTACAGATAAAAAAACAGAAAGTCTTGGTGGTAGGGGGAAGGAGTCCTTATGTTTCTGGGTTTTGGAGAAAGCTGCCAGCCACTGATAGACTGCAACCTCTAACCAGCAAGGCCTCCCAATACTAACCCGTTTCTAATCCTCTGTGACTCTCCATCAGCCTGAAGAAAATCACTCTACCAAGGTTCCCACACCGACAACACTTAGCTGGAACCCAGAACTTCTCGCTGCCAGAAATTCTACACTAACGTGGATCTTGGGGACCCCACAGCCCTTACACATAGCAAGGAACAATATTAGGCAATGGCAACCGAAGAACAGAACATATAAACAACAAAGACTGACTAGATATCTACACTAAGACACATCTCAAACATCTAAGCCCAGATGCCTACGTCCTGACTCAAAAATACAAATATGGACAATATACTTCCTTCAAAAGCCAGACACCCTGTTACAACAGGCCCTAAGAAATGTAATTTATCAAAATCACTGGGAAAAGACTTCAAAATAGAAATTGCAAATATATTCAAAGATCTTAAAGAGCTATGAGTAAATGCTTTAATGAAGAACATGAAAACACAAACAATTGAATGAAATAATAAAAGCCATTCAAGACACTAGAATATAATTTAATAAAGAAATATAATCACTAAAGAAAACCCAGACTGAAACAAAATTGGAAATGAAAGACTTGAGATCCCAATCAAAAAAACCTAGGATGTTAGACTCACCAGCAGATTAAAAGCAATGGAAGAAATAATTTTAAGTCTTGAACACACATTACAAGAAATGGATAGGTCAGTCAAGTAAAATGTTAAATCTAAAATAGTTCAGGCATAAAGCATCCAGGAAATAAGGAATCGTGTGAGAATATCAAACCTGAATAATAGGAATAGATTAAGGAGAAAGCCAGGTCAAAGGTACAGGAAATGATCTTCCACAGAACCAGAGAAGAAAATTTCTGCAAACTAAAGTAAGAGGTTCCTGTCATGGGACAAAAGAAATACAGAACACTAAATAAACAGAACCAAGAAAAAAAATCCCCTACAATGCATAATAATTAGAACACCTGATATGTAGAACAAAGAAAGAATAATAAAAACTGCAAGGGAAAAAGAACGAGTGACATATAAAGTAAGGCCAATCGAAATAATACCTGACTTCACAATGTAGACCCAAAGCCAGATGGCCCTGAATGGATGCCCCATTCTCCAACACCCAGAAAAGCCATCTATCAATCACAAGCAATGAATAAGGAAATGCATTTCAGATGTCACCATCTCCAATTTCAAGATGTATTACAGAGATATAATAGTAAATAGAGCATGGTATTGGCATACAAAACATATAGTGATTAAATGAAATTCAACTGAAGACCCAGGCATACGTTCACCCTAGAGAAAAGAAAATAACTTCAATAAATGGTCAAACTGGATGGCTGCATGTAAAATGAAAACAGATCCCTATTTATCACCCTGCACAAAACCCAAATTCAAATGGGTCAAGTTTTTCACTATAAGACCAGATACCCTGAACCTAATACAAGGTAAAATAGGTAACAAACTTGAACTCATTGGCACAGGAAAGAACTTTCTGAACAGGATATCAATAGTACAGGCACTAAAACCAACAAATAATTAATGGAACAGCATAAAGCTAAAAACTTTCTGTACATCAAAGGACACCATCTTCAAGCAAAATCATTGCCTATAAAATAGGGGAAAATATTAACCTGGCGGACGGTTAATATTTAAAACATATATTAAATTAAAAACTGGAATACCAAGAAAGAAAATAATCCATTTAAAATGAGACATAGACCTAAACAGATAATTCTCAAAATATGAAATATAAATAGGTGAGAAACACTTTTTAAAATGTTCAACACCCTGAGTCATCAGGGAAATGCACATTAAGACTTAGTTGAGATTTCATCTACTCTATTCATAGTGACCAAGATAGTAATAATTTAAAACATGAAAACACGTTAGCAAGGATGCAATGAAAAGGGAACATTTGTTATTACTGATGGGAATACAAACCGAAAATCAGTGTACATGACACAACTACACAACTCGTTGTCATACACCTAAAGAACTCTACACATTATTGCAGATTACTTGTCCAACCTTGTTCATTACTTTTCTCTTTAGAAATTGCAGAAAGGGTTTCTCTTCGCTGGGTGGTGGTGGCGCACGCCTGTAATCCCAGCACTTGGGAGGCAGAGACAGGCGGATCTCTGTGAGTTCGAGACCAGCCTGGTCTACAAGAGCTAGTTCCAGGACAGGCTCCAAAGCCACAGAGAAACCCTGTCTCGAAAAACCAAAAATAAAAAGAAATTGCAGAAAGCCTAGATGTCTATCAACTTATGAAAGGGTAATGAAAATGTGGTACATTTATACAATTTTCAGATATTAAGAACAATGAAATTTGCAGGGAAATGAATGGAGCTAGAAGTAATTATCCTAAGTGAGTTAACTCAGACCCAAAAAGACAAAGGTTGCATGGTGTCTTTTATATATGAATGTTTGCTTTTAAGTTTCAGATATGTGTGCTTAATTCTGAATAACTTCAACAGTTAAAAAGGATCTTCCAAGAAAAGAGAAATAAATAGTGTTATAATACAGGAAACTAGAACCAAAGGATTAAATAAGGAATGGAATAAAAATGCAGAGTAAATGGGGGACTACGCGGAGAGACCCCTATCACGAAAGTTCTTTTGAAAAGCCATATGGAAACACTACTGTTGAAATTTCACAAAATATGTACACATATGAAAGGAATTTAAACAGAGTCATCATATAATAAGGGAGACAATGCACAAACTAGACATCCTATGGCACAAAGTAAAACCTCCAATACCATAATGTTAAATTATGAACCAAAAGAGTCACATATATCATATATCATTGATTATTGTCAAGGTTACTGGCTCATCTCCATAGCCTGATGGCAAGGTCCTGTTGCTAGAGACACCACTCTAGCAATCAATCTGGTGCCCAACTAGAAGCTCCCCTCTAGAAACTAGTGTTGATGATACTGGAAGATAATTTTTACAGTCCCAGAGGAAAGAAGCAATTGTCAATTCACCCCACTACAACCCTGAGACCAACGACAGATCTGCCTGCAAAACACTGGTCCAACCATGACACAAATGTTATGGGAGTAACAGTCCACCTTTTTGTTTTTATTGGATTTAAGGCATGACCCATGAGACTCCAACCTGACACAACTGAAGTGCCCAAGATTCTGTGACTTGATGTGTCAAGAGCCTAGGAAAAAATATAAGTAAAATATTCTGATAAAGGAACATAGCAATAAAATGACTCCTCCTGACATACTGCTATACTCATAGATATATAAAACCATTTACACACACAGGCACATACATGAGGCATGAAGATGTAGCGTAAACTATCAAGAGAATGTGCTACTTCATTCATTAGACTGGAAGAAGGAAGAAGACTCCTGGAAGGTGGCAAAGAAGAAAGAAATGGCTTTGTGAGGAATAATACTGGCAGTGAATGCAGGTATACACATTTCTTTGCAACAATCAGTGTGTTCTCAGTGTCCTCATAACAAAGTACTCAGAGTGGGAAGTGGCACAGGCATATGCTGATTATCTACTGGATGGCGTTGACAAGTTTGGTTCACACAGATGGTCCAATTGCCTGAAGAAACAAGATGAAGTCCCCTTACAGCAAAAGAATAAAGATTTGACCGCCATGGCCTTGACTGTACTTAAGATAGTTAATTACAAGGCTTAAACATAGAAAAGTCTTTCTTCAAGTTGATGTAGGTATTCAGAGTTTCTCTGAATGTTGCTTCAAATGGTCTCTTTTTATCAAATGCTGGTACACACATGGTCCCAGTGAAATGAGCAGTGTAGACAATGCAGATGCTTGTAGGTCTTTCTAGACGCTGATGACACCCTAACAATGAGTTGTCACCTAAAGCTCAGATAATGTCCTTTTTAATGATTTCTATAGTTTTCTTTCATTATTAGCATAGAAAGGCATGCCTCTGCCGTGATATGCACATGGAGACAGTCTTTGGAATCAAGTCTCTTCTACCTTTGCACGAGTTCCAGGGACTAAACACAAGTTGCAGGCTTGAGTGGAAAGTGTCTTTAACATTTGAGCCATTTTGCTAGCCCCATGAAAAATTATTTTACTATTTTTTCTAGTTTCTTATTTGTTTCAGTTCCTGTAATAAACACCATTACTAAATATTTTATATAACCTAGGATCACATGCCCAGAAGTGGCAGTGCTCAAAGTGCTCTGTCCTTTCCGTCATCAATAAACAATAAAGACAACCTGCAGACATATGGTCATGAGCCGATTTTATATTGATAACCCCTCAATTCCACGTCTCCCTTCCCAGGTTAATCTTGACTGCATCAAGTTGACAAAACTGACCAAGACCTTATCCATTAAGTGATCTTGAAAGTCAAACTACCTCAAAAATAAGATTTATTAGTGCATTGGATGTTGGGTTGTAGTAAAATGCCCTTTTTCATCCTTAGAATTAGTTGAAGAAACCTGCTTTTCATTCTAGTATCTAGTTTAGACGGTCCCTAAATAGAGCAGAAGGGAGTCTTGAAATATGGCACAGACTCTGTAGCAGCAACTACTGAGGGATTGGGGTTAAAAGTTACTAGCCAGGGGACTTACAACCACTTGACTTCTGTCAAAAGGCTTGTAAGGATCAAATATATAATACTTTCCAGGCATGGGGAGCAAACAAACAAGACCAGAGGGAGAGGTTGCTGCTACTGAAAGGGTAGAAATGATGCCTTTCTTTTCATATTCCGACAGATTTATTTTCCTTAATAGATTAAGAGAAAGCATGTGGAATAAATACATCTGTAACTTGATTTATTAATTATTTTATTACCTCTGGGAAGATTCACCACATCATGATCTCTACACCAAACAGAAGGTTCTGGTCTCTGCTTTTGGGGGATTTAAGTTGTAGTCCTTAAGTCCTGATGGATCACTGTGATTTGGCATAGACCATAGATATTCTTAACCAAACTTGAGCAAAACTGTGGCTGCTTGACTCAGGCAAAAGTAGATGAAGGGTTTGGTTTATTGTGTGGCATGACTACCACAGTTCCTCTTTGCAATGCAGTGCCAAGGTGGACGAGACTTCTTCTCCGGCTCCTTTATTTGGGCTGCAATATCCTTTTCTCTGATTTCCTTCTCCAAGACTTGGCTAATACTCCAGCACCCTGTTGATTCTCTGGGGTCATGCCTGCACTTCTCATCACTGCCCTTGGGACACATATGGTTACTGTGGACCTCAGGCTGGCCATCCACGGTGGTCTCCTGGGGGAGGTGTTTGCTCTGCTCAGGTCTATAAGGATGTGCCATTGTCACACAAGTGGTAGAACTCATAAAATCTGCACATGTTGAATCAGAGATAGACAGTTCCATACTCAGGAACGGATGGTGGATAGGTACTTAGGGAGCAGGAATCAAACCCAAAACCAAGCAGGAAAAGCACGTAAAATCATTTTATGATTTAGTTTCTGAATTTTATCTCTTTATTATTAGATTCTACCAATTAATAACCAATTTTGAACTCTGAAATTCTGGTCACTTTGGTTTCTGCTTAATGTTGGGTGGGAGCTTTGAATTTCAAATTACAAGGAACCCTGAAATTTGACATTCTTTATATTTTGGACTAGAGAAATAATTAAGTCTTGTGGTCTGCAGTGTTTGTAAATTCGGGATGAAAACGCAGATAAGATCGTGACTCTCAGCAAAAACTGGCTTTCCTGAGCCATTCTATCGCAAACTCTCCGGAAGCCTCACCACCCCTCATCCTGTGAGCTCTGACTGCTGTGTCTTGAAAGACGCCCTCCCTTTTGCCTTTTCTATGTCTAAGTTGTTTTTAGCCATAATAAAATTGCAAATGTCTTGGAGATTGTGTGTAATATCTGTCTGCTTCCATGCTACAACAGGCATCTAATATCGTTCCAAAATGTCGAATAGCACCTCTGGTGAATTTGCAAAAGAAAACTAAAAGTGCTGCTCAGCTTTATTCCTTTCGCTTACAGCCATTATGGCTTTTAAATAATCTTAACTTCCTTCTGCTGTGTATAAGTGGTTTCTTAATGGTTTGGAATATTTTGGGGTTTTTCTGTAACAGCATTTTTAAATGAGAGCTTCTTCCCGCAAATTCCAGCAGATGGCAGCATAGAGCTTCTGTTCTGGCAACGATGTCACTTTTCTGCTAAACTTAGTACTGAAACGTAGCCGCTTGTCCCTGGTCTGGAATTTCAGCCAGAGTCTGTAAATCAAGCCCAACCCCCACGGACACATACAACATCTCCAAATATTCCTGTACAGAAGCCAACAGTGTTCAGAGTGAATAGTACAATGTCACACACACACACACACACACACACTGCACATTTTATATACAAGTGACTCACAGACACCATTTGGAAAAACAATAAAAGAACATTTATTTAGTGGGAAGTAAGCTAGATACTTAAGGGCTTCTTCCTGATTTGTTTTGCCAAAACTGATATTAAATGTTAATGGCCTTCAGTCACCAGAAGTCACTAGATTAAGCAGCCAAGGACACAGAACTTGACTTACCCTTTCAGCCTTACCATGCTGAGAACTGAATGTCCTCTCTCATCTTTGGAATAACAAGACCACTGGAGTCCTGTTACAAAAAAAAAAAAAAAAAATCTAGGAGAGGCCGCCATGTCCTTTTCTGATACTGTCTTTTCAATGTGGTGCCTTCTCTGTTTCCTTTAAGGAAACGGTGGGCATCATGCTGCAGAACCATACCAGAAATCAAGGAATATACTGAAGGACCAAAGTCTGATGATAAAATAATGAGCATGAAGTCACCAACAAGAGCTTGAATGCCATTCCATATAACTAACCAATCAATGTTGAGCAAACAACTCAAATCTCATTGGTTTTAAAGGGGATTCAATTCAGTGCCTCATATATCATGTGTCTTGGGGTTTCTCTTGCTGTGATAAGGACCATGACCAAAAGCAACTCGGAAAGGGGAGGATTTATTTCATATTATACTTCCAGATAAGTCCATGACTAAAGAAGTCAGGGCAGGAACACAAGAAGAACAGAAATACATTTGCACGATTACATTATTGCTGTTTACCAAAATTTGATACATAGATTCCCTTTGCACTAGTTCAGGAACAATATGCTCAGTCCTTATTCTTCTATCCTGATAGGTATTTTATGCTGCCTTCTAGATTCATAGGACACTGAGTGAACAGGAGATTCAAGACCCTGAATTAAACACCTACTTCCTCTGGATTAGTGCCATCCAATAGAAACAGAATCTGAGTTGTTCTAGTATTCATAAAAAGAAAGTTGTATCTAAATATTGTCTCTAAATTATTATCACTTCAAAAAAGGGCTATAAAGCAATTGGCAATCGAATAGCTTACATCTGTGTGTTATTTTCAAAACTTAATTTGTTTTTCACACTTACAACATATCTCAGTTCAGACTGACCACATTTCAAATGTTCACTGACCACACTGACTAGTGATGGCCATACTGGCCATCAGAGGTTCAGATTCTGTGTGACAAGTGTCTGGTTCAGAAAGTGAAATAACTAGTCTTTCCTTGGTACACTGATCCCAACATCACGAATATAGACATTACTAATGTAACATTGTCAATTCTATTTCCTTAGATCAAACAATTTACCTGAATATGTAGCTTTTAATTTTAAAATACAAAAGTAACTATAGGGGCTGGAGAGATGGCTCAGAGGTTAAGAGCATTGCCTGCTCTTCCAAAGGCCCTGAGTTCAATTCCCAGCAACCATATGGTGGGTCACAACTCTCTGTAATGGGATCTGGTGTCTTCTTCTGGCCTGCAGGCATACACACAGACAAAATAATTGTATACGTAATAAATAAATAAATATTTTAAAAAGTAACTATATAAAAGTGAAAAAGAATCTTGGAATATATTTAGGTAAGAATGGAAGTTACTCCTGAAATCAAACACAAATATGAAAAATATGGATAACATGGTTACATTTTTAAAACCCTAAGTTTTCTAAATTATTATTCGGAGGTTTATTCTATCTTTACCATTTCTTTAGAGTTCATGATTAGTTTTTTCCTTTGGAGAATTATATAGCGTTCTCCTTATCTGTGCATTTAAAATGCTGCACATTTTTTAAAATCCTATTTTCAAAGATCAATAGCTGACCAAAATATCAGTTGTTTCACAAGGAGGAATAGAAACATAACCTGAATTTAGCCTGAATGGGGCTTTTAAATACCTGTAAAAATCCAAGAACAAATCTGCCAGCATCTCCTAGCTGTAAGAAAAGTAGATACAGAGTCATGAATGCATTTATCCTGGGTCAAATTATTTCTAGAGCAAAGTCTTTTTCTTATGAAACAATACTTTGTTGCTGTAGCATTTTATATTTTAAACATAGTATGTCCCTTATGTTTAATTTTACATGAAAATTCAACCAAGGTCTAGATAGAAATGAAAGTCAGAAAGTTCGATGATAGAATCCTACTTGGCAACCCTCACATAAGGAGCACCCTAGGCACTTATGCACATGGATTAAGCTGAGACTTCACATAGCAAAAGGGAAATGATGCGAAATGAAGAAAATTTGAAACCATGTGGTGTCTGTGGGGAAGGGTAGGGTCTCAAATCACAGCATAAAAATAAAAAGAAAATTGAAAAAGTGAATTAGGGTAGGTGAGGGGGTAATTGAGTTATTTCCAGCTAATATTGCAGAAATTGGATTGCACCTAATTGTGACCAATTCAGATAAAACCAAATGCTCATGCAAATTGGCACCTCATTGCTATACGGGAATAACTGGCAGCAGGGGAAGAGTTACAGCCCTGTTCAATAGACCTAATGTTTGAGTATTGCTTTTACAAAGCACCCAACAATCACCAAGCAAACTGCTCCCACAACCTGGGAGGAACACCCAGGGCCAATTCTGCTCACAGCTGACTACTCACTACAATTTATCATAGCTGGATTCACATTTCTCAGTCCATGCCGGAACACATTTGACCTGGCTTTGATTGCACATTTAAAGATCCGTTCTGACTAGGGCTCTCCAGCTGGGCAGAGATTTCCTGGCCTCTTGCCATGCAAAACAGGCTGCTTCTCCTGATCTCTGCTACAGACCTCAGCAATTGATTCACAATGTAAATGAGAGCAGGGCAGTCTTCTTGGGGAGATTTCTCCTCTGAGCCTCTAGATTTAGCGCCTGTGGATTAGAGCAGTTTTAAAGAGGAATTTCTATTAACCAATGAATTTAAAAAATGTTAAAAAAAATTAATCCAGGCACTCCAGGCTCACTGAACTATACACCAAATACTCATCAGTCTTATCTTTTCCTGAATATTTACACAAATCTCTTTTGATTCAACCGGTTTATTCAATGTCATTTCACATAGAATAATATTTTAAATTTTACAGCCCGTTTCGTGTGTGAAAATCATTTTTTCCACAAGCATTTCTCTAGCTCTTTAAATTCCTACCATTCTTAAGGGTAGCTTTCTTATGAACACTCTCCAGGTTTTGTAGCCTCTCTACCCTGTTTGTATCTCCAGTGCACAGACAGAACAACGCATAGCTGGTGTGCTGTAAAGGAAGACTCTTTTAGAGTAAATATATATTCCTGATCACCTAACCATGATTTAGACCTGTGCTGGGTACTAGAAGAAACTGGGCAAAGCCAGAACAGGATTCCACCGCCATGGAGCATGTAGACTAATATGGGTAATAGCAACTATTAAATCAATTGGTTGCTTTTTCTTCAGTCTTATATAAGCCTCCTTATATTTATGTGGATTACGTGTTTAGTTTTTGTACATTTGTCTCTACCCTCTAACTGTAATGGTCTGTCCTGTCCCTTTAAGAGACAAGCCCTGCCTACTCCCCCTTCTACCTAGGTAAGCCATCTTCCTTCCACTTCCAGTCTACAAGCTCTCTCTCTGCCCTGTCTCTCTTCAGAAAAGGTGGCTGCTGCCATGATCCCCACCACTCTTTCTTTCTTTCTTTCTTTCTTTCTTTCTTTCTTTCTTTCTTCCTTCCTTCCTTCCTTCCTTCCTTCTTTCCTTCCTTCCTTCCTTCCTTTCTTTCAAGATGGTCATAAAAAGGCGGTCAAAACACCATGGTCATAAAAAAGCAAGAATGTGTGGGGGTTTGAATAAAAATGGCACCCACAGGTGTTTGAATGCTTAGTCTCCAGTTGCTATAACTATTTGGGAAAGATTAGGAACTTGTTAGAGTATGTGTGGCTTTGTTGCAGCGTATGTTACTGGGAGTGGGTTTTGAAGTTTCAATGGCCCATGCCAAGTTAGGTTCAGATTGGTTCAGACTGGTATTCCCTCTCTCTCTCTCTCTCTCTCTCTCTCTCTCTCTCTCTCTCTCTCTCTCTCTGTCTCTCTCTCTTTCTCTCTCTCTCTCCCCTCTCTTTCTCCTCCCTGTAATGTGAGCTCTCAGCTGCTCCTCCAGAGCCATAACTACATGCTCCCCACAATGATAGTCATCCAGCAACATACCTTCCTGCTCTCCACACAATAACCACAGACTAACCCTTTGAAACTGTAATCAAGCCCCCAATTTAATGCTTCCTTTTATAGACTGCTTGGGCATGATGTATTACAATAATGGAATAGTAATTAAGATAGTATTTATTTCCATATTAAGTATTGTAGAACTTAGAGAAATTCAGAGAAACATAAACTTGTAAAAAAAGATAAAGAATGATGGTTCCTCCTAATTCTGTTATTTATAGTAATTGTTAATGGTTTCAAACCAATGTATATTCTTTATTTACATTGATATAATGGTATACTTACGGTTATATCATGTCACTCCAGTAAATAATTTATTGGTTTAAACCCTACTAACAGACTGCTTGTTTTGGGGATATACACATACCAATAACAGTACCAATCACTAACTGGTCTCTTGAGATACAGAATCCAAATGTGTGAATGATGCCAAGACGACAAAATTATAGCATATGGACAAATAGAAATAACATGTTGGTAGCATGTGCTATGTGCGCTAAGTGATAAATCACAATACCTGGAATGCCACAATGGGCAACTGTTCGATGAGAGATTCTTGTTTTTTTGTTCACTAATTTTCAACATAGTTAGTGTGGTTTAAGTAAAATGGTGCAGGTCCCCTTGCAGCAGCAGGTCACGAGGGGCAGCTGGGTCCCACCACCCGAGGCCTCTGTGGGTATCAGGCAGATGGCAGGCAGTAGATGAGAGAGCTCGGCGGGTAGGCAGGTCAGCTAGTCCGACAAGAAGCTGCAGTGGGTGGCGGGTGAGAGACAGAGACAGATAGGCATGCTATGCAGAGAGAGGGTTGGGGTATAGTTTATTCAGTAGGTTATGGAAGAAAAGGGAAGGGAGGGAGAGAGAGAGAGGGGGGGGAGGGAGGGAGGGAGGGAGGGAGGGAGGGAGGGAGGGAGGGAGGGAGGGAGGGAGGGAGGGAGAGAAAGAGAGAGAGAGAGAGAGAGAGAGAGAGAGAGAGAGAGAGAGAGAGAACACCATTCTGGACCTGGCATAGGCCATTGAAACTTCAAAACCCACTCCCAGTAACATACTCTTTACAACAAAGCCACACATACTCCAACAAGGTCACACCTCCGAATCTTTCCCAAACAGTTATAGCAACTGGAGACTAAAATTCAAACACCTGTGGGTGCCATTTTTATTCAAACCACCACACATTCTAGCTTTTTTTATGATCATGTTATTTTGACTGCCTTTTTATGATCACCTTGTTGTGACCCCCTTGCATCCTGGTCTTTGTTTTAAGGGGTGGTTATGACCAAATTGCCATGCTTATGCCCTGCTGCTGAAACCCCAACTCTTTGCCTATCAAATCCCTCATTCAGAAAACCCCTACTCCTTAATTATAAAAACCCTTATCATTCCATGTCAAATGTTGATCTCTTGAACCCTGCCTTTAGAGAGAGACAGCCCATGAACCTGAAATAAAGAAGCTTGTTTTAATTAATTTGGTCATGTTAATATGGGTTAGTGAACTTTCTCCTCACATCTATGGAATTAACACCAATTCTTAGCCACGTGTGGTGACTCCCACCCAGAATTCTGGGACTTGGGTGACTGAATGAAGCAAGAGGATTATTGTGACTGAGATACACTATGATATCCTATGCTGTGTGACAAGACTTTTCTTGGGGAAACACTATACACCAGTCGACTCACCCCAGATAGAGAAAGAACCCAGGAGAGAATAAAGTACAAATACCACCTAAGTCCAACTTGATGAATCATGAGTTTTATTGAGCATGCTTACAGGAATAAGCTTGTCTCTGCTTTTTTTTTTTTTCCCCAGGCAGCTGCTCTAGTCTCAGATTTGCAGTTTGGTTTGTCTGAGAGTGGCTCCCAACAGTCTTTATTGTTTACTCTTAGGAGGGAGGGGCCAAGTGAATCTGATCAGTTTCAGAGACTTCCTGAAGTCATTTTGAGTTGTTTGTCTCAGGCTTAAGGGGCTTCCCTGCTGAAATAGAATGTTTGAATATTGAGGAAACTGCTATACAACATCTTGTCTCAAAATACTAATAATCATAATAATAATAATAATGAATCAAAATAAAACTTGCTTCTGTCTTAAGATTTTAAACTACCAATTGGAAAAATTTTTGAACTGCTTAAGTGCATCTTTTAACTTATTGAAAAAAAAACTAACCTCAACCTTTTTAAATAGACATGAAAATCATCTCTTCCATTGATTTGCCAAAAATATTTGTATTCTTCCTTATATTCTTGTAATTATCCTGGCAAGAAGAAAGATATTCTAGCAAAATACTTGTACCATTCTTTCTGGCTGTCAGACTATTCAAACCATAGATCCCTAGCCTGGAATTTCTCCAAGAACCTCATGCTAGAGAAAAGACAAGTAACAAGCTTGGTGCCAGTTAGATTGGGAGCTTGTCTCCTGAGAAGATATTCCACACAGTTTTGACAACTTTTTGAGGACTTTGTAAGAGGGACTAGGTACAAGATGATGAAGGATAAGACCTTGCCTTGACCAAAACTGCTTAATTATATATACTTCTTTCCTTCTATTTAAACCTAAACCATACACCAGGACCTCTAAGATGAGCTGGTGATGTAGGTAGGGAGTCACTGACTTACTTTGTTAATGTTCTCAATGTGACCATATTGAATAAACCTACTTTTTTTATTTTTCACTACCACTTCTTTAGTTGGCTTCTTGGTTGTGGATAGACAGCATGGGCTATCAGCATGAGTTATCAGCCATGCCAGGATCCAGGCTCTACCCTAACAACTCCACTAACATTTTCACCACAAATTTGGTGTTTGTTTGAATGAGTATGACGCCCATAGGCTCATGTACTTGAATACTTGATAGCAGTTGGTAGGACTGCTTGGAATGATTAGGAAGTGTGGCCTTGTTATTGACTTGTGTCACCGAGGTAAGGCTTTGAGGTTTGAAGATACCTGCACCATTTTCAATGGGCCTTTCTCTGCTTCTTGTTTAAGGATCAAGAAATGAGCTCTCAGCTGTTTCCCCCACCATCGCTTTACTCTATCATCATGGTAACGAGCCTTCTGAACCCATAAGCCTAACGAAATACTTCCTTTAATATGTTGTTCTGGTCATGGTGTTTTGTCACAGCAATAAAAAATTAATTAAGCCTTTAATCCCACTTTTGAGTATTTATTTCAATCCCCTTCTTTCACCATGAACTGCAATCCCCAGTTTAGACATTGATCTTCAATCCCAAATATGAACTTTTGGCAGTCAACGTGGATATTATGCCAACTTCTACTTCCACCCAGTGCTCAGTACCTCCTAAAAACTAGCCTTGATGTCCTTCTCTGTAATCAGGTTTATGCGGCTGCTCAGAGCTCCTCTGCTCTGACCATCCATAATAATCAGCCATGCATAGAGCTTTCCACAATATTCAGAGCAGGAGTCCAGGCTCCTGATATTTATAAGGCTTCCCTAGATACTTCTAAAGTGACAACCACAGTTCTAAGTTCCCTAAACACTGATGTGTGAGTAAAATACTCATTAGAAACTGGAGGCATTAGTATCAGGCATTCTTATTTTAATGGTGAGAACAGGAGACAGAAACCAGTCAGGCAGTTTAGGGACTGGACCTTAATTCTTGTCAGACTGCAAGGCCAGAAGTATCCATACTTTTGTCTTGGTAAGAGAAAAAAATGCCAAGGGGATTCTGCTTCCTGCTCTGGTTTGTCATTCTTCCTTTACATATATGTTCCTTACATATATTTCCTAGAGGCTATATATACATAAGGACAAGACCAAAACTGAGAGTCACCTGGACACCTCATAGTTGAGAAAACTAGGCTGATTGTCCACAGCTTAATCAACCTCCCATGTCTAGCCCCAGACATAAACTTTGGTTGGTGGTGGTACCTCATCTTTGGGATAAGTTCCTACAGCACAGGGTTTTTGCCTTCTCTCTTTCTCCTATGTTCCCACTTATAATCCTAAAATGAAATGCTTTTATAAACTCACCTTCTTGTCTGTGAAATACATTATTTGCATTTGTCTATCTGCTGACTAGATTTATGTCAACATGACACCAGCTAGAGTCTGGAAAAGAGGGAAAGTCAACTGAGAAAAGGACCCCACTAAACTGGCCTGTGTGCAATCTGTGGTGCATTTGCCTGATTGATGATGGATGTAGGTGATGCCACCCTAGCCTGTTGGTCCTGAGAAAGCAGGCTGAGCAAGCCAAAAGGAGCAAGCCAGTAAGCAGCACTCCTCCATGGCCTCTGCATCAGTTCCTGCTTCCAGGTTTCTGCCCAATATGAATTCCTGCCCTAAATTCTCTCAGCAATGAAGTCTTACCTAGAGGTTAGAAACTGAAATAAACCCTATCCTCCTTAAGCTGTCCACAGTCACGGCTTTTTTTGTCACAGAAATAAAAATCTAAATAAGACATTACATCAAGACCTTAGAAGCCTCTGCTTGGGATGGCCCCAGATTCATCAATCAGAGTTTTACACACATGAATAGATAAAGCCTGTGTCTGCTCTGAAGGACCCTCACTTTTCTTGTCTCCTAGTGATGGGGAATCAAATTTGATTACACATACCAACACTGTCTTTCTTTCCAGCTTTAACTTAACCTTCCCTGTCTCTCTATTTCTTCTTCCATTTTCTCCTAGATGTTGTGTTAACATGAGAGGCACTTCTTCCTCTGTCTCCTTTTCATCCTTGGCACCATGACTTACGACATCCAGGATGAGATCCCAAGGGAAGCTAGTGGAGTTTTACAAGAGGATAAGGGTGGACTAAGGCCTATAACCTTGGACTTTCCTACATTTAGAATTTACTCAGCTTTACTTCCTTGAGCACTTGGAAAGTGAGAGGGTTTCTGTGGGAGGGCTAATTAAACCCTGTCCTCCCATCTCATCTTTCCTTTCTGTAACTTGAGTGGCTAGAAGCAGAGAACATGAGAGGGTGCTTGGGCCCCATTCTAAATTTAGGCCGGGATAGGAAAGCACACCACATCGGTGTGTGGCAGAACTAGCGCTTTAAAGTAACTGGTTCTGGGAGACGATGCAGATTCACAGTGACTGACCTGCATCTGGGAAAATCACAGCTCATGCTAGCAGTCCAAACTGGCTTGTGCTTGTAGATTTCTTCCTTCAGTTCCTACCCTGACTTCCTTTGATTATAAACTGTGATAGGGAAGTGTATGCAAAATTAACTCTTTCCTCTCTAAGTTGCTTTTTGGTCATAATGTTTTATCACAGCAATAGAAAGCTAAGTAATACAACCATAGGCTTTCCAGCTTAACCCATACTCTTCTCATTTCCTTTTGGATGGAAACAACAGATTCAGACACAGCTCCAGTACTGTGGGTTTCACTCCAAGTGCAGCTTGTTAAGGTTTTTGCTCTAAAGCTTGCTTGCTATTCTTAGCTAACTTGGCCTTGCACAAGGTTGCTGTCAGGTCTCAAGAAAATTCCATTTCTCTAAATTCCAAAGGGCAGAAGGGACAGTTGCCTGTCTGTGGTGCCTATTAGCACATCAAATAACATGCTGCCCTCTAGGCTTCTTTAGTATCACAAACTCTTGTTACACATTTCAAAGTCCATGCTAGCATCCTGACTCTGCTCATTTCTGTCCCTACCCTAAAGTTCCCCAGCTCACAGGGCTTCCCTCCCCTAGCTTCCCATTCTCCTTATAACCCTGCTATTTTGACAGTATTCTCTGTCTCCCCTCTTATGTTCTCCCAGCCCTGTCTCGGTTCTCTTTTAAGGCCAGTCCCAGTCTGCTGGCCTTGTTCAGTCTACACTCTCTAATGCCTCCTCATGCAGATGCCTCTGTCCGTTCTCTCCCTCACACCTATAATTTAGAAACCTCCCGTTCATCATACCACAGAGAAGTCATGTCATCAGTATACACAGTTCTTTAAGCAGCTGTTTGTTCTCTGGGGAGCAGAGCCACACCAGCATGCTAAAGTTTCCAATCAGGCTTAATTATTCTTAGAAATTTGGTTTCTAAGTTTATAACGTGTTTTGAGCTCATGCTATCCTCAGGGAGCAAGGTTACACTGTGGAACATTTTCTCTTTCCTGTTTTCCCAATGCTTTGAAAGCGACAGCTATGAAGTTTGGGCACACTTCCTCATTCACCTTTTTTTTAAAAAAAAATATAGGCTCCTGTTCCAATAAGAGCTTGTAAACCCAAGGACTGAGGAGCTGAGAAGAGAATTAAAAAGATCCAGGTGACATAATTTGATCCTCTTTCTTGTTGTGACTGGGTATGTGGTCCCCTTCTTTGTGTAGAAAAGGTGGATCTATTTCTTCTTTATGCCTACAATTGCCTTCTGTGCTGTGCTTCTGGACATGACTATAGGACCTCTCATATTTTCAAGAACATTATATACTTCAATCTTTTTTCTATATCAGTGATATATAGTCTAGGTGAATTTTATCCAAAAGGGGTGACTGCGTTCATGTCTTTTTACTGTGTGATAACACTACTCTGAGAATTTAAATGCAGACAACCTCTCTAGAACAGCTATGAAGATAATCATTTCCTCCATTCAGTACTCCATCACCAGGAAAGGCCAAAAAACATCCTTACCACCGGAAGAATTAATTAATAATTAATGAATATCTGTGCTGGGAAAGTAAAGAAAACAGTTATACAAAGCCTGCTTCTTTAGATCCTTCAGAAATAATTCACCGAACTCAGAAGTCCATTCTTATTTTAGCTTGTTAGGAGTGGATGGAAGTTCTTAGTGAGAAGCTGCCCTGATCCTTGACCCTTCTGCAAGGGTGATGAGCTGACTAAAACTTCAATGACTGCAGAGAGCTTGGAGTGTTTCGTTTCCAGAGTCAAGTTACTTTGGGCCATTTTTAGGCCTCTTTGTAGGCATTTACTACCCTTCTATGTAAAGAACTAATGTCATTGTGACCATTAGTTGAATCATTTGGAATGAACAAACACCTAGATCCCACCAAGCAAAAGTCTAAGAACATGATCAGATAGCATCTAAGGCCAATAACAGAGATTTTCCTATTTTTCTTTAATCAGTTGACCTAAAGTTTCTACTGCTATATTTAAAGGTCTCTTGTTTATGACTTTATTTGTTCTGTTACTATAAAAACTTCATGAAATCACTTCCATGTTGGGATGTAGGATTTGGGGTGACACCAATGTGTTGTTCTCCAGCATGGCAATTCATATTTGATTCTAAAATAAACTGTCGCTTATCCCTTTAAGGTAAAGCTGTGTTTTTGCATTAATAGGGGGAAATATAATATATGAACTGCAAAGATTGCTGCAGTATGATCCCTGGGTGTAGCATGATCATACCATTGCTATTTTGAAAGCCAGAGTCCTTGGCTCAGTAGTCTCAGGCAATGAAGCAACCCAAGTATTACAGGGAGAGCTGCATCTATGTTGATGGTGATGGAGCTGTTAATACTCGAGAGCAGAGGAAGGGAATGTACCCTGAACCCCCTCCCAGGATTCTAGCTTTTAATACCTCCTGTTCCCACAGCTGCAAGTGGTCTTAGGAAATTCTAGAGTTCATACAAAGTATCAAGCTAACTGAAAATGAACTCATATGTGCAGTTTCTGTAAGGTCATCATCTATGAGAGGTCAAAATATAGCAGTAATACTATAGTTTGGGGTGCCACTCACATTCGTACACAAAACCTATCACCCATGGACCATTTAACTAAGCTCAAGAGACTCACTGGTTTACCAAGCTAGCCTTGGATAGACTAGCTTCTTTGGGCTACTTTTGCCTGGTCTGTTGTTTGTGCACTACCCGGAAACAAACAGGCATTTGTTCATATCACCCCAGGAAGTTACCCCAAGATGGTGAATATATTTATCAAAGCAAATAGTAATGTAAGTGTCGGGCTTTCTCATGCTGAATGTTGGTGACTGCTTTCTGTTCCTTATTTTCTTTCCACTTTTTGAGTTCTCTCTTCCTCATTACATATCCTGGTCAGGGACTTATTGGTTTTTACTGGTATCTACATAGAACAATTTGAAACAACTTCTCTTATAACTGAGAATCAGTCAAAAACTATTGACATAAGATATTTGTTTTATTTCCTAAGTCAAAGCTGGTAATTTGTAGCAGTGACAGCTGGTAGAATGCCTATCATGAGTTTGCAAGACTGAGGTGACCGAAGACAAATTGTCTCCCATTGCTGCTGCTAAAAGATGTAAAACAGTAAGAAATATATTGCATTTTATTCATTTAAAAATCATTCTACCAAGGAGAAGGAACAGTAAAAATAAATCCAAAAAAGCAAATTTAAAATAACATCAAGAATGTCTCTTCCTGATTTTCATTCCATCAATGCTTGCAGAATATAAGCTGAATGTAGAAGTACCTTAAGTTAACTACTTCAAAGAAAATGCTGGTTGTTCTTAAAATAAACTTGAATTTTGTTAGACAAAATAGAAATTTTAGACAGAATTTTTATAATCATTCATATTTATCTGTAATTATCATTTAAATGGCTTTACTGAAGAAATCTGTTTATCTTAATAAAATGTCGTACAGCATCATAGTTATTAACATCCATATGATTGAAAGTACTGATTTTGGTTATTATCATGGGGACTACTATGAATAAATAACTTAGTTTCACTAAAATTCAGGTTTCCATAATGAGTGTATATCAGTTTCATTGCTGCAAAATATTAATAAATATTAATAATAATTAATAAGTACTAACTACTTAATGTAACTGTCTTATATTTGTTCTCGTTGCTGTGATGACATATTCTAACAGAAATGACTTAAGGGACTGAGGGCTGATGTTTCCCCACAGTTTCAGGTCATAGCTCATCATTGTAGGGCGGTCAAGGGTCAGGAGCTGAGAATGGAAGCAAGAAGAGGAGAACAAAGGAGACTTGCATGCTAATGCTCAGCTCCTTTTCTCCACTGTTAGACAGTCTGTGATCCCCGGCTAAGGCAAAGCCACAGTTGGTGGGTCTTCCCACCTCATTCCCACCTTAACTTAAACAAGACGATGACCCACAGACCTGTCACAGGCCAATGTGGTATAGATAATCCCTTGTTGAGGCTCCTTTTTCTATTGATTCACTACTCTGTCACAATAAAATTTATATTAACTATCACAGTAATTAAGTATTTCCAAAGTTAATGGGATCAACATACATATCTGAAATAGTACTTAAGTTTAAAAAAGTGCTACAAGTATAAATCATGTAAATACTTGAAAGCAAGGTACTGACCCCGAATGAAAGAAAGTGGAAAGAACTAATGGAAAATGTATTTCTAGAATTGCAATAGTAGCCTTTGTAGTTACAGAAACATTAGCTAAGAAAATTTTCAGACAAATTATATTTAGTTACGTGGAAAAGAAATTCTTTGGGCCTGCTTTATATTGTCAGTGCCCAAGGCAGACTCGTTCACTGCCTTGGGAGTTTGTGGACTTGGAATTGTGGGAAATTTTATAAATCCAGGAGTGCTCAGAGATCTGGAAACAAAGGGCCACATGCCTATATCCACATTGGCCCAGAAACTCGTAAGGAGAGGGAGAGACTGGTGGTTATTTAGGGTACAATTTTGAACCGACTTCACGGAAGCAATGGATCCCATGAAACAAGTGAGGGAGTCTGTCAGAATGGGATGTGGAGACAAAAAAGTTCAAAAGCAAAAAAGCAAAATTCTTCAACATAGCTGCTTGGAGTGGGACTTGCTTACTTAGGTTGCCTTACACCAACGAGTGGAGCCTGTTATACTTCCATTGTTGTGGCTGTGATAAATTATCCTATCCAAAAGCAACCTTGGAGGATAGGGAAGACACAGTGACAGGAGCTAACATGGCTAGTCCCATCATACTCACAGTCAAGAACAGAGGGAACTAACTGCACATATACTTCTTGCTTGCTTGTGCTCTGTTGAGTTCCTCTACTCCTGCAAAATTTAGGAAGTTGTGTCGAATCCAGGAGCTCCTGCTTAGGGACTGGTATCACCCACAGTGGGTAGGATCACTCCACACCGATTAAATGAAGAATCCCCATAGGCAACTTAATATTGACAACACCTCAGACTCTATTTCCAAATAATTTTAGGTTATGTCAAACAGGTAGTTAAAGCTAACTGTCCTACAGCCTGCCTTCTAATGGTTCCTGGTCCTTCCTTCACTTCAAATGAACAGTCTCAGAGAAGACAAGTGATGTTATAAACCTCTTCAACAAAGTGAACTGTATACCACACAGAAGAGGCACGCAGACAAAACAAGATCATGTAACTACCACAGAAGGGCCTTCTTGCCTCTCCTGGAGGGGGCAATTGTTCTGTCTATAATATCTCTTTCTTCCCTACAGAACATGCCCAAAATGTTTCTTTTCAGTATCTATATTTTGCTAAAATTTTTGCATTAGTTTCAATCTGGTAAATACTTTTACCTCCTCGTTGTGAATTCCCCACTTCTAATAAACAAGCAAGATGTGCAGGTTCAGTTAAAAAGAGGTTGGGCATAGCACATACATTACATTTAGTTTTGCTCCTTCCAGAATTCCTTTGTGACAACCATAAATAAATTTTAAAAAATTACTTCATGCCAGGTGGTGGTGGCACATGCCTCTAAACCCAGCCCTCAGGAGGCAGGCAGAACTCTGTGAGTTCAAAGCCAGCCTGACCTACAAGAACTATCTCCAGGACAACTAGGGTAGTTACACAGAGAAACCCTGTCTCGAAAAAACAAACAAACAAACAAATTCCTAGTTTTAAAGACAAGAGTTGTAGAATCAAAAACAAAGGAGAGGAAAATCATGAAAAAGACAATAGAGAAAAGTGAAGAAGCAACTATTGTGTCAGAATTCCTAAGACAGTTGAATCCTCAGCTCATCATGTTGAAGCTGAGAAAAAAAAAAGATTTACAGGCCCCCAAAAGACTCAGGTGCATAAACACACACACACACACACACACACACACACACACACACACACACACACACGTACGCAATCTAAAAAGGAACTGGAGTATTACCTGAAAGTCTGTTTAAGAAATGAATAGTCCCCAAACCCTTCTTCCCACTTCCATGCAGATGAATGGGTACCCTCCAGCTTCTCTGAAATTGGAAACCAGAACTGTTAGTTTCCACATATACCTTGGCCCTACCCCTTGGGAACCTGGGGCAGTGTGTCCAAAAACTCTGAGCTCTGCCCACTCTCTTCCTGCTGTTCTTCTGAAGGGGCAGGCAGGATTTTTCCTGTCTCTTCTCTTCTCTTCTCTTCCCTTCCCTTCCCTTCTCTTCTCTTCTCTTCTCTTCTCTTCTCTTCTCTTCTCTTCTCTTCTCTTCTCTTCTCTTCCCTTCCCTTCTCTTCTCTTCTCTTCTCTTCTCTTCTCTCTGTCTCTGTCTCTCTCTCTTGTTCTCTTTTCCTCTCCCTTCCCTTTCCCTAATCTCCTCCCCTCCCCCAGAAAATCTTCCCACTTAAATTCTATTGTCCTAACCATGTTTGTCCCTCACCCATCGTGGGCTCAACCACCAGGTCCCTTTTTCGCTGTTTCATAACAAGAATCTTCTAGATTGAAGACTATCAGATGTGTTAAAAGTTTGGAATTGTGGTTTGGTATAAAATGTCTCTCAGGCCCTCATGTATTTGCATACTTGGTCTATAGCTGCTGGAACTATTTGGGTAGGCAATGAGACCTTCAGGAGGCAGAATTTTTCTGGTAGAAGTGGTTCATGCGGGTGGGCTTTCAGACTTCATAGTACTGTACTTCATCTTTACTCTCTGCTTCCTGACTGTGGATTCAATGTGACCAACTGTCTTCCCAGGCCTGCTTCAATACACTGCCTACCTTCATGCAATACATCCCTGTAAACTACAAGGCAGAATAAATCTCTTGTCTTAAATTGCTTATTGTTGAGTATTTTGTCACAACAAAAATGAAGAAGTAACTGATCAAATTGGGAATTCATAATCTATGAGATCTTAGGAGAGCTCAGACACGGAATGTTCACATCATTCCTGTCTGAGTCCAAGGTCATATCACTAGTAACTTCACCATTAAACATGAAAGCATGATTTTATGTGCCAGAACCTTTTAAAATCCTGTGAGCATTTTCATCACAAAAACTCTACAGGCATTACCATTTGTGCTCTCTAAGGAAATTATTTTGCAAATCAACATTCATTAAACCATCAAACACATGCAAACTTGCAGGAAGAGCACAGGGGGAGAAAGTTCTGGAGGCAGAAAAGCATCAGCAAAAGCAATAGTGGCTAGTACAAGAAAAATTGAAAAATAAAGCCATATTCTCAGAAAGGTGTGAGGTGATCAGCTTGAAAGCAAAGACAGGAATATAGCCCATGGAATAAACTAATAAAACATAAATTGCAACTTAGTGGAAAGTTTGAAAGATAAAATTAAGAAAAGTCTCTCAATGAGTAAAATAAAATTATAGGCAGATAGAATAGAGAACTCAAATGTAGATAAGATAATTTCAGGAAGATCAGTTCCTACATAATGAGCTATTTGGAAAGAAGGAAGAATGAAGGAAAAAAGTTCGAAGAAAGGAAAGAAGAAAGAACCCAACACTTAATGGTTTGTTTCTAGCTTGAAAGGCCCTATTAAAGGCTCAACATGGGTAAACATCAACACACATTTCAAGTTCAAAACAAAAAGAAACATTTAAGAACCCATAGAACACAAACCCAAATAAGACAAAAATATTTCACTCAAGGTAACTTGAGAATACATTTTGTTTTTAAATTTTAATTATTTATGTATTTTATGTATGACTACATGCCAGAAGAGAACATCAGATTCCATTTCATATGGTTGTGAGCTTCCATATGTGTGCTGGAAATTAAACTCGTGACATCTAGAAGAGAAGTCAGTGCCCTTAACCACTGAGTGAATCAAAGAATCGGAAATTATAAAATATTTCTTGAAAATCTGAGGAGGAAATCATCATGTACCTTTTGTGTTAGCACTCAAACTATCAATGTACTGTACTTGTGTTTTAAGATTTTCATATATTTAATTACCACCAATATTTTACCTTCTACCTAAATTTTCTCTCAAAGCTACTGGGAAAAATGTTTTTCAGTAACACATGTTTAAGAATTCAAGAAAAAAGAAGCCATGACAATCAGGAATCAAAAGAACTAAATCAAGAAGGATATGAAGGGAGATACAAGACATACTTAGCCACAAAATTCTAAGTGTGGAATATCCCCGGTTTATGAGGTTTCACTGCACAATTTCTAAAGAGACATACCATATATAAGTAGTATAGATATATTATAAGTATACTATAGTTCCTCACAGTCAACAGACTGAATATCAAATACCAGTATTATACTTTTAGGTTTTCTGCCCTTACACACTGTCTTTTAAGTTAAATATTTGCTTGTACTTATGAGAAATATAAAAAATATGATATGAAATCTTTTATCGATTCAAGGATTATAAGTGTGTATAAGAAACTTAGCACTGTCAGTGGCATACAGAGCCCATCACACAAATAAAAGCTATTACAGTCACCTCAATGAAAGATCATAGAAAGTCCAGGGTGATGGAACTAAAGTATGATATTCTATTTGTTACCACTCCACGCTGTGTGCTGTGAAACCTGTAAGTGCTCTTATCTAAACTGAACAGTTCCTGCAAGAGTATAAAAATGGTAAATAGTAGATCTTAGATTTGAAGGCAGGGCTATCTGACTTCAAAGATGGTGTGCTTTCAACTAAAAAAAAAATCTAGACTGAATTTGTTAGTAGAAATCTAATGTTTCCCTCCCTTCCATATAACTCTGTCTACCATATATCTGGCCAAGCTAACTTAAATGGCATGGCTTTTTCTGTTCTCCTCCCCATTCTCCTTCCGTGGGTAGCAGCTGAGGTTTTAAAGCTTACCTATCATGTGGCTTTTCTTTCGAGCATTGTGCTTCCATTTGAGTCTATTCTTAGGGCTTTTTTTAAGTAATAAGATGGAGAGGCTCAAAAAGGGATGCCAATTTTCTTTGTGTTGCTATGGCATTCTCAGATAAAGAAGACACTACTAGCAAAACAGTAGCAGTGTGACGGATTGATCATGAATTAAGTATATGTCTAAACGGTCTATAAGTGGTATTCATATGCAGAAGGAGTTTAAAAGCATATCTTGATGATCAGTTGGATAGACCAGGCAAACTATCATTTGTATTAAAGTTTGAAAGTTAATGTCATTGGAATTTTAAATCAATGAGAGAACAGTATTTTCTTAGGGCTGAGGGTGGAAGTAGAGATGGGAGATATTGATAAACATCATAAACTTCCATCTATGAAACAAGCGCTGGTGATAGTGACAGATATGTTCTTTTGATCATGGTGGTCATCATTAAATAAAACATACCACATGATCATATTGTACACTTTGAAGATATGCAATCATTATTCATCAAATAAATATTTAAAATTAAAGGATGAAATATATTTAAATAGAAATGGAGAAGGAAGCAGGATATTTCAGGAGCAAAGCAAGAGTGAAATCACTGTAATGAGAATGCCAAAGTGCTTGGGGAGGTCAGTGACAGTTTTAATTAGACATGAAAATCCACATTGAGCAGTTACAGAACTAATTTTGCAAAAATAAATTGCTGCAGAGTAATTGAAAACTTAGAATGTCAAGGTGAGAATTTGAGCTGAACCTTCTAGTGAGACGGAACCATAAAGGTTTGCTCTTTGCTTGTATTCTCTTCTAATTTTCATTATGATTGAAATTTCATTTTCAGATCACTCAGGAGTATTGATTGGTTCAGCACAGCTAAGCTCATTTTGTCTTGATTGCTTTTTTTTATATGTTTATGTTACTCAGCAAAGTGCAAATCAGATATAAGCCATCGTGGCAACCATTTCAAGGAAGGACAAATGGACACCTGCCTGCCTATCACATTTTATGTATAACTTGTATGACCTGTGATCAGGGACTCCATGGGCAGACAATGAATAGTGATCTCTAGAAGCAATGTCCACAAAAGCAGGTCCTTAATGTGCTAAAATATATAGTACATATTCAGTTACTCCACAATTATTCTAGAAAGAGCCATAGCAATTTACCTGAAAAAAAATCTTTGTTATGAAAAGTATGGCAGTGGACATGGCTAAGGAAGACATTTCAGATTAATATGTAAAGACTTTTGTACATATGCCAAAGAGTGGTATTTATTTACTTTTAGCTTTTAAAGCATGTTCCACACTGATTTCTAGAATAGCTAGAAATGGCAACAACCTAAAGGTCCTCAAACTGAGGATAACGAAAATATGCTACCTATACACTATAGAATACTATTTATCCGTAAGGAAAAAAATCAAACCATGACATTTGTAGGTTTGATGTATGTCAGACTCAGAAAGAAAAATGCCACTTGTTCTTTCTCACCTTTGGTTCCTAGCTCCAAATCTTCAGACAGGAATATATTTATTGTGAGAACATCATCAAAGGGATGACACATGGTGAACAATGCCTTGGGAAACTGTGAAACAGACACGGGGGGGGGGGGAGGCAGATGGCCTTTTATCCCAAGTTCATTTTGTTTCCTAGATTATTTTTGGATATGTTTTTGTGCCTCCTATAACAAACATTTATATCCAACGTATAAGACATGTTTATTTTATTTGTTTGTGTATTTATTTATTTATTTTGTTATTTTGAGAGAGGGTTTCACTGTAGCTATCAAGCCTGTCCTGGAACTAGCTCTTGTAGACTAAGCTGGCCTGGAACTCACAGGGATCCACCTGCCTCTGCCTCCCGAGTGCTAAGATTAAAGGCGTGCGCCGCCACCACCCGAATGACATGTTTATTCTTGTTGGATGTCAGATCATAGCTACAGAACCCAATACAGTGAAAGCATATGCTGAGTGTTGTCCTCAGTGTACCCTGAATCTGGATATGGCCTTTTGCCTTGCTTTCATGGTTTCCCAGCCATAATCTATAGTACATGGCAGGTAATTGTGTTTTGTTTTGTTTTTTTCTGGTCATATTTTCTGAATTCAAACCTTCCTTGGATCACTGATTATTTTATTCATGTATAAAAGTATACTGAAACTGAAGTAAGATAGCTTACAATATTAGATTGTAGTCTGCCCCAATTTTTAGGTCCTCATGCCAGGTCTCACAGACACAGACCAGCATAGGTTGATGAAAATAGACACTATATAACTGGAATTAACCATAAAACCAAGGAAAGTAAAACTGTACCATGAGGGGTGGTGGAGGTGCATGAGAAAGAGGATCCCAGTGATATGAAGGGAGAAATGGGGAAATGGGGGGCTTTTATGGAGGAGTATGGGTAGAGGTCAGTAAAGAAGGAGAGGAAAAAATAACAGTAAGGACTTTGAAAAATTCGTAAGGAAGCATTTTTATTTAACTAAGATGACACATGTGTGCACGTGTATAGTTTAAATGAAGCTATAGCACTTGAGTAGGCAATATTATACCCACGAGTCATAGAGTATCTAACAAAAGTCTCAATACTGGGCATAAGAAATCTCCTTTTGAATTATTGGTCAAGGGAATATAAAAGAATCCTAAAATAATATAGGCTGTTTATTTTGCCCTTGGGTGTCTCCTAGAGATTGAAGGTAAGCACCTCTTGCTGAAGAAACCATCCACTTCAGACACAAGAGTGAGAATCTGAGCTGGATCTGACATGAAAGCCTCTTCCATGAGACTAGCTTTAACCATAATGAAAGGTGCTGTGCAAGCTGCCCAGTAATGAACGTAACCAAAGGTCCTACCCAGCTGTGATGTCTGTGAATTCCAACAATGACTATCACAGCAAAATAGTTCTAAAGGAGCAATAGTGGCTCTCATACTTTGATAGTAACCAGTATCTCTCTAGTTTTTAAGGAAATTGTGGCTGAGACCACTGAGGTAATAGATTATAGAGAAGTGACCACCTCCACTTTTGTAGAGCATGATTCCAAAATTTAAAAAAACATAAATTTATGCCCTGACAATGATGATGCATGAACTGTAGCCCATATACGGCAATTCTCTTGAACTCGTCCATATTGGGTTTCATGGTCTAAGTTGATGAGGATGACTGACCATGTCTCTTCCTTAAGAGGGCACCAGATCTGACTGCAGAATGTTGTAAGCTACCGTGTGGTTTCTGGGAATTGAACTCAGTACCTTTGGGAGAGCAGATAGTGCTCTCAACCACTAAACTATCTCTGTATTCTAAATAATTATCCTTTTACTGACAGATAACTGTAACTCTTATCAATGAGTCTTCTCTTTGCAACTGAGGAACACATTACAGAAAGCGTAAGTGGTCAAAATGCAGAGAGGAACTCACAGATGGTTGTTCAGCTCCAATAGATAAATCAACAGCCCAGTTCCTACACGTAAAGCTCAGGGTGCATGATAGAAGAGGGGGCAGTAAGATTCTAAAAGCCAGATAACCCGCAAACCTGCTGAGTGATGTGTCTCCTGAGAATGAAGGGGAAGCATCACCTATCATATCATAATGTGGCTGCCTAAACAAAACCAAAACACTCCTAATATCAATGGACATAATAATGTGGAAGGGAAAACCTCACTTGTGCTCCACCCACAGACAAAGAACTACAGGCAATTAATGACTACAGAGAGAGAGAGAGAGAGAGAGAGAGAGAGAGAGAGAGAGAGAGAGAGAATTAGACTTCCATTGTTTATATGTTGCATAATTACATATATAATAAATTAATACTACACAAACATATGAAAGCATGTATGGGAGAGGTGTGGGAGGAGATTAGGAGAAGGAAAGGTTTTGTATCGCAATTTCTTCTGAGATTGAAACCGTCTATCTTGGAATATACTCCTTAAGACTTCGGATGTGAAAGAATTAAAAGCAACAGGATATTTTAGGATATTTAACGAAGGTGACACAACAGAAAGTTCTAAGGAAAGGTTAAACATTCCATTCCATCCTACAGGGATGCTCATGAACCTCAAGGGCAAACAACTCAAAATAGCTTCAGGAAATCCCTGAAGTTGATCAGATTCACCAGGGCCCTCCCTGCTCATGGATGTATAGAAGCAGTAAGGACTGCTGAGAGACAAGTCAAACGACTTTGAAGACCCTCAGAAAAGCCCCGCTGCCTGAAAGAAGCAGAAATCCACTGAACAGACTGAAAGAAACAGAAACTGAGCTGAGCTGTCCAGAAGAGGCTCATACTAACCAAACTGCCTGTAATGATGGTTACTCTTCAACCTGCTGAACAACCTGCCAGTTGTACAATGTACACAATTTTGACAGCTTTGTGAGCTGTCACCCATGATGGGGCGGAATTGCTGAGTCAGCTGTCTTTGAGCCATTGCTGCTCCTGTAAGGAACCCCTCACTCATACTCCTGTAAGTAAACCTGCAAAAACTGATTGGTTCACCAAGCTGGACATTGATGGGGTATGTAGTTTCTCAGTCATCAGTTCCCTATCTGAAGTAAATTGGTATTTGTTAATACTTTCCCAGGAATAGTGCCATACAACAAAAGGGAAAAGGAGAAATGAAATTATATTTTGGCTTTTTTTTCCTGTCTTTTTTTTTAATTAATTTATTTATTAATTATGTATACAATAGTCTGTCTTTATGTATGTCTGCAGCCCAGAAGAGGGCATCAGACCTCATTACAGATGGTTGTGAGCCACCATGTGGTTGCCGGGAATTGAACTCAGGACCTTTGGAAGAGCAGGCAATGCTCTTAACCACTGAGCCATCTCTCCAGCCCCTATTTTGGCTTTTTTTAAAAAAAAAAAATGTCAACAGCAAGAGCTAAACCAAAAAAAAAAAAAAAAAAAAAAAAAAAATCCACCTTTAGAAAGCAATGCCACATTTGGCCAGTAGATAGCAGTATAGATATTCTAATAAGTGGAGAAAGGCATTGGTGTCATTACTAGGCTGCCAAGAAAGCTCATTTTAGATCAGTGCATGAGGAAAATAGAAACCCCTAGAGTTTTAGAAAGTTGAATTTTAAAACGGCAAATCCCAGTTGCCTCGTAAACCCACTGTTTCCTAAAACAATTTCTGTGAGGAGGAAGGAAGGTATGCATTTGGCACAGGCTGAAATAAAATATGAAAATCGCACTTTAATAAGGCCGAGGACCAAAACGACCGCAAAGCAGAGCAGTGAGTGGGTGAGAACGCCAGCAGTGTTTTAAAGAACGGATGAACATGCAAACAAAACAACTTACTGTACTCATTAATACCACTATAGGGCATAGTGTTGGAGAAGGCACTGCTTTAATAAATAAACCAAAATTGTAAACAGAACTACATCATAGTGATTCAAAGATGTTAAACAGCCCTTTGCCATAGGTAACCACACTGTAACCACACTGCTGTGTGAAGCAGCAGGCATGTTTTAACAAGTGATGACCTCTATATACAAGGAGTAGCGTCACATTCCTTTCTAGGTAAAACATAGTAAAGAGACCTCGTGTGATGCTGATCCATCCTATGAGGCACAACTTCAGTTCTTCAGAGCATATTCTAAAACTTAATGTGAAAGTTCAAGAAGTGAGTCTTCAAGGATCTATCAGAGAAAAACAAATTTGGGAACCCTAGGGCAAGGAAAGTACATGTTAATGGAAAAATACATCTAAAATGGTAAGACTAAAGAGATAACTTCAAATTCCCTCTGCAGTTTAGCTGGTGATGGTAGGATGAAGAAATAGACTTTGTAAAGATTAGGAAGTGGATTTGCTTCTTGAATTTTCAGGCCCACCTTCATGGTTTTTCTAGGTTAACAGACTTACGCTCATGTACACAAAGACTCAAATTGCCCAAGATGACCTTCGGCCTTTGAACGTCTTAATCACATTAGCTATGGCATCCTTTGTCTTGTAGTTGAGCTATATTTGAGCATTTGCAACAATGTGTCTTATCAACATGACACAGACAATCAGGTGCGGTTGCAGGAAGCGTGGGCATCTGTGGAATCTGCTCCTTGCCCTTTCTGTACTTAGGAGGTAATATCTGTAGTGTGCTGAGAGATCACACCAGGAACAATATGCACTGTATTGCTGTAAAGGAAGAAAAGTCTATCATGCCTATTTGTACACAGAAAGATGATGCCAAATGTACCAAAATCTGCCTGCCTTGGTGAAGATGCACATCAGTTAGCATATCACAAAGCTGCTGCGCATTCTGGCCAGTCCCAGTCAGTACCAGCCTGCCTGCACCTGACTTACTTCTCCGCTAGTTTCTTTTTGGTAGCTAACACTGATTGCCCTCAGACATATAGGAGAAAGGATAATGAAGAGAGTGTTGCTACCAAAGGGAGGTCATGTGTGGCCTCACTTTGGCAAATATTTCAGTAGGTGTTTGGACACAGAACTGCCATGGAGCTTGCAAACCCCTCTACCTAGGCCTAATATATTCAATTAATTGCTTAATTCTCTCCTTAACAAGATCTCTAGAACCAAGGAAATAAGCAGATTCTAAAAGCATTCCATTAAAGCCTCAGTATAGTGTTTTCCAAAAAGTTAATATGAAAAAGAAGATAAGAAGAAGGAAAAGAAGGAAGAACCCAGAGGAGGCAAGTAAAAATCAGGAAAGTTTCTGATAGAATATTAAAACCATAATTTCTGGAACTTCTGGAAGCATCACCATCCCTGACTTCAAGCTCTACTGTAGAGCTATAGTAAGGAAAACAACTTGGTATTGGCATAAAAACACAGGTGGACAAATGGAATGAAATTGAAGACCCTGATATTAATCCATACTATCAATATTATAAAAATGCAAATAGATTTATATCTATCCCCATGTACAAAATTCAAGTCCAAATGGATCAAAGACATCTATATAAATCTATCCATACTGAAGAGAAAATGGGAAGTAGCCTTGTATGTATGATCACAGGAGAATACTCCCTAAATATAACACCAGTAACACAGACATTAAGAACAACAATAAAGAAATGGGCCCTCCTGAAATTGAGAAATTTCTGTAAGGCAAAGGGCACAATTACCAAGACCAAAAGGGAGCCTATAGAATGGGAAATGATTTTTACTAACCCCACATCAGAGGACTGATCTCAAAAATATACAAAGAACTCAAGAAATTAGACATCAAAATTTTAAATAATCCAATTTTAAAATGGGGTACAGAGCTAAATAGTGAATTCTCAACAGAAGAATTGCAAATAGCTGAAAGACACTTAAGAAAATGTTCAACATCCCTAGCCATTAGAGAAATGCAAATCAAAATGACTCTCAGATACCATCTTACACCAGTCAGAATGACTAAGATCAAAAACACCAATGATAGCTTATACTGTAGAGGATTTGGAATAAGGGGAACACTCCTCCATTACTGGTGGGAATGCAAATTTGTACAACAACTCTGGAAATCAGTATGGCAGTTTCTCAGAAAATTGGGGAATCAACCTACCTCAGGAACAAGTAATACCACTCTTGGGCATATACCCAAAGGTTACTCAATCATACTACAAGAACACTTGTTCAACTATGTTCATAGCAGCATTATTCATAATAGCAAGAACCTGGAAACAACCTAGATGACCCTCAACTGAAGAATGAAAAAAGAAAATGTGGTACGTTTATACAATAGAGTACTACTCAGCAGTAGTGGGTAACACAGACACTGAGAGCAATAATTAATGGGACCTCCTGAAACTGAGAAACTTCTGTAAGGAAAAGGAGACAGTCAAGAAGACAAAACAGGAGCCTACAGAATGGGAAAAGATCTTCACTAACCCCACATCAGACAGAGGACTGATCTCCAAAACGTACAAATAACTCAAGAAACTAGACATTAAAATACCAAATAATCTAATCAAAGTATGGGGTATAGATTTAAGCAGAGAATTCTCAAAATAAGAATTGAATTCTGACTTAAGAGTATCAGATTCCTTGAGCCCAGCAGTGAAGGTGCACACCTTTAATCCCAGGACTCGGGAAGCAGAGGCAGATGGATCTCTGTGAGTTCGAGGCCAGCCTGGTCAACAAGAGCTAGTTCCAGGACAGGCTCCAAAGCTACAGCGAAACCCTGTAGAAGAAAGAGGAGAAGGAGGAGGAGGAGAAGGAGGAGGAGGAGGAGGAGGAGGAGGAGAAGGAGGAGGAGGAGGAGGAGGAGGAGGAGGAGGAGGAGGAGGAGGAGGAGGAGGAGGAAACTCAAAAGGATTTTTGTTAAGAATGGTACCAAAGAGCCCACCCGCTTTTTAATGTCAAACCCATGAGAAGCCAGAGGCTACTTGAGAATCTCTTAGTCCTTGAGGTAAGTCGCACCCTATTTTAAAATCCTAGGCTTCACTTCTCTGAGAGTGCACATTAGCACTAAATCATGTCAGTCTCCTGACCTCTCAACTCTTCTAAAATTATTGCAATATCAATGCTTCAGGCTTTGATTAGAGTGGAATCTCTTTTCCTGATAATGATATAGATTCTGTAGCTTTTAGCATCTATAGATCTTCCCCCTATTTCTTATTAGCTAGAGGCACAATTGTTCACTACATTTATAACTGCCAGAGAGTTGAATAATACCTGAGGTGGAATGATAAATGGGAAAGAGCAGTTAACAGCAGATCTCAGTGACTTCAATCAAGTTGCAGACTTGCTCATCTCATAAGATGACCTGAAGCGAGTCACATAACCTTTCCAGTTGGTTTCCGTACATGTAAAATGAGAAAGTTGCCTAATATCTAATATCCATTCCAGCTCTGAAATGCCAGCCTGCATATTATCTTTGTCACTTTTTGGTATTGATACTAATGAAGAAAAATGATGAGAAAGTAAGCATGGAGAAAAAAAATACAACACCTCTAACCATCCAGAAAGGCCACAGGTGGATAAATCTGATCTCAAAGCTTTGAGCTTATCTGTGCACCTTACACTTTTCAAAAGACCGAAAGAGAGTCACATGGTGGCAAAATTTGGTTGGCTCAGCGTTCTGCTACTAGTTGGTATAGAATTACTATGCTTACTCTCCCTCAACTTTAACAAGAAAATTCTTAAAATGATGATTCAATAATACCATACTCAAATTGTTAGGTTAATTCTAAGACAAAGAAAATGGTGATTTAAAAAATCTAATTTGTCAGGAAATATGTAAAAGCCCAACCATCAGGTTCAGTGCATCATTCTGAAGCAAAGGTCTTACACCTACATTTCTCTGGTCCTTGCTTCCACTTACCATGACTCCAAGCCCCCTCCTCCTCAAAGCATCCTGCATGTTGCCCTGCATCAATCTTTATGCCCCTTGATGATGTTTCGAATCTCCCTGTAGATTATATCTCTTAATATTTAGTGTGGCATTCCTGATTTCTACCACTTAGCACACAGATCGCTCTTTTCTTGCCTTTTCTCAACACATTTCTTCCACCCACTCTGCACTTGTTGTTTATTCCTCAGCTGAGCAATCAGAAGTCACTTGCTTTGCTTTAGCTCACACTTCCCTCCCCTGCCCCAATATGGAATCGCCTTCTTCACTTTTCTTAACATAGACTAAACTTGGTCATTGTTGGAAGCTAAGCAAACGAGCATTTTTATCTCTTCCATGAAGCACTGGTGTTCCGATGATCTTTATTTCCTCCACCTATGCTAAGTAGCTCTTCTTCCTTTCTGAATTGACTACTATGCTTTGTTTATTGCATATTCCTGATACTATTACTGACTTCTGAGGAACAGATGCAATGTAAACAATTCTTCTAACTCCCTATGTCTCTCCTTTTCTTCTTCCCTCTCTCCTTCCTTCCCATTCTCATTCTCCATCTCATCCCTTTCCCCCTGTTTTTTCTTCTCTCATAATTTGTAAAGTTGGGAAATCTAGAAAACAATCAATTGTTGCTTTATAAATAAACATGGCAATCAATAATATAAACCTTGGGACTTCTCTTCTACACAGTTCTCTTATGTACTATATATGATAGTTTGGAATTCATGTCTCATCCCAACACATCTTTTGTGAGACTACATAGCCGGAAAGCACATCTAACTCTAGGTTCCACTTTTAAATTTGATTTAGAAGTTTTCCTACAAGAACTGAAACATCCTAAGAAATATGAATAAATTAAGAGATTGGTTTATGATTTATTCTGATGGGTTTAGGACTTTTACATTCGTCTTACAAACCATTTGTGGTACAGGGTTACATGG
Organism: Microtus pennsylvanicus; assembly: GCF_037038515.1. Classification (NCBI taxonomy): domain Eukaryota; kingdom Metazoa; phylum Chordata; class Mammalia; order Rodentia; family Cricetidae; genus Microtus; species Microtus pennsylvanicus. The sequence goes on from NC_134587.1 coordinate 37,642,965, forward strand.
TGAGTTAAAGGACCTCGCTTTTTTTTCTTTTTTTTAAATTTATTTATTTATTAAAGATTTCTGCCTCCTCCCCACCACCGCCTCCCATTTCCCTCCCCCTCCCTGATCAAGTCCCCCTCCCTCATCCGCTCGAAGAGCAATTAGGGTTCCCTGACGTGTGGGAAGTCCAAAGACCACCCACCTCCATCCAGGCCTAGTAAGGTGAGCATCCAAACTGCCTAGGCTTCCCCAAAGCCAGTACGTGCAGTAGGATCAAGAACCCATTGCCATTGTTCCTGAGTTCTCAGTAGTCCTCATTGTCCGCTATGTTCAGCGAGTCCGGTTTTATCCCATGCTTTTTCAGACCCAGGGGACCTCGCTTTTACATCACAGGTGAATCGTTCAGGCTCAGGCAGAAATGGACGGCTTCAAATGAGGGGTTGCATCTGGCTAATGTTTTGTCCTTCTACCATGTATCTTCATTTCGTCAAAGGGGAGTTTGCCTTTTATACAGTCACATCCAAATAAACTAAAACTCTACCCCCAGACTCAGACCCAGGAAATTAAATGTTAGAAATCTCTTTAGATTTTTAAAATGATCATATTTATCCTTCTAGGTCAGAATAATTTTCTAGGGCTAACAATGAAGATTAGTGGTAGGTAGCTTCTCTAGCCTGTGTGAGGTCTCAGGTCCAGTCCTCAGCAACACATACACACACACACACATACACACACACACACACACACACACACACACACACACAGAAGGGGGGAATACAGAGAGAGACAGAGAAGTGGAATTAAACTCTAAAGCCACTGATAAGGAGAATTTTGGGGATGGGTAGCAATGGAATAATGATGTTTGTCTTAAAGAAAATTTAAAGACAGACAGAGATAACGTCCTTAGAACACAGAAATCAGGTTTGGCAAATGCTTAAGGAATACGTCTTATACTTGCCTGTGTCTCTCTCCACACAGGAGTGAAATTTTATGGAGAGATACTCCTGCCATAGCTTCAGGAACAACATGCTTCGAAACCACAGTGGAATTGTACAACACTCTGGGAAAATGTCCTTCTCATTCCCAGTCTTAGGCGATCCACTGAGAGGACTGGGCAGGTCTTTGGCCTGTGAGACCTGAAACCAAGGCTTCTTTGCCTCAAGCCTGACCGCTAGGAATTCACAAACCACCTTCCTATGTTTTGGAATCCAGGATTCTAGGAGAAGGAAACACACCTTTATTGCTTTTGTTTTTCCTCCTGTTTCAAATTGCAAGTCAAACTGCTCCTTTTGCTGTATTTTGTGTTTGAAGACTTGGCTGCAGTTGCAACTCTGCTTCCCTACCTCTACCGTTTCCTTTTGTAAGAGCTATTTGTCTCTAGATGTCAGGACGCCAATTGTTTTGGATATTGAACCTCTCTAGATTCTCTTCGGTTGTCCATTTGTTCAGTAATGGATCATTATGAATTGTACTTAGATTTCCACCCGGTGACCCTTGTGATTGTTCTCGATGTCCACTGCCTTTTAACTTCTTCACTCGATCGTAAAGGCTAAGGAGCTCTCAAAGGAGACAGGTTAACACAGAGGTTGAGGCTCAGAATTGAGATTCGCAGCCTTGCCTGGCCTCTATGATTGCCTTCCATAAGGTTCTCCAGTGGCTGGCTTTCCTCTATTCTCCCTAAACCCGGAGGCAGATGTTACACTGTCATAGCTCACAGTACTGTGGGTCTCCTAAACACCTGGTGTTTAAGCACCCTTAGCTCCTTTACCCGCCATCCTGCCTCTGGCACAGTTTGAAGTCCCCTGAGGGTTCCACAAGTACCCAACTCCAGAAATCCTTCCACCCCTACCAACAACTCTGGTGTTTGTGGCCAAACTCCCTAAGAGATGGGCAGGTGTTCTGAGACCATGACTGAGCCTTGCTTCCTATCATAAGACCTCCCCCCACCTCCACTCCCGCCGCCCTCGCGCCTTTCCCAGGACTCTGAGTAAGCTTCCCTGAGGGCTGTCACTGAGCATCCTTCTTGCATCCATCCAAGGAGAACCCATCCGCCTCCCTAGCCCAGCACTAGAGTCACTCTGCAACTGGCAGTAGGTACCGCTTACAACCCCAGTCGCTGGGCGGGGCCCGCTCCGGTCCGTGCAGAACTCTGCGCCCAGCTCCTGAGAGACAGCCGCTGGCTGTCCCGGGTCCAGTGCAGTAGCGATCATAGTCTCCCTGGTCCCCAAGCCCTTAGGTCCTCAGCCTCTCACCCCAGGGGCACAGCGCTATCTGAGAGAGAGTACCGGAACCTTGCGGCTCCGCGCGCTTTCTTGTCGCTCGAAAGAGGCACCAGGCGCACGGACCCCACCTCCCGGCCGCCCCACCTGCTGTCCTCTCCGCCCACCGACCACTGGGTCCCCGGCGTGCTCAGCTCACAACCCGAAGTGGAGATGCGCGAGAGGCTGGGGAGGGCGCGCAGCTCCTGAGATCGCGCCAGCTGGCACCATGCGCCTGCGGCCGCTGCCCCTCGTCGTAGTCCCCGGCTTGCTGCAGCTGGTGAGTGCCCTACCCCTGGACCTGCGGTGCTGTCCATGTGCGGGGATGCGTTTCGGCGGGAAATCCTCTTCTGTAAGGGACTTGGGAGCTGAGCTACTAGAAGCTCAGGTCCTGACTGGAGTTTAGATTGTCTTACTGTTGGTGGGGAAGAAAGACACTTGGAGAGAGCACCTGGAGGCGAGTTGAAACGCTTAGTGAGGGTTGCGATGTGCGATGTACTGTTTCAGTAAAGTAGGAAGAAAATATTTAGATAAGAAGCGCGAGAAAGAAAGAAGCGCCCTGCTAGTCACTCAGAGAGGACCCGGGCTGACAGACACGACCCGGGGGGTTCAAAGACCTTCCTGCAGCCCAGGGACAATCTTGGCGGCTCTGTTTAGCACAGGTGCCCGCGAACATTCCATACAAAGCAGGGGTAAATAATAGATACAAACTGATTTTCGGGGCGACTTGGATTTACTCTGTTTCTTTCTGGCCTTCGAGACGGAAATGGGTTTCTACCGGCTAGAGATGTAAAACGTAACTTTGATGCCCAACTCCGTGCAGTTGTTAGTAGCCGGATCCGCGGTGCCAGATCTCACAGCCTGAAGCACTGCGGCTGCAGAGCAAGAAGTGGGGTGTTAACAGATAGTTCAGGGTGTGCTAGGAAGAGTCGGGCTGCCATTTCTGCCTTGACTCTCCAGGTTTCCTGAAAAATAGCTTGCTCTCCTTCACATACATTATGTTTTCCTAGTTAATTGTATTTCAGGTAGACTCGAAGTAAAACCTTTAACAAGCAACTTGACCACGAATGTAGAAATTGGTTTCTGACTTGTTCTGCCTTTGCCAGATTTCTCCTGGTCTCTTGGTACCTGTCTTTGGGCAGTGTGATGACTAGCCTTTCCTTGATTCCGGCGTCTTTGGTTCCAGGACTGCTAACACCTTGGGTTGTTGAAAACAAGAGCAACACTTCCAAGTGCTTACAGAATAAAGACCATTTCTCTTTCTTTGTCTTTTTAGAGAAAATCCTAAGTAACTTATGAAAAAAAATTATAAACGGCAACATGTGGTAGAAGTAGGCACTTTGCAGTGTTGAGGGTAGAATGGACCCTAAAAAGTGACGAGGTTTCAGCAGAGACTTAATTCACCTGCACAGCATTTAATAAGAAAATTGTCCATGGCGTCATGAAGAAAGGCGGCTGGGCCGACGGTTTTTGAATGAGCCAGCACTTTCAATAGAGTCCCATAAAATGAACTAAAATGAAGTTTTTAGGTGTCCACGATGCCTGCCTATGATCTTTAGTATCACTTGCTTTAAAAAAAAAAATCAATGTGAATGCCAGTAAAAGTGATCCGACAAGAAAGCCCTTGTGCCATGTGCAGAAGAAAATGCCTGAGGAACCTGGCCGCTTTCCTGGAGTCTTAAGCACAGCCTCATGAATCTTAGCTAGTTGATTTTTACATGCAGTGACCATGGACTGAGTATGCGCTCCATAAGCACCACGTTGGTCCTCAAAGCCGAGGAAATGCTTTTAGGGATGCTGTGGGGAAAAGTTCTATCAGCCCTGATACAGGAAATGTTAGATTCCCCCTCCTCCACCAGGAACTAGGAAATAAATATGGAAGGAATTACATATACTCCTCAAGAGCCGGACTCTAATATTACAGCATGAGTTGATTGATTAGTTTTTAAGGAAGCGTATGCCAAATTCTAATCGGTTTTTGGATTGTACTGGGATTGTAATTTTTTTTCTTCTTCTTCTGGAGCACTTTATCATGGAAAGTGAGTTGGGGAGCTGCAGCCCAGTGATAAGCAGGCAGGCCTGAGCTGCCATCCTCCTGGACAATAAAGGCCTGTTTACATTCTACACATTCTTAGAGCTGTTCCCAGCCTGACACAAGCCAGGGGTGATGTGAAAGGAAAGCAGAGCAGTTGAGCGGGGATAGATGTAAATAAAAACACCCCAGCCCCACTGTATAACCCACCCAGCGGATTTCACAAAACATCGAATCATTTGCTGCTTGGATGGTTCATGGTTGTGTTATTTTCAGCTGATGTGGAACTTCTTTATTAAATCCTAAGAGGAAATAAATTAAAACGGGAACTCGATTTGAAAAGTGGTCCTTATTTTGTAGGAAGCATGAGTCGACACAAGCCATGCCCTATGTAGGATGCAAAGGTGTGTGCTACATGGCTATCAGACGCACAATTATATAGAAATAAATCATGCGAAATTTTATTAAAATATATGTAAAATTTGTTGCAGCAAGACTTGCAAATGGAATTAGACTTTAGTTTTCCATCTGCACTGTCAACCTAAAGAATAGTCTTCAAAAAATTATTTAAGGGAATATTGAGTTTCTTCCGGCACATTAACAATTAATTAAATGAAAATGCTCTACTTAATCTGAAAATAGTTATAGGAGATCAGGTTTAAATAAGTCTTCAGTGACATTATTTCTTGTGTATCTAGAATTTATTTGTACTTATTTTATGAGATTCTTTAAGGAGAAAATAAGCTAAGCTGTTATATGTTATACATAGGCAGCCTATGAATAACATGTGTATTCTCCTTACACCTTTGCGGTTACCATGACCTATACTCGGTCTTTTTAACATGCTATCAACCTAATTAAAGGGATTACTAGGCACATACACAAATTGGACACTCATTTTACAGGTATTCCTTTCTTAATATTCTTGTTCAGTACACTGTTCCTTTTCTGTCGCTTCGTGAAGACAATTAGCATATGGAATTGATCGTATAACAAAGCGAGGGTTGTTTCATGACACGACTTCACCAGATGTCAAACTCTTACAGATTTGCTAGATAACTTGCGACTCATAATAAGGCTGATTTTAATTTTCAGTAAAATGCAGGCTGCTAAAAATACTGCATTTGAATTTCAATAAATAATTAAGTCTAAGTTAAGGTAGACTCTAGCAGTGATTTTTAAAGATGCATTGTTTGGAATTGTTTTTGTGTTAATTGCATTATGACTAAGCAACTCAGAGTTGCATAAATTCGGAATACTTGAAAGATAGTGGGTAATGGTGCATTCATCCTTGCAATGGAATATCACCTCACTCACATTTATTTAGTGTATTTTTGCTCACCTTTATGAATTTATAATTTTAACAGTTATTCAGTACAGTCTTCTTACTCACCCTCTCTTTTGTATGATCCAGAAGTGATAACTCATCACTGTCTTCCATTTATCAATCACAATTTCTCCCATACCGTCTTGATCAATAAACATCAAACCAGCATTTCCCAGTGTGGGATCAATAGTCATCTGTTGTCCAGATGACAGTGCAGAAGAAAAGAATCACATCAGGCCCAAGATTTAGAGTGATCTGGGCTTTCAGACCAAGTCTCCTATAAATATCATTAGTCTGGAACCTTTAATAATGGACTCTTGTCCCCCAGTACCCTGTGGCCGGTTCTGAGATTATGCTACTGATCCAGGTTTAAGTACTTTTCACATGCAAAACTGATTCCTGCTGGGAATTTAGTATGTTGTCAAATAGAAAAGAAGGTCTTCCTTAATCTTCATTTTCTGTGTAAACTCAATTTTCTACTTTTTATTTTTTTTGTGTGATAAGTGGCCAGGTTATATTGTAACTTAAAACATGTAACACTGGCAATCACATGAATTATGAAACCCAGCTTTTGTCATGTACAATATGATGTGTTAACGTGCGTTTTATAATGCACTGTCTAACTTTTATATATTAAGTAGCTAATTAATACACTGTGAATGATCTTGTTATTTAATGGTAGCAATCAAAAATGAATATAAACGTGTCATCGACCTGTGATTTTATGGGAGCTACAAAATTGCCCCTGTTTCTATATTCTGTGAACTCCTGTACCTGAGGCGTTGCTGGGTAAGATTTGAAAAAAGAATTATAGCTGTACACCCTCGAGCTGACAGCCAGGGCTGTGTCAGCATTCCTGTAAAGAATCTCATTCCTATCTGAGCCATAAGCATTTTTGCTAGTTAGAAGCTGGCATTTAATATCTTGATTTTTGAAGTAGGTTGTTTTAACGCTGCTTTAAAAATCGTTCTGAATGATTTTGAGCACTCATCCGTGAGAGGTTACCTCCGAGCTATTGTTATGATATATTATTCAACAAACTAATTTCTGTATTGATCCGGTGACTAAATTAAGAGGCAAATCTTATAGTTTTGATTTGTACATGGTTATAATTTAAGATGTGGTATTTAAAAACTATTTTAGCTAATGTACAAGATAATGTTTTCCAAGTAGCATATTTGTTATACAGTTACATGATTTTATAATACAGTTTTTGAATAGGTGTTTGCAATTTTGTCAAACCACGAATTCCAGTCAATGTTTTCTATGACATTTACTAACATTCTCTTTAAATATTTTATTACTGAGAACATGACCAATGATGCAGATGGCAATTTTATTTTTTATCTTAAAATCCTTTTGAAGTGATTTAGAATAAGTTACAGCATAGACTTTAATATTTCAGAAAAAAATCTAACATATTATTGCTAGAGAACTTCTGTTTTACGTTATTTTAATTTGTGAACATTTTAATATGGATCCACAAAGAACTGTCTGGTTTATTGAACTCTATGATGAGCATTAGTAGGAAATTCTGTTTCAGAGTAAACATACAGTCCGAAATGAATGGTTTCCTTATTTTACCCTAAATGCTAGGGGGAAAATGTTTTTCTTCATCACTTAATTCAAGAAGTTGCATTCATCTTTAAGATGGCCATACTTGTCATTTTTCCTTTTTCAGACCTATAGATGAGTGTGGTAAGGGAATGGGGCATTCTATGAAGTCAATCCACAATGATGGCCAAGCATCATATTTGTACTTTTTCCCCACATTCAGATCTTCCAACAAGTCATCATATATTATTATACCAACGAAGACTAGGAAACATACGATACGTTAATCGTTTCATTCTTGTTCTACAAAGACGAATGAACACCATGTCGAAGATTTGAATTCTCCAAATCAATTAAAAGTTCAACAAATATTACTATCTATTGTGTCCCAGATAATGTTCGAGGAAACAGAACGGTTCCAGATATGAGTGTGTGTGGGCTTGGCCTGTTCATCGTACAGTCTTAGACACTCGTCTGTAAAAATGGAATTATCATGAAAAAAGAAATAAAAAGCTATTTCTAACACTTACTCCTAAGAACATGTTATGACAGTGGTTCACATTTTTCTTTTCATGAATCTCATTTTTTGTTTTTATACCATTTACACAACTTCTTAGACACAAACATTGACTTAAACAAAAGCTTGACATGGGATTTCATAGTATCACAAATGAGACAGGAGTATACATGAGAACAGGTTGGGGGCTGATGACGCTTATCACTGCTTACGGAAAAGGAAAATTTAGTCTAAGATAAAGAAATTAGCAGTCATTAAGCATATAATTAGCTAGATCAAATGAATTTCAATTCAAACAGTATTTTCAGATGTTAGGCCATCTTTAAAATTGTAAACTATTAGCATCTATTCTTTTCTTTCATTTAAATAAAAAATAAATGGATGTTCAGTGTGTGTGTGTGTGTGTGTGTGTTTAAGAATCCTCCTGCTCGTTTTGTTTCGGGTTAAAGGTGAAAGCGATTTGCATAGTTTACATGTTCAATAAGTGAAGGGGTGGGGTGAAAAGAACCACTTAGCATTTTGTAGTGACAGTAACATGTATTAATAAATCTTTGCAATTCAGTAATCCAAGCCAGGAGTTGATCTGGAGCACTTTGAAGAGAATGGCTGTTCCAATGGAACTGGAAGCAGAATTCAAAGGCATGCTGTTCTGAGATGATGACGCAGCAGTTTTAACCTCCCTTTCTACCCCACCGATCGGCATCCACCCCCATTTGCTGTCATTTAAATTTAGATTTTACTGCCAATTCTTAGTGAACTTGTCTAAAGCCAAACACATTTCTTTTAAACCACCATTTTGATACGTGTAACTAACGTGTCGTAGTATAATGGATTACACAGTTTAAGGAGAAAAAAAATAAACTCTTTCATGTACTTGACTTCATGAACGTCTTCACCGCAACCCTGAAAAATAAGCAGAGCAGTGGACGCTGCCTTCACTTTATGGGTAAAGAAACAACAGCCCAAATGTTCCACAGAAACAAATTGCAACGATGGACTTGCCCACCAACTTCATTCCACTCTTGGTTTGTGGCAGGATCCATTTGTAGCCAATTGTGGGATTCATGATGAGTGCCTTTTTTTTTTTTTTGTTTTGTTTTGTTTTTCGAGACAAGGTTTCTCTGTAGCTTTGGAGCCTCTCCTGGAACTAGCTCTTGTAGACCAGGCTGGCCTCAAACTAACAAGAGATCTGCCTGTCTCTGCCTCTGGAGTGCTGGGATTAAAGGCATGCATTACCACCACCCGACATGAATGCCATCTTTATAAGACACTTGGAATTGAAACTCAGGGAAATGAAATTGAGGGACATTTCCCCGAAGGAACTGTTCTGCATAGAAAGTGCATTAATGTGACCCTGACTCTTATGTTTGACAATAGATTAAGCAAGTCTTGCCATAATCTCAAACAAGTTAAACAACATGAACAGTGTTAGAGCATGTTTCTGAACCTGGAGTTGTTTTTTGAGTTCAGCTTTACCAAGTCTGTTTTCCAATGGTTTCCTGCTAATAGACAGCTTTCGTGTTCGGTTTACAGCTGAGTAATATGCTTCCTGTTAGGATTATCAGAGGATTTCAGAGTTCGGATCTCTTCTGTGTTACTTCAGGTGGGGACAGATTGATAGCAGAGAGGGAATCATAGGTTCAAAGTCTGCTTAAGTCTGGTATTCTAATGAACCAGGGGAATATGAGAAGAAGCTGCTGGGCATGAGAGCGGACAAGGGAATACCCACACTTGTGTGGAATGTTAAATTTTGTTTTGCTTTTAGCACACTGCTATCGCTTTCTTTCCCTTCCTCATTATTTACGATATCACATTTTACTACAGAAGTAACACGCTTTAGCAGATATTGTCGGTGCTCTGGGGATACACTTTGCAAAAGTGCAGTTTGAATCCCACGTGGCATTTTCTTCCTTTACAATTCTCTGGACCAGTGACTGGCAGATAAAATACTATGGAGACCCCAACTCCTTTGTAAAGCTTTGAGGTATAAAAGATAACCAGGGTGTCTTTGCAGCAGCCCGTCAAAGCTGTGTTCTGTAGGGCTTTGTCTGAGACCATGCTTCAGTGGCCTTCTCCCATTCTCACACTCCCAAGGAAGCGATCCCTGGATTATTCCCTTACACTCAAGTGCTTAACTCGGCAGCATCTGCATCTGGGGACTCCAACCTAAGGTTCTTGTTTCAGTTTTTCTTCAATATTCAGAAAACTTAAAGTATCTGCTAATCTTGTCCTTGCTTTGAGCAATTATTAATAGTGTAATGACATTTTCCCAGATATTACAGATATGCACTTTTTTTAAATCATGATATGATTTTGAACATCATAATTTCCAACATGCCAGTATAATGCAGTGACAAATGTGGATGTCTTCCATATTGCATAGAGCCATTTCTGTTTTGAGAGTCATAGTGTTCACAGCACTGATTGTACCAAAATATATTTCAGCAACCTGTGGTTAATACTTAGAATTTTTAAATCTAGAAAATATTTGTAACTAAACCTATAAAAAAATTCTTAAAAGTGAAGGTGATGGCTTAATACTGAGAATTTGTAGCTTGAATTTGCTTAAATACGGTTTTCCTTCTGAATAATTTTAACAGTATGAAATACTACTCACAATACATACAAATGTCTATAATTGATATTTTTGTAAACATACCAGTCTATCGTATCTCATTGCTTTAAAATGCTATTTTAGGATTTTTTTTATTACATTTATTTGTGTGTATGTGGGGTGGAGGGGTTGGTTACATGCCACAGCGCACATGTGATCAGAGCATGCCTTTCAGCAGGTAGTTCTTCCATCATGTCTGCCTTAATAATCAATCAGAGCTTGTCAAGCTTAGCAGCAAGTACCTTTACCTTCTGAGCACTTTACCAGCACTTAAATGTGCTGCGGTTTCTTAGGAATGAAAAGGATCTTTTTTATTTAAAAGACATTCCTTTTTCTCTATGCTCTGCATGGTCTTTTAAAATAACATATTTTCAGCTGACTTTTTATAGTCTTTAACCTTTGCAATTTCTTGTTAATATTGCAGTGGTATAATTTTGATGTATTATTCTTGGATGTTGTACAATATAGAGCATTATGAATATTATTTTAGGCATACCTTAAAATTATATTCACTGAAATTAAAAGAATATAATTATTTTTCTATATTTAAGCTTTTATCTGTTGCATTTACGCTATTTTTAATAATTTATGTTTGTTTTTACAGGATTTTCTTTTTCAACAGGTCATATTATTTTCAAATAATCTTTTATTTGGTTGTTTCTATTGAACATTAAGTCTTATTAAAATTTGTTTGCTTGTGACAGTAGGTAACCCTTTAAAATATTGTTGAAGGTGAAAGTAGGCATTGTTCCCAAGGTTCCAAACTTAATGAATATTTTAGTAAATGCAAAATTTGTTTTTTGTTTATGAGAATCTATCAAGTTAACCATATATTTTCATAAATTTTAGGTGCCTGTTGAAGATTTTATATGATCACATAATTTTTAAATGTGAATCGAACATTTGAAAAAAATTTATAATAGGCTTCCAAACATTACTCCTTTTTGAGAAAGCTCGGATTTCCTATACTTGCATAAGCGGTATTAACAAATTATTATTTATCTGAAGAAAAATATTATTTCTATTTTTGTATGTAAAAGGTAGCAAGAGTGATGCAGGCTAGAGTCTGCTCCAGGGTGGTTCCAAGGTTATAGTTTGAGAGACAAGGTCTGTCTACCACTCCACTCACCAGTTACTTGGGGAGAAGTTACAATAGTGATTATTTCCCCTTAGAAGTCTGTCGCTTTATTTATTTATTTATTTATTTATTTATTTATTTATTTATTTATTTAGGATTTCTGCCTCCCCCCCTCATCCGCCTCCCATTTCCCTCCCCCTCCCCCGATCAAGTCACCCTCCCTCATCTGCTCGCAGAGCAATCAGGGTTCCCTGACCTGTGGGAAGCCCAAGGACCGCCCACCTTTATCCAGGTCTCCAAAGGTGAGCATCCAAACTGCCTAGGCTCCCCCAAAGCCAGTAAGTGCAGTAGGATCAAAAACCCACTGTGATTGTTCCTGAGTTCTCAGTATTCCTCATTGTCCTCTATGTTCAGCGAGTCCGGATTTATCCCATGCTTTTTCAGACCCAGGCTGCGAGGGGTGCACCCACACACTGAGACAATGGGGATGTTCTATCGAGAAGTCTGTCGCTTTAACTCAGTTTAGCTTTAAGCCCTTTGTGTGCAGAGAGGAGACCTTTAACTTTACATTTCTTCTCTGGCTTCTTATTCAGGTTTATTTTCAACTGTAACTGAAACCTTTCTATTGATTTTCAAAGAATATTGTGTACTCTATAACTCTTGAGGTTTATTTAGCATAATTACACATATTGTTACTTGGACTTTCAAAGTTATATCCCGTCATTTTGAATTTGTATACTGTATTTTCACATTTATTTTACATGTTTTCAAACAGTGGTGATTAAGGACTGCCTTCATTTTTTCCCCAAGGATGTGCTCTAAATAGGAGGCTTTTATAGCAAATTCTATACAACTGTCAAGGAGCCCAGGCTGAGTGAAATTCTGGGCAAGCGATTGGTGTAGGAGGTCCTTCTACATTTGTGTTGATTTCATTGGTTGAATAAAGAATCTGCTTTGGAAAAAAAAAAAAAAGAATCTGCTTTGGCCTTTTGATAGGGCAGAAATTTAGGTAGGTGGGACAAGAGAACTGAATGCTGGGAGAAAGAAGGCAGGCAGAGAGCTGCCATGAAGCCAGCCGCCAGGTCAGACATGCTGAATCTTTCCCAGTAAGCCATGACCCCGTGGTGACATACAGATTATTAGAAATGGGTTGAATCAAGATGTGAGAGTTAGCCAATAAGAGGCTAGAACTAATGGGCAAGGCAGTAATTTAATTAACACAGATCTCCGTGTGATTACTCCGGGGGTTAAGCTAGCCGGATGGCGGGATGCAGCCCAATGGACCTCCTTACTACAGGAATGTGTATTCAGAAGCACTTTCGGCTCACAGTGCCCAGGCAGTGGCTGGCACATCTCTGGTCCAGTTTCACCCAGGGTTGTGTACCCAGTTTTCTGCCTCTTGCTCTCTTTCACAATTGTTTGGTTATAGTTTGTTTTGCTCAACTGACATTTTCTATCATTCTGTTTAACTCTTTATTTATTTGCTTGATTTCTTTTTCTTTCCTTTTGAGGTAGTATCTTCCTGTGTAGCCCAACCTGGCTTTGTCTTGGGACTCCCCTACAGAATGCTGGAATGGGCAAGCAGCATCATGTCTGTCTTACCTCATTCGTCTTTCTGTCTTCCAAAGCCTCCAAATTTTCTGACTCTTAGGCATTGTGTCCTCTTTTTAACACCCTTAGGTTTTCAGTCCTAGATCATCTCTTTAGCATTGGGAGAGTGCTTTTAGGAAAATGCTCCTTTCCTGTTGCAATAGGAGTTTCCAAAAGCAACTTTAGGGAAAATGAAGTTTATTTTGAGTTATAGTTTCTGAGATAAACAGTCCCTCCTCATGGGGAAGGCATGACAGCAGACAGGGATGCCATGGTGGCATGAGAAAGAGGCTATCAGGTCGCATCTCATTCATACTCATGAAGGAGCAAGTCACAAATGCATGGTACTGTCCAGGCCTCTTTTTGCATTTACACAGTCTGTGCTTCTAGCTGGGGAATGGTCTAATGGTTGGATCGTCTCATCTTCATTAGAATAGGAAAGCTGATTTCCCGCAGACATGCCCAAAGTAGAATAATCCAGGTAATTCTAGATTTTATCAAGTTGACAACTAATATTCACCATCCAACTATACCTTTGGCAACTTAACATTGACACATATTACATTTTAAATAATGTTCTTTTGATAATAAAGTTGTTTATTATAATATATTCAGATCATGGTTTTTCCTCCCCTATTCAATTTCTTCCCAGTTCCTTTCTACCTACCTACCCTTCCAACTCCACACCTTCTTTCTCTCTCTCTCTCTCTCTGAAGAAAACAAACAGGTAAATAAAAAAGACAAATAAACAAGTATAAAACAAAATAAATACTAGTAAACAAAAGGAAGACAGAACACAAGAAATATATACATAAACACATACAACACATACAAACAAAAACCATAGAAGGTTAAAATCAGAAACCGTAATACATAAGGCAGAGAAAAGGTTTTAAAAATGCCCAAATAAAGCTATATGAGACAAAAATCTCCAAATGATACTTCCTTGGGCAAACTTGTTTTCAATTTGCAAGTGATTTTTGACTAGTGATAGCTTCTTAATTAGGAAGGTGAGCTTGTGTACACTTCTTCATCTCAGTGACAGTACTCTGGTTTGGATCTGTGCAGGACATAGATATGCTGCGACAGTTTCTGTGAGTTCATATGTGTCTCAGTCCTGTTGTGTCTGGAAGGCATTGTTTCCTTAATGCCATCCATCCCTTCTGTTTCTTACAATATAGTTCCTCTTCTGAATGGTTACATGAGTCCTGAGGAGAGAAATTTGATGAACACATACCATATAAGACTGAATGTTATGAGGTTTCTCACACTCTGCACATTATCTTTTTGTGGGTGTTCCCATCTACTTCAGGGAAAATATCTTTAATGACGACATTGATTTACGGGTATATCAGAATATCATTAGGACCCATTTTATTGCTATCTCCTTTAGCAGAACAACAGAATTTGGTTTTCCCTTAGGCATTTCCTGTATCAGGTTCTTGGCCCCAGAGCAGTGGTAGGCATGGGTTCCATCTTATGGAATGAGCCTTAAACTCAATACTCCCACAATGTTTGTGTCTGTGTCCCTATTGCACCAGCATATCATGCAGGCAGGTCACCATTATAGACCAAAGGTTTAGTAGCAGGGTTGGAAAGACATCATTTTGAAGCCATTGTCTTCCACTCATTGTCTTCATATTCTCACAACGTTACCATTGAAAATGCATTCAGTGTAGCTTTAAAGGTTCTAATAACAGTATGTTAAAAAGTTAAAACATCAAAGTCTTTTAACTGTGTGTTACTATTAAATAAAACCAAGTTACATACTTCTATATATGCTTCCAATGTGTAATGCACAAAGCACATATTTTTACTCAAAAAAGAAGAGGCAGGATACTGTATGTAATGATCAAGCCAAAGCAGAACCAGAGCCCAGCAAAAGAAAACGCTAAGTCCTATAGTTCTGTGTTCAACATCTGGGGCATATGGTGAAACCCAAGGACCTGGGTAGCCAACCCTACTCCTCTCACTTTGCCACCCACAGCATAGATTGTTTCTCTTGGATGAACTACACTCAATATTTACTATTTTCTTTGCATCTCCAATATTCTAGAGACTCCATTAAGATTTTAGCTTCACATAAACACTGTATTAGTCACTGTTCTATTGGGTGAAGAGATACTATGACAATGACAACTCTTATAAAAGAAAATATTTAATGGTCACTCACTGTGAATAGATCTTCTCTCTTTGATCAGTATAATATACCTACAGGTATGACCCAAGCTGAAAGTAAATACTAGCAATCCTAGAGAGGGAAGAAAAGTAAATATATTTATTCAACTTTCCGCATGGTAACTGTGCATTTTGTAGTCATTTTTGAACTTATTTCTCCTTATCTCCTGTCATATCCATTCAAACTCAGAGTCTTCTGAAATTTCTTTCCAAATTCCTTCACAAACTGTTTGTTCTATGCCTATGGCATTTTGTCACTGCTGCCACATCTTAGGTGTACCTTACTCTGTTGACAGAGGCTACTCATTTGTTTCCTGGCTTCCCAGACCCAAAATAATTAGACAGAAATTATATTAATTGCAATACTGTTTGGCCAATGACGCTAGCGTATGGTAACTGTGCATTTTGTAGTCATTTTTGAACTTATTTCTCCTTATCCCCTGTCATATCCATTCAAACTCAGCTTAGCATCCTGCACCATGAAATTTCTCTCTGTACTTAGATCATTCACAGCAAATAAATTCAGAGAAAGCACAATAATATAATCCTTACTCTCAGTGTATATTCCATCTTTTCATGACTTATTTTTCTTTACTCCTTTGCTTTATGATTGTCTTGCTGTCTTTTTAATAACTTTGTCTTATTTTTTTACAAAAAAACCATTTACTTCTTTTTATAACTGTCTATATTCTTATTCCTCTCTCCCTCAAACCTATGTACATTTATCCAACACTGTGACCCATTTAGGCGTCTTTTTTGGTTTCTTGTCTGAATCTGTCTTTATTGCATATCTGTAATAATTTTCTGACCAGGAGCACTTGTAAAATGCTAATCAGCATGGCCAGAACTAAGGCTGCTTTGCCTTTTGCCTCTGCCCAGTCCAACAATGGCAGAGGTTTGTTCTGCACCAGCTCTCTGGGCCATACTCCAAGCCCCATTTCCAGGCACACAGAAGGTCTATGTCTCCATTAAGCAATTCATAACATTCTACTCACAGACCCCATTTAAATGATTGAGCACCTGAAAGCGTCAAAGCGTCAGAGCTGTTTGTGCAACTAACACCAACTAGGAAGCCGCCATTTTGAAACCTTGTTTTTTTTCTGCTAATGCTGAATCATGAAGACCTTTTTTAAAAGAGCCATGGTTCTCTTGTTCGCTGCCAGAAAAAAAAAAAAACAAAAACAAAAAACAAAAACAAACAAAAAAACTATATGAAAAAGTAGAGCTACTAAGAAGTCATGCTTTGCTCCCATTTTTATGGGTCTTGAAGTGCTCTTTTTTATTTTATTTTTTTACCTTTTAGCTTTTTTTTTGTTAGATCTTATGTGAATCTATGCCCCAGAGAAAGAAATTACTTTTAAAGCACAGCATTACTCCAACATGAATATCCCGCTTTCATGAAATTATCTGCATTAATTTTCTTTTGACTTACTATGACATTTCACAGATTAAGAATGAGATTATGATATTCTTATTTATTTATTTATTTATTTATTTATTTAATACAGTCAGTCTAAATTTTTCTCGTGGCTATTCTAGATCTGTATTTCCTCCAGGACTCACTGCATAGGTAACTTTAGCTAGGCCTATATACTTAGTGCTGTATGAATGCTTCAGAGTGGAGGAATGAAAATATTTGGTTTCAGACTGGATGAATTTCCTTAGCACATGGGTCAAGCTAATGAATCTCACATTTTCTCCTTATAAAAATTAATAGGTAGCTATTTTAAATAGTTGCAATAATTCTATATAAAAGCATAACATACCTGACACAGTATTAACATAACAAATGTAAGTTTTCCTTTCCACATGTTCTAGCTAAATTCTTTTTCTGAAAGCAATAAAAAAATTGATCCTAACCAATGCATACACAGAGGAAAATTAATGAAAAGGGATGGCTCACAGGAAATAAATGGGAATGAGGCATTTTTGAGAACAGAATACCAGGCAGAAAGATATTAGTTAGAAGTTAAATAAATTATAAATAAAGAATCATCAATTTATCTCTTCTTCTTTTCATTAATGATTCACATCTAGGTTGAGAGTGCATTTTTGGGTTAAGCTGTCTGTTCCGTCTGAGAGTGGTAGGGGTCGCTGATGAGCAGTTCAAAAAAATCCAAGAGAGTCAGCACTGTGTAGTCCAATTAGACAACTTGCAATTTTCACTCCAACTGAAAAGTACTGTTACAAATAACTGCAAAGGGGACGGATTCCAGCCTTCCATATATGTCACCATGACCTCCTACTCAGAAGTTGACATGTACAACAGAGATCACCAAAAACTTTAGTTGGTTTTCAGAGAAAAAGAAATACCAGCCAAGCAGTGATGGTGCATGCCTTTAATCCCAGCACTCGGGAGGCAGAGGCAGGCAGATGTCTGTGAGTTAGAGGCCAGCCTGGTCAACAGGAGCTAGCTCCAGGACAGGCTCTAAAGCTACAAAGAAACCCTGTCTGGAAAACCCCCCAAAATATATATATATATATATATATATATATATATATATATATATATATATATAAACACCAAATCTCCCCCCCCCACACACACACACAAATGGAAAGGAAGGGAGCAAGGAGGAAAAAGTAGAAGAACTTACGCTGGAGAAAACCAATAAATCAAGGACTAACCACATTCTATAAAATCTCAAGTGTAGCTCTTAGAGAGTCACAAGATATTTCTATTATGAATACAATATCATGGCTATGAAGAAATATTAGATGGAGAACAAAAAATAGTTTTTAGAAATATGTTTCTACTACATAAGAATTCACAGAAAAGACTACTAAGAATAGGGATAAAGGGTATGACAGCTGAAGTGTTAGAAAATTCCCATGACCTGGAGTAAAATATTAAAAAAGTAGAGGAGCTAATTGACACTGAAGCTAAAGCTAAAAAACCCAATGAAGATCTTCCACAAAGATGACAGTGGTGATGAAGGAAAGAAATAATCACAGTAAAAGCATTGAACAAACTGCCTTAGAAAACAAAACCAAAAATGAACAGACATACAAACAAAAAGCATGAGACTCCAACCTCTCCATCCAGCCATATCCTGCACACACTGTGCTAGAGTCTAGTCAAGTGAATCTTAGGTTTCATTTCTGTGCACCCTCCTCAAGACCCTAGATCTGGCCCATGCTTCACCCCACATGGTCACCAACCACCATATTCCAGCCAGGCCATGCATGCCCCATTCTTCTTGAACAAACAGAAATCTATGTACCATATTCTAGCCTCTCTGCATGACCAGAACCTGTGTATGTTATGCTAGAGTCTAAATAATGTAAGTTCCCCTGATTCTTCCATGCAGCCTCCCACACCAAACCTAGATGTCTTTCAATGGAAGAATGGATAAAGAAATTATGGTACATAAACAGTGGAGTATTGTTCAGATGTTAAAAACAACGGCATCATGAAATTTGCAGGCAAATGGAGTGAATTAGAAAAAAATCATCCTGAGTGTGGTAACCCAAATCCAGAAAGACAAAAATAGTATATATTCACCTGTAAGTGATTTTAGCTGTAATGTAATGGATAACCATGCTGCACTCAACAGATTCAAAGAAGCTAAATAACAGGAAGGGTTTAGGAGCAAGGGATGCTTGGATCTCCCTGGGAAGGGAAAATAGATTTTGGGAGTGGACTGGGGGTAGGTGGCGATGAGAACATGAGGGATCAGGTGGGGATAGGGTGGTGGGGGAGAGTAATGAAAGAGATGACTGAAAGGAGGCATTTCAGAGGGAGTTAGAAACTTAGTGCCGTGGAAACTTCCAAGACTCTACAAGGGTGACCCATGCAATGACTGGTAGTAGGATATAGCCTGAAATGATCACCTGCTATAGCCAGGCAAGACTTCCAGTGGAGGGAATAGGACAATAATTCAGTCACACAACCATCAGCTTACAATTTGTCCTGCCTATAGGATGTGCTGGGGTAAAGGTGGTACAGAAATCGGGGGAGTGGCCTATCATGGTAGTTTGCATCCAAAGAGAATGGCATTATTAGGAGCTGTGATGTTGCTGAAGGAAGTGTGTCACTGTGAAGCTGGCTTTGAGGTTTCTTTTGTTCAAGCTTCCCTCAATTGTACACTGAGAGGGTCCACTCTGCTCTGTGTTGCCCTGTGGTCAAGATGTAGCCAGCACAAGATGATGCCGTGCTCCCCATCATGATGATAATCGACTGATAATATGAAATTTTAAGTCACCACCTCAATTAAATGTTTTCCTTTATAAGAGTTGTTGTGGTCATGGCATCTCTATAAAGCAATAGAAACCCTATGATATGAAGTTCATATCGGGGTCTGGGGTATTGCTGTGATAGGCCTGACTATTCTTCTGTTTGGAGGAATTGGGACTTTGGTATTTTGGGTTAGGAAGGCAGTGGAATGCTTTAAGCACTGCTTAATGGGCCACACACTAGTAAAACCATGGAAGATAATGCTGCTGATAATGACTTGAACTGTCTGGGAATGGATCAAGAGGTTTCAGAGGAGAAGAGCTTTAGTGTGTTGCCTAGAAATCATTCTTGTGAAGAATGTGACTGCTTTTGCCCTTGTTCGAAGGCTGAAGTGAAGAGTTTTAGATGAATTCTGTTGGCAGAAGAAAGCTCAAAACAACCTAGTATAGACTGTTATGATAACTTTAATGAAGACTTATAATGAAAAGGAACAAATTAAGCAGGGTAAATTACAAAATGTAAAATTTACGGAGAAAAAGGACACCAGGAAGTGAAATGGAACTAAGTCCTGTGTTCAAGTCGATAAACAGGTTAAGACGTAGAATAAAGGAAGCTGTAACTTCAGGGCAAGGTCTACCCAATTATATTTCCAACATGTGAAAGAGAATTAAAGGTAAACTTAGAGCTGGGTATCATGATGCTCACCTTTAACACCAGCAATGGGAAGACAGAGACTGGCAGATCTCTGAGACCTGCCCTGTCTATTGAGCAAGTTGTAGAACAGCCAAGTTTAGGTGGTGAAGTACAAAAGGCTGGTGAAGATGTAATTGAAGGAGGATGCCATATTCTAGTCCCAGCAAACAGCAAAACGCAGCAGCCTCAAGCACATGGTTCTGGCTTAAGAGTTAGAATAGAATAAACAGGTTATGGAATCTGCCTCCCTGTCTAGGGAATGCTACTGAGGCAAGCCATGTGTCGGGGATGTCCCTTAATGGAGGCCTAGAGAGGCCATAGCATGAAGCTGTGAAGTTGGTGCCTGGATTGCCTTGGAGACCCCAAGATGTTGAAGATGCCAGAATCATGGGATACCTGCCAAGGGAAGCTTCTAGTAGACAGTGGAACCAGCCCAAGAAAAAGAAGTATATTGTAATCATCAAAAATGGAAGGAGGGGAAGCATTTGAGGAGCTGGAACAAACTGGCGGCAAATGTGGAGGCTTCAGTGAAACCGGAGGCAGAGAGAGGGCAGAAAGCGACAGGAACAGGAACAGGGAACCTGTTTAGGTGCTGAGGAGTTCCATCTGGACGGGTGAGTGTGTGCTATCCAGGGGCAAATTGTCCCGGAAGAGAGCACAAACCCCCCTTCCCCAGCTCCTGCTGCAGGGCTGCCTTTCTTACACACAACCCCCTCCCCCAAGCCTGCATTGTCTGCAAGGTCCTTTGCTCAGGATGGGAAGGCGCCAATGCAAGAATTCCTCCAACAACCTGAAAGGCAACATGACATCACCAGAATCCAGGGATCCCGAAATAAGAATTGTACACCCTACTCCAGAAGAATTAGAAGAAATCGACTCAAAAGTGAATTATATGAAAATAATAGAGGACCTTAAACAGGAGGTCAAAACTGGAAGGAGTTGGAGATCTGAAGAGTGCTTCCATAGCAGATATGGAGATGCAGATTTTGGATTCTGCCCAGCTGGCTTTTGGTCTTGCTTTGGTCTAAGACTTCCTCACTGTGCCCCCTTCCATATGCTTTGGAATGGTAATGTTATCCTGTATCATTATATGACAGAAGCATGTGATCTGCTTTTCATTTTAATTTTATGAGGGATTAGAGTTAAGAGATTGCATGAATCTCAGAAGAGATTTGTAAGCTTACACTTTTAAATAAGTTTTAGACAGTTTTATGAGAATATGGAGACTTTTGAAGTTGAACTGAATGTCTTTTGCATTATGATATGTCTACAAGACTTCAGGAGCCAGAGAGTGGAATATGGTGGTTTGAAAGAAATTGATCCCCAAAAAGGAGTGGCACTGTTGGCAAGTGTGGCCTTATTGTTTTAGGTGTGGTCTTGTTGGAAGAAGTGTGTCAAGTCATGCCCAGTGAGACAGATCATTTCCTGTTGTCTGCACATCAATATATAGCCATGCCTTCTCCAGCACCATGCTCCCATTCAGAATGATAATGGACTAAACCTCTGGAACTGTAGGCTGACAACTCAGTTAATGTTTTTCTTTAGAAGAGTTGACATGGTCATGGGTCTCTTTAGAGCAATAGAAACTCTAACTGAGACAAGGACCATCATGGGAGTGGCATCCCTAAGGTGCAATAGTAGCATAAGTAGTAGCTCTCTATTTGGACTCAAAATCTGCTCAACTGGAAAGAAATCATGGCTAGTAATATAATCCTAGTTAACTACTTAACTCCTGCAGCATAGTAAACTCATAGATCTTGAAGAAACCAACAATAGCCCCTTTACATAAAAAAAAGACAATTCTTAACTACATTCTAAATATTTATCCTTATATTGTCCTTATAATATTGTCCTTACAAGTCAGAATAGGTCTCCCAGCTCCCCAAAACACTTTAGCTTTCAGCAGATGGAGACAATTATAGAAAACAACAAACAGAATGAACTGTCACAGCTCCACCTGATACAACTGTAACACAACTTCTGTACTTTCATTCAGGGATTGAGTGGAATAGGGAGTGAAAATATTTAAGAGTGAGAGAAAGAGGAAATTTTCCGTGAGAGAGTTTGTCATCTAGGAGTGTCAAGAAGCTATATCCATGAAACCTCATCAACATGGTTGCCTAAACAAAACCTGAACAAGCACAATAAGAGACATGTTAACATGATATGGGTAAATTGTCTGGGACCTTAACGCTAGACAATGAACTGGAGAAATGTTTTCTCTGGAGAAGAGCTCCCAAACGGGTTATACAATCCTAAGTAGTCAGCCGTAAAATCATGTACATATAAGAAACATTGTATGTACTGAATAGATTTTATTTATGTATTTAGGCATATACTTTGGGATACACACACATACACAACACACATACACTGTGCAACAGCAGTTAAAGTAGAGCCCAGGGGTGATGTGGGATTCCCTTGTAGGTTGTGAATACCATTGGTTAATGAATAAATATGCTTTGGCCTACAGAAGGGTAGAATTAGGTAAGGCAGGGATTCCAAGCAGATAGAGGAGGAAAGAAGGTGGAGTCAGGGAGATGCCAAGTAGCCACAGCTGGAGACAGACACCTGGGAACCTTGCTGGTAAACCATGTGCCTTGTGGTAAATAAGAAATGGGTTATTTAAGATGTAAGGCTAGCTAGAAATACACTTAAGCTATTGCTCAAGCAATATATTAATTAATACAGTTTCTATGTGATTATTTTGGGTCTGGGCGACCAGGAACAAACAAGCAGCCTCTGCCTACACAGGAGCAGACATGCAAGGAATGGTTGGAGGGAGAAAAAGGGAGAGGGAGACCAATGGAATTGCATTTTACTTTTAGAAAATAAAAAGTAATTAAAAGACAAGCAAAGCATAAGACCTCATTATAGCACTTGAAGGCTAAAATAGAAAATTTTCAGAACTTTCAAAGAAATACAATAGAGCAGCAGTGACACGGTACATCTAATTAATCATACTGAATGTTAGACGTCCCAAGGTTTTCAGTAGAGAGAGAAATTGAACTTAAAATTACATATGACGGAACAAGGAAGAGGGCAAAGAGGAAGAGAAATTAAAGAAATCAAAAAATGATACTTGGGGATTGCAAAGGTCTACAAGGAATAGTTCTACTTTTCCATAGAGAAAATCTTCAAAAAACTTTTCAAAGCAAGAAAAGAAGGCAGGACACAGAAGTGATGAGGTACAGTTGCATTCAAGTCTTAGTATGACTAGACCTCTGTGCCAGGAAAACAAGGTTTCTCTCTTTCCCTTTGTGGAGCAGTGATTGTGTGGTCCCAAAGGGCCATGCACTGAAACTGCATCCTTTTATAAAATGCTACAGTCTGTGGCACTCCAAATAGATTTTTGCATAAATACTGAAATATTAACAAATAGTTTAGATAGTATACTATAAATACAGATGAAAATGTCAAATGTGTAAGTAAGAGGAATATAAGAGATGAATTTAGCAAAATATGACAGATTTCTTAGCTTACACATTAGGAAATTAATAGAAGATGACTAATCTTAATAAATAAAAATAAACAAGAGGTCTTAAAGGTTCCCAAATATTTGAAGAATTAAAATAATGTAACCACCAAAATTTCAGTATATAAATGAAATTATCACTATAAATGTTTACACTTTTTCTGTAACTTGACTTCATTAAAAATATTTAAAATTATCACAAGGAAAAGGCAGACACTGAAGTCTCCATTTTGATCTCAAAATACACTCCTTTTTAGGCTGTGTAGATGGAAGTTTCAGTTCCACCTGGTCCCACAGCCACTCAGTACCAAATAAACACACAGAGGCTTATATTAATTATAAACTTCTAGGCCTATTGCTCAGGCATGTTACCAACTACCTCTTACAACTCAAATTTACCCACAATTCTTATCTATGTTTAGCCATTTGCCTTAGTACGTTTTCTCAGTAAGGCATTTTCATCTTGCTTCCTCTGCATTTGGCTTATGACTGTGTCTCCTCCTTTCTTCTTCCCAGAATTCTCCTAGTCTGGTTGTCCGACTTATACTTCTTGCCTGGTACTGGCCAATCAGTGTTTTATTAAACTAATGCAAGTGAAAAATCTTTATAGTGCAGATAAGCATTATCCCACAGCAATGTTGTGCTTTTAACAAGTGTTTGCTAGTCTATAAATATCACACCAGAGTAGTCTTCGTAGTGAAGATGTTTGTCAAACAGACTTTTCATGAGGCCATGAACGTTCCATGAAGTGATGTGGCCAACTTTGTCTGCTCTGGGGCCATCAGTTCAAACAACTGTTGTTGTTTGCTATGCGACAATTCTTAGTTTTTATTCATTCTGTGCCTTGAAGGTTGCTGTCCTACATAGTTGTAACCTTGACACAAACTAGTGTCCTTTGGGAACAGAGAACCTCAGCTGAGCAATGCCTCCATTATACTGAGCTCTAGGCATGTCCATGTGTTTTGTTGTTGTTGTTGTTATTCAAGGATTGATGTTGGAGAACCCAAACCACCATGAGTAATGACCCTTCTGGGCGGGTGATTCTGAATTTTATGAGAAAGCAAACTGAGCAACTCTAGCTGAGCAAGCCAGCAAGCAGCCTACCGCCATGGCCTCTGTTTCAGTCCCCACCTCCAAGTTCCTGCTTTGAGTTTCCTCCCAATGTCCCACAGTGATGGACTGTAAAGTGGAAATGTAAGCTGAAATAAACCCTTCCTCTCCCAGTTACTTTTAGTCAATTTTATCACAACAACAGAAAATTATGAGGATAAATGCTAAACAGTACCTCTGGCTCTATTCTTTAGAGGCCAATAATCCCCATTCCACTGACACAGCCACAAATGTCTTCAGGTGTTACCAAGTGTCTCCAAGGGAATAAAAGTGTCCTACCTGAGAATACTGAGTATGACTTTTGACTATGGAAGTTTCTCAAACAAATGGCCTCTTTTTGTTTGCAAAAGCACTTTTGTTTCTGTCCTTCAAAGGCAACGAATTTTCTTTTGTTCTGTTAAATTCAACCAGCGTTTATGAGTGCAAATTCTTCCTGGCTCTGTGCCCAGTACACACATCTCTGACAAAAATTCCTCCTTAAGAAAAATGAATGAAGAGTATTTATGCTATTCTTTACCTGGATATTTACTTTATTCCCTGACCTCACCCCATGTGGAAATTGTCACACATTTTATTTTGCTTCATGAATGATCTTAGCGGTTGCTAGATTAAAACACAGCAGTGAGAAAAAATTACTTTGTTGAAGACAGTAAATAAAGGTGAAAGTAGCAATCATAAACACTGGTTGGTTCATGAAAATTTGAACAAACCAAACACTTAATAAGCACATTTAGTATAATTAAAAGATAGTAGAATAATATACATCAAAGTTTCTAGAACAAACCCATGTTATATTGTAGATATCAAAACTGGAAAACTGTAATTTGCAGCATAAATTTTCATTTATTATGTTTTAGGTTAAAAGTCATTTTATGATTGTTATGTGTGCCTTGAAGAAGCTAAATTGCACTTTCTTTAAAAGTTATAGATTCCATAGTTTGCCTAAAAGAAAATTGCAAATTATTTTTTATAAAAGTGATATGAATCTCTTTCTTCTACATTGGATTATATTTTTAATTATTTTTCTTTAAAGAAAATCATTTTTAAAAAGAATATGTATCTATGAACATGCTTAATCACAACAGAGGTTCCCACTGTACAGCTCTTTACTGTGCACTTTTATATACGATTTATGTCATCTGCCTTGGCAATATTTTTATAGAAGTTTGTATAAAAATTTGTTTGTCATATTTTTCTCTATTGCTATCCCAGTGTACCTAGTCACTAAATTGGTAAATTTATTTTCATTTCTGTGTCTGTATTCCTCTCATTTTCTTCTGAATGTTCAGGAATTGGAGTTCAGTAATTCCTAAATTTTGGCTAATGGAACAGCAACAACAACTGCAGAAGGAGTCATTCCCAAAACCTTTTTTCCTTTTTTGTTTGGACTGAGGATAAGATAAGGGGCCATAAAATAGCCACTACCTTTGGAAACACTTGGAAAATCTTATCTCTTTGAAGACATCTGGTGTACTGAATTCATGGTACTTTGGGAAACACAGATACTGGTTAGTGAAATAGGAGCCAACCCTATGGGAAGTTCCAGATTCAGGAAGGCAAATACACCCCATCGCCCCTGGTCATGGATAGCTTTTCCCTCATTTGCAGCCTACCACTACAAAGGTATATGAATCCATTGTATGACCTACTACCCCTGCCGCCCCAGAGGAAAATGAAAGTGTCAGTTTTTCTCCCTTTACTAAAAATAGATTCTAGTGCAGGAGAATCTATATTCTGTAAATTATGTTTTAAACAAATGCTAATTGGCCAGTAGCCAGGCAGGAAGTATAGGCGGGGCAACTGGACAGGAAGTAGAGGCAGGTCATTGAGAACAGGAGAATTCTGGGAAGAGGGAAGCTGCCTCTGCAGTCCTGTCCGGATGCAGAAGAAGCAAGATGTGACTATGCTGCTGAAAAAGGTACTGAGCTTTGTTGCTAACACAGATTAGAATAATGGGCTAATGTAAGTTATAAGAGTTAATAAGAACCCTGAGCTAATGAGCCAATCAGTTTATGATTAATGTAGACTCTCTGTGTGATTTCTTTGGGACTTAACAACTGTGGGAACTGGGCAGGACAGAAATGTCAGGCAACAAGATTCTTTTCTCATACAATATTTCCTAATTACAGCTTCCCTCCCATCACTCATCCCCGTCCCCACCGCACACTCCCAGCTCTTCCCACCTGGTTCCACACCCCTTATGGCTCTACTTAGAAAAGAACAGGCTTTTGAGATATAATAAAATAAAGCATAATAAAATAAAATTAAACCATCAAATAGAAATTGGACAAGTCAAACCAAGAGAAGGAAAAGAGTCCAATATAAGGCAGAAGAACCAGAGACCCACTCATTCACTGACCCTGAAGTCCCATGAAAATCCTAAACTAAAGGCTATAATATCTGCTTATAGGACCTGGTGCATACCTGTTCAGGCCCTGTACTTGCTGCTTCAGTATCATATGACCTTTGCTCAGTTGGTTCAGAATGTGTTGTTCTTCTGATGTCTTCCATACTCTCTGGTTCTCACACTCTTTCTGCCTCCTCTTTTGCTGCATTCTAAGAACTCTAAGGGAAAAATTTGATGGAGCTCTCCCACGTAGAGACCTCTCTCCTCTCTGTAATGTCTGGCTGTGGCTCCTTGAATTTGTTCCTATCTTCTGATGGAGTAGTCGTCTCTGGTGATGGCCAAATAAGGCACTGATCTATGAGTATAGCAGACTATAATTAGGTGTCATTTATCACTACTTTTATTGTATGACTTTTTTGTAGATATGAATAAATGTCTATTCCCCAGATAGGGCACTGATGGCAAACAGATGCATATTCTTACATTAGTGAACCAATGAGTTTACTGGGGTTACTTACTGAAACATGGTTGACTAAAACATAGTTTAATTTATCATGCTTCCTGCCGTGCTTGCTCCACAGAAGTTTCCTTTTATAACCGTATACTTTAGTAAATGTTTTCCCTTTTGTAGCTTATTCTCCAGGCCTTGGGATTTTTAACTGCCTAAATGTTTCCTGCTTTCTACACTTCCTAAGCTTCATGGCCTTCTTCTGTTTTGTTAGCTTTCCGAGACTTATGAGACAGGGAAAATGGTGCAATCCAGAAGTACGTAGACAGCATAAGTTCTTCACTCTGGTCTCTTCTCTTTAATCCCTCACCACTATCTCCTGATGTTGTAATTGTGGATATTCATCTTTAGCTATTGTACGTAAGCAAATTATATGAATACAGGAATAGAGATGTCATTCTCTGTAACAGTGCAGTCATCCATCAGATATGTGAAGAGGTTCAGTGATGAATTACTGAACTAAGTTGTTCAATAACTCTCGTGATAGTCTATGATTTAGAGCATACGAGTTCCTTCTGTTAGATTATAGAGAAGCCATTTGGGTGGTCTATTAATTCCGCCCCAGCAGTCAGCTGTACTTTTAGGTGTAACCAGAGCTTCTTTGTTTTGGTGCTCAAAACTTAAATAGAAAAATATGCCTTGTCTTTAAGAATATGGTACTGGAATCTATTTTAACAAGTCTTCTATGCCTAGATTATATACTCTGCCTAATTCTTTCAAGATCATCTCCATCTTCTATCAAAAACAAGAAGCAGAAGCTAAAAAAATGGTTGGTAATTTTTTTGGAAGAAAATGTAAACAACCAGCATCTAATTTATAATATGTTATGCCTTTTTCTTAACTTGTTTGTTTCTAGGATAATACATCATGGAGTTGTCCTATTTAACTACTGATGTTTAAGTGACTAGTTAATATAGTAAATAAATACTTCTAAAGATTGGATCCAGTTCTTTGATAGAAAATGCCATAAATAATAATATGAAAATAAGGAGTTAAGCAGTGAGTAATTTTAAATTTATGAACAAGATTTCTGGTGTAGTATGTAATTTTGATATCTTAATGCTAATCTGCATTAATTTTCTTATTTATTTCCATATATTTTATGACATAATAGTTCTAAATTTACCAGTGTTGATGTACTAAGAATACTTTTTTCTTAGGATAGCTCAATTTACCATCTTTTCAAATTTTAAGAATTATGCATCATATTTTTATTTGAGGTTAACTGAGATATTTCATGAATGATACTAAAAATTGTAAAAAAGAAATAGATAATTTCTACTAGTCATTATGCTGTCTATCTGTAAGGGCTGCAGCATTCTTATAATAATAGACCATTTGCAAACTCTTTACTATGTGTGGAAGTAGATGCAGCATAATAAAAGGATGGAGCATCCTAAATGAGCATGTGTCTGACAGACAAGGGGACAGGTGTGTTGTCTAGTGAAGGTTATTGTTTGTAGATAGTATTGACTTAAGTGAGGCAGGACTCATAGTATAATCTGATAAGGTATTCTCTATTCATTCACAGCATCCCACTTGAAAGGTATGTCAGAGACGAAACTTGAAATTTCTTCCAGGAACAATTATACTTCTGGGTTGTAGAAAAAAAACATTTTAAGCTATGATGATGAGCCATTTCCATGTATGATAGCACATTTATGTCAGTGGACTAAAATGAACATGAGAAAAGCACATGGACCAGCTATTTCTTCCATGATACTTCCTTTCGGTTTGTCTTTGGATTTCTATTGAGGTAAAGTGTAGCCTAAGCAATAGTTAAGGAGCTGTTAAATGAGATGTCTTCAGTGAAACACTCATTATGTTGGTGTCTGCAATGGGCAAAGGGTTTTTATTCTTGACTTATGTTAATGATATATCTGAAGACTTTCAGTAACAATCTTATGACTCTGGATCTTTTTGTATACCATATGAACCATGGTAAGTGATGAAGCAGGATTGGTGTGAAATCTGGTTCCTATAAACATTCTGATTTCTTATGCTCTCCAGTTGAGCCTTGCTGACTCAGAGCTCCAGACTGGCTTGCCATGTATTCCAGGGATAGCAAGAAGGTGTATCTGGAAAGAGGAAAGAACTGCGGCTTTTGTCACATTTGCTCTTTTCTTCCTCCTCATTCAATTCTGAATCTGTTTAATGTTATCTCCAACAGAAATTCCTGATGAACTCATTCTCTCAGGACCCATATTTCTTGAATACTTCACAATTTATTGTATATCTAAAAATAATATTAATTTTATCAGCATTATTTTCTAACCAGGGAAGAAAGTCTCCAAGTATGTCTACCCTTTATGATACCCTGAATTTTAGATAGTTCTGTCTTTCTGTGTATTTTCTGATATGCAGTGGCACTTTATACTTTCTTTACATTAATCTTTGGACATCCTCTCTGCACTTACCAGTACTTTTATATGATTAGCTTTCAACTCCTATCTTTTCATTTTTTTTAAACTCTCAGAACTTGTAGCTTTCTTTTTAGGTGAATCTGTCAACCCTCTTTTTTAATCTTCAGATAGCGAATACATTTGGATGTATATAATAAAAAGTACAGCTTTAAACATATTCTTCAATGTACTTCAATCAGAACCTTGGAAAAGTAATCCTATGTCTTCAGTAGACCTGAAAAATCACTTTGGCAACTTTATTTTAGTGAACTTTGGGTGGAAGAAGATTTAGTTTGCAACCAAAGCCCAAAGCCCAGGACAGGATCCTACCTTGTCAGAATCAAATGACACAGGAAACCCCTTTTGACTCACAACAACCTCTCTCAAAATAGCACTTTTTTTTTGTTTTTTTATTTTACTTTACTTTTTGCTACAGACTGCGTTGCTTCTTGCTTGAAGCCAACAGGAGGAATAGCTGATGTTCTTTTAAATCTAAAAGATTTCAAAACTCCAGAGAAATTTGGCAAATAGCATTGAAAATATTTGATGCATTATTGTAGCCTAAACTGTGCTATAGCCTCTGACAGGTAACAACATGGACCACAATGAGTATCGAAGTCAATCCTATTGCTAAGACTGACTATCTGTCTTATGAGTTTAGAGAGACAAGGCAACAGTGAAGGAAAATGATTGACTATATATCCAGGGGATGCTTCAGATAATTATAAGTGAAAGAATTAGTTGAAAATGGACAGAAGATAGGTGGGGACGGCTGGAATGGGTTGGGTAGGCTCAGAGGGAGGTAATGCTTGTGGTAGAGGGAAAGAGTTTATACAAAAGCCCTGGCCCTTCATGAATCTCTGACACATACTGAGGAGGAATATTGGTCAAAAGGAAGCTCGCACATGAAAAACCAGTTCTGATAATGTGGCTGCTCTTAGTCTGGATACTTGCTTGACTAAGTGAGTTCAAGTATTTGTCTTGAGCCAAGGAATGAAATGATTGCTCTTTTCTAGAATTTGATCACACCTAATCTGACTGAAAAGTTTGTCAACCATCAATGCCACTTGACCTATGAATGTGATATATGAATCCAAGAAAGTGTTCTCAAATTTAAGTATGAAGTGACTCAAAAAATAATAACAGGCCAGGTGGTGTTAGTGCATACCTTTAATCCCAGCACTCTTGAGGCAAAGGTAGGCAGATCTCTATGAGTTCAAGGTCAGCCTGGTCTTTGAGAGCTAGTTGCAAGACAGGCTCCAAAGCTACAGAGAAACCCTGTCTCGGAAACAAACAAACAAAAAGAAATTAATAACAGTGCAGGTTTGGGCCTGGAAGACAGTGTGGAGCCTAAGAACCTCAACTTTAAGCACCTTCTAGAAAGCTCACTGCAGGCTTTAGGGATGATGTTTTGAGAAATAACCATCATAAACCTAGTTCTACTTTGTCTTAAAAATAGTCGTTTTAGTACACTATAGAATGACGTAAGGATATCTTCTCTAAAAATAACCTTTATGCATGTGAGGACATGTGGTTCTCTATATTCTAGAAGTAACTTTTCAGGATATCAGTATTCATGAACTTGCTTCTCATACGGAGCTCTTTTGTTTTAAAAATCAGAGTGAGTGGTCCGACAACTTGAGCACTGATGAGGATAGAAACAGGTTACGCTGGAATTATGTAGCAAGAAAGAAGAGACATTGATTTATGGATGATTTACTGTCACTCAGTTTGCAGTGGGAGCCCTTCTACTTTGTGGCTGTTTATCTGAGACGGGGATTAGGAGCATTTCTGAAATGGAACCTGGAGGTTGCTGCTTCCCAAGTCCTCTGGGACTGAGCAAATTGAATTAGTTTTAATGTTTTGACACAAAATAAAAGTATAGAATATTGGCACAAGCTTCTCCCTCTCTTCCTCCCTCCCTCCCTCTCTCCCTCCCTCCCTCCCTCTCTCCCTCCTTCTCTCTCTCTCTCTCTCTCTCTCTCTCTCTCTCTCTCTCTCTCTCTTTATCACCATCCAAAACTTTTTTGTTACTTGTAAAATTTCAGTTGAGAGTAGATGGATAGACACAGGTAGGGCCCATGGCTAACAGAAATTTACTACTCTTGTAAGAAAACTTCTGCTTCTTTAAAATAATGATGACTGGGCAAGTGAGATGGCTCTGTGGGGAAGAGTTTTGTGTTCAACCCTGGGCACCTGAGTTTGATCCCTGGAATCCATATAAATGTGGGAAGAGAAAACTCTCCCCACAAATTTGTCCTCTGCTTTGCACATACTCACACCTGTACTGTGCTACTCAAACAGCCCATCCTAATAATAAATAAATAAATTTTAAAAATGATAAATTTAGCTGAAATGCCTTTTACTCCTTGGAGTTTTGTTCAAACCATCTGAAAGTTCAACAAAGAAAGGGAATTAAACAAAGAAAGGAAATTATAGATAAATTTTCCTTATGAACATAGATGCAAAAAAAATCACAATAAAATTCTTACAATAACTATCATCCACCATGATCAAGGAAGCTTCATCCCAGAGACGCAGGATCGATCAACATACAAAAATAAATAAACGTTTAAACAAACTGAAAGATTAATGTATTAAGCCACCTTTTGGGGTGAGTACTACCATGATCCTAGCCAATGCAGGTGTCGGGGTAAGGGTGTGAAAATAAGAAATGTTAGGAAGGAGGAACAGAGATAAGAATGAGTCACAGAGGCACAGGATAGTATCAGGAGGACAACTCAATGGATCCTGAATGCTGAAATCTCAGTTCTGAGTACTGAGTTCAACTGTGTTTAATTTTCATACAGTTTTATACTCCAGTACAAAAGGGGAAGAAGGCAAAAGGCTGTTTTAACATTACTTGTCTAACACTTGAAACATCAAGTCATTAATTCTTGAAAAAAACATTCTTTTGTTTAGGCAGTGAACCCGCTCCAGGCCAAGTATCATGAAGGCAGCCACTCCCTAGGTCAAACCTCCTAATTCAAAAGTAGGGACAGAAATATGCTTAAATTCTCTGACCTTTGGTCAAGTTGGAGTGTATCTACCTCCATGGGCCATCTTAATATCCAAAAGTCTAAGTAGCTACATCTAGGTCAGAGTGTGTAGCCCTAATTATTGTTAACAACTTTGAGCAAGCTCAGATTCTCTGACCTTTAGACAAGGCAGAATAGGCTCATATTTTTGGGCCTCCACAGATTAAAAAAAGGAAAAAATATGATTATCTTATTAGATATAGAAAAGGCCATTGACAAAATCCAACACCCTGTCATGATAAAAGTCTTAGAGAGATCAGGATGCAAAGAACATGTCTCAACACAATAAAGGAAATTTACAGCAACAACCAACAACCAATATTAGTTTAAATGGAGAGAAATTCAAATTCATTCCACTAAAGTTAAGAACAAGACAAAATTATCCACTCTTTTCATATCTGTCAACATAGTATTTGATGTCTTAGCTAGAATAATAAGAGCAGGAGATCAATGAGAAATGAGATATAAATAGGAAAAGGAAAAATCAGTGTCTCTTTGTTTGAAGATGATATGGTAATACACATAAGTGCTCCTAAAATTTCTACCAGGGAATTCTTATAACTGATAAACACTTTCACCAAAGTGCCTGGATACATAAGTAACTCAAAAAGAAAAAAAAAGATCAGGAGCCCTCGAATCTACAAATGAAAGACTGAGAAGGAAATCAGGAGAAAAAACTCCTTTCATAAAACTCTTAAATAGAATAAAATATCTTGGAGTATGTATAACCAAGCAAGTGAAAGTTTGTATGATAAAAATATTAAGACACTTAAGAAATAAATTGAGAAAGATGACAGAAGATGGAAAGGCCTCCCATGCTCATGGTACATTAGGATTAATATAGTAAAAATGGCCATCCTACCAAAAACATTCTATAGCTTTAGGAAAATCTCCATCAAAATTCTAACACAAGTCTTTCCTGATCTTTAAAAGAGAATCTTCAACTTTATAGGAAACAATAACAACACAAACAAAACAACTTATAAGATCAAACAGAATTCTAAACAATAAAAGTACTGACGGAGGTATCACTACACCTGACTTCAAGTTCTACTACAGAACTATAATAATGAAAAGAGCATGGTATTGTCATAGAAACAGAAATATTGATCAACAGAATCATATTGTATATCCAGACATAAATCCACATGCCTATGGACTCCTGAATTTTTATATTAAATAAAAAGCCAGAAATACATTGTTGAAAAAAAACCATCTTCAAAAATTGGTGACAGTCAAACTATACAGTTGTAATACAATACAAATATATTAAACTTAAAACTAGGCTTAAAACTCAACTCTAAGTGTATCAAAGGCCTTAGCATAAAACCAAATATACTGGCCTTGAACTTGTGATCCTCCTGCTTCTACCTCCTTCTGCAAATCCTACCAGCATGTGCTACCACAACCAGCTACCATTTTACAGCTGTCAGAATGGCTAAAATAAAAAACAATAATGATAGCTTATGCTGGAAAGGATGTGGAGTAAGAAGAATTCTCATTCATTGCTGTGGGAATGCAAACATGTACATCCACTTTGGAAATTAGTATGACAGTTTCTAAGAAAATTGGGAGTCAATCTACCTCAGGATCCGGCAATACCACTCTTGGAAATATACTCAAAAGAAGCTCAATCATACTATAAAAGCATCTGTTCAACTATGTTCATAGCAGCATTATTTGTAATAGCCAAAACCTGGAAACACCTAGATGCCCCTCAAATGAAATATGGATAAAGTGTGACACATTTACACATCATTAGAGTACTATTCAGCATTAAAGAACAATTATATCTTGAATTTTGCATGCAAATGAATGGAATTAGAAAACACTGTCGTGAGTGAGGTAACCCCCCAAAATTAATAGGGTATGTGCTCACTCGTAATTAGATACTATAAACAAAGGCAATTGAGCCTATAGTTCATGATTCTAGAGAAGCTAAGTAATAAGGTGAGCCCAAAGAAAAACATATATAGACTCACCTGGAAATTGGAAACTGACAAGATCTCCTGACAAAATTAGGAGCTTGGGGGTGGGTAGTAGAAAAAAGAGAAGGGAAGGGGAGAGGATAAGGGGAGGATAGGAGAACTTGGAATGGGATAGTAGAGATAGAGAAAGGACAGATACAAAAGCAAGGAAAGAGATATCTTGTTTGAGGGAGCCATTATGGGTTAGCAAGAAACCTAGCTCTAGAAAAACTCCCAGGAATCCACAAGGATGACCCCAGCTAAGACCCCAAGCAATAAAAGAGAGGGTGCCCAAACTGGCCTTGTCCTGTAGTCAGACTGATGATTATCTTAAATATCACTATAGAACCTTCATCCAACAACAGATGGAAATAGAGACCCACATCAGAGCACTGGACTGAGCCCCCAAGGTCCAGTTGAAGAATAAAAAGAATGAAATATGAGCAAAGAGGTCAAGACCATGAAGGATTCATCCACTGAAACAGTTTACCTGAGCAAATTGAAACTCTCCAACTCCAGCTGGACTGGGAAAGAAAATGCATAAGACAAAATGAGTTCTCTTGCATGAAATATTTTCTTGCTTTGCCTGCTGAGACAACTTAGAAAGAATCACACCTCAATAACTGTAAACACTCTTAAAAACAGATCTTGTTTGCTAATTCTGTTTTTTAGTAAAGATGACAAGGGAAATGGCTGATTCTGGAACTTCAGCTTAAAAATCTTCATATATAAGATTAAAACATCTTATAATGCTAAAATGTAAGAATATATTTGAATAAAACCAAAAGTTTCCCCACCCAAACCCACAAAAACTCCAACCCTCTATGACAGGAGTGTGTTGAAAGGACACTAAACCAACCGAAAGAGCGATGAATGGTCAAGACAAGAATAATATAAGCAAGAAAATAAATTAGTATTGGATCATAACCAAAATTGTAGAGTACATACTCAAATGTTCTTGTCAATAGAAATTAGTCAATAATAAACTAAAGGCAAATCTCATATGCAGAAGAATGCCAAATAATTTATGTAGACACTACCAAAAGAAGAAAGAGAAGTCCTCAGTTCTTAAATGTACACTGTGTAAGACTGGATTTTGGTAAAAGCACTGTATGGAAAGGGAAAATATTTTTCGTATTTTTTGTAGTGGAGAAAATCTAAGATATTAACCTGATAAACAATGTCAGATCCCTGATATTAGGATGACAATAGATCTTGATCCTTTGGGAAAATGACACTCTGTATCTGTTGTCTTTCCCCCTCAAAGCAAACAACTGCAATCAAGTTGTGAAAAAACCCCACATACAAATACTATTAGAAAGGCATTCTCCTACATAGCTGACTTGTATTCCTCATAATATGGATGCCAAAACAACAACAACAACAACAACAAAGTTTTAGGAAAATTACAATAAAAAGGAGTTAGAGATTCAACAGAAAATTGTATTATCTTCCTGAGTGGGGGACTGTAATCAGAGACTGAGCTTTTTGTTTCCCAGCCTCCCAGGCCCAAATAATCACACAGAAACTTTATTAATTATAACACTATTTGGCCAATGGCTCAGTCATATTCTTTGCTTACTCCTAAATTAACCATTTTCTATTGATCTATGTATCACCATGAGGCTGTAGCTTACCAATAATATTTTTGGCATCTTTCTCCTTTGGTGATTACATGGCATCTTTTTTACTTCGCCTACTTTCTCTGTGTATCTCTGTTCAGATTTCCCACCTGGCTTTACTCTGCTAAGCCCCTGGCCAAAATAACTTTATTAATCAAAAATAAAAGCAACACATATACAAAAGGACATCCCACATCAGAGGACTGTATCAAAAGAGAGATATTAGGGCGGAAATGAACTTTTGCTAGTGATAATGGGTCAAAACTGGTTTATTAAGGGAGAAGAGAGCCCCATTTATATATGAGCTGTCAGTAATAGGGAAAATCAGGTGTAGGCAAATGAGGATGTGTCTTATGTTATGGTTTTCTTTTCATTTAAACTGTTTTAAAATGAAAAGTTTAGTGAGGCGGGGGGTTATAAGTCTATAGTCGCAGCACTCAGGATACAGAGACAGGAGAATTATGATGAGTTCAAGATCAGTATGCCCTTTTCAGTGACTTCTGGAAAGACCCACTCTAGCTGTATAACAAGACTATCTCAAAATAAGTTAGTAATTTGATAATGTTGACATTAAATTAAACAAAAATTTTTAATAGAATTACTCTCTTAAATTGTTATTATTGTGAATATGATGCATATATGAATATGGTGTGTGGGTGTGAGTATGGGTGTTTATGTGTCACGGTAAGCACATGGAGGTCAGAGGACAATTTCATGAGGGCACTTCTCTTCTCCCACCTTCATTTGGGTTCTCACTATCAAACTGGCTTGCAAAGCAAGTGCTTTATCCCTCAAGCAATCTTGCAAAGCTTCTGTATTAAAATGTTTGATGACAAAGGCCTTAGTAAATTCCTTACTTTTATTTTCCCAAGTCATTATTAGTCAACCTCTTAGCATAGTGTTCTTTTTTCTTGTTTTTTGCCTTTTATTTGTTTAGCTATTTCTTATCACATTGCTCGCCATATGAAGACTTTCACGCCATGAGATCAAACCATAAATCATTATTCAGGGTTCTAGTTTTATAATTGATTCTTCCTCCCATTGATCCTTCTCTTCCTCATAGTTCACTGAGATCAAACCCACAGTATTTCAAGCATCGCAATTGCTCATCAGTCACTGTCACAAAATCTCTATGAGGTCTCTTACCAAGTTTGTATTGAATACTTAATAATGAGTGTTAAATTTAGGACTTAATATTCCATTTAAATTCAGCATTCCTCGTAACCTTTCCAGTCAGAACTGATAATCCATTGGAAAGAGAAGTAGAGTGTGATTAACTTTTAACCATCTGAACAGAATTATGAAAAGGTAAAAAATGTGTTACCTTGAAATTTTTTATTTATTAATAGCTGCTATAATTTATCTTGAAAGCTGTCGCTAAATTATCTTCTGGTCAAGGAAAACAAGAAAATGTAACTGAATTTCTTTTTCCTCTCAAGGGGCTATACTAATTTCTCAAAGGCAAAATACTCTTTTGTTCCAGATTTGAAGAAATAGTTTATAGTTAAAGAAAGCAAATGTAGAGGAATTGTCTAAAATAGCTTTATAGCCATTATGAAGATAAAATATATATGGTTCTTGTGCTAGGTAGTTAACTATCTACTTGATACAAACTGTAGTCATTTCGGAAGAGGGGACCTCAATTGAGAAAATGTCCCACCAGATTGGCCTGTCACCAAGTCTTTACAATTTCTTGACTGCTGATTGATGTGGGTGGGACCAAATCACAACTGGAAGTACTTGTCATCCCCAGACTGGTGTTCTGGCTGCTATAATAAAGAAAGCTTTCATGAGCAAGAAGGTGGATATAAGAAAAGTGATATTGAGCTGAGGGTCTTTATACAAAGTTCACACTATGTTCCTAATAAGGGTCCTAAAACTATATCATAAGTTTTTGCTGAAGGTCAGGTCCAGTCTCTAACAATAATCTCTGACTCAAAGGTCTTGTAGTGGAGACTCTCCAGCCACAGGACAGATCACGGTGTCATCTTACCAGATGTGCAGAGCAGAACATTGCTCTTGATTTCTGCTTATATTGTGTAGTGGGCATCATGGGGTTCTAGTTCTGTGTCTGGTTATCCTGAGTAAGTAATGTCCCTTGGTCCTGGTTACCAGGTACAGCCTTGGGTGTAGTGAGATTCCTGACTAAGCTAATTTTGCATATCTAAAAGGCATGTTACCATGCTAACTACAAAAGCTGAACAAACCTTGAGAGCAAGTCAGTAAGCAGCACTTCTCCATGGCCTCCCACTTGTGTTCCTGCCTCCGTGATTCTTCCTTGAGTTTCTCTCCTGTCTCTTTTTAATGAAGAACTGTGACCTGAACTTTATAAGCTAAAATAAATCCTTTTCTACCCAAATTGCTGTTGTTCATGGTATGTTTATCACTGCAATATAAACCTTAAGACAGTTCTCATAAAAGCCAATTAGCAGTCTGAAGTCATAAGAAATGAAAGGTGACTCAATATACTCATTAGAGTAATATAAATGTAACCCACATATACAGCACTATACGTATTTCAAATTTCAATTCGCTTTGAGGATATATTGGATAATCAATAAAATGATGTAAATAGTTGTTAGGTATTGCTAGGTTTCTCCACCACTGATTCAAAATGCCAAATCAAATGAATTTAATAAATCCAGATTTAATAAACAGGGCGATGCAAAGCAGAGCACCACTGGGTGACTTTTAGAAAGGTAGGAGACAGAACACATGGCAGATCTTTAGGTCCAGTCTTAAATAGTCGGTGTGGTCCCAGGCATCGCTAGGGGAGGAGTCACCAATGATGAGTTTTCTCAGGAGTGGAGTTTGAAATGAAGCACCTCCATGAAGCTACTGCTTGGTATGCTGAAGGGGGGATTTGGACAACCCTCTCACCTGTTGAAGGTTCCAAACTATAGGTTGTCAACTCTAAATACTATCTTTCTCATCTGGGTTTCTGTGGATCTTGAGGAGTGCATAGAATAGTCTTAATGTGATCTGTACTGATTATTGATTTCTTATGTGAATATTTACTTCTGAACACTTTCAGTGTCCCAAGATAAACTGGTTCATCCAGCAAACAGGTTCCCGTTCTTCTAATAATCTAACAGGAGAAACAACAAGCAGATAGATTATCAGGAGACTTGTGAGCAGTAAAGGATGTTGTTTAGGGAAAGCACCTATGATGCTGAGAGAGTATGTGTGATGTGGGACAATTTTAGAATTAGAAAGAGAAATTTTGTATGATTAGACCCCTGAGCTAAGACCAGAGCACAAGGAAGAACCTAAAGCAGAGATAACTGAAGAAAGAACCTGCTCCACAGAGAGGTAGAAAGAGGGATCACATTTATTTCCTATTATGGGTTAATAGACTGAATTGAAACTATAAGGCATAAAAAATATTGTATTTCATTATAAGTTATTCTGTTTTATCTTATTGGGACAAAGGTTTCCTTATGTAGTCTTGACTGTCCTGGAATTCATTATGTAGACTATGGACTTGAACTATCAGAGATGCTCCAGTTTCTGCCTCCCAGTGCTGGTATTAAAGCCTTGCACCCTCACATCCAACTCAGTAAGGTATAGATATTAAAAGAACAATGCCAAAGACCATCTTGGTATTATAGCATTTGGGTACCCTGGGTTAGCAAGAAGTTTTATGCTTTCTCCAGTGATAGTTGGGTCATCACAACAGTTTTTGAAAAAAGGTCTGAGAGAACAAGAGACTGTCACAATAAGACGTAGACTTACATTTTCTTTGCACTATTTTTCTATAAAATGTGAATGTTTTAGAGAATTGCCTGCTTCCACCTTTTTTATAACTCCAAATAGTATTGGGAATTCAGAGTAAGAATTTTCAAAATTTGATATCACACTTGTCAGATTCAAAGGAAACTCCAATTTTCCAGACTCCAAAAGGCAGTCCTGGATCCTATAAGGACATCCGGTGGGTAGCTGAAAGCCAGCATCCTTTAGGAACTTGTGAAGCTGAAAAGAAGTAATTTCTGTTATCATTTACATAAAGAACAAATGGCTAGCTGTGCGGTCTTTGAGAATATCAATGGGGATACTAGCCCCAGGCTCCCTCATTATCATAAATACCTGTTATACATTTCAAAGTCATGTTATCATTGCTGCTCTTCACCTCCTTCTCTACCCTAACCTTCCTTTAGGCCACAGACTTCTTCCCCCCAGCTCCTCGTTCTCCTCACAGCCCTGCTATCTCAGCTATGGCATCTTTCAGGCTCCTTCCTTCTTGTTCTCTCCCTCTCTTGCTCTCTCACTTTTCTTGCCTTTTCTCACTTCCTTGCCTTTTCTCTATCTCTCTGTTCTTACTTCTTTCATTCCCATGTCCAGTCTGCTGACCATGTTCAACTATTCCTTTCTCTCTCTGCTTAAGACTCTTCCAGATGCCTTGAGCTATTTTTTCTCTCTCTCTCTCATATCTACAATAAAAACTTTCCATTAACCATATCATGATGCAGTGATGTAGTCAATTTGTATACTATTGAGATACTATATTGGAGAAACCCAGTAAAGTAGTAGGTTATCATCAGGAAAATGTAAATATCATTAGTTTTAAATTCAATTATATGTTATATACTATCTTTCAAATAAATTATTGAAATAAGTGAGCAAGGCTAGTGCTTGAAGTTAATGAAAAGAAGCATATATAAGACAGTGTTTGCTTTATCCAGCAAGAAACTGGAACCACAAACTGTAGATAATACTTCTTAGAACTAGAAAAGTCTTAAGCTACCACAATTTTTAAGTTGTGTCATATATCACTTACTAAGAAACATATTTCTCAACTTGTCATACTTATATGTATGTATACATATATGTGTATACATATATATCGGTGTATATATATAGCATATATATTAAATATATAAGACATATATATTTGTTAGATTTGTTTAATGTGTATGGGTCTTAGATAGGGTTTCTATTGTTATGAAGAGGCACCATGACATGACAATTCTTATAAAGGAAAAATTGCATTCAGGCATGGCTTACAGGTTCAGAGATTTATTCCATTACCATCATGACAAGAAGAATGATGGTACTCTGGCAGACACGGTGCTGGAGAAGGAACATCCAAGTGTAGAAGATCCAGGTGCTCTACATATAAATCAACATGCAGTAGGAAGATAGGACCTGGTTTAGGCTTCTGAACCCTCAAAGCCCACCTCCACTGATACTCTAACAAAGCTATACATTCTAATCTTTTAAAATAGTGCCACTCCCCATGATCTTATGATTTTTTCATTCAAATCACCACAGTATGAGTGCTTCTTTCTGTATACCACTTGCATGCCTATTTCTTGTAGAGACAAGGAAAGGGTGTTAGAACCCCTGAGACTAGAATTACCAATGCTTGTAAATTATCATATGGAAATGAAAACCTAGTTGGGATACTCTGGAAAAGCAACACGTGCTCTTAAACTCTCAACCATCTTCCCAGCTCCTCATTTTATCATTTTTGACTAACATCATTTATTAAAAAATATTTAATAAGTAATAATTAAATTTAATTAACTTCATTAGATTTTTCTATATATACATTTTAAACATAAACTGCCCTTTCTTTTTAGTTACTTTATTTTTACCATATTCACAATTTTGTATACAAAAGACTCTTTCTTTTTGAGACAGGATTTCTATACATAGTTGTGGCTATAGTGGAACTTATCATGTAGAATAGGCTGGCCTCTAACTCACAATTAGCCTGCCTCTGCCTACATAGTTTTGGAATTAAAGATGTGCACCAACACACCTAGCCACAGAAAGTGTTCCTATTAATAATCCAGTTTCTGTATTCTTCTTCTAAAAAATCTACCCAGGCCACGCTATGTGAGAAACTACAAATAGTTGATGATGACAGAACTCACCACTATTATAATTTTCGTTGAGTAAGAATATGTAATCAAATATAGACCGCTACATTTCCATCTGTTGTTGTCTTGTAGTCTCTGAATTCTGTACACATCTCCTTTTTCCTACAAATTTAATTTTGAAGCCACATTATCCTACAGATGTGGCATAATCTTGTCTCTATGGTTTTGGAGACAGGGACTGCATCTCATTTGCCTTTAACTTATTTACATGTGAGCACTGATCTTATTTCGGCAAACACTTAGTAAATATATATAAAATAAGTAAAAGAATTAATGCATAAATGAGTGAATGAATATGTGAGAAGTGAGACCTTACTCTGCTGACACATGGCTACCTTCCCTTTCTGGGCTAGATCCATGATGTTTCTAACTATAGTTGCACTATTTCCAGATTTTTTTTTTAATTTCAGGATCAGTTTTTAATATCCTAAAGTGTTTGAGGGCTGGAGAGTTGAATTCATTTGATTATTCAATTTGGTATATTTGAGCTCAGTGTTCTTATTCTGGATTAAATTTTTGTATTCTAAGTTATTTTGAACTCCATGAGAGGCACTAAAAGCCAGAGAAAGCCACCGTATTCACAAAGTGATTCTTCTGGCGGACTGTCAAATGAGACTTCAAATTCTCCCCAGTGCAAAGGAACAAGGCTTTGTTCTGTCAGCTCCACAAGGGTAAAATTCGGAGTCACAGCAGATATGCTGCTTGGGCATTTATGAATAGATGCGGAAAGCTCCAACCAGAATGCCCTGGCCTGTGAAAGGACAGAACGAGCTCTTCACATAAGCAACAGCTTCCCTCAGACCATTAGTGTGATTGATATAATGGGACATATTCCTATTTGTCTTTAGTTTGTAGAGGAACATTTTCTCACTTCAATTCATCCATTATCGAGAACAAAACAGAATGTCACTATAATTTACTATTTTACTCTGACATTTTAAATGATATCCTTAATATTTTTTTTTTACTTTTATTAGAGGAAGTAGGAAGTATTGTAAGATCTCCGATTTTTTTTTATTTTTTATTCAAAAAAAAAAATTTCTGCCTCCTCCCAGCCTCCCATTTCCCTCCCCCTCCTCCCGCCCCTCTCCCCCTCCCCCCACTCCTCTCCCCTCCCTCTCTGGTCCGAAGAGCAGTCAGGGTTCCCTGCCCTGTGGAAAGTCCAAGGTCCTCCCCCTTCCACCCAGGTCTAGAAAGGTGAACATCAAAACTGGCTAGGCTCCCACAAAGCCAGAACATGAAGTAGGATCAAAACCCCTTGCCATTGTCCTTGGCTTCTCAGCAGCCCTCATTGTCCTCATTGTTCAGAGAGTCCGGTTTTATCCCATGCTTTTTCAGTCACAGTCCAGCTGGCCTTGGTGAGCTCCCAAAAGATCAGCCCCACTGTCTCAGTGGGTGGGTGCACCCCTCATGGTCCTGACTTCCTTGCTCATGTTCTCCCTCCTTCTGCTCTTCATTGGGACCTTGGGAGCTCAGTCCGGAGCTCCAGTGTGGGTCTCTGTCTCTATCTCCATCCATCGCCAGATGAAGGTTCTATGGTGATATGCAAGATATTCATCAGTATGGCTATAGGATAGGGTCATTTCAGGTTCCCTAGATGTCCGTCAATGGAAG
Source organism: Microtus pennsylvanicus (assembly GCF_037038515.1). Classification (NCBI taxonomy): domain Eukaryota; kingdom Metazoa; phylum Chordata; class Mammalia; order Rodentia; family Cricetidae; genus Microtus; species Microtus pennsylvanicus. Next base: position 37,686,930 of record NC_134587.1, read on the forward strand.
AATGGATGAAGAAAGTGTGGAATATAAACACATTAGAGTACTACTCTGCGGTAAAAAAACAATGACTTCTCGAATTTTGTATGCAAATGGATGGAAATAGAAAACACTATCCTTAGCGAGGTAACCAAGACCCAAAAAGATGAACATGGGATGTACTCACTCATAATTGGTTTCTAGCCATAAATAAAGGTCACTGAGTCTATAATTTGTGGTCCTAAAGAAGCTAAATAAGAAGGTGAACCCAAAGAAAAACATATAGTTATCCTCCTGGATATGGGAAGCAGACAAGATTGCCAGGCAAAAAATTGGGATCTTGGGGATGGGGTGGGATGGGGGCAAGGGGAGATGGGGAGAGAAAAGTGAGAAGGGTAGGATGGGGGGAACTTGGGGAAACGGGATGATTGGGATAAAGGAAGGTTGGATAGGGGAGCAGGGAAGCACATATCTTAGTTAAGGGAGCCACCTTAGGGTTGTCAAGAGACTTGAACCTAGATTGGCTCCCAGGTGCCCAGGGCGATGTCCCCAGTTAGTTCCTTGGGCAGCTGAGGATAGGGAACCTGAAAAGATCTCCAATTCTTAAACCTGTGTTAAATTTTCATTTCTAAGAAATGTATGTTCTGAATATTTACTCCCCAAATATTTGTGATTCTTTCATATTTTTAAGTATATTGGTTATATATATAGATCAACATAATTTGTAAAATACAAAAGAGTATTAAGGTACTATTGCTAAAAGTAAGTCTGCTAATAATTAAGGACTTATGAACAAAGTTTCAAGAACTTTCGGACTTTTGATAAGGGTAGTAATAAGGAATAATACATTAAAATTTTTATTCTATTTTATAATCACAGAGTAACCACTGAGTTTCTTGACTGCAGTGCCTAACATCTTTATATAAAAATGCCATTCTTAATGTAAACTTTGCTTTGTATACCTCTTATTCTCAGTTTGGCTATAATGCACCATCCTTGTTTTCTACAATTAAACTCAATAGCTAACAGCTAGAAGTTTCTATACCCCCTGTTTAGATATGGTATTTTCTGATGGTAAGAATAAATAAATATACTTTTCATGGTGTATTTCCCTATCTCTCACATATGTACATTTTCTTTTCTAGCCCATTTTTATCCTTCACAGTAGTAAACTCATTTTGTTAGTACTAAGTGTTTCCATACCTTTTTGTTGTGTGTGCTATCATTTTGTTCAAAGACAGATTGGTTCACCAGAAGTATTCAGTCCACAAAATGGTCCAGCTGAACGATAAATACCTCAATATGCCACTGACCTATCTTGCATATAAATCATGCTAGCTTTAATTTCATAAATGTATACTACTGCATTTGCATCATTTTCCCCATCCTAATCCTCTATCTAACTTCTCCTGTGCCTTGCTTACCAGTCCCTCTCAAATTTGTCACCTCCATATTTTTAAAAATTGATAAATATGTATATATAACCTACTGAATCCCTTTTGTGTTGCTTACATGTGCTAAAGCAGAGATTAAGGAGGAACACTGCTTGCTAACTTGCTCCTCCTGAATTTCATGTTTGCTTTCTTATACACCCTAACTTACATGTCTATGGGTAGCACTACTTACATGGACTGGACACTCACGTGTCAATAATTCATTAGGACAATGCCCTGTATGGTTGTCCATGGGCTAATCTTATGGAGACATTTGCTTAGCTGAGGTTCCCTCAGATGATTAGCATGTGCCATGTTCACAAAATGTCAGCTAGGACTTCTCTTGAGGATTTCAAATAATGTATTTTTTAAAAATCATACCCAGTCCTCCCAGGTCCTCTCAGGCCTACCCCTGGCTCTCTACTTTATCCAACTTGATGATTGTGTTTTTTGGTGTTTTGTTTTGTTTTTAAACACATAGATTTCAATTTTTGTTGCCCAACTCTTCTTGTCTATGCAGCCTTCACTGGAGTGTGACTTCAGACTTTAAATTTCACTACTGACTTACTTGAGTCACACCATCAAAGAAATTGACTATTCCTCTGCCAGGAGATAGAAATGCTAATAGCTCCAGGTAGAGGTTGAAGTTTGTGATCTAACGTGAACTTGCTCATGTGTTCTTATGTATAGCTTCCCTATTGTGTCTAGAAACATTGTCTCCTTGATATCATTTACTATCTCTGGATCTTTCTGTGCCCTCTTCCTGAAACATCTGTGAGCCTTGTAGAGAAGCTGGTGACATGGATGTGCAATTTTAGGGCTCAGCATTCTGTAGACTCTTGTCTACCTGTGGGTCTATAAACTAATTTCCATCTACTCCAAGAAGTTCTCTGATGAGGTTTGAGAGTTGCACTATTCTATAGATATTACAATGTCATTGGAAGTCATTTTAATAGTGTGTCATGCTTTGGGACAATGGTCTTGTACCCTGTAAACATTTGTCACTTGTATTGCTTTATTAAAATTCTGATTGGCCAATAGCCAGGCAGGAATTATATGTGGGGAAACCAGAACAGAATTCTGGGAAGTGGAATCAAGATGAGAATGCCTCCCTGATAAAAGGTACCAAGCCATGTGGCTAACACAGAGAAAAATAATGGGTTAATGTAGGATGTAAGAAGCCTGAACTAATAGGCAAACCAGTTTATAATTAGTATAAGCCTCTGTGTGTTTCTTTGGAACTGACCGGCTACCAGACCAGGTGGGATAGAAACCTCTCTTAACAGTGTCCATGAAACAAAGTGATAATAGTAGGTTTTTCATTAGGGCCTATGAACTAACTATAAATTTCAGGTTCCATTATCAGTACAAAAAATGAGTTCCATTTTGTGGGTGGGACATTAAAGCCAATAAAAAAAGTGGTTAATTGGTTGTTTACTCCCACAAAATTCTTGCCACTATTTTTCCAGTAAGCATATCTTGCTATGTCAGTCTTTATGACAATTCATAGGGTGTCCAGCAAGGTTAGAGTGATGATAGCAATCCTGTGATAGCAAGAATAATGCTTTCATCACTATGAATGCTAACCATCAGGGATGACATTTACAGATTGTTTACAAATTGACTTCTTCATGTTTATGACTCAAGTATATGGTGTCTTCAAAAATAGAATCTGTCAAGTTCTGAAGGGTAACTGAGGGCATTGGCAATAGCCTGTAATGATTAAGCATCTATGGGACACCACTGCATGACAACGTCAAGAGAGGTAACCCATTCTGATACTGAGGATTTTATATGATAGTATATGGTGTCTGGTTGGGGACTTGTCTTCTTCTTATAAGGCAACTCCATTTAAATTCTGTTTATGTATATGTCTGGTATTTAGGAAGCTTCCATAGTAGTTGGTTTCCACATGGGTTTTTCAAAAATGTCTTTAGTGTTAGTTATTCCTCTCTCCTGCCCTACCATGTAGGGATAAGTCCCGCCCCTTACAGGGCGTGTTTGCCTCAGGCTAATGTTTACCTATAAACCTGGCAAGTGTGCTTGCCACCGCAGTCTCTTCTGCTTTCCTGGTCTCTGCAGGAACGGTGGTTCTGTAAGTCTATTTCTCCATTAAAGCTGTATATATATATATATATATATATATATATATATATATATATATATATATATATATTTACAATCTGTCTGCATTCGTTTACGCCGTTACACTACCACACCCTACTCGCTTAATCTTTTGTGTTCCCCTATTTGCTTTTCCTCATTCATAGCATTATATTCTATCTCCCCTCTCTCAAAGATCCCCTCCTCACCCATACTAGTTTCCACACTTCTATGGGTATTCCAAGTGAAGCACACATAACTCCAGATCTAAAACTAGTATTCACATATCAGAAGGAAAGCCAATGCTTATCGATCTGGGATTGGTTTACTTCACTTAAAATGATTGCTTCTAATTTCATCAATTTACCTTTGAATTTTATTTTTCTTAATACCTGAATAATATATCATATTTTGAATGAACTGTATTTTTATTTTCTATGTAACAGTATGAATATTAAGGTTGTTTCTATTTCATGGCTCTTCTGAGTAAAGTAGTAATGAACATATATGAGCATGCCTCTGCAGTAAGATATAGAATCCGCTGGGTACCAATAGTGTTATAGCTGGATCCTGTAGTGGATGTAATTTCAGCTTTTTGAGGAATTTCCACATTGATTTCCATAGTGGTAGCATCAGTTAGTACTCTTACTAGCAGTGAATAAATGTTTCCCTTTCCCTATATCCTTGATAGCATCTGCTGCTTTTTTTTTTATCTTGGCCATTTTTACTGCAATAAAATGAAATCTCAAAGTAGTTTTAATTTACATTTCCCGGATGGCTTAGAGTGTTAAAGTTCCTTAAAATGACTCTTAGCCATTTGTATTTCATCTTTTGAGAACTCTCCATTTATTTCTATGGCTCTAGTCTATTTTTTTATTAATTAGTATAGAAAAGCCCAGGGTACTATTGTTGGCACGCCCATGGGCAGGTGGTTCTGGATTGTATAATAATGCTGGGTAAGCAGGAAACAGAGCCAAAAGGAATGAGACAATAGGCATCCTTCCTCGGGGTTCTTGTCTTGAGTTTCTTTCTGATTCTCTCCAGTGAGGGATCATATCTGTCAGGGTTCTCTATGAGAACAGAACCAAGGCAGTAAATATACATTTAAGAATTAATTAAGTCAGCTTTAAAATATTAACCAGAGTTAGAACATACAAGATGCCACGCCTTCTTAGCGTTATTCCCAAGGGAAATTAGAGTGCACTATCTGCCCATTCTACAGCCCCACCATGCAGGACAATCAGATGCAATAGGGAGTCAAGTCAAAGCAGAAACTCAGTTTATTACTACGAGCATCAGATTATATAGGTTAAGTGACATCATGTGATGTGGGGGCACCTCTAGCCAATGAGAGACACCCAAGCCCTCCTCTGGATGGAGGGCCGTCTACCTAGATTTTGCTTTCTCATCCTCGGTAGCTTTGAAACTATCCCTCAAACTCAAGCCAGGCTTTTCTCTGTCCTACAGACCTTGAGGTATAAGTTCTGAGATAATTTTAGCCCAACATCTCCCCCTTTTGTTTTATATCCCACCCCCTTCCCACGTCACCAAGCCAGAATAGCCCAACAAGGAGAGAGTATAGGTCGGGACCAACCCTATCTGGAGTTTTGGCCTGGACACCCTCAAATTGAGAGTTCATCCGTGGGTGAGATGTATTGAGCCTATCATAACATATTTAAAGGGCCATGAGTTATACCTGTTGTATCTGTTTTTGGAATATTTGTTTCAGCCTGTGGAGAACACATGGGTCAAAAAGAAATATCAAATAAAAAATAGCCATTGGCCCAGTTAGGGAGGGGATGAGTGTGGTGAGCCATGGGGACCAATTAAACCAGGTCTCATAGGGAGTCCTTGACTTAAATGAATCAATATTTTTTCTTAATTCATCTAGGGTTCTTTTAACTATCCCAGAATGGTCCACATAGAAGCAAATTCTTCCCCAAGTGCCCTGAAAATTCCTCCCTGTTCCATAAACAGCAAGTCCAAGCCTCTCCTATTTTTTAGGTTACCCTTGCTAAGGAATCCACAGACTTTTGTAAATAAGGTAATGCAGTCTCTGTCTTTTCTAATTATGTCAAGCCCAGTCTGCGCACATCTCCAGGAAGAACAGTAGTAATCAAGAGGCAGTTTCTAATAGTGGAGGCAGTACGGTTGCTTCCTGGGCATACATAAAAGGGTGTCTGCAGAAAGGCATGTCTCCTAAGGACATGAGGACACCCACACTCAATAGGGTAAGATGCCTGGGTAGAGTGCACCCCCAGAACCTCCGCATTTAGGTCTCCCTTCTACCCCCGGAATCCAGTTCCCCACATCTCAGCTCATCTGAGATGTTGAATATATATGTTTTTTTCCTATCTTCTAAGAGCAATCTGAGTTGTATCATCAAGGCAGAAATAGGATTAGTATCCAATCTTATATAGGCATAGGGTAAGTGTGGCAATAGGTTCTCCACATAAGAGCTGTCTGATTAGAGGTTGCAGGGTTCTGGGACCTCTTGTAGGGCAATATATATGGCTATCATTTCCTTATATTGAGCAGATCTCCCACAAGGGAAAGTTTTGGTAATATTGGTCTTGGTCCCCCTGCAAGAAAAACTATAAAGGTGGCCACATTCTTCCAGACATCTGTGCAAACAGTGAATGCTTGGGGCAGGGGCCTAGAAAAAAAGACTCAGGGGACTCTCCAGTGTAGTTCTTGATATAACTTCACTAACCAGGACTCCCCAAATTGGGTGTCTATGGTCCCCAGTAATTCCTTCAGAAATCCCACTAGGGTGAGGCTAGTCTGGCCACCCATTCTAAATCCTTAATTTTGAATGGAATTATTAATTTAAAGAGATCTTTCCCATAATGTTGGAGGGATGTGTCCCTGATTTTTATGATCACTGAGATGTCAACAATTAACTCTCCTTGGTTCTAAATGCATCAAAATTCAGATATGTCCCAAGGTAACTGTCAGTCACTTGAAGGACACAAGATGGATTGTCTGTGTCTGGTGTTGGAAGTCCTAAAGATTTCCTTGCCCACAATGAAAGTTTGTAAACACTGGTTTTACTATCAAAGAAATCAGCAGCAGAAGCAAAAGCGCTAGGAGGCCAGAGAGAAGGTGGAACAGGATAATCTTCCTTCTGAAATACGCTTTTGATTCTGGCTTGCTACCAGAACATGCCACTCTGAGATGTCTCACATCAAGCCAAGAAATCAGGAAGATTCTTAAGGTGCTGCTGAAGACAATTCTAACTCGTGTCAAGTTGACATTAAACCAATCATAATAATGACAGACTGGGATTGTAAACTGTGTACCCCTGTCCCCAAGCTGTATCAGGTCATAGTGGTTATCATTGCAACAGGAAGCAAACTAGAACATGCTGTGAACTTAATGGAATGAAACTAAGGAAGAAATGTTATGGGTAACTAAATGATAAGCAACAGAGAACAGTAGCCTCATGCCAACAGGGAATGCTTGTGGCAGGGGCTTTCCTATACTTTCTGTTCAATAGTCTTGTTATGAGAACTTAACTTGTTAAGGAACAGCAATGTCTTCATCTATGGGCAATCTAGTGGACAGCTAGGCACGTCAGATAAATGTGGCCACCACATCTTCCTGTTGTCTAAAATGTGTTGACTAACCTTCAAATTAGATATAAATTGCCTGTAGTTCTCCATAAGGCAAAAACCAGATATGAAGAGGGAGCATTTAATTTAAACTCTTGGCCAATTTATCCTCAACAGAGTTTTTCATTTGTGGAGACTATATATCAAAATGCATACATGAAGATATAAGTTACCTTTGATAGTAAATAAATACTCTTCTGCTGGAACTTTCTTTCTTGATAACCCAATGAGGGACAAGCACAGACAGAAGGATAATTGGGGGTCATGAAGATAACTCCTTGGGAAAGTTAGAGCATGTATATTAACATATCAAAATGAATGAAAATGGCGCCTGGTGCTAGCTTCGCTGATATTAGTAGACATCTCCCTTTCCCTTCCAGGAGGGGCCCAAGGTACCAGTTTAGTCCACTATATAACTGTATAAGAATGAATAACTCATGTGTTTCACTACAGTCCTTGATTCCTGTCATCATAACCATGAGCACTATCACCAGTAGAATCTGGGTAGTGATTTTGACTTCGTTTGGGTGGAATAGGACTAGGTTCCATGAGAGTAGACCACTGTATGTCACTCATTAGAGTTATGACTCATTAACCCTTTTATTATTATGGAACATATAAAATATAATAAATAATTATTATAATAAATATAATAAATAAAACCATACATTTGTGTGTGTGCACATGCATGTACATGTGAGTGCCAAGGTATACGTGTAGAGAGCAACTTGTGAGGTTGGCTTCTTTTCTGAAAAGGATTCCTGGGATCTAGCTCATCAGGCATGGCTGCAAGCTCTCTTATCCACTGACTCAACTCACCAGATTCTTTTTCAACTTTAAGTCATACAGTACATTTTATATTGACTGCTATCATATGTGTCACATATGCACATAAATGCAAATTCCTCTTTTTCTCTTCTTGATGTGATTTCAAATTTTTATTAGAAAACATTATGTGATTAACTTCTTTGAATGACCTAAATTCATAAGGAAAAGCTGTAATCAACAGCTCAGCAATGGGACATAAATGGACAATACATGAAAGTGGAGACTTCAATATCTAGCACTGTTTAAAACCTGCTTACCTTTAGGAATGGTTCCTAACAGAAAACATTTGATTTCATCTATGTATGGGAGAGATGATAAACAAGTGAACATCATTATGCCTAGCTTGTAGCAGTTTAAATAGAAATAATCAGTTTGTAGAGCAGCTTGTTGCTGTCCACTGAACAATCTCCTTTCTAGTTTAAGATTAGAATCATTCTTCCTTCCATTTCTCTGGTTTACTGGGTGACAGGCTTGCCCAACTATAGCTTCACCCAAAAGAAGAAAGTCAAATGGAATTCTGTTAGTCTCTGGGACCACAGAAGCAAAGATTGGGGAGAATTAGGCTTGTGTTTTCATCACCTCTTCTGATTTGTCAGATATGCATGTGAAGCTGACAGCTAGACACTTTGGACTTATAGCTGCAAGGCTGCAAGGCTGCAAGGCCTGAATTCAGGGGAACTATAACACTTGCTGTACTGGCCCAGGGGGTCTGGGTGTACAAGGAAGAGTACTCAGAATTAGCAGTCTTCAGTCAGTAATCCAGTATGCATGAATAGAGACGTGAAGATTTATGACAAATATTTTCTATTTTCAATTAGTGCCCTACCTCTGATGTGATGTTATCTTTTGCTTTTAAGGTCCATCTCTAGGATTCTAGATGCTATTGGCCTCTGACCTTCAAAATCACTTCATTGTCCTTGAAATTTTTGATCTAGAATTTAAACTGACTGGTGTCGTTTTGCTTGTATTTATCAAGCAAAGTTGATTTTTGATAAGTGCAACTATGAAGAGCCGCGACAATTACTTCAACTCTTATAAAGGACAATATTTAATTGGGACCGGCTTACAGTTTCAGAAGTTCATTATTATAGCGGGACGTGGTGACATGTAAGCAGACATGACGTGAGAGAAGTTGCTGAGTGTAAGTTTGTGGTAGACTGAAGCAGAAGCAACTGTGTCACACTGGGCCTCACTTGAGCATAGGTGACCTCAAGACCTGCCCCTCACAGTGACATACTTCCTCCACCAATACCACACACACCCCAACAAAGCCACACCTCCTAATAGTGCCACTTCCTATGGGCCCATTTTCTTTGAAACCACCACATTGTTCTCCCTGGCCCCCACATGCTTGTGGCTACAACATTCATTCCAAGTTCAAAAGCCACCTAGTCTATAACAAGTCTTAAGTTTATTTAAAAGTCTAAAGTTCAAAGTCTCTTCTGAAATTCTTTCAAACTATCACAAACCACCATAGCTACAAATTGAGTTGTCAGGGTATATGACAATAAGAAATTGTTATCTTTGTCTTTGCATATGTAGTACGTAGAGAATGTTATGGTCAGACTCTGGAAGCATGAATGAAGGAGCAATAGAAGACATTTTATCATGATAACAGTCTCCTCAGTCCACATACAACACACACAGTTATTTCTCTCCAGTTATCCTCAGTTTTTATTTTGTATATAATCAATAATGTAAGATCAAGAATAAAATATAAGAAAATATAGATGGTATCTAGCCTTTTTCATTAGACATTCAGGATACAGTAACACAGGAAGTATCCAGTTTACTAAGTATCTTGCTTTCATATCACTTTTTGATACTTTTACTTCTCTGGTGTGGATTTTTTTTCTTAGATAAATTAAGACACTCCCATGAATGTTGCTTTGTATTAACAGTCTTAGTCTACAGAAAATCACTTCGATTACAAAGTCTTATCACCTGTAGAAAAATGAGTTTGTGCTGGTCTTTTTGTACTGAGAATTTGGATTTAGAGAACATCAAGACTCTTTTATTAACATCCACTGTGTGGAGGTTAGAATTCCCTCTTCCTAGCATCCTCTGAAATCAGACAGGGTAGTAGTCAAGGACTGGGTCCTAATTTCCTAATCTAGGGGTGGATGGATGACTCTGTGGATGGGTGGCTCAAAAGAGCCTCTGCTATTTCTGTTATTTGGCCAAGTGATGTCCTTGCTCTGCCAGCACACTCTTAGCCAGAGCTCCTGGATGTAATGTTGCTATAGACTACAGATGTCACTTGTCCCAATCACTGCAAAGCTAAAAACCAAACACCATTCATGGAGAATCAGGCCAAGTTGTCAGACAACAGCATTATTCTTTTCTTCCCCCAACACATGAAGCAAGATACCTTCTGCACCATAAACTAAACCATTTTTCCATAAAGCTTAGGGTAGCATCTTTTCTGTTTTGTTTGTTTTTGACCAGGCACATTTATAGAGAAGGTGAAAGCAAGAGGACATAGCTCTCCCGGTAAGGATTTGCTTTAAGGTATATTTTCTCCACCTAGGTTCTATTTACATCTCTTTTTATATTACCTTTTTAGAAATACAAAGAGATTCAATACGCACATTTTCTCAAAGCTGAAGCATATCCTTTCTCCCTTAAGTCCCATTGCAAAGTAACACCATGTTGTAGTCTATAAAGCAGGCAACTTTATAATGCAATGTGAATTACAATTTGGATGATAAAAGTTATTACACATGAGTGAGTTTGTATCTCCAAATCAATGAAACAAATTATGTTCCCTGTTTTGTAGCATATGGTATCCTCATAATTGCCTTCATATAATTATATCTCTATTTATTAAAAAGAATTATGTAAAAATATGGTTGATTTATTCTGGTGTGATTGCCTTAGTAACTTAATTATACTAAAAAGCATACTAAAATAAAATATAATTTAATTACCCAATTCATTTCGAGGTGAATAGAAGCCTCTCACCTCATTTTGATGCTGGGCAAAGCTATGCAAGCAAACAAGCAGAGTTCAAGACCAGTTAGACACCCGAATGGCATGTCAATTAGGAAGCAAAGGAAGAAAGGCTATTCCAAAGCACTTCCTGCCATAAAGTTAAAAAGTAATTTTACCTCAGGATGGTTTCAAAGTACAGATTTTTTTTTTTGAAGTGACTATGGCATTCCAGGACTCTCTTCCCACATTATATAACACCAGTTCCTAAAATCTCTCTCTTCACCCTTTCCTGCCGTGTTATTTTAGTCCTTCTCTCAACTGGCATGACTTCTGGAGATCTCGGTCCCTAATGTGAAGACTCAGGCAGAGCCTAAACCTAGAGTGGAACAGTCTGCTAGCTATTTCAGGGGAACATACACGGCACTGTACAAATGTATGCTGCAAGATTATAGTGGACAGGTATGCACGGATTAGGTAAGATGACTGTGGCCACTCCAGAAACAGCTCAAAAGTCAGGAGATACAAATTTTCCAGGGTTAAGACTTACATTTTCCTGCTTGCTTTCTGTCTGTTCTGTCTGCCTTTTTCCTTTTCTCATTTACAATACAATCATCTTTCTGTTTGCTGAGTAATACTTTGGGTTTCTGAATACATACATACAACCTGATTCCAAAAATCGACCAAAAGCAGCTCTGTTCTACTCCTTAATGTTAACCTTTTTTAACACCGTTGGCCTGATGATATCTCCCTACTGTGAAGTAGACAGTTTCCTATTGCAGCTACTTGTAGAGAAAAATCATACCTCTTCAGTCTGGCGTCTAAGTTCTCCTGACGGCTCCTGCCTGTTCTGTTCTCTGTTTCTCTAGGCAGGTCTCTCGTGTGGTGGTAACCCTTCATGGTAGTAACATGAAATGATTTGTCACGTTGTCCCTCAACCACTGCTTTTTCCTTTTCTTGTACCCTCCATGTCTTAGCTCCTACCAAATCCTATTTTCAGAATAGTTCAAGCCTGAGTTTCAGTATTGCTTCCCACATGAATCATTTGCTTATTGTTTCAGTGAGCGATTGTTTCTCTTGCGTTTGGTGTATAGATAATGTATGTAATTATGGTGTCAAATGGTGTGATTATTTAAACATACCTAGAGTTTCATTTACACTGGGCCTGTGACCTTCTCCGCCCACCCCCATCCCAGTTCTTCTGCCTACAATCTTCTCATGTGAGACCTGGTGATTACTTTTGGTTGAATGAAGCTATACTGTATTTTTTATTGATTATTTTATGATTATTTTATCTATAAATGTGGTGTTATTGGTAGTGTCATTGGGGATTATTGTTGCTGTATTATGCATATCATGGACTTTTTTTTAAAAAAAAATCTTTCCTTTTGGCAATAAAACTTTCCTATGGAAATCACAGTATGCAAATATTCACTATCCCAGCACTCCTGTAAAATTTATTACTTTAAAGGAATTTCCTCTCAAAAATAATAGATCCACTTTCCCAGGACTTTGTGAATCCTTGAGGCCAACAAATCTCTCAGGACCAGCTGACTTCTCTGTCTATTGAATCTCTATATCACAATCAGACAGGCTACAGGGTTGTCTGTCTGCAAAGAAGGAGATGGGAGATACGTCTCCAATTCATAGAATTCTGCATCCATTGACTCGGGCACACATGGCACAAATGATAACACAGCGCTAATGGGAAGAGCAAGGGGAGCGACTGACTGCAAACAATCCCCTTGGCTCAGGCTCTTTGTTTCAGTGTAGTGCTGCCATGCATTGAACTTGGGTGCTTTGCTTTGCTTTGTTATGGGAACAGAACTAAAAAGAGAATAGAACAGAAGTACATCTATAATGAGCGCTGAAGTGATCAAGGAAAAAAACTACATTCGACAAAAGACCCATTTATCAGTGTCACGAAAATTCTTTGAATAACCACAATGTGCTTTTGTTTTTTGTTTTTCTTTTTGCCATGAAGTCTTTTATCCTTATGGGCTGTTGTAATAGGTGTATCTCCAGAGGCTAGATAAAGGTTTGTGCACGCAATGAAAAGGGATGAAAACGTTTTCAAAATAAAAGTAGAAATATCAGTTATTCTTTGGAGGAAATCTATAAGTGCCGTGGATTATTGAAGGTATTTCTTCCCTCATCATTTTATCTAATTATCAGAGTAGGCTTGTAAGCTACATATCATTCCCATTTTATGTGATAAAATCATTCGGATTTGGAACTAAATCCTCCTTTCTTTCTACTATGCTGGATTATAATTACATGCAAACATGAAGATGCACCGTTTAACAAGGTAATAGAAGAGCACGATGAATTCTACTGTCAGCATCTTTCAATGATGTCACACGGCATCATGGTTCAGTGATGCCTTCTGATTTTTAGCTGCCTGAACTTATGTATTTTAAAAGTGCTACTGGTGAGAATACTACCACATTAGCCTTGGCTTAGATAATGAAGGGATGGTAGGAACATCTTGTTCTGACCAATCTAAATACATTGCTGTACTCTTTACCTTAGAGAGAAGACTCCAGAAAAGTTGAGACTTGCTAGAGAAAGACAATTTGAAATTTGTACTAAAATATGTGGGTAGTAGACATTGTAGAGTTGAAAAATCAGGCATTGTGAAAGGACCCCAACTACAAACCTTTGTACAAGGCCTGGTCTCAACTTTCACAGTCACAAAAGTCATAGGAGACTGATGACATTGCAAATTATAAAACCAACCTCTCTAACTTTAGACATCTTTTATCTTTGATTTTTGCAAAAGAGCACAGGTTCACAGCTATGATTTACATAACACACTTCCTCTGCGTCTCATGTGCTGACTTAGAGCATGGCTTTGTTCTTGCCCTTCCTCTTGTTTGAATCTTCTTTACCATACCCCAAATTAGAACACGGATTACCACCTCTAAGTTGGTGAGTAGTAAATCTGGTTCAACAGTCTTGACTCTTTCGCTCTCCATTACTTCATTGTAAACACTGTCAAAATCTTCCTCAGCAGCTTCAAACTCAGGATACTGAGCACTGAATTCTCTGATTTCTTTTCTGATCCTCCGTTGAGCATCAATCTTTTCTCCTTGCTGCCTCTTTTTCTTAATAGTGCCACCAGTCATAGGAGTACCTAAGCATGAATCCTACGGATCACCGTGAACTTTATTTACTACACCACACCAGCAATTATATCTCTTTTGTTCTGTGTCTTCCAAATGGCAAACTATTGGTTTCATCTCACTCTGGCTAGTAGTCATCAATGTTATGTGACTGAAATTCACATCTCCAGGATCCTTCTTCTACTCTGGATTTTATATTTCTAGAAGTAGATAATCATTCATTAAAGATTCTGTACAAACAAAGCTTTCTCTATAAAGGTTTGCCTAGCTTAACTATTTTTTCTGCTCTACCGCCATATTGAACAAGTAACATAATATCATTCCCTACCCCCTAAATAGTGTTTTGAGCAACAGAAACTCAGTCCTGTTAGCTTTTTCTTCCCAGAGCTCAGAACATAGTAGGAGATTAAATAGTGATTGACTCGAATACTAACCCGGCTTTTTCTCCTCAAATACTCCTGTAATTCTGCAACTACTCTTTTCAAATACCCAGAATGGTTTATGTTTTCTACTTGACTTTCTTCTTACATTTAAAAATAGTGCATATAGTTTCTCTCGATTCCAGGACACTTCCTGACGCTGGTCAGTGCCTTCTTCAGATCACATATGAACATCAAGACATGTTCTGGGCTACATGAATAGATTAACAGTTTTGTACAATCTGTATCCCTAAGGCAGCTGGATCTTGTGAGAACATTTAAGCATCGTATCTCCATGTATCTAGGGGACAAATAAACATTCAGATATTTTCAGATTAATGACAATTCCTGTAGGAAAGCTTTTCAAAGATTAAGTGTACAAGATAACATTTCTACTCGTTTTTTAAAAATTTTTAATTGAAAATAAAGTTATTTCAAATAATTCAGATTATGGTTTCCCTCCCCCAACTTCTCCCAGTTTCTTCTCACCTTCAAGAGTAGGCAGCAACACCAAACAAACTCATTTTGGCATTTTTTGGAGTTTCTTTGTCTCATATTGCTTTGGCAAACATATTTTATCCTTTCTATTAGTTTCAACTTTCTCCTTTTGGCTTTCAAGACCTTTTTGAATCTTAGTGTTTAATAAAATATGAGCTAGCTCTGCTAATTTTGAGACACTTGAAGATTGTTTCCTTCTAATTTTATATAGCAATAAAGATAAAGATTCCATAAGTTTATTCAATTCCTTTTTAAAAATAAGCCAGATATTCTCTCTCAATACCTGAAACTTCCTGTCTTTTCTTTTTAAGTTATTCCTAGCTAACAAAGTGAACTTAAATTTGTTTACCTTGATTTATTTAAAGACAGTAATCACTGAGCCACTTGCACTAAAAAAATCTATACAAAGATTTCACTCAATGGTAAAATATCTTTACATGAATTTGTCTTTCAAATATATATTATAGTCTAGCTAAATTTTAAAAAATGAGAAAATTCATAGGACATAACTTTTTTTCAAAATGTTCACTTTCTCAAGATTTCTTCCTAACAAAGGAAGAACAGAAGAGGTTAAGGGGGGATTAAGGAGAAAATAAAAGAGGGTAATGGATAAAGAAAGGAAAAGAGAGAATAGAGAAGAAAAGAGGCAAAGGGAGAGAAGAAAAGAAATATGCAAGGCATTTGAAAGAACTGAATATGTCTTTGAGGATAAAAACAAAACAGTGAAGGAAGTCCCATGAAGACAAAGATATTAAATTGCCTAGAAATATATTTTATATAACACTACATATTTATGCTCTGCTGCAGAATTTTCCTCTTAATCTAGTGGTTTTGGCTTTTAGTTAAATCGCCATAACATACATAATCATGAACAATGAGAAAATCTATAAAAATTAAAAAGAAAAATATGCAATAAACTGCAGAGTCATATTATTAAGAATTACAAAGAACCTCTTATTAAGAGTTTGAATATGAAGTCGGCTCCACAAACCGGAATCAGAGAGAACAAACGGACTCAGTGTGGCTTCCACAGGCAAGCTTGTAAATCACCAGAAGAACAAAACTAGCAAGAACAGCAAAGCTGTGACATACGGGGGTAACAAGGCTGAGCCAGCACTTGAAAGAGCCTGAGATCACCATCTTAAGAAGGATTCTCATTGCCTTGAATCTGACACTTTCAGAAGGTCAAGGATTATCTACTGAAAGAACCCGGTTCACAGATTCATATCAGGCTTTTCTACTCTTTTCTCCATGAAAGAAGTTTCAGTATTAGATGCTTGACAACAGGTCACAAAACATTTCTTCAGTATGAATTCCTTTGAACCAAATGTGTATACAGGATAGTAGAACACTTTCAATTGTGTAAACTGATTACATTCCTAACTCCTCATCGCCGTTCAAAATACTGTGTATCTGGTCAGCAAACTTCCAGAACGACATGGTTCATAACAGACTCAGATGCAGACTGATCTGCGTGGGAGCAAGCAGGCAGTTCTGTGATCTTTGAACTTTGCCTTTTAATCACATTGCTCTAATTATTTCTGCTTCCTGTCAGTTCCTCTGCCCATTTACTCCTGTTCATTCAAAGATATTTACAAAGACATTTCCAGGTGTGGGCATTTATGGATCACAGTTTAAGCCTGCTGCAACCCTACACAAAGACTTATAGGCAACTAAGGGATGCTAAGATGGGGAGAAATAGACCTCCACAGGAAAGAACATAGCCATAAGGTTATCCAGTACTAAGTTGTTAGCCCTGAAAAAATATAAGTAATATTACATGTACTGAGCAGGTTATATTTATGTATTTATAAATAAATATGTATAAACATATTCATGTATGCTTATAGCAGCAATTAATGAAAAATAGATGCCATGAATTTGAAAACGAGCAAGGAGAGCTGTTTGGGGTGGGGGTGTTGCAGGGAGGAAAAAGAAAGTAGAATGAAGCAATTATATTATACAATCAAAAATAAAAGAAATAATTAAAAAGTAAGTCAATTATTCCGGAAAAATAATAAAACTTTGGGGCAAAACTGGTGTAGGAGGTCCTTCTGTTTATGTGTTGCTTTCATTGGTTGAATAAAGAAACTGCTTTGGCCTTTTGATAGGGCAGAACTTAGATAGGCGGGGAAGACAGAATAGGATGCTGGGAAGAAGGACAGTGTGGCAGACACCACGCTTCTCCTGCCCTAGACAGACACTGATTAGACTCATGCCAGTAAGCCACAGTCAAGTGGCGATACACATTAATGGAAATGGGTTAAACTAATATGTGAGAGTTAGCAAATAAGAAGCTAGAAATAATGGGCCAGGCAGTAATTTAATTAATATAATTTCTATGTGGTTATTTCAGGGGTTAAGCTAGCCAGGCGGATGAGAACAAAAGCAGGCCCTCTCCTCTCTTTTACAACACAAAACAAAGCATAGTTTTAAAAGTATAGAGCTATCAGGACTTTCTTAAAAATTTCAGATGCATTATATTCAGCATTTTAAATTTGCTAAGATTTTAAAATAGGCTTTTAGGAAGTGTCTATTACTATGTTTCATAGCATTGTTTATCAGATTAACAATGCATTGTGTTATATTTAAAGATGAGTCTTTATTATACCAAACAAGATAGAAAAGTCCTTGTGGAATAAACTAGGTTCTTTTACCTGTTGCAAGAAATAATACAGATGGGGCTGGAGAGATGGCTCAGAGATTAAAAGCACTGCCTGCTCTTCCAAAGGTCCTGAGTTCGATTCCCAGCAACCACATGGTGGCTCACATCCATCTGTAATGAGATCTGGTGTCCTCTTCTGGCCTGCAGAGATACATGCAGACAGAATGCTGTATACATAATAAATAAATAAATTAAAAAAAATAAAATAAAAAAGAAATAATACAGATGAATTCAAGGCTAGAATTTAATGCAAATTTTCACTTCCAATTTCCAAGTGATGTCTCAAACACACTTAAGAGATTTAGTCACAAGAAATATAAAGTCTTGAGAAATATTTATTCAATTCATAGTGCTGTGTCAGCTTCTAAATAAAAGCTGTGCTACATCCTGGCCAAGCTCCTGTCAACTTTTAACAGTCCTGGTGGCCTTAATTGCCACATGTAAGAGTATTGGCTTTGAGTCTGGGTCACCAGTCCTAAGCTTGAAAAGTCCTGTATTTCTTGTGACCTGTCTGGTTTTTTGGAAGATCCACCTACAAACTGTAATTCTGACAGACCGGAAACTTACAACTCATCCTGGTATTTGGAAAATGTGGAAACTCATTCGGATCCAGGCTTGTGGTACAGAGGATGATTAGTGTCTCTCTCTAGCAAGGAGCTCCATTCATCTTCGCTCTTACCTTAGTTTGTCAAAACACGGGGGAGACTGTATGTAACAGTAGATTATTTTCAAATAACCATGTTGTTGTCAGTAAGCTGTTTCCATGCATTAGTGTTTCCTAGATTATCATTACATCATTAGCCCATAGATTAGACCTAGTCAGAATAGGTATTAAATACATGTGAATGCTTCAAATTTTATAGAGCCTCTCTCCAAATCTAATTATATTTCTTGAAATTACCTATTCCCAAATAAAAAACACAATACTGGATGCATAGTCATTGATTTTTATTTCCTTTTCAACAAACTTCCACAGGCTCTTACTATGAGCATATTAAGTGCATGTTCTTAAAAATTGATATTACCAAGAAGAGGGCAGAAATAAATAACTAAGTAAAAACAAATTGCTAAATAAATCGTAGGTGAATAAAAGTAATAATAATAAATATTTGAATGAGCTTCTAAAGATGACAGTAAAAAGTAAAGGTGAGCAACCTGTGAGGAATCTGAGCCTAAGTGAGGAGGTCATAGAGAAGACCTGTCGATGTGCTGAGGGTAATGCTGATGAAGACGGAGAACCACGAGTCAGACTCAAATCAGGATTAGACAAAGGAAGAAATGTGAGCTGGTCCTGTGAAGGATCACCAAATAGTTTTATATTGAGAAATGTGTGTTTTGAGGTGCGAAGAACTTGAGAAACAACCATTTGTAATAGGAAGAGGAAAGCAGCCTAAAACTACAATTTGGACCCATGAAACATCGTTGGGCCTTTCTCAGATTGAATTGCACAAGTCTCTGCTTAGATAGTACTCTACTGATAACATTCTATAAGGAGACTCAAAATAAATTATCTAGCCCTCTCAAAGACCAGCATTGGAAATGTTAAAGATAGAAATACTAGTGTGCAATATATATGTCTCAGTTTTCAGCATACTTTGAATAAAAAAAACCTGACTTTGTTCAACTGTCTTTGCCACTTAGTAAAATAGTGTATATCTCTTCTCTTAAAGAATAAATAAATTCAATTTAGTGAGAAAACAAATGTAAGGTATTAGAACTTTGTATACATATGACAAAAACAGGATTATAAGCACAATTCAATGTTAATTTTATCTTTAAAGTCGGGAATATATTTTCCCTCAAAGAATAAGTAAAGCTTTTCTGTAATGAAATAACCGGGCAGATATAAGTAGAATTCCAAATACCGTGAGAGAAGATGAAGACATTTAGAAACGTATGGCTTCTTCAGGAAACAATCTTATCTGAGAGTTGATCCAGTATGTACAAAGAGAAATGCCCATAAAGAAATGATCTTTTTAATACTTAAACATTTATTAGAGTCATAACATAATAGAGTTAAGTAAGAATCAGTGTTAGGAAGAAATATAAGCCCCTAGCAAAATTTTGACTGTCAATACAATCCCAGCACTAAAAACTAAAAGCAACTAAAATGTCTTATAAAGCCACATCTGTGTTTTTAAAAAGTTATTTCATTTCTACTTTAATTTATAATTTTCCTTGCTTATTATACAAAGTTTGTTGTCTAGGTGATGGCTCCCTTTTATCATAAAAATATAATGCATTATTTTTATGACAATATTTTTATGTAGGGTTTTGTTTATACTTGGTGTTCATAGTCACTATATTTTAAAGGAAGGCAAAAAATACTGTTCTCTTGAATGCCTGTAGATGAAGTATCTAATTATTTTTTAAAATGGTTAATATTTATTAAATTTCTATATCAAATGCTATGGTAAGTCATTTAAATGTTATTTTTAATCAACTAGTCTTTTGATATATGTATTACTTTCATCCTCAGAAGATAGAACAATCTTTATAAGTTTTATTAGTCTCCTTGGGCTTCTGCATGAAAGTGTCACAGACTGGGTTGATTATGTAACAGAAGTTTGTTTTGTAAAGGCAATGTTATAGAATTCCAATATCAATGTGAAAACAGGAGTAAGTCCTTGGCCTATACATGGTTCTTCCCTTTCTTGTCTTTGGAATCTTTTCTCTATGCACTTATGTGGTGAATGGGATCTTTTTAGTATCTTGTCTGAAGGTCACAGTCCTAATGTCCTAAAGCCCTTCATCTCATGGTACCCTTTCCACAGATAGAGTCACAGCAGGGACTGAGGCTTCAACATGAATAACAAGGACATAAGGGTCGGAACCCAGAGAGCCTAATGTCAGACAAATGAACTTCCACTTGTGATCTTTTCACTGTTTTTCCTGTGTTTTCCAGAATCTCTGGCAACATAGGGAAAAAAGGAACAAATAACTGGGTAGAAATTTACTTAGAGTGAGTATAGAAAAATATCTCATTAACATAGAGTTCATTAAAATTAAAACAACCTGCTTTATCAATTTCAAGAGAATAAATCAATAGAAAAAAGCTATTTACAAAGCACATCTGGCAAATGCTCTACCACTGAGCTGTACCTACCATCTTAACTTATTGGTTGCAGAAAATGTACCACTCTGGTGGAGGATGATGTTGGGGGCTATATATATGGAAACATTTGTACTTGGTGTTCAAATTTGAAAACAAAAACGAAACAAACAAAACTAAAACTGCTCTACAGAATAAAGTCTTATATTAAAAACACACCGGTGATTCAAGCAAGAGAATTGGATCCTTGATTGAAGAGGCCTACATGTTTTCCTTTAATCCCAGCACTCGGGAGGCAGAGGCAGGCAGATCTCTGTGAGTTCGAGACCAGCCTGGTCTACAAGAGCTAGTTCCAGGACAGGCTCAAAAACCACAGAGAAACCCTGTCTCAAAAAAAAAAAAACAAACAAACAAAAAAAAATCCTAAAATATTTTTATTACTGATTTTAGCTTTTGAGATTGTAACAGAATTACACTATTTTACCCTTCCCTGCCTTCCCTTCAAACCTTCCCATGTACCCATTATCTCTCTCTTTCAAATTCATGGCATCTTGTTTTCATCAAGTGCTGCTACATGCCTATATCTAATACCTATATATTCCTAAGTTTACCTTCTTGCTCTGTATAATGCTACTTGTTTTAAAGGGTGATGATTTGATATTAAATTATCAGTTGGTGTGCTCTTCTGTGCAGAGGACTAATTATACCACTTTCAGCATTCCTGTTACTAGTGTTCTCTGTGAAGGATTAAAGTCTCCTCACCTCATGACTCTTGTCATGCCATTGTGAACAACTGAAGTTCACATTCATGTTGGGGAGAGTTTGTAGATGTAGTTTATGACTTTATGAACAGATACAGTCTCACAGCAAAATCTCTGCTTCTCGGGCCCTTACAATCTTTCTTCCTGCCCTTCTGCAATGTGCACTGAAACTTATGTATAGGGTTATTTTTTTTTCACTTTGAATTTGGGATTTATTGAAATTCATTCTAGTAGAAGTTAAAGAATCTTCAAAGTCTTGCTATTTTACAAATATTGCTAAGTAAAGTTTTGCATAAAAAATTTTATAAGTGCATGAAAATATTATACACTTGGGAGTACTAGATGCCTCATACTGTAGAAAACTTACAAAAGGTAACATACACCCCACTTGGTTTCAAATGAGGCCTTTAAGTGGACTGTTCATGCTATTTGTCTGTTTGAATCATTGAAACAAATTGCAACCAACAAAAGCTAATGAGAATCTATGTATAGGGGTTTTTTTTGGCAAATATACCTATATCACTTGGACCCACAACACTGCATTTTGATAGTTTGTGGTTTCACATCTTGGTCTCTATCATTTGCAAAGATAACTTTCTTTGATGAGGGATGAAGACTCTACTTATATGTGACTATAAGGATAAATATTTGGAATGTAGTTAGGGATTGTGTTGGGTTAGTAAAATGGTGGTGATAAGTCTTCTCCAAGATCCATGACTTCTCTAGCCCTGGGGAGTTAGCTAGGTTTCCAGCACCAAGTTGGGTGGGTCTTAAATTGGTTATCTTTATGCTATGCATGTCAGTACTGCACCCTCAGAGATATCTTGCATGCTAGCCATTGTGTTTCATAGGTGTCATACCTGGGTGGGTCTGTTTGTTGCTTTCTTCCTTTGAAGCTTGCTAAGCAATGTAATTCACCATAAACTGAATATTTTTAATTTCAAGAAATACTAAGGACAGTATAGTATAATAATGATCTAACTTATTAACACGGTTTCTGCAGTTTTGACTAGTAATCTCATGAGAATCATCATTATTGTAATTAAACATTTGTGTTTGATATATATTATAAATTCTCATGAAGAGATAAGATCAATTCAGACAGTGGTGGCACTCACCTTTAATTCCAACACACGGGAGGCAGGGGTAGGTAGATCTTTGTGAATTTGAGGCCACTGTGGTCTACAAGAGCTACTTCCAGGACAGCTAAAGCTATTACTGAGAGGAACTCTGTGGAGAGAGAGAGAGAGAGAGAGAGAGAGAGAGAGAGAGAGAGAGAGAGAGAGAGAGAAGAAAGAGATAAGATCAGTATAAATACATCTACAATATCAAGATTTTTACAAGATTGTAACATGTGAGTAATATGGGATTCCCTTCTGTATGCTGTAAATATCATTGGTTAATAAAGAAACTGTTTTAGGCCTGAGGCCTGTACAAGGCAGAACTTAAGTAGGTGGGGAAAACTAAACTGAATGCTAGGAGAAAGAAAAGGCGGAGTGAGAGAGAAGCCATGGAGCCACCAGAGGAGAAGACATGAGCCGCTAGCTGGAACCTTGCTGGTAGGCCATGAGCCTTGTGGTAAAATATAAAATAATAGAAATGGGTTAATTTAATATGTAAGAGCTTGCTAGGAATGTGCTAGAGTCATTGGCCAAGCACTGTTTCAAATAAAATAGTTTCTGTGTGATTATATTGGGAGTCTGGGCAGCCAGAAAATGAACAAGCAGCCTCCTACGACAAATTGAAGCTAGAGCTAATGGGCCAAGAGGTGATTTAAATAATATAGTTTCAGTGTGGTTATTTCAGGGCTGGGCAACCTGGATGATCAAGCAGCCACCTACAACATGTGAGTGTTGTCATAGATCCTGAAACAAGAATATAAATGGGGACAGGGTGCATGACAATCAGTACTAAAAGAAAGCTTAGCAAAATAGTGATGGTACTGCTACCTAGACATTTGAAAACTCTAGATAACAACAATATGTTTTTATGCAGGAATGTAACAAAGCAGAAACAGACTACCAGAGAAAGCCAATTCATTGTTAGATTTTGAAATATAGTAAATCGGCTGTATACCTATATGGATGGGCAAATACAAGATAAACTTGAGTAAAAATGAGTGTATCTGCATTGCCAAGCATTATGTAACACAATCCTATAACATTCTTTTGCCCTAATCTTGAATTGAAGCTATCTGTTTACTAATGTTTTTGCTCAGGAACTTTACTTAAAGTCATGATTTTCCCCTGATTCTAAGGAACTGATTATGGCAATGTTTGACTTCACATAAATATTGTTTCTGAATCAGAATTACATATCATGTAAGAAACTTAACTTTGTAGCTCCATCACCTATATTGATCCTATCTAAAGAAGTTTTCATCTGTATAGGACTGGGATGAATATGAGTAAATGTAGCTAGTAGAATGTTCTATGATATAAATATTTGTGTTTTTTCTTACCTGTATGGATAAAATATATTGATTTCATTTTACTACAAAGTATGATGTAAGAAATTAGGTGGAGTATGGTAGAATAAGCTTGTAGTTTCAGCACAAGGGAGCTAGAAACCAGAGGCTCAGAGGTCCAAGGTCATCTTAAATGCATAGTTAGTTTGAGGTAAGTGAGATCCTGCCTGAGCTAAGCGAGACCCTGTCTCAAAGAAACAAAATAAATAAATATCACTAGTGGTAGTTTGAATTAGAATGGACCCTTGTAGGCGTATATATCTGAATGATTAGTATCAAGGAATGTCACTACATGAAAAGGATTAGGAGGTGTGGCCCTATTGGAGTACATGTGGTCTTATTGGAGGATGTGTGTCACTGGGGGTGGGCTTTGAAGTTTCAAAGCCAAAGCAAGGCCCAGCAGCTCTTTCTTCCTTCTGTTTGTGAATTCAGCAGAAATCTTAGCTACTTCTCCAACACCGTGTATGACTGTCTGCCATGTAAGCTCCTTTCCATGCTGATAATGGATTAAACCTCTGAGAGTGTAAGTAAGCCCTCAATTTAATGCTTTCTTCTATAATCGTTGCCTTGGTCATAATACCACTTCTTCACAGCAGTAGAACACTGAGCAAGACATCACCAAATATTTGTGGTCATTGTCTCAATAATTGAAAATATGAATACTTTCATAGGTTTAAAATAATAAAGAAAGGCAGTAGAAAGATGGCTGGACAGAGGGTCAATTCTCAGAAACTATAAAGTGGCTCTCAACCATCTGTAACTACATTTGCAGAGAACCTGACATATTTTTCTATCATCCCATGGGACCAGCCATGTACATGATGCACAAACTTTTCATACAAGTAAAACACCTACATACATAAATTATAATAAGTAATAAAATAATGAGGAAAATATTCTAGTCATCAACTGGGCCTTTCAACTCTTGGAACACAGTAGACACATGCCATACTTAATTTCAGACTACACTGTTTTAGCAAGTACAAATTGTTTCTTATTCATTTTGTATCTTAGCTCATCTTTCTCACTGTTGCCATGAGCTAGTAAGTCAAAAGCCACCTATAATCTGATGACCCAGAATAAAGCTTTATGTTAGGGGTGAGTCCATCAGATTACAGCTACTCTCACTAGTAGAGTGCCTTGATTTGCAGACTGATTTCCAACAACGTGCAATGTCGTTACAGTGTGTCTAGCTTTAGAGAGAACATATATCATTGTAGGAGGATGTGGGCCTGCTTTTCATCCTGGCCACCTGGCTAGCTTACACCGGAAATAACCACACAGAAATTGTATTAATTAAATCACTGCCTGACCCATTATTTCTAGCCTCTTATTGGCTAACACTCACATCTTGATTTAACCCATTTCTATTAGTCTGTATATCACCATGAGGTTGTGGCTTATGGGGAAAGATTCAGTATGCCTGATTCTGGCAGCGCCATGGCGGTTCTCTGACTTTGCCTTCTTCCTCCCAGGATTCAGTTCTGTCTTCTCCACCTACCTAAGTTCTGCCCTATCAGGCCAAGCAGTTTCTTTATTGATTAACCAATGAAAGCAACACATAAACAGAAGGACCTCCTACACCAATATCATACTGCCTGTCATTTATGTTCTCCCGTGCTATTTGTTTAAAGTTTTAGCTAGTTAATTAATAGCATTTCCACTGTTTAGCATCTGGCACACTAACTTGGAGAAAATACAGTGAGCAGGCAGAACTGAAAATAGTGTGCATTTTTTCGTATCACCATGGCTACACTAGCAGTGAAGCAGTGCTAACTGTGCCGTGGTACTCAGTGTCCCACCACTGCTTGAACCTCTGTCTCCTGAAAGAGAGAGGCATCTAACAGTGCACCGTGGTCTGCTGAGCTCTGATTCTGAGTGGATATCAATGCAAACAGGGTTTGTGAGCACACACACAAAACCATCTCAGCACTTCAGAAATAGAAACTGGAGGCTCAGTTACTTCAAGGTCTTCTTAAATTACATAGTGAGTTTGAGGTCAGTCTGAAAAAAAATGAGACCCTGTTGCAAAGAAACAAGATAGCAAAAAGAAATAAATAGCTACCATTATATATTTTTGATACATTGTCTCAATACACATTTGAATGTTTGCATGGGTTTAAAATAATGAGGTATGGAGCACGAAAGATGGATCAGTTGTTAAGCTGAACAGAAAAGGCTGGCGTAGTTAGAAGTGGCATGTGCTTATACCTGACTCACTGTTATGCACTACAGACTCTGAAATATGACTTATGGACAAACGCTAGGAATGCTAAGTAGATGCCTACCTTCTGGAAGCTAATGAAATATTATAATTTCCTAAAACCATTTCTGGTATAATCTATTGATAAAACATGAAATGAATTGTTTATGATTAGGGATGAAAAACATCCAGAGTTGCAAAGAGCAACATACAAGACAATGATGTACCAAGAAGGACAGCCAAGGCCTCAATTCAACTGTACCAATTTCAACACAAGAACATAGGGATCCAAGTGATTTACTTGGAATCTGTTACTGTGATGGTTGGAATGAGAATGGCTCCCATAAGCTCCTATATTTTGAATGTTTACTTAACAGTTAGTGGAACTATTTGGGACAGTTTAGGAAGTGTGACCTTCCTGGAGGAGGTGTGTCACTGGGGTTGGAGTTTTGAGGTTTCCTAAGCCAATGCCAAACCCAGTCTCTTTCCTTTTTGGCCTGCTGTTTGCAGACAAGGATATAAAGCGCTGAACTATGTATGTATGTATGTCTGCTTCCTGCCATGATGATCATGAACTCACCCTGTAAAACTGTAAGGAAACCCCCGCTTTAAATGCTTTCTGTTATGAGTTGCCTTGGTCAAGGTGTCTCTTCATAGCAATAGAACAGTGACTAAGATAGTTATTTTCCTGTATGTACAAAGAGAAAAAGAATGTTGTTTCTCCTAGTATGCTACTGTGAACACTATCCTGAGGACCAAGAAACTGATAGGAGGCTATGCTCAGCAGATGTCAAGTTCTACATATTATGTAAGAGCAGGTGGCCTGTGAGATGCCCAAGATTAGTAAGTGCAAGATCCAGCTTAGTTTAAAATACAGGATATTAACAAAACCCTAGCAGCTGGCTTAATATGAAAACTTCAGCTCTGAAAATTAGATTTCAGGGAAAAGTTTGAGCCAAATATGTTAGTTTTCTCCTCAGATGCCAAGTAGTCTGCTGTGTAGACTTAACTGTGGTCTTCCATCTCATTCATCAACATTATAATTGTCAAATGATTTCTTAATTTTATTGATGCACTGTGGAAGTTCATTTTGTATTCTTGCTATTTAGCTTCATTGAAGCTGCATGGATTGAGGCTTGCAACTAGAGATACAGTTTGTTTCTTGCTTGTTGGTGTTGCTCAGTTCTGCTTTCAAACGAAACTGCCAGTCACTCTGCCTATCCTTGTTTGGAAGAACAGTGTGTTTTATGTCTTGTCTCTGTTTACCTGAGAGGACAATATGGAGGAACATGTACATGGCCTTTCCATTCACCTAGAAACAAAGATAAGTGGATGGGAAGCAACAAACCACATCCAAGAAAGTACCTGATGCCACTCAAGGCTATTGTGTATAGGCTGAGCTGAAGAGTCCTGGAGGTCCTAAAGATAAAGAACTTCAAGAGAAGGCATGAAGAAACTCCTAATTTTGAACAATGATAGTTGTTTTGTTTACTTTGTCTTGCTTCAACATAGCTAACCACAGTCCCTTAATACAAAGATTGCACCATTAGCACCCATATTAAACAATGCGGAATGTGACCAAACCGCAACACTTCTCCATCAGCTACTCTTGATCTTGTTCACTGAACTGTTGGATCACTGTAGAATGATTTGCTGATGCCCCTGCAGTCTTCACTCCATACTCACATCCACCCAGGGATCCACAGCAGGTTATGTGATATTGCTGCTGTGTGCAGCAATTCTGCTCATCAGTCTGACGACATGCTGCCATGGGTACCTGCCCATTTGCCTACTGGGTGAGTCTCCTCACTGCCGCTGCATTGGCACATGCAGTCTGATCTCCATCTCCATATTGGACTCCTTCCTTCACCTTTCCCTTTCTAGAGCCACAATTCAGCACACAAAGTGATGCTGGCCCAGTATTGAATATCTAATTTAGTGTAACAATGTAGGCCCAGACCTCATGACCACTTTGGTCCTCGTTTTAGCCATTGGCTATCTAATTCCAGTTTTCAATAGCTTATGATTTGGAATTTTATTCTTAAAAAAAGAAAAAAAATCATATTCTAACTAGGATCTTTTCCAAAGCAGACAAGTCGTACAGAATAACAAATGGTATAACATATGGCTGGAAGCAGTTGTCTTTATGAAATAATTTTACCACTGTACTAGGAAACAGTATGTGATTATATCAAAAGTAAATGAGCAAAGAATGAATTTGTATGACAAATTTGGAAAAACTAGAATCTGCTGGCTACAAATTTAATAACATGAAAATAATTCTGTTCTCTCTTGCGGTAGTACAGCATCTTCTTCTGAACTCTCAAATTAATTCCTAAATTAATTAACTTGTCTGCAGTGTTCTACAGATGTTCATTAAAAGGTGTGAGGAAATGTGCTAATATGCCTTTTGAACTAACTTGAGAGTCAGCTTAACAACTATGTTGCACAGATGTAATGTTTTCTCCAATGCTCTTTTTTTTCTATTTAAAAAAACACAAAACTGATACCAATGACTACCAACAATGTATAACACATATGTATACTATATTATATGTAATGTGATTATTATATATTTACTAATATATGTATAATATACTATGTTGTTATATATTAATAAGGTTATTTAATACAGTGCTTAATTTCTTTGAGATACCTGACTTTATTTTCTGTACTCCTGTCCCACAAATCTGCTGACATAAATAGGCAATTTATAGCTTGAAATCATGACAGAAAAGAAGCACCTCATTCAAATCAATACTGCACCCAAGAGGGAACAACCCTTCAGTGCCTCACCGTTATTTTATTTTTTTATCAAGACAAGAGAGGGAAAGTGTTGTTTTCAGTCAATCAGAGTGAGTTTAGTTACCTCCTGCCTCTATAAGAGAGGAATTCAGTGCTACTGTCTTCAAAGGCTCTAGAAGTAAGGAAATTTCACATTATGTGAAATTCATTTCTAGAAACTTTATTTCTAGGAATTCAAAGACCTCAGGATTTGAAGACTGCTGAGTGAGAGTATATCCAAAATCAGGTGGATCATGTGACATTATAAAATAGACAATCACAAAAATATTGTATCTCACATGGGGAATTTATTGATTCTTTGGCTTAGCAGGGCCTTCTGCCCCATCCACATCACATATTAAGAGAAGGCTAAGGAAAGAAAGTTAATTTAGTATGTTTTATTATGAATTATGAGACTACATGAATTTTCTGTTTTATATTTAATATATAGGGCTATGAATTTAAAGTCCTGTACTTTTATAAGAAAAGATAAGTGAATCTGGCTTTATTTCTGTTCAGGTCAAAAGCCATACATAGCAGCAAAGGCATAAAGGCATAAAGGTCGTCTGGTGTTGATATGGAATGTATGGTCAAGAAACAGAGATTGGCAAATGATTCTTCTCAGATAGTTTGCTCCTTTTTGTGCAGTCTGGGAGCCCAGTCTATGGAACAGTACCACAGAAATTTAGCGTCATGCTACCTGTATCAATCAATGGAATTTTGAAAAATCCCTCATTGACACTTCCAGAAATTTATCTCCAGGGTGATTCTAAATCCTGTCAAGGTGACAATCAATATAAATCACAGTCTCAGTTATATCTCTTGATGTGGCAATATACCTGAAAGGAATGATTTAATGGGAGAAAGTTTTAATGGGACTTAAGGGAATGGGTTGAAGCTTGGATAGAAAGGTATTCAGGAAGTCAGTAGTCAAGGAATACCCCAAAGTTACACCACACAAATAACCTCACAGAAGAAATTTATTGGGAGGAAAAAACCCAGGAGGGTGGCTGCCTCTGTTCAAGTGAGAAACAACAGAGAACTGAGCAGCAAGCAGGGTTTATATAGATTTTCTTGTGGAGGGAGTGGGTGGACCTCTACAGGGTGAAACTTTCCAGGGTAGGGATTAGTAGGATTTCAATTCCAGAGCTTGGGCTTTTTATCTGGAGAAGAGGGTCTGGGACTGGCTGTTAAGGCAATTAGAGTGTTCTGTGGGTTGAACCTGGCAGTTGAAGGTCATCAGGGGAGGGGACCTGGCCACTCATATACCTTGAGGAGCTTGTAGTCATGGAGGGGAAAACTTGGCAGTAGGAGTGAGATGTGGACTGGTATACAGATAGAGAAAGATAGGAAAGGGGGTGGGACTTTAAAGACTTCCAGGCTTACTCTCAGTGGCCACTTCCTCTATCAAGGTTCTACAACTTTCCAAAATAGCACTGTTTGCTAGCTGTGGATGAAGTATCCAAACACCTGTCTCAAAACACAACAGTCTCATATTAACTGCTCATTAAAGTCAGAATCTCTCTCATCCTGATAGACTAAATAGCTCACCTTGGACTGATTTTTTTTCTACAGAACAAATACTCTTTGTCTGTATTCACAGAACTGGTGTGTGTGTTTGAAAGAATAAGTATAATGATAGCTGTGTGTTGTATGATTAATTTATAGTGATAGTTATAACTAGATGAATGGAAGTACATGAATGAAGAGCCTTTTATTTTATTTATTTATTTATTTTATCAGATGATGTCTCTCTATTGTAACTCTGGCTAACCTGAGTCTCACACAGATATGCCTGACCCTTTCTTCCTGCCTGCTGGAATTAAAGGTGTGTGCCACTATTCCTGGCCCTTAGAACCCAGTTTTAAATTAGAATAATTCTTCAGTTAGAATCAAATAAACCCATGGCTAGCTGAATAACAGCAGAGAACCCTTGTTACAAAGACTGTCACTGGCTTAGTCTGACTAAGCTTCTTGTCTCCTGATTTTTGAATTCTCTTCCTAGCATTGAAGATGAATGAGAAAAAAAATCCCACACTATCTCAGAATTGAGTATAATAACAAGTTATTTATTTAGGGGTTGACTCACAGATGACAGTCCTCTGCATGAACAAGAAACAGGAACTGAATCCAGTAGTCAGAAAGAAGAACAAGTGTGTACTTTACCTCTGCATTTATAGTATAAGAGGCCATGCCCAAGTGGGATAGTATCTTTTTAAAATTGATTTTATTGAGTTCTTGGTGAGGGAGAATTTTCTGTATTCTGTCAATCATGTTTTAAATAAACACCGATCAGCCAGGCAGGAAGTATAGGTGGGTCAACCAGATAGGAAGTAGAGGCAAGGTGATGAGAACAGGAGAATGCTGAAAAGGAGGAAGCCCATTCCTCCCATTCCTGCCCAGACAACCAAGAAGCAGGATGTGACCTTCCCCACTGAAAAAGGTACTGAACCATGTGGCTAACATAGACTAGAATAATGGGCTAACATGTCATAAGAGCTAATATGAAGCCTGAGCTAATGGGCCAATCAGTTTCTAATCTTATGGAGACCTCTGTGTGATTTTCTTTGGGGTTTGCCAGATGTGGGGTACTGGGCAGGACAGATACCGCAACAAGCCGGCCCTCATGTTACAAGCTATACATTTTTCTCTGTTCCCCTTCCTGTCACTCTCCTCTTCAACCCTCTCCCATGGTACCCATGCTCCGAATTTACTCAGGAGATCTTGTCTTTTTCTACTTCCAATGTATATTAGACCCATGTATGTCTCTCTTAGAGTCCTCATTATTGTCTAGTTTCTCTGGAACTGTGAATTGTAGGCTGGATTTCTTTGCTTTATGTTTAAAAACCACTTATGAGTGGGTAAATATGATAATTGTATTTCTGGGTCTGTGTTACCTCATTCAATATGACGTTTTCTAGCTCCATGCATTTGCCTGAAAATTTCAAGATGTCATTTTTTTCTACTATGTAGTACTCCATTGTGTAAATGTACCACATTTTCCCTACCCATTCTTTGGTAGAGGGGCATTTAGGTTGTTTCTGGCTATGACAAACAATGCTGCTATGAGCATAGTTGAGCACATGTCCTTGTGGCACGATTGAGCATCCTTTGGATATATAGCCAGCCAAAAGTGATATTGCTGGGTCTAGAGGAAGGTTGTTTCCTAATTTTCTGAGAAACTGCCATACTGATATTCAAAGGGCCTGTACCTGTTTCTGTTAATGTCCCTAGTCTGGATATGCTCCTGTGGAGGTCCCTGGCTTTGAGTTGGTCCTGCAAAGGTCTCTGGCTCTGATCTACTCTCTAGGAGGTCCCAGACTTGGGTGTGCCCATATACACAGAGGACCTGGCTCAGGCTTACTCCCTCAATAGTCCCAGACTGACGCCCAGACCCACAGAGGTTCTATCTCAGGCCTACTTCCTCACAAGTCCCAGACTCATGCCCAGACCTGCAGTGGTCTCTGGTACCTACCTATACCCTCATAGGTCCCAGACTCATGCCTGAACCCACAGAGGTCTTTGGCTCTGGTCCACTCCCTCAGAGGTTGCTCCCCTGTACCTGCTCCTGTGGAGCTCACTGTCTCAGGTCTGTTCTGGCCCAGGTCACTGGCTCAATCCTGTTCCTGTGGAGCTTGCTGTCCCAGGACTGCTCTGGCCCAGGTTGCTGGCTCAGTGCTGCCTCCTCAAATGTCCCTAGTCTGGATCTGCTCCTGGTCCCGTGGAGTTCGCCTTCCCAGGCCTGCTCCAGCCTAGGTCGCTGGCTAAGTCTCATGAGCTGGTATCTTAAAGGCTACTGGCTGAAGGAATTCCTACATCACCACATGTTTGATCACCTGCTGTTAAGTTTTTCTTTTTTACTTTAAACAGCTAACAGCACAACATACCACAAAACTACCCATCACATTGATCCAATAGGATGACCTTGGGTACAGTTTTGCTTTTCTTGATTTCTGAAGAATTCCACTGAATACAGTTCAGCTGCTATAAGCATGCCTGAGCTCTGCATCTTACTAATTTAACTTTATTCTTACTTCACACAACTACCCATGTTGCAGAGTGAAAATTCAAGTGCACTCTCCACACGTGGGTACAACTTTTCTTTCCATGAATCAATGGAAAGCTATGGACTCATAAGTTTGGATGCCAAGTTAATAAGGATCAGACTTTGGATTGATTCTATTGTCTGCTTGAAGAAATAACCTGTGTATGACAAGGAAGGTTATTTACTAGGTTAATTGAGGTAGAGTGATCCACCCTAAATGTGAGTGTCACTACTCTATGTTTGGGCATCCCAAAATGCATTAGAAAACATAAAGATAACTGAACAGAAGAATTCACCACTCTGCTCCTTTGCAACAGATGCCATGTGATCAGTAAGCTCCTACTTCTGCTGCTGACTTTGCTGCCATAAGGGGATTCTTTATTAGATGCAAGCCAAAATAAATTCTTTATTAAGTTTTTTGGTCATGTTTTGTTTCAATAAGAAAAGCAACTAATACAAATACAGAAACTACCTGACAGCCAGCCATATGCCTTATTATTGTGACAGATTCATAGATGCTTTTCAGATTAAGTTAAACCTAAAACAGATATTATAAACTACATGAGGCTGGCAAAGAATATGCATTTCTCTTTTAGTTTTCACCATGAATGTTATCTTCAAACAAAATGTGAAAATTCTTCAGGCATAGGATCATGGTGCTCAGAAAACACAAAGACCAAGGCAGAAGACAGATAATGGAAGTGCTCATGAGGCAGGCAAGACTGGAGCAATACAAGTCCATTATGGAACAGTAAAAAATGTCATGA
Source organism: Microtus pennsylvanicus (assembly GCF_037038515.1). Taxonomy (NCBI): domain Eukaryota; kingdom Metazoa; phylum Chordata; class Mammalia; order Rodentia; family Cricetidae; genus Microtus; species Microtus pennsylvanicus. The sequence goes on from NC_134587.1 coordinate 37,720,598, forward strand.
GAAAATGCTTGGGTCCTTGTGGAAGTTCAGGACTGGTATTGTCAGACTGCTGGAATACGTTTGAGTAGACGATCATAAAAAGAAGACATATTCCATAGCCTATAAGATGGACTTAGCATAGAAAAGGAGGCAGAGACTAGTTGCAGAACTATTGTCATATCCAGCTCTGGATTCAAGTTGGAAGGAGCCAGAGGAATGAAAGAAAGGCACAAATGTAAGGAAGAAGTAAGGACATTTCTGTTGAAGGGTACATCTGTTAGTAAGCCTTCTTCCTTTGGCTAAGCTTTTTAAGAAATAATTTTGCCAAAGATAGGATTGCATAGTATAATATCAGGATAAAACAAAAGCATCTTATCTCATTTGGGCAAAGGGGAAGTGGCCATAGGAAGACAGCACAAAGGGAAATGTTAACTAATGGGGCAGGAAGATGTCAATCAATTGGCGAAGCCAACAGTGCTAAGTGATAGAGCCATGGTATAGGTTAAGCCTTAATGATTCTATTGAACTGGGGACTTAAATGTGGCTTGAATTGCTTCTCTAGTTTAGAAGCCATAGGAAGAATGAATATATCTTTTATTAGTAGTATTGCAGTGAAGCCCAAAGCCTAGAGAAAAGTATGGGTGAAGAAAATTCCAGTGGAAAACTGTAGATCTGATAACAGTAAATTATAATAGCTTGTGGTAAACAAAGAGGCTAATTAATTCTTAGACCAAATGGTTGTAAGTTAATCCTCATTTGAACTAACCACTTTGCCTGCAAAGAAAAGCTGCAAATTGGAGTCCTTGTGTGTCGTTCATGGGAACATAGAACAGTGCGGTTGCTGTTGAAAAGTTTGGCAGTCCCTTTTAAGCTAAACATAGCATTACCATATGACTCACAATTTCTCTCCTAGATAGGAACTGAAAACTGTGCCCCAGACAGAAACTTGCACACCGAACTGTTTGCATCATTATTCACAACTACCAAAAGCATATTCAACCAAATGTCCATCATTGAACTAATGGATAAACAAATCCTGGTGTGTATATATAAACAAGTGTTTATATATAACCATCAGAAGGTATGGAATTCTAGCATATCTACATGGAGCACTTAGGATCACAGTGCTAAGTAACAAATCAGGCAACAAAGATATGAACGAATATGATATGTATTAGTTACTTTTCTATTGTGATAAAACACTACGACTAAGGCAACTTTTTTTTCTAATAAGTTTTAAGTTTATGTGAGTTCCAAGGAAATGAGCCCTCATGACAGGAAAGGATGGCTGCAAGGGTCAGGCATAGATGCAAAACCAGGAAGCTCAAAACTCATGTGTCAATTACCAGCACCATGATGTGAATCTAAACGAACACCTCCAGTCATTTACTTCCTCCATAAAGAACACACTTCCTAAATTTGCCTAATCAGCACAGCCAACTAGGGACCCAGTGACCCAGTGTTCAAATATCTGAATCTATGGCATCTATTGTCATTCAAACTACTCCACTCCACTCCCTGACTCCCATAAACTCATATATCATAATGCAAAGGGCATTTAGTCCAACTTGAAAAATTCCTCACAGCCATTCACACTCCCAACACTGTTTGTAAGTTCAAAGTCTCTTCTGAGACCCAAGGTTATTTCTCATTTATAACCCAAGGAAAGAAAGAAAAAAGAGGAAAAAAAAGCAAATTGCATGCTTCCAACATAGTAGAGAGTTTATATATGTTTTAATAAAGGTTAAAATGGCTAGATTTTTCCATAATGGAAAAGAAAAATATCAGGTTTAGGCAAGTTGTAGGAGTGTTGGTAAGTGGTTTAAAGTATATGAAACATGAGTTATTATGATATGTATGTTGATAGTAAAACTGCCAAATTCAAAGTTTAAAACATTGGTGTTAAATGTTAAATCTCTACTTAAATTAATAGAGCTCTCATAAGTATTAATCCACTTTTGGTAACAGTTATAAGTATGGACTACTGAAACTTTAAGAAAACAGTTAAAATTTAAAGTCTATGTTGATTTGACAAATTGCTCCTGAGAAGTTCATGCATTTTATTTTTGAGTAATAAATAAGCTTTTTCATTTATGACTTGTCCTTGGAAGCTATGGAGAATTCTATGAGAGACATGAATTTTGCTAAGTTAATTTTAAAAAGAGTATTTTAGATACATCAGCAGGGCTATTGTTTGTTTTTGATCTGCTTTGGGCTTCTTCTAACAGAAAAAAACAGTTAATAAACATCTGTAAACAGGCTTATGTAGACCCGTGTGTTGCAGTACAGGTGAAGCCCAAAGTTATCAGCGTGAGCATGTCATAAACAATTTAAAATGATCAAAGAAAATTTAAAATTCTAAGCTTGTGCCTATCATTTTAATTGTTTTTCTAATTAAAGCTTTAGCATCTAGTATATATAAGTGTTACAAAGAGTATATGACTATCTTATGAGATCTCCATTAATTTAAGTAGAGGCTTAACATCAATCTGGTACACTTAGAACCTAAAATTTTAATACCATATGTACATCTATAATTCTCATGTTTCACATACCTTAGATCATTTACTAAGACCCTCACAACCTGCATAAATCTATAAATGTGTGGTTTGGATGCATTACTCATGAACGTTTAGTCCTCAATAGTTTAAAATTACAGTTATGCAATAGCTTAGTTTGTAAAGGTTGATCACATGGGGGAACTCAAGGCAAGCAAGTTTTGTTAATACCAAACCTTAAAGGCAGGTCAAACAAACACAGCAGAATAGGAGTCTTAGGGAATCTCAAGATCTATTATTAACTTTTGGACAGCAAAATTTCCAGTCTTTTAGAATGTAGGAGATAGCTTCAGAACATTGCATTGCTGCAGCACAGAATATGCATTACCATTCCAACGGGAAACATTGGAGGCATAGAAAAGAAATACTAAAACAAAATCAAAATCCCATAGGGCAAACATCAAACTTTTTCCAGTGTGTAAGGGTTTAGATGGCTCCCCTCTAGCTTTGCTTCCTGCAACATACATCTCCCTCATGTTGGTTTCAGTTCCTGTGTGTAGCACTCCTTGGAAGCTCTGACATCTCCAATAACTCAGAGTCTCTACTTTCACATTTCCATGCAATGGCCTTTTGACTTCTCAAAGCCTTTGTGCAGGGACTCACATGCTACACACTGACTGGTCTCAATGGTTGTCTAGACCCTCAGGAAGAATCTGCAACCCCTTCATTTTTGCATCCTTCATGCCTTTAAAGTCAACACCATATGGATGGCACTGTCATGTTTGGCTGCTACGAATAGCCCCTGTCCCCTGAATTACATTAGCATCAATATTCAGGCACTTTCTAAGAACAACAAAAGAATGGTTTAGGCTCTTTCACAAGTTGGAAGCTTAGGTTAGTCCTGGCACCATTGTTTTTGACCCAGTGTAGAATATGATGACTCTCCTTAGCAGGGGTAATATCCTTATTTCTTTCAACACACATTGCAACTGCCACATTATTCTTCCTAATGCACTTTTTCTCTTCAAACTCGACATTTAAGTTTTTCTTCTGATCTACTTGCACATTGTAATTGTAGAAATGTATAAGAGCCATTAATAATTGCCAAGGCACATACTCAATATTATACTGTCTTAAAAAATCTTTTGCCAAGGAAATAAATGTGTTACCTTTGATTCATTTATTTAGCCTAGGAAAGTTCTTAGGACAACAGCAAAAGAAAGCTAGATTATATGCCAAAACATCACACCCTTGGCTTCTAGCCCAGTTTTTCTTATTGTTGCCTTCTAAAATTTCTTAGCTGTAGTTCACATTGCTCCCAGCAGTACGGTACTTTTCTGTTGCTGTGATAAAACACCACAACCAAGGCAACATATAGAAGGAACAGTTTATTTGGCCTGTAGTTCCAGATGGATAAGTGTCTATTGTGGTGGAGAAGCATGGTAGCAAGTTGCAGTCATGGAAGCTGGAAGAATAAGCTAAAACCTCACATCTTCAACCTCAAGTACAAATTGGAGAGAGAGAAAGAGAGAGAGAGAGAGAGAGCTGGAAGTAGTGTAAGACTTTCCTCCTCAAAGCCCATCCTCAATAACATATTCTTTCCATATGGCCACACCTCCTAAGCCTCCCCCAGACAGTGCCAACTTCAAGGGACTTCAAATATATGCACTGATAAGGTACATTCTCATTGAAACCACCATATCTGTAATCCCACTGTTATAGAATATTTTTATCAAGCAAATTAGTACATTATAAGGAGTTTAGAGAGTAGGGATATGTTGCTTAATGGCAGAATTTCAGTTTGGGACAGTGGAACTCTTCAAAAACACCATAGTGATTATTATACAAGTTAGTGAAAAACTAATGTAATTTAATTCTTACACATAAAATGGCTATAATTTGGAAATAGTAAAAATGTCCATGTCTGGGTGTGTTCAGTTCTTTTTGCTGTAACAAAATACCTCAGAGAATTTACTTATACAAAGGAAAGACTAAGAAGTTTCACTCACGTTGCCTTGCTCCGGTGTTTCAGGAATTATAATAAGGCGAATATAATGGTGAAGAGTGTGCATGTACTAACAAAAACAGTCTTGTTAACTCTGTGGGAGATCAGTAGAACACACTTCCAAATGTGTGTGTGAGGGCTTCTCCAGAGACATCATGAGGGCTCACACCTGATCAATGGATTGAATCTTTATCGGCCCCTAGCAAAATAGTTTTATATGGAGGTGATATGGGTCTAAAGTAGGAGATTGTAGGAGGAGATCCTTGAAAGGCTGTGTCTTGTCCTGTTTTTTTCCTCAATGGTCATTCAGTTGGTGGACTCATACCCTGAAACTGACAGTCAAAGAAATATTTCTTCTCCCAACTTGTTTCTGCCAGCTTGCTCACAAAGATAAGAAACCCTTGACATAGCTATTTACCTTGTGGTGGTTAGTAAGCAATTAGAGAGAGATGAAGGGCTAGTATTCCCTTCAAGGACATGTTCCCACATGCTAGTTTTCTAGGTGTCACCTCCCATAGGCCTATTACTTTCTAAGAGCATCACAGGCTGGCAAAAAAGCCTTCAAACTTGGCCTTCATAGAATATTTAAGAACTAAACTCTAATAGGTGAACTGGGTAAATACCTGTCGTATTTTCAGGAAGTAGGATATTACTCAGTGTTGCAAATACATGACCATTCATATCAAAAACAGATATGGAAGAACCTTAAATGCCTATTACGAAGGGAAGAAAATCAATCTGAAAAGACTGCTTACCATATGATTCCAGCTATAAGACATTCTGGAAAAAGTGAAACTGTGGAAATGGGGAAAAAAAGATTAGTGGTTGTCAGAGGCCAAGTGAGGCTAAGGATGTACAGGTTAAGCATAGAAGATGTTTTATAGCAGTGAAACTACTCAGTATAGTCTATAAGGGTTGGTAAATATTCTTATCCACTTTTTCAAATCTATTGATCTTATTGTAACCTAGGGGGAACTCTGTATTATGATGTGTATAACTTTAAAAAAAAAAGTGTACCATGCTTGGTGAATGCTGATTATAGGGGAAGATGGCCCATAGGAGTGAGAGGTACAGATCTCTGTACTTTGACCTGAGTTTGCTGCAGGCTTTAAAGTGCTCAAAATATCATCCATTAAATATAGTTAAAATTACAAAGGATTTCATGTATGCTTCATCACAGGAGGAAAAATTCAAAAGAAGCTTCAATGGATGCTGTAGTATTAAAGATGAGAGGGAAAACATAATCTGAGTCTTTGGGATGCTGGGGAGAATTCCCTCACTTCCTCAGGCTAGCCGCTTTTTCCTCTGAAAAGACAGAAGGGTCACTGTAAGTGAGACTGTGCCAGCATCTCCCCCAGATACTCTGGGACTGAAGCTGCTTCTTCTTGATTGGAATTACTGTATTGCTGACACAGCTGAGAGAATGCACCTGTCAAAAACTGGTCTGAACTTGAAGGCTCTCTTATTTTGTTTCAAAGTAGTTTGTAGTCTGTACGGACACAAGTTAAATGTGTGATCCTGCATTGTATTTTGTCAACGTGAAGAGAGTGAATTAAAGTACACTGTACAATACAGCTCTTCTGTTAATTCTTGATTAATTTACGCTTGGATAAATGTCCTCCAGCCTTTAACCCAAAGAGAAGTTGGTATCCAACTACTTAATTGAAGGTTTTCTAGTTAACAGTCATTAACTTTTTGGCAATGTGCATCCTTAATTTAGAACAACATTCAGAAGATAATAATCACTGTACTTGACGTTGGGACCTATTTCTAGACTCCTATGTGGAGTATTCATAACTAAAGGACAGTTACTATTTTTCAAGATTTTTCAGTATGTATTTATAAGGAAAATAAATTGTTAAAACACTTAAACAATTTCAGTCATACAACTAATTTTTCCATGAGAACAGAATGAAACATTAATTTTCAATAGAAAGGAATAATGACATTATTTTAGATTTAATGAATACAGGTATTTGCAATATTCAAGTATTGGTGAAAAATAATAAAGGCACATTATGTGCTCAGAAACTTTCTAAAATGTCTTAATTCATCCATGCTTATACTTTTGTCATGTTTGACTACCTCGGTCTGGTGACAAATTGTGCAGTGGTTAGTGTGTGTCACCGCTGGGAAAGTAGCAGTCCAACTTCTTTTTGTTTTGTTGCTATTACTTTCTAGGTTATCACTGCTTCATGTTCTATGCTAGAAAGAAGCAAAATTCTTTTTATCTAAGTACGTTCATTATATACCCTGCATGTCAGGATAAATGCAGCCATATAAAAGACAGTTTCAGAGCCACTCTTGAAGCTCTTTAGAGAGAACAGCTCTGGCATCTGGGGACAGATGTGACTGCCATTGCAAATTACACCTGATAAAAAAGGAATTGGAGGTAGTATCTGTACAATCAGCTTGGCTACCTGCAGAGTCTTTTGACAAGGTCATATTTTTGAAAGGGCAGAGACCAATCTTATTAAATTAGCTGATGACATAAGGCACAGTGAGAGAAAGGATGTGTTGCCTGACAAGACTCACAGTGATCTCAACAGACTATTATGATGGTTCAATCCAGAAGGAAAGAAATTGAAAGAGACCATTTCAAGGTCTGGCACTGGAATACACAATGAATACCACCAGACAATAAAGCATACATAGTTAGACGTATGCAAAAATTTTAGTTGAAAATAATATTGTGAATCATCGATCCAGCAAAAGCATTCCAACACATGCGTAAGCTTTCCAGAATGCTTATGCAACTTCAGGCTTTATTAATAGATCGTGGTATTTAGCAAAAGAAAAGTGATAGCATAAAGCATCGTACGCAGATGTCAGGCAAATGTTCTTTGAGGTTAATGATGTTTAAGATCATAGATTATAGTATGAGGGTTCATACTGTACCAGATCAAAGCAATGACTAATCCATTTAAATGCCAGGCCCTTTCCTTGGAGGATGGCATGAGTCTCTAGTCAGTGTAAACTGGAATGACCTTCTCTGGGTAGTATGATTGGTCTCTGTTTTCATCTGCTTAGTGTGTATTCTGACTGGTGACAATAACACGGAATGCCGTTTTCCAACTGTGGAAATTTGATTTTACAATTAAATAAGTCTCATCTTTAAGGAACTAAGATGTCTTCTCTTTCAATGATGCAAGTACCTGTTGTTAATAAATTATTGTCTAGAATACAACTATGGTGTCTCTGCAGTAGAAGTTTGTTTCATGAATTTCTGAGAAGTACAAATGTGAACACATGGAAGGGTAAAAATATTTAATAGCACTTACCCTTAAAAAAACCAAATAGTGATTCCAGTGGCCTCTCTCCCAGTAAATAAAATTTACCTGCTTTAGATGTAGACCCCAGAGTATAGTACTCAAGTAGCATTGATACTTTACTTTCATGTTGAGAAATAAGGCACCATTGCTGTATTACAATAGTCCAATTCTAGATAGTTCTCATATTTGAAATCTGAGTTTCAAACAGTTTATATTTTATCTAGATCATGATGAAATCTTCATGACCCATTTCCAATCTAGAGCCTCTTTAAAGCACATCTGTTTGGAAAGAATAAAGTATCTTTCCTTTCATATGTGGTTGTACAAATCCAACTTAGTTGAGCCTTCATTAGGCGATTGATATACTTTGAACACTGACACGAAAAGCTCATGTTGAGCTTGTATTAGTGTTAAAGCCCTGATTGTTTATCCTGCCTCTATTTTGCTAGTGGGTGTTGGCCAGCTCCCGTTCCAAGTGCCTTCCATTGGTTAGATACTACATTGAATTCTCCTGAGTAGTTCACCACCTAGGACTTGCTCAGGGATCTCCGTCCTTCTATAGAATGTCTGAGATGTCTCCAGCTATCTTACTTATTTTTATTTTTTATTTTTTTAAAAACAATACAAATGTTTTATTTAATAGTCGCAGGTCATCATGGGCCAAGTGGTGGATACTCAGGACCCAGCAGGAAGGTCAGTCAGCGCAACCTCCGAGCCTCTCTTTCTGACTCCAATAGGGTGAGCACATCTCCCTCTCGAATGGGACCTTTGACGTTTCGGATGATGGAGCGGCTGGTGTCATCCATAAATTCCACACGCACCTGCGTGCACGGTCCCTGCAAACCGGTCCTGCCCAGCACTTTTATTACCCTAGCGAGCTTGATGGGCTGCATGCTACTCATGTCCGTGACGGCGGCGATCAGGCGGAGCTCTTTCTTATTTTTAAACAAAGATTTATTTGTATGTGTCCTCAGAAGCCAAAAAAGATCTCCAGATTCCCTGGACCTAAAATTAACCTATTAAGGTGCTTAGAACCAAACTTGAGTATACTGGAAGAGCAGCAAGCAGTTTGAAAGGCTGCAACATCTTCTCTGGTACCTTATGTAATACTTAATTCTTAAACCATCTGTGAAAATGGCTTCTTTTTTGTTATTTTAATTTCCACTCGGGTGCTTTTATGAAATTCAAAGCAGATCATTGGATGATGTCAGGAAAGTCAAATTACTATAAAAGTTTCTAAACACAAAACTATTTATCTTGGTGGCAGTTCGGAAACTAAAGGTTATCTGATGACTGACGATTTGAGGAACACTTAATTCTAATACAAAGCCAAAGTCACTTTCAGGGCTTAGACTGCCTTTCAATCATTGCCTTCCTGTGGCTTCTTCCATACTTGCTTGTACTCTATACATCAATAGCTTGACGATATTTTAATTGGAGCCAATGACTTGTATTCAGAGCATAAGAGAAAATGCTAGAACCTAATCAGATAGTCTGTGTCCCCATCATTTTCTCTAACTCTTGAGACAAGATGCAAAAAAAAAAAAAGTATTCAGCATGGACTCAAATCTGCAATGCAGTTTCTTAGATGATATAACATGTTCACATTCAGGAAAATAATGGAGGAAAATTGTGAATCCTCGGGGTATAAGTTTTGGATGAAGGCTAACCAATTGCATGTTGTTAAATATATATTCTATACCTTATTAAAGAGTAAATAGAGGTAGACGCATGCATGATACGATCTCAGTGAGTGAACTCTTCTCAAGAGATTGTTTGCCATACTTTAAAAATTAATAGCAACTTCATACTGAGCATCCTTTAGAAAAGGCTCAGTCACAGTTTTTCATTATATCAGCCCAGCTTGTATTCATCACTTCATGTAGCAAACACTAAAACTAGAAAAGAAACCTTGAAATCACTTTGAACAGAGAGAGGTGACAGCAAGAGCTATTTTACCTAAGTCTTGGTGTGAACAGAACCTGTGTTGGGGTTGTTAGCATTTCACCACTCCGATACCTACTGGATTTCTTGATAATGACCCTGAGAATGCATCTCTCAGTTGCATTCAAGTGGCTGGAAATATTTAATGGTGGCATCTATGTCTTTAAAGGGTCCCCAAGGTTTATTGCCTTAGTCCTGTACAACCCAATTTGTCCTTTCTGTCATCGGCCAGTGGTGCTTTCTCTTGAAATCCATACTGAGTCTATGATTTTCCAACTGCAGGTGGGAAACATTCATTAGTTAAGCTCTCAGAGGTGGTTTATAGCTCTAATATTTTCTTTTACTAATGATCTCTGAAGCATAAAATAGTAAGCCTATCGTGTCTATGGGAAATGTTGAATTTTTATTTTCTTGCTTCAAGATTCAAAGCGTTAGGTGTACTCAATTACCTAAATTATTAACAATCTCATCCCAAGGCCCTGAAGATATAGAAGAAAAATGGACTTTACACTCTTAGTTTTAAATACTTATTATTTAAAACATGGAAAAACAAGGCCCATCTCTCTAGCAGGTACAAATAAGAGCTGAAGCACCATTTTTCTTAAATAATTTCCAAATGGATTTTTCAATAAGAATCCCTTATTTCGGTGTCATTCATTCACCTTCATCCTTTATCCATTTGCTTTACCTCTTTACATGCTCAGGACAAAGGATGTGTGTCTGTTCTCTCTTCTCTTGCACTAAACTAAACTCTCTTTCCTTTGCTTTGGCCATTGTTAAAGATCTTTCACTTTTTGTTATTGTTCGTAGTATATGCTAGTTTATGCTAATTTGCTTCTTATATGTAGATAAGGGCATTTTATATTCTATTTTATGCAGCGAATAATCTGTCAAGGAAGTCGGCTGCCCTTCTTGGCTGCATTGGTAGCAACAAATAGTAGCTTGCATTTTTTTTAATGTTAATCTTAGTTGGTTTGTGAGGATGGCTAGATATGGAGAGCACAAAGAAAATTCAGGACAGTTTTGAATCCTCAGTAGTTGTCCTTGGTGGAATTTGAAAGATGAGTCTGTGGGCCAATGTTGTAATTTTATTTAAGCAAAGAACTACTTGTGAAATATATGTAAAAATAAGAAAAAATATTTCTAGAGAATAGTAAAATGACCCATGTTGCAGAGATTTCTCCGATTATTCCTTTATATTTTACCTTAAACCAGAGTAATAGTCCTGCACTCTTGCTTGTCTTCCCGCAATCGGTGGCTAGCAGGGCCAACCCCTTGCAGAAGCCAGCTCTGTGCCTTTTTGTGCCACTCATGACAAAATTAAAGACTGTGCAATGGACTTCTCAACCCAGAGTCTGACCTCTACAAACCTGCTGCCTCCTCTGTGCGAATGGTACTCTCCAGATCCAAGACCCATACAACAGAGCACACAGTAAGCGTTCCTCAAATTTCCTTTGGTACATCCCCACATCCTCTCTATGGTGCCTTGTTCATAGAAAGTGCTCACAACTGTAGATAATGTCCCAGGGATGCTTCTTCTTTCTCTTTCTGTCTCCTTTCCTAGCCATCTTTCTCATTATAACTTACCACTTAAATGTCTTTTCTGATTTATTCTTATTTGCTTTGTTTCTTCTTCATGCTTCTATATTTGAATGTTGAGGTTATCTTGAATTCTCACTACCAATAGGCATCCCCTCAGCTCTTTAATGCCACTCCGCACTAATTATAACATTGATCTTTACTATAAAGAAAGGAATCATCTACCCATGCCACTTTCTTTTTTTTCCTCAAACTATCTGTTTATTTTGATTTTATGTGCATTGATGTTTTACCTGCATGTATATCTGTGTGAGGGAGTCAGATCTCATGGAACTGGACTTACAGACAGTTATGAGTTGCCACGTGGGTGCTGGGAATTGAACCCAGGTTCTGCGGAAGAACAGTCAGTGCTATTATCTTTTGAGCCATCTCTCCAGTGCCCCTGCCACTTTCTCTCCCTACCTGATATTGGGAGGATCACTTGGCATCATTTCTATTTAACTGTTTTTGTTCTCCCATCCCCAAAGGAGTTATCATGAATGGGTTTGCAATTGAGTCAATTTCATGTATTTACAGTTCTTTCCTGCCTTTATTTTTTGTTTGTTTGTTTGTTTTTTTATGGCTCTATACATCTCTTTCAGTCCTCACTACAGTAATTCTTATTTGAGACCCGGGGGATAAGAGCAGATGTGAATTTGTCCTGCAGCTAGAAGATATCAGCACCACTGTGTTTAGACCACTGAAATGAACCAACAGATAATTACAGTTTCAAATTAGTATTTTAATGAGCCGGTCTTAGCAAATGTAAAGTGAAATCTCCAAGGCATTTATGAAATGAACAGGAGGGAGGACATTAAGTAAGAAGTCCAACAGACGGATGGCCGGCAGGTGTTGGTATGATAGTCGAATGCTCCAATTTTATAATCTTCACAAAGGGGGGAGAAACCCATATTTAAGTGTGAACAGAATTGCCTAAATAGTCTCAGTCACAAATACTACTAAACACTTAATGTTTACTAAAACTAAACATCAGTATACAATGTTTAAACCTAGTAAGTTCACTATTTTTCTCATTTAGAAATTAATAGTGTGGTATTATACTTATATAGACGGGTATCCAAAGAGCAAAGTAAAAATTTTAGAAACTGAGTATTAGTGAGAAGATTGTTGCATAATTAAGGCTCATTTCTAAGATGTTTATAGCAGTAAATATACATTTTGCTTAGTACTGTGTGGTGGCACAGCCTGTACAGCTAAATGAGGAGGCATAGATAATGTTAAAAAATGATTTGAATGCAACATTTAACATGGACTGTTATATATTGTGAGGAAACCATTTTCTGAAATTCTGACAGGAATTTGTGAAGCTAGTTGGGTTCTCCTCTACCACTGGGGAACCTATCACTGGCAGCAGGGACACATAACTACCTGTGTTGCTAATTAGCATACCAAAGCACATGCTGGTCTCCAGGCTCCCTCAGTGTCATTGCTATAACTTTTCAGAGTCCCTGCAAGCATCCTAGCTCTTCACAGGTTTTCCCACCTCCCCACACAACACACATCCTAGACTTCCCTCAGTGCAGGAGCTTTCCTTTGCCTCAGCCCACTTCCAGCTTCTCACCATCCTCACAACCCTTTTATTACAGCAATGCTTTTTTTTTTTTTGGTCTTTTGCCCACACTCTCTCTTGTCTTCTCTCATTCATCTTCTCTCTCTACTTGCTCCTGCTTCTCTCCTGGCCACATCCGGTCTGTAGGTCATGTTCAGCCTTCTGCTTTCTCTCTCTGTTCTGTACTCTTTCCAGATGCATCTGGTTGTTTCTTCCCTCATATCTACAATAGAAACCTTCCCCCCAACCATAACATTGAGTGGTCATGTCATCAATTTATACAAATATATGTCTGCAAGGTTTAATAAAGGGAAGTTTTCTCATATGCGAAAGTGGAGTTCATTGATGATCTCTGAGTGCTGCACAAACCTTCTTGGATGAGGAATACATGCTACACTAATTTGTGGGTATGACAATAAGTATTTAGAATACAGTTATTATTAACCTCTACTGGCTTAGGAAAGTGGCAGCAAGAAGTAGGCTTTCATAATGTCCAAGTCCTTACTGTCCATAGGTAATTGGCTAGGTTTACAGAACCAGATAGGCACTCCCTCCTATTGTGTGGTCCTTAAGTCCAAGCAAACAGACGTTGGTCAGCTCTAGAATAGAATTGCCACTATTGCCTGTTTGAGGATGTCTTGCCATGCTGATCACTGTTGTGGCTGGTAGGCTTTATATCTCAGTAGGGCAATTGATTGTTTTTCTTCTTTGGCAGCTTATACAGCGTTTTCAGATACTTTGAGAGCCAGACCTCAAGAAGTATGCCTCTAGGTCAATTGCAGATTGATTCTTTTATATCCTGTAATGTCTTCAGAAATAGTTTTACCTTTAGGTTTTAGGAGGCAATCAAAGGCAGCAGTGATTGCTTATATTGTTTGAGGAGTTTTCTTGTACTCCCATGATCAACAACTAGAAAGGGCTTTCTCAAGCCAGGTACTAGGATTTTTGTTAGAGAATCCATGGCTCTTGGGACGCTATCAACCCAAGCGGGGTAACAGCTCTGTGTCTAATTTTATACCTGTATCCTTTTCCCATAGTCTTTTTACTGTCCTGGTTGCTGTGATTGATTCAAGTTATGTATTCACAATCAAATATTTTGAATGAAGATCTTCATTTAAGGGCAAATAAATTTACAGTGTTTGTTTTTCTTAGTTTTGGGTACCTCATTCAGTATAATATTTTTAGCTTCATCCATTTACCTAAATAATTAATGATTTCCTTTTTCTGTGATTGTCTCTGCTACAAAAAGAGAAGCTTTTGTAATGAGGGGTGAGAACTACACTGATTTGGGAGTGTAGGAATAAATATTTAGAATGCAGTTAAAATATTCCAGTGTGTCTGTGTACCACATTTCCATTATCCCATTCATCAGTTAAAGGACATTTAGGATGCTGAATGCTTTTAAGTTATTCCTTGCCCATTTTTCTTTTTCTTTTGAGAACTCTCTGTTCAGATCCATACCTCATTTTTTAACAGGGTCATTAGTTTTCTTGATTCTTTGTATATTCTGGATATTAATATTCTTACCAGATACAGAGCTGAAAAAGATTCTCTCTGACTCTGTGGGCTTCCTCTTCCCTTGATTAATTGCTTTCTTAGCTATGTGGAAGCACTTTAGTTTTATGAGGTTCCTGCTGTCAATTGTTGTTCGTACTTCCTGAACAAATGGAGTCTTATTCAGAAAGTCTTTTCCTGTATCTTTCACTTCCCTCTTCATTTTCATCTAGGAGTGGCAGATTCCACATTAGGGTATTTGATTCTTTGGCAATGCAGTTTTGCACTTGTTTATAGATCTAATTTCATTCTTCTTCATGTGGGCATTCAGTTTTCCCAGCATGATTTCTTGAAGATGCTGATTTTCCTTCCATGTATGTGTTTGTAGCACCTTTGTTACATATCACAGGGTTGTAGTTATATGCAGTCATGTTCGAGTCTTCTATTTTGTTCCATTAGGTCTACATATCTGCTTCTGTGTCAGTACCAGGCTTTTTTAAGTACTATAACTCTATAACGCAGATTGAAATATGGAATGGTAATCTCTCCAGCATTGTACCTTTGGTTCATGGTGGCATTGACTATCCTAGACCCTTTGTGGTTCTATATGAATTTTAGGGTTATCATTTCTGGGAAGAACGTCATGGAGGCTTTCATTAGGGTGGCATTAAATCTGTAAATGGCTTTTGATGAAATGGTCATTTTCACAAAATTAATTCTATCAATCCATTGACATGGAAGTTCTTTCTATCTTCTAGTCTCTTTTTAGGTAATTTTATAAGCTATTCAGATTATAGGTGTCTTAATCAGTGTTCTATTGCTGGGAAGAGATACCATGACTATGGTAAATCTTATAAAGGAAAACCATTAATTGGGGCTGGCTTACAGTTTCAGAGGTTTAGTTCATTATTGCCATGGTGAGAAGTATAGGCAGACATGGTGCTGGAGAGGAGCTGAGAGTGCTACAGCCAGATCTGCAGACAACAGAAATGGAGAGAGCATCTAGGCCTGGTTTAGGCTTTTGAAACCTCAAAGCCCATCCCTAGTGGTGCAGTTACTCCAACAAGGCCACTCCTACCCTGAAAAGGTCTTACATACTCCAAAAAGATCACACCTACTCCAACAGGACCACATTCTCTAGATTCAAAGACACAAGCCTCTGGGGATCATTAGATGACACCTTAGTTAGCATGTTTGGTGTAATAAAAGACTGCTGGTTTTGTAAACTGCTACTTTGCTGTAAATAGTGTTCCTAGTATTGATTCTAGGAGTTTTCTGTGGAATATTGGGACTATCTTATGTGTAATATCATGTCACCTACATACATAGATAATTGGGCTTCTTTGTTTTCTGTTGTTAGTCCTTAAATTTTCTTCTCTTGTTTTGTTGCTCTAGTGAGTGCTTGATTGAAGAGGAGTATGGATAATGGGGATCTCTATCTCATTCATAATTTTACTGGAATTGCTTTGAGTTTTTCTCCACTTAGGTTTATGGAGCTGTGGGTTTGTCATATAGAGTCTTTACTATGGTGAGGTATATTCTCCCCAGCCCTACTCTTTCTAGAACTTTTATTGTGAACACATTTTAAATTTTATCAGAATGTTTTTCTGCATCAATACATTATCATATGACTTTTATCTTTAAGCCAACTTATATGATTCATTTACATCTCTTGAATTACATATGTTGAACCATATCTTCGGAATATAGACAGCTTGATTGTGATTTTGAAAGGTTACTTCTGTGTTTTTCTTTTTTCTTAAAAATAATTAGACATATTTTGTACAAATCTTGTTAAAAATCTGATCGACTTCTGCTGGGAGTCCACCTTGAGCTAGGCTTGCATTAGTTCAAAGGCTTTTTACTCCTGTTTCTGTCTCCTTTGTTTTTGTCTGTTTCAGAAATGGTGCGGTCAGGCTTAGATCTGGAGAGCTAACCAGGAAAGGCTAGTGTGGGAGCTTATGTGAATGTACCAGGGGGTTAGCATATGGGGGTGGCACATTCGTGCTTGGGTCTGAAGGCCTTCACCAAGTTTAAATATGATTTTTAAAGGCACCAGTCATGCATGTGATATATTTGCAAAAATTCCTATAAAACATTCATACACATAAAATAAAATACTGCTTAACTAGCCCAATTCCTCTACTTTGTCTTCAAATCCTAGTATTCTAGCTTCTCCCTGATTCATTCTACTTGTAAGGCTCTCTCTCTCTCTCTCTCTCTCTCTCTCTCTCTCTCTCTCTCTGTCTCTCTCTCTCTCTGTCTCTCTCTCTGTCTCTGTCTCTCTCTCTCTCTCTCTCTGTCTCTCTCTCTCTCTCTCTGTGTGTGTGTGTGTGTGTGTGTGTGTGTGTGTGTGGTTTGCAGGTGCATGCGCACACATGCATACTTAGGTATCATAGTGCTTGTGTGAAGGTCCAAGAACAAATTGCAAGTGGTCAACATATGTAACACCAATCTGTTGGGGGAGGCTGCTTGTTCATTTCCCAGCCTCCCAAAATAATCACACAGAAACTATATTATTATTATTATTATTTGGTTTTTCGAGACAGGGTTTCTCTGTGGTTTTGGAGCCTGTCCTGGAACTAGCTCTTGTAGATCTTAGCTGGGTGGTGGTGGTGCACGCCTTTAATCCCAGCACTCGGGACGCAGAGGCAGGCTATATTATTTACAATACTGTTTGGCCAATGGTTTAAGCATATTTCTGGCTAACTCTTACATCTTAAATTAACCCATTTATATATTTTATATTTTACCACAAGGCTTGTGGCCTACCGGCAAGGTTCCAGCTAATAGCTCATGTCTTTCTCCTTCATGGCATCTCCTTGACTCTGCCTACTCTATCTATCTATCTATCTATCTATCTATCTATCTATCTATCTATCTCCATATCTATCTATATACCATCTATCTATCTATCTATCTATCTATCTATCTATCTATCTATCTATCTATCTATCTTCCAGCCTGACAATATTCTGTTAAGCCATTGGCCAAAAGCAGCTTCTTTATACATTAACCAATAAAGGCAACACGTATACAGAAGGACTTTCTACACCAAATGTGGGCCATTTAGTTATTTTCTTCCATTATGTGGGTATCTGGGATAGAACTCAGGTTATCAGGCTTAAAGGTAAGCATAATTACTCATTAAGACTTCTTAGCATAGCTGGGCAATGGTGGTGCATGATTTTAATACCAGCACTTGGGAGGTAGAAGTAGGCAGATTTCTGTGAGTTCAAGGTCAGCTAGGGCTACACAGATAAACCCTGTCTTGAAAAAACAAAAAAGAAAAGACTTCTGAGCAGTCCATAGATCTATACTTTCTTTGACAACTGCAAGAGGAGTTTGCTTGTGTTGTTTTTCTTTCTATTTAAGTGGTTGAAATTTGTATATATTTCTTGAATAACTTAAGACAGTATCTTGTACTTTCTTTTATTTTTAAATTATGTGTTTATTCACATGCAAGTATCTTTATATACTTTCAATAATTTTCATTTCCACTTCATCACAATAAACATTGGTTGACAATCCTATTCTGGTATTGTGCTAGCCAGCATTGGTCAAAAAATGTAAAGTGCATAATTATTTATTCTCTAGTCATAAAGTTCATCTTTCCAAGTCCACCAGGAACTAGAAGAGTAAACAAGTCTCTGATAGACATCAATTTAAAATTTGTTAACATTGGGCTATGTACATTGTAGTTATCTTATTTAGAAGACATTGATTCAATTTATAATGGCTTACTTTGGTTGGTTTCAAAATATACATACAGATTGAATTAAAGAGGGAAACCATCTGTGAACTTTCTGTCTTATAATTATTTAGAACATTCACTTTAATTTTCCCCATGTTTGCTATATATCATTATATTGAAATAATAACTCAGGAACAATTATATAGATATTTTAACAAATCATTTTAAAAGGCATTATTAAAATATATCATTATTTAAAAGTACTAGAAAATAAGAGTTTAAGTAATTATATCAAAGAATATCTGCACAATTATCTTCTTAATTTAGCGATTTTGCCTGTTTGCATGCTGCCACAGTATAAATAGTCAATCACATTATATACACACATCTGCTACAGGTGATGGCGTAAAAACTTTTATAAGGATAACACTTCGGAAATGCTAGTTAGCCAGGCCATAGTGGTGTACCCTTTTAATCCAGCACTCAGGAGGCAGAGGCAGGTGGCTCTCTGTTAGTTTGAAGCCAGCCTGGTCTACAGAGTGAATTCCAAGACCAACTCGACAGCTACAGCAAAACCCTATCTCGAAAAATCAAAAAAAAAAAGTGCAATTAATTATTTCATGACTTAGAATGAGGATTTTAGACTTTTCTGAATAATGTAAACTATCTTCTAGTAAAGCTCTGCAAATTTACATCGCCAGCAAAGTAGAAACCTACTTACATCTGCTACGTTATTCATTGGTTTGTAGTTTCCTTTTCATGTAGTTTCAGGGAATTGCTGGATTCTCTCTTTTTTCTTCTTTGATCCAGTAATTATTAAGTGATGAGTTGTTTGATCTGTTTGTGTGTTAATTAGAGATATCTTTGTTGCCAATTTTAAGTTTTATTTGTGTAGACTTATTTCAGACTTTCTGAATTTTTAAATATGTGTTTTGCCTCACATGATGTGATCTACAATAGAGAATCTGCCATGTACTGTTGAGTAGAATTTATTTTCTTTCGTGTTTGTGTGGAATCTTTTGTACATACCTATTAGGTCCATTTGATGTATGATATCACTTAATTTGGGCATTTATTTTTGTACAGATCACTTGTTTATCTGAAAAAGCAGGGTATTGAAATAACCTATTACTTGTTTGTGTCAATCTATGTATTTAAGTAGGGTAGGACATATTTTATGAAATTAAGAGTTTAAGAGTTTGCTGAGAATTTATTTAGAATAGTAATGTGTTCTTGATTGGTTGTTCCCTTGATTAGAATAAAGTGTCCTTTACCTATTCTGATTAGTTTTATTTGAAAATCTATCTTTATGCATTATGTTAGCATTATGATAACAGTAACTGCTTACTTCTCAGTCCCATTTGATTTGAGCACTTTTGTCAGTCTTTTTTTATTATAAGGCAGTAATATCTCTAAAGCTGTGATTCTTTCCATTTATTTATTTATTTGCTTGTTTGTTTGTTTTTCAAGAGCTGGGTCTCCTGGAACTCACTAGGTAGACCAGATTGGCCTTGAAGTCAGAGGTGCACCTGTCTCTGCCTTCTGAGTGCTGGGATTAAAGGCATGCATCACTGCATCACTAAACCTAGCTTAAAGCTGTGTTTCTTATAAATAACCGATACATAGTTTTTGTTTTGTGTTTGGTTCCGCTATCTTGTGACTTTTGATGAGAGAACTGAGACTGTTAATATTTAAAGTTACTATTGAAGGGTTGTGTTGTTTGCAGGCACTGTCTTGTTGATTTTTAGTGTTCTTGTTTGTGTTCTCGGTGGTATTTTGTGTGCAGTAATTATAGCTTTGCATTTCTATTCAGGGACTCTTCGCTATAAGAATTCCTCTGTCCTGTCAAAAATAATGTATTCTGTCTTTTACAAAGTTTGGTTTCTTTATATACCAATGTTTTTGTTTTCTTTATATCATGGAAAGCCTTTGTTTCTCCTATAACTATAGTGGACTGTTTTCTCTGGGTATAGTAGTCTAGATTGGCCCTCCTGGTCTTTTAGAATATGTCCTGTCACTCACAGGAATCTCAGAAAAACAGAAAACTGGAAATGTGTGTGCACACACACACAGGCACAAAACCTATATGGTTAATGAAATGAAAAATAGCCCCAACAAAGCATTATGGGACAAAGAACCTCCCCAAATGCCATTGAATTCGTTTTGTGTTGGGCATCTACAGCCATGCGTGGGTCCTGCCCTTTTAAGAGTGGTTGACATAGGCAGTGAGACTCTCTTAGAGAAAACTAAGCTTTTCCTTTGCAAACAATTATGTTTGAAGTAGTTTCTGGGTTAGGGGTAGCGGCTTGGGTCCACTTCCACTCTCAGCACTGAGACTCCGCCTCCCCAATCAGGTCCAAACCCATGCAAGTCCTGCCCTTGTTGCCACAGTCTCTGTGAATTCACATCTGCATCCATCCTGCTCTATTGAGAAGGCCTTGTTTCCTTGGTGTCCTCCATCCCTCTGATTATCTCACATTCTTTTCATCTTTTCTTCTGCACAGTTCCCTAAGACCTGACAGAGGAGAATTGATGGAGACATCCAGTTTATGTCTAGTGTTCCAGTGTTTCAAAACTCTGCACATTGTTCACCCGTGGGTCTCTCAATTTATTCCCATCTACCTCTGCAGGAAGCTTTTGTGATGATTGTTAAGCAAGACACTGATCTCTGAGTATAGCAGAACGTTATGAGGACTCATTTTATTGCTATGTTCCTTTTGAAGAATAGTAGTATTTCATTTTCTCCTAAATCCCTGACCCATCTAGTCTCAGATTCTAGGCCACCTAAACAGTGTAGAGAATGGGTTCCGTCTCATGGACTGGGCTTTAATCCAATTAGATACCCCCAAAGCATCAGCACTTGCTCATCCTGCATGCAGGTGTCCATTTAAATAAAATGGGTTTGTAGCTGGTTTTGGTCTTTAACTTTCTCCTTTGGTAGCATTCAGAGAGTACCTTTCCGTACCATGAACTAGTTCATGTAGGGTTAAAGACTTTAGGTGGGCATCATTGTTATTTAAGAGTTCAATGAGTTGTGTAGATTTCGCCTCAGGCTTTATTCTAATAGCTCTATCTTTATATGCTGCTTGGTATTTTACCCTTGCAGATTTTAATATTCTTTCTTTGTTCTGCACATTTGCCTTTTTGATCTTATTATCATGGGGAACTTCTTTTCTTGTCAGGTCTATTTTTACCTTGATATCTCCTTCTTTAGGCTAAGGAATTTTCCTGTGGTTTTGGTAAACATATTTTTTATGCCTTTGACCTGGATTTCTTCTCCTTCTTCTCTCCTTATTATTTTTAGTTTTTTATAACTCAGATTTCCTGCATATTTTGTCTCTTGATGTTTTTTGATGTAATGAGACCAATTTTTTTCTATCTTGCCTTCAGTGCCTAAGGGTCTTTATTCTATCTCTTGTATTCTACTGATGAACATTGCCTGTTGGAGTTCCTAAATTTTTCATTTCCCTTTTATATCAGTTTAGGGATTTTTTTGAGTAATTCAATTTCTATTTCATGTCTTGAACAGTTTTCTTCATTTCATTCCACTGTTATTTGTTATTTCATAGATTTTATTATGGATTTATTCATATCTTCCTTATAGTGCATGAACACATTCACAATAGCTATTTTGAAGTCCTTATCTTCTGTTTCATATATATTGCCTTCTTAGGGTCTACTATATGAGCATGATATTTCTGTCAATGATTACGAGCATACAGATAAAATAGGAGTTGCCATATTTAAACTTAGCAGTAAAACTACTGCCAAACATTGCAATTGAACTTTTTGGCTCTTGCTGATGAGACTTCTGTCTTCAGATCTGTATTTCCTGTTAGTTCCTGCATCAATTTAGAAAACTGTAAAAACAATTAAAAATTTTCTAAAGATAAAATGAACATGTGACTCTCAGCAGAAATGATGATCACTGTTTAACTTTCTTCTCCTAAGCAATCATCTGCTTTTAAAGACAAAATGAATTTTGAAACAATGCCATGAAATATTAATATGTGCAAGTAGTATATCGACAGATATTTGATTCTGTTATTCTTCATTTCACTTTTTTCTCCCTTAATCTGCTGTTATAGTTTTGTAATGAAGCACTGGAAATATTACTCTCAGGTAAGCTGTAGCATTTGTCATCAATAAAGCATTACATATGTCCAGTAGGCTCATGACTGTATGGATGGTATTCTAAAAAATTCTCTCTTCAGAGAGAATGTTTTTCAATATATATTTACAAGCTGACCAGCTGAGTCTCTGTTTGTGTGTGTGTGAGTGAGTGTGTGTGTGAGTGAGTGAGTGAGTGTGTGTGTGTGTGTGTGTGTGGTTTCTGCTAAGCAAGTTGTCATTTTGTTTTAACTGCAAGGAATGGGACAGGATTATTAGAGTAATCCAATATGTCAGTTATATACAAGCAACAAAAATGAGGCTACGGAACACGTTTCATTATCGGTTCCATTTTTCAGCTATAAAATGATCTCCAAGTCACCTTTAGGTTTTACAACAGTGACCAGTGTAGACCTCTTGCCTTAAACAAGGACACCCAGTAAAATAATTAGTTGCTAGCTATATAAATTCAATCATTATGGTGCTGTAATCAAACTCATCAAGCAAACCAGTTGTTCTCCCCTACCTTGTACTTAGCAATGACTGTCACAATGAAAGAAAATGAGTAAGTACTTCTTGGGTGTCCAAGAAGCCCGATACAGCTTCCTCCAAAAGTTATATGCTCAGATCTTTGTTAATTGATCTTTGTTAGTTGTAGCATGTGCTATATTCCTTAATTTTTAAAAAGTGAAAACAAACAGTTTGTTACATACAAGGAAATATATAGTTAGTTCATTGATATTTTTCCTGTAGGGTCAGAATTTTCTTCTTTTATACATAAAGGAATAAAATTATTGGTGTGCTGTATATAATTATAAGCCATATGGATTCCTTTTTAACGGCAGGTAATCTATGCAGTATATTATGTGCTGCATTGTTACAGCAGTATTTTGAATAAGGTAATATAAACTGTAAATATAATTGTTTGATGCAAATACAGACACCTGAAACCTTGAGGCCATTGCAATCATTGATGGGTAAGGCCACATGCTTCATGAGCTTCTCAACCTGAGTTTGATCCCTGCTATCACATGAAGGTGGAAGAAGACAACCAAGTCCATAAAATTGCCCAGACCTCACTGTGAGCATCATAGTAGTCTTACCTTCCCATTAATAGTAAATTAACTAAAATTTCAAAAAGAAAGCCTTTTTTATAATACCTCTTTGATATACTAGCTGTAGGGATAATTCTTTTATTCTGTTTTCTCTTAGATATTGACACTAATGTGTCCAATGACAATTAAGAGTATTAGTTAGATTTGTTGCCTATTAGCAGATTTCTTAGACCCTTGTAAATACACTGGCAAATATGAAATATACTTCTTTATTTAGAACAATTTCCATTCATTAACAAATAACACTGAACTATCAAACCTATCTAGAACTTTGAAAGATGATAATGATAATCATGGCCAAAGTCTGTCTGTTTCTGAACCTGGGAAAGTATATTCCAAACTCTTCATCATTCTTTGCATGTGTAAAGAGAAAAGACAAGACTTGATAAGGTCAGTTCTTCTAAAACTGCATTTGAAAGCCAGGAATTCAGAACACAATGAGCAACAGGCCATGTGTATGTCACAATAATAGCTTCTCATTAGCTTTTCACAAGAAAATTTATCCATAATCTCATCATATTCTCATTAGTAGCTAGAAACCTATCAATACAGAATTTCTATTTAGTCACAGAGGAATATAATTTCTTTATCTAGTCACTAATTCATTCACTTTCAACTATCCACTGGAACATCTTTAATTTCTTTCTCTCTCTGAATAAAGTTGATATTAACTGTCCAGCTCTGCTCAGTCCTTTCTATCATCCTGTCCATGTTTCTTTGATTGGGATGGCTATGTCTGTTTCTATCACTAGTCTTGTAAAAACAATTATACTTGTAAAGCCTACAATGGTCATCTCCTCCTCAGCACTGAGTTGCAACTCACAAGTCCACTATAGCACGTTTCACAGTTGTGAAAGGCCAGAAAATTGGTGTGACTTCTGCTAGAACAGACAAACTGTTTGTCCTTCTTAGTATTAAACTTCCAGGGCTGAGAGCACAATCTTAGGCACCCAGAATAATATATTTGGAAAGTATGTTGAATAGGTGATTACAAAGTGGCGGATGCTTATTTTTGAAGGGAATTCAAGTTCTCCTTGCTCCTCTGCACTGTGCCCTCCCCCTGCTTAGCCAAGTACCTACAGATAGATTTGACTTATCCAAGCTCACTGTCCATCTCAAAAGCCCCTTCAAATCTTTAAAGAGCTATTTGATTTTCTGAGTTGTTGTCATTTTTTTCTACTAAGCAAAAGCCACAACAGCAGAACAGTTTTGTAAAAGGTGTTAGGAAAATGACATGATTTCCTGTTTCTGTCCAGCTCTTCTGATCGTTGATCTTACTCCATCTGACCGAGCTCATTTTCCTCAGGCTCTTCTATTCATTCTTCATTCAGCACACTTATTTTGATTATTGTGTATATACAGTTGCAAATGGTTATGCTCACATATGCCTTCTTACAATAGACAGGCTCTATTGGCACACTTCACCATTCATATTCATCCACTGATTTTAAAGCTAGCATATGAGTGCCATAAGCATTCTTGTGATCTTAGATATGGACAAAAATAAATGAATCAATAAATTAATTCTGTCAAAACAATATGCTTGGCATCTATTTGTGTATTTTTCTAGACTTCCTATTTTGTTAAACAGGAAATGTTAATATCTAGTGTTTTCCTGCTAAGTCAGAACACAGATGTTTAAAACCATTGGGCTTAAAAGGCTGAAATGGTTTGTTTTAGAGATCCAAGCCTCACGATAATTCTGAATGAAAACATTTTTCTTCAGGATTTTCTCTACCTAAGCAGAATATCAGCTTTAACAGCAGTTAAGTCGTCTTGCTAGCAGAGACTCTTCAGTTAAAGGGATGAAAGTGGTACTAGCATTCAAGTGCTTCCAGCAAAGGCGTCAGTTTAACTTAACCATAAAAAAAGCAGACACACCAAAGTTGGGGAGCATTCTAAACATTATACATCTAATATTCCTCCAAACAATCAACGTAATGGCTAACCACAAATATCGGAGCAACTGTCCTATGTGAGACAAGCTGAGTAGGGATCACAATGATTCATTTAGATCCTGGAATACGCAGTGAATGGTGAGGGAACCATGAGGAAATTCCAGGCCTGGAGCTGATGTGTATCAGTGTTGGTACCTCACTGCTTATGAGAGGTGCATCTTACTGCTAGAAGTTAACAGTGGAGGAAATTGAGCCCAGTGGAGGAAAGTGAGCAGAACACATTGAAACACTTCATATCTTTCAACTTCTGTGTTCACTAAAATAATTCAAAAGTAAAATGATTATTAAAAATATATAGCAGATAGAGTTGAAAAAATTTTAAAGGATGTTTTCAGAAAAATGTTCCTTTTTGTTTATAAATTATTTCTATAATTTGTGACAGTTCTCACATCTGCTACTATAAAATTCATTGCAATTTTCCTGCCTCTAAGAAAAACGCATTTAATTATCAGTGAAATTCAACTTCAGCTTGTTAAGATGAACGACTTGAGCCTGTCAGCTACCCTCTCCACCACCACGACAAAAGGAACTGAAATGAAATGGTCTTATTACCCTACCTGCTTTTCTCTGACTGCTTCAATTAATTGATGACAATTTTGAGCACTAATTAATCATTTTAGATTCTTTTGTAAGGAGCAGAAAAGGGTAATATGATATCATTGTATATAACTAATGTGTGTGATTATTGAGATTGATTCATCCAAACAAAACATAAATTACGTAAGCTTTAATGAATGTGTTGTAAACAGAGAATGCTCAAACGGATAAAGATCAACACTTGCTCCTTCTTCTCCTTTATAAAATTCAGTCCTGTGCTTAGAGGTAAGTGTTTTTGCATGATTGTTTTAATAGGACAAAAAACAGGGATGATACCAATACTGGTATGAGAGCCCCAGCAAGTAGAGAAAGTAGGCAAAGGGACACAGACATGTATTTTAGGTAACAATGAACAACCTTGCTTTGATGGGAAATTTTACCAAATTAAGAGAAATGTACTGTGTTCACCTAGAATATTTTATCATAGAAACCGTTCAGGACTGGAGGTTCCGACCCTGATGCAGGTCCTCCTGCTGAACTCATTTGTTTAGAATCAAAGATAAGATACGAAATGAATTGTTCTTCAGGTTCTAATTGTGTCTTGGATCCTTTTTTTTTATTTGATGGTGGCTGACTGCTTAAAATATCGAAAGTGTAAAGTTTAATATGAAGCTGCTTCACAGCTTCAATTCAGGGCTCAGTTTTTCATTGTGTAGAAGTTAGTTGAGGTGTATAGACTTTGGGTAAGCAGTTATTTTGCTGTGTGATGCTTTATTTGTACATTTTTATACAAAATTTTATAAAAAATGTTTTTAAAAAATCTATAAACATATTTTGTCATCAAAGGGAGTTTCTATGTGTCTCGAATCTAGGTGTGACTTCCCTGCTAGTGAGTCTACAAATACGAGGAAATGATTGATCTCCTTGGTTGAGAAGGCGGATTTCTACTGAGCTGCTAATTTATCACATGGCAGCGAACACGGTGTTCAATTACTCATTAGTCAGTTCTTTGGAGGCTCACAAATTTGTATAATTCTTTAGAGACCGTGTTCAGTAGAAGTCCTGAGATTGTGCCTTTGGACATGGGAGAAACATTGGTTATTAAAAGGGCTTTTGCTAAGGATTGCTCTCTAACCATCCTTCTCTTTGTCTCAAAATAAAAATACAAATGAGATACAAATGAGAAAATGTGGAGTTCAGCTCATAGAGCAATGGAAGAGGGAATAAGATCCATGGTCAGTAAATAGTTGTTTTCCCCACCATATCATGTGGCTTCTCTGTTTAAAAGGTTGTGTGTTTATAACTCGAGCGTTGTTGTGGTTTGTTTGTCTAGTCTGTCTTCCCTCATAAGATTTTTCTGAGGGTAAGCATGAACTTTAGAAACTTAGATCATACAACCATCTAGCTGATCTGCTAGAATGGCCAACAAAAGTGTACTTTCTCAGTGATGAAACTATGTAGTGATGGCCAATAACAAAAGGAAGACACACATGTTATACCAGAGAAGGAAGAAGTCTGGAAAGTTTCATCAGCATTTCAAGATGATGAGAAATGTATTTCTAGTTTTAATTACACTAGAAAATCATTACTGAACTCCTTGTTGAGATTTGTGCATAGCTTCAGAAATCAGCATTGTGCAAACAACTCAGTGGAATTGTACAGTTTTTATCAACTTGGTTAATGATATTGCCAGAGCGGATTAGAGATGACGGTCTGTGGAAACAGATAAATGGATGAGAGATAAGAAGATATTTTATATATAAATGGTACTTCTATATATAATGTAAGCACTTCCTATATAAGAAACTTGCAGTCAGGATACAGGAAGGAAATGTTATAGTTTGTGCTACTGGCTAAATATTATTTTATATAACCCAGACATCACATCAAGGACTCCTTCGGTATGTTTCTAAAAGAAAAAGAGTGTGTTAGAAAGATTATTTTAGGAACACAATTTTATTTTAAATCTCACATGGACTATCTTTTCTCTAGAGTTAGTGAATCTTTATATAAACAATCTCATCTAATTTATTTGTTTTGTAGACTTAAATTTGTTTTTGTTTCCTCACTTATATTTCTTAAGGGATCACATATGTTTGGAAGAAATTCTGTCTTATATCTTTTATAAAAAATTATATCTTTTATAATTTCTTTGAAAATATATCTTACGTAATATCAGGAAATGGCCATTTGCTTTTATTAGTGAGTTTGGTGGTTTAAATACAAATGCCCCCCATAAGCTCATATATTTGAATACCTAGTCATTAAGGAGTTCTACTATTAGGAGTATGTCTTTGTTGAGGAAGTATGTCACCAGGGATTTCACAATGCCAGGCCAGGTGGCTCTCTCTCTCTCTCTCTCTCTCTCTCTCTCTCTCTCTCTCTCTCTCTCTCTCTCTCTCTCTCTCTCTCCTGCCTGTCAATCCAGATGTAGAATTCTATGTTCCTTCTTCAGTACCACACCCATCTGTGTACTGCCTTACTTCTCTCCACAATAATAATGAACTAAACCTCTGAATTGTAAACCAACCCCAATTAAAGGTTTTCCTTTATAA
Organism: Microtus pennsylvanicus; assembly: GCF_037038515.1. Taxonomy (NCBI): domain Eukaryota; kingdom Metazoa; phylum Chordata; class Mammalia; order Rodentia; family Cricetidae; genus Microtus; species Microtus pennsylvanicus. The sequence continues at coordinate 37,748,907 of NC_134587.1, forward strand.
GAGTTGCAATGGTCTTGGTGTCTCTTCAGAGCAATAGAACACCAAGACAGCGAGTAACCTCAGACCTACCACATCAGTGGTCATAGCAGAAAGGGAAGGGTCTCATAAGAGGCTGAGGTTAACTGCATGTCCTAATTCATTAGAATTAAGTAAGATTGGAAGACACTTGCCACTGAAGTAGGCTCAATATTTAGGGGTTCTCAAAAAAAACAAAACTGGTAGGGAGGATGAACAAAGCACTGATTGAACAGACATATTCTAAGCAGAAAAAGTTCAGAAAAACATGTAACATGCAATAAACACTTAAAGGAAGAAAAGAAAAACGATTTATGGTAGCAAAGACTGCAATAAGGTATAAATTGGTAGAAGGTTATAAAATTCAGGGGCTGGTGAGTTTGATCAGTGAGTACAGATGCTTGCCACAAAGCCTGATTTAATCCTTCAGTTCAGTCCCCTAATAACTACATGGTAGAAAGAAAGAACCAACTCCTGGGAGCTGCCCTCTGACCTCCAAATACAAACATACACACACATACGCACACAAAGACACACACAATAAATGTAATTAAAGTTTAAATGGCTTAATATGATTGATATTTAATATAGTTCAAATGAAATTTTTTTCATTGGGTTGACAATATTTCCCCACGAGGTGAAACCATCTAACAAGAACTTCTAAACCAGGCATGAGAGACCATCTTCTGAAATGTTAGGATCATCGAAAAAAAAATCCCAAAACATTATAGACTATTGCTAGAGCCCTTGGTTGCTCCTCCAAAGGCAGAAGTTATGTCCTGAGGCTGAAAACACCATGCACTTCAGACAGCTGGAACTAAGCCAATTGCCTCCTCCCTGAGGACCAACTCTCATAGTACCAGAAGGTGCTATGCCAACTTCCAAAAGAGGGAGGCAACCAACAGTCTTGCCCATGGAACATAACAAATGTCAGCACAGCATGATAACTCGGGCTGCAGTAGGGACACACATATCTTGGTAATAACCAACAGCTCGTGAATTGGCCACAAGACCCACTAAACAGGAGGGAAACCTAGCCAACTACCCAGGGCTAGTGAAGTCATCTTCCTGGAGAAAAACCTACAACCTCCACTTTAGCAAAGCAGCATAATCCCTAACTACATTCTAAACATGTGTCCTTACAACCACAAATAAGTGTAGTCCTTACCTCTCATCAAGAAATATTCTCTTTGCACCAGAAAGAGACCACTACAGAAAACCACAGCCAATCAAGTATAGAATTGTGGAGTCCAGGCCCAGTAGATACCACTGAAAAACAACTCGACTTCCAAGGCTCAGAAATAGTTGTAGGAACAGAAATAATGTAGAAGTCAGTGGATCAGTGAGTTTGCTATGATTTTGTGTCTCTTAGTAATGTCAGAATCTATACCCATAAAATCTCTCCAGCGAGACTGCCTAAACTGAACTGAGCATAAGATGAACAAAGACCACAAAAGCAGACATAGTAAAGGGGGTGGAGAGAAGCCCAGAAGGCCTCATTCCCACTCAAGGAAGTATAAGAAAGGAAGGAACGATGAGAGTGAGAGAAACACCATATGGTCAGCCATGCAACATACAAACGAGTAATAATATGCATAATGAGCAAGCTCAGTTTCTGTATTTATGGGTGTGTGTGTGTGTGTGTGTGTGTGTGTGTGTGTGTGTGTGTAAGCATGTGCACATGGGTGTACATGTAACAAAATTAATGAAAAAATGGGCCAGGAATTTGAAAGAGCAAGGAGGGGTATATGAGATGGTTTGGAGGTAAGAAAGGGAAGGGAGAAATGTGTGTGCAGGGGCACGGAGGAAGGCATTAGAATCCCTGGATCTGGAGTTAATGACATCTGTCGGACACCTGACATGGTTTCTGACAAATGGGTTTAGATCCTCTGCAATAATAAGTACCTTTAACCACTGACCTATCTCTCCATCCCTATTATTTTAAAAAGAAGAATGTAAGTACAAAATGCACCTTACAAGGGCAATCAGAAGGAATATGACCTATGGGAGAGAGGAAGGCAAACAGGGATGGGGTAAGACATTTTGAAGCTGTGCCAAGTCAAGTCTAGATCAGAAATAAAGGAAGAGTTTATGTCTAGGGGATAATCAGCAAACAGCAGCTGTATCTGACATATTTCCCAAGCAAGGCCAAGTTCACAAAGTCGGTACACAGCAGAAAGTAGGTAGCAACAGTCCCAATCCTGCAGGAGGGAAACTGGGCTTCTTATCTGCTCGTGTGGTCTTGATCTCCCTGGGGCTCAAGATGTAATATTTAACACAAATTCTTCAGTCCTTCAGAAACTAAGTAAGCTCTGTGTCTATTACCTTTGATTTGTATATATTATAACCAGGAATGTTCAAAATTAGAAAGCTATAGTTATAATATCATATATATGTATATGTATATATATATATATATATATATATATATATAATATGTCATCTATAATACCACAGGGATAGAAGTAGTGACACCATGTACAGTGGCACATGCCTGTATTTATAACACTTGAAGGAGCAAAGGCAGGAAGCCTCATGATTCTGAGGCCAACATGGATAAAACTGGAAATACCCTCTATCAAAATAAATCAGAACCAAGAGCTAAAGAACTGAACTACAGCTGAGTTTTTTTTCCAGCACATCATTCTTTTTTATTATTGATTTTTATTGAGCTCTACATTTTTCTCTGTTCCCCTCCCTGCCTTTCCCCTCAGTTGAGTGTTAACTTGCTTGCTCACCATGTACAAGACAGTGGGCCCTGGCTTCCCTAACAAGCCTTGCTAAACGACCCATCCTGAACACACCACTAGAGAGACAAATATTAGTGGGGAAACAAAGCAGAAGAGCAACATGTATTCAGAGTGGCCACTTTTGGAAGAATGAAAAATAAACAGATCTACAGATCCCTCCAAGTCTCTTTGGTATACTCTGACAATAGGGTTTAAGTTTAAAGGAAAAAGCAAGAGGGGTGTGTACAACTAAGCAGTCCTGGTCAAGACGTGACCCTGCACGTCACTCTTTTTTTCTGAAGCAAGGTAATGTGCTAACTGTCAGAACTGTGTGAAATCTTTTCCTGGAAGACAAGCTCATCCTGTGTCTGGCACCAGGCGCCAGTCTTTTCCCTCCCCTAATGTATGATTACTAGGGAAATTCCAATTCATCTGGGACTTTTAAAAAAGTTTCTTAGCCAAATGGAGTGGCCCAAGTATCTTTCTCTGCAATAGCTCCACCTCTGCCGTGATGGGTCTAGAAGTTATTGATTCAGCCCATGCCTGCACAAACACCTATGATGCTGATGGATGTGAGTTCTCATAAAAGTAAAAATATGTGTTATACCAAATTACCCTTAATCTAACTATAGTACTTTCAGTGATAAGAAAGAAATTTTGAAGGAAAAAGGGAAAGGTAAAACTCCACAGTTTTGAAACTTTGGATCCCTACCCCACAGTGATTCTGGTCCTATATATGTTAAGACATGTCTGACTAGGTTCTTCTAAAATTTAAACTTCCAAAGTTTTGTGACCATTAAGAAACATCACAACTTCAAACTAAATCTGTGATATTTTTAGTCTGTGCTGTCCCTATTCTCTTCTGAAATTTTATTGAAAATAATCTGAAGTGAATTTTGCCAGCTGGGTCGGAAGGTTGCACGGGTGGAGAAGCAGTGTATGCTTCCAGCCTTCCTTTGTTCCTTCTCCTCTCCATCATACTGACAGTTTTCTCTGGAATCATTACAATAGTGGTGTTGTATCACTAAGATAAGAGGCTACCCATATATCCACCAGGAGCCTCTGTTCCCCACTCTATAACATCATACACGTCATAACCTTGTCCCTCAAAATCCACACTGACCTACCTAAATGATGCTGGGAATTCATGAGGATCTCTACTACTTAAACAATACAAAGAGAAATCAAATCTAAATAAAAATGTTGTCTCAGTGGCTATGGTTTGAACCAAAATACTTTGGAAGCTATGAAACAGATATAGAGGTCTTTCTTAGGAATCCTTCTTTGGAGTATGGTTTTATTATACTACAATATATTAAGCTATATAGTCTCTTAATCATTGTATACCCTTTCATATCATTTTTTGTTAATGTAGGGAACTAAATATATAATTGTGTTTTTCATCTAAAATTTCCATGGAAAACTGAATACCAATCATTATTTTTGTTACATATTTTGAGATGGAATTTTAATGAAGCCTATGAAATTATATGTATTAAGTCTTTGAATAATGCATTGCCATAATCTTTCAAAATATATTTAAAAGATTTATTAATATTATACACTTACATGGTCTTATAGCTCCTTGATAGAAATTTTGGGTATTTATATACTCATTTGACTAAAAGAACTAATATTCACAAATTTAACAGTTTATCACATGAGGGCCAAAAAACCGCTACTTGAGCCAATCTGCAGATTAAATGCTGAGGATAGGGAGACCATAGCAACATCGAAGCTGCAGGACTTTGTTTTAACCTCAACATTTTAAAACTTTTCTCACCAGTTTCCAGTGTCTGAATTAAATGCTCTTTGTCCTTCTATTGATGAACATACCTGCGTGTGAACTGATCACTGGAATCCAAATTATCTCATTTCTCTTTTCCTTATCAATCTATGCTGATAGTCAAAGCCTATCCCAAAGTACATTTATCTTTCTTCTTTCCCCACAGCTGTTTTGTGACAGTGAAGAAGTAATACACACTACGGAGGGTGTGGACTGGGAAGACAGAGATGTTCCAGGAGCATTGGTTGGAAATGTGGTACACACACGGATTACCAGTCCTCTGCGCCTGTTTGTTAAGCAACCTCCCGGTCCAAAGCCTGCATATACAGACAGCATGGAAAACTTTTGGGATTGGCTGGCCAACATCACGGAGATTCAGGAGCCACTGGCAAGAACTAAAAGACGGCCAATAGTGAAAACAGGAAAATTTAAGAAAATGTTTGGCTGGGGTGACTTCCATTCTAACATTAAAACCGTTAAACTTAACCTGCTCATCACAGGGAAAATTGTCGATCATGGAAATGGAACGTTCAGTGTTTATTTCCGACACAATTCAACAGGCCTGGGCAATGTTTCAGTGAGCTTGGTACCTCCTTCTAAAATAGTGGAATTTGAGGTATCCCCCCAGTCTACCTTGGAGACCAAGGAATCCAAAGCTTTCAACTGCCGTATTGAGTATGAAAAAACAGATCGGGCAAAGAAGACCGCTCTGTGCAATTTCGACCCTTCCAAGATCTGCTACCAGGAACAGACACAGAGCCATGTGTCCTGGTTATGTTCCAAGCCCTTTAAGGTTATCTGCATTTACATTGCTTTTTACAGCGTTGATTATAAACTTGTGCAAAAGGTTTGTCCTGACTACAATTACCACAGTGAGACACCATACTTATCTTCTGGATGACTCTTTTCTCAGTAGTAGAAATGAAATATTCGCGTCAATTTACCTAAAACACCCAAGAAACCGCCCCAGCTCTCCGTGGAAAAATATCCTTTTTATTTCTGACAGTGGACTACCATTCCTTGTCCAGTTTTCAAATTAAAAGAATATATTCAAATATGGAGTGCATTTGTTTCGGTGATAAGTACCTTTATCAAAAAAGTCAAACTGATTGTGAAACCATCATTTTCATGGGAGATGGTAACGTTCTGGAAACACTGCTTCTCTGTAAGAAGCATCACTGGTAGCCATGTGTGAAGCAAGGAACCGAATTGTGCATGTGATAAGCATCGCTCTTCACATGAGCCTACTATTGAAATGTTTAGGAAGGTTTCCTTAGAGAGAGTAGGTTCAGCGGAATAACTGAAAAGGAGGTATTTAAGAGAAGAATTGTGTTTCTGGTGTCAAACCCTCCTCTAAATCTCCTGTCTCTTCAGAGTGGAGCCAGTTTTAATGGCTATGGCTTCACAAGAGAATGAAATCCATTACCATGTGGGCAGTTGAGTAGAGTGTGGTCAAAGCACTTTGCCCTTATGATTTCTGTTTGAGTTGTAGTAGAACATACCATTTGGGTAGTAGAAAGGCAAATGCAGGTCTAAATTTGTCAACAAGAATGAAGATGACAATGTTTTCAAACACTTTCGTGCCGGGAGGTTGTTTTTTAAAGTTCTAAACACATCAAAGTTTAGGACTTCGTTCCCTTCATTTGGTAATCCAATTTTATATACATTTATGGGACAATTCTGAAATCGAAAGGAAGTGTTTTGGGGCAGAACATTCCAGTCATGGGCTCATTATTTGTAGCCCTTCAGATTAGGTTTTCTTTTGTGTGTTTAAGTAATCAGTAAAATGAGAATAAGAAGTCTGTGTGGAAATATGAGTTATATTTGGATCTTTCTAAATGTTAAGTGCTGATACCTACAATGTTCACACCCCTGAGCTTTAGAAATTACCTTACTCTCAGTGTCCTCATTTTCTAGAAGAGTTGGGTGGCCATCTTTATGATGTAACTTGACATTATGTGAGAAGAGGCAAAAGGATGAAGGCTTTTAGGGCTCCAGATGTGTGATTACTCTCCCTGTAGTAGATGTTAACTTCTTTCTCGCTTCTCATCTGTACAAAATCAATTGAATAAAATACTCAAAGAGGGTTCACGGAAGGTAAGTCCTAACCAACAAATATGCTCTTATCACACTGGTCAGAAAGGCAGCAGCTCTGTTCTCTATTTCACATTTCTTTCTGTTCTTTTCCTGGTGATATCTGCAGTGTCTTATTTTGCTTTTTGTACAAGTTGTGCTTGGTTTAGTATGTGGTTGTCCATGCTTGAAGTTTCTCCTTTGAGTTCATTGGGGTGCTTTGGTAAATTTGTGGTTGGTGAGTAATATTTTGAGACATCTTTTTGTGTTCATCTAGAAACATGAGTAAAATACTATTTATTGTAAAATATGTGGGTAATATATACTTAGGATTTTCTGTGTACAAATGAAGTATGTGTGCATTTTTATGTAAATAAAATTATTTGCTAGTTCTGCACATGACTCTAGGTGTTTGCTTGTTTTTTAAAGAAGTTTCCTTGGTTTTTTTTTCCCTCACAGTTTTATTCTTCTGGTGTGTGTGTGCAATATCAATTAACTATTGAGATTTTCTTGTGTACATGTTAAGTAGGACCGACTGGCTAAGAAGATTATAGAATAAATGATAACTAGTGTAAAGTAGATAGAAGATAGTCTGACATCCAGGAAAAATCCTGTAGGTGCAGCTGCTGTTCTTATTGCATTATTCAAAACATAAAATTAAATTTTGAGATATCTGATATTCAAATGCTAAGAGGTATAAACATTTTTATGCAAAGAAATAAATTGTAAGTCAATTTATGCAGTTCTTCAATTCAAGCAGGATTTGTGATTTTTTTCAAGTTTCCCACGGGCGTATTTTTAAAGTAGTGTAGAACATATGCCACATCTATTTCTAAGTCGTAACTTCACTTCAAACTACATAATCATCAACGATGGCACTTGCCATATTATAAGTCAGACCCCATTTAAAATACATACGCACACATTCCTATCAAAACCATTGTTGCTTTATAGAGCTCAGTTAAGGAAAATGACATTAATATAAGCAATTTTCTGGAGCAATAATAAACTGTTCAAAAAGTTAAGAAATAAAAGGAATAAAAGCTTTTTAAAATTTTGTGTTACACTAGAGTTCTGCAAGCTAATAACCGTAATATTAATGTAAGACGAGTACTTCAAAAGGGAGCACTGTTGCTGCTATGTCTGTCTGTTGAGGGAGCATTATTGCTGCTATGTCTGTCTGTTGATAGTTACACGGCATTTCCAAGAGAGCGAATGAAGTGGTATGATAACTAAAATGTCTTCCTACTGATTCCTAGTAAGACAGCTAAGTCAACCAATAATTACAACAAATTTATAGAAGACATAGCCCAAACCACTAATACAAGCATAAGATGGCATTCAGAATATCCTTCCTCTAAAATGTTTAGGATGATCATTTCCTTATGAATTTAATGCTTTTAAAAACTAAAATTATTTTTAAAAAGTCAAAATGAAACTATTTTATCCAACAATACACTTGGATGAGAATTAGTACCAGCAGAATGTTTCATTTAAAGTCTTAGATGCTTACAGTACCTGAAACTGTATTTTGTAGAAATTGTTAAATTGTGTAGAATAGCTATGTTGCCTAACACTCCAGCTTTACCTCACAAAAAATATTACATTGATTGTCTAACCTCCAAAATAGAGAACAGATTAATGTATTTACTTGCAGTAAAATGAAAATTAGCCCAAAATTAGTTAATCAAACCATCAGTGAGTAAAATGACCAATTATAAAAGATAAATCATAGGAAAATTATCTCTTATTAGGGATTTTTTTCTTAAAACTTATAGGAGATGTTAGTGAATCATTTCTTATTCCTCCTCATCTTCTCCATGTTGAGATCTGGAACTCTGGGAACACATCCCATCCTGTTTCATTTCAATCTTCCCTTGCCTTCATTTAGTTCAGCTTCCTCCTGGAGCATATGTAATCTGTCGTCTCAGAGAATGAGCTAAGTCTGAGAGTCTTCTGTAACAGCTGGCTGGCTTTCTGGTCTGTAGTACTGTAGCAGTCAGGTTTCTCCAGAGAAACAAAGTCAGTAAGATATGGATAGTGTATGAGATTTATTATGGGAATTGGCTCACACTGTTGTGGAAGTGAGGAAATCCAAAAAACAGGAGAATTCGAAGAGCAGGTGGTATAATTCAGCCCACAGCCACAGCCTACAGACAAAGGAACTAGAAAATTTAATGGCCAAAGACAGAAGAAAATGAATGTTCCAGCTAAAAGGGGAAACGGGAAGCAAGTTTCCTTCCTCTGTGGGTAGAATCTTGTGTTCCGCCCAGACAAACGGATTGGATGCTAGTGGGAGTGTATCTTTAGTCTACTCACTTCCTGAAAGAGCCTTACAAAACACCTATAAATATTTTACCAGTCATTTTACCTATATGTCAAGATAAAGATACAATTATACATCACAAATTGATACTTAATTAGCATTTGTGGTTTAATATTTTTCAATCTCCAAAGCAGTGTAGTGACTGTTCGGGGCCTACTCTTCCCAAATGAGGCTACCGTATATCAGTTTCTGTGTGCACTCAAGCTCCAACTTACCACAATGCTTAATGACTATTAGCATGGAAAGACATTGAAACTGAAAAGCTAGACACTAAACAAACAAGTGCAGAATTTGGAATGAATGCAACCTGCATTTATGCATTGAATCTGTCATTTAATAACTATGGGACCATTAGCCCACTACTCAACTTGTCTCATCTTCAATGTGGAATTATAATTTCTGCTTCATAACATTAACAAAGAAGCAAATAACACATAGATTGTGAACAGCAATAGATAACAATAATTTTAAAATATGATGCATTTTTATTTACTTGCTGCCACTACTTATAGAAGGGGTAGATATAGAAAAGCAAGGATAAATAAACTTCATTGGTTTTATTCTGTCTCTTGCACCAAAATTACTTAGTAGCAATCAGTGAAAATATCTTCATTGCTGCATTCAAAACTGTGTATGTAAAAAGAAAGTTGTATCGATATCTTGGGTGTCTTTGGAATGACATCTACTTATAATATTTTCTTTATTTCTATATTATGGAGAAATTGAAAACTTGAGCATAGCATTTTGCAAGAAGAAATTCATTTTCAAAAGAGGAGCTAGTAGACTTTGTAGCTTAAAGCCCCATTTTCTTTTTACAAGAAATGAAGGTTGTAGTAATAATTTTACTTAGATTTTTAATGCAATATTTTATAAATGAATGATTGCTAAATGGCAACCTACAGCTAAATTAAATTTAGGTAGAGCAATGACCTTATATTTTCTTTTTTATGCTACCTCAACGAAATCACCATACCATGTCATTGTATGCTAGCAATTATCTTATTCAGAGTGCTCTTCTTTGCCTGTTGTGTTCTGCAAATGAGAACCTCATCCACACTCAATCAGTCTCATTTTTATCTTATAGTGTTTAATTAAAATTGACAGACAGTTCTCTTTGGATCCTGACACATAAGGTATATCACCCTGTTGCTTTCTCTCATTAAGATAAGAAGGCAAATGGAGTTTCCTGCTAAAAGGTAAGCAAACATCTAAGCATTCATAGGTAAGGTAAGTCTTAAAAGTACAAGGGTCTCTCATTCTGAGTCTTGAAGGCCAGCAGCAGCCCTTGCATTTGGATTCATTCAGACATCTCCTTGTGTCAATTGGTTTTTGTTTGTTTGGTTTTTTTTTGTTGGTTTTTTTTTTTTTGTAGATCATACGCTAGTTTAATCCTAGCAGAAAACTTATTTCTTTTGCAAAGAATGCATCCCCCACCGCTTTTACTCTTGGTCTGATCATGTATATTGTTATATGCTTTGGTAACTTGGATCTGAACAATTTTGACAATCCTCTAATCAAAAAAAAAAAAAAAGCTTTCTGTCTGTGGTTTGACAAACTTTTCCAGGGAAGACACGACTCATATGTCTCTTCACCACAGAAAAGACCAAAGTAATAATTACACCAATGTGCAATCTGGTGTATCTGTGAGTTTTAATTGGGGTTACTAATAGGAGTGTCTTCTGAGGAACAGCTCTTTTGCCAGAAAGCCCACCCCATGTGGGTGATGACCACTGGACCTTTCTTCAGCTTGCAGGCAGTGCCACACTCCAAGTGTGTCTTTCTGAAGGCAAGCCTCACTAGATTCCCCTTCCTCCCTGGAGCAATGTCTTCCATTTGTAGCGAATGTTGAGATTTATAGAAAAATGGCCCACAACAACACGTAACTATGGAATTTGAGTTAGGCTCTGTCTTTGATTTCTGCCCTTTTGGGGAAAATATCTGTGATACAATATGAGAAGGCACTTGGAATCTGGGCTGTAACAAACCCTGATAGCCTACTTATTTCAGGAGCAAAGCACAGTGTCTGTAACCTTAAGCTACCGACTAGCGACTACTACAGGAAAATAGTAGAGAACGGATGGGAAGTGGGATAAGGGCACATGCCAAGCCCAAAGATGTATCTAACAGGTTTATAATATATGCAAAGAATAAAGAGATTTCCTATACTAAAGAATAAATTTAAGTTACAAAAATATGATAAGAAAAATACAATCAGAGAGGAAAAAAATCTCTCAATAAGCAATAACATAGAGATCGTGTGTCACTAGCAGACTATAAATAAGCTTCTTTACTGTTTTGATGGCAACAAGAATCGCATGTTTGTAAACAGACTGTAGGTGATAACTCACATTCCCTCAGATAATTTGATATTACGTTTAGTAATTAATTGAGGAAATCATCAGTTTGGATAGATGCACCTCCAGTTTCCCAAACTATATTATTTTTAAAGTACACTTTGTACTATAGTTCCCAGAGATTTTGAATAGAGAAAAGCAGAAGGTTGTTTTGTCAAGGACTGTCCTGAATGTTGAATTCTGCAAGTGATTTATTCTCCTACGTCATGGGAAAATAAATGCACCTTCCACCTGACTGAGACTCTTTTCATTTGTCAACTATTGATTCCCTCCTACAGCCTCTCTTCTTAGCTTCATGATTCTTCTAGTGGTTAAACCAATGAAGTCAAGTCCCATTTATTCTTCCTACTTTATCTTGTGGTATCACAATCCATAATAGCGGAGTAGCCAGCCACTCACTCATCTTTAGTTAGTAACAAAGCGGCAGACATTAGCTAAAGGGAAAAATTGTCTACGTATTTCCTTTATAACCCAGTAATATAAATTACACTTTGAAAAAAAATGTATTGAATGAATTTAAAAATATATATCATTTATAAATTTAGTATGCAGCTACACCAGCAATGTCCTTTGTTTTCTACGATAAGCAAACAGAGAAAGATTCCAATTGCCATCAACGTAATATATGGTAAATAGTAAGCAAGTTACAATAAGGAAAATGAGGAAATGAGCCTGATAGAAAGTTAAAAAAAAACTATCACACCTAAAGACCATGTTTCTTCCTAGAATTCATTATTTTTATTATTTATGTTATTTATTGAAATTAAAATAGGATTACATCTTTTTCCCAGTCCCTTTTATCCCTTCAAACCCTCCTATATATTCATATACTCCTAACTCTCTTTAATTCATGAAGTCTCTTCATTGTTACATGTGTATATGATATATATGTGTATATGTATATGTGTGTGCACGTATATGTATATATTACAACATATAACCTGCTCAGTCTATGTAAGGTTACATTTATGGTCTCTTTTCAGAGTTGATCATTTGGCATTGGGTTACTGATTGGTGTACTCTCCTTTGGGTAAGACTGTTCCCCTAACTGTCCACATTCCTTAGTTGCCTATAGTTCTTTGTGTAGTGTTGAAACTTCATGGGCTTTTCCCCCATTGAGCATGTCTATTTTTGTTATTCTGTTCAACTCGTGTTTAAGAAATCATGTTGGTAAGATTTCACAGGTAAAGTTTCTGATATTACTAGGAGACAGTCTTATAGCAAAATCCTTAATCCCCTGGTTTATACAATCTTTCTTCCCCTCTTCCACAATGTTCCCTGAGCCTTAAATGCTGGCGTGTTTTGTAAATTTTTTTATGGGGACTAGGCCATAAACTATGCAGTTTGATTGGGTATGGTTTTCAGCAATGGTCTCTCTGTGTTGCAGTGAGAAATTTCCTTAAAGAAAGGTGAGGATTATACTTGTGTGGGAGTGTGAAGACAAATATTTAGAATGCAGTTAAGGATTATGTTATTTTGATAAAGTCATAGCTGTAGGTTCTCTCCAAGATCCATGACTTCATTAGCCCTGAATAGAAGCCTAGGTTTCCAGCATTAGGGATGATTTTTCTTTGTTGATTGGGTCTTAAGTACATTTAGAGAACACTTGGCTACCACCATGCTTTATATCCCTGTACTCCTGACCCTTAGGGTTTTCATGACATGCTGATCATCATTGTGGTTCCTATACATCACAGTTGTGTAGAACTGTTAGTTTATTCCCTGTTTTTTTTTTCTTTTTTGGAAGCCTGCATGGGTAACTCTGGTACCATGAAGACTAGTTCTGAAGAGGAGCATCTCCGTTTCAAGTTTTTCAAATCTATTGAAGAACATTTTGTTCCATGAAGTTGTGAACTTATCATTTACAGATTAGTAACTACTTCTGTCGCTTTTTTTCAGATATCCAAATACCATATTGTGAGTCTAAACTAAAGCATATGCATCTGTCTAAATAACTGGATTCCTTTCAGTTTATAAACAATTCTATCATTTCAGGGATAGCATCATTTACATTTTTTAGACTGGAAATACATTCTTTTTTCATTTTTCTCTTTCATTGAAAATAGGTTCTCTTCTTATACAATATGTCCATCCCTCTATTCCTCCCATTTTCTACACAACTCCCCTCCCCTCTGGATCCACTCCCATTTTGTCCTCATTAGAAAAGGTCAAGGTTCAAAAAGATAAAAACAAAACATGACAAAATAAAAATACAATAAGATAAAGCAATAACCATAACATTGAGGCTGGACAAGGGAACCAACAGAAGGAAAAGAGCCATAGGAGCAAACATGAGAATCAGAAACCCACTCATTCACATACTAAGGAGTTCCATGAAAATACTAAGCTGAAAGCTACACTATATACTCAGAGGAACTGATGCAGATTCATTTAAGTTCCTTGCTTGCTGCTTTAGTCTCTGTGAGTTCATATCCACCTTGCATAATTGATTCACAGGGTCTTCTAGTATCCTTTACACCTTCTGGCTTGTACACTCTTTCTGGCTTCTCTTGCTTGGGATTCTCTCTCTCTCTCTCTCTCTCTCTCTCTCTCTCTCTCTCTCTCTCTCTCTCTCTCTCTCTCTCTCCCTTCTCTCTCTCTCTCCCTTCTCTCTCTCTCCCTTCTCTCTCTCTCTCCTTAATGTCTGGCTGTGAACTTTTGAATTTGTTTCCATCAGCTACAGAAGGAAGTCTCTCTGATAATGGCTGAATAAGGCACCAATCTATGAACATAGCAGCATATCATTAGAAGTCATTTTACTGTTAATTTTCTTTTTGTTCCATAGTTTTTGCTATGTCTCTGGTCTATCTGGTCTCAGGTCCTTCGTCACTGAATTAGTGTCAAGTATGAGTTTCATCTCATGGAGTGGGCCTTATGTCAAAATCAGACATCAGTTGGCTACCTCCACAAGTTCTGTGTCAATACCGACCTAGCATATTTTGCAGGCAAGACATTGTAGGTCAAAGTTGTTTTATTTTTGCTGAGTTAGTATTTATATTCCTCTTATGGTAGCCTGCAGAGTACCTTCTTACATCAAAGATGCTAGAATGTTAGTGTGGAGGCTCTATGTTGGCACAAGCTTGAACATCTTCATGTTTAATGAGTTGTGTGGGTGTTCTCCTCAGCAATGGGGTCCTGCTGTCACTTTGCAGAGAGAAATGTAACATTTCTGGATTGTTTGGGGATTTCCATGGGGCTCCCTTAGCCAACACATCAACAGAATGCAAGTCAGTCCCAGTACTAGCAGCCTTATTTGGTGGCAAGAGATAGCCAGTTGGTTTTTTGTATCCTTCTATTATTTGGATACCTCATTAGGACTGGCTTCATATATTTTAGGAAGTTTCCACTGTACTAGTTTCTGTATCATCTCTCAAAAGCTCCTCAATTTCAGCAGTTAATCCCTGCATTCAACCCTCTCTCCCCTTCTGCCCCACACCTGATCCTTCCTTTCTCATTTTTACCTGACCCCAGTCCTCCCATAAAATCTATTCTGTTTCCCCTTCCCAGGGAGATCCGGTAGGTGTCCTGCCTAGTCCCGTCCTCTATACCTATCCTCTGTGGTTCTAGAGATTATAGCTTGATTATCATTTATTTAATGGCTATCATCCACATATAACTGGATGCATTCCATTATTTTATCTTTGTGTGTCTGGGTTACCTCACTAAGGATGAGTTTTTCAAGTTCCATGCACTTGCCTGCAAATTTCATCATATCATTTTTTAAGCAGCTGAGTAATACTCCATTGTGCAAATGTAGAACATTCATTTTCTTTATCCATGCTTCTGATGAAGGACATCTATGTTGTTTTCAGTTTCTGGCTACTAAGACTAGAGTAGCAATGAGCATGGTGAACAAGTGTCTACAGGTAACCATCAGTATTATCATCATGGCATTCTCATCTTGCTTCCTCTTGGTCTGGGTGACAACTGCAAACAGAGTCTTTCCTCTTCCAAGAATTCTCCTGTTCTTATCACCCCACCTATACTTCCTGCCTGGCTACTGGCCAATCAGTGTTTTATTAAAGCAATACAACTGACAAACATTTACAGGGTACAAGACCATTGTTCCACATCAAATTTAGACATTCTTTTTTTGTATTTTATTTAGTATCAATAAGTATTTGTCCATCTTGTTGATTTTCTCAAAAAAAATCCAACTCTTTGCTTTATTCTTTGTATTTTTTCTTTGTTTCTATTTTATTGGTCTCAGCCCCAAGTTTCATTATTTCTTGCCATCTACTTTTCTAGGGTGTTACTTATTTCTTCTTGTTCTGGAGATTTCAGGTGTACTGGTAAGTTGCTAGTATGAGATCTCACCCCCTTTTTTAATGTAGGTACTTAGTGCTATGAACTTGTCTCAGCACCGCTTTCATTATTTCCCATAAGTTTTGGTATGTGGTATATTAATTTTCATTGCATTCTACAAAGTCTTTTTAACTTTTTTCTTTATTTTTGTCTTGACGCATATTTTTATTCAATAGAAAGTCACTCAGGTTCTAAAAGTGTGTAAACTTTCTGTTCTCTTTGTTGTTTATGATATCCAACTTTAATCCATGGTAGTCTGATAGAATGTAGGGAGTTATTTCAATTTTCTTATATCTGGTAAGACTTGCTTTATTACAGGGTATGAGGTCAATTTTGGAAAGAGTTCAATGAGGTGCTGAGAAGAGTGTATATATTCTTTTGTGTTTGGGTGAAGTGTTCTGAAAGTGGCTTTAATATACATTTAGTTTACACCACCTGTTAGCTGCAGTAATTTAGTTTAGTTTTTGTCTGGATGACCTGTCTGTTGATGACACTCAGTGTTGATGGTTAATATGTGATTTAATTCATTAGTGTTTCTTTTAAAAACATGGCTGCCATTTATTTAGGGTCTAGATGAGAAAAAATGATGTGTCATTTTGATTGAGTTTTCCTTTGATCAGTGTGTAGTGTCCTCCCTATCTCTTGATTAGATTGGTTTAAGGTATATTGTGCTAGATATCAAAAGGGCTAAATCAGCTTGCTTCTTGGGTCCATTTGCCTGGAATATCTTTCTCCAACCATTTACACTGAGATAATGTCTACCTTTGATGTTGAGGTGTGTGTTTTGGATATAGTAGAAGTTTGGATCCTGTTTTCATATTCATTCTGTGTCTCTGTGTCTTTTTATTGGAAAATCAAGGCCACTGATATTGAGTTGAGAGGTATCAATGACCAACGACTGTTGACTCATGTTCTTTTAATAGTGGTGGTGGTGGAGGTAGTGGTGTGTGTTGTGTATGTGGTGTGTGTGTGTATGTGTGTGCCTGTGTGTGTGAGAGAAAGAGTGTGTGTGTGTGTGTGTGTGTGTTTCCCTTCTTTTGATTTTACTGGTCTGATATTATTTATTCCCTTAGTTTTCATAGATGTAGTTAACCTCCCTAGGATTGGAGTCTACTTTCTAGCACCTCTGTAGGGCTGGATTTGTAGATAGATATTGTTTAAATTTGACTTCATAATTTAATATATTGTTTTCTCCATCTATGGTGATGAAAAGTGTTGCTGGATATAGTAGTCTGTACTGGTATATATGCTCTCTTAAAGGCTGCAGCACCTCTGTGCAGGATCTTCTGACTTTTACAGTCTCCAATGAGAAATCGGGTGTAATTATAACAGGTCTGCCTTCATATTTTACTTGGCCTTTTTTTCCTTTGCATATGTTAATATTCTTTCTTTGTTCTATATGTTTAGTGTTTTGTTCAGTATAGGCTAAGAGGACTTTCTTTTTTGGTCCAGACTATTTGATGTTCTATATGCTTTTTGTATTTTTATAGACATCTCCTTCTTCAGATTAGGAAAGTTTTTTTCCAATGATTTTGTTGAAAATATATTCTGAGTCTTTGAACTGTGATTCTTCTTCTCCCTCTATTCTTACTATTCTTAGGTTTGATCTTCTTCATAGTGTTCTAGATTTTCTGGATATTTTGTTTCAGGGATTTTTAGCAGATGTGCCTGTTGGGGTTGGGATCTGGGAGAAAGCTATGAATCAGAAGAGGGAGATTAGAGGTCTGTGGGATCCATAGGAGACATGAGCAGGGGTGGGGGACATGGAAGGCTGCCTTAAGTGCTCTGCTGCTGAAGTGGGAATGAGACTCAAACTACAAGATTTTAAGGAAAAGCTTCCTGTGTCTGCTGAGGAGATGACTCAGTTTATAACGTGCTTGTTGCTCAAATGTTAAGACTGGAATTTAGATTTATAGAATCTACATAACAGCTGGAAAAACGTAATATATAGCTCCTCTTATAATCACAGCACTCAGGAAGCAAAGACAGATCCCAGAGGCAAGCTGACTAGTCAGAGTAGCTGCAAAAGAACACTTTAGGTTCTGCCATAGACCATGTCTTAGTAAATATTGAGGAAAGTTAACAGAGGAAGACACCTGACATCAAACTTTGGTCCGTATATACATGTACACACATGTACACATGCGTGCACACACACACATAAGTACAAATACATGCCTATACGCCACACATACAAAAACCTGAGTAGAAAATTTTTCTCAATTTCTTTTATTGCCTACATTTATATCAGTTTGATCTTGGTTTATTTCTCCAGTAACATATCATAAAGATATTAGTAGATACATCTATATATTTTTATTATTAATGCTCCATCTTATCCAAGAAAGTACTTAATCCAATACATATTTTAGCCTATGTAGTACTCACTAAGAATGGGTACAACAGCCAATGATGTCTTAAGTGAACATAGAAGAGACAAACAATAGCCATCTCCTTCTAGTCAGTTAACAAAAATAAGGCCAAGACTTTAAGGAAATAGAGGTGATTGATCATGTACTAAAAAGGTATTCTAAATATGACAAAGCAGAAACCATGAATCAATAAGTTAACAACTTTAATAAATAATTTGAAAATATCACAACTGATTAGACAAAAATAAGAAAATGAATACAAAATAATCAGAAATGAAGTGCTGGAAATTATTTGATAAAACTCATTAAATAGTTTATAGACTTTAAATATAAATGCCTCTCTAAATCAATTAGAAAATTTTTCTCTACAATTAAACATGACATAATATCCTACTAGGTGCACCTAATAACAAACTTCATTTACTAAAGCATATTCATGTAAAACAAATATAAGCTCTGTTGCTGTGATGAAAATATCATGTTGTTATGCCAACAAGGAGCAGGTCCTCTCTTCTGTTCTATCCTGTGCGTCTTTAACCCATTCTCACTTGATGGTGATAGATTCTGCAGCAGTGCAGTGCTACACATGGCAGAAGGAAGAGCAAAGACCCAGGAACAAAGCAACTACAAAAGATGCTAGCCTATTTATTTCTCTCTAAGGAGCTTCTTCAGTTTTCCCCTAGCAACTTTCACTTACTTCTTATCATCAAGGACCTTGACATATGACCAATCCTAGCTATAAGGTAGGCTGAGAACTATTATTGTTGTAATGAATTTAAGAGATGATAGCAATTAATACAATTCAAAGGCTTTTTGTTAGAAAAGAAAGGGGAGTTAATATTGGAGAACTAATTTACAGTGTCTATTATAAAAGAGAGTCTTCTGATCATTGCCAAACTCCTTTATAAGGTCACAATTGCCCTGTTTCCCAACCACAGAAAGATTCAACAAAGAAAGAGAATTACAGACCAATTTTGTTCAGGAACATTGATGCAGAAATACTCAATAAAATACTGGCCAACCAAATTCAAGAATATATAAAAATTATCATCCACTATGATCAAGTGGACTTCAACTCAGAGATGCAGGGATGGTTCAACATATGAAAATCTGCAAATGTAATCCACCATATAAACAAACCGAAAGAAAGGAAGACCACATGATCATTTCATTAAATGCTGAAAAACCTTTAACAAAATCTAACACCCCTTTATGATAAAAAGTCTGGAGAGATCATGGTAACAAGGGACATGACTAAACCTAATAAAAGAATATACAACAAGTCAATTGCCATCATCAAGTTAAGTGGAGAGAAACTCAAAAACATTCCACTAAAATCAGGACCAAGGCAAGGCTGTCTGCTCTCTACCTATCTATTCAACATAGTACGTGAAGTTCTAGCTAGAGCAGTAAGACAACTAAAGGAGATCAAGGGGATATAAATAAGAAAAGAAGAAGTCATAGTATTATTATTCATAGGTGATATGACAGTATACATAAGCAACCCAAAAAAATTCTACAAAGTAACTCCTACAGCTGATAAGCAGCTTTAGTCAAATGACAGGATATAAGATCAACTGAAAAAATCAGCAGCCCTCTGATATACAAATGATAATTAGACTGAGAAATAAACCAGGGACTCAACACCCTTTACAACAGCCTCAAGTAATGTAAAATATCTTGGCATAACTCTAACCATGCAAGTGAACGACCTGTATGACAAAGACTTCAAGTCTTTGAGAAAGAAATTGGAGAAGACACCAGATGATGGAAAGATCTCCCATGCTCATGGATTCATAGAATTAACATAGTAAAAATGGCTATTTTACCAAAAGCAATATACTGCTTCAACATTATCCCCAGTAAAGTTCAAACACAATTTTTTGCAGACCCGAAAGAACAATAGAACAACAGAAAAATGAAGAACAAAGGATAGCTAAAACTATCCTGTACAATAAAACACCTTCGGGAGGTATCACCATACCTGATTTCAAACTCTACTTCAGAGCTATAGCAATCAAAACCACATGGTACTGGAATAAAAGCAGACAGGTTGATCAATGGAATAGAATTGAAGACCCAGACATAAGTCCATATACCTATGGACTGCTGGTTTTTGACAAAGAAGCCAAAATTATACAATGGAAAAGAGAAAGTGTCTTCAACAAATGGTGCTGGTCTAATTGGTTGTTGGAATGGAGAAAAATGCAAATAGATCCCTACCTATCACCAACACAACACTCATGTCCAAGTTGCTCAAATACCTCAAATAAATCTGGCTACCCTGAACCTGACAGAAGGGAAAGTGATAAATAGCCTTGAATACACTGGCTCAGGAGTCAACTTACTGAATAGAATACCAGTAGCCCAGACACTAAGATTGAAAATTAATAAATGGGACATCATGATAAGGAAAAGCTTCTGTAAGGCAAAGGGCATTGTTAATAGGACAAAACAGCAGCCTACACAATGGGAAAAGATCTTCCCCAACCCCACATTCCACAGAAAGCTGATTTCCAAATTATAAAGAACTCAAGAATTATACAGAACTCAAGAAACTAGACATCAACAAAGTAATCCATTTAAAAATGGGATACAGATTCTCAACAGACAGTTCTCAACAGAGGAGTCTCAAATGACTCAGAAACACTTAAAGAAATTTTCAATATCATTAGCCATCATGAACTGAAATTCCAAACTACTTTGAAATTCCATCTGTCAGAATGGCTAATATCAATTGCTGGTGGGAGTGCAAATTTGTACAGCCACTTTGCAAATCAGTGTGGTAATTTCTCAGAAAACTGGGACTCAATAGCACAAGACACAGCTATACCACTCTTGGGCATATACCCAAAGGATGTGCAAACATAGCACAAATACACTTGTTCAACTATGTTTATAGTAGGTTTAATCATAATAGCCAGAACCTGGAAATAATCTAGATGTGCCTGACTCAAGGAATGAATTTTAAAATGTGGTAAATTTACACAGTGAAATATTGCTCATTGTTTAAAACAATAACATCAGGATTTTTAAAGACAAATGGATGGAACCAAAAAAATCATCCTATGTGAGGTAACCCAAACTGAAAAAAACAAGCATGATATATATTCACTTATAAGTAGATATTAGGTGTAAAATCAAGGATAAATAACTATGCTACAATCCACAGACCCAAAGAATGTAGGTAACAGGGAGTTTTTACGGGGGTGGGGGAGGACACCCAGATCTTCCTGGGAAGGGGAAATAGAAGAGATTTTGTGAGTGAACTGTGGGTGAGTGGGGATGGAAATATGGGCAATCAGTTTGTGGAGGAGGGGGGGAAGTACTGAAAGAGACTCCCGGAAAGGGAGGGAGCCTTTCAGGGGTAGGTAAAAACTGGGCACAAGGGAGTTCCCCTGGAATCTACAAAGATGACCTCATCTAAGACTCCTAGCAGTAGCAAATATGTAGCCTGCACTGACTATTTCCTGTGACCAGCCAAGACTTTAAGTGCAGAGGAAAGAAAACCAACTCAGCTACATAATCTTCTACCTATAGTCTGTCCTGCCTATGGGATGTATGGGGGTAAGGGTGGCTAGAGATTGAAGGAGTGACTGTTCTCTTTTAAAACCCATGCCATGAGAGCAAGCTTTCCCCACCCCGGTGACACTGTGTGGAATATCAAGACCCACAGACTAGATGACCCAGAGGCCTAGGATAGAAACAAACATGACTGGAGGGGGAAATGTCAATATAATGATGCCTAATGATACTCTGCTATACTCATAGATTGGTGTCTATCCCAATTGTCATCAGAGAGGCTTCACCCAGCAACTCATGAAAACAGATGCAAACACACAGCCGAACATTAGGCAGAGATTAGAGAATCCTGCAGAAGAGGAGAAGAAAGGATTATTGTTGTATTACGAAGCAGCAGGCTGTGTCCCGCCACCCGGCTAGCTTTACCCGAAATAATTACATGGAAACTGTATTCTTTTAAACACTGCCTGACCCATTAGTTTCAGTTTCTTATTGGCTAGCTTTTACATATTGATCTATCCCATTTCTATTAATCTGTGTAGCCCACGAGCTGGCTTACGAGGAATGATCTTAACCTGTGTAGGTCTGGAGTGGGAGAACCATGGCGACTCTCTGACTCAGCTTCTTTCTCCCAGCATTCCGTTCTGTTTACTCTGCCTACCTAAGGGTTGGCCTATCAAATGGGTCTAGGCAGTTTCTTTATTGCTTAACCAATGAAATCAACAGATTGATATATGACACTCCCACATCACTTCCCCTTTTTCTGTTTAAACAAAAAAAGGAAGGCTTTAACTTTAACATAGTAAAATTACATATAGCAAAACAGTTATCAAGCAAGAATTACAGTTACAATATTTATATCTACTTTATCTTTTATCATAACAATGGAAAACTATAACTACCTATCCATTCTTCAACTCCATCAAAGACTCCAGAAGGATATAATATTACCTAAGTAAACAAGAACTAAGAAACTTCAAACTCTAGAAATAACAAAGACATCTTGCTGCCTGGACAGTCACCCAAAGTTCTTTTGTACCGTTGGGGCATCCATCTTCAGCCTTCAGGCCCATAGTATCCAGCAGACATTTTCATCAAGCAGGAAATTCCAAAGACAGTTCAGTCACTTTCTGCTGTGTCCTGCAGAATGTCTCGCAGACTCTTTCATGAGTCATGAACCCCTAAAGATCGTCTCACCTTTAGGCAAGTTCAGCAGTCCTCTCTCTGCTGGTTCTCTGTGTCCATTTTATGCAACAGTCCAGGCAAGAGCAGTTTCTTGCCCAAATGGCTATCAAACTCCATAAGGATCCTCTTCGATGCCCATCTTCCTCTCGAAGTAGATTGGTGCCGCCAAGAGCAGACATGTCTCATTGTCATGAAAAGTCTTAAGTTATTAAAATATTTTAAATGTCATATTGTAGCCTTTGAGAGATATGAAGAATGCCTATCTGAAATATATCTCTATATATCTAGAAAATCTAACTAACATGACTACAAGCTTGACTATTACTGATGATTAGCCATTAACAACCTATATTTCTTAATTATACAGTACATTTTTAAATGAACTACACAATCACAATACCTTAATCAAGATCAAGAAATACATATAACAAAATTGACCTTAAAATCCATACCAATGCTAATTATTCATACCTATATCATTTCCCCCTTTAAATGTAAAAGAACATTTATAAACAATATTTTGGGAACATGGGCGCAGTTTTTTCTCTCCAAACTGCTTCCTGTTGAATGGGGGCATCGTTAATTAGGTCTTTCATGGTATAACCTGTGTGCTAGTTTCATCTCAGTTGGCAGTTGAGTGGTGTAATTTTTTGAGGGTGTTCACAGGAGCTTTTCAGGAGGTCGTGGTCTATCATACCAAATTGGGATAGATGCAATCCACAGGGTCTGGTCCTCTGTGAAAACAAAAGAAGACCTGCTCCAAAGCATCATATCCTTAGACCCAAATTTTGAAATCGTAATACCCTTATGATATCCGTTCTGGTTCCATTTGGCAGTCCATATAATGAAATGTCTCTCTGTACTTAGCTCCTTCACAGTCAAAAATTTTAAAGAAAACACAATGTACATAATCCAGACTCTCTGTGAATTTTCCATTTTTACATGGCTTATTTTTCTTTATTTCTTTTAATCTATAACTATCTGTACTCTGTCTCTTTAAAGACTTTACCTTTTTTTTTTAAACCATTAACTTTTCTTCTCTCTCTCAAGCCTACATACATTCATCCAACACTGTGATCCATAGAGGTCTTTTATGTCTGAATCTGTCGTATTGTGAATCTGTAATTTTTTTACTATCCAGGAGCATTTCTTAAAATGTTAAGCACTTCTTAAAAACTTAAGTTGTGCCACATAAGGGTAATACGGTACTGCCTGTTTCCTGGGGAGTTTAAACCTTAACTGTGCTGTTTTTATGGTAATTGCGGTTTCTGCCTGAGACCAGCACAGTTCATCCTGGTGTAGCCCAGCAGCTCCTGCCTCAGAGCCATTGGTGCCCCTGAGCCACAGACAGTTCCAGGCACACAGCAGTCCACATTGCCATCAAGCAATCCGTAGAGCTTTACTCCAAATGCTCCATTTAAAAGCTCTGTCTCCCACAGGGGCCAGACAGAGATCGCAATGGCGGCACAGCCCAGAAAGCGGCGGTTTAAAACTGCAGGTTTTTTCCTGTTGCGGCTGCTGAGTCAGGAAATTGTCTCTACAGCATGCTACCCACAAGCAGCAAAAAATTGTGTTAAACTCTCTCTCTCCTTTTTAAAGCCCTCTCGGGTTTTTAAGTGGATTTAGTCCATCACGTCTGGGCGCCATCTGTTGAAATAGGAGCAGCGGGGCTGCATCCCCGGCACCCGGCCGCCACCACGGCTAGCTTTACCCAAAATAATTACACGGAAACTGTATTCTTTTAAACACCGCTTGGCCCATTTCTATCTAGCCTCTTCTAGGCTAGCTCTCGCACCTGGACTAGCCCATTTCTAATAATCTGCTGTAGCCCACGAGCTGGCTTACCAGGAATGATCTTAACCTGCATCTGCCTAGGGTAGAAGAATCATGGCGACTCCCTGACTCAGCTTCTTTCTCCCGGCATTCCGTTCTGTTTACTCTGCCTACCTAAGGGTTGGCCTATCAAATGGGTCTAGGCAGTTTCTTTATTGCTTAACCAATGAAATCAACAGATTGATATATGACACTCCCACATCAGGATTATAAGAGCCAGAGAAGTCAAGGACAACACAAGAAAATTCATAAAATCTGGTTTTATCCCAGGCTTTTTCAGCCCCAGGCCATATGGCCTTGGTGAGTTCCCAATAGAACATCCCCATTGCCTCAGTGTGTGGGTGCACCCCTTGCGGTCCTGAGTTCCTTGCTCGTGCTCTCTCTCCTTCTGCTCCTGATTTGGACCTTGAGATTTATGTCCCGTGCTCCAATGTGGGTCTCTGTCTCTGTCTCCTTTCATCGCCTGATGAAAGTTAATATTCAGGAGGATGCCTATATGTTTGTCTTTGGATTCACCTTCTTATTTAGCTTCTCTAGGATAGCGAATTATAAGCTCAATGTCCTATATTTATCGGATAAAACCGGACTCTCTGAATATAGCGGACAATGAGGACTACTGAGAACTCAAGAACAATGGCAATGGATTTTTGATCCTACTGCACGTACTGGCTTTGTGGGAGCCTAGGCAGTTTGGATGCTCAACTTACTAGACCTGGATGGAGGTGGGGGTTCCTTGGACTTCCCACAGGGCAGGGAACCCTGATTGCTCTTTGGGCTGATGGGGGGGGGACCTAATTGGGGGAGGGGGAGGGAAATGGGAGGCGGTGGGGGGGGGAAGAGACAGAAATCTTTAATAAATAAATAAATAAAAACAAAAAAAAGAAAATTCATAGAATCAACTAACTTAGCCTCACAGGGACTCCCAGAGAGTGAACTGACCACCAGGGAGTCTGCATGGTGCTAATGTAGGAACTTTGTATATATATTATAGTTGTGTTGCTTGGTCTACTTGTGGGACTCCTAATAGTGCGAACAGGGGCTGTCTCCAACTATTGTTTATCTTAGTTAGTGTTTCTATTGCTTCAATGAAACATCATGACCAAAAGGCAAGTTGCGAGGAAATGGCTTATTTGGCTTATGCTTCCAAATATTAATCAATGATTGGAGTACATCAGAACAGGAACTCAAGCAGGTCTGGTAACTGAAGGCAGACCTGATACAAAGGCTTTGGAAAGGTGCTACTTACTGGCTTGCTTGACATGGCTTGCTCAGTCTGCTTTTTTTTTATAGGACCCAGGACAGCCAGAAAGGATTGGCATCACACACCATAGGCTGCACCCTTCCCCATCAATCAACTCAATAAGAAAATGCTCTAAACTGGCCCACAGTTCGATATTATGAAGGAATTTTCTCAGTTGAGGTTACCTTCTCTCTGATAACCACAGTTTGTGTCAAATTAACATAAACCTAGCCAGCACAAGCTGTGCATTGTTGTTCAGTACAGTACTTGGGGACCCATATCTAGTGATTATGTTCTTGCTAACCGAGTTGAAGTGTGCAACAGGGAAGAGGAAAAAAGCCAGAAAGCAAGCCTGTGTGTGTTCCATTCCCCTCCCTTTTTTCCCAGAGCATCAACTCTAAGGGGTAGAACCTAGAAGCAGGACCTGATGACGTTATTCGTAATCACCTTGCTGAGAACAAGGCTACCTCTAAATACCTTAGTCAGATTTGGTTTCCACTTTCAGACAATACCTCACCACAGGGAGCAAATTTCATCCTAGAAATCCAAAAAAAAAAAAAAAACCACATCCAAATCATATCCAGTCAACAACCAGAGAGCAGAAAATTTTCTCACCGTCTGTTTTTTTTTTTCCCCAAGAACAGCTTGATAATTATTTCAAAAGCTTTACAGAGTTGCTTATTCTTTGACCCAAATGGAAGTATCGGTCAGAGAAAAAAAACCAAAGGTTAAGTAACAAGGATGTTCACTGGGACATCTGTCACCGTGCAGATCCTGGAGACACAGCTATGCAGCAGAATTTTGTACAATTGTAAAAGGTGATAAAAAAAGAAAGCCTTGTTTGGAAAAGTCTTTCAAGGTCACATGACAAGTTTCTATCATAGGCTGTTTTTAATTTATCCTAAACACTTAGGTTCTCAGAATTGTATTGCATGAAATCTTGTTGCAAGAGTTTGAATCAGAAAATATTTCTAAGGCAGAGGAAAGTATAGTAATTATCTTCCCCCAAACTCTCAATAGCATTTAACAAAGTTATTTTCTGATAGACTTAATAAAACAATTTCCAAATTAGGAACCAAGGAAAATATAGTTACTTTAGGGTGAAATATTCTTACCTGTAAGTATATTAGACCAAAAAAAGAAAAAAATCAACCACAGCCTTTCTTTCAGACAATAGTCAGGAAGGAGATTGCCCCCACCCCGCCTTCTGTTTCCTAACAGAATACAATAAATCCTAACTGCTGAAAATAAAAGAGTGGTTATCTTCCTGTCCACAGTGCTGAGGAGTGGAAAATGGGATAAGATGCAGTTAATTACTCACAAATAATATAAAAATAGCTAATAGCTAATATGTGAAAAACAAGTAGAGAAAATACTTCAAAATACATCCGTATGTGACCTCACTGTAAATATTTAACTCTCTCATTCCCAAACACAAGCAAATGATTAGGCTCTTGTTCAGATCCTGAGTATTAACATAAAGAGTTTCAAGATTAGAGTCAGCACTTAAGTCTAAGAACCAGCCAATAAAACCACAAACTAGCATATAGCTTTGATTTGTATCCTTACAAGATGTTTGGGAACATACCGTAGTACACAAACAATTTTATCTAAAGCCAATATGTTCCTTAATCCATATTGTCTTGAAATAGAACTTTAGTTGTAAAACATGACCAGTGGAGCTAAAGACATGGCTAAATTATTGAGACTATTTGCTGCTCCTTCAAAGGACCAGAATTCTATTCCCAGCACCCATGTCAGCACTCACATCCATTTGTAACTCTGGCTCCCGGGGATCTGATGCCCACTGCAAGCCTCTTTGTGTCTGTGCACTCACATGCACACACACACACACAATTAATTAATTAATTAAAATATAATATAATTGGCCAGTGAACATATGTTATGCAAGACTAAGCAATGTGGGTACAATATTTATTGGTTCTATCATATTATTTTCTATAAAGGTCTCCTCCAACAGAATAGCTACAACACATTGTGGAAGAGGGAGCAGAAGGCTTCTAAGAGTCACGGGAATGAGAAGCTTACTGTGAGATTACGTCTCCTAAATCAGAGCTTCTTCAGCTTTGTGACTCTGTGTATGGGTATGCAAAATAAAAACAAAAATTAAGCATTTGCTGAGGATAAGTCAAAACAAATTTTATTTTAAAACAATTCTATTGCATGTACATCATCTTACAGCTTTTTAACAGAAAAGCACATTTTCACATTTATTTTTACAAATATAATTTAATCTGGGTTGCAAATCTGATATCACTGGATGATATTTATCAACTGTTCAATATTTTCATTTCATAATTACTAATACTGAGAATACTGCCTCATTTGTGTAGCTTGCTGAAAATATGTTCTATGCTTTTGATACTATATTGTTCTCTGTGGTATTTTATTATTATCCTCCTATACTGATAATCCACTATGGCCCTTGCCAGACTCCCTCCTTTACCCTCCTCTTATACGACACTCCCGATTTAATCCTCCCATTTTAATTTGTCCTTTATCTCTCCATGACATGACATTGTATTTCCCCTCCTTGGGGAATCCTCTTCTCCCTCTTGGTCTTTTACTAGATAACTAATGTCTGTAGTTATTCAGATTGTTGTGCACATAACAAAAGCTTAAAACCTTACATCCACATAAAAGAAAAAAATCTACAATATTTGTCTTTGGGGCCTTGGGTTAATTTACTAAAATTTTTTTTCTATCTCTTTCCATTTGCCTGAAATTTTCATAATTTTGTTTTCTTAACAGCTGAGTGATATTCTATTGTGTAAATGTAGTATCACCTTTTGATTAGTTATTCATCAGTTTATGGACATCTAGACTGCTTGTAATTTCTGGCTATTGTGAAGACCATGGATGAGCAACTATCTCTGTGTCAATACGTATACTTATATGCCCGAGTGATCCAGCTAATCTTGAAGGTAGAACAATTTTCAGGCTTCTAACTACCACACTGACTTCCATAGTGGCTTGGCCAGTTTGCATTGCACCACCACCCTCTCCCCTGACACACAAGGAATTAGTGTTCCCTTTCCCCACATCCTCACTAGCATGCTTTGTCACTTGTTTCCTATGCTCAAAGTAATTTGAATTTGCATTTCCCTGATGGCTAAAGATGTTGAATTGAACATTTAAAAATGTTTCTCAGGCATTTGTGTTTCATCTCTTAAGAACTCTTTCATTATTTCTGTAGCCCACTTTTTAGTTGGGTTATTAGTTTCCCTGATGACGTACTGTTATACCCAGTTCGACCCACTTCTTTTTGCAGTAGGTAGGCGTTAACACAGAGCCCCTGTAGGGTGGTGATTGAGACTGGCCCCAGGAGGCTCATATATCACCAGGGAGTGATACTACTTGCAAGGATTAGGTCTTTTTTTAGGAAGTGTGTCACTGACTAAGATGTTTCCATGGAGCAAGTGACAGACCTGACCATGCACCTTGTTGGCAGAATGTAGAAGTTAGGACTTAAACTTAAGAAAGAAATTCAATATTTAAGCAAGGTTTAATAGGCCAGTAGGAATGTGTAAGACATAGATATAATAATCTAGATCAAGAGGTTTCAGAGGAGAAGAATATTAATAAATGTCCTAGAGAACATTGTTGTGATATTTTGGCAAAGAATGGGCCTGTTTCTGCCCCTGTCCAAAAGCAATCTTCCTGAAGCTAAATTAAAGAGTTTTGGATTAAGGGTGTTATCAAAGGAGATTTCAAGATACTGTAGTATTGACTCATTTATGTGATTATTAATGATCATTCTTATGCAGATCTATAATAAAAATGAGCAAGCTAAGCAAGGAAAATAACAAAATGTACAGTTTGAGGAGAAAAAGAACACCAGGAAGTGTAATAATAGCACTAAGTCCACTGAACCACCTCTCCAGCCCCTACTTTTTGTTTAGTTTACATAGGCAAGAGTTAAGAGATTGCTCAGAAGAGACTTTGAACTTTTAAATCCTGTAAAAACTGTGATAGACTATGGGGACTTCTGAAGTTGGACTAAATGCAATTTTAATTTGAATGTGGTGATTTGAATGAGAATGTCCCCCATAGCTTCATAGATTGAATACTTGGTCAACAGGGAACTACTATTAAACTATTAGAAAGGATTAGGAGGTATGAACTCGTTGGAGGAATTCAGTCCCTGTTGATAGGCTTTAAGGTTTCGTTCTAAGCCCAAAAAATCTCTCTCTTCCTGCTGCTTGTGGATCCAGATGTAGAATTCTCAGTAACATCTTCAGCACCAAATCTGGCTGTGTGCCCACATTCTCACCACCATTATGACAATAGATTAAACCTCTGGAATTGTAACTAAGCCCCAATGCAGTGGTTTCCTTTATAAGAGGTACCATGGTCATGGTGTCTCTTTATAGCAATAGAACACTGACTGACTAAGACAGACCCGTATCTGAACAATGCACAGAGAGTGAGAAACTTTGGAGCACTCAGACCTAAATACAATGTCTTTATCAAACTTCTCCCATCAGTGGTCAGGAATCCACGAGGATAACAAGGCAGAAAGATGGTAAGAGCCAGAGGTAGTGGATGGCTCCAAAGAAACAGCATCTTCTAGATAAATGAATCAGTATTTTCAGTATTGGTAAGTATGAATTGAAAAGCAAGTACACATATAAACTCTCAGAGACTGTAGCAACACACACAAAACCTCACAGTTTCAAGCCAGGCTGAGTGCCAACATTGAGAGGGATAGGGAATTAAGGAGTCACAACACCACTCTAAAAGCTATTTGCTACATTAATACCAGCTAAAAAAAGAGAAATTCACTTTTATCTACTAGAATGTCAGTGGGTATATCTACCATACTACAAGGTAAACCCTATTCCCAGACATATTTTGTGACAAACACAAAACAAACTAAATGATATTTTTGTGAACTTTTTGTTTAATTTTGGCTTTTTTGTCATATTAGTCTTTTACTTGCTTATTTTGTTTTTCATTTTTGTGGGGGCTTGTTTTTTGTTTTCTATTTCATTTTAAAAGAGAGATTATAAAATTGGGTGGGTAGGGGAGTGGGGAGGATCTGGGAAGTATTGGGAGAGGGGAAACATGATCAAAATAAATCTTATGAAAAAATAATTAAAATATTTGAAATAAATCAACCAAGGAAGTGCAAGACAATGAGACCTTTTTAAACACTGAAAAGACAAATTGAAGAGTACACCAACCAATGGAAACCTTCATATATTCATTGATTTGTAGTATTAATAATTGTAAAATTGGCCATTCTATCAAAAACTATACAATCAGTGAAATACCAAGGATGGTCAAAACAATTGTAAACAATAAAATTCCTGCTGATATCACCAATAAAATAATAACATTATACTGTTATAAATACAGACACATTGATACATAGAATCAAATTTTTGGAGCTGGATATAAGTGCATGCTTCTAAAGCCATGTGATTATTTTTTCTTTACAAAAAGACAAAAATACACAATGGAGAGAAGACAGTTCTTCAATTAATACTAGAAGAATGAAGGCAGCAGTACCTAATCTCTCATCCTAACCAAAATTCAATTTCCAATTTATCAAGGACATCAACAAAAGTATAGATACTCAGAATGTGACAGAGATAGTCAAAACAATTGTAAACAATAAAATTCCTGCTGATATCACCAATAAAATAATAACATTATACTGTTATAAATACAGACACATCGATACATAGAATCAAATTTTTGGAGTTGGATATAAGTGCATGCTATAATTGAGCCACAAGGAAGGACTTTCTGAACAGAATCCTAATAACATCAGTGTTAAGATTAACAAGTTTAGAATGAGACCTTACTAAACTTAAAAGCTTCTGTACAACAAGGGACAATATCATTTGAGTGAGGAGGCAGTCTACAAAATGGAGAAAATTCTGTCCTGGTTATACATATGACAAAAATTTGGTATCTATAATATATAAAGAACTTTTAAAAACTAAATATCAATAAAACAACTCAGTAAAATTCAGGGTTTGAGGTTAAACAAAGAGTTCTCAAAAGAAGATATACAAGTAGTTAAGAGACATTTTCTTAAATGTTCAAAATTCATGGCCATAATGAGAATAAAAATTAAAACTACTTTGAGGTTTTTTGTCTTGCCCCAGATTGGCTATCAAAAATATAAAAAAAAAAAAAACCAAAATGACCACAAGTAAAGGTATGGATACTGGAGAAGCAGGAAAGTTATTCATTGGTGGTGGAAGTACAAACTGGTATAACTACTATGGAAATCACTGTGAAGGTCCCTGCCTCCAAAAATCTATAATCTCTTCAACTCTATGATTCAGGAATCGCACTCCTGAGCATGTTTCCGAAGGACTCTGCATCCTACTACAGAGACACTTGCTACCTCATATCCATTGTTTCTCAGTCACAATATCCAGGAAACAGAAACAAAATAGCTGTCCATCAACTGATAAACAGATAAAGAAATGATGTCTTTAAATGCAATATAATATTATTCATCTGCAAAAATGAATGAAAACAAGAAATTTATAATTAAATGAATAGAGCTGGAAATAATTCCAAATGATTTAGCCAGGAATAGAAAGACAAACGGTGCGTTTTCTCTCTTAAAAGTAGATGCTAGGTTTGAATTTTTAGACATGCATGTTTAATCTGAATACACACAGAATAGAGGAAATTGGGAAGAGGCCATAGGGAGTGGCTGAACTTTAAAGAAATGGTGATAAAATGGAGGTATTATGAAAGGGAATAATGGGATAAGAATGGTTAAATAAGAAAGGACGTGGGAGAGCTGTGTAGAGGATAGAGCATGGAGAAGGGATAGCTAATATCGAAGGACCTTAAAGATGCTATATGAAAATCTACTACTACATAACAGTTCCCAAACACATAAATATAAAAGCAGTTGAAATGGAATTATTTTATTATAAGGATGGCTAAAATGCTTCCCCAAGATAATAGGCTATCAAAAAAAGTACCAAGTACCTGTTATATGTTACCTTTTTTTGAATTGTTAGGGATCTGTAGATCCTCCCCTAGTCAATGAAGGCTATTAAAATCCAGAAATTGATGATAAGATACCATTGCTGAAAACAGCACACATATGAGTCAAAAAACACAAAGAATCAAGCTGATACTCAGAAGATTTTTCTCTACTACCTTGCTTTTATAATGCTAGAAAAGATATAAAGGTTGCAAAAGGAGAAAAATCATCCACAATATTAATCAATTATGAAACTAGCAAGCTACAGTAGTGACAAGATATGCCAACAGGCATAATAGTGGAATAAGTGATATAGGTGTAAGAAACCACTTTCTGACTGGATTTAAAGCCTACTCCACAATATAAAACTCGTAACTGGCATCATTAGCTTGACCCAAAAAGCTGTGGCTAGCTAGGCCGAACGTAGCCTTAGAGGAAAATCTAATCCTATTATTCTACTAAATTGGACACAGTAATAAACTGTCCTCTAAAGTTCTTATCTTTAAACCCACACATTACTAAATTTCTCAACCTTTATAAGAGAAAGCTCTCTTTTTTTTGTAGTAGATGGTGATTAATGAAGAGACCCACAACTGGTTAAGGTGCACAGAATACGAGATCGTAGAGTGTCCAGCTTTAAATAGAAGAACTTTATATCACCACCCCTTCACTGAGGCTAAGGGATCACTGCAGATGAGAGAGCAGAAAGATTATAAGAGCCAGAGATAGTAGCTGTTTGAAGTGAAACAGTGTTTGCCGTAACACGTACACTTAAACTCACAGACGCTGTAACTGCATGCAGAAGACCTGCAAGGGAGCCAGAGAGCCAGAATTCCGCGATGTACAAGGCTTTACTCTGAAATAATGACCTCTGACAGCCAGTTGCTTCTAGAGGAGAGAAGTTAATTTTCTTCATGGGTACAGCCCCTAAGAAGTTGTACACTTGGGCTGGAGAGAAGTCTCAGTGGTTAATAGATCCGCAGTGTAGTGAAACTGAGTTTAAAGTTTTTCTCTCTGAGGGGTGTGGATTAAATTCACACATGTGCTATTCACACCATATTCTTTATTATTCTGTCTACTTTTCTCTTGTCCAATTTTCTTCTAAATTCTAATTCTTTCTAGTTCTCTTTTGTTTCAATTCTCTCCTGCTTCTTTGTTTACCTAGGTTAAACACATTTTTTTACAGGAGGCTGGAAGCCATCTCAATGGTCGTAGAATATTCCTTGGTTAAATGATATGGACAGAATCATTTACCACAGCAACGCAAGGTTTAAGGTTCCTGGTGTAAGACTGTACCCAAAGGCCATGGGGACAGTGTCCATTGAGACAAGCTGTGAGACATAGGTCTTTATCAGCTGGACTTGGCAAGCAAAAAAATGGAATGATTTTTTAGGTCAGTTTGTGTTAATAACCTTGGTTAGACATCTGCAACTCTGACCTTATGCATTTCTATAAAGTTTTCAACTTATAATTCATTTATAGAAACATTCAGTCTAGTTTGAACTTGTTCTGAGCTAATTGTACATAGTTTGAGTGAAAGGAGCAAAGCAGTCTTACAGTCCTCATGGGACAATATATCTAGTTATGAAACACATCCTAGTATATTTTACATATATCAAAATTAAACAGCTAAATGAGAATTCATCTTTCTTACCATCCATGAATAGACGAGGCCATAAGATTGAGATGCAGTCATGAGATTACACATACATATCATATGAAATTATACACTACAGTGAGTGTATTCGGGAGACACCATGGTTGCTTTAGCAAATGTGAATACATTAGCAATGTTTTCCAGAGTCGATGGTCTTGTAGGTCCTGCTTGAATGGGATTCTCCTCCGTCAGAGATTCATTGCTCTGATTGGGTGATGTCTGAACACTTGTTGTAACATGATGCAACTCCTATGGATTGTTGGGGATCCAGGATGAGTGGAAAACATGGAAAGAGGAGAAAAAATAATTGAGGGCAAGCATCCATATTTTTTTGGCTTTCTGCTTCATAGAGATGTGAACAAGCAGTTTCCCGATATAAATGGATTCCTTAAACTATAAGCCAAAATGAACCTTTCCATTCTTAAGTTATGGGGAAGGGATGACTCTAGGACTCTATATCTGCTTATATTCATCAGGATGCTTTATTTCACAAAGAGGGAAATGTTTGGGGGCTATTCAGAGTAGATCAGGAAATAGATTAGGCAACAGAATCTGTCCATATAGTATGTATTTTTCAGGTATCAGCTATGGAAGAGTAAGGGGTCTCAGTGGTTTGCACCAAGATTCCAAAAAGCTCCTGAAGCCAGGCAGTATATGACAGGGTTGGATTCTCTGAAAGGACATTATATCAATCTGGAAATATACACTCCAAGTTGCAATACTTCTTGATGATTTTAAGACTATGTGATATCCAGTGATAAAAGCTGCAGTCGCAAGGGTGATAGCCACATGTGCTATACACAGCAGAGCTAGAGGACCTGGGAAGCCCCAGACCACTGGAGCCAAAGTGATTCCAGAGAAAGCCTCAAATAAAAGATAAGTTTCGTGGTTTCACTTTTTGTCTTCTTTGGTATATATCTTGCTTTGCTCCAATATTTTCCTAGCTATTATCTTGGTGCTCTTTTGTAGAACAGTAATGATGTGTCTATATATTATACATTGTAAATATCTACATTTGTGATTTGTATGTGATATGTTCCCCCCCATAAGTTCTTGTTATTGAAAACATGATCTTCTGCTGGTGGAACTCTCTTGGAAAGTTATGAAACCTTGAAAACTGGAGTATCAGTAGAGAAAGTGGTGTCACAGGGTAGGGTGCCTGGCTTAAGGTTTTATAGCCCAATCACATTTTCTCACTTCTCTCTGTTTCCTAATTTGGGCACAGTGTGACCAGCTGCCTCATAACCTGCTTCCCTTCCTTTCTCAACATATTAAATTCTATTCCTTTTTAAATCATGAATCAAAATAACCCTTAGGTTTCTTTCTTGAGATATTTTGTTGTTAATGATAAAAAAATATCCAAAAGACAATATAAGCAGGCTAAACTGATGATGCATCTGGAGTATTTAGAACTAAGACGTTGACATAAAGCCAGTGTGACAACTGTGTAATGAACAGAATGAAAATGAGTAGAAATACAGAAAGAAAAAGAATATGCAGAACTTAGTAGGTGAAATTTAGGACCTTGCTAATATTCTAAGAACAATGGCAAATCATGGGAAACCTTAAGCAAGTAGGGAGGGCAGAACATAATCATTTCTATTTTGTAATGATTACTCGGGTTTCTGTGAAAAGAATGAGTTGTTAAAGGGGTAATCACATAAAAATCAAGTCAATTAGAAAGCTATTGCAAAATACAAGTAGGAAATAATTGCTAACAATAAATATAGAGAGAAGCAAATGGACCTGAGAGATGTTTGAAAGGTACAATCAATAAGCCTTCATGATGAATTAGATACAGGCATTAAGGAAGGGAGGTACACACAGAAAATTATCTGGTTTCCAATATGAGCAACCAGGGAAGTGATACTATCATTCTCTCAGTCAAGCTATTTGCTACTCTAGAAGGCTCTATTAGTTCCCTTTTTCGTTGTGACAAAATTCCTGCTTAAAGAAGCTTAAACAATGAAGGGTTTATTTTGGCTTATGTTTAAGAAGGGATACATTTCTCGGTGTCAGGAAAAGTATGTCATCATATTGTATAGAAAAGCAGGTAGCATGAAGTAAGGACAGACCATAAAACCTCAAGATCCACCTACAATGTCCCTAAAATTTCTGGTGGATCACAATTTGTTCCTGAAGACAATGTCACTTGAAAAAAAAACAAATATTCCAATCTAAAGAAATCAACCATGCCAATAGCATCAGAGAAAATGGAAAGACAGCACGAGAAGCTGAGATAGTGGACTATCCTATGTAAAGTGGTCAAGGAAGGCCATTTTGAAATTCAGTAAATATGTATTCAATCAAGATGAACAGTCTACAGCAAGTATGATATTGGCTTCCTCCTCAATAACTAACTCTCCCTGATTACAAAAATCTCTATCATTTCTTATATCCATATCAAATTGTGAAAATGTATCTAGTTTTCCTACTTTTCTTCTTATATAATAGGATAGTTATATTTACCTGTTTAAAAAATAAGGAACAGTAGGGCCCCATGACATAGGTCATTAATCCAACCACTAGAAAGGTTAATGAAAGAGGATTACAAGTGAAAGACCAGATTGAAAAATTTACTGAGACCCTTTTTCAATATTCAAAGTTCAAAGAAAGGTAGAGAGGCTATGCAATAGGGTCCTGTGTGAGGCCCTAGGATCATCATTATAAACATTAATAAACAAAAGGACTTATAGATGTATTATAATTAATATAATTTACATGGCAACTAACAACCATCTATAATTTCAGTTCCAGATGCTATCTTCTGGCATCTGCAGGTGGGCACTAAACACACATGATATACATGCATAAAGTCAGACAAAACACTCATATACATAAGATAAAAATAAATATATCAAAAAATAAAAGAAAATGAATGATCATTTGTATAATAGGTAAATTGGTGAAGGAGTTATTTGTGGTCATGCATTTTTAGCCATCCTTTGAAACATACCATTTGGTGGATTAGTCAAACCAGCTTCCTTGGAGATTTTTCTGGCAAACATGTAAAAAAGCCAAAGAAGCAGCACCAGATGTGAGTCAAACATCTGTGAACAGCTGGATATAGCTGAGTGTAAGTCCTCATCAACCACCAGAGTTCTGTGACCTCAGAAGGTTTATGTAGTATGGACAACAATGTCTACTCTGCAAAATTATTATGAAATAAATAATTCATTCATTGCTGAGTTCCTGTGTAATAATGCCTATTTTAAGCCCAGTTAAGTGCTATGGAGAAATAGAAAGATCAGAATACCATGGTTACAATTTTAAGTTAAAGCAGGACCAACTAAGTAGATTATGTGTGATTTGAGGTAACAAGAACGGTTGCTATGTTGTCCAGATCTCAGAGGAAGAATCTCCTAAGCAGAGTCCGTATACTGTTTTTGATTCTTCCTCTATTTTATATCACACACAACCTGAATCTACTATCAATTCTTTTTACATACACAATTTAGTGACATTAAGATCAATTGCAATATTCCATGATCATCACTACCATCGTATATAAACTCTAATTTGTAAAAATAAACTCTACTCCCATTAAATATTAGCTCTCTGTGTCTGTAATACCAACCATCTCCCAACCCACTCAGTGCCTGTAGTCTAAAACTCTACTTTCTGGTTCTGATTGGCATGATTACAAAGCACTCACATAAGTGAAATCACACAATATTTAGACTTTGACTGGCTTATTTTTCTTACCATAATGTGCTCTAGTTTTTTATGTTATAGTATTATATTATAATTTCTTTACTTTCTAAAATTTATTTATGTTCTAGAACACACTGATAAAGGACTTTTAATAATTCTTCAATTCAGTTACAGTATATTTTAGAAGACCGCATGTTAATTTTAATGCACAATTAGGATTCAAACTGCTGTATTAGGTATTGATTATAAACCTGTACTATCTATACCATGATTTTGCCTGTACTTGTTGACTTACCTACAAAGGAATGCACTAGAATCTTCAGGGAGAGTTTCTTTGTTACCCATGTGATGACCAGAATGCTTACAGAAAATGGGTGTGGTCCCTTAAAGAATCACAAATGACTTCCATAGTCCACAAGGAAAGCTGGAAAGTATAGTCCTCAGCAGGAAACCATCATTCCTAACCCTGAGAGGATATAAAAAAATGCAGGACAAGGGCATGATAGCTGTTTTCTGCTGTGGAGGGTCTTTGTTGGAGGGAATAATTCTGGGTCCATTGAAGAAGGGATCTTCTGGTTATGAGCAGGGGGAGAGGCTTCACTTGATAAGCGGTGATGGACCTGGCTAGCGCTGTCCTGCATTCCTGAAGAGACTTGGAAAGGTTACTGGAGGGCTATAAGCCGATGATTTGGTTACAGAGTAAAACAGAGCTGTTCTGGAAAGGGTAAGGGGCAGGAAAGAACAGAGGTTGGAGTAATAAAACGGGACAGTGTGAGGGAGTGGGTAGAAAGTTGATTCAGGACCACAATCACTACTCCCATTGCAATGTCTGTTGCACCAAAACGAGCTTGGAGAAGTAGCGAGGAGCTCCAGAGCATCAAAGGAAGGGACCAGGAGAGAAGAGAGAAGTAATGTAAAGAACTGCATCTGGTCCAGAGTGGAAGAAAAGAAGGTTCCTGTTAGCCAGTTTCTCAACAGCTTCCAAAAAATTATTTTTGCAGATGTATCAGGAAAAAATGGAGTTGTTTTAGTGTGAGAGCTATTGGGAGGGCATGCGTGGTACATTTTGTTTGGCTACAGGGTTAAGTTAGCTGAGTTAAACATTTAAAGGATTGGGTGAAAATGAAGATAGGAGGCTAATAGGGAGGTAGGAGCGATCAACGAGAGGAACCAGAGTGTGAAGGAACCAGAAGGAATTTTTTGTCTGGTTTCTATGTCTTTAGGTCCCATTTCAAACCAGTTAGGGTTTTTTCTTTTTTTTTTTTTTTTAATGGGGAAGCAGTGTTAAAGCAAAAGTTCCATCCTTAACAGATCCAGTTCTTTTTAACCTTGGAGGACTGCAGCAGTCAAAGAGTTGATCTGGTCCTGAAGGATAGGAAGCTGAGCTGAGCTGCTGAGACAGGGGTTCACTGATGCAAGGAAAGCTTCATTCCATCCAACTGTTTTAGCACTGAGTCCCCAGAACAATGTCCAGAGTGGCAAGAGGGATGAACTAGATGACCGATGACTCATTAGTCTCCTTTTAGAAGTCAGTCAGGCTGCTTTTAGAGCCTTTTGGGGTGTTGATATCTTGGTAACTGCTTGTAGGTTCTCAGAAACGCAATGAGAGAAACAGTAGTGTGCCTCGGAAGAGTTATCCATCCAAGGAGCCATGATAAACTTGACAGCTGGCAAGGAATCAGAACAAAATCCAGGCAGGAATAACTTATACAATTTTGTGGCAAAAATTAAGAGACAAAGTTAGATGAAGAATATTTTAACATCAATATTAATATGGTTCACTATAACATAATGTTAAATATAAAGTTAACAACATAAGGTTATTTAATGAAAAGCCAGTGTTTCTTAAATAAAATTTAAATTTTGATTAAAAAATGTTGATATTATAAATTTATAAAATTGAGGCTATTTCTTTAATTGACAATATCTAGTATTTGAAAACATGACAATATGTGTTTTGTTAACATCAGTTTGAAACAAATAAACAAAATTCAGTGTTCCATACAGTCAACCAGCAGATGAAAGTAGAGCCAGTCATGGCAAATTTGTCATAAACAACTTACCTGTAACAGGGACTGAATTTCAAAGAAGACTCCAGCCAACTCTTTACTCCTCCTGCTGATAGGCAAATCTCTATGTCACCATGCACTGACAGCAGGAAGCATGTTTCCGATTGTCAAAGACACCAATTGGCTATTCTCAATAACTTTTTAAAGCTGTGACTTTGATAAGAGATTATCTAGTATCCTCTTTTGTTCAGCAGACATGCAGTGGTTAGCATAAGGACCCTGAAATTAGCCTTTGCTAGAAGGAAGGATTAAGTACCAGGGTTGGGGCTGAGATAGCACTAGCCTGGAAGTCAGATGACAGGCTTAGGTTCAAGGTTCCCCTGTTCACAGCATCCTCATATGTCAGTTCAGGAGACACTGAGGGTGGAGTAATTGCTCTTCGTTGGCTGAGACGTTGAGGATGTTGGTAGAGACTCTGAGATCCTCCACTGGACAAGAGAACCCATCTTGTAAAACATGAGGAGTAACTCATCTTTAAATAA
Source organism: Microtus pennsylvanicus (assembly GCF_037038515.1). Lineage (NCBI taxonomy): Eukaryota > Metazoa > Chordata > Mammalia > Rodentia > Cricetidae > Microtus > Microtus pennsylvanicus. The sequence goes on from NC_134587.1 coordinate 37,789,494, forward strand.
AGAAGACAGTTTTTATTTATTTATTTATTAAAGATTCTGTCTCTTCCCGACCACCGCTTCCCATTTCCCTCTTCCTTCCCCAATCAATTCCCCCTCCATCGTCAGCCCAAAGAGCAATCAGGGTTCCCTGCCCTGTGGGAAGTCCAAGGACCACCCACCTCTATCCAGGTCTAGTAAGGTGAGCATCCAAACTGCCTAGGCTCCCACAAAGCCAGTATGTGCAGTAGGATCAAAAACCCATTGCCATTGATCTTGAGTTCTCAGTAGTTCTCATTGTCCGCTATGTTCAGCGAGTCCGGTTTTATCCCAGGCTTTTTCAGACCCGGGCCAGCTGGCCTTGGTGGGTTCCTGATAGAACATCCCCATGTTCTCAGTGTGTGGGTGCACCCCTCGCGGTCCTGAGTTCCTTGCTCTTGCTCTCTCTAAGCCAGATCCAAAAAGAGGAACATGGGATGTACTCACTCATATTTGGTTTCTAGCCATAAACAAAGGACAATGAGCCTTAATTAGTGATCCTAGAGAAACTAAATAAGGAGAACCCAAAGAAAAACATATAGGCATCCTCCTGAATACTAACTTTCATCAGGCGATGAAAGGAGAAAGAGACAGAGACCCATATTGAAGCACCCGACAGAAATCTCAAGAAGACAGTTTTTTTATTTCTGGTCAGGCCTATACAACCAGAGGTCTCCAGGCCTATGCAGATGAAAGCAGAAGCAGAAGACTCGTTAGCAGTTAGCAACGCGGACTTACTCTGGTGGGATGATGCTCCATCCAAGGGAATTTCCTGAGCTGGGAACTTCTGGAATGCAAGTGTATTGTATATCTAACATATTTTATTCATGTATCCAATCTTTTATAACTAATTGTCATAATATGCCTGATTTTGAATATTATTTTATTTTATATAAACTTTATATTTGAAACTTGTTTTGAGTTGCTTGCTATAGGTATATAATGTTGACTATATAAAAGACTATATAATGGGAACTATAAATTGATTTCTTCCTCCAAGTTTATCTCTAAATAAAATTACATTTATACTGAGCATGACTAATTCTTAACTTGCATATCTCAATTATCTTCAATAGTTTACCATAAGTTGATATTTTTATAAGATTAGGATTTTACAATTTTATAGGATTTTCTCACTGTTAAATTAGAACTCTGAAGTTATTATTCTTGAATAAAATATCCTTTAGTATCAAAAAATTAAACCATAAATACAGTCCACAAAGACTGGGAACCTCCTTTGCTTGATCCTTTTACAATGCACTTTTACAAAATGTCATTTTTTAATATGATACAGTTTTACCAAATATCTAAAGCTTAACAAAATTAGCAAAGACATAAATCCTTAAGTCAGTTTCTGTTAGCATGAATGAACCATTATATCTTCAGGAACTTACAAGCCTTAATCATCAAACATTTGTTGCATACACCTTGTTCATGGTTTTGACCGCATTTGTTATTTTTCACTTTCAGGATAAAAATCATCACATAGAAAAATTCATCTTAATCCAAAATACTTTGAAGACCAACTGCTGCCTTCTTAATGCAGGGAAGATTTTAAAAACAGCCTTATACTACATGAGCACCTAAACCAAAATGGTTGAGAGGTCAATTGACATGCCCTCCTTTTACCTTAGTGAAGAGAGTGCCTGAGACACATGATTGCTAGGTTAGTGACTAAGATAAAGTCAGTATTCTCAATAGAATAGAACAGCATAAAACAAATTTTCAACACTGTCCCAGTACAACAGACATTTGAATCTCTGTAAGATTGTACACAGTGATCTACGCATCCACATGTAATTGTGTGTATCTGAAGATTTGGCAGACCATCTGAAATACCATTACCTCTTAGCTATTAAACAAACAAGTAGGATTTCCCAGGTTTGGAGGGGCAGAAACACAGTAGGCCAAAAGCATAAGACAAAATAGGCAAAAGACAAAAGAGTTCTATGTTATCTCAGAAAAAGATACAAATTTGGAGGCCCAGTAGAAACAGCAAAAAGCATCCTGACTGAACATGGCTGTAAGCCAAAGCCTTGAGAAGGATTAAACTGTGAGTTTTATGAGGGATGGGGCCTCAAAACACACTGTGATTACCTCTAAAGAAATTATTTAAATTACTTTAGATGTTAAAATCAAAAGTTCCAAATGGGTCAGCAGTAGCCATTTGTCTAAAGAAAATTCAGAGTGGATGAATGCCAACAGCAAGAACAGGGCCAATGTCCAGTTGCTTAGAGCATCCTCTAAGTCTTGAAATGACCAAATGTGCCTGGAAAGGAAGGGAACATCCCCATTTGTTACAATTCCAGGATGAAGAAACCACAAGGCTAGTGGAAGGTTCTCGGGACTTTGATAGGGTTCTTGTAGCCAGTGTAGTCTTAAGTACCTTTGACAAGGCAGGTCTTATAGAAGAAGGCTTAGTGAGATCCCAGACCTAGCTGGGAAACTTCCAAGTTATGTCCAATGGATTACTTTGTCCCAGAATTTTACTGTGTTACAAGTGTGCTTTGATCAAATGCAGCATGACCTTCTACCCAGGTCAGACTGTGTCAGGGAGAGGCAGTAAGGTAAGAGAGAAAGAGTGGAGAGAGAGGGAAAAGAAAATTCTGCCCAAGAGACAGCTGGCCCTGCCTGGACCTCTCAACCAAAGACAGGGATCAAGGAGAGCCACAGGAAGTATGTTCATGGTGAATTTGAGCCTCAAATAAACTCACATTACCTATCACAGGTCTTTGGTACCATGTGTTAGATTACTTAAGGGCAGTTTTAGAGAGACAGAGGGTAGAAAGAAAGAGAGACTTGCTCTAATATTAGGCAGGACCATATTTATTCACAGCAAAGAGTTACCCCTGTCACTTTTGTGTGCAGATGGGCAAAATGCCTCTTGATCTTATGGGTAATAATAATGGTCATATGTGCCAGTGCCAGGCATTTGACCCACAGACAAATAAAAGTAAAAGAGGATATATGCATTTAAGAAGATGTCAAAAATAGGATGAAGGATGGAGAGATTACTGAACCATTAAGAGCACTGACCATTCATCCAGACGATCTGAATTCAATTCCCTGTACCTACATAGTGCCTAACAAACATCTATAATTCCAGTTCCATTATATCTGGCCTCTGCAGGCCCTGCAAGCTTGTGACTCACAGGCATACATGCAAGCAAAATACTCATACACACAAAATAAAAACAAATAAATTTTTAAAAAATACAAGTAAAATTTAGATGATAGATAAATAGATTCTTCAAATCTCACCAATATTAGTGTCTGTCATGCTTCCACTCAGTTTATTCTGAAAATAAGTAGAGGGGCTTGACATGTCATAATGCCCAGACGGGTAGCCCAAGGGTAGGCCTGGAAACACACAGGCCTAGGAATCCCCAGACACCATGTTGTGTTACTGAAAGGTATAGCCCAGATGAGAATCCAATTAGAAAAGAGCATGGGGTTTTGGAACTCAGTGTACTGCCAGAACAAGGCACATACGAGTTTAGTTTGGCAGATATATCAAGTCTACCATTTTATTCCTCCTGGTTGAGCAAACTAATGTAATGGGCCACCTTGGAAGTAAGAGGAACTAAAACCATCATACTGAGTGAAAAAAAAAAAGCTGGCCCAACTCCACTGAAATAAGTCAAACAAAGTTTCTGTCGACAGCCTCACTGATAATATGGATTGTGTGAAGGCAGAACACGGGCACTGAGGAAGTGGGCCACCCAATAAAGTTCAATGATAATGTTTAAAAAATGTATGAATAGGGCATGCAGGAACTTTGAAACTCAAGACAAAACTAAACATGAATTATGAGTATAGACAAAAAAGATGGACTCCGTGTCAAATGCACAAAAATATTTTCAATAAAATCATGGAAGAACATTTTCTACATCAAGGGGAGGAGATGTCAAATCAGATAGAGGGGGTTTAAGAATGTTGATTAGAAAGAATTGGAAAAGAACCTTCTCACACCAGGATGTTAGAGTTAATATACTGAATATACAAAACAAAGAAAGTGTTAAAATTTGCCAGAGTAAAGGGCCAACTCAAATATAAGGCAGGCCAATTAAAATTCTGTTTATTTAATAGATTTTTTTTTATAAATCAGGTGACCTTGGAAAGGTGTATTGCATGCCCTGAAAGACCCAAACTACCAAGCTGGACTACTGTCAGCAAGAAACCAACTGTTATAAGTGAAGGAGAAAAAAATCATTCTCCATGATAAAGTCAGCCTAACTTTATTCCCAACTGCTGCTCTATAAAGGATAGTAGAAGGAATACTTCAGTCTGAAAAGATGAGTAACCAAGAAGTTATAGAAGAAAAATAGGCAATAGTTGGACAGATAAACAAATGACAAGTAAAACACCACAAAACACCAATGCAACTTTAACTTTTTTCAATGATAATTGGGAATATATGTGAAATAATAAAAAGACACAGATTCCCAGAATAGATGAGAAAACAGGGGCTATTTTTTTAATGATTCCAAGAAGCAAAATTTACCATCAAAAATAGACATATTTTAGAATGGGGTATAAGAGGTATTAAAAGCAATGGAACCTGGAAATAAGTATGTGTACTTATATTGGAATAACTGTTCAAAACTAATCTGAAGAAAGCAAAAAGGTTCCATCATATTGACTAAGTGATCAGTCTATCAAGAAAATATTATAATTCTAAACATATATGTGTAGTTACATACAATTTCATATAACAAATACTCTAGAGTAACTATAACTTAAGCCTAATACCATAATGATGGCAAACTTCAACTACCTCAATGCTCATTCGTCTACTAGCCAAAAGAATGGACAGAGAAACATTGGAGTTAATGACATCATAAATAAAATATACCCGCCAGATACCTACAGATCATTCCACCTAAACACTCCAGAACACATATGAAACCCATGATTTTGGTAAAGACCTTCTCCACATCTCTTTATATGATTATGTGATTTCTAGAAGTTTCAGTGTTTCAAGTTTCAAACCGAGGTCTTTGATGGACTTGGATATAATAATTAAACCATTTGGTAGATATGGATCTAATTTCACTCTTCTGCACGGGGACACTCAATTTTCTCAGAACCATTCGTTGAAGGTGTTGTCTCTTCATTGTATGCTTGTTTTGTTCTGTTGTCTCTGTCAAATATCAGATGGCTTTAACTATAAGTACTCTCTTTTGGGGTATTCCATTTTATTTCATTAGTCTACATGTCTGTTTTATACCAATATCATATTGTTTTTATTACAAAAGCTCTATTATATATTGTGAAGTCTGAAATTGCATTATCTCTGGTATTCTTTTTTTCCTTTCTTTTCTTCTTCTTCTTTTTTTTTTGACGCAGGATTACTTTGGCTTTCAAGTAAGGGTGTAAATTTTATTACTGTGTAGAAACACAAGGCTCAAAGTCACTCTTATAAAGGAAAGTATTTAGCTGTGGCTGGCTTAAAGCTCAGAGGTTTAGTCCATTGTCATCATGGTAAGAAGCATGGTGGCATAGATGTGGTGATTGAGAAGGACCTGAGACTGGTCCTGAATTGAGCTTCTGAAACCTCAAAGCTGACTACCAGTGATACACTTCTTCCAACAAGACTGCACCTCCTAGTAGTGACAATTCCTATGAGCCTATGGATGCTATTCTCATTCAACATACCACACGGTGAGTCTTCTCTGCTTCTACATGTATTTTAGGATGGTTTTTTTCTATTTCCGTGAATAATATTCTGGGTATTTTGACTGTTATTGCATTAATTTGCAAACTGCATTTGATACTATGGTCATTCTAATAATAATAATAATTATACTAATCCATGGATATGGACTGTTTGGAACATGAAAGTCCTTACACCCACATATTTTCAGGAAACCAGGAATGTTAAGGACTTAGTATCATCCTTTCACAGGGAAGAATGTATAAACTATTTTTCCAGAAGGCTAAGAATTAGAAGAGATTAATAGCTTCATGATTTGTGTTATCTTTTGGGTCAGGCCATATCCAACTCCTACAAATAGTAGCGCATGTGGCTAGCAAACTAAACAATACTCATATTACCTTTATGCCCAAGGTCCCTCCAAACTCCATGGCCTAACAATAATTAGTGTTTCTAATTGATGCAGGGTCAATTGTGTGACTTTGCTTTTGTCTACTTAACACTAGCTGGAGTCACCTGGGAAGAGGGATTATCAACTAAGGAAATGTTTCTTATCAGATTGGATTTGGACATGTCTGTGGGGCGTTTTATTGACTCATGATTGATATGGGAGGATCAAGTACACTGTGGCATTACTAACTGTGGACAGATGGTCCTGAGCTGTATCACCAAACAAGCTGAGCATGGCAGTAGACAACATTGCTTTTGAGTTCCTGCCCTGAGTTCTTTCTCTGGCTTCCCTAAGAAATGAACCATAGGCCAAGCAGTGGTGGCGCTCACCTTTAAACCCAGAACTCAGGAGGCAGAGGCAGGTGAATCTCTGTGTTCAAGGCCAGCCTGGTCTACAAGAGCTAGTTTCAGGACATATTCCAAAAGCTATAGAGAAACACTGTCTCGAAAAACCAAAATAAAAAGAGAAAGAAATAAAAAAAAGATGATTGATTGATAGATAGATAGATAGATAGATAGATAGATAGATAGATAGAAAAAAAGAAATGGACCATAAAGTATAAACATAAATAAACCCTTTTTAGTCCAAGTTTATTTTGGTAAATGTTTTATCATGGCAACAAAAATTAAGCCAGGACTGTATCCAACACTACCAATCTGAAATACAGTTACTCATAATATTTCAAAAATTTTAAAAATGCTATTTTCATTTTTCCCAAACAGCTTCTAAACAATTTCAATATGAAGGGCAATAACTTGAGATTCTATTTTTAATAATGCATGGCTAATTAAGAAGTATGTTCTTCATACTACAAGCATTTAATGCCAACATAAGACATGTTGCCATAATGAAGACTATTGAAGGTATGACTTTCATCAATATTTAATTAGCTCTTGATGCTAACTCATTATTTTGGTACAACTATTTTGACATCCTTTCTATATGTCCTGAATAGAGTTCAATCTAGAGGGCTGTTTAAAGGGTGGGGCATTTATAACATCATACATGCCCCTGCCTAGAGGGAACAATATAAAATATGGAGGAGTGATTGACAATTTAATCTAGTTTAGATTAACAAAGAGTAATATATTAAAACCACATAGGCAAATTTACTCAGCAAGGCAAGTTTTTTACTAAAAAAAAACAATTCTGCCTTACGTAAGACTGGAAGGTATGAGAATAAGAGCAAAGAGGCCAAGACCATGATGGGAACACCCACTGAAATGGTCTACCTGAGCTAATGGGACCTCACCAACTCCAGCCAAACAGGGAAGCAACCAGCATAAGACCAAACTAGTCCCTCTGAATGTGGGCGACAGTTGTATGACTAGGGCAGACTGCAGGGCCGCTGGCAATGGCACCAGGATTTATCCCTACTGCTTGTACAGGCTTTTTATTTTGGAACCTAGTCTCTTTGGATGGATACCTTGCTCAGCCTAGATATAGTAGGGGGGGCCTTGGACCTTCCCCAAAGCAATGTGCCTTTATCCTCCCTGAGGAGTGGACAGGGTGGGGTGGGAGGTATGTGGATGGAATGGGAGGAACTGGGATTGGTATGTAAATTAAAAAAGATAATTTTCTTTTAAAAAAGAAAGAAAGAAAGTGAACTTACACTGATTCTGCTACTTTCAGTTCAGGGAACCATGCAGAATGAAAAGCTCATTGTTAAGACAAGTGATCTAGACGTTTCAGGCTCACATACACTGTACACTGAAGCACAAATTAGGGTCATACTAACGGCAAAGAGAGTTCATATCTATAAGAGAAGGATATGGGCTTATTTGATTTCTTTATATGCTAATCAAATTGGATTACAAAATAGCAAAGTTCTGTGCAGGGTCTGCAACCTGGATCAGAAGTCAGATATGTACCAGGGCTTCTTAGTTCTGTGGGTATGAGCTTTGCTGTCACTTAAAATTCAAAATCTCACTTGAGCTGGGTTTTTGTATTAAGTGGAATTTTGTGAACTGGGATATAAATTAGAAAGACTTAGGAGGATAATTCACAAGAGAGTGGAGTGAGGAGACAGGGAGGTAGGAGATAAAGAAAGGCTTATGAGGCAGTCCATCAGAGTACTGAGAACACGTCAGAACTCCTCACTCTGTCCCAGGCAAGAAGCTAAGGCATTTATCCTCCAGCTCCTGTCTGTTACTAACTCCTGGAGCACTAACTCCCTGGCATAAGTTTTAAGAGAGAACTCGTGTATAGTTATAGAATGCTTCTATTTTGCAGGTAAACTATAAAAATGTTTGTGTGAACATGCAACCTCATAACAAGAGTGGTACCTCAAGGTAATGTTTTTATGAGTTTTTAAATATCATTGAATTATTTATCTCCCAGGATTCAACATACATTATTTTAATTATCCCATGAAAGACATAGGAAAATTGTAATTAAAATAAACGATTTCACAAAGTAGAGTGATTTTTGGTGTTATTTTTAGCTTTGGTGCAGCTAGTTACATGAGCCAGGCTTTTTGATTGGTTGTCTTGTTGTTTTCATCTACTATTGGCACTTCTCATGCTTTTAATACAATTTAGCGAATTGTTCAGATTGACGAATGGCTATACTTTTGCTTGCTTACAAAGTGGCAAAAGCTACACATTCAAGGAGTAGCATATTTCCTTGCTTCCATCGTGGTTTTTAACTTTAAGTATAATATTCACAAGGGAGTCTATAGTTTTGAGACCAGACAGAAAAATGTGTAAGGTTTTGTAGCAATCATGCCAAATATCATGTGTGGTAATATATTTGGACAATTCCATGTATTGAATAACCCTCTTTAGACTAGCATATGTTGAGTTTCATTGATTTCATTGATTAGAGGTTTTCAAATGAAAGAGAATAGTTTCATTGTGTTTGGGACAGCATTGCACAGTGCCGCAAGCGTTGGTAATTCTCTTTCTTTGTGACAAAGGTCTTCTTTATTCCTACATTTTTAAAAGAATTTTCAAGACCCCCTGTCCAAGAGTCCCTTGCTATGGATGAATAACACAAGAGGAGAGAGAGAGAGAGAGAGAGAGAGAGAGAGAGAGAGAGAGATCTTTATCTTCAAAGATAATTTACCTTCAAAATTTTTTTTATTGAGAAAAAAAAATTTCCGTCTCCTCCCAGCCTCCCATTCTTCCCCCCCAATCCTCTCCCCATCCCCCCACCCCTCTCCCTCTCCCCCCACTCCTCTCCCCCTCCCTCTCAAGTCTGAAGAGCAGTCAGGGTTCCCTGTCCTGTGGAAAGTCCAAAGTCCTCCCCCCTCCATCCTGGTCTAGGAGGGTGAACATCCAAACTGGCTAGGCTCCCACGAAGCCAGAACATGAAGTAGGATCAAAACCCAGTGCCATTGTCCTTGGCTTCTCAGCAGCCCTCGACCTTCAAAAAATTTTACTTTTTGATAGCTACGGTCATAGTTGCCTCAAAATATTAACCAAAGGTACAAAGGATATGTTTCAGTATTACCTCAGATCCACAGGGAGAACTTCCTGAGGGTCAGGAGAAAAGGGGGTTAATGCTATACATCATTCTGCGACAATAAACCGTCTAAGCAAAGTCACCAGAGTAGAAAAGTCTAATGCATATTTAGAGAATACTTGGAATAATATTGACAAGAAAAGTTGGAGAAATGACTTACTCAGTAAAGCTCTTAATGTAGAAATGTGAGGAGCTGAGAACAAATCCCCATCACGAGGACTAAAGCCAGGTGAATAGTGTGCTTCTATACTCCTGATGCTCCCATATATGGTGAGATGGGTGGTAGAGACAGGGAACTTTCAAGAAATTCATGGGTGATCAACACACCACAATAAACAAATGAATAAATGAACGAACGGATGGATGGATGGATAAATAAGTAAATAAACAAAATTTTAAGAAGAATTTAATGTTGAAACAGCATACAAAAGTTCATCATTTACCTGAGTAGTCCACAGGCTTATCTCTTCCAGTGAAAATGTCCAGTGGGAATCAAAATGAAGAAAACATTCTTGCTTCCCTATGCCTATCAACTTTACAAGCAGAAGTCTCCCTTTTCTGATAGTGTCCACTTCATTTCACTTAAGATAACAAATGAGAGACACTATCCTAATAGGAATCAGAGGACTGAAAGATCAATTAATTTTCTAGAGTAGATTCCTCCCATCCCTTGGGCACGCAGACTGTCTCTCTGGGGAACTCTTCTGTATTACTAGCAATTCTATCTTATGCTGTAGAAAAGGAATCATCAATCACCACCAAACTGTCAATCTCCAAGCCAAGGACTTAGTGAAACTCAGGTTCCTGGTTGATAAAAGGGACCTTTGACTAAGACTGAGCACGCCGAGTTCAATTGTCTGCTTCATCACATATATCCACCCCCCAAACTTGAATTCTGCATCATAAAGGTGGGACTGCGGTGTCTTGCTCTAAAATCTAAAAGATATCTTTGCACCATAAGAAGCATGAAGACAAAAACATATGTGAATTTAAATCTGTGTCCAAGAATTAACATTCGCTCTGAATTTACTTCAACCTCCTATGTTACAGCAGACCCACCCAAGACAGCACATCACTCTAGTTATTCAGTAACATCATTTGCATGCAAAGATTTATCGATTTGTGAAGGCATTTCAGGTTACAGTTCTTCATCACTTATTAACATCTCATAATGAGAATTAAATTTCAATGTATATTTTGTAGGTAAAAAAACTGTACTCAAACCATTAAATATACCTTCATATTTTAGAGCCTAGTAAAAAAAAACATTCCTAAGGCAAACTTTCAACAGGCAGACTAGGAGAGGATCGGATTTTGCTAATCATGTGCATATAAGGATACCTGAATCTTTTTGTGTTCGAGGCCAGCTGGTCTACAAAGGCTAGTTCCAGAACAGGTCTCAAAACTACAGAGAAACTCTGTCCTCCGCCCCTCAAAAAATTCTGAGTACAGAATATAATTAAATAATGAGGCTAGGTTTTGTGGGTATATTAAATGTTGAAGAACCAGTCTAGGGATTCCCAAGGTAGTCCAATGTATGTGGTGAAGCGGCAGCTCCACTGTCTTCTGAGGAATGACTTTTGCACCATCTAAAGACCAATCTCAAAGTATGCCTTTTTCATTGATCTGATAATCCTTTAATATTTAGAATGAACCTGACTAAAAATTATTTTCTATCTTTCTTAATTGTAGGAGGAGTGATCTAAGGCGGAAGTTAGAACCAAGTCTTTGGATGAATGTTAAAATTCCTTTTTCTGTTTGAATTCATTTAGTTGGAATTAGATTATATTTTCATTTAATTTATCTTAGTTATAGTTTCTCCTCCCTCTGTTCCACTTAGTACCTCCACTACTTTTCTGTCTTTCATTAGAAAAGAACAGGCTTCTAGGAGATAACACAGAGACACCACCTTGCTCAGTTGATTCACGGGGCTTCATACTCATGGTGTTCTCAATTCCTTCTGACTCTTGTATGCTTTCTACCACCTCTCCCACAGATACCTGTGCTCTAAGGGAGGAGATTTTATTTCCTGTTTAGAGTTGTGTGCTCCAAGGTCTCTCTTCCTATGCTTACTATCTGGCTGTCCTTGTTTTCTGCAGGAGTAAACTTCTCTCATGATAACTGGACCAATAGATGAGTATAGCAGTTTTTCATTGGGGGTCATTTTATTGTTTCCCCCCCCCCCTTTTTTTCAGACCAGTAGTATTTGTTTTACCCTAGGTCACTGGGCTATCTAGTCCCTGGTTCTTGGTCATCTGAGCAGGCTTATGTATGGTATCCACCTCACAGAGTATGTATTGGTAGCCTATTCCCACAAGTTCTGTGCCACCATTGCCCTAGCACGTCTTCTAGGCATGACATACTGTAGGTTGAGGGTTTTGTGGCAGAGTTGATGTTTCTATTACTCCTTTCATAGCCTGTAGAGTATCTTCAAGTATCAAAGACACTAGAATGTAGAGGCAAAGATTCTATATAGGCTCCAGCTTGATTGCTCCATGATCACTGAGTTATGTGGTGTTGTTCTTGGCAATGAGGCTCAACAGTCAATTTGTGGAGATCAACACACAAATTGTCTTAGAAACAGCCTGAGTCATTTGGGGATTTCCATAGACCCTCACTGGCCAACAACACAATTTTATTCAACTATTAAACTAAAATAGTCCTTAATAAACACTATTTAGTATTCTGGAACCCTCATCTTCTATTTTAGAGGTTGGTGCTTGTCTGACTACACATAGTGTAAGTGGACAGTGATCAGCACAAACTAAAATCTTGTTCAAGAGCTGAGCTGTGCTTTGACAGTTCACATAGGTATCACCTAGAGACAGGGGAAAGCTAATGTAATCCCCACGAAGCAAATTTTTAACTGGTTGTGTCACCTAGGTTTCTACTGCTTTGATAAAATAGCATGATTGAAAGCTTAGGAAAAAGGGGTTTATTTAAGTTACAGCTTTTAGTCCACCATTAGGGGAAATCAAGACAGGAACTCAAGTCATGAATCTGGAGGTAAGACCTGAAGCAGAGAGCATGGAGAAATGCTAGGTATAAAGAGAATCCTAGGAGGGACACATAGATTGTATTAGGAAGGGGAAATAGATGAGGTCTCCTGGGTAAACTGTGTGTGAGAGAAAGCAATAAAGAAGAGGAAATGTGGGATGAGAACATGAGAGTATGGGATGGTAGAGGAGGGAGGAGGAACCAGGCAGTAATCCTGGAATCCAGTTGAAGAGAGGGGGGAGGGAATGTGTGAGCAAGGGAGGTCAAGATCATGATGGAGAAATCTATAGAGACAGCTGAACCAAGCTCATGGAAACTCATAAACCTTGAACCCTCCATTAGAACAAACTAAGCTCTCTGTATGTGGAAGACAGTGGTGAATCTTGGACTAGCTGATGGGACCCCTGGCAGTAACCAGGATCTATCTCTGGTGCATGAGCTAGCTTCTTGGAGCCCATTCCCTATGACGGGACATCGTGCTCAGGCTTAAGGGGTGAGAGGGGATTAGTCCTGTCCCAACTTAATATGCCAGACTTTGTCTACTCCCCTTCGGAGCCCTTACCTGTTGGGAGAAGTGGATGGTGGTGGGCTGGTGGGGAAGGTGAGGGGATGGGAGGAGTGGTGGAAGGGAGAACTTTGGAATGTAAAATGAAATTAAGAAAAATTGGAGAGATCTCATACTAGCAACTTAACAGCAAACCTGAAAACTTTAGGACATTGGTTTTCAACCTTACTAATTCTGTGACTCTTTAATACAGTTGCTCATGTTGTCGTGAGCCTACAATCACATTTTTGTTGCTATTTCTTAACTGTAATTTTGCTACTTCTATGAATCATAATGTAAACATTTGTGTTTTCTGATGGTCTTGGGCAACCCATATGAAAGGGTCATTTGACTCCAAAGGGGTCGCAACCTACATAATGAGAACCTCTGCTCTAGAAAAAAAAAGTAGTAAGCACACCTAAAAGGAGTAAATGGCAAGAAATAATCAAGCTGATATCTTCAGTCAATAAAATATAAATAAAAATGATACAAAGAATCAGTGAAACAAAGTATTGGTTCTTTGAGAAAATCAACAAGATAGACAAACTCTTATCAGTTTGAACTAATGAAAACATTGAGAGAGAATATCCAAATTAACAAAATAAGAAGCAAAATGGGGACATAACAATAGACACCAAGGAATTCCATATAATCAAAATACATACTTAAAAAAAAAAAACCTGTGTTCTACCAAATTAGAAAATCTAAAAGAAATGGATAATTTTCTCAATAGCTACTCCTTGCAAAAGTTAAGTCAAGAAAAGATAAACAATTTAAATAGACCTATAACCCCTAGTGAAATAAAACAGTTATTAAAAGTCTTGCAAATAAGAAAAGTCCAGACCCAGATGATTTTAGCGCAGAATTCTACTAAACTTTCAAAGAAAAGTTAATGCCGATACTCCTGAAAATATTCCACAAAATAGAAACAGAATAAATATTGAACAATTCTTTTTCATAGGTCACAGTTACCTTGATATGTAAACCACATAAAGCTCAACAAAGAAAGGGAATTACAAAATAATTTCCTTTATGAACACAGAAACAAAAACAGTCAATAAAATATGTTCAAACTGAATCCAAGAACACATTAAAAAGATCATCCAACATGATCAAGTAGGCTTCATTCCAGAGATTCAATGATGATTCATATACAACAATTAGTAAATGTAATCCAGAATATAAACAAACTAAAAGAAAAAAAACTCCATCATGATTATCTTATCAGATGCAGAAAAGGCCTTTGATAAAATCAGCAATCCTTCATAATAAAAGTCCTGGAAAGATTAGGGATACAAGGGACATATCTAAACATAATAAAGACACCAGCAAGACTATAGCCAACATCAAATTAAGTGGAGAGAAACTCAAGACAATCCCAATAAAATCAGAAACAAGACAAGGTTGTTCATTCTCTCCATACCTATCAAATATTTGTGATTCAAGATTTAGCTAGAGCAATAAGACAACTGAAAGAGAGCAAGGGGATACAAATTGAAAAGAAACAAGAAGAGTACGAAGAAAAAGAGAAAATATGGAACATTTATACAATGGAGTATTACTCAACTGCTTAAAAAATGTCATCATGAAATTTACAGTTCAATGTTTAGAACTAGAGAACAATCATCCTGAGTGAGGTAACCTAAAACCAGAAAGATTATAGAGTATGTATTCACTTATTATGTGAATATTAGTTATTAAATAAATGATAAACAAGCTACAATCAGTAGACTCAGAGAGGTTATGTACAGACGATTGAAATGGGGGGATGCGTGGTTTTCCGTGGGAGGGAGAACTAGAATGGACTTTATAGGTAGATTGGCGTGGTTTGCGATGCATATTGGAGGCTCATGTATGGAGGGAGGGGAGATCATGCTGAGTGATGGAAGGTGGGAAAAGACAATAGAACTGAGGGTCATCTGAGGGATTAGAAAGAAAGCAAATGCTATGGAAAATCTCCCAAATATATGAAGGTAATCCTAATGAGGTTTCCTAATAATGGGAATGATCGAGTCTCAACTTGTCATCTCTTGTCACCAAACGAGTCTACTAGTACAGGGACTATTTTACTCTCTAAGATTATAATCTGTGTTTATTATAATCTTACTCATAGGAGATCACTAACAGACATTTTTTTAAAAAATGATTTTCACGATTTCTTAAAAGTTTAATGGGAAAGGACTATTCTTAGCTTTTGAAATATTCAGAAATATTTCAGAGCCTCATGGAACATCATTAAAAATGAGTTATCCTCAATTAATCCTCTACTCTCTCCAATTTGTATTCATTTTGTAGGAAATGGGCTAAAAGAGTGCTGATGAGGAGTTTTAGGAATTCCTCTACAGTTAGCCACCTAGTCAAGACCTCCCCTCCATTGTTAGATTGAAAACAAAACCATGAGTATTGCCTTTTCTTTTATGTTCCAATTGTCTTTTCCTTAAAACAAACAATCAAACAAACAAGTAAGCAAAAATATCCTACCTTCCCTATTAGCTGGCCCCCAACATCCATCATCTCCGATTCTGCATCATGATCAGGCTCAGTTCCCATCCAATCTTACTCCCCCCAAATATTGAGTTCATATCTGCAGATAGGGTGCTCTGGACTGTCATGAATTTACTCATGGAAGACTTCTATCTTTCTTTCTACTGTTGTCATAAAGTATTCTGACCAAAAGCAAGTTAGGGGAGGAAAGAATTTGTTACATCTTCTTAGACTTCCAGATCCCAGCCCATCATTGAATGAGTCAGATTAGGAACTGAAGCAGACACCATGGAAGAACAATATTTACTGACTCACCCTCAGAGACATGCATAGCCCGCTTTCTTATGCAGCCCAGGGAATGGTGCTGCCCACAGTAGGCTATGCCCTTCTGCATCAACTCAGGACAGTCTCCTAAGGCCATGCCCATAGGTCAATCTGATGTAATTACTCCCTTCTCGGGTACCCCGAGGCTGTGTTAATAACCAAAGCTAACTAGGACATCTCTGGAGATACAGAAGAGAGAATATTTTGTTTATATGTATGATCTATGTTCATAATAAGTAACTTCAGATTGTCATAGAGGTTGCAGGGTCTACTCCCCAGAAAACTCTAGCTTTGGTCAAGTTGGCAGAAAACTTACCAGGATAATACCCAAATACTGTTTTTGTTGTTATTATTTTGTTTTGTTTTTAGTGTTGGGGATGAATCCATGGTATTGTGTATGCTAGAAAGATAGCTTGCTTCTTATATCCCCACTTTCCAAATGTTTTTTGTTTTTTACCCCATCTTTTGATTTACATATTTATAGCACACTAAACTTAGTGTGTCTCATGCTTTTTAAATTTGTTTTGGAAATAGAGGCTTAAATATTTTAGACCCCGGCTAGGCAGAATATCAGGCTACGTAGAGTAGATGGCTTTGCCAAATTACTTCCCTGTTTGCATCACAGAGTTAACCATCTGTAACCACCACTGTACAACACTATTAACTTCTCTATTCCCATGGGAAGTTTTGAAACCGCATCCATTGAAGATTCACTTTGTCTTCCCCTAGAAGGAAGGAAAAGTGAAAGGACATGTAATATATGCTGAGTCATGATTTCTGCACGGAAGGAATTCACATGGCAGTTCCAATTTACAGCTGGCTCATCTTGCTTTTCAAGGAAGATTGGGGAAATGGGCTGATCTGGGAGATAAGGATTGGTTCCTATTAAATAGGCTTTGGATTTCTTGGTAACACATATGCACATCCGAGGATGGGAAATAAATGCCACCAAAGCACAAAATACAAGGGCCTTCATAATGGCTGTTCAGTGAGAGTTATGAATACTATGTTCCTTAAAATATATGTTCAAAGACAATCACAACTGTTCAGGTATTTAAAATGAAGTCTCTGGAAGGTAATTATGCCATGATGGTGTAACGCTCATGACTGGCATTGGTTACCTTTTATAAAAGATCCTCTAGAGAGGTTGACCAGCATATTCACCACTAAGAACAGTAAGATGACAGCAACCTAGGAACCAGGAAGCAGCTCCCACTAGAGAGTGAATCTGCTGAACCTTTACCTTAAGTCTCTAGAACCATGGGAAATAACTTTATATTCTATCACATGATCTCTTTTTTTATATAGAAGACCAAGCAGACTGTGAGAGAGTAACAATAAAACTTAAAAATATATAGATTTTTCAACTATCTTTAAATATTATCTCAAAGGTTACTTAATGATTAAGGTAACGCTAATTATAAACTCCTGTTGACATATAAAATTGAGTCACAGAATATTTATGGAATTTATCATAGAATTCCTACAATTGTTACTATGTGAAAGGAAAACTCTCTTCACACACTGAGTAAAGTTTTTATAGCAAACTCTGCTAGACTTCACTTTGTGATCAGTCTGAATAATGGATCTAGTAAGTTCACTAGCTGCCTGTAGTATCTCATCAAATTTAATTTTGAAAGACAACAGCTTCATACCCATTCCTTCTTATTTTGTTTGCAATACTATCTATTAAATAGAAGATAAACCATGCCAGATCATATTCTTTTCAGAGCAATTTATATCTGGTAACTAAATTGTACATCAAGGCAAAGAGTCCAGTGTTTGTCCAACAGAATCACAAAATCCAAAACCTGCCCTCTGGTATAGTGAGAGATTCATAAAATTAAGACTTTGTTGAATCATACTGTTTTGCATACACCACAATGTTCATTAATTATTACTTTGTGAAAGAATGACTAATGATAATTCCTACTAGGAGATAATTTGCATATTCAAGTTCAAATGTTTCATGGAGAAGATAACCAATTTGTTCTGAGGATGAACTTCTTCCTTTCAGATTAAAATTCTACTCTTCTACATACTGCTATAGTAGGCTTCCAGTTGAAACTCAGGAGATATTTGGAAACTGAACTTTAATCTCTATCCCATCTTGAAGAAGAAATTTTCTTTTTGCATATTTTAACACTAAAACTTTAAAAATGTGTTCTGAATGTACAGTTGTTCGTTGGAAGAAATGATCTAGATACAATCGACCTAATCAATATAACCTGCAAGTGTAAATAGACAATCACACCTAGTGTTACCCACCTAGCTGCTGATATCAAGGTCCATTTGAAATATGCTACTTCTTATATAAAAGCTAAGTAAGATACCCTGGAGATTTCAGACTCTAGAACTCCCAGAGAAATTGAAGCATTGCATCTGTTGGAGACATATGCACTGATCCAAAATACTATGAGCAAAATCTAGCTAACATTAGCTGTGAAGAAGAATGACATTGAAAGTCACCAAAAGTCAATCATGGCCATACCACCCTAATTAGTGAAGAAGAGGTCTTGTTGCTCAAAACCTTCACATTGCTCCCTGAATAGAAAGAAAAGCAATATAATGCAAGACTGGAAGCAGAAACAACAACTTCTTTCAAACCGTAGTCTACTTTCATTTTACTCCCTAGATAGAATAAAGATAGGACAGAATAAAGGCACATCAATCTGGCTGTTAGAGTATTTTGGAAGCAATAAAAGGTACTTGGAGAGTAAATAGAAAATACAGGATAAGGTCATTCTGGTAGAAAAAGTCTCAAGGACTGGGCAAAACATGATTGTGGTATTTGGCATATTGTTTTCTTAGGGATAATGTAAGCATGCAGTGCAAACTGGATGGCTTAAAATAACAGAAATTTGCTTGTTTTGTGTTCTGGAATCTAAAAGTGGAAGATTGACTAAGTATTGTTCCTCTAGAGTCTGTAAAGAAAACTCTTTTCCTATTCTCCAACTTTTGGCAATCCCTAATATTCTTTTGCCAGGAGCAGCATAATTCCCATCTCTCTCTCTCTCCATCTTCACATGTTCTTTTTCCCATGTGCCCTTGTGTATGTGATAGTTTTCTTATAAGGGTGTCAATGGATAATTTTATACTTATCTTCATCTTAATTTAGTTCTACCTACAAATACCCTATTTCCAAATAAGCAATTTTGTCAAAGTGAATGAAAAATATTTTTACTTAGCCATTTGTGGGATAAAATAGAACTTTGAAATTATCAAACTCATACATTATGATCTCTCCTTGATTCTTATCCCAAGCCCTGAAAATGTAGGCTTATTTTGGATAGAATGTGGAGTAAGGGGAACATTACTTCATTACTGGTGGAAATACAAACTTGTTCAGCCACCTTGGAAATCATTATGGTGGTTTCTCAGAAAATTGAGAACCAATCTACCTCAAGACCCAGCTATACCACTCTTGGGCATATACACAAGGAATATACACTTGCTCATATAGTTCATAACAGCATTATTTGTTATAGTTAGAACCTGGAAACAACCCAGATGCACTTAAACCAAAGAATGAATGAAGAAAATGTGTTCCATTTACATAATGGAATATTATTCAGCTTTAAAAGAATAATGGCATCATGCAATTTGTAGGTAAATGAATGGAACTAGAAAAAAATCATCCAGAGTGATGTTACCCAAACCCAGAAAGACAAACACAGTATGTTCTCACTTATAAGTGAATATTAGATGTAAAGCAAAAGATAGCAAGGCTACAATCAACAGCTCCAAAAAAGATAGGTAACAAGGAGAACCCTAACAGAGACACATGGATCACCATAAGAAGGGGAAATGGATGAGATCTCCTGGGTAAACTAGGGGGCTGAGGGTATAGTAGAGGGGATGGAGGATGAGAACATGAGGGAATGGGATGTAAAGTTGTGGGAGGGATGGAGAGAGAGAGCAATGAAGGAGTTATCTTGATAGAGGGGGCCATTAAGGAGTAGGGAGAAAACTGGTGCTAGAGAAATTACCAGGGATGACACCAGCTCAGACTCCTAGCAATATTGTAGAGGTTGTGTGAACTGGCCTTTTCCTGGAATCAGATTGGTTAGTACCCTAATTGCCATCATAGAACCTCCATCCTGTAATTAATAGAAGCAGATGCAGAGATCCATAGACAAGCACTAGGCCAACCAACAGGAGTCCAGTCAAAGAGAGAGAGGAGGGACTACATGACCAAATGAGGTCAAGATCATGATGAAGAAACCTACAGAGAAAGCTGACCGGAGCTTTTAGGACCTCGTAGACTCTGAACCTATAGCTGGGGAGCCAGCATGGGACCCAAATAGGTATTCTGCATATGGATGACAGTTATGGGACATGGGACCCTTGTACATTAACTGTCCTTTTGGAGCCTATTCTCTGTGGTGGGAAGCCTTGCTCAGCCTTGATGTGTGTGTGGGGAGCTTGGTCCTTCCTCAACTTGACTTTGTTGACCTTCTATGGGAGGCCTTACCCTTTATGTGGAGTCTATGGGGTTGGGGTAAGGGGAGATGGGGTGATCAAGTTAACAGAAGGAAAAGGAAACTGGGGTTGATATATAAAATGAATAAAAAATTAAACAAAAACATATAGCATCTGCAAATAATGAAAGTTTAATTTCTTCCTTTCCGATTCGAATCCTCTTGATCCCCTTATGCTGTCTTATTGCTAAAACTTCAAGCACTATATTGAAGAGGTATGGAAAGAGTGGACAGCCTTGTCGTGTTCCTGATTTTAGTGGGATGGCGTTGAGTTTCTCTCCGTTTAATTTGATGTTAGCTGTCGGCTTGCTGTAAATAGCTTTAATTATATTTAGGTATGACCCTTGTATCCCTAATCTCTCCAAGACTTTTATCATAAAGGGATGTTGAATTTTGTCAAAAGCTTTTTCAGCATCTAATGAAATGATCATATGGTTTTTTTTCTTTCAGTTTATTTATATGATGGATTACATTGATAGATTTTAGTATGTTGAACTAGCCCTGCATCTCTGGGATGAAGCCTACTTGATCATAATGGATAATTTTTCTAATGTGTTCTTGGATTCGGTTTGCCAGTATTTTGTTGAGGATTTTTGCCTATCCTATAGCCATACTGATGAATATCTTGCATATCACCATAGAACCTTCATCTGGCGATGGGTGAGAATAGAGACAGAGACCCACACTGGAGCATCAGACTAAGCTCCCAAAGTCCCAGTGAGGAGCAGAAGGAGGGAGAACATGAGCATGGAAGTCAGGACCACGAGAGGTGCACCCACCCACGGAGACAGTGGGGCTGATCTATTGGGAGCTCACCAAGGCCAGCTGGACTGTGACTGAAAAAGCATGGGATAAAACCGTACTCTCTGAACATGGAGAACAATGAGGGCTGATGAGAAGCCAAGGACAATGGCATGGGTTTTTTTTCCTACTTCATGTTCTGGCTTGGTGGGAGCCTAGCCAGTTTGGATGTTCACCTTCCTAGACCTGGATGGAGGGGGGAGGACCTTGGACTTTCCACAGGGCAGGGAACCCTGACTGCTCTTTGGACTGGAGAGGGAGGGAGAGAGGAGTGGAGGGAGGGGGAGAGGGGGGCGGGAGGAGGGGGAGGGAAATGGGAGGCTGGGAGGAGGCAGAATTTTTTTTTCAATAAAAAAAAAGAAAACAAAACAAAAAAACAAAAAAAAAACATATAGCAATGAAAACTCCAGGGAATGCATTAGGTTGATCATAGCTAAGATTCTTAGGAATTGGGGGATAAGGATATAGAACCAGCCATTTTCTGTAACCAAGAAAGATATCCAGTGTAAGTTCTGGGACCCAATGTTGTCTATAAGATGTGTTGGGCAAAAGATGGTGCAGAAATTGTGGGAGTGATCATCTGAAGAGTGGCACAACTGGAAACCCATACCCTGAGAGGAATCAAGGACAATGTAATCATCAGCATAAATGATGGTCATGGAAAAAATAGAAAAATAATAAAAAACAAATACATAAAAATTTTAATAAGCGGAATATTTTATGGCCTATTGATCACATAATATAGTTTAAACTGTTACAGATTCCTTTCCTAGTGACAAACTTGAATCCCATTATCCTTCATTTAGTTATTATTCATTTTTCCTGAGTATAGTTAGTCTGTACATTCTACCTTCTCCTGTTTAGTAATCACTATTTTTCCATAAATCCTCATACCACTTTCTTTTTCTAGTGTGGGTCCCTTCCTTATTCCATTCCACTTGATGACCTTTGTATTATATGTTAGGGAAGAAGTAAGGGCATAAAAGTAAAAATTGGTATTTAAAATATTTTATTAGGGCTGGAGAGGTGGCTCAGGAGTTAAAAGTTGTTTTTGTATGAACCTAGGTTTGGTTCCCAGCGTACACATGGAAACTCTTATGTCATTCTTGACATTTACAAACAGAAAAAAATGTAGCATCACATTACAGTTAGAAGACGTAGAAAATACCACCTAAATGAAACAGAGTGAATATGATGCCAAGGAGAGTGAGCTTTAGCAAATAGGATACAGGACATACACTCATGTCTCATGTTCTTGCCCAGTCAATCCTATGTATAGCTTAGTCACGGGGCAGGGGTTCTGGGATTTAGATCTAACCATGCTGAAAAACTTTTTACAAAGTATTTGGTAATCATTCTTCAAAGTATTAAGGTCATAAAGTCTAAGAAAAAGAAACCAAATAAACATTAGAACAAAGTATAACACATGAAGGCAAACTAATTCTTTCCCATAAATAACAGTAAGGCAATTTTTGAATTGTGAATGGTGGCCCAGATTATATAGTGTGATAGTTTATGTGTCAAATCAACTGGGCAAAGGAATGTCCACAATCTGGTCAAACATTTTTTTGGGTTTTTTGATTTCTGATAGTTTGTTCACACCAAATTCGTGTGTTGGGAGCTTAGTGCCAAGGGCTGTACCAGTGGGAACTGGTGAGAGAAAATTAAATAGAGAGGGCCTAGTAAAAGGTTGTCAGGCAACTAGGGGCATGCACTCAAAAAGAATTCAGTTCTTTCTTATGGGATCCTGGTCCTTTCCCAGTGGATTGTTACAAAGGCCTCAATATGTCTTCACTAAGTCTGTCTGGTGATGTGATCATATGCTGCCCCAAGTGTTCCTGCCTGTGCCCTGTGCCATAATGTGTATGCCACAGTGAGACCTCACCAGACATGAGATTACCCCAAACCTTGCCTCGTATTTTGTTAGGATAATGAAACCCTGTTTTATTCACTTTGTGTATCTAGGAGGGTGCTTTCCGAACTGGAGAACTGAAGGAAGCAGATGGGCTCTCCCAAATAGGTAGGATTACCAATCTGTTGAGGACTTAAATGGAACAGAGAGAAGATAGAATTTATTTTACATCTGACTGCTTGAACTAGAATCTTCTCCTTTTTGTTCTCTTGGTTCTCAGACCTTACAACTAAACGAAGAAACAGGAGAGCAAATTAACAGCTCTGTAGCTCCAACAATCAGGAATCTGAATGATGCCACTCAGTTTCCAGCTTGCAGATGATTGACCATAATAATCTTAGATGATATTTTTCAAAAAACTTCATGTTTGTGTATAAAATACTTATCATATTGCTATGACCTAATACAGATAACCTTAGTAATTGAATTTGATTACCCGATTTAGATGATTCTATTGGATGATATGTCTAAAGGTAGAAAGATCACAATGTCATAGAGTTCTATTGCTGAGAAGAAATGCCAAGACCATGGAAACTCTTATAAAAGAAACCATATAATTAGAACTAATTTACAGTTCAGGGGTTTAGTCCGTTGTCCTCATGGCAGAAGGCACAGTGGTGCACAGGCATACATGGTGTTGAAGAGAAGCTGAGAGTTCTACCTCCAGATCGGCAGGCAGCAGGTGGAGAGGCACAATGGGCCTAGTGTGAACATTTGAAACCCCAAAGTTCACCCCAGTAATTTACTTCCTCCAGTATGGCCATATCTGCTCCAATAAGCCCACACCTCCTAATCTCTGTTAAGTAATACCATTCCCTAATGACCAAATCCATGGGCCTATTGGAGGCATCCCTATGCAAACCACAGTACTCACTAAAGTACTCGGGATTAAAGAATAATAGGTTACTAAGTTATTCTCAAACAGTTCAGGAAATAAGGTGTTTTGCGGCACAAACTTCTCAAAGCTTGAGGCTTTCAAAATGTTCTAATGACAACTATGTAAAATTATTTATAGAATATTCCAATATAAATTTAGAAAACATTTTGAATTTTCATATATGCATAAGAAAACATGAGAATTTAACTTTAAATATACTTCAGTGTTACTTCTTAAATTGACAAAGGTGCAAAATTATATATTTTAATGGCTCATCATATATCTTAACACAGACAAATACACATATATACATTTATATATGTATAATGTTTATATTGAGCACAAAGTATTTTATACATATAATGTTTTCCAGAAGGGTAAACACCATGTGTTCTCTCTCATATGCATGTCTTAACTTTGAAGTTTTAATTTTGTATGCTTAAGAATTTCAGTGGAGTCCAGGAACCTAGAAAAGGGCCATGGGGGTTAAGCCATTAACATGGGTCTGGAGGATAGTGGAACACATGTGAAATGAAAGTATACGGAGAGAATACTGGGGAAGCCTTTTAAGTGGGGACAAGAGAAAGGACAGGAGGAGTATAAGGTCAAGCAAAATACATTGTATGGAAAACTAATCCTTTGAGAGTAAATCATATAAAATTTAAAAAAGAAATAAGAGCATCTGAATGAAAGTTAACATGCTGGCTAGTTTTTATGTCAGCTTGACATTTGGGAAGAGAACCTCAACTGAGAAAATGTTCAACCAGACTGTGGGTAAGCCCATAGGATATTTTCTTAATCAGCAATTGATATGGAAGGGTGCAGGTACCTATGAGTGATGTGACCTCTGGGCAGGTAGTCCTGGATTGTAAATGAAAGCAGACTGAACAAACCATAGAAAGCACACAAATAATAGCACTCCTCCATGGCCTCTTTATCAGTTCCTGGCTCCAGGCTCCTGCCTTGAATTTCTCCAGACTTCCTTCATCAATGAAGTAGGACCTTAAGTGTAAGCTGAAATAAGCTTTTTGTTATGGTGTTTTGTCACAGCAACAAAAACTTGAACTATGGAAATTATCTTTGATGTCTGGGTAATACTCTCTCAAAAGTAAGAGCATTTATTTATTTATTTATTTTATTTATTTATTTATTTTTAAGGAGAATAGGTGAGTCTTGGGCTCGGGCACATTTTAATTTATTTATTTATTTATGACATATACAACATTCTGCTTCCATGTATCCCTGTAGGCCAGAAGAGGGCA
Organism: Microtus pennsylvanicus; assembly: GCF_037038515.1. NCBI lineage: Eukaryota > Metazoa > Chordata > Mammalia > Rodentia > Cricetidae > Microtus > Microtus pennsylvanicus. Next base: position 37,814,763 of record NC_134587.1, read on the forward strand.
CCAGATCTCGTTATAGATGGCTATGAAACTCCATCATGTGGGTGCTGGGAATTGAACTCAGGAACTCTGGAAGAGCAGTGAGTGGTCTTAACCTCTGAGCCATCCCTCCCGCCTGCAAGAGCTTTTTAAATGAAAACCCAAGCGCCATATGTGGGTAACTTTGAGTTATTTATCAGAGAGGACTCAGAATCTCCCAAAACAACAGAAGCTGATGCTGTTGCTCTTGAAAATACAGAGTTTCAGATAATCAGTGGTTCCTTTTTGGAAAAATGAGCAATGAAATTGGGAGTACTTATGATTCAAAATATGTCTCTATTGTTAGAAATTTCTAAATGCTGACAATATATTCATATATGCCATACATAAAAAGGAGATAAAACTAGTATATTCTCAAATGATAAACTTTAACACCAAGAAAAATAATAAAAAATCAAGTCATTCTTTTTAAAGATGTACTTATTGAGTAAATTTTTAAAGGAATTTAAATGTAATATATTTCTTTATGCATTACATAATATTAATATTTAATATATCTTCACTGTCATGGTGTACTTCCATTTTTTTATGTTTTGGTTGTAAGCCTAGCCTTGAAGGGTAGGCTTTCCATCCCCCATTTTTAGTTTTTAGTCTCAGAAATAAAATAGGGGTCGGGGTGAGGTTGGGGGAAGGAGAGAGGGGGAGAGGGAAGGGAGAAGGGAAAGACTGGCAAGAGCTTGGGAGAGTGGGAGGGTGGAGATGGAGGAAGGGCGGATATAGGAGCAGGGAAGAAGATATCTACATTAAGGGAGCCATTTTAGGGTTGGCAAGAGAATTGGCTCTAGAGAGGATCCCAGGTGTCCACGAGGATGTCCCCAGCTAGGTCCTTGGGAAACAGAGAGGGTGCCTGAACTGTCCTTGCCCCACTATTACACTGATGATTATCTCAAATATCACCATAGAATCTTCGTCTGGCGATGGATGGAGATAGAGACAGAGACCCTCATCAGAGCGATGGACTGTGCTCCCAAGGTCCAGTTGAAGGACAGAAGGAGGGAGAAGACTAACAAGGAAGTCAGGACCGCGAGGGGTTGGTCCACCAACTGAGGCAGTGTGCCTGTTCTAATGGGCGCTCACAAAATCCAGCTGGACCGGGTCTGAACAAGCATGTGATCAAACCGGACTCTCTGATTGTGGCTGACAATGGGGGCTGACTGAGAACCCATTGATAAAGGCACTGGGACTTGGTTTTTACGGCATGTTCTGGCTTTTTGGGACCCTAGTCTATATGGATACACAGTTTCCTAGGCCTGGATGTAGCAGGGAGGGCATTGGACTTCCCACAGGGCAGGGTTCCCTTCCCTCTCTCAAGCAGGGAGGGGAGGAAGAAGGGAGAGTGGGGGAGCGGGAGGGGATTGGGAGGAGCGGAGGAAGTTAAAATTTTGAATGAAAAACTAAGAAAATAAATAACAAAATAATAAATAAATAAATAAATCCAAGTTCCTACTCCCTTCCCTTTTCCCATTCCCTCCACATACCCTCCCACCCCACCCCCATCCACGCCTCAGAGACGGTAAGGCACATTGCTTTGTGGAAGGTCCAAGGCTCTCCCTATTATATATAGACTGAGCAAGATATACATCCAAAGAGAACAGGATCCCCAAAAGCCAGTACATGCAGTAGGGATGAATCCTGGTGTCACTGCCAGTGGTCCCTTGGTCTGCCCCAGCCATGGAACTGCCAACTACATACAGAGGAACTAGTTTGGTCCTATGCTTATTCCTTCCCAGTACAGCTATAGTTGGTGAATTCAGGTAAACTGTTTCAGTAGGTAAACCCATCATGGTCTTGACCTCTTTGATCATATTCTTATTTCTTCCACTTGTCAACTGGACTTCGGGAGCACAGTCCAGTGCTCCGATGTGGGTCTCTGCCTTTGCTTCCATCACTTGCTGAAAGAAGGTTCTATAATGATACTTAAGATATTCATCAGTCTGATTACAGGGCAAGTCAAGATCAGGCCCCATCTTCCCTATTGCTTAGGGTCTTAGTTGGGTCATCCTTGTGGATTCCTAAGAATTTCTCTAGAGAGGTTTCTGCAAACTCTATAATGGCTCCCTCAATCAAAATATCTCTTTCTTTGCTCTTGTCTCTGTCCTTCCTCCATCTTGACTATCCCATTCCCTCAAGTTCTCCTCAATCCTCCCTTTTTCCTATCATCTTCACCTTCTACCCTCCCTTTCACCCCCACCCCCACCCCCATGCTTCCAATTTTATCAGGTGACCTTGTCTGTTTCCAATTTCCAGGTGGATCTCTATATGTTTTTCTTTGGGTTAACCTTATTACTTAGCTTCTCTAGGATCATGAACTATAGGCTCAATGTCCTTTTTTATATCTAATATCCATTTGTGAGTAGTCCATACCATATTCATCTTTTTGGGTCTGGGTTACCTCACTCAGGATCTATAGAACATTCCACCCAAACACAAAGACTATACCTTCTTTTCAGCACCTCATGGAACCTTCTCTAAAATTGATCACATACCCAGTAACAAAGCAGACCTCCTGTGTCTTATTAAATCACCATAGTTTAAAGTTAGAATTTAACAACAATACTACTCTCAGGAAGCCTACAAGCTCATGGAAATTGAAGAGTGAAATACTGAACCATCCCTGGGTCAAGGAAGAAATTAAGAAAGACAATAGACTTCCTTGAGTTCAGTGAAAATGAAGGCACAACATATCTAAACCTATGGGACACAATGAAAGCAAGGCTAAGAGGAAATTTTATAGCACTAAGTGCCCACATAAAGAAAATGGAGAAAGTTCACACTAGTAACTTAACAACACACCTGAAAGCTCTAGAACAAAAAGAAGCAGACTCACCCAGAAGGAGCAGAAGACAGGATTTTCTACAGATCCTGTTATAAAGTTGATTTAGGCTTTATAAAGAACAGAAGGAGAGCACATCTTTGAAAGTCTACAAATATCTTTTCAGGGGGTAAATGAGACTGCAGAAAGAAAACATGAAAGGAATTTCAGATATAAATATAAATGAAATATAAAACATTAAGTATTGACTGAAGTTTCTGTCCTTTCCAGTCTCATAGTTGTCCAGCCCCAAAGAAACACACAAAGGTCTACATTAATTATAAACTGATTGGCCTATTAGCTCAGGCTTCACACTAACTCTTATAACTTATATTAGCCCATAATTCTTTAGCCATGTGGCTTGGTCACATTTTTCTTGCTCTGTGTCTGGCTTCCTCTGTGCCTGGGTGATGACTGCAGACTGAATCTTTCTCTTCCTAGAATTCTCTTGTTCTCATTGTCCCACCTCTACTTCTTGCCTGGTCACCATGCCTATACTTCCCGCCTGGCTACTGGCCAATCACCATTTATTTAAAATACAAGTGAGAGGGTACAGACCATTGTCCCACAGCACTTTCCAACAAATTGGTGCCCATGTTGCCAACTAAAATCCACTTAAAACCTTAGAGAGGTTGGGAAGGAATTTTAGACACTAAGAAACAAAGTTTAGCCACATTTTTTTTTCCCCGAATGGGCTTTGCTTGCTGGCAGCATGCTGCAGTTCCTTTAAGAGAGGTTTTCCTGATTCATTAGCAGCAGAAAAAAAGCCACAGTTTTAAAATGCCTGCTTTCTGGGCCATGGTGCTAACTCTGACTCTTTGTGGAGGTCTGGCTATGAAGCATTTAAATTGGGTTTGTGAACAGAGTGCTACAACTTGCTTAATGGCAACATAGACTGGCTATGTGCCTAAAAATGGGGATATGAGCATGGCTCTCAGAGGCAGTGAACAGGTCCATCATGTCAGACTGGGCAGGGCAAGCAGGTATTGCCATATTTCCCTTAGCAATGGCACCACTTAAATTCACAAGAAGAGCTTAGCTTTTTAAGAAGCACTTCTGGTCAGAAAATAATTACAGATACAAAATAAAGACAAATTCAGATAAAAAAGACCTCTAAATGGGTCACAGTGATGGATAAATGTACGTAGACTTGAGAGAGAAAAGAAAATGAATATAGACAGTTAAAAAAGAAGTAAATGATTTTAAAACATAAAACAAAGTCTTAAAGAGACAGAGTATAATCATATATTAAAAGAAATAAAAAATAATAAGCCATGTAAAGATGGAATATATACAGAGAGTCTGTATTATTATGAATTATTATTGTATTTTCTTTGAATTTTTGACTATGAAGAAGCTAAGTAACTAACATATATACTTTAAAGGTATCTTGTCTTTAGAATTTGAGTTTAAGGATATGTAATGTTGGGGGAAAAAAAAAGGTTCTTCTTTTGTTTCCACAAAGGATAAGAACCTGTGGAAATTTTCCAGACGAAAGTGGTTTGATGGACCAAGATCCCCTGAAAAGTTGTCTTGCACATCCCTCAAAAAATTACTTTGCCCAATAAACAGAAAGAAGTTTGGAGAGAATTACGCCCATCCTCCCAAATATTTTTTATAAATATTTGCATACATATAAAGGGGATATGCTATACAGAATTGCATTGGTATGGATCTTGGTCTATTAATATAAATTTATGGTCAATTCTGTTATATTTTATATATGAATTTCTGATCTTGATTAAGGTATTTGTGATTGTACAGCTCATTTAAACATATAATGGATAATTAAAATATAGGTAGAGAATCATCTATAATAGTCAAGCTTCTATTTTAGTTAGATAAGTATTATTCAAATCTTTCAGAGACCTTCAGAATAAGGCCTTTAAAATGTTTTTATAACTTGGGACTTTCCATGACAATGAGACACATCTGCTCTTGGTGGCACCAATTACTTCAAGAGGAAGATGGGCATCAAAAAGGCTGCTATGGAGTTGTTAGCAATTTGGGCAAGAAACTGCTTTTTCCTGGACTGCTTAATGAACTGGACATGCAGGATCCACAGAGAAATGACTGCTGAACTTGCCTAAAGGTGAGACAATCCTTCAGGGTTCCTGCTTCATGAAAGAGTCTGCTAGACGTGCTGCTCTCCCGTCTGGTCCTGGGCTTTTTTTTTTGGGGGGGGGGGTAGGGAGGTTTTTGATTACAGCTTCTAATTCCTCGCGACTTATAGGTCTATTTAAATTGTTCACCTGGTCTTGATTTAATTTTGGTATATGGTACTTATCTAAAAAAATGTCCATTTCTTTCACATTTTCTAATTTTGTGGCATACAGGCTTTTATAGTAAGAACCAATGATTCTCCAGATTTCCTCTGAGTCTGTGGTTATGTCCCCCTTTTCATTTCTGATCTTGTTAATTTGTGTGTTCTCTCTCTGCCATTTGATTAGTTTGGATAGGAGTTTGTCAATCTTGTTGATTTTCTCCAAGAACCTGCTTTTTGTTTCATTGATTCTTTGGATTGTTTTCTGTGTTTCTATTTTGTTGGTTTCAGCCCTCAGTTTGATTATTTCCAGTCTTCTACTCCTCCTGAGTGAGTCTTCTTCTTCTTCTTCTTCTTCTTCTTCTTCTTCTTCTTCTTCTTCTTCTTCTTCTTCTTCTTCTTCTTCTTCTTCTTCTTCTTCTTCTTCTTTTTCTAGAGCTTTCAGGCGTGCTGCTAAGTCTTTAATGTGATTATTTTCCCTCATCCACACTAATATCTAGTTTGGTCTTTTCATGGTATCTCACATTCCACCCCCAGAAAGCCTACAAACTCATGGAAACTGAACAGTCAACTACTGAACTGCTTCTGGTCACAGCATCAGAAAGATGGAAAATTACTAGCCAAAAGTCAGGGTTATTATGGGAATGGAAGTCAATCTTTATGAACAATCATTAGCAGAAGCTTTTCCTCATCTTCAGTTATGGTACATTTTTTTCTCCTTTACATTTGAACAAGCTTGGTTAATATACTACTTATCTTCCCGTCATACTGGAGGCGGTGCTCCTTTCTGTAACTTAGTATACCTTAAGCAAGTTTGTAGCATGGGTTCTAATTGTTCTTAATAATAAAAACTTGGAGTCAGATATTAAGAAGGTGAAAGCTGAGAGATCAGAATGCAACTAGAAAGACCTATACCAAATCCTTAGACTGAAGGGGCAATCCTGTCTCTACAAATTCTCAAGACTGCATGCTCAAACTGAATCCTGACTGCATCTGAGCTCCTGTCTTCTCCCACCTTATATTCTTCTCTCTGTCCAGCCATATCACTTCCTGTCTCCACCTCCCTGGTGCTGGGATTAAAGTTGTGAGCCACCACCACTTTCTCTTTGAGACTGGATTAATCTTTCATAGCCAAAGGTATCCTTGAATTCAGAGATTCATCCGCCTTTGTCTCCTGAGTGCTGGGATTAAAGGTATGCTACCACTGTCTGGCCATCATGGCTATCTAGTGGCTTAGCTCTGCACTTTGATCTTCAGACAAGCTATGTTTGTTAGATTGTAAACAAAGTATTACTGCACATGTTTATTACTAAATCCTTTATAGCAGCACATTTATTACTTCATTTCCCTCTCCATCACTATTTCAATTACTTCTTTGGAAACAGAAGATCTCATCATCTGCAAACTCTTAGCCTCCAAATTCAATGAGTCCACTCACATTTTATTCTCCACTATCAGTTACTTCAAAGTTGACTAAAATCTTCCAACTTAGCAAAATGTGGTAGAGTCAATCTTTTCCACTATCAGCTTTTATTAATATTGTTATGGAACATGATGGCCAAAGTCAATTGTTCATGTATTGGCTACAGCTGTACTCACACTACCATGACATGGTTAAGCATAAGAGTCATCAAGCTTTGAAATATTTACTGTCTTATCCTTTACAAAATAAATTTGTTAACTTCTGTTACAAACTAATCACCTGTCTTTTGTCCCTGAATATACATTAGCACAAGAGATATGTACATGATTCAGAGTCTAAATTCAACTTTGGTACAAAAAAAAAAAATAAAAACAACTCTGATGCTCCAGTTATTTATTTATTTTTTTCAAGACAGGGTTTCTCTGTATTTTTAGTCTGTCCTGGAATGGCTGGCCTCGAACTCTCAGAGATCTGCCTGCCTCTGTCTACCAAATGTTGGGATTAAAAGCATGCACTACCACTGCCCGGGGTTTTTGTGTTTGTTTTCGGTTTTTCATCTATTTCTTTTTTTTTTTTTAACATTCTACAGAGCAATTTTTTCTGAGACCTAACTCCATTCTTCTTTTCTGACCACAACCTCAGTAATCCCATCTGCATTTTGTTCTTTGATTCCCCTGAAGAATTCATTTTCCTGTCTCCATATGATTCTTTTCCTCCCCCTCTCCAAAAATGAAGTGGACAGAGAACAACGGGCGAACAAATGAAAAGAACTTTATTAACCCAGAATTAAGCATTCAAATGGGGAAACAGGTTGCCCCAGGTGAGTGCTTACTCAAATGAACAGTGGTATTTGAACTCTTTGTAGCAGGGGATGTTATCCAAGAGCTTATCAACAAGTGGGATACCAGAAGTGCAACAGTTCTGGCAGTATCTTGGAGAAGGTCTGAAAGGTGAAAGTTACAGGTCATAGGACCAGTGGATATGGAGAGCAGCAGGACCTAGTGCCCACGTGAAGGCAGAGTATGGAGACTTCTAGATTGTGGCAGGACCACAGGGGTCAAATCTTGTAGACTAGAATAGTAGGTATCTGTTTGGAGATTGCATATAAGAACATTCTGGTGGCATTTTGAAGGTAGTCTTTCTTTCTTCCCATCTCTGATGAGCTATGAAAAGAGTGTAACTATCTGAAAACCACATACCTTGTTATATGGATCCAGGGGGGCTCTGACTGGTCAGGTCTATGTGTATTTACATGCGGTATAAAATTCAAACGATCAAGAAAGAGCTGCCAAATCGAAGGGGTGAGGGTCGAGAAAAACTTCTCTTCTTGCCGTGGTGGTGGTGGTAGAGAAGCAGGGAAGCAGGCTGGCAGCTGTCAGATGGACACACGGGTCTGTGGGCGGTGCGTGCTGGTTACCAGCTGCTAACGTGATGTTCTTACCTCTTTCTCAACAGGAGCTATTATTACAAAGTGCTCTTTGATAGGAGCCGTCCCGCTGCTGCCATGGCCCATCCCAACGGACAATCTTTAATCATCATTGTAGCTGTTAAATGCAGCTTGTTTCTGCCCCAACTGTACTCAGAATCTGTGACATTGTCAGTTCACACTAGAGTTTTGTGGTTCATTCCAGGCTCTGTTGTGATGACCAGTGCCCCTCCTATCCCAATTAATGTCATCTGTATCTTCCTGACATTGTGTGCTATCATTCTCAAACTTCATTGAAATTTCCAAGCAGAATGCTCTACAGGAATATCAAATTGGGATGAGGGATCTTTCGAAACTGCTTTAACGTTTGTTTGTGATTCTGTCAACAGTGATATCCTCCATCTGATTATCTACTGCAAGCCTGAGAGTCACCCTCTTCTCTCCCACCTACCATACCCAACTAACCGTTATGCTTTATTACTGTATCTTCCCAAACCTCCTTCTCTGCTACAATGTTCCTAAGGCTTGCATTGACCACTAACATCATTTACATCTTAAGAGGGACTCTCTACTCTCAATTCCAGATCTCTCTCCTATGGCAAGGAAGGAAAAATTGCTGATCACCATAATGCTTCTGTTCTGCCTAATTTTAAACCACTCAGCACTCATGGGTGAAGTATAACTTCTAAAATGAAGTGTACAAAAAAATTAAACCCTGGGTTTGTACATTATTCTTCCCTCTATACTAGAAAAGTGACAGGTCAAGTTCTATGAATGTTCCCTATGGGCTTTGGTTAGCAATTCAACTTCACATGACAAATAAGAAGAAACCCCTATTAAGCAGCCTAATTTATATATAACCAATCTCAATTGAGAAGTCATTTCCGTAGGAAGGATGCATGGGTCTTCTACTTCCTGCACTAGTAAATACAACTATCAGCAATTTTCTCAGAAATAAAGTTGTATTTTCTTTAATAAGATTTCAGAAAACTTGAACCACGTCTACTTTATTACCATACACAAAGTAGCACAGTACTAGACAGTGCACTTAACGTACTGATAAATGAAGTCAAAGGGCATCATTGTTTCTTTCCACCCCCACTCTTGCTCTTGTAGTATGAGGCCGTATGCTTGTATCCTCTGTTGATTCATATACTTGTCCTTAAGTTTAATACATCTAACTTTATACTCTTGGCCAAGTGTACACCATTTTCCTTTTTTCATCTTGTCTGGTTAACTTTCAAGAACCTCATGCTTTTTAGCACGTTGAAAAGTATATACTCTCAAAACTCTGCTTAGGGAACTGGACCTTTTTGTGTATAGGCTGTAATTGCTCTTATATGACACAAGTTTTTCTCTTGGTTATATCTATTAAGTCCTGGCTTGAGTTTGAGGAAAAGGGTAAGATTGGGTAATATAAGGAATTGTTTGGGTGCTATAACACAGACTAGTACAAGACTACATCCGACTCCTTGGAAGAGAGGAAAAGAAATGAACAGAAATAGGTCTAGGAAGCCCCACAGAAACATAAATCTTATTATCCACGGCAAATGTGTAAAAACCTCCCTGGTGACGGGGATGTGAGGGTCACCCTTCTTGGCGCATCATCTCCCAAGGGCTTAGCTTCCCTTAGGGTAACTGGCCGCTGCCACGTTGCAAATGAGAAGGAAATGAATGAACCACCATTAGGAAACCATCCTCGGACCTTCCTCCTTTCTAGCTTGTGACTAACCTTCCCACTCCCTCTTGCCGGGTGGAGTCACCTCTATCCTGTAAGCCAGATTTGGCCGTTTTGGACGCCTGGTTACCAGGGCTGCCTTCACTTCTGGCAAAGTGGACGTTGTTGCCATCAATGACCCTTTCATCGACCTCAACTACATGGTCTACATGTTCCAGTATGACTCCACCCATGGCAAGTTCAAAGGCACAGTTAAGGCTGAGAATGGGAAGCTTGTCATCAATGGGAAGGCCATCACCATCTTCCAGGAGCGAGATCCCGCCAACATCAAATGGGGGGATGCCGGCGCCGAGTATGTTGTGGAGTCTACCGGTGTCTCCACCACCATGGAGAAGGCTGGGGCCCACTTGAAGGGTGGGGCCAAGAGGGTCATCATCTCCGCCCCTTCTGCCGATGCCCCCATGTTTGTGATGGGTGTGAACCATGACAAGTATGACAATTCCCTCAAGATTGTCAGCAACGCTTCCTGCACCACCAACTGCTTAGCCCCCTTGGCCAAGGTCATCCATGACAACTTTGGCATCATGGAAGGACTCATGACAACAGTCCATGCCATCACGGCCACCCAGAAGACTGTGGATGGCCCCTCTGGGAAGCTGTGGCGAGATGGCCATGGTGCTGCTCAGAACATCATCTCTGCGTCCACTGGCGCTGCCAAGGCTGTGGGCAAAGTCATCCCAGAGCTGAACGGGAAGCTCACGGGCATGGCCTTCCACGTTCCTACCCCCAATGTGTCCGTCGTCGATCTGACATGCTGCCTGGAGAAAGCTGCCAAGTATGATGACATCAAGAAGGTGGTGAAGCAGGCATCCGAGGGCTCACTAAAGGGCATCCTGGGCTACATTGAGGACCAGGTCGTCTCCTGTGACTTTAACAGTGACTCCCACTCTTCCCACCTTCGATGCTGGGGCTGGCATTGCTCTCAATGACAACTTTGTAAAGCTCATTTCCTGGTACGACAATGAATTCAGCTACAGCAACAGAGTGGTGGACCTCATGGCCTACATGGCCTCCAAGGAGTAAGAAGCCCGCCCTGGACCACCCATCCCAGCAAGGACACAGCAAGAGAGAGGTCCTCGGCTGCTGAGCAGTCCCTGTCCTAACTAACCCTTAACACTGAGCATCTCCCTCACAGTTTCCATCCCAGACCCCCAGAATAGCAGGAGGGGGCTTAGGGAGCCCTACTCTCTTGAATACCATCAATAAAGTTCATTGCACCCCTCTTAAACAAAACAAACAAAACAAAACAAAACAAAAACCTCCCTGGTGCCAAGAAAAGAGAAACTGTATGCTTTGTGAATGAGTTTTACTAATGTCTTTCATTTAAAAAGAATGATTAAACCTCTTCACTTATATACTACACGCCCTTCCTTAGAGGCACAGAGGTCTTTGTCCTTATCACAGATAAGCACTAGGGCAGTACTTCTCAACCTGTAGGTCATGACCTTTGGTGGCTAAATGGCCCTTTCACAGGGGTTGCCTAAGAACATCAAAAAACAAAGATATTTATATTACAATTCACAACAGAAGCAAAATTACAGTTATAAAGTAGCAATGAAAATAATTTTAAGGTTGGCGATCACCATAACATAAAGAATTGTATTAATGGCGTTGCAACATTAGGAAGTTGAGAGCCACTGCACTAGAGGAACCTGGAATGTTAAACACATAGGATTATTTCTTCAAAGGAAGGATGTGTAACCTTTTAGCAACACAGAAGGCTGGGAGAAAAGTAGGTAAGAGCCTCTGTGTGGTAGGAGACCATACCAGATCTACCTCCAGTAAGTAATCTTACCTTATTATAAGCTTCTTTTTCTCAATCTATATAGTCCATCTCTATGGAAGGTATAACAACTTTACATAGGGGTTTGATGTAATCATATCTGATCTTTATATAGCTTACTTTGTGCCTTATTGTGCATATGGGATTGAGTTGACTCTGACCAAAACAGTTTTTGCCAAGTTGCGCTATGCTTAAATAAACGACTTGGGGTCGGACTCACAGAGTTTGAATCAACTCCAGCTACTGAGTGGTGTTGAACTGAACTGCCTTCCAGCCTCCCACACTTCATTACTCTGCTGGCTGTGGTAGTGGCAGAGATGCCTGCACCCAGGATCTCTTCCTGAGGGTCATTCCATCCTCTGTCACACACACTCCTCAACCTGCCAGATCTAGCCCCAATCCCACATCCAGTATACCAGCAGTGCTTGGCCACCCCTGACTGTTTCACAAACAAAATCAACATTTCTACCAGGACCTCCCCTGTTTGCTCCCCAGCCTAAAGGGATCTAATGTGTCACAGCTAACCTCTCATCCCACAGAGATCCACCTCTACACTCAACATCTGGACTAGTAAAAATATCTTGCACACCAGCCTAGTCTCTTCTATCTACTTGACTTCACCCTACTTAAGACATTAACAACGCCTAGGCCAAACCAGCAGCACATCCTCTCTTCTGCTCCAGCATGTTCTGTACATATCAAAACCGACTAACAAAAGAAGTCCAAATGTCCACATCTTATCCTAAAAATATAAACACGATGAAAAGTCAAGCCAGTAGCTCCCCTCCAAAACCTACCAGACTTGTAGAAATGTTTGTTAACAGACTTACCTAGATGAATCCAAGTACACAGAATTAAAAGAAAAGCCATTAAATTCATCAAACAATTTAAAGAGTTTAAAGAAACAGCTCAATAAAACCAAGGAGAAAGAACTTAAGGAGAATTTAATGCCTGAGTAATGAACAAAAAAATTATCAACAGAGGACTGATCAAAATGATAAAGTTCAACCAGGACTTGAAAAATAAATTCAACAAAGAAAAACACTTTAGAGGACTCAACCTAAAATGAAGATAGAAGTGAAAAACCCAATAGCACAACTGAAAAATCAAAGAGCCTTACAACAGAAGACAGAGTGTCAGCACTTTAAGAAAATTAGAAGATCAAGGCCAAAGAGACAAAGAATATGAAAAATCAGATAAATCAAACCCAGGAAAGAAACATAAAGGAAATGTAGGACACTATGAAAAGCCGAAACCCATCAAATTATAAGCATAGATGAGGGATAAAAATCCCGTAAATGGCATATACAAAATCTTTACCAAGATCTTAAAAAAAAAAAAAACCCTGACTAAGGAAAGGCATTGGTACATTCATATGTAAGAAGCACATATAACACCAAATAAACAAAAACTAAAGAGAAAAATCTCCATGGCATATTATTGCTAAAATACTAAGTATACAAAACAGGGAAAAGGTATATCGAAAGCTTCAAAAAAACAAAACAACAAAACAAAACACAAGTCATGTGTAAAAGAAAACACATTAGATAACAGCTGATTTCTCAATGATAACTTTGAAGGAAGATTCTGCAGCAAAGCATTCCAAAGCTGTGAGATCGTGTCTTCTAGAAATATCATAAGCTAGGCCCTTCAAATCTCATCAACAAGATTGCTTAGGCAAAAGCTGAACAAGAACAAGAGACATGATAATATGACTGATGGTGGGTGGGGTAGGAGTAGAGCCCTGAAGCCCTCAACCCCAACACAAAATACTACGGAAACTACGGAATGTTGAGAGCAGAACTGTCTTCTACCAGCAAGAGTACTCCAATGGGTTATTTAATACCAAATAGCCCTAAAAGCGTATATAGTACATAGAAGTAACATCAAACAGATTAAGTAGGCTGTATTTATGTATTCATGAAACACCCCCACTCCAATCGCCCATACAAATATGCATAAACAATTCATGGCAAAGAAGGTTATGGATTTGAAAACCAGAAAGGAGAGCTCTGAGTGACTAAAGGGAAGGGATAAATGTATAATACTATAGTCTGAAAAATAAAAGAAACATTTTTTTTAAAAGTATGAATAAAGGAGATACAATTCCTGGCCTTTTAGGACTCCTCTGAGGTAGGAGAAAACAGAATATTCATCTCAACATTCATCAGCAGTGTATGATTGAAAGGCTCTTTTAAGTTCATTTTTGAGTCTGGATTCCAGCCTCGCTATCTTATTTGGTTAAACATGTATGGAAAAGGTTCTGTTTAATAATCCTAATAAGAGCTTGGTGTATGTGCATGTATCTACCCATGTGTTGGGTATATGAGAAGTCTCCCATGGTGTGCTTATAGATGATTCCGTGGATACAACTATTAAGCACTTTGTTACTCTTAGTGAGCTGGTTTAGGACTATGCTGTTTAAGCCTGCCTTTTAATAATAGCAAATATTTAAAATTATCAAAAATGCAAGTTTCCCTGTGTAGAAGTCACACAGTACGTGAAATTTAAATGCTAAAGCAGACCTTTTTGAGAAGACTCAAATAAACCCAAACAAGCAAATTAATTCTGAATAAGTAGTAACAATTTTATTTTAACTCAACGTGCTGAAACACAAAATCTATTTCCAACATCAAGACACAAATAGTATGTATCTCATCATAAAACACCAATTGATTAAATAAAGGCCAAAAAGTTAAATGTTTATATATCTGAATCTTGAAGGAAGTCAACTTCCTTCAGAACTAATAATTAAATAACTTTAGCAGAACTTTATTTCCATAAATGGGCTCAATTCATTTTTAAGCAATGCAAAATTGACCAGATTATAGTATACAATAAGCTTTACTAACAGGAAAATATTTAAATATAAGTATTCCTTCTCAGACACAAAGTTCACATACAACAACAGAAGATACAGTGTGATTTCATTCCTAGTAAAGATAAAGAGTCTTGCGTTTGAGGCACTCAGTATTTGTTCAGCTAGACCTAACATTTACATCATTCCATGAACACTTAAAACTGGGGCTCACAATCTATATATAAAAAGGTTTGCAAAATATTCTCATGTGTGCTGAAAGTGCTGTATTTATACTCTGAGAACACTGAAACAACTCACTCACTCACCCACTTAAGACCAGGCACGTCCACGTCAGGTTAGTTCACCTCTTAAATTATGTGGCTTTTAGTAAACTTGCTGAGCTGGATTTTCATGAAGCTTACACAAGTCTTCACTGCATTTTTCTAACAATGAATACTATCTTTGAATCCTCATTGTGTGTGTGTGTGTGTGTGTGTGTGTGTGTGTGTGTGTGTGTGTGTGTGTGTTGGTGGTGCTATGGATCCAACCTAGGGATCACAAATGTTGATCACTCTACCACTGAGCCACTCTCAAAGCCCTTATCTTTAATTTTATATAAAAAAAATTCTCCTTAGAGCTTATATACAAAATTTTAAACGGGCAAATTAAAGTTTTTGACAATTTAAAGTTTCAATTAGATCTTGTTAAAAAGTAAACCAGTAATGCTCATGACACTTTTAAGATATTTAAAGCCATTATTTTAAAACTTAATCACACTTGACATCCTAAACCAGCAGTTTTCCTATTTTATCATGCAGAATGCTGGTCACATTTTTGAGGATTACACTGTCTTCTGGAAATCCACTGTTTTCTCAAATAAAACACACTAAAATGAGATACATCAATTTATCTGAACTTTCAGCATATATAACTAAGTCCTATTTTTATGAAGTCAGTCTTAAACATATTACACACAGCCCAAGGGAATAGAGACACAAACACACACTGACCTCATACAAATGACCACATTTCATTCAAGGTTCTCCAATAGCTATTTGAAGACAGTGACACAGAAGTATTTAAGGAGGTAACATCAGCAAGCCATCTTATGGCACCTTCATATTTGTGCTCAAATATCAAAACACAATGAAAGTAAAAAATGAAAAAGGCACAAATAACAGTATTTTTAAATCTTAGTCTAAAGAACAGTTTTCCAATGGCTACATTTTTGAATTGCAATATTTAGAACCACTCCTTGAGTTCTGAGGAAAGCTTTGTTTAGGTGACTAGAGGTCTAACAGGAGCAAACTGGTAACTTGTAAGACAAAGATCGCATTAGACAGAATTCGTACCTATTTTGACCAAGTTTTATATAATTTAAAAATGAGGGAAGTATGTGGGTGAAATGCTATAATGCCTCTCCGATAAGAATATATTAACAGCCTTTTATCACTGACTCAAGAACCTATGCTACTGAAATATGCATATAAAAATAAAACACTGTATGATTCTGTGAGTATAATGGTAGGCATTGTATCATCACAAAAGTGGGCATTGCAGATAACATTGATATTTGTAGAGCACAGTGTTTGACATTTTTGGTACAAAGTATGTTAGCAAACTAAAAACAAAAATCTTTATAAAGAAATCCTTAAGATTATCAATAAACGTTTATAATGACCACTATACGGTATTACTACTGATTTCATTATGTTTAGAAAGTAGACCAAATTAATGAGAATCAGTTTACAATGTGCCAAATATAGAGCAGTATTTTTATGATATGTGACAATATATTTCACAGCTGAGTGGAATCTTTATTTTTCAGTAAGATGGGAAAATCTTGTGTTAAAAGTCTAATTATGTATATATGTATTTGTGTGTGTACAATGCTAATGTAACAGGCTTCATACTATGATGAAATTAAGGGAGTAAATTTTTGCTTGTCATGATTCTCTTATACAGGGTGAAGCCCACTATCAGCCGAAAAACTATCAAAATAATTCATTCCATTTTAACTTAACAAAGTTGCAAACTAAAATATCTAAAAATATGATCTTTGCTTGTTTGCTCTTGAGAACTATGCTTATTAGACATTTTCCTCAATGTAAGTATTATAGGAATACTTCCATTAACATCCAATAAAGCTATAGTAAAAAATAGAGTATATTTGAAAACCATAAGCTTAATTTCTTTGTTCTGAATTTTAAAACTAAATAAACTAATTACACACATTTTAATATGGGTAATAAAGCTATATATGCAAACATACAGGCATATGCACCTGTTTTTCTAGTAACACTCTCTGTCTTTGCGTAGGAAGCACATTATCATGCTTTAGTCATATATGATCTGACAGTGACCACTTCTTCTCTAGGACAATGCATCCAAACACATCTCCCAACTATCAATCTCCAAATGTCTGGGTATTTAAAGCTAAGCTCATAATAAAGAACTGGCTCAGAAAAAAAATTGATAGTTTTTCTGTTCACATTATGCAAAATTTTAGCAATCTGCAAGTTAGTAACTGAAGTGGCAAGGAGAAAACATTTTCTAGAGTGGCTGCATACACTTTCGGAGGCTTCCCTATTTTCCCACGCATCTCCCACAGGCAAACATTATCCACTCATTGTTTAAAAGGAAACACATTGTACAGGACTCATTTATTGTTAGGTGCCTTTTCCAAAGTGTGGTAAAACAGTCATAAATTCAATAATGACTATTTGAAACCCAAATCAATTTATCTATAATCAAGCATATTTTTATGCATTATCATAAACATCCAAGTGGGCTCCATGTGTCATATAAACTTTCAAATGTTAAAATGTAATTATATCTTATTAATCCTGTCAAAAGGAAGAAAATATATATGTACCATTCATCATAGAAAAATTACACATTAAAAGTGCATATATATATATGTATATATATGTATCTTTCTTAATTGGCCCACTCATGAAATGTACATTTGGTCATCCTCACTTTAACATCTACTGAATTATTCTTTCAGCTATAAGTTAATAGAAATGTAAAACATTAGCAAAAACCATGCTTTCTTCTTACTGAAATCTTAACTTCAAATCATTTCTTAATCATTGAAAATGCACATAAAGCCAGTTTGAGTAATTGATATATAGATAAACACCAAAAATTTAATTAAAAGTTTAGGTCAACTCATGGCTTATCTGCCCATTGAAATGACAAATAAATTAACCGGAGGAGTGTATGGCCATCACTTACCTCAACAATAACAGGTTCTTTAGTGTCAACAGAACTGAGACTGGAGGCGCCTTTGGCAATCTCCAAATCAAGGAGAACCTAGTTTTAAACTTGGAGATTGCATAGAACAAAACCTATGAAATTCTTTTGTTTCTAAAATAATGGAAGATCATTTTCAAACTCAGTGTCTTCAGTTATCAATACTACTGCATTGTGGAGCTAGTGCAATCCTGCAAAGCCTTGGCAAACTGACAAGGCACAATAAAAAAATTAAACTACTATATGAACAAGAGAAGTCTGAAGATAATTTAAGGCCTTGAAGTGAATTAATCAGTCTGATTTAAAGCTGAAGTAGAAACCATAAATTATCCACGTGAAAGCAAGTAATAAGCTTTTCCAGCTTCTATTCTGTAGACAAGAGACAGGAACAACTGTGGCTTATGGTTTCTATTGGACTCCTTCTGGACCTGCGGAGTAAAGGCAATCCATTTTCCTACTGTCCATGGAAGACTCAAGACTGCTTTAGCCGCTTGCGTGGAATACCAAACTGTGGACACTGTGCAGATGCTAGTGCTCGGAAGGCTTCTGCCACTAAATGAGGATGAGATTGAATCATGGACTTCCACCCTGGTGTTTCCATAATGTCAGTTGCTTGGCTGAAATAAAAGATTAAGTGATGTTTACTAAAAGAATACTTCTCAAATGCATTTTTGAGTTTTCACTTTTGCTTGTTTGCCTTTTTTTAATTTGTCGATTTTGAAATTTGAGATAATGTTCTACCTCTTTCCAAACATTCATCTGAATTCTTAAAAACATTACCTTGATCTTATTAGCATTTCTGTCAAAACTGAAAAGATTTGTTTGAACCCTGGGAATGTGCACTTGTTCTCATAGCTCTCCAATCACTGTTAACAATTTCTATTCCAAGTACTTGATGATCTATTTTCTTCTTACCTCCTCCAGGTCTTCTCTAGAGTTCCAGTTTTTCACTTACACTCTTTCCCTCTTACTACACTATGTATTTTCCCTCATCTATTAGTCACATTTTTAATGATCGCACCCAGTCGTTAGAGACTGACAAGTTAAATCCTAGTGCTTCCCCACAAGATTCATCATTAATCGTCTGCTCTTTTTATCTGAATGAGCCTCCAGTCTCGCAGATTCAGCACTGTCACACAAGAACTCATCATCTTTCTCCTTTTGTTTACCCTTCCTTTTGGCTGAAGCTTTCACCATTGCCCGGTGATTTAATTTAAATACCTGAGAGGCATCCTAGAACCAGTCCTCTAATTAAGCATCGAAGTAACATTTCAATTCCAAAAGTCATCAAGAGTCATAAATTAATCCTCATAATCTCACAACTGGATCATTATCACATTCTCCTAATTTTTGTCTTTAATCTCATGTCTCTTACTGCAGCTTCTATAACGTTGCTATAGCAACAGGAATAGGACTGTATTATACCATACCCCACCATCCCCTTTCCCTATATTTAAGGTTTAAAAATGAGAAATGTCAGCCGGGCGGTGGTAGCGCACACCTTTAATCCCAGCACTCGGGAGGCAGAGGCAGGCGGATCTCTGTGAGTTCGAGGCCAGCCTGGTCTACAAGAGCTAGTTCCAGGACAGGAACCAAAAGCTAAGGAGAAACCCTGTCTCGAAAAATTAAAAAAAAAAAAATGAGAAATGTCTAGGGAGGTGGTAGGGCACACCTTTAATCCTCGGGAGGCAGAGGCAAGTGGATATCTGTGAGTTTGAGGCCAATCTTGTCTACTGAACGAGTTCCAGGAAAGGCTTCAAAGCTACAGAGAAACCCTGTCTCGAACCCCCCCCCCCACACACACACACAAAATGTGGTTCCATCCTCCTTATTGCTTTCCATTCCACTTTTATGCTCCAGTTACCGTTACTATTTTATTTACTGTGTCCTATATGTACAACATGTTCTCAATGAGTAACTGGAAAAGGAACACATTAGTTCTTTATCCTTTTCTTCTCTCTTATTACATTATTCCAATTTCCCTTTGCCCATCTGTCAATCTGCAGAAACAATGCTAAGAATGGAAGGGTTATCGTGTTCAATCAGAGTCAGTAACCGTTACTGGAGACTTATTATACTTCACGTCACTGTCAAAAGTCCTAATGTTGCACTGTTTTAAGGATCTGATCTGTGCTTGCTTTCTCTAGCTTTTATTCACTATCCACCTACTTCGCACACCCTTTATTCTGCTTTTCTATAATATAAATGGAGCTAAATTCCATAATTCATTGCAATTACTTGCTTAATCAATCTGCTATACACCATAAACTACGTGCATAGAGGGGAAACATTTGCTATGCTTGCCTCCATATTCTCTGTACTGAGCAACAGTGTTCTAGAAACTCAGTAAACAAATAATCATGCATCTCTACCCAGGGCTATATACTATGTTTCGTGCAACCCCTTTCAGTCCGTCATTTCTGCTATTTCTGTTTTATTCCTTCTGCAACCTTTTATTCATGTTTTGAAATGAAGTTCAGCCTGATCTTTGAAGCCATTCCTAACCCCCATGGCTTAGTCAAGTACCTTATACATATCTTCTTCTATCATTGCCATTTTAAAATACAAGGGTACATATGTGTGCATCTACCTCCATTAGATCAATTTCTTAAAAACAAAGACATTTCATCAAATGTCATTTTATATGCAGTTCCTTAGAGAAGTGCTCAAAATATAATGAATGCTAAGTATATTGAATAGTAGCTGATATCAACAAACTACTATTCTTTGCCCAGCATTTACTACTATGGCATCATTGTTTAAAATTTTAACTAGTTGTTTAGGATCACAATGCTACTTATTAATTTACTTTAAACTTTTCTTTTAATGATTCAGTAAGTATTTACTAAAACTGCACATAATATGAAAATGTACAATCACCTCTTATTCTAATAGAAGAAAAGTTGTATGACTTATTTTCTTAACAGAGTAAATAAATCTTGAAAAACTAAAACTAAACCTATGCAATAAAAATCAAAGAGAGCCAATGCTGCTAATGCACCATGTTAACTTCATACCCTGATAACCCTATGGGGCCACACACTGGGCAGTAAACAGGACTCCCACGGACTTAAAAAACAGAACAATGCTTTACTTTCGGAAAACAAAATTTACAAACTAATATGAAACTAACAAATGCAATGGGAAAAAGCTAAGTGAATGACTGTCTTTAATACTGCCCCTTTCAAATTATCTTTTATCAACTATCCCCCACCCCTTGCAATAATGTATTTTGTTATAGATATCACACAGTGGCCTGTAACTCAGTATGTCAGCTTTTGATGATTTTCAAAAGTAGTAAAATTGAGGAGTTTATGGGTAAATAATTAAAACTTTACAAAGAAATCTTTATCAATACTTCCTTTTGCTATCTCAAATAATTAAAAAAAATAATAATAATTACAAAGAATACTCTAAAGTAAGAGAAGAAAAAAATTTGAAGATTATTTCTAATACTTTGCACATTTGATGTAGAATCAGCAGGATTCAGCAATCACCCACCTCTGAGCAATCAACCTGCTACTGATTTACAATATTAGGCAGATTATGTAAGGAGTTTGGTTGATCTAAACAGTAGCAAGTTAGCTCTTAAGCAGCAAGTCTCTGAGATAGATGACAGTCTAGAATACACAGCAAGACCTTGATTCAAAAATAAGCAAATGCGCCACAAACAAACAAACAAATAAATGAGTTTCGTGGACCTGTGAAGTCCTTCTAGTCTCACTATTTGAGACTAGAACAAGAAGAGTCAAATCTGAACCTATCCTAGAAAATTTACCAAGATCTTGCCACAAAAAGTGTTAAAATTCAGGTAGCTCTGTGGGAGTCCCTGTGTAGCATGTAAAATCTAGGGTTCCATCAATAAGCATTATCAAAATCAGCAAGAAAAATTAACAACTTCCAAGGAAAATCTTGAGGATGCAGTCTTCCTTAATGCTTTCTGAGAGAACAGATGCCAGATTTCTAGCAATGCTCATAACGCCTGTACTCAGCTGTACACTGTGACATTTGTACATGTATTCAAGAAATTAAGAGCACCCATTCCAGTTTGTCTGAAAAGTCAGACTACCAGAAATTCACCAAAAGCAGTCAAATTATTATTATTATTATTTTTACATAACTGGCAGTTAGTTTCATCAGGAGTCACACTTATTGGTCATGAACAAAAGACTATACAAATACTTCATTGAACTTATGCAGAATAAAACTGATGTCATCTTACTTGTTATTCCAGTTTTTCCCATCCTTACATCCAAGTTGTCGAAGTACACTGCACCTGCATTCAAAATTTAAACAGGGTTTAAGAAAAGCCCACTGAAGAAATGTTAAATGTGTCATAGGCACTGAAATTCAAGTATAGCTTACCTATTAATAAAGTCTATTGCCTGGGCTTTCAACTGTTCTGCACTGTGCAAATCTGCAAGGACAAGGGTATCAGCAACATTTTCTACTGAGAGGCTACTACACAAAGCTTCTTCACACATGACCTTCAGCCGTTCCAGTGCATACTACCCAAAAGAAAAACATAATCATTAAACATTTTTTCCAGTTATTTAGGGTGTAAGTACCTGTTGTAACTTAGCAGATAAAGCTCAAGAAAATTTGGTCTGGACTAATGTTATTTTTAAATAAACAAACTGCTGCTTTAGCTTATGAGGACAATGTAAATGAATACATTTAGGAGAAACACTAATTTGCTTTAGAAATCATAAGTGCAAAATACGGTGGATTGTAATGTAAGATTTTCGTAAGACAGCTATCTTAGTACCCAGTTATCCTAAAGAGTGCATGGTCAAGTAAACATTTCTTGTCTTCTCAAAGAAAAGAACTCAGCTGAGAGAAGATTTAAGCTGTATTTTACTTAATAAAAGAAAGCAAAGTAGTAAGCATATTTCAAAGAGACCTGAGTGGGCCTGTCCTCAGGAAGGAGAAGCAAAACAGCAGTCTGCAAGATTTTATGCTGTGGATTTGTGATGTCTTATGACATCATTTTAACTTTCTTCTAGGTAGCACCTTCATTTCATCTCACCATACTGTGCAAGGTCTAGAGCCGAGATGACCTTGTTTTAAATTCCCTGTGTATTAGATCTCCACTGGTGAGTATATGCAACATTGTAAAAAGTGCCCTAAAATCTCAATTTCTCATTTCGTGGAAAGAACCCAAGCCCCGCTTCAGACCACAGAAGGGCATCCTGACTACCAGGAGACAATAGTTACTATGGCTTAGCTAGCTATCTGCCTATTCAGTGTGAAAATTCTTAACTACAGAAGTAGTGGTTGTCCAGAATGCTCTCCTGCTTCCTGCTCATATGTGCCACCAGTTAACTGCTGTAACACTTCATTCTCCTTTCTACTACTTCAGACTCCGCATGTATCACGTATTTATTATCACTATTCAATCTTGAGTGATTTAGTTGAAAGCTAAGTAAATATTAATAACCACTAATTTTTGCAGTTATTAATATAAAGCTGTATTAGTAGCTGTATTGAGGTTTATTGACATAAAATAAACAGTATCCAGTTAAAGATTTTACTTTGATAATTTAATATCCACTGTAAACCCATCACCCACCGAAAAGAGTAAATATACCCTTTAAAGTCTTTCTTCCCCATACCATTCCAAGCAATATTTGTGATGTGCTACTGAGAAATTAGCTTGCATTTTCTGAAGTTATTTGAACACATATAATCACACAGTATGTACTCGTCATCTAGCACTGCAATTCAGTGTGACTATTTGCAGATTCATGCACATCACTGCTTATAGTTCAGCCCTAATATGAGTATCTCTCTTCCACCTCCTCCTACCAATGGACACAAAGGTGTGTGTGCGTGCGTGTGCGTGCGTGTGTGTACTTACTGTAAAAACTCATTTTCTTTTCTAGTACTTCACACTCGGCATTTATCACATACTATTTACTTTGCCAAGACTGAGCCTTGAAGAATGACCACTGAAAGTTAAGTGAATGTTAATAATATAGTATGGACTCATTTCTAGGCCCCGCATACTTTCCTCTCATGTAGATCTTTCAGACAATTTTATTTCCATAGCATCCTACTTTATGTTATGTCATAAAACTCTTAAGTTATTTACAAACAGCACAAACTAATGTGTTATGTCAAAAGTTTTTATAGTTTTTTTTATGTATGACAGCCTCTCTAAGTGTAAAGTTTTCGGGGCTGCTTTTTGGTCTTTAAAATCCCATTACTTACTTTGTCTGCAGCTGCCAACAAGTTGTCAGCCATTTTATCAAGATTTGGTGCTTTTCCTGTGTAAATGAATCTCATCATTTCTTTAAAAACTTCAGGGTCTAAATCATTTATTTCCAAGCGATTCTATTATTGAAAATAACACATAAAAAATTAGGAACAGGTACATATATGTGAATCCACATGGTTTATTTATTTTCACTAGACTCTAGTATTGAAAACAACAACAAAAACACACACACATACACAAACTAGGAATGGGAACATATGTGAATCCACACGAATCTTTGACAGTAATCAAAAAACATATATTAACATTTTCAAATTCTATTTTTAAATCAAAGTTAAGTAATCTGTAGTAACTTAATCATCCAAGCCACAGTATAGGTAATTCTAACAATGAAAGCATACACTTATTTTATAACAGCTATGATAAGTCAGAAAGTAAATACATGGATAGAGAGACCATGTTAAGTATTACCTTGTGGGAAGCTTTCCAGTTTTCATAATTAAAAGAGACAAAATATTGCAGCCCAAATAAAGTTCATCTGTGTTTAGGTTCTGATCACATTTCAAAGGACAGTTACTGACTTTTCCCTGGTTGACTTTTAGGACCTAAATAGAATACTTACTAAACCTTATAACCACAAACTGTATTCACAATTAGTAAGTGAAACAAGAGTCTGTACATAATTTGATGAGAGCTCACCACCTGAGAACACTTGCTTTTGCAAAATGCCATGTAATGTTATTTACTGGTACTTCTGTACTTATTTGAGATAAACTTCCATTCAAGCAAGACCAGTTGTTTTTATACTTTGTAGCCTTATTTCCCATTCTCTGCTAAGATAAAGGAAGCAGAAAGTGTCATCACTTCAGAAACCATCTTGGGTGATTTTGGTGAAGTCAAGGTGTTAGAAATATAAGTAAAATCATTTTGTGTAACTTACAAACAATTTAACGTGCTGCCTAAGCTTGCAACCAGGGAGCTTTGATAGAGCTAGACCTCAGAAGGAAGCCCTAAGCAGTTGTGATTAGTGCATAGCTCAGGACAGACTTTGATATGCTAACGAACTAACCCCAAAGTGGTATTGATCTGCTGGTGAACCAATCCCAGCTGTGAGCCTTGTCAGAGAAAGCTACCATCCAGTGAAATGATACAAAAATTGAACCTTTGGAAATGGTCCCTAGGATCACACTACTGTGCTCCAAACAAAGGTTTCTCTAGCATAGGTTGATATTCACTTGCAAGAAGACATGAGACTATGTGGCCTGACTTCAGTGAACACTGAACTTTAGTACTGTCTAACATTAGGGGTTATTACTGGGCTCACTTATGCCCACCTGTCAGTTATATAGCCATTTGCCTATGCTCTCAAGGACCTCCTGGGACCTCCACCAGCGCCATCCTCCCAGCCTCTTCACAACGGACATGAGTTGAGCCTACAAGCTTCTGAAGCATCCTCAATGGAGAAGATTACCCAGTGGAATCACTGCAACAGCATTTTATTCCTAGTCAACTGTTCCCCACTTGGAGATATGTCTGCTTGACTTTTAAATTAGTATGCTATTATAAGAAATGTTTGTGTGAATAAAATAGGCATATTCGAAAGACAAATCTTGTGTGAGTATCCAAATTGCTGAGCAGTTCACAGCCTACATGAAACATAGCTCACCATCAAAGAGACAATACAGTGCTCCACGTAAATGGAATCAGAAAACAATCAGGTGATGCTTGTCAAACATCTGAGAAAATATACCTCAAACCAAATCTAGTAAGGAGAAATAAAGACCACTTCATACTGACAAGGTAAACAGTCCATCAAAAGGACTCATAAAACATCTTTAACACAGGTACAATTTCAAAAAAAAAAAAACTACATACAACTAGAGATAAAATTAACACAAGCATGGGAAAAGTGAGGGATTTTAAAAATACCACTCTTACTATATGACAGATCATCCAGACTAAAATCGAGAAGTATATAATTGAATGACCTCAAAAGATCCAACAGACCTAATAGACTAATTGACAACTTTTCCAAGCAAAAACTACAGAATACAATTTCTTGTCATAAGCCCATGGAAATTTACCCCAAATAAGTTACAAACATTAACATAAAGCAAATCCCAACCAAATATAGGGAATCTGAAATAACTGCTTGTAACCTCTTTGACTACAAGGGAGAAAGCATAAAAACAACAGCAAAAGCAAGTACAGAAAACACACAAACTTAGGGAGATCAAACAAGATACCATTGAATGATAAGTCAGTGAATCAATCAATAAAATATAAAAATTTCTAAAATGAGTTAAAATAGAAAGATAATATACCAAAGCCTATGGGATACAATGAAAGAAGTCCCCAGAAGGAAGTTCATAGCTCGAAATGTCTATGGGGCTTAAACATGTAGGAAATCTGCAACCTGAATGCCAGATGGCCCCCACAGCCTAACTCCTGCTTATCCTAGTGAATCCACCGGACTTTAGCTAATGTGCACCCTCCCCAATCTTCAAACTTTGATAGGGTTCCACATCGAGTGCCCACTAAATCTAGGGAGCCATGCTGCATGATTCCCAAACTCCAGACTTGACTCTGTTTACAACTGTGTGCCAGTCTACCCTGCTGAATCTCTCTGAACCTAGTCAGCCTATGGCCTTGCCACCTCCCAGACCAAGCTAGGAACACCACCAAATGTTGGCCTAAATATGTTGAGTCCCACCTGTACTACCATTTCCAACAACCAGGTTTACTCCAGGTTACACATCATGTAGCCTTGTTCAGTTTGGTGAGAGCCCTGGGCCTTCGCCAACCTGCAACACATCCATCCTCCAGGGCTAGCCTAGAACACATCTGTGTGCCAGAAGACCTTGTTGAGTCCTAGAAATCATGTCTGCCCAAACCATCTCCAACCTTTAGGCCTAGAATCAGTCACTGAACCTGTGTGCTGACATAGTCCAGTGAGTAATCAAAAACTTGATCCACTTAAACTAATCAGTCTAAAAGAGAAACAGAGCCAAGCAGTGGTAGCTCACGCCTTTAATCAAAGCACTAGGAGGTGGGAAGAGATATGGCTGGATGACATGGGAGATGAATATAATGCAAGAGGGGACAGTATTCAGTCTAAGGTTTTGTAGAGAAAGCATTCAGTCTGAGAATTCATAAGATAAATACCCTAGTTACTGAAATTGTAACAAAATCTACACATCTATAGAAAAAAGTTGACTTCCAAACATCAGATGCATTTAGAACTCCAAACAGACATGACCAGAAAAGAACTTCTCCATGAAGCATCACAATAAAGAGGTCAAAAATACAAAGTACAGGGGCTGTAGACCTTGCTGAGAATTATAAAATCACTGGCTGCTCTCCCAGAACATCTGGGCCCAATTTCCAATGTCCACACTATGCCTCACACCTATAATATAATGCTAGGTCCATTCTTAACAGACATAGAGGAAAACAAAAACAAACAAACAAAAATCCAACGAACAACTAGCCCCCAAAAGACTGTCTTAAAATTTATATGGAAGTGCAAAATACTATGGATAGAGGAAACAATTTTGAATAAAAAATATACTTGATTTCAAGTTATTCTACAGAGCCATAGTAATAAGAATAGCATGCTGGTGGCACAGAAACAAGACACACAGATCAACGGAACATAAAAAGATAGTGGAAATATAAGTCTATGATGTGAGATTCCCCTCTCTGTAAGCTATGAATAAGTTTTATTACCTTGGCTAATAAAGAAGCAAACTGCTTTGGCCTATGGCAGGGCAGAATATAGGTAAGCAGGAAAACCACACTGAGTGCAGGAAGAAAAACGTGGAGTCAGGCAGAGGCCATGTGGCTAACAAGAAGCTCCAATTGACTCCCACTTTTGTGGGTCTAGAAGCCTCCCTTTTGTAAAGCTTTCTCAGGCTTTGTGTGGAAATCATTGCCAAACTTTGGGTACCATTTGTAAAAGAAAGCTTCTGTCCCACCTGGTCCTGCAGCTCTTCAGTCCCAAAGAAATACACAGAGGCTTATATTGATTATAAACTGTATGGTCGGTGGCTCAGGTATATTTCTAGCTAGCTCTTACATTTTACATTAACTTGTAATTCTCCTCAGTTTCCTGTGAGTTCCACATCCATAATAGTTTCAAGACTGTTGGCTGAGATGATCCAGACACATAAAACACTCCAGTCAGGACATGATCATAATCCTAAATTGTCTTTGGGTCCCCGTAAGATTATCAATGACCCCAAGCAACAGGAAGTAGCCTAGAAAACTATGCCCACATTCCCAAAAAATGGATTATGCATGTTTGTCTTTGTTTAGCATGTTGGTTACAAGTTGTTACAGATAATGGTCAGGAAAAAAGCTAAACAAAGGAGCTTAGATTCAAAGTTATTGTTTAGAAAAGAGAAAAAGGGGGAAGTGCTGTGGGATAATGTCCGTGCACTTTGTAAAGATCTGTCACTCATATTGGTTTAATAAAATGCTGATTCGCCAGTAGCCAGGTATAAAGTACAGGCGGGGCAACCAAACTAAGAGAATTCTGAGAACTTTCCACTTTCTGATGTCTTCTTCATTTTTTTTCTTCAAAGATTTAAAGTTCTTGTCACTCAACTCTTCCATTTGTTTGGTTAGAGTTACTCTGAGATATTTTATGTTATTTTGGCAATTGTGAAGAGTGATGTTTCTCTGATTTCTTTCTCAGCCCATTTATCATCAGTGTACAGGAAGGCTACTGATTTCTTTGAGTTAATCTTGTATCCTGCGACATCACTGAAAGTGTTTATGAGTTGTAGAAGTTTCTTAGTAGAATTTTTGGGGTCACTTATGTAAACTATCATATCACCAGCAAACAGTGAAAGTTTGACTTCTTTTCCAATTTGTATTCCCTTGATCTCCTTTTGTTGTCTTATTGCTCTAGGTAGGACCTCAAGAACTATATTGAATAGATATGGAGAGAGTGGACAACCTTGTCTTGTTCCTGATTTCAGTGGGATCCCTGTAAGTTCATCTCCATTTAGTTTGATGTTGGCTGTTAGCTTGCTGTATACTGCCTTTATTATATTTAAGTATGTTCTATCATATCCCTGTTTTCTCCAAAACCTTTATCATGAAGGGATATTGCATTTTGTCGAAAGATTTTTTGGCATCTAATGAGATGATCATGTGGTTTTTAGTTTGCTTATATGGCGGATTATGCTGACAGATTTTTGTTTGTTTAACTATCCCTGCATCTCTGGGATGAAGCCGACTTGTTCATGGTGAATGATGGGTCTGATGTGTTCTTGGATTCAATTTGCCAGTTTTATATTGAGTATTATTCATCAATGTTCATAAGTGAAATTGGCCTGTAATTCTCTTTCTTAGTAATATCTTTATGTGGTTTGGGTATCAGGGTAATTGTAGCCTGATAAAAAGAATTTGGCAATGTTCCTTCTGTTTCTATTGTGTGGAACAATTTGAGTAGTATTGGTAATAGTTCCTCTGCAGAGTAGAGGGTGCCTGAACTGGCTTTGTCCCACTATCACACTGATGATTATCTCAAATATCACCATAGAATCTTTGTCCAGCGATGGATGGAGATAGAGACAAAGTCCCTCATCAGAGCAAAGGACTGAGCCCCCAAGGTCCAGGAGCAGAAGGTCAAGGGCAGAAGGAGGTGGTGTGGGAGAATTGTCTGTATTCTGTTAATTATATTTTAAATAAACACTGATTGGCCAGGCAGGAAATATAGGCCGGAAAACCAGACAGGAAGTAGAAATGATGTAATGAGAACAGGAGAATTCTGGGAAGGAGGAAGCTGATTCCTCCCACTCCTGCCCAGACCACTGAAGCAACAGGATGTGATCTGCCCCACTGAAAAAAGGTACTGAGCCACATGGCTAACATAGATCAGAAAAATGGGTTAATCAAGATGTGAGAGTTAGCCAGTGAGAGGCTAGAGCTAATGGGCCAATCAGCTTATAATTTATGGAGACCTATGTGTGATTTTCTTTGGGGCTAAACAGTTGTGGGATATAGGCAGGACAAAAACCCCAACAACAAACAGGACCCCATTCATGTACAAGGAGGGAGAAAATGAGCAAGGAAGTCGGGACCATGAGAGGTTGGTCCACCAACTGAGGCAGTGTGCCTGTACTAATGGGAGCTCACCAAATCCAGCTGGACAGGGACTGAATCAGCATGTGATCAAACTGGACTCTCTGAATGCGGCTTTTCTGAAAATAGGGGCTGAGAAGCCATTGATAAAGGCATCAGGACTTGTTTCTACTGCAGTTATAGGTCTGTTTAATTTGCTTATCTGGTCTTGATTTAATTTTGGTAAGTGATATTTATCCAGAAAGTTGTCCATTTCCTTTAAGTTTTTAAAGTTTTGAGGAATACAGGTTTTTAAATTATGACCTGATGATTCTCTAGATTTCCTCTGTGTCTGTTGTTATGTCCCCCTTTTCATTTCTGATTTTGTTAATTTGGATATTTTTTTTCTGCCTTTTGGTTAATTTGGATAAAAGTTTGTCTATTTTGTTGATTTTCTTTATGAACCAACTCTTTGTCTCATTGATTTTTAGTGTCGTTTTTCTTGTTTCTATTTTGTTGATTTTAGCTCTCAATTTGATTATTTCCTCCTGTCTAGTTCTCTTGGATTAGTTTGCTTCTTTTTGTTCTAAAGTTTTCGAATGTTGTTTTGGCAGATACACTGTTATCAGCCAGATGCAGAGGTAGCAAGCTAAGAGTGCCTCACTGATAAAAGGTACCAAGCCATGTAGCTACACATGGACAAGAATTATAGATTAATTTAAGATGTAAGAGCTAGCAAGAAATATGCCTGAGCTATTAGTCAAACAGCGCTGTAATTAATATAGCTTTTGTGTGATTATTTGGGTCTGGGTGGCTGGAAAACAAATAGCGCAGTCCCCTTTTACAGGTCTATGTTCTACAGATATCTGATATTTGATAAAGTTGCCAAAAACATATTGGAAAGAAAATGTATAAGTGATGTTGGGAAAATTGGTATCTACATGCAGAAGACTGAAACTAGACCCTGCTTTATAACCTTGTTTGAGGGAGGAAGGAAAAGGGATGTAGGAAGCATACAGGACATACTTCAGGGAATCAAGGATCTCAACATAAAATGTGAATTTATGAAATGTCTAGATGAAGAAGTAGGAAATATATTACTATGTGTAGATGCAAGAAAAAAAACTGTATAAATAGGACCCTGGTTACTCAGGAAATAATGCTATCGATCAACAAGTAATTGCACCTCATATAACCAAACGTTTCTATACCTGGAAGGAAAAGTATCGAGCGGAGACAGTCTACAGAATTGGAGAAAATCTTTAACAGCTATGCATCTGATTTAGAATTACAATGTAAAAAAAAAAAGTAAAAGAAAACTAAAAATAAAAACAAAGAACCCAATTAAAATGTGCCATGCTTTAGAGCAGAGCACTCTTAAAGGAAGAAACACAAATGACTAATGGAAGCAGTCGTCAACATCCTTAGCCATTGAGATGATAAAATGAAAACTCCTTTGAAATACCCTATTACGCCATTCATAATGGCTATTATGAAAACAAAAGAAAATATGCTAAAGATATGAGGAAAAAGGAACCATTTTTCACTTTTGGTGGGAGAGCAAACTGATACAACCACTATGAAAATCTGTGTGGATGCTTCCAAAAAACAAACAAACCAAAACAAAACCTAATAATTGGTCTGCCACATGACCCATCTATACCACTCCTGGGAATATATACAAAGGAATGAATACCTAGCTACAGAGAAACTTATACATCCATGTTCATTGCTCCTCTCTTCAAAATAGCCAGGCAATGTAAGCAACCTAGAGCGCCCATCAGCTGACAAGCAGATAATGAAAATGTGGTAAACATACAATTTAGAATTTTAATCAGGTGCAAGAAAAATGAAATTATAAACAGATGGATCTGGAAAATACCATATATTAAATGAAGTAAGCAAGTCTTGGACAGAAAAATTACACATGGTCTCCCTTAGGATTCTGGCTTTGAATTCTTAGACTGAGATATTATGTTTAACTTAGAGAGACTATAGAAAGGGTCCATTAGTGGAAGTGGAACAAAATACAGGCCTAAGTGGAAGGGGAGGGCAGCAGAAAGCATGTGCTATGAAAGTAGAGAGAGGGAATACTAAGGATGAAAAAATTTACTTTCATGGAGAACAAGTTAGAGAACACAGAGAAGTAGGTGAAAAGATAATCAAAAACAATGACATAAAGAAAAAAAGCCCCACAAAGTTTATGATTGGCTATAAAATGTGTGAATATAGGTACCCCAAATGGGTGGCTAAAGTATGTCACAGAAGCCAGAGATTACTCAACAATATTCCAGTACGGTTCCTCCTCCTCCCTCTCTTTCCTTAGGGATGAAACACAAGGCATGGAGGCAAGTGCTCTAGCAATGAGAACATCAAAACAGCTGTTACTTAGAATGTTCAGTGAGCATTAATATTGATAGGTACCTACTGTTTTATTTCAGAACACATTTCCCCCAGTTCTGTGGTTTCTAAAGTTCTTCCCTGATATAACTTGAGAACAAGAACATACACAGATATTTTTAATATGTGCACTCTATCATTATACATATATACAAATTAATAACATTTTAACAACATTTACCTTTTTGCATTCTTCCATTTCATGTTCAAACATTGCACTGAAAACTGGAGATCGAGCTGTAACAATAATAAGCACCATTACTTAATGCACAAATTTATTTTTAAAATATTTTATTATCCAAAGGAGAAGATACCTGCAAGCACAGACTTATGAGCTTTGAATTCTTTTCCTCTCACAAAAAAGCAGCAATCTGTAAATCTTGTGTTTTCCCAGAGATTACCTAAGTCTTCTGCTAGCCGACATTCTGGTACCTTCAAAGTGTTTGTATTAGTATATCCTGATACATTTACTGAATCCTGAACCACACTCACCTAATAAAGAAGAAAACAAGGAAAACATTTTATACAGTATTTTAAATAATCAGTTACTATGTGTACATTTAATATTTTCAACTTAAAGTATCGTGGTTAATTCAATATATTATTGATCAAAAATCCTAGTACCCTCTTAAATAAATTTAATATAAGTGAGTGAAATAGCATAGAAGCTTAAAAATAACCTAAATATTTTTTCAATAGTGACAGTGTATATAAAAGTAAATGTCTTACCAATTGATTAAAAAGTTAAATTATTACAATCACAAAATTATTTCCTAATAGAAACTCTGCAATATCATCATCAAACTTGGCAAGCTTACATTTTTGTAGAGTAAATTCTGTTGTTGCTTTTCACTTATAGCTCATTGTATTAACAACTCACGGTATTATACATACAACTTGTATAGTTTTCAGAGACATACAACTATTATTATACAGAAATTGGAAATTTGGGGCTGGAGAATTGGCTCAAGAGTTAAGAGCACTGCCTTTCCCAAATGACCTAGCTTTGATTTCCAGCACTGACATGGACATTTTCAACCACTTGCAACCCCGTGGAATACAACACTGTTTCTGTCCTCTCTGGGCCAAAGGCACTCTGTTGGTAGACAGAGATGCACCCCCCACCACATTAATAAAATAAAAGAGATATAAAAATAAAAATGGGGAACTTAATTTCAAGTTTCAAGATCAGTAGAATTGATTGAAATATTTATTAAAATTGATTTGAAACTTTTAGTTACAAGAATTCCCACAAAAGTGACTGCAATTATCAAAGTTCACGATATTTTATGGAAAGACAAAAATGAGTAAAGTACAAATGTACTTTATGTGAAATCATAAGAGCTGGGATAACTGTGACACTGCTTTTATGTAGTTCCCATTAAAGATCACTGTTTACTGAATCAAATCTTTCAACTTTCACATCATCTTTAAAAGAAAGCAATCTATAACATTATGTTGAAAATTTCATATTACAATAAATGACAACAAAAAAGAAGTACTTCAACTAGCAAAGCAAATAATTCAGAGCAAATGAACAATTTTTAAAAATTAACTTACATATGCTATTTTAGTTATGCTTTTGAGTGCTAAATATTGGGAACATTTGTCATAAAGCAATAGATAATTTAATTCGTTTCTTGGAAGTATAATTTAAAGATACACATATTAGGCTTTGGGATGGTTTAGGTGGTAAACTGCCTGCTGCTATACAAACATTAGGACCAGAATATGATCTCTAGCCCCCATGTGAAAAAAACAATTACAGTATCAAGTGTAATCTCAACACTGAGCAGGCAGGGAAGAGATATCCAGGTGCTTATCTTTCCTTATAACAATTCTGATCAAAGGCATTTACTACAATCTTATGAGAAGGTACTATGAAAATATGGGGGCCAAGCTATTATGTATACAAAGTCAATAATAAAGGTTCTATTTTAAGACTTCCATCATTCAAATTTCAGTACCTTCAAAGAGAAAAAAAATACTTCCCTGATCTTTACTTGATTGTCCCATTTTATTATATATCACTATACCAGAAGTTAATGATGCACGTGGAATGTAATAAATACTGATATAAATAAGTACTCAGGGTTTATTTAGGATTTTTTTAGTATATAATGTATTTAATTGCTTATATTAAGCATTACTCTTAAAATTTTTAGGTAGAGAACTATATCTGTTTATTAACCTACATAAATTACATAGCACATATAAAACAGTATGGTAACATTTGATTTAGGAAAAGATTTCTTAAATCATATGTGTTGTCTCTAATTCACGGTAACATAATTGTGTGTGTGTGTGTGTGTACATGTGATGCGAATGCACAAGTGTCATACCACCAATGTGGCAGTCAGAGGAAAACTTTGAGAAGTAAACTCTTTCCTTCTACCTGTTTCTGAGATTGAGTCGGTCTTGTTGTCAAGTTATTTCAAGCTAGACCACAGTTTTGGACTGATTCTCCTATCTCAGACTTTCATTTGTTACAGAAGTGCTAGACCACAAGTACATGCCACCACATCTGGCTTTTTACATGGGTTCTAGGAATCAGGCATGCGCGTGGCAAGTGATTTTACCCACTGAATCATTTCTTTGGGCCCCAAGATAATATGTTTAATGTAAAAACTTGACGGAAAACACACAATAAATAGATGACAGAGATAGACAGACATAACTAAGAATGAAAGAAAACAGACGTTATCATCACAGATGTGAAGCACAGCTGCATTCTGTGTAAACAATCATAATTAAAAAACTTGTATTCCTCACATACCTCCCTAGTGCTAGCAAGGCAATGACACATTTCAATTCGGATGGAAATTAATGACCTAATTAAAACTGAGAAGTGATGGGTTCATTATTCTGATATCTAAAATTTGAAATGATAAAAATATTGAGAACAGGTAATGAATAACTTTATTTATGGAACCTAGAGAGAAAAATTCAGGAAGAAGGCTGAGATTTTCAATGACTTAATGAACAGGACAGTTCCCTTACTAAACTTGCCACTGATTCACCCTAAGGATATAGCATAAAACAAAGAAGAATATTTGAGCAGTATAACTGAATGTGCATGTAGCTAACAAATCTGGTTCTTCTCTTCTGTGGGACTGAAGACAATACTGGTTCTACCTTTTAAAAACTTGAACCCTCTAAAACCATCCTAAAAGCAAAATGCTACTAAAGCCACAAAGGACTACAATGCTGTGTCTCTAATCAATGACTTGCTTACTCTATACTCACTACAGAGGAGGAAATTTTAAAAGTCCAGTTTAATGTACCTCCTAGAAGAGGTAGATGGTAAGAGTGTGTGCCTTTCAATAACCATTTTACAAGTTCTGGTGATGGCAAGAGGGTAGTCACATTTTCATTTCTCACAGCTAAGAGTTCAGAAAACAAAACACATCTTCCACTTATTACCGTGTTTTAAACAGTCAAGTCAATTTGATACCTCATAAAAAGGAAAAGGTTTTATTGTTTTCTTTAAATATGTCCTTAAGAAAGAATGAAGTTAGCTTTATGAAAAGCTTCTCATTTATTTTAGCTATACATATATTTCTCTGTTTATCAAGGAATGCCATAGATCTGTAGACTATCAAGAAAATTTAAAATTTTTAAGGTTTCAAAAGATGAATGAGTCTGACCCATGTTCCCTTTCTCTAACTCATTCTCAAGTCTCACTTGTTGCATCACTTGGGGAAAGGAAGTATGGCTGTTTACACTGTTGGAAATTCTCATCTAACTCTTGCCACGTGAGCCACTACACAGACTGCAAGACTAAGCTATGTCTTGCATAAAAACGGGTAGCACCCAGCTGCCTTACCTGTCTACAGCACCACTTGCAGTGGAGGGGGAGGTGCCAGTTCTCTAGGGAGGGCAGTGCAAGCTTCCTCCTCTTCTGCAAGCAGTGTGGAGATGCTGTAGAAGGAAGGGCATCCATGAGAGGAATGGAAGGAATGATGGAGGGCACAAAGAATGTTGCTTAAAGGTGATTTTTGCCCACCTATGCCCTAGTGTCCAAGAGATCATGTCTGGGCTGGTGAAAAGCGCATTTCAAGATCTAAAAATGGGATCTGATCATTACCAACTTAAAACCATGTGTCATAATACATTCTATGGGTCACCAGAATTATTATTTAGCATAAAAATAACAAAATTCAAAATGCATACTTGAATAATCCTAAAATTAATTTCAGCCTTAATTCTGAATTTATTGATTGTCTAGGTTCCAGTACATACACTCGAAAAATACCTATTATCACACACTACTTCAGGTCTATAATACAGATTACTTAGATTCTTTTCTAAAGAAGGTTCATTCACTTACTCAAGATTCTCAGGTTGTTGCTTGGTTTTTCCTTAATACATTACCCAAATAATCTTTAAAGATCATTAAATTCTAAGATAACAGTTTAAAAAAACAAACATTTTTAAATTAAGGTAAACTCTAAAAATTCTGGAAGAGGCTATATTAAACGCAAAAAAAGTATAACTTCTTTTATTTTATAAATAAAATCTGTTATTTTATTATAACAGTATAAACTTTTATTTAAAATACTACTTAAATACCTTCTTATTGCAAACAAATGTTACCGTTTTTTTCCCTTGAAATCATGAGAAACTACCCA
Source organism: Microtus pennsylvanicus (assembly GCF_037038515.1). Lineage (NCBI taxonomy): Eukaryota > Metazoa > Chordata > Mammalia > Rodentia > Cricetidae > Microtus > Microtus pennsylvanicus. Next base: position 37,851,625 of record NC_134587.1, read on the forward strand.
AGTAATTGTATTTATAACAAATAAATTGTATAGTTCATATATGCAAGTATTTCTCTATGGTCTTATTTCAACTCCAAAACATCTTCAGTATGATACAATACAATGACATGCAGATGGTAATCTTGAAAATATAATCTTTGGGTTTACTCTACAAAAATAAATCTCATGATTTCATATGAATAAGTCTACCCAATGATAAAAATGACAGAAGCAAACCCAAACCAAAAATGAAAATCAAGAGTAAATTCCAGGTACAGGAAATGCTCATAATTTTCAAAATATGATGTGTTATGAATATAAATTAAGCATTTATGTTTGTCAAAATATGTGGGCATATCATTAACATCTCAGATTTGTTTTTTAGAATATTAACACCTATTTGACGATGTTAATCCAACAGCTTGAAAGACAATGTTTTCCATATGCTTTTTATTCAATCAAACTATGAGTACTAAAGTTGAATCAGATTAACCTAAAAACTGGTTTCTTATATCACAGTTATTCAGAATGAAGAAGATATTAAATAAACACAACAAAGATAGACATATCCAGCTCATTCAATAAGAAGGATTTAGTATATGGTAGGCATAGCTATACAAACAACTAGAGACAGGATAAAAAATACAGAACATCAAATTAATTTGTAAGATAACTTTAGTCAGCTTTTTATGCTGAATTTGCAAAAGAATTTATGAAACATATCAATCACTTTAATTTCAAAAGTATTAACCTAGTTCGTACTTTTGCCACATCACTAAGTAAACCATGGAATTCTTTATTAATAAAAACATACCCACCTCACAGAATAACGTAAGCTTGTCATCTGGTAAGAGACCATTGGCTTCATCAAGCAAAAAATCCCTTCTAATGAATTTTTTAAATCCCCAGTCTTTCCCCTGCACAAATCGATAAGCTCTTTGGCTTTCTGGTGGAAAACAGAAGTTTAAATAAAACAAGTATCAAAGATATATTTTTTCCTTAATGGTAAAGAAATATAGATGTACAGGACATAAATAGAATATTCATTGTGATTCATTAACCATGTGTATAAATAAAGTATCTGAAAAAACGTGTCAAGGAGAATAAAACCACTTCATTGTTGCTCAAAAGTTTGGCGAGTCAATGAACTTAAATGAAGATTTCTGACTCTCTTAAGCAAAGACATCATATCTGATAGAAGGAAAAAACATATACAGACACACAGACACTCATTTTCTCTTTGTCTGTCTCTCTCTCTATCCATCTTTCTCTGTCTCTCACACTGTTTCTCTGTCTCTGTCACTCTCTGTCTCTCTGTCCCTCCCCCCCCTCTCTCTCTCTCACACACACACACACACATAGTGCTTGCCTAAATGAAATAAAATCAAAACACACTAACACAGGCGTAAGTAGTCATCATCTAATTTCAAAACTCTGTTAGAATGTATCTTTTCCTGTTTCTCCCCTTAAAACTAGGCGCTCTGATTCATTAAGAATTTTATTCATTCGTTTGTTTGTTTGTTTGTATGCATGTTTTTCAAGGCAGAGTTTCCCTGTAGCTTTGGAGCCTGTCCTGAAACTAGCTCTTGTAGACCAGGTTGGCACAGAGATCTATCTGCCTCTGCCTCTGCCTCCCGAGTGCTGGGATTAAAGACATGTGCCACCATCACCCGGCCCTCATTAAGAAATCTTTCAAGTTCTCCTGGTGAACCCATCCTATTGATTTAAATTTTCTGAATTATAGAAAACTTCAAATTGGTGAGAATGTTAAAAAGCCGCTTGCCATTCCCAAGATTTTAGAAAAATCTCATGGAATATAGTTTCATACATAAAAGGGCAAAAGATGCTTTTAGTATAATCTGTAAAAGATTTTGATATCTAAGACATTTCAAACATCTTAGGTACTGCTCAACTGTACACTACAAAATACATAAGATTCTCATCAGAAAGTATTCATTATATAGTATTATCCATACAATCAGGCTATGACTTAAGTAAAACACTCTATTTTAAACATCACATAATATGTAAACATAAATATTAAAAAGTTTATGTGTAATGAAGTTATTTGGTTCTTTGATTCACAATTATTTACAACTCAGTGTGGCAGTTTACAGCCCTCCACCTCCTTTATATTGCTGTGTAGCAAGAAGGCAAGGGAGGAGAAATTTTCTAATGACATTGACCAAGAATCCTGTTTCAGCAGCAACTATTTTTCCAAGAGACAGTGAAATGTCATTTTAAGATAATAAGTAGTTAAAATTTAACATTATTTTAAGTACTTCTGTATGTCTACAGAAGCTAAAACTTTACAATGTGAAATGCACAATGAAATAATGGCTACAGATAAATTTTTAGACTAAGGAAATTTGAGGGAGGAAAATAATCCAAAACTTTTCTAGGTAAAGTCACTGTATGTAGATAAAGAGACTCTTTCCCCCAATTTGCCAATCACTTACCCATTGCTTTTGTTTCTTCCCTTTTAGCATTCAGAAGGGAAAATTTGAATTTTGCTCGAACCTCACTTTTTGGGCAGCTGACTAAGAGCAAATATAAGGACAAGTAGTCTTTACTTTCATCATCTAACCCCTTTGGGTTTACCCTCAGGCACCTAAAATAAAACAAGAGGTCACTTAGAGGAATTTAGTATTTGATATTAACAAAAGGACAGGAAATGCTGAAATCACCTGCAAATTAATATCTCAACAGCACTCCTGTAATAAGTCCATGTTTTTTCAATTTCTCCATTTGAATAGAAATTAATGACTAATTTAATGTAAAAATTATACTAATACCCATAGGACCAACAACAACAATGAACCAAAGTAAGATAAATACAGTTAAAAATATAATAATAATGCTTACCATTTCATTTTATCATTTGGGCCAGAAGAAAATGTTGAACTCTTTAACACTTCACCCATTTCTTCTCGACAAAAACTGAAGTTATTAATAGTCCACATGTAGGAAAATTTCACTACTTTAACCTATAAGATTAGAAAGCCACTTTTATATGCATGACAATCTCTTGTCACAATCCAAATATGCATTCTAATCTTCTAGTGATGATGTCACACTGTTTGACATTTTACATCAACTTGTCATGACCAGAAAATTTATGCAACAAACATCAAATGCATTTTAAAAGGCAGGTACCTGTGTGTAACACCAGCTTTCTGCAACAGGGCTAGGAGACATATCTCCAGACAGAGATGGAGTAGGTTCCATAGACATTGCCACTTTAGAAGAAGCTTAAGATTCATATATTATCCCACAAACTGGAGTAATTTAGCTACAAGGAAAAAAAATAAATTTATTGATCAACCTTTGAGAAAATTAAGAGAGAGAATATATTTAAGGTTGAGAAAAATTATTATTAAAATTAGATTTGAAGGGACACATGAAGTGTTAAAATAATTTTAGAAATTTTTAATAAATTAAAACAAACATCTGTCAACCAAAACAACTGAAATCTAAACAAGATTAATATTTATATATGACACTATTTTTCAAAATATCACAAATCAAAAATATCCATGTAACATAACATGTTATAGAAACTTAATGACATCAATGTCTGCTTCATCTTCTGCCATTAACTTCCTGAAGTCCAAAGGGCCATGAGCAAGTTATCGCAGTAAGTACTTGTCATCCCCATTCTTACCAAAGAACAGACTCTGCAACAGCCTACAGAGAATTCCAACAACCTGGCTGTGTGCTAAGACTGTATCTCTCTCACAGTGTTTCCTTCAGAGGTGTACTGAATCATGTACTTCCCTTCTAGTTATCTGTTCCTGTACCAAATCAGTTTGGATGCACAATCATCCATCTATCTGAATGTAGTTGAACAGCATTTGTTTGACATGCTCTTCTTTCTCCAATGTGTACTTTTGAAATCTGTGCCAAAATTCAGTTGGTTGTAGTAGTATAAGAGAACTTTAATACCCTAAAGCAATATATTTCATTATTGTTGGACTGTGTTCTCATCTTCAGTATTCTAACTTTCCATTCTCCTCCTCTCCTCTGATTGTCATTGTTGATGTTGTTGAATATACTGTGTAAGAGCAATAACAACCTACTTTTGATTTAAGAACTGATAAAGAAACCACATTAATCCTATGGAGGGATATACCTTCAAGGAGACAAATCCTTCAATAAAAAGAGACATAATTTTCTCTAAAACTATTGAACACTAATGCGAGAAGAGAAAATGAAGATTGAAGTAAGTCACTTGAAAGACTGAGAAAGAAATAAAGCTATAAAAGATAAACTAGCAAATAAAACTGGGAATGAAGAAGCCCTTTAAAACTCTGCAACAGAGATATGAAGCAGAAGCCAGGAATCAATGTGCAGACCTGGAGACCTAGGCAGAGAGCAGTACAGAAACACAGCCTGCTTTACATGGCAAATTCCAATCTCCTGTTTCAAAACTAAAACAAAGAAAACAGAAGGAAGAAAAGGAGAAAAGGGAGAAGCAGTGAGAGGGTAGAGCACGAGGCAAGAAAACTGCAGAAAAGGAAAGAACAATAGAAGGAATGGAGGAGAACGGAAGAAGAACCCAGTCAACAATAACAAAGAATATAATTTTAAAATATTCAACTTCTGCCATGCAACTACAACCAACTGGCTTTTGATAAAGACTTCAAAAGCAGACACTAGAGAAAAGAGAACATCTCAAACAAATGCTGCAAGAAAACCTAATATCTATCCGCAGAAAAATGAAACCTCACCATCATTTTTTGTCCTACCAATACAAATAAATAAATTCTAAATGGACCAAAAGACCAGAAACTGATACTGCTGCACAGAAAAGTCAACCTGTAAGTACTTTCCGACCAAGGTTGAACCCATCCATTCATGAATGGAGTGCTTTCCACAGCAGGCGTGGACTCTTCACAGGGAAGCAGCATTGGGGAAGGGAGTCACTGTCTTCAGTGGTGTACCACTGCTGAGTTATACAGACTTGACTGAGATAATGAATGAGGTTAACAATAACCAACCAAAATAAGAATTCAAATTTAGGCCAGTGAGATGGCTCAGATGACAAAGGCTCTTTCCATCAACCCTAACAAACAGATTCCCTTTACTTGAATGAGGAAAAAAAATGATAAAAAGAGAGAACTGACCACAAGGCAAAAAGAAAGAATTGACGCCTGAGACTGTCATCTAATCTCTACATGTGGGTCATGCAAGTGCCCACTCACCCTTTCTACAAACACATTAAAACAAAACAATCAACCACACACAGAGAAATCACCAATGAAATATATTTCTATGAAATTCAAAATGAGGAAATAAAAGCAAGTTAGTGTGGCCTCATTTTTCTACTTTCTGGTCAAAACTTAGGGAAAACAGAATGATTACTAATTTCATGGACTTTTTTCAGGCTTAAAAAGCAAAATGATAGTATTTCTAGATATGTAAGACATATACACCATACTCACCTACTTCTTGAATGGATAAATTCGCTGAAATTACCTCCCAGTCAGAAAGAGGAAAAGAACGCAACAACCTCCATATAAAGCAGTTTTGATTTTTACTCCACTTAAATATGAACAAGAAACTCATGTCCTAAAAGAGATGATGGCACACACCCATAACCTTCATAACCTCAGCACTTGGAAGCAAAAGAAAGAAGACTGTGATTGTGAGGGCAACTTGGGCTACATGGCAAGACCTTGTCTCAAAAACAATAATAAAAAGAAACTCTTAAAAGACTATGACAAAGCTAGGCAGTGGTGGTGCACGCCTTTCATCCCAGCCCTCAGGAGGCAGAGGCAGGCAGATCTCTGAGTTGGCAGCCTCACTGGTCTATAGGAGCTAGTTCCAGGACAGGCTCCAAAGCTGCAGAGAAACCTTTTCTCAAAAAAAACAAAAAGAAAAAAAAAGAAAATATAATCACTTATTTTTAAAGGTTAATGTAAACAATAAGTGAGATTTGATAAGGTCTGGTATACAGCAAGGAAATCTGACAAATTATAATTCATTCATCTATAAATATTTTTATTTGCTGGCATTAATATATGCTCTTCAGGCTTGGAAAACATTACTTTTTATATGTTGAAATTTTAAAATAAAATATGTAAAATTAAAAGCAAATAAAAGAAATAAGATGAAGAAATTCATATGCAATAGATAAGAAATCTTCAGTTAGACGGGAAAGAGGCTAGTGCAGAATGGAGTAATCCCTAAGGTGTACCAAAGAGAACATGTCAACTTTATTCTAAAACAACTGTGATTCTATCCTGAACTGGCTTGGTAACTCTCTGAAAGTCTGGCTCAAGGGTTTGCCTCTGTTTCACCTCTTTATCTTCCTCAAGACCCAGATAAACCACTGCTGGATATAGACACAGAAGATGGTTCCTCCTAACACAAAGACATCTACTCAAGTATGCGCGCTGCTGTTTTATTCACAATAGCCAAAAACTAGAAACAACCTACATGTCCTTAACAGGATAATGGATAAAGAAAATGTGGTTCGTTTTCACAATAAAGTATCACTCAGCCATTAAAAAAAAATTACATTCTGAAATTTGCAGACAAATTGATGAAATTAATTAGAAAAATCATTCTGAATGAGGTATCCCAGGCCCAGAAGGACAAATATGGTATGTAATTGCTTAAAGGTGGATATTAGCTTTTAAGGTCAGTGATAAACAAACAACAATCCTTAGAACAACAGAGGTCAGGTACAGAACAAGGGACTAAAGGGTACAAATAGAACTTGTGAGGAATGGGAAATCAAATAGATCATTATAGAAGGATGGGGTGATGGCTGAACTAGGAGGATCAAGTGGGGAGGGGGAAGTGGAGAAGGAAGAACAGGGGGGAAGGAGTTGAGGGAGGGACTATGAAGAGAAAGAGCTTAACTTAAGGGCTATTTGAGGGGTAGTATGAAAATCACATAAAGTAGAATCTTCCTAAAATACATATATAAAGGCAATCTAAATGAAATTGCCAAATGATGGGAAAACAAGAGTCCCAACAGGCAATCTCATTATCAAACAAATCTTCCAGGACTAGAATTGGGTTACATCTAATTAAGTTGTTGGCCAAAGGAAATCTCCAACAACTCAGGCAGTTGCCAAGACTATAGGCTTCTCTTTACAAACTGTCAGTAAGGCCTCACTGCTGAAGACAACATCTACAGAATGCATTGAGCAGAAGGAAGCTGAGCTGGTATATACATAGAGCCTTCTCCCCATGTTCTAGTGGCTTTGGTACAGAAAACACTCTGCACACTACCAAAAGAGAAACATAAGCACCAAACCAGCCACAAACCCTGTGCTCAACAATGTCTTCACAGATGGAACCTATAGGTGACACCTGCTTGGGTAAACAAAAGCCAGAGGTAGACTAGGAACCTAGGGTAAAACAAAATACTGCTGGATTAAAAAAAGGGGGGGGGGCTTCTAATAATATTCTGCTGTATTCATAGATCACCGCCTTGTTCAGTTGACATCAGAGAAGCTTCCTTCTACAGCAGATGAGAACGAATACAAAGGCCACCCTTCCCCATCACACACACACACTCCTGCAGCAAGACATTACACACAGAATGAAAGACCTTGGAACATTCAGCCTTCCAAAAAAAGGAGGTATTCATCAAATCCCTCCCCTCAGAGCTCAGGGAACCCCTCAGAAGAGGAGGCAGAAAGAGTGTTAGAGCCAGAGGGGATGATGGATGCTAAGAAAACAAGGTCCTGTAAATCAACATAAGCAAAGCTCATATGAACTCACAGAAACTGAAACAGTATACACAGGGCCTGCACAGGCCTGTACCAGATCTGCAGCATACACATTATGGATCCAGTTTAGTGCTTTCACATGATTCCTGACTGTGCAAACGAGTAGGTCTCAGACTCTTGTGCTCCCTTTTTTTCTGCTGGTTTGTCCTGTCCAATTCAAATATGATGTTTTTATCTTATCTTTGTTATTCTGCTGGCTGGTTTTATGTCACCTTGACACAAATTAGAATTACTGGAGAGGAGGTAGCCTCAACTGAGGAAATGTGCCAAAAACATCAGCCTGTAGGCAGGCCTGGAGGGTAGTGACAGAGGGCCTAGCCCATCATAGCTGGTACTTCCTTGCATTGGTGGTCCTGGGTGTGTAAGAAACCCAGCTAAGCAATTCAGTGGAAGCGAGACAGTAAGCAGCACACCACCTCCATGGCCTCTGCATCAGGTCCTGCCTCCAGGATCCTTCCCAGTTTGAGTTCTTGTCCTAATTTCCTTCAGTGATCAACAGCAGTGGTGAAGTGCAAATCAAATAAACCCTTTCATCCCCAACTTGCTTTTTGGTCATAGTGTTCCATCACAGCAATAGAAATAGAAACTTAGATGGTTATATTTTATCATTTTCTCTTAGAAGCCTGTTCTTTCCTGAGGAATGAAGGTGGGAAATAACTAGGAAAAGGGGGGAGGGGTAAATTGTAATCAAGATATACTGTGTAAAAAAATCTATTTTCAATAAAATGGAAAAAATTAAGGAAAAAAATTAGTAAGTGTCCCCAAAGTAACAGGCAATCTGCAGAGACTAAAAGTTAATTGAGAACTTAATACACAGGCACTGCATGTGCATCTTTCCTGCTCCTCCAGATCGATGATCACAGAAATCAAAGTCTAAAGTTTCTCTCTCCTCTCTCTCTCTCTCTCTCTCTCTCTCTCTCTCTCTCTCTCTCTCTCTCTCACACACACACACACACACACACACACACACACACACACATAGAACCATTTAATTCTATCATGCAAAAATTAACCGAATAGAAACAAGAAGAGAACATTCTCTACTAATAGATGAACATATCATTACGCAGAAGAACAAGTCATAAGAAGATGCCTTTAACAGGAGTATAAAAGAATCTGATCTAGCAGTCATTTCAGTCGTTAACAGCTGAAATCCACAAAACAACTCAAAAGATTTTAAGACTACAGTCATATAAAGCATTCCCTCTTATTAAGAGTCAAACTAGAAATTTATATCAAGTGAAATCCATAAATATGTGAAATTAAACAATAAATGGAAAAAATTCACAAGACATACATTGAGACAAGGGAAAAAAAGAGCAACATAAATATACCATAGCTTAGGCCATGAGGTGACAGCTGTGCTCAGTTAAGAAAGCAGCTGAACACATGCATTTAAAAAGTCTTAAGACCACTCCGCACCAGGGACACTCCACCTTGCCCATATATCATAAAGACACATAGAGGCTGCCTGAATGCCCCTTGCCAGCCCTCTTCCATTCAGGTTACCCCTAATCCCCATAATAACTTGCCAGGAACATCCCTTCCAACTACTCTCCTTTCCTTTGGGACTCCCCATTTCTCAGCCTGCCCCCAGAAGGAACTCTCCAGGCAAGGCTGAAGAAACCCAGTCAACTCTCTCACAACTTAACAGAGCCTAGGCAGCTGCCTGAGATCCTCAGTTGCCGTATCCACAGCCTTCAGTTCAGGAACACTTGTTCCAAGTGACTTGATCATTTCAGAGAGCACCAGACTAAAGCTGACAAACAGATGAGCCATAGCCTGAAATATCAGGTCAATGGGGAACATAGACATCTCAACCCCGCTATGAATCTTCCCATGAACACTAGAAACACCCGTGTTGAAAGTGATCTGCAAAAAAAAAGAAAAATTTAACAACAAATGCACAATCTAAATACATAAAAAATATGAAAAACAAAATATCTAATTCAAAAAGGGAAATCCCATAACAGTCCATATCGAAAATAACCTGGGAAAACTCCCAGGCACAGAATTCAAAGGAATGATTGTAAATATTGTTAAACACCTCAAAGAACACAAAGACAGAAGAGTGAAATAAGGAGGTCAATCCAAAATAGGATAACAGACTTTGAGTCTATGAAGAAAACCCAAGCTTTAATAAAACTTGAAATGAAAAATTCAGTAAGTCAATTAAAAAACCCCAGTGGAAAGCCTCACCAATAGAATTGATCACATTAAAAATAGAAAGTCAGGGATGGTAGAGAAGCAGAGGAATTGGAACACCTGGTAAACTTCAAGGGAAAGTTTGAAAACAAACACATGAACAAAACATGGAAATGTAATAATAACCATGAATAAACCTACCGCTGACTTATGGTGAAGAACACCATAGGGAAAGCACACAGAATATCTTCAGAAAAACATAAGAGAAAAATTTCTAAACTAATAGAAAAGAGTGCCCAACCAAAGAGACCTACAGAATAGCAAACAGACAAAAAAATAATAATACTCCACCATGTATTACAGTAAAAATATTACCAATACATAATAGAGAAGGGATATTGCAAGCTACAAATGAAAAATATCCAAGTCTCATTACAAAGGGCATACCTATAAAGTCACATACAATTCGAATACTACAATATCTAACAGAAATCTTCAAAGCCAAAAGAGCCTGGAAAGATGTTTTCCAAGTTCCAAAAGACTACAACTGTCAAACAGAATTTTAGACCAAGAAAAACTATTATCACAGCACTTGGGAGGAAGAAGCAGGCAGATGTCTGTGAATTCAAGGCCAGCCTCATCTACAAGAGCTAGTTCCAAGACAGGCCAGGCGACAGGCCCCAAAGCTACAGAGAAACGCTGTCTCGAAAAACAAAAAACAGAACAAAACAAACAAACAAAAAAACTCTTAAAACTGAAGAAGTAAATTTTTTTATGATAAAAACAGATGACAAATAGTTAACTATTAAGACTATTCCACTGTGGATACTAGTAAGAACAGTTCAATCTGAAGAAAAAATAAATAAAAACACCTAAGTCAGAGGGATCAAACAAACAAAAAAATCAATACCAGGACAGGTGTTTATAAAAAGAAACCTGAAAAACAAAACAAGTAAAAACTACCAAAAAAAAAATCAACAAACTGACATGAATTAACACATGTTATATAAATAACTCTGAATACAAGTGTTCTAAACTTATCAATGAAAAGACAGATTCACAGACTGGGTTATAAATCCACCTTTTTGCTTCCTCCATGAAGCATATCAGACCATCAGTGATAGCTACCACCTGAGGGTAAAGGATGGGAAAAGGCATTCCCAGCACATAGAACTAAGAACATAAGATAGCTATTCTAGTATCTAACAAAACAGATTTCAAACAAAAATTAGCAAAGATAAGGACATTTTACACTCATTAAAGGGAAAATGCACCAACATGATGGTGCAAACCTAAGCATATGGCACCAAACACAGAGGCACCAAATTCAATATCAGAAATACCATTCAATATAAAATTCAAAGACTGACCCCAATAGAGTGATAGTGGGTATTTCCAATACCCCACTTTCACAGATAGAAAGGTCATCTAGAAACAACAATAAAAAGCCTAGAGTTAGTAACACCACGAGTCAAATGGACCTAACAAATATCTATAGAACACTCCTCCCAAACACTAAAGAATACACATTCTTCTTTTCAGTAGCCCATGGAGCTTTCTCCAACATCAACCACAGATGAGGGCATAAAACAAGTCAACACTCACACAAAAACTGAAATAACAATTTGCATTCTATCTGAACACAATGGAGTAACACTGGCTATCAACAGCAATGGAAATAACAGAAATTACACAAATTCATGAAAATAAATAATATACTTTTGAATAAGAATTTGACAAAGGCAGAAATGAAATTAATTTTTAAATCCCTAGAATTGAACAAAAATAGAAACAAAACATGCCACAATGTGAAACAAGGTGAAGGCAGTTCTAAGAAGAGACTCACAGAATTAAGCGCCTAAACCACTTAAAAAAAAAAAAAGATAGGGACACTAACCATTTTGGGGATCAAATGACCCTTTCACAGGGGTCACCTAAGACCACTGGAAACCACAGATATTTACAATACAATTCATAGCAATAGCAAAATTGAATTAGCAAAGAAAATAATTTTATGGTTGTCTGTCACCAAAACATGTGGAAATGTATGAAAGGGTAGCAGCATGAGAAGGCTGCGAACTGCTGAATTAAGAGTTGAATAAGGGAGTATGTTCCTAGTTTTATGTCAACTTAACATAAGCTAGAATTATCTGAGCAAAGAAAACAGTAATTGAGAAAGTGCCTCATTAAGATCAACCTGTAGGTAAGGCTGTGGGGTATTGTCTTGACTAGTGATAGATGTGGGTAGTAAGCTCAGCTCACATCCTTGTGGAAAATTATTTTAAGGTGTGTTGCTTTTATTTATACTGCATTTGTTTAAATCTGTGAAGCTGTGACTCTTTCCCTAAAACACCTGATGGTCCAATAAAGAGATGAATGGTTAATGGTGAGGCAGGAGAAAGGATAGGTGGGGCTGGCCTGCAGAGAGAAGATATAGGAGGAGAAATCTAAGGAAGAAGGAGCAAGAGAATAAGGGAGGAGGGAGCAAGATAGAACAAGGAGTAAGGATATCAGGAGCCAGTCATCCAGCCAGCCTCGAAATAAGAGTGAAAGTAAGATTTACAGAAATAAGAAAAGGAAAAGTCCAGAGGCAAAAGGTAGTCAGGATAACTTAAGTTTAGAAAAGCTGGCAAGAAACAAGTCAAGCTAAGGCCAGGTGTTTATAATTAAGAATAAGCCTCTCTGTGTGATTTATTTGGGAGCTGACCAAATAAATGTGGCGAGCCCCCCAAAAAGTCAAAAGAGTAAAAAGAATAAAAAGAAACAACATCATTTTGGTGTTCCAATATTGGGCTAGAATAAAAAACCAACAACACATCCTTGGGCAAGGGATCCTGTATACAGTCAGAAAGCAGGCTGAGCAAATCATAAGGATAAGCAGTGTTCCTCCAACACCTCTGCTTCAGTTTCTGCTTTGAGTTCCTGTCCTGACTTGTTCCAGTGATTAAAGTGCAGCCTGAGAGTTGGAAGATGAAATAAACCTTTACCTCCCCAAATTGCTTTGGCCATGGTTTTCTTATCACCATTAATAGAAACCCTAAATAAGACAGAGGGGGAATATGATCAAAGCACAATATATGAAATTCTCATGAACTAATAAGAAAAAAGGGTCAAGTCAATGTGCTACCATTATACCATAAGGAATGAAAAAAAAAAAAAGAAGGGCACATAAAATAAAATTTGTGTAATTAAATAAGATTAGAGAAAGACAAATACCATAGACAACCAAAGAACAATAAAGAAAATCAAAACCCAGGTTTTGACTTAATAAAACTGATACACATTAACTATATTGTGTAAAAAGGAAAAAAGGAAAGACTATAAATTTATTTTAGTATTTCACAAATTCGTAATTAAATGATTCATTCTTTAAGCCTCATTCTTAGCATCTCATTGATTTTTTTTTAATTCCTTAAGGATATTCATTTAAGGATAGCACCCTTTGTTTTGTGTGTATCTGAAATGTAAGCACTGGTCCGGCTGTACAGTGGTGCACAATAAAAAGTAACTGAATGATTATCATTAAAAACTATTATTGTAATTTATGACATTAATCAAAAAAATAAAGTAAAAAGCTCAGTTTGATAGTTGAAGAAAAATATTTGACAATGACTAGCAGTGGTGGTGCACACCTGTAATCCGAAATAATCAAAAGACTGAGGCAGTAGCTTTCCAGGTACACGGAATTCCTTCCCTACACACTGAGTTCCAGGTCAAGGCTAGGCAGCTGAGTGAGATCCTGTCACAGAATAACTTGTGCTTACCTGTTCTGAGCAAAGGCTTACACTAGATGCTTGAAGAAGAATTTTGAGCATGTTAGTAGCACAAAATACTGTTTAGTTAAAAACACAAAGCAGTGGAAATGGATTTCGTGATTTCAATTCACAAAAAAGGCCTTCTCTCAAATTTCAAGAGACAATACTAATGATGGAACTTTTAAACAGCACAGTTAAAGACAGTAACATGCATACTGTTTATCTGTCATGTTTATCCCCCAATATACCTATGAGATAACATATTTTCATGAGGAAAATGATAAGCAAGCTCTAATAGGGCTAAAAATGAAAAGTGGGGATACTGGTGGAAAAACAAATTTTGAGGTATTCAAGGTAGATAAATATAAACAAGTTATCAAAGAAATAGGAGAAATATTACAATTGAAGGAACTAGACATAATTCCTCTGGGGAAGTACAAAAAAAAACGAAAACCAAAACAAAACAAAAAAAAAAACCCTAAGGTGGTCTGGGCTGGCTAAGACAGCTGGCTTTTCACAAAGATGAGTCGTGGTTTTATCATCTTCACAAATTCTAAGAACTGTACACAAAAAGACGTGGAATACGTGACTACATATATTTTTTTTCTAAGCATGTCAGCTCATGAGAAGCAAAAAGGACACACAGTACTTATCTGAGTATCCTAAGGCATATTAGGAAAAGGAGAGAAGATAACAGAAAATAAAATTAAGGTCTTTTCTATAAAAAAAATAAATTCTTTTATTTTGACATGTGTAAAAGATTCCAATATACAAGGAAGTGATCACACTGAGACACCCTGACCTCTTACAGTGAAGTGTCCACAACGTTTCTACTCAGAAGAGCATTGCTGAGGAAACAGACCTGCACAACTTGAGAGAAAACCATGCCAGCCATACAGTATTACTTTACAAAGTTGTTGTATACCTTAAAATGTAAGCAGATCATGGAGGAGGAACTACAGCTACTGATTTACTAGACCAGCAGAATCCCTAAAGATTAGTCCTTATACCCACAGAAGAGAAAAACAGGAAGCTTGCTGTGAGATTGTATCTCCCAGAAATGTCAAAAAAGCTATGACCACGAAGTCTCATTAAAATGGCTGCCTAAAGAAGACCTGAACAAGGGCAACATCAATAGACATGCTATCATGGAAGGGTGAAAGCTCATGAGGCCTCAACTTTGGTCAAAGAACTAGGGACAACTAAGGAACGCTGAGAGCAAGAGAAATAACCTTTCCCAGGAGGAACTACACCAACTGGTTATTCAATGGCCAGCACTGAAAAACATATACATGCAATATATACAAGTAACAGTATATGGACTGAACAGGTTGTGTGTGTGTATGTAAATATATATTTTATGTACAAACACATGTATGTAACAACAATTAAAGATAAATGGTCACGAGTTTGAAAGAGAACAAGGAGGGCACATGGAAGGGCTAGGAGGTAAGAAAAGAAAAGAGGAAATAATATATTACCATCTCAAATAATTTTTAAAAACATATTTAAGCAAAAATATGAGCAGATCAATAAGGCTAACTAACATTCAATTGGGAAGAAAAAGACATTCAAAAGAAGAACTAAAACAGAAGAAAAACGGAAACAAGCACCTTATATAGTCAATTCAGGAGACATAACTGTAGACTTAAATTTTCTTATGAAATAGGAAAAGACAGGTGGAGCACTGCGAGTTTGAGGTCAGCTTAGTTTACACAGCAGATTCTACGCAGCCAGGGCCACATGGAGACTGTCTCAAAGATGGGGAAAAAGTAAAAGTCTTCTCATAGAGTTTATTTGAATAAAACAAGAGTAAACTGTTTTGAAAATGTGTTCATAAAAGTAAGTATTAGAAAAAGAATAATTCAATTGGTAAGGTAAGTAAAATGGTTACAACTCACTCATAATTGGAAAACAAAAAAAGATTATTTTTGAAGACCCAAATATAGGAAATGATGAGTCACTGTGAACCAGATTTAGCAACATGTACTAACAAACAAAATTAAAACAAGAATAGTGATATGTGTGTGTGTGTATGAATTTCTTTAAAAAACAGGTTTATTGTCAAGAGATAAAGGAGGGAGGCACAAGGTTATCAAATCAAGCCTCATAAAATGTCAAGAATGGTTACTGAGAGACCTAAACACAGACACTTCTGGTAAAACTTCAGAATTCTATTTCTTAAAAATATAAAGAAAATCCTAAAATTCATCATGTTATCTACAAAAGACCAAACCACACTGAAATCTAAATGCTACCAACACAAATCATAAGTATTGTTAAGATTTTCTGAGAAAAAAAATGAGCTTGGAATTCCATAATCAAATTTGCTCACAACTGAGTGTCAAATAAAGAGTAGTTTCAAACTACAAACACTTAAACAGTTCACTCACCTCCATGACCAATTACTCAATATTGTATTCTGAACTCAATGAAATCTGAGAAAGAGAAAACACAAGTCAAAAACACAAGAAAGCTATAGTCTCAGAGGACAAGGAAGAATTAGAAAGAGTTAAGAGAAGAATCTATAAGAATTTGTTCTTTGTAATTTTTTTCAGTGGGTAATAGTATAGAAAGGAATATAGCTATTTTATGAGACCAACTTTTTTTCTGCTGTGTGCATGTATTCACATATTTCTAGGATTAAATATTTTAACACTGACTCAGAAAATACTGAAGAAAATATAGAGCATTATATAAATATTTTGATGATATAAATTAGCAGGAGGACTGGGTAATTGAGTTGTAAGGAAGGAAACAAGACTGTTACTCACAGAGATGGTAACACTGACCAGAGCCAATGAAGAGAACTTTCATAGAAACCTACTAACACAACTACAGGCAGGCACAGTTCAGGAACAGAACTTAGTGTTGGTCAGCAATTTCCCTCTGTAACTGAAAGACTTGTATGACTGGAACTTCCATTTTAAAAAGTATATTTTAATCAGGGGGGAAGAAGTACATATCCAGTATGCCAATTTTAAAAACAGAAACTATATTTGATTGTCAGGCAGCTCATAAACAGTCCTATCATCCCATAAACCCTGGAGTGTGCAGGGTGTGTGTGTGTGTGTGTGTGTGTTGTGAGGGTCTACTGTTGTTTTGCTAAATCCTGTTGCCAAACAGCCTTCCAAACATTTATATTTATACATATAAACCTGTGCTAATCCCAACAGTCAGAAGAGCCTCTTTCTGTAGTAGATAGTATTTAATGAGATTCATAACTTGTCAAAGTGCTGAGAAGAAGTGATCATGTGTGCTCAATAAGACATATCTATCAGCCTCTCTCTCCCTCCCTATTCCTACATAGCTCAGGGAATAGTTCAAAAAAGGGGGCCGAGAGAATGAAAGCGCCTAAGAACAGGAAGAAGTGCTACGAAATGTTATCTTCTAGACATAATGTGGTCCTTATAGCTGAACCAAATCAAAGCAGCCACAATTGCAGTCTAGAAGTGAGAGATGGCAGTCCTGAGGCCTTATATCCAGCTAAGGAACCATACTGGCAATTGATCGCTACTGTGAAGAAAGAGTAATTTTTCACTGGGGTATTACAATAGACTATTTGCTCATGCACCAATGGCCTCACCCCCACATGCACTACCTGGACTCACTGGGTAACTAAGGGAGTGGAGAGGATGCGATGGGTAAGCCATCAAGCTGATGACCTGAGTTTGATCCCTAGAACCAAGACAGAGCAGAGGAAACTGATTTCCCAAAGAAGTCCTCTCACCTCCACTTGTGCGCCACAGCACACATGTCCACACACACAAACAATGTAATAGAAAACTAAAATTTTTAAAAGGACATGAAGTTGGGTGGGGCTTCTTAGGAGTTACCTAAGAAGAGTCAGACAAGTGGATATGATGAGAATATATTTTATAAACTTATGAAAATTTCAAAAACAAAAATACTTTTAAAAGCACTAGGTCCTATTCAGCTCTACATAAATTAACAGAAATATCCCAACTCTATATTCTTTCTAAAAATCAGCTACAGGCCATCCAGAACATGTGTATGCCTGGTACCATGATACATTCATGCCACGAGATCTTCGGGTATCATTTTTAACATCATCCTTTGTAATGTAATAATATCTGTGTCAAGTTAGGAACAAAAAAACGTCCAAATGTTTTATTACTTGTATAACTACACAGATACAGGGCATACTGTATATGCTTTGTATAGAAGCCCACGGCATTTGTGTTTATAGATATGTATTTTTAAGATAAATAAAGCAAGATGTTTCACCTTTAAAGATCATTTCCAAAATACAGTTAACAACAATTTTTAAAATCAGCTTTACTTAGCAGTCTATGTGGTGGCTAGTTTTGATTGAACTTGCCACAAGGTAGTTATCTGAAAGAAGCGACCCTCAATTGAGAAAATGCTTCCATAAACTCCATCTGTAAGGCATTTTTTTAATTGTTAGTGATTGAACCAGCCCACTGTGGGTGGCTCCCTCCCTGGGCTGGTGGTCCTAAGTTCTATGGGAAAGCAGGCTCAGCAAGCCATAGGGAGCAAACCAGAAGCAGCACTCCTCCATGCCTCCCTATCAGCTTCTGCCTCTGAGTTCCTACCCTGTCTGAATTTCTGTCCTTCGATGATGAACAGTGATATGGAAGGAAGTCATATAAACCCTTTCCTCCCCAACTTGATGTTTGGCCACGGTGTTTCATCACAGCAACAGAAACCCTCAGACAGTCTGAGTGACAGTCTTTTAAACACCTGCAGAATGCAAACAGCACATTGAATCGGAGCAGTAGGCAGACTACTCACATGCCAACCTCATAATCTCTGAATTATTTTCAAATCATTCATTCATGTATTCATACACTTTCTCTTAATCATTAACTCTGTGAGTATCTGTAAGGCGCCTACACTAATTTGGATCCTACAGAAAGAAGCAGACAGTCCTTACTTTCAATTTAATATGCACTCAGGTGTTTTAGGTATAATTTTTTACACTTCAATTCTGTTTAAGAGAATAAGCAAGACAGCAGAAATCTGACCCTCTTTTTTTATAAAACGTTTAAATTGACTAAAATTTGTTCTTACTCAAATATATGTACACATGTGTGGGTGACGATGTATGTAAGTAACACAAGCATAATAAAAAGGACAGGGTCACTGAAGGATGCTCTTAACTCTAAACCATCATCTTCAAGTTCATGAAGTCAATAAGAACACATTTACTTTAGTATCTACTTACAACATTTTGAAAATTTTAACCAATGGTTTAAAGCTATGACAAGTCAAAAATTACCCAAATTGTAGCTATCTTAGCAAACCATGTATGAAGTTGATACAAGTTCGCAAAATGAATAATACATTTATGGAATTTTAAGTTTTTAAAGATATTTCAATTAAAGAAACAAATTGCAAATTACAATTTAATCTTATATCTTCATGTAGCAACAATCTGAGTGTGTGAGAGAGAATTTTTTAGATCTACTGTCACAAGATATTAGTTCTAATACAGAGGTTGGCAAGGAATGGCTGTTCCAGAGGGCCAGAACTTAGTCCAAAATAATTAGCCTCTGGACCTAGAACATTCTATCTTCACAGTACTGAAACTGTAACCAGCCAGTCTCTATAGACTCCTTTCAGAAGTTTTTGTTCACAGCCAAACAGCTTATTTTCATAAGTTTTCATTCAGAGTTCATCCTGTTGGCCAAACATCACATTTTGTGCATTCGAGAGTCATGTGTTGCTTATTAACTATCATAAGGTCTCTCACAGCTGGGAATCTTATTCCCATCACTGAATGTAGATAAGTCTGAGTAGTGGGCAAGACAGCACTCTTAGAAGAGAGAAGCAGCTCACAACGGCCATTAAGAAGGAAACTGCTGGATCATATAAAACCTATTAGCCATTAGGATTCAGGTCTGAATTTTTTTCACCCTTTCTATCTGACATAATATTTACATGTGACATAGATTATTGTGTCTAAAATTAAATAATAATGAACACAATTTGGCCTAATGGAGTGAAGATTATGGATGAAACAAATGTCTAAAACAAAATTTACTGTATTGACTATACAGCTCCCTCTATTTACAGTTACTTGCATTTGATGAACTATCTCATTTATATCTAAGCGGATAGAAATGGTACTTTAAAAAGGAGTTACTGTAGTGTTGTCTCTCCTTTACATAACTAAAACATTAATTAATGTTTAATCTCAACAGACTGTACTATGGGACATTTTGGATAACGACTAAATTAAGAAAAGCAGTACTTAAAATATAAAACATCATTAATATTATTATTAGTCACTGATCTCTTTAGTACAATTTGGATAAGAAGAATTAAACAAAATCTTTGTGGAGTTGAAGTTTAATCTATAGACTAGACGCTTGTTTTTTCTTGTGCCCTTGCCAGGCCTTTAGCCTGCTATCTTTATCATCAGGCCCTCATAAAATTCCTAAGTTAAAGGCCTGACACGTTCACAGGAGAAGCAGCAGGAAAATGCAGAATTGTGCATTTAAGGAATGTCAGGAGACAAAAGACAAATGATAAGAAATAAGAAATCAAAACCTTTCAAAGATAAGAAAAACCAAGACAACACAAAAACCAAAATGTTTTCAAAATTTCAAAACTGAACAATACTGGAAATGAGCTAAGAAACCAGAATTCAAAATGCCTTTAGGGATCCAAAAGCAAGTAAGCAAATCAAACCAAATATCAAGATCAAAATGCTTACTCACAAAGCAACCAAATCAGATACTGTAAACCAAATACCTTGAAAGCAGGCAAAAATGGTACCTAATAAAATAGGACCCTTCTTAACCAGCTCAGAGTGCAAAAAATGGATCCTCGACCAAACTAACAGGAATCCAGAGCCCTGAAAAACTCACTAATAATCCACCTGAGGACAAAACACCAGATACACTGTATTCAATGAGTCCATTCAGGTACTCGGCTTCCATTCATGAGAGTCATCCCATGAAAAGTGGGTCATTCTCAGGACCTGAGGTCAGGCACCATAACTGTCAATGTAAAAACATAGTTCTCATCTTAAAGGGAATAAGCAACAGTCCACAGTGGCCAGTCTTTTCCTGGTGGTGGTGGGGGTGCTCCAGGGCCTTGCCTGGACAACTGCCCCTAGATGGAGCCCTGCAGGCAATACAGAGTGTCATATATCTGCCCCTTCAGACATGGCCATTCCTGTCAAGACCCTGCATGCAGGTAGACCTTCTTTAGGGGCAGAGAAGAGCTGACATACTGTGTGTTCCCAGTCTGGTGTTGTAGTTATGGATCCCTGGGCTGTCATACCTACCTGGCTAGAGGACTTGTTGGTCCCCATCTAAATTGATGTAGTTCTTGTGACTGTAGAAGTATCACTTGGAACCACAGGCCACCATCCTGGATTGGTTTGCACATCTGCAGGCCAAGGAGGCACTAGCACACCTTCTTAGCTATCATTATCCAAGTTCAGCTGTTGCTCCTCCATTTGATGACATGTGCAGTGGCTCTATGACATACCCTTCCCTGTCAGCTGCATGATGTTCCCACTCTCTGACAGGTACACACATAGAGGACCATGGCCTTGAAGTTGGAGAGGTTTTCTAGCAGGTGTCAGTTATGCGTGAAGCAGCTGATTCTGAAGGCATGGCCTGGATGAAGCTTGCTGATGAGCGTACATAGGCTAGCCACACCTATGGATCCTTAATCTACCTGAAGCTACACTTCATTCTGGAGGTTATGTTAACAGAAGCTGGTTCATGACTTCAACTCCCCCTTGGTCAACTGCCTAAGCTCACTGTGTGTGGGACACTGGTACCATATGGAACTGGACATGACTGAAAGGCAATGTGCATAAAAACAGGGCTAGTCTGCTTTTCTTCAATATCAGTTCTGTGATAAAACTCAGCTGTTTTCTTAGTAAAATAATTTGCTCACAAGCTACCTGACCATTTCCTTAATGCTTCTTCATGAATTACAAACTATACTGCAGTTAATCATACAATGATCAGTAAGGTTTTGCTCCATGCCTTAAACTTTATGTCTATAGATATTATTTCACTTGATCTTCTAAAAAAGTACTGTGAATGGGGGGGGGGGGGGTGAGAGATGATTCAGTGGGTAAGAGCATTTGTTGCTCTGTCAGATAAAGTGGATTAGATTTCCAGCACCCCACAACTGTCTTTAATACCTCCTAGAGCAGCAGGTTGCATGTGGTTTCAAGAGATTCATATATACAAAACACCCAAACACATAAAATGAAATATTAAAATATTAATGTAATCAATAAAAATTTGAATAAAGATATTTAAAAAGCCATGTGAAGAGCCAACTTCAGATAAGAAAAATTTAAATGCAAAAAATACCTGACATAATCTTACAGTATAGATTTTTTTTCTAAAACGTCAGGAAATCAGAAAATAAACTCATAATTTCTAGTTGAAAATATGACTACTTTTTCAATTTGAAGTTCCTTTTGATTACTATATTTTCATCTATATGCTTGGCATAATAAGTCAAATTTATTATTAACTAGACTTTAAATTAGGCCACTGCTAAAGAGTGACATACTTCGAAAAGCTATACATAATTTACTGCCTTCAAAAACAAAGCACAAAGTTAAACTACTCTTAAAAGAATAATTCAGAGAATATTATCAAAGATGAGATATTAGATTTAGTTTCAAAAGCAGTGTGGACTCTCTAAGCCTCACTTTCCTATTCATAAAAGGAGAATAATAAATTCAAAATTCTAGTGTGTTCAAGAGGAACACACACAAGATATTTACTAGAGTCTGGTACAGAGAAAGCACTTCTAGTCTTATTTGTGTATTAATATAAAACTCAAAAATAGAATTAACTTAGAAAACAGCATTATCAGGAACAATGAAAGAAAGAATTTTACTCAAATAAGGTTTTTAGGCTCATCCCTGCTTTTTTACTCTTTATCATTGGGCCCCCGTCTGTTTTTCTATTGGCTATTAACTTAGATGCTCTCATGGTGCTTATCTCTAACAGCTTTATCTACTTTTTAATCCATGAAGTGAAGGTCCTTGATACCAAAGCATTCTCCCAGGAATTACATAACCTGAGGGAACTTCATGGAACTATGGGATTGATTTATATCTCTATTGAGTTGTTGAATACCTCTATCAAAGCTCACTAAAGTGACTCTTATAAATCTATGTATATAACTTTGTTAACTTAAAATAACAAAGGGCTAGAGACTGTAGGGGAGATGCAACAGAGGAGGGTGAGTCTGCTGAGCATAAATAAATAAATAAGGCAGGTCCTAGGGGAAGATGCATTTAAAAAGTGGCCTCATGATATTGGGAGAAAAGACAGTGGAGCAGAGCGGTGCAGCGAGAGGAGGCTGGAGACTGGGCAGCAACCCAATGGGAGTGCAGCTGCAGCACACAAAGGAACATGTCATTGCAGTCTGATTGGTCCTCAGTCTGCCTGCAGGATCAGGCAAGCATGCCAGGCCTGCAGCATGGAGCCACCTTTTCTGCAGCTCATGGGGTTGCAAGCGCAATGGTTGTATCCAGTAAGTGTGTGGGGTGGCCAGTACCAAGGGCAAAGAGGTATGCAGCAAACCCGGAGTTCTCACAGATCTACTACTCCTCACACCTGCTGATTTTCAACCTACTAGCAACAAATTCCTTGGCCTTCTAAATCTCATCTACTTAACATGGTATCAATCTTTCTCATGTAAACTTGTTGGATAGCTTTACTAGCTCTGAAAATAAATCCTGCTTTACTGTTTTATAGCAGATTTAATCCTTTAATACCTTTCTACTAATACATCCCTGCTCTGTCACCAGTTTTTCTTACAATTATCTTCCTTATCAAACATGAAATCCACATGGTATCACTTCCAACTCTTTCTAGAGGGCATGCTTAACAATACATTCTTCTGTTCCATTACCATCACCTCCAGGTAAATCCTCTATTCCTCAAGATCACCACCTTTATTTGAACTGATGAATAAAGCACAAAAAGGCTCCAAAAAAAAAAAAGCCAGAAAAACAGATTTCAAGGAGTATAGATTTCATTAATTAGTGCTTTTTTAAACTCACAGCTGTCAAACGATCTGCTTCAAAGTAAAAGTATTACCAAATGATGAAATAACTAGTTGAAGAGATTATATTTAAATATCACAAGAGCTTTCAGACTATTCATAATGGTAGGTCCTAGACGAACATACCTATTGCAACTTAAATTGTAAAATTATTAATCCAATTCCAAGGCTGTTCTAGAGTCACTTTAACTGTTCACAGACCTATAAAGTAATAGCTCCATCATGCCACACAGATTTATTAAACAGAGCCAGTAAGCGCGCTCTAAGATGAATTGACCAGTTTTTCGATTCATATACCCTTCCACACTTGTGATGGCTGATCTCAGCTTTCAACTTCACAATATCTGGAATCAACTAAAAGTCAAGCAGCTGGATACATTTTTGAGAGTGTCTTCACTGAATTATTTGAGATGGGAAGACCTACCGAATCTGGATCATTTGAGATTAGAGTTCCACCTTAAATCTGGGCTACACATTCTAGTGGCAACACATGTAAAAGAACAAGTGAGAAGCTAAGTTTTGCTTCTAGCCTGCTTGGCCTCAATCTCACAGGTAAATTCATTCCTTAACTGGCATTAGAGCCTTCTTTGGGACTCCAATATAGTCTAGAGACCAGCTAAAACATTCAGCCTTGTGGACTAAGCAGCTAATCCTAGTCTTTATGTCAAGAGATGGCCACTGCTGGGCTAGCCAGACTAAAACCTGTAAGTCCCCTTTAAATATATATATTTATGCTATCCGTTCTGTTCCACTAGAGATGCCTGGATAATATCCGTAGTTGTCACTTACTCCTACCTGGCAATTAAAGAATAACACAAGCTACAAAAATATACTTTTTGTTAGAACTCAAAGAATCCAATAAAGGAAGCAGCATCAAATATATCTCCAATACCACTCATGGCAGGAATGAATTTGTGGCTCTTAATCCTCAGTGTTTGTCCAGGTTAGGTTTGCTGTTATTGCTGGTATTGACACATGCTACGGTCATCTGGCAAGAGGAACCTCGATTGAAAAAAATGCCTCCACTGAATTAGCTGTAGCCACATTTGTAAACATTTCCTTGATTACTGATTAATGTGGGAGGATCTAATATAGCCTATATTCAATAAGAGTTTAGACCTCCCACATCCAAAAATAAATACAAATATTACAGGCTATACCACTGCTCTTGGATGCCCACCAGACCCTCCTGGGAAGATACCGCACATTTTGATCTCAGGGCACACAGAGAATTCCAGTGGATACTGACTGGGAAGCGTCCTTCCTGATGGCTAACTTTCACAGTACAACAGGGTGCTACGTGCTGTGGGATGATCTTTCTGTATGCTGTGAATATGGATTGTTCCCACTGGTTAATGATAAAAGTTAACTGACCAATAGTCAACCAGGAGAAGTTTGGCAGAACAATCAAACTGAGAACTCAGATGAGAAGGGGTGGAATCAAGAGAGATGCCAGTCAGTCACCAAACAAGCAGGACGTGTTGAAAATGAGGTAAAAAGCCTTGAGTCACATGACAAAACATAAAAATATGGGTTAACTTAAATGTAAGAGTTAGCTAGTACTATGTCTGAGCTATTGGTGAAGCATTACTAATTAATTTAAACCTCTAAATGATTATTTGGAAGCGTCTATGGGACAAAGAGAGCAGAGAAACTGCCATTTACAGCTATGCATGCTGTTGGAAGAGAAATATCAACAGTCTTACCTATCTGTGAAGCCTAGAAGCTAAAATAACTACCTGCCTGGCATGATATGTACATGATACAATAGTGACATAAATATGTTAAGGTAAGCTTATAATATTCAATTGTTTTCTGATTCAATTTATGAACAGCTACCCAGGAGAAAATGCATACCTGGTACTGTAAATCTGGTCAAGAGCTCATGGCAAGAGAGCTCATGGGCCCTAGGAATGAACTTATGTGCTGGCTAGTATTATGTCAACTTGACACAAGCTATAGTCTTCTGAAAGGAGAGAACCTTAATTAAGAAAATTCTTCCAGAAGATCAGGCTCTAAACAGACAGACAGTCCTGTAGGGCACTGTGGGTAGGGACACCCCTGAGATGGTTTCCTGAGTTCTGTTAAAAAAAAAAAAAAGCAAGTTAAGCAAGTCATGAAGAGCAAGCCATTTAACAGCAACAACTTATGACCCCTTGCAATAGCTCCTGCCTCCATGTTTCTGCCCTCCCAGTCTGAGTTCCTGTCCTGGCTTCCCTCAATGGACTGTGATATGTAAGTCAAATAAACACTTTCATCCCCAAGCTGCTTTGATCATTGTGTTTCATCACAGCAATGATAACCCTAATTGAGACAACTTTCTTTCAAAATGGGCACAGCACCAAATTGCCCTCTGAATATATACCTCTAGAGCAACAGATCAATACAGCTCCCAGACCTCCTCAGAAAAGCTTAAGCAGGGAACCACTGAGCAAAGTGGGGTGAATATGAGCAAACTACACTGCATGAATGTATGAAATTATCAAAGAATAAAATATTAAATCAGTAAGAGTTTAACTATAATAGTCACAATCAAAAGATACATTGTAATATTTTGTGACTTTAATTCCATAACTCAATTAGAAAAGTTGTAGATGTACCAAAACAACCTTTAAAAAGAAAGCTATCGGCCAGGCAGTGGTGGTGCACGCCTTTAATCCCAGCACTCGAGAGGCAAAGGCAGGCAGATTTCTGTGAGTTCGAGGCCAGCCTGATCTACAAGAGCTAGTTCCAGGATAGGCTCCAAAGCTACAGACAAAACCTGTCCTGAAAAACCAAAAAAAAAAAAAAAAAGAAAGAAAGAGAAAAAGGAAAAAAATTTAAAAGTTATTAACAATGAATGAATATATAGTTGACCTCATATATTTGTGAAGTCAAAAAGTACAGACTAAAATGATATTTTTTAAGAAACAAACTGCATGTATACTGAACACACAAGGCTCAGAAACATTGTAAAAGATGAAGCAGAAAGATTATAAAAGCTAGCAAACTCAGAGAGTTTGATGTGAAATTCTCTCCCACAAGGTCAGCAGCTGTGCTCATGAAGTCTAAACACGAGCTGTGCAGGCACAACAACAGCCATGGTTAAGCATAAAGTGAAAAGACCACAAGGCCTCAGTCTGTACACACAACTGTAGATAACAAAGGAAAATAGGAGAAAAGTCTTCCAGAGGGAGACCAACTGACTATTCACTATCAAATGGCCAGCCCCGAAACATACATACAAGTAACATTATACACAGATGGGCAGATTATATTTAAGAGAGAAAGAGCGTGTGTGTGTGTGTGTGTGTGTGTGTGTGTGTGTGTGTGTGTGTGTATTCATGTAACAACAAAGAAAAGAGGGGTTTAAAGGGAGGAGAAAGAAATGATGTAATTATATTATAATCCTAAAAATAAAAGAAATAATAAAAAATAAATTAGAACAATTCTTTACAAACTCTTGGAAGATCCAACCTATCATAACCTTAATACTAAACCAAATCAGAACACTACATGAAAAGTACAAGTAAGTATTTGTCATAAACAGAAAATTCCCCAAAACAAAGTAGAAAAATCATAACCAACAGTAAATTGTCAGGTTCAAAAAAACTCCATTTCCTGGTGGCAAGACAAAAGCCAGCATTCCTCAGGAACTTGTGAAGCCAGTTCCCTCTACCAAAGGACCCATTAAAGTAATCACTGCCAAAAGGGGCACATAGCTATGGCATACCACACCTCTGTTGCCCTCCAGGTTCCCTCAGTATCACAAGTACCTGTTACACATTTCAAAGTCCATGCTAGCATCCCAGCTCTTCCCATAATCTCCCCTACCCCAAACTCCCCAGTTCACAGGCTTCCTTCCCCTCAGCTACTTATTCTCCCAAAGGTGGGGGAACATGCTTTCTAAATATGTTATTGTTCTACAGGTGTTATTAAAGGTGCTATTACCAGCACACTTTCAAGGTAGGGATGTATGCAACCTATGACAAGCAGAATTTGAGACAATGCTGAGGACAATATTGCTTTATGTATTTAGAGAAACTGCTTCACTGCCTCGTCCCTGAGTCCCTGGGACTGACAGTCTTCCCACCTCAGCCTCTTGGATGATGGAATTACAAGTGGGTGCCACCACATCTAGTCCTTTAAGTTTTAAATTTCGAGTTTTAGCTATGGAAAGTTCGGTTGCATATAATTATGTTACACAATTCAGATATTATTCCAGTAATTAAGAAATAATGACGACAACAACTCCAGAACATATGAAAAGCCCAATTGTTACTTACTTTGACCTACAGAACTAAAAAGCAGGAAGAACACAGGAACAGCAGATATTAAAAGTGATAATAAATTGCAAAAGGAAATTTCAAAAGTCACAACTTTATAACAAAATTTATGGAGACTACCTTAGATTAGAATAACACAGCGTTCCAGTAGCACATTATATAGAGCCTCTCTCTCGTTTTAAAGACAGTACTTCCATGTTTCTGTGAGCGGGCTCAGCAGTTTAGCGTACCTACAACCAAGCCTAACGACCTGAGTTCAATCCCTGGAACCTATGTGGAAGGAAGGAAATCACTCCCTCAATGTCCTCTGACCTCTACATATGCACCGTGGCAAGTACGTATGTATACACACACATACACACACACACACACACACACACACACACACAGTGGGGGTGAGGGCTGTAACAACAATTTAAAACCCATTTTACCGGGCATGCAATGATTGAACATATTCATTCACTGCATGAGAGACTAAAGTCCAAGGCGGGCCGGACCTACCAAAAGAGATTACCTCAAAACAATGTACATCTTAAGTACTTTTTCCTTCACATCACTGTTTTCCTTAACTGGGACCCTACTCAACCAAGGCTTTGCCAGCTACAGCGTTAATAACCTCTGCCTAGACATGCTGTCAAAACACCTGAAGGATTTCTTTACCCTTCTCAGCTCCTATGCTACCAACTCCACCTAAGCCCAATGGCTGATAAACACTCTGACCCAACACCACTCTTTTTCCAAGGCAACTCTAACAAAACTGCTCTGACAGCACTAGTCACATCAGAGTAACAAACATGCTTCTACCTCTCCACTGTTACCTGCCCTCCAAATTCTTAACTGCACACCTGATGTAGCTGATGGTGAGTCTTCTAAAAATGACTTTAAATTACTAAGGGGTAGGGAGTGCAGATATGTATATAATCCAAGTGTCACTTAAAAAAAATGGGCCTAAGCTCAGGAAGGAAAATATGGTTATAGATTCCCCCCCCCATGTGGTAACTTTGGCAATTAAAACAGAATTTAATCATCAAAATTTAGGGGCGGACTGACTGAAAATGTCAAAATTGTCTGCATGTTGCTAAAGCCAAAGTGTATTCTGTAGTTTTAACTGACTGCTCAGCTGCATTCTATTTGTTTCCTGGGGTCTGCAGAGATGGCTGAGGTTAGGCACATGTGCTGCTCTTGCAGAGGAGCTAGGTTCAGTTTCCAGCACTGACATGGTGGCTCACAACCATGTGTAACTCCACTGCCAGGAAAGCCAAGACCATCTTCTGTCCTCTGCAGGCACTGCATAGAGGCAATCATGCTACTAGTCATGGATACTTGCCTCTCAGGCTACACCCTTCTGGAGCCAGCCTTCTCCTCTCGAAGATCCCAAATCTAGTCTATAACCAAGTCCTCTCAATTTTGTCTTTCAAATATTTGAAAAATAAAAGCTACTTCAACTCTACTGTTGCCACCCTAAATCATTTCTTGTTCAAATTACTTTATCTTACTATATGGACTAGAAAGCAGCATCTTAGACATGCGCGATTCTAACAATGAGCTGCATCAAAAAACGATTACAGCTATATTCAAAGCCATTCCAAACATGTTCTTTGAACTACCAATACAACTACTCCACAAACTTTTAAAAACTTTAACAGCCATCTGACATACAAAAACATTGGTTCTATTGTGTTGCTGAAACAAGACAAAGAGCAAGAGAATCAAACACAAATGCCTTCCATATCTGGTCACACATACGGCCTCAGATAAACTGTCCCAGGTGCTCTCTACACAGCACTGCTCTATTTCCCTAACAACCTAAAGGAAACCTCAGCATCTAGATCCAATTTTTAAAACTAAGTGAGATATTCAGAAAGGTGAGACGCTTACCTACGGTAGCCAGCCCAAAGGGCTGCTAGCAAAGGATAACAGACTTCAAGTCATTCGTTGTCACTGCATAGCTTCCTCAACTACAGAAACAGTATTGTTTCAAGTTCCTATTTTGCAAAAAGGGAATGGTAGTCCCAGTCTAAATAATATGAGTTTGTGTATGACACAGTGCTCTATAAACATTAGTCACTGATCATTATCTTTAACATGACTACCAGTCCTCATTTCGATGGATCTGCTTACTTACTGCCACCTGTCAGTGCCACCCTAGAGGGTGGTGGCAGAGAGGTGGTCATCATCATCATCATCATTATTCTCTAACAGAGCATTCCTTATCCAATTCTCTACAGAAATTAAATCCCCAAAATTTGACTGCAATAACTATTTTGTTCTCAGAAGTAAACGTTCTCAGGAGTGGTATACAGCTAGTACCATGAAAGGTGCTTCGGAGATGAGTAATTCACTATATACTCTGCAAGACATTATAGTATTAAATTTTTGATTTTTGCTGGGACCATGGCCAAGGGCTTCAGTGTTTTCCAATGAGTGGCACACAACTGACGCTCATTAGACATTTTTAAAGGACTGAACCTTTAGAAAATAAATAGTGCTAAGCAAGAGATAGACACTGCATGCCAATATTCTCCATTCTCTCTGTTTAAAGCTTTAAAAGTCAGATTCTATATCAGTTATTTTCCTTCCAGTTGTGCTGCCTACATTATCTTAAAGCCAAAAATCAAATGCAAATGTGAGCAAACCAGGAAACTAATACTAGCAACAACTAAAGAGAAGGTAGGAGACAGAATCTGCATGTGCAAAACTTAGGACTGTTCTAGGCCAAGGCATAACTTTAGCAAAGCAGTGTCACCCAAAGCATAATGCACATTCCACAGGTAATACTAAACCATTTCAGGCACTACCTGGGAGAATATTGTTATTTCAAGTTATGTACTGTGCTGATTTGAATGAGAATCATGTGTTTGATGCTGGGTCCAGCTGGTAGTAGTGTTTTGGGAACTATGGAACCAACTATATATAGGTGGTTCAAGTGTTGCTGGAGGAAGCACATCATTGGGAAATGGCTTTGGGAGTTTCTAGCCTTGCCCCACTTCCAACCTGTTGCAAGATATTTGACTACACTGTAAATCAATGTGTTATTGTGATTATTTAATAAAAACCTAAACAACCAATATAGCTAGGCAGGGTGGATAAGCCAGATGTCCAGGCAAAGAGAGGAACTGGGGATGAACCTAGGAACACAGAGTACACGCTAGGAGACTAAGGACAAGTCGAAGGTACAAAATGAAAGGTAAAAAGCCACATGGTAGGACGCAGATTTAAAAATATGGGTTACGCTGAGCTGTAAGAGCTAGTTAGGAACAAGCCTAAGCTACAGGTTGAGCTGGCTGGCGGGACAAAGAAAGACTTGTTACGCCTACTCTTGCTCTCTCTGGTTTCTGTGTGAGGTAGATATGCATTATCTTGCCTTCTTGCTCACACTGCCTCCAATGATACCTTCCCCACCAGTATGGACTCTCCCTCAGACTATACACTAAAATAAATTCATTATGTTGCTTTTGGTAATGGCATTTTATCCCAGAAACACAAAAGAAACTAATACAAGTTCATATATATTTTTGTGTAATTAAAAGGGCAAATAGTTCAAATTTTTATTACTTAGGATAAAGAAGTGAATCAAAAATATCTTACATGATAGTTCACAGAAAGTAAACAAATACAGAAAAAAAATGCCACAACTTCGAGGTGAGTAAATTTGAGTAGTCAGGCAAGAGTCCGGGAACATGAATGCATGGAACAGGTGCAATGACAAGAGCTGCCATTCTTCTAAATGAAGGCAGAGCTTTACCGCGTGCAAAGCCATGAAGAAGACTACCAACCCTGCTCTGAGTGTTTAACCTGCGGCACTCAAGTCATCATGTAATTCTCCCATTGTGAAAAATCTGGTAGGTCACTTCGTTTGTTCTTGAAACACTAAAATTTTACACATTCCAAACAGATACGTAAAACAGGCACCCCAATTTTCCTATGCAAAAATAGGAAATGTAATGTTAAAACCATGCGTTTTTAAAGAAATATTAATTCACATAATAATGCAGTACAAATCATACACACATCAAAAAAATCTTAAGTAAAAACAATTAAGCAACTCTCTCTTTTTTGTTTGTTTGTTTGTTTGTTTTCGAGACAGGGATTCTCTGTGTAGCTGCTGCGGCTGTTAAGGAACTCAACCTCTAGACCAGGCTGGCCTTGAACTCACAGAGATCCGCCTGCCTCTGCCTCTCTGGGTGCTGGAAATATTACACCACCACCTGGGGCAACTCGCAATCAATTCTTACCTTCCTTTCCTACCATCAACTTAGCAACAATCCCATCAAGTGGGGCTAAGAAGTGATGATACAAGTACCATTTCCCAGGCACTTCCAAGTACTTTAGGTGCAGTAACTTCCGCAAGCACTACTACCACCGAAGAGTTTTATCACCATCTCCTTTACATTAAAGACTGGAGGAGTTAAATGCCTTTCTCTAACCCAGAACAGGGGTAGGGAGTTTGGCAATTCAACTACACTCTCTGAGCGCCTAACCACGAAGCAACACTTCTCTTAAGAATGATGGTAATAATAATCTAAAATATTCTGCCACTCTTATTATCCGGGGGGCGGGGTGATTTTCGGAGTATAAGCCTTTTGCCACTTCAGTTTCCAGCACAATAAACAGTGGATTCCAATTGCAGAGGAAAATAAGAAAAGCCTCCTAACGGGGCAAACTAAGCCCAGAATTATTCAGATGTAGATGAAATGTCAGAAACGTGGGAAGAATGGGCAGACAGCTTAACCATAGTAATCAGTCGTGGAAATAGTGGAGACGGCTTTTATTTCTACAGGGACCTTTAATTTCTTCGAGGGAGAAAATTCTAACATCCCTTTCCCTTGAGTTAGCACACAAACATACATTATACTTAAGAAGAGGGAGAATTAGGGGGAAGACAGCAGCCAAAGAAAAAAAAAAGGGGAAGACAAACTGTCGATATTTAAAACTTAGACCCTGAATCACGGGATTAGCCTGTCACGTCCTGGTAAATAAGAGCAGTTAGGGGCAAGTGTGGTTGGAGACGCACACTCCTGTGGTCTGGAGAACTGAAAAGACGCCCTAAAATGAGCTAACAGGGACGACAGTTTTCAGTACCCCTGCTAGAGGTGAGGGGGACAGGGGAAGACGACAGAGGGGCGCACCCGCTTGCTTCGGGAAGGGAAAGGATGCAGGTGAGGAGGGAGTTAGACGCGAGCAAAGGAGGACTTGCGGCACAGCAGCGGGCTCCGGGACGGCCAGGGACGTCCCGAGGAAGCAGAAGCGCCAGAGGGAGGGCCCCGGGGACAGGGCCGGAGGGCACCGGCCGCAGCGGCGGCGGCTGGCGCGGCGAGCGGAGCCGGCCAGGGATCGGGCAGCGGCAGCAGTACCTACCCGGACACGCGGGGCGGCGGGCGGACCCTCGCCGGGGGCCGAGGCTGAGGCGGCGGCGAGCTCCTGCAGCGGGCGCCCCGGCCAAGCCGCATCCTCCTCCCGGCCGCCCTCCTCGCTCTCACAGGCTGCGAAACTTCTAACCCACCGTAAACACGCTCGGCCACCGCCAGAGGCTGCGCTTAGCCCGAGCCCCCGCCCGGCCTTCGGGCTCGGGCGTCCAGTTTCCGGCCCGCTAGTCACCGGGGCGCCTGCGCCAAAGAGCCCTTCCTGCTCTGAGGCTGAGAACTTCCGGCGGCGGGTGTGTCTGCTTGCTGGGCTGCAGGCTTGAAACTGTTAGGCAGTTTGCTGCTACCCTCGCCCTCGCACCCCCTAGTAGAAAGCTTCCCCGGATGCCTCCTAACTCAGGAAGCGCCACCTAATAGGAAAACAGGAGGGCCCAGTGCCCTTTAGGATACACTGGGGTGTAACGTTTGCTTACCTCCCATTCTGAGCCCCAAACTCAGTCAGTACTAATAACTGAAAACTAAATCAGTGTGGGTAAATCTTTGAAGATAAATCCCTCTTTAGGTTGGAGGGATTGAAGGGAACTTTTCCATACAAGAGAGAAGTCTCTTTCTTCGAGACCAGTCAACAACTGGAGATTGAACCAAAATGAATTAAAATTGAGCAAATGTGTGCTTCATCTATTTAGCCATTTAGAGTTTAGAGAAATGGATGACACCAGGACATTTTAATGGGCAAACTTACATTGGTTACTCGTCTTGTTCCTACAACAAAATACCAGAAGAAAACAATGTAAAAACAAGGTAGCGGTGGGGGGTAATTTTACTTGCTCATGGTGAGATGATACAGTAAATCACGGCAATGAAGACATGGTGATGGAAGCTTGGGACAGCTGATCATATTGCAACCGCTGTGCAGAAGCAGAATGATGAATGTTGACTGTCAGGTCCCTTCTTTGTAGTCAGTCTCAGATCTACCAGAATGACAAATTTAACTATCACAGACCTACCCCTTGTTAACAGAATACCCAAGTGACAACAGCAATCTCATGCACCACAACAATCAGCAGTTATGGGAAGATAGTTATTGAGAGGTGAGGAAACAGGGATGTACAAAGAAAAAGACCTTTTGAAAAACCGGAGAGGCTTGGAAAGCCAAAATTCAGTCTTTTCTCGAGGGCTGGGTATTTTTAAGACTTCCTTACTTTGGTGGTTGGTTAGTTTGAAGACAAATAGGCTGGTTGATTGGTTCACAACTGTAGTATGACATGCCCTGAACTTGTTGACAATCCATCAACAGGGGGCTTACTGGTGGGAGACAAAAGCTTCAAGACTTATGTCTCAAGTCAAGATAATGAGGAAGAAATTGGCCAATTTGGAAATTTGGCATGTTTATGATCTAGTCAAGGCCTCTATGCCTATCTTTCTGCCTACCAGGAAGGCTGTCTAACCTCTGGTCTCTCATTACCGTCTCTCAGAGATGACCCTAGCTGTGTCTAACAGTTTGGGAGGCAATGATTGCTTAGCTGCTTTGAACTGACAAAGGGTTGACAATGTGGGGGCAGCAGTCAGAGTGACTCAGAGGAGGATCTATCTAAGGGAGCAGGATAAAACTTAACTGATGGTTGGGATCCAGAGTATAAGACAGCCATTTGGTGATGATGTGTCTATTTGGAACTTGCCCTAGGAGTGGGACACCATCTGTAACATACAAAAATGGAGACTTTGTAGTACTATATATCTACTGAGAGCACAGTTAGAAAAATAGCTGGGACAGTTTTGCCCTTAGGAGGGGAAGAGAACAAGCAAGAAAATCATCCCAAGAATTCTTAGAAGAATGTGTCATAGGTAACAATGACGATGAAGATTTCGCTGCCACCATTACCTACTGAATGATGTGTATACCTTGGAGGAGGCCTTTTGGCTAGTTAAGAAGTTCAAGAAGCCTTCCATCAACCATTTTAAATTTAGAAGTCAGCCTTTGAGTTTTCTCTATTATATACCTCAGGGAAACATTAAGAGGCAAGATTAGTGGAAAAAGTTCCTTGATATCATGATTAACATAAACTTTGTTTAGTGAGGTAAACTGTAACTGTATGACCAGCAAGGTAGTGCACCAGAGATCCCTCTAGGACTGATGGAGTGGATCCCAGTTGCCACTCTTCCTCAGGGTAAGTGCCTTGTCTCTATGTACATGGGGAATGCAGGAGTCTGTTTGAAAACTTTCTTTTTTTACACATTTCACACCTTATATTACCTATTAAACTGCCTCTCTTAAGTCTTGTCCTGTAAACATTTTCTTTGCCCAAATAAGTGTGTTTTCTTATTCCAGGTGATACATATGATATAAAGACTTTAAGATTTTTCAATTGTAGGGCCTTTGTCAACAATAGTTGGCCCTTGGATGTTATCCACCATACCTTGGCAGAGGGTAGGGTTCTAGACAACACCCTGTTTTAAGGGCAAAGGTCATCTCCTCAGAGTAATACTTGGATTTTTTTAAAGGCAGCAGGAGCTCTTTGCAGAGGATGGGATATTCAAGGTGTCCCAGTGCATATCACTTGGCCTCAGAGTTCTCATCCTATTTCCCCTTGTCACCAGGTCATTCTCTCCCTGATACCCAGAAAGTGGACCACAGACACTTGGATGAGTAAAAGGCCTGCATCCAGGAGCCTTAGAATGTCTTGATAATATTTTACACGGATCCCAGCAGCAGTTAGGAGGACTTCCTAATGTCCTTTCCAGACAGGGGCATAAGCATAAAGGATGAAGAAGACATATTTAGAGTCAATACTCTGTGTCTATGGGACAATTCTAGAGCTCCAGTGAGGGCTATTGTCTCAGCTAATTTGTCCTTGAGTTTCTGCTGCCAGAGTGGCTTCTGCTCCTTCAGCCAACAGACTTTAAAATACCAGCCCACTTGGGCGTGGTCTGATTTGCTTTTAAAAAAATAGCAGCAACCCTGTGTTAGCTCTCTTGGTTCTGGCTTCTGGCTCCTAGACTCCTTTCCTGATCATGCAGAGGGCTGTTGTCTGGGATGGTGATCTGTAAATTTTTCCCCTTTAAATAAAAAACCATTCTATTAATCATAATTCCAAACTGGTGTGGGATTGTTTGTGACTTACGACTTCAAGTTTCTAGGAATAGTCTTGAGTACCTCAAAGTCAGTGACTGTTGCATATCCTGCATTCCATATTCCTTCTTTTACAAAAGATCTTCCATGTGTATAGAGAACTAAGGCAGGGGTTTCTTTTTTTTTTTTTTGGTTTTTTTCAGTACAGGGTTTCTCTGTGGCTTTGGAACCTGTCCTGGAACTAGCTCTGTAGACCAGGCTGGTCTCGAGCTCACAGAGATCTGCCTGCCTCTGCCTCCCGAATGCTGGAATTAAAGGCGTGCACCACCATCGCCCGGCAAGGCAAGGGTTTCTAATGATTGATATGAGCGAGCAGGGTGAACTATATAGCTATCCATCAGGATATCCTCCCAAGAGTGGATAAGCTTTCCTTTCTATTCTGGTAAATAAGTGGCTGAGTTTAGGTTTTGACAGATCTTGAGGGTGATTTTGGGTGCTTCCAACATGAGGTCTAATGTTTAAGAAGTCTGGTATTAGTCAGCCAGAGATTTCCCTTTAGAAATTAGAATAGTTCCTATGTTAGAAGGCATATGGACTATAAAGGGATGGCTGAGAGTAAAATCTTGAGCTTCGGGAGTGTTGTTAAGTATTATGCTGGTTTAGCAATTGTAGGTTCTCTTCCAAGATCCATGATTACAACTATCCTTTGGTAGTTGACTAGATTTCTAGTACCAGTAATGATTTCCATCTTGTTGATTGTACCTTTGGTTACTACCAAGGTATACATTCCAGTATCATACACTTAAGATTGTAGTGCTATGGTAGCTGTGGTGAGTCCTTGAGGAAGAGGGATGTATCCCAATCCTTCCTTCTTTTATATTTATTGCTCGACTTTCTACTTCAAGTTCCTGCACATTGTTTTCCATTTAACCATTCAAAAACACTGTACACAGCTATCCCATCTCTATTTACCCTCCATGGTATCCATCTACTATCATGGTTTCTGCAGTTACTCCAAGTTATGCACTCAGATCTAAAAATCTGCTGCTAGAAACCACATGTGAGAGTGAATACATAGTCAGTTACTCCCACAATACAGAACTGAACTGAATCTATAGATTGCTTTTGGTAGGATGGCTGTTTTCACAGCCTTTGTCCTACTAATTCATGAGCATGAAATTCCTCTCCATCTGATATCTTCTTCAATATCTTGAAGTTTTTGTTATTAATGTCTTTCACTTACTTGGCTAGCATTATCTAGAGATATTTTAACTTTTAGACTATTGTGAAAAGTACTGTTTTTCTGAATTCCTTCTCAGGAAGAGTGTCATCTGTATACATGAAGGCTACTAATTTGGATATGTTAAACTTTTATCCTGCTACTTTGCTTAAAGTTATATCAGCTGTAGAAGTTTCTTGGTGGTGTCTTTAGGGCCTTTTCATATAAAGTCACATTATCTGCAATTAAAGACACTATAACTTCCCCTTTCCCTATTTGTATACCTTTTATCTCCTGCAAATGCCTTTTTACTCTTGCCAAGACTTTGAGTTCTATACTTAATAAGTGTGGATAAAAAGGACATCCTGATGATTTCTGTGGAAATAAATTCATTTCTCTCTGTTGAGGATCATATTGGCTCTGGATTTTTATACCTCAGTTTCACAAGGTGTAACTTCTCTGTATTTCAAGCATACACAAGAAAGCCAAAATGTCCTAACTAATTAATTTAAAATATACCATTTTGTAACTCAGAAGTATTACTTACAGGAAATAGCCATTCACATTTGACATTGCAATATTTCTATGACTTTTGAAGTAATGATTTCTGCATTTTCAGAATACTACTTAAGACTGAACTGTACATATTCTGCATGTACAATAAGAGAGCTAAATGAGAAAACTTTTTAACAATTTATGATGTCTCAATATTTTGTTCCAGAAAAATAATTAGGCAATCCATTTATGTGGGGGAAAAGTTCATACTAACTTGAGAGCTTTAGAATGGTCAGTCTATGATCCACTGGCTCATGGATCTGTAGTACCATAATAGATCATGGTTGAAATGTATGGTAGAAAAGGCCCATTAGGCTCAGTGGATTAGGTAATTAATTTTTCCTCATCTTTTATCAGTTTGTGAGAATTTCATACAATGAACTTTACCTCCTCTCCCAGCTCCTCCCAGATCTGCTCCCCTTGCATACCCAGCCCACATTGTGCTCTCTTTTAAAAAATATTCCATTAGTACTGATCATACATTTTTTGGATGTGTAGCTTTCACTGGAGGGTGGTCAATCCACCAGAGAATCCTTAAAGAAAACTGACTCTCTTTCTTTTAACAGTTACCAGCTATTTACTAATAGATTTGTATCTATGTGTGGGACCTCATACCATTTCCCATCTCAGTGCTAATATTCTGTCTTCCCTGAACCTGTGCAGGTCTTGTGCATGTTGTTTTTACTCCTGTTAATTCACACGTACAGCTGCTCTACTAATGTGGGATTCCCCTCTGTAAGCTATGAATATGTTTTATTACCATTGGTTATTAAAGAAGATGTTTCAGCCAATGGCTTAGAAGAGTAAAGCCAGGTGGGAAATCTGAACAGAAATATAGAGAGAAAGTAGGCAGAGTCAGAGAGATGCCATGTAGCTGCTGAAGGAAAAAGATACCAGCCACCAGCCAGCACCTTACTGGTAGGCCACAACCTCATGGCAATACACAAATTAATAGAAATTGGTTAATTTAAGATGTAATAGTTATCTAGAAATATGCTTAGGCTATTGGTCAAACAGTTTTGTAATTGATATGGTTTCTGTGTTGTCATTCAGGTCTGAGAAACCAGGAAACGAATGAGTAGTCTCTGTCTACAAAATGGTGCACCAACATGAGTCAACTACATTCACATAAATCCCGAGAGAGCTTGGGAAGGAATTCTAGACACAAAAGAATAGAGTTAAGGATGACCTCTTGGTGGCCATACTATTTTTTTCCAGAATTGCCATTTGCTAGAAGTAAGCAGAGGTGCAGTACAGTTCCTTTAGGAGAAGGCTTCCTGACTCAACAGTAGCAGCAAAAACTACACAGTTCCTTTGAGAAGGCTTCCTGGTTTGTGCTAATTGCATGAATAGCTCTGGCTGTTTCAGGAGGCTGAACACTTGAATGGAGTTTGTGGGCAGTATGGTCCAAGTTACTTGGTGGCAGCATGGCCCAACTATTTCCCAGAGATGAGGTGGTAAGCATAACTCCTTCCCTGTGGTCCCAGAGCTGGTAATGAACTATTTCTGCCATGTTAGGTCTAGAGAGGTGGAACCAGCTTCCAGGCTGCCCCAACCACACTGCTTACCATTTAAAGTGCTTCTGGTGAGAAAATGGTTACAGATACACAATAAAGACAGATTAAGACAGAAAAAAAAATCTCTAAACAGATAACAGTGTGCTTAAAAATGTACATATGCTTGAGGGAGAGAAGAAAGAGTATAGACAGTTATAAATAAATAAGTATTTTTAAAAAAATAAAATGAAGTCTTCAAAGAGACAGAGTATGGATAGTCATAGATTAAAAGAGTAAAGAAAAATAAGCCACATAAAAATGGAAAATACACAGAGAGTCTGAATTATGTATATTATTGTGTTTTCTTTAAATTTTTTGACTGTGAATGAGCTAAGTACTGAGATATTTCATGGTATGGGCTGCTAAGCTAACCCAACATATATATTTTAAAGGTACCTTGACTTCAAAATTTGGGTCCAAGGATATGTTGCTTTGGAACAAAAGGTTCTGCTTTTGTTTCCACAAAGGATAGAAAACTATGGATTCCTTACTGACTAATATGATTTGATCAAACAAGACCCCCTGAAGCAATGGCCCAAATGGTTCAACATCCAGCTTCAGGACTGCTGGTTGAGATGGACCTACAATACAATATACCCCATAGAAGACCTGATTAATAACACCCCCAATCAGGAGGAAGTAGTCCAGAGAACAATGTCCAAATTCCCTAAATGATTGTTTGTAAATATTTGTTTACATTTAAATGGGGATATGCTATAGAGATGAATACTTTGCATTGGTATGGATCTTGGTTTATTGATACAAATTTGCAGTCAATTTTGTTTTATATATATTTCTGCTCTTAATTAAGGTATTGTGTTTGTGCAGCTCATTTAAAATGTATAATTAAGAAATATAGGTTAATAGATAGTTGTCTATAATAGTAAAGCTTATAGTAATGTTAGTAAGGTTTTCTAGATGTACAGAGATATATTTCAGATGGATAGGTATTCTTCAAACCTTCCAAAGACTTGCAGAATATGACATTTAAATGTTTTAAGAACTTAAACTTTTCTCAACAATGAGACACACCCACTTCAGGCAGCATCAATTTACTTCAACAGGATGATAGGCATCAAAGAGGCTCCTTATAGAGTTGGTTAACCATTTGGGCAAGAAACTGCTCTGGTCCGGACTGCTTGATGATATGGTGTATGAACTGGACATGTAGTTCCCACAGAAAAATGACTACTGAACTTGCCTAAAGGTGAGACAGTCTTTCACAATTCCTGTTTCATGAAAGAGTCTACCAGGCATTTTTTCAGATTACAGAAGAAAGTGACTGACAAACTGACAATAAAGGTAAAATAGTCTTTCAAATTTCCTGCACCATAGAAAAGTCTACTGAGTAATATGGGCCTGTAGGCTGAAGATGAATGCCCCAATCTTACAAAAGAACTTTGGGTGACTGTCCAGACAGTGAGATGTCTCTGTCAATTCTAGAGTTTTAAATGTTGCTTACAATATACTTCGTGTTAACTTACATAATTTTATATCCTTCTGGGGTCTTTGACGGAGTTGAATAATAAATAGTTATGATTATAGTTTTCCTTAGTTATGATAAAAGATAAAATAAATATAAATATTGTAACTGTAATTCTTACTTAATACTGCTTTTGTTGTATGTAATTTTTCTATTTAAAGTTAAAACCTTTCTTTTTATTTATATAGAAAAAGAAATATGATGTGGGTTTCTTCTCTGTATGCTATGAATATGTTTTATTACCATTGGTTATTAAAGAAACTGTTTCAGCCAATGGCTTTGTAGAATAAAGCCAGGCAGGAAATATGAACAGAGATATAGAGAGAAAGTAGATGGAGTCAGAGAGATGCCATGTAGCTGCTCGAACGTGAAGGACGCCAGCTGCCAGCCAGCACCTTGCAGTGGGCCACAGCCTTGTGGAAATACACAGATTAAGAGAAATGGTTTAATTTAAGATGTAAGAGGTAGCTAGAAATATACCTATGCTATTGGCCAAATGGTGTTGTAATTAATATAGTTTCTGTGTTATTAATCAGGTCTGGGTGGCAAGGAAATGAATGAGCAGTCTCCACATACACTCTACTATGTCCGTAAAACATCATTTCCTTAGTCATCCACTGCCTATGGCTCTTAGAATCCTTCTGCTCCTCTTTTGCAGTGATCACCAAGCCTTGGGAAAGAGGAGTGTGATACCGATATTCCATTCAGAACTAAGTAGTCCATAGTCTTTTCTCCTCTGCACTTCGATCAGTTCCATCTGTGTCATCATCTGCAGCAAAAGAAAGTTTCTCTAATGAAATTGACAAATTCCTGTATCTATGTATATAATATTTGTTTAATATGGTGTCCAGCTACCATAGTAATAGTAGTAGGTTTCCCCCTAAGATCTATGGATAAGACTGATGATTGTTTTTTCTCCTTAGGTAGCAAGCATAACGCATTCTGATACTATGAAAGCTAACAACTAGGGATGATTTCTCTGACTTTATTTTCTGTGACTCAAGTATGTGATGCCTTCAGCAATAGGGCCTTACTGTCAAGTTCTTGGGAGTAACCAAGAACATTGGCAATAATTGTTAATATTTGATGGTCTATGGGAAATCACTTGCCAACAACTCCAAATGAAGTGGCATGCTCCTGTTACTGAGCTTATTATTTGCTAGGTTCTAGTATCTAAAAGTGTTGGGAGGCCCTGTTGGTCAGAGGGTGAAATCTACCATGGCTTGACAGCTCCCTCTGAGCTTGGCAACATGGAGGACTGCTTTCCTCTGGCAGAGGGCTTCTGGCTCTCTAATCAACCTTGACACAGTTCCCTACAAGCGCTCTTCCTCTGCTGCCAATATGGTAATTAGGTGAAATGCTCTAGCTATTTTGATAGGGCCATGCATCCACCAACCAAGTTATATGATAGGAGCATACCACTTAATGCAAACTAGGTGATTCCCCAACTATAATCCCCAATCCCATATATCCCCTATAACCTGGAATAAAACTGAGCTGCCTCACTGAGGATGTCTCCTCGAAGGCTATTCATGTTCACAGGATCATTCAAAACTACCTGTACCACTTTGTCTTCATGGGCTGGTGGCCAATGGACCATAAGGAAAAAAGGGACCCCACAGAGAAGGTGTTGTTGCCCTGTTATAGGAAAACTCCATTTAAACTATTTTTATAAGTATATTTGTATAATTTTAAGAAGCTTCAACAGTAGGTTTCCACATGAAGGTATTTTTCAGAA
The DNA here is from genome assembly GCF_037038515.1 of Microtus pennsylvanicus. NCBI lineage: Eukaryota > Metazoa > Chordata > Mammalia > Rodentia > Cricetidae > Microtus > Microtus pennsylvanicus. Next base: position 37,894,545 of record NC_134587.1, read on the forward strand.
TATCTTTAGTGTTAGCCATGCCTGCCTATAGTCCCTCATCCATACTTCCCTCCCATTGTCTTTTCTCATTTGTGGATGTTAGCCTTGAATCTTCAGTAATGTGTGCTCCATTTGCAATACCTACAAAGGCCAGGGAATTACTAAGGGACCATAGGGGAAAAGATTCTAGGAAAAGAAAATAGAATGAAATGGTATGAAGCTTTAAAGGGGAATGGCGGTATATAATAACCTTTTTGAAATTCTTTTCTGATGTAGTCTATAATTCAAACTGGAAAGGGATTAAGTTATTTCATTTTCATTGTGAAATATGGTAATTAATTATTATATTGGTAATTTTCATTGTGAAGTATTCAAAAACATTGCCTCTATTTTGACTTTGGGGTTTACTATGTGAAAACAGATACAATAAAAATCTCATAGTTTCTAGAAAGTTATTTTCTCTGTATAATCCTCCCCCCCCCTTTTTGAGACAATATCACTCAATAGTCCATTCTGGCTTCAAAATGTAGTAAACATTCTATTTTACCACTCCCAGCTTCTTAAAAAGTATATGCAAGTGTACATATGTACACACATATACATATGCACATATAGTACTTATTTTCATTCTAGCCACTTATCACTAAAAAAACCTGCATGTTTACATAAAGTCTTATTGTACTTCATTTCCAAATGTCTTTTATTTTCTGTTTGATTTTTATTTTTCTTTATTTATTTGTTTGATCTAGGACAGACAAAAGATATACACTTACTTTGGAAGAAAACATGACTATATTCCTAAATATTTACTTAATGCTTTAAGCCAATTTGGAAAACAAAGAGATATTTACAAAACAGGACAGGAGACAAAACACTCATTTTGATTCTTTGTCCTGCGGCAGGTACACTCTTTAAAGCACGTATATGACTGGAAATGTATCTTTCCAATGTCAGTCTTCAGAAGCAAGTAAGATGTGAATACATTTCGTACTTCCGTGCTCTGTTGGTGTGCGTTACTCTGGACAATTGGTACCTAAAAGTGCTAACCTCATTGAATTTACGAACTTCTCATTGAGCTAAATTTCTACAATGCAGAAAAGACAGGATGAAATGGTTGCAACATGGAGAAATCCCCACAGGTAAGAGGACAGGGGAGCCTGTGTGCTGCTGGTGGGTTTCTTCCAGAAATAAACTTTCCAGTTGACTCATAAGCTAGCATAGCATGGTATTTTTATGGGACTGCTGAGTATGTAAATGAGTGGGCATCTGATTCTTGTGCTTGATCTTGGGCTTTTTTCCTCTGTTGGATTGTCTTGTGTAGCCTTAATGTTACAGTTTTCGTTTTATTTTGTTTTCTAAAAAAAAAAGATACAATTATGCAAATCCTTGTAGCTGATGATAAAAAATAAGAATCGTAATCACATCTTATCTACTTCTATAGTATCTTCTTAATCAGTATTTTTGAAAAAAGTAATACATTTATGTTCTATACACTGTTATAAGATGATAGAAACATGCAGGCTAGATTTGTTGATTCTCTAAATGAACAGTATTTGCCTGAAGACTAACTTTCACCCACAACAGGCCTAGAGTATAAAACATCAATGTTTTGTGTGTTAAACTAGTAAGATTTGGTTCTGTTTCTTATGTATAACCCATATCATCAAATCTATAACATGTTTTAACTAATCTAAAAATCTAAATATGAATTACTGAGCTTCTAAGATGAGGCATACACCTATAATTTTCAAACTCAGGATGATAAATCAAAATATCTCAAGTTCAAAACTTGTGTGGGATATATGACAAGACAATTCAATAGAAAAGAAAAACATTAAAACATGGTGGATTCTTATGTTTTTTTGGTTGTGGTTTTTCAAGACAGAATTTCTCTGTAGTTTGGAGCCTGTCCTGAAACGACTTCCTGTAGACCAGACTTGCTTCAAACTCACAAAGATCTGCCTGCCTTTGCCTCCAGAGTGCTACCATCACCCAGGGAATTCTTATTATTTTAATATTGGTAATACTCTGTATTTTCCTATAGGAAAAAAGCAGCAAAATAATAAATTAATTATTTTTGTTACTGTTACTAAATTTCTTATAAGAATTTTTGTCTTGTGTGTGTGTATATTTATACATACACACACTTATGTATATATGTATGTATGTATGTACAAATGTGAGTATACATAATTGTGTGCATACAAATATCAGGGGATAACCTCAGCATCCTTATATGCTACCCACTTTTTGTAGGAGCATCAAGGTTTCTTATTGGCCTGTAACTTTCCTAGTAGACTCAGCTGGTGAGTAAGTCATTTATCTCAGGTCTGAGATTACCAGCATAGACCACTACACTTGATGATGAGTTCTGGGCTTCAATTTCATGACTTGGTCACTGCAAGGTAAATTGTCTCCTCGGCCTGCAAGAAGCAACTGAGAGGTAAAAACTTTATATGGGCTCATTTTTGACAGACACTGTCCATTGTGTTTAGGGAGGCACAATTCATGAGAAAGTGGCAGGAGCAGCTCACAGTTGTGCATGGAGGAATTTGCTCACATCTAGGCAAATCAAGAAGCAGAGAGTGAACATGTCAGCACTCAGCTGGCTTTTTCTTTCTTTTTATTCAATCTATGAGTCTACAGTATATAGAATAGTGCCATCCACATATGGGGTACCTCTTCTCTTCTCATTTGCATCTCTCATAGACACACCCAAGGTATACATCATTGAGTAATTCTTTAATCAGGTTGTTGATGGAAATTAACTGTGATGAATGTTTGCATAAATAAAGAAATATGAATATCAGCTCCAAGGATATTTAATCTAGAGATGTTTAAAGTTTTTTATCTCTTTTAAAAATAAAAATAAGCTAGTGTTTTTCTTTTGTTATTTTTGTGATTGTGGGGATTGAAACTAGGTCATAATTATACTAGGCAAATATTTGCTATGCCTTTGAGCTATTTTCCAGCCAAATGAGATTTTAATGTAACAAATCATATGGAAATTATAGGAATGTGCTGTTAAAATATTATCACCAGCACTTTTGAAATTTTTATTTTAAGACATTAATTTCAAGATATCTACATTTCCTAAAAACTTTAAAGACTAAATTACCTTGTTCAAAAATAAGGATGATACACAAACCTACAAGTGGAGTCAGAAATTTAACTCGTAAGTATCTTTGCCCATGGCTGTTATTGTGAAGAGTCAAATGTTTAATATCATAAAATAATAAAGTGTACCCAAGTGTTGTGAGATCTTTTTGAAATGAACACTCTGACAACAAAGAGAATAGAAGAAAGGAGATGTCACTGGTAGCCTGAATCCAGGATAGCTCCTGAAAGGCTTCAACCCCAGGCTCAATTTGTATTCTCATACTCTAAAACCACAAGGTAAAGCAGGAAAGCAGGGAAGATCTTAGAGAAGTGTGAGTGGCCGCTAGCAGGTTGTCACAGGCAATCCCCCTTTGTTTCAGATGTTTCTTCAAGTCATCCTGTTTTGTTTAGCAAGTTGTGGTGGTTCAGGAAGAATGGCCCCCATAGGGTCATATATTTGACTGTTTAGTCACGAAGGAGTGAAACTGATAGAAGGATTAGGAGGTGTGGCCTTCTTGGAGGAAGTGTCACCGGGAGGAGGCTTTAAAGTTTCAAAATGTCCAAGACATGGCCAGGTGGTGTGGGAAGTCCTTCTGTCTATGTGTTGCTTTTATTGGTTAATGAATAAAGCTGTTTCAGCCAGTGGCTTAGCGGAATAAAGAAAGGTGGGAGTTCTTAGGAGATAGAGGAGGAGAGAGTAGGCAGAGGCAGGGAGATGCCATGTAGCCGCCAGAGGAGAAAGATGTGAGCCACCAGCCAGAGCCTTGCCAATAGGCCATGTGCTTCATGGTAAAACATAAAATAGAAATGGGTTAATTTATGGTGTAAGAGATAGCCAATAAGAAGCTAGCACCAATAATCGAAGCAATGATTTAATTAATACAGTTTCTGTGTGATTATTTTGGGAGTCATAGCGGCCTGGAAATAAATGAGCAGTCTCCAATAACAGGTAATAATTGTCAGGAAGGTTGGTATAAGCTTAGAAAAGTTCATTGAGCTCTTTGATCTATGTCACAGATTTCAAATGCTCTTCCTCTTTATGTAGGTATGCGTATGCTCTTGTTGTCCTTAGAGAACTCATTTTCTACTTTGTCTTCCCCAAACCCATACTACTGTCCTTCTCATGCCGGACAAGGCTTACTATAGGTCTCTAACAGAACCTGAAAAGGTAAGGGATAAATAGTTTTATTACCATTACATACAGAATATAGAATTGATTTTCCTGACTTATAATTGGCATTGTATGCCAAGCTCTTAGACCATGTAAGTCTGTTTTCTGACATACTTATCTATATAAGGCACGATCTCTCTTTTCTGGACTGAAATATTCCTCAGGTGCAATTCATTGGGCTGTATTTCTAGTTCCATTTGGCTTATACCAACCTTCCTGTGGACTTTTGAGGATCTAGCAGGAAACTTATTGTGTAGATAGTTGTAATCAGTGTCATAAAGATTCATGATGCTATTCTCTTCCAGCCATTGCCCTTGAGCTGCTACATATTTTAACTTTGAACAATGGACTTCCTGCTTGAGTTAGTTGCTTAATTTCCTGATATAATCGTGCTCTTTACAGTATGATAGCTTCTCTTTCTTACTAATGCAATTTGCTATGATATAGCATGTTTCAGGTGTTGGACTGCCTAACTGGTACAATGTTTTTTTCCCCCTTGAAGTAAATACCCATGCATTTCTTTCATTGTTTTAATGAAAACACACCAAAATAATATATTTATTATTATTTGACCATGCCCCTCAAATTTCATGTGTTATAAGCTTAATCTCTAAAGTCGTGTGTTTATGGTATTTGGCAGTGAATCCTTCGAAGATAATTAGATTGAGATAAGTTCATCCCATTATTAGACTAGTGACTTTATAAGACAAGAGCGAGACCTGACCTGTAATACTCTGTCACATTGTATGGAGTGGAGCGTTTAGCCTGGTCATGATGCAGCAGAAATTCCATCACCAGAGTAAGTTGGGCCTTTGTATTTGAAATTATTAGTTTTTAGAACTGTACAAAGAAATCCTTAGATATTATAGCTACCCCTATTCTGTGATATTTGCTTTAAGGAATAACAAACAGGCTAAGATAGTACTGAGTCTCTAGTTTATCCTAAAAGTTTCAAGTGTGATGGGAATGAAGATATTCATAAATCCCCTTGAAATTATTATTCAGTTGCTCTATGAAATTGTTTTTTCCATTTAAATAACTTGTCTTTCCAGCTCTAGAATATGACTTTTTCATTAAACCTCAAATATCTTCCTGAGCTAAGAAAGAATTTGTTGTCTCCATACCTGGGGCACTTTGCACACCCTAGACCTTCAGAAGGTTTTCTTTCCACAAGGTCCAATTCAGAGGCTACATTTTAAAAATGTTTTTGAACCAGCTTTTGACCCAGTTGATCAAAAACTATGATGCTGACATCTCAATACTTTGATTTAATAGATTCTGAAGGCTATATCAAAATTGTCATGACTGACTGGCATCTTATATCACTTTTATAGTGCCTTTCCAGTTCCCGGTAGATGTTTCTAACCACAAGTTTGGATCTTCTTTAGCCTGTGAGAATTCGTTTTCAAGCTTGCTTTAATCATTCACACCTATAATCCAAGCACTTGAGAAGTGGAGAACTAGGGTCCACAGCTAGCCTAGGGTACATGAGACCTTGTCTCAACTTAAAAAAAATCAGAAAAAAGGAGGAGGAAGATGAATAAAGGTGGAGGAGGAGAAAGAAAAAATTAAAAAGAAGAAGAGAATATTTTCCTTTCTGTTATGCCTGGTTGCGTCCCTAGAGGACAGGCCTTTGCACCCCCACTTGATCTGTTCTGCACTCTTGTGCTTGGTTGTTCCAAAAACAAGAGCAAAAAGAAGAACAAAACAATCTGTTGTTTTCAGTAATGTTTCTAAAGATGCTTACCGCTATGGTGATGAGCTTCTTGTTTTTGCTGGCTCAGCCTCCCCTGCTGAGGGCTATATATACTGTGTGAGAAAGTGGAATAAAGGCTTGTCCGCAGAACCTGAAGTTGTGTTGTGTGTTAATCCTGATGTCCCTTGCTCAGAAGAACTACAATTGCCATGCTGGCGTGGCAATGCCTTTTCTTCATTTGTGTTCAGAAATTTGTTTTCTATAATATACCAAAAAAAAAAAACCCCACAGAGAGGCATTTGTGGTTCAGACTTCCAGTAGCTTGTCCTTTGTAAGGAGGAAAATATTCATCTTGAGGACTTGATTATGGCATGTGCAGGTGTAGGCAGTGAGGGGACTGCACAGCTCCATAATGTCCCTTTCAGCAGTCTGAGAATTCACCTAATCATATAGGGACAAGGACTCAGAACAAAGCAGAACCATGACGTTAGCATAGAAAAGAACTGCAAGCCAATCCCTGTAGTGATACTTCATTTGTATTTTAATAAATAAATCTTGTTTTAAAATCAGAGAGTAAAACAACCCCACTGATCAACCTTATAGACCAGGCAGTGGTGACACACGCCTTTAACGCCAGTAGCCACACTAGTTTGCCATAGAAACCAGGTGGTAGTGGTGTACACCTTTAATCCCAGCTCTAAAGAGGAATATAAGAGAGGAGAAGATAGTTTTCAGATACAGTCTCCTTCTGAGATTCCTGGAGGCAGGATTGTCATTTCAGACTGAGGTAGAGGTAAGAGTCAGTGGCTGACAGTTATGCTTTTTTGACCTTGAGGTTAAATCCCAATATTTGCCTCTGCATCATGTAATCATGTTACATTCTCTCATTGAAGCAGAGTTGAAGATTTTATTAAGGGTACTTTAATACAGACTTAAGTATAAGAGCTAAGAGGAAAAATAGATGATTAAGGAGAACACAGTATGTACTGCGATCATGGATGTGAATTTTTCTGAGACAAAGTAATGGAAAGTAAGTGAACACATGTGGACAGAGGCTCCTCAAAGCTGTCATTTTAGTACTAGCCATATATACCACTTTGGTGGCTCTCAGGTTATATCTTGTAAGACTTTAAGACAATCCTGAAGCCATTTTTGACAATTCTGAATCCTCTCAGCCTCTGTGCCATAGTGCTTCCCCTCCTCCCCTGGGAACCAAGGACCTAACAGCTACACTCACACGTACTCAGTTCCTGAACAATTACCCATATACGCATGCTTTGGTTCGGTCCCCTGGGAAATGGGGTCAAAATGACCTCTTACCTCATCTGATCTGGCAACAGCTCTCCAGTCAATTATTGGTAATAGTCCTTTCAAATAAGCCAATCAGAATAGTCAAAGAACAACCCCCCTTGCTTCTGTGGCCCCTTTAAAAGTAGACTGTACCCGCTATTCGGGGTCCCTTGGCTTCTCGAATGCTGGGGGACCCTGTCATGACAGAATTAATAAAATCCTCATGCTTTTGCATCGGCTGTGGTGTGTGAGATGGTCTCTGGGGGCGATTCCTTCTCGGTGTTTGGACGCTAGAGTCCAACAATCTCACAAGGTTATAAACACCCCCTCTTTTCACCTTCTTTGGATTATTGATATTATTATCTCTCTGTGGCTCTGGCAATGCCTTGGGTGGAGTTATACTTTAATAAAGTTAAACCAGAGACAATTAAAGTTGTGAAAGAGGCAAGATGTTTCTGCTGAGATTCTTAGAAAACTGCAGGTTTAAACTGGAAAGGGAACAAAGTCCTTAAACAATTGTTAATTATACTAAATTCTTTCTTCTTTATCGTACAGTCTTCAGCAAGATTCCTGGTTGAGGGTTTTCCTCTCCCTTTTCATACCGCTAAGATTTTCCCTATCTTTCTATTATGCTTCATAAGAACCTGGAGTAGGGTCATTGGTATTCCTGCTTCCTGGACTACGGAAAAAACATCTTTGTCCATTAAACTGCTTGTAAGCTTTGTGTGAGGCATTGAGTACTTCTGTCAATACTGTTCTTTTGTTTTGTTTTGTTTTGTTTTTCGAGACAGGGTTTCTCCGTAGCTTTGGTGCCCGTCCCTGAACTAGCTCTTGTAGACCAGGCTGGCCTCGAACTCCCATAGATCCGCCTGCCTCTGCCTCCCGAGTGCTGGGATTAAAGGCGTGCGCCACCACCGCCCGGCTCAATAATGTTCTTAAAGTGGTCTTGCTTTTGTCATTTTCTCAAGCTACTAACTTATACTAATCCGATGCATAGTAACATTCATCATTCAATTAGTTTTTCTCCACAAATATTAGGTATCCTGTTGAACATGATCCATGATTGCTCTCTCAGGCATTCAGTTGTAATTCTCAACTTCACTTTCTCTTTTCAGTTGAATTGCTTGTTTCTTGTTTTATTTTATTTTTTTAAATTTATTTATTTATTAAAGATTTCTGCCTCCTCCCCACCACCGCCTCCCATTCCCCCCCCCCATCAAGTCCCTCTCCCTCATCAGCTCGAAGAGCAATCAGGGTTCCCTGACCTGTCTAGTTGATGAAGTATACGGCATGCATTAGTTGCCTGAGAAAGGTTGCACAGAAAAATAAATGAAAATAACTGGAAAGAGAGAGAGAGAGAAGATACCTAACAAATTCTTGACATATTTATTTTACTGGCTCACTTGGCTTTGGAAACTGGGTAGGCCAGTCCAGAATCTGTAGAGTGGGGGAGAACTCTCAATTCTGATGAAGTTATAGACCACAGTTTCTCCATTTTTCTGGAAAGCTCACTTCCCTGCAAAGGCCTTTCAGTGAATGGAAACAGGGTCCATCAGATCATTTGGGGTTATTCCTTTTAATTAAAGCCAAATGATGGCAGATGGCTATTTCTCCACAACCCTTTAACCTTTCTCTCTTGGAATCCTAAAGATAGAAAAGAAAAAAAAAACTTAGAAAAAGCTTGCTGATTGGCCCCCATTGATAGCTATAATACTCCTCAAGTGACCTGGACATAGTCTCTTCTCTTCTAATGTTGAATAAACTTTTATTAATTTATTTTGGAAACCCCCTTAGTTTAAATTGCTTTAGTGTGAACAGTTATGTTTTTATAAAAATACCACATTCTTCCTACAAACGAAAAATGGATCTAATTGGTTAATTTATTGTTTTTCTTATTTACACGTGATTTCTTGCTTCAATTTGAACGTCCTGGGGGAAATCCAGCTGTTCACCACGGAATGTCAGCTCATCCCCCTCCTCCACTGTGTTCTAACTCTTGTTGGTTTTATTCTCAGTCTGGCCTTTTTTTTTTCTCTCTTTTGCCAGAAACTCATGGGAGTTTTACTCTGTAACCATACAAATAATGGAAGTTCTAGTAAATTTGAACAGTTAATATGACAGTTCCAAGTTTCTGGATATTATGTCCCTTAGTCACTAGAAAGCAACTTCTAAAGTTTAGCAACCAATTTTCTACTATGTCAAGCTCTACCCTAAACAGCTTGGGAAGAATGAGGTCCAGCTTTATTCATGTTAGCAGTTAGCTTTAGAAATATACGCATTCCCTGCTCGCACTCTTATCTAAAGCTGCAGCCTCCAGCCCAGTCCCAGAGACATATGGCTCTGTATTTCTTGGAAGATTTGCAGCTGCTCCTGACTGCTCCGCATCCCTTGAGTCCAGCTGCAATGCTAGCTAATTACTCCAGTCTGAAGAGTTGAGCTACATGCATATGTGCTTCTCTAATACTGGAATGCAAATCTTTGTTAATGACAAGTATTTTTGTGTGTGCTTAACAGCAGAGCTACAAAGAAAAATCTGAGTTAACTGTTTTTGCTATATTGCACCATAAGTATTGAGAGTACGTGGCTTTAATCACTGTGGAGCACTAAATATTTAAAAATATTTTTGCCCCAAAGTACTTTTACTCATCAACATCACCGGTACTGGCGCATAGTTTGTCAACAAGAAAGAAGAATGAATCAAAGTGAAATATTAACTTTCTCTTAGTGCCGAGGGGGCAACGTTACTAATTCTTAAGCTACTCCTATTTATTTTACAAACAACCTTATGTAGAATACTAATAGAGAAAACTAAGACATAAGTTGAGGTATTGGGGATGCAAAACTATGTTGTTTAAAGAACCATTTTTGTTGCTTCCTAAATAAAATATCAGTCATTTTGCCATATTTATGTCCATTAAAGCTGGAGAAAAGACAATTTTGGAGGACTTGCTGAGCCCAGCCTTAAAATAAACATTAAGGGGAAAAAATTGTTAAGGAAATGGGTAACTTAAAATTTGGAGAAAAATCTCAAATGAAAGCACAAGAGAGAGAGAGAGAGAGAGAGAGAGAGAGAGAGAGAGAGAGAGAGAGAGAGAGAGAGAGAATGTTGGAAGAAATACAAAACATAAATAAATATATATACAGGCAGATATTTTTAAAGCATTTGTTTGTTCTAGAAAACCATTTATAGGTGCTCTTGATGAGTAGTTCAATAAAAAAAAAAGTAGCTTAGGGCTACTGAAAGCTGTTTCACACCGAATAGTTTGGGGGCAAAAATGCTATTGCACGTACCAGGAATCTATTAAATAACTGAGACACTGAGACACAGTATCACCCTAAAGTACATTATGAGACATTAAAATTTGAGTGTACTAACAAGTGCAAGGTAATTAAGCATATAATTGTGAATTATTGTTGGAAAATTGTCATTATGGAAAACCTTGTATAGAATTCCCGAACAATACTTTTACAGTTACAAGAATAGTGTAGGACCTGGTTATTATGCATCCTAACTATATCATGTAAAAGAAAATCCTTCATATATGAGTTAAACATCTTTCAGTCATTGGCAGGGTCAGAATCAGGGGCATAGATGAGAGTGATCTGATGAATCTAAGGTTGAAGGAGATCTAATGGATAATTTAGCAGAGGTCATTCCTCATTTCTGTTAAAGAATCTCTCTGGGCTTACATAACCTTATAACCACTTTGCTTTTTCTTTCTTTAAACTGTTACTGTATTCAGAAGATACTTATCTTCCAAGAATAGACTTGTGTTTCAAAGACAAATTATGCTTACCTTCCAAGAACAGGTCTGCATTTCAAATACAAATTATGATTCCTTTGTAGGATGCATTGATGAGCCCTTGACTAAATGAGACTGGGCATTATATAGAGTATGAATTTGCTTCATTTCTGTGTCTGTGCCACATGGACAGAGTAAGACATAGTATCTATATCATTATCCGTGTTGATCAGGTCCCAAATCTGAGTTCTCTAATCCTACAACAAAATGAACCAACTTTTACAGACTCATATGACTTTCATTAGGCTTCCTGCCTTTCATGAACTAATGTGTGTACCTATTTTTATACACTTACTTACGTATGTATACCTATTGTAGGAATGTAAATTTAATCCAACATGGTTTTTCAATAGTAATCTTATGATGGTTATTCTTATATCTTTCCTTCCACCCATTAATGAACATCTGTGGCTTCCCTTCTTGGAATACCATAAAGCCATTAGATTTACTAGCTTAGAAAAATGATCCAGTCTCTTGTTTGTTAGAATCTCTGTACAGACTCTGCCCTGACTAATTTACTAACAAAGTGAATGTGTGTTTTATTTGATCAGCAGTGATTCCTGAGTCCTAAGTTGTGGAAAAAGAAAATATGAATGTTGTCAATGTGAATGGAGCCAAAGGAGAAAAAGTGTCTTAATTGTAATCTATCCCAGTACTTGCTAGGACCAAGTATCGTACTGAGAACATTTCCTGTGCACTCGTTACAACTCACTCCCCACATGCCACAAATGCTAGGCCTGAAAAGGTGAACTGGATATCTTGTAAAACTCCCAGTTCCTAAGTTTACAGTGAATTTGTCTTTGGTAACTTCAAATTCCTGAAGGAAATTCTCTGCTCCATCCACTCAGAATGTCCCCATGATGAACCATAAATGCCTACTGGAAACTCATGAGAGTAATTGGATTCAACACCAGATGGGGTAGGCCTGGACTTTTCTACTCTGTCAACAGCCTTTTTCCTTGAGTGTTTCCTTATTTCATGTCATGTCTCGTTAGGCAAACTAATTTACAAAGACAACATTTAATTTGTTGTCACTTTCTGCATCTAACACATTATTAATTAATGACTTAAAAGGATTGTAGCTACAAATATTCTCCATTTTGCTGGGTCCCCTGGACCAGTTTCTCTCCACACACCAGTCCCACTGACTAGCTCCTATAGCCACTTCTGAAATAATCATTCTGAGGCTTAATATTAATTACATATTCTTTGACCTATTAGCTCAGGCTTCTTATTAACTAACTCTTACATTTTAAATTAACCCACTTCTATTATTTTATATTTTATCATGAGGGTCATGGTTTGTTACCTCTTGTTTCTTGGGCGGCTACATGGTGTCTGCCTGACTCTGCCTTCTTTCTCCCTGCATTCAGTTTAGTTTTCCCACCTGCCTATGTTCTGCCCTGCCATCAGCCGAAACAGCTTTTTTATTAACCAATGGTAATAAAGCATATTCATATCATGCAGAGGGCAATCTTACATCAAAGGATGAATTTTTGCATATGAGTATCCAACTAGGAATAACTGGGATACATGGAAAATAGAAAGGACCACGGGGAATGGGAAGAAAAAAACTCTGCTGAGAGGATGGCAAGACCTAGGTGCGATGAAGTGGGAGAGGGCAAAATGGTGAAAGAATTTAACTGGAGAGGGGAGAGAGAGGATAATTCTATGGGAAAGGAAGAGAAGAGAAGGACATATTACTAAAGATGGATGAAAAACAAGCATTATTTTCTAAGATTACTTTAAAATGCATATGGAATATATGGAATATATAGTTTAAATGGAGTTATACCTCATGAAGAGATAATGCTCTCCCTATAGCTATCTATGTCTCACAAAACGGCAGTGCCAGGCAAGGGAAATTTCTCTTTGAGTTCTTAGGTAGGGCCAAGAGTACCCCCAACATATAAATAAGCCATTGCCATTGCCCTTCAATGCCTCCAAGAACTTGAAGGTTCTGCCTTTTCCTTTGTTTGTTTGCTTTTTGCTGAGGACACTACAATACCAGGAGGAATGGAGTTGGTACTGATCTGAAAGCCTCCTCCCTGAGGGATAGCTCTTGTCATATCAAAAGGTGCTGTGAAATATGTCAAAAGAGAAAATCGACCAATAACCAAACCATCTGTAAAGCCAGTGAACTATAGCAATTACTAGCCCTTATATACGTTCCAAATAGGACAATACTGGCATTGGATCTAAGACTCTTCATTGTAAGGGAACTATTGCCTGGTCTTGTAAACGTCACTAGCCATGATTAAAGAGGTCGTAGCCATGAGGGGAGAGCCTACTATTATTATTTTTTAACCAAATACATTTCTAATAATTTAAGTACTTATCTTTATACATACAGATAATTGTAGCTCTTCTCAACAAATAAACTTCCTTTTGCTGCAAATGGAGCCTACTACAGAGATTCATAATAAGAGAAAATTCAGAGAAGAAGTGATCCAGGGATGCCTAGCCCTCATTGATATATCTAAAATCCACCCTCTACACCTAAGCATCAAACATCATCAAGGAAGAAGAAGCGTAAAGATTATAAGAACCAAATAATCATGATGCCTGTAAGAGATAGTTTCTTTTAGATATAACAGGGATGCTGAAATTATGAAAAATCAACAATATGATAACCTAACAATACCTGTATAATTGCACCAGTCAACATGCCAAAATGGATGGTGGAAATTTTATAAGGTCACCCAAGAGCTATAGATAATCAATGGCTGCTGATAAAGGGATATTCAGTCTTTTTAGAGATGAACCCCCTACCGGTGGTCAGCCCTAAACACATATACACATGAAAAACACTAAATGGTTATACATGCACATATGCTTGTATATATTATAATTATAGAGCAAGAGGGCTGGGGGACATAAGGAAAGTTGAAGGTGGGAGGGAGGGTGGGAAAGATGTCAGTAGAGAACTTATATGTGAAATTTTAAAAATTAAAAAGTAAAATGAAATGAATGCACAAGTATACTTTTAAAAAGATGATACATGTGTAGGGTATTTGCAAATTGAAAAGTACATCTTTTGCCTTATGAAATCTTCACAATCATTCAGTTAGGAATGGTAAATCTCTACTTGGCAAATAAGATAACTAAGGACCTGAGGCATAAAGATTAAGCGACTTCTTTGAAGTCATACTTTAGAAGTCTGACAAAACCAGATTTAGGTAAATTGCTTAGATCCTTAAATACTTTTGTTAAAATTGTCAAGTCATACTATCATCCCTGGAAGATAAACCTCAACAGAAATCTTAAATTTTAACATCCCTTTAAGGAGTGCAGTTTGCAAAATGCATAATCCTAAATGCACATAGTTAGCACTGCTTGACTTGCCCAAAGTAGCAAAAAGACATGAGGATGAAACTAACAGAGAAATTCTCTGTATCACGCTGACATGAGCTAGTATGATCTCAGCTCCGCCTTCACAGTGGTTTCATACTAAAACTCGGCGTTTATCACAGATAACAGGGAGTGTGCCTGTAACAGCCACCGCAGTTCAGTTTCTAACAATGTACAAAGACAATGCCTCCGAGCACCATTGTGTGTCTGTGCATCTATGATCAAGTCTTTAATTTCAGATCATGAAAGAGATCTGAAAAAGTATCGTGAATCACATTTTACAAGAGATGAAAAGGCAAATGGTCAAATCTACTGGGATATGGCAACAACTGTGCTTCTTTTTTCACTAGCTGATTAATTTGAAAAATGTTTATTGAAAAGATTTTTTGTTTGTTTGTTCTAGGTACTGGAAGAGAGCAGTAGAATAGTAAAAAAAAGCAACACAAATAAAAGAAGGGAAGGAGAAGAACAAAAATTATTGCTCTACTGAGTTTATATTCTGTGGCAATGGGCAAAACAAAAGGGTAAATTGTAGAATATGTGAAAAGTAATGGCACATATGAGAAAAAGTAAGCAAGAAGGACAGGGAAGCAACTCTTTGGGGACTAGACAGTGATTGGACAGCTAATTTCTTAGTAGGTGACCCTTTAAACAATAATTTGAAGAAAATGAAAGAGTATATGAGAATATTTGGAGAAAGTCTATGCAAAGATCTTCAATCTGCACTCTAATGATACCTTTGAGAGTCCAGAGCCAGCGTGTTTGGGACAGAAAGACAAGAGTAGATTGCAAAGCCTTACAATCAGGTCTATACAGATCCTTGCATAATCCTTGATTCCTACTCGAACTGAAGTGATTGGGGAATTTAGAGCCAGAGTGCTACCTTTGGGCTTAGTTTTTATTGATTTTTGATTTTAAAGAACATTTATTTATTGAATGTTTGTGTGTAGACCTGAGTGTATGTGTACCACAAGTGTGCAGGAGCCTGCTGAGCCCAGAAAATGGCCCTGGATCCCCTAAAGCTGGAGTAATAGGAATTTGCAAGCTGATGTGTGGGTGTCAGGAAATGAACATGGGTCTTCTGAAAGAGTTATAAGTCTCTTTAACCACTGAATCACCTCTCTAGTCCCTGGGCTTAGTCGTCAGTGTTAGTTTTAAAGTTAATTTTAACATTTTAGGTTACTCCCTGGGTTTGGGGAAGAATGGATTAGACTGAGGCAGGATGGATGGAACCAGGGAAACCAGGTGGAAGGTCATCCCAACCAATATTTCGTGGGAGAGGATATGGTGCTTCGGATTAGTTGATAGTTACAGAAATGGTTTGAAGTGGGGTGAATGCTGGCTGTATTTTGAAGATGGATTCTGAAGATGGATTTAAGAACCCTTGAGGTATTACAATTGGGATGAAAAACAAACTACAACAGTTTCAAAGTTTTTAGCTTGAGCAATTCAAAAGAAAGCTTTTCCGTTAATGAGAAGTATATTTGCAAGAGTAAGAGCTTATTTGGAGAAAGATGAAAACTTAGGATCAGACGTATTTCTCCTGAGATGTCTGCCTGAAACACAAGCAGTGTTGTCATAGGCATTGAATATAAATCTACACATTAGGTAAAAATAATCAAACTAGAAAATATAGTGAACACCAGGGTTTAGGTGATATTTTAAATTTATAGTAAAATTAGCGGAAGGGGGAAAAGATGCAGGAACAAGGAGAAATCCAGAGACTTGAGTCCTAGTATAAATTCTATCTTGAATTCTTAAAACATAAAATAGAGTATTGATTGAAGGCCATTGAAGTTAAATCTACATTAGGATACTAGACATAGAATTCCCAAATCCTCTCAAAAATTAGTCATCTATTATAGAGTAAGCTTGATTTTAACTGTTAGTAGAATTGAAGCATTCTTTACATTCTTGGGATAAGATGAAGGTAACATTTTGCAGAGCTTGCCTCCACACATAACAGCTTGAGTTCTGACGCTGGCTCTTTGCTACTGAGCACTTCCTCAACATATACCATTGCTCCCTGAGCAGTCAACCTCCCTCATATGATGTAGTATCACAGTACTAGGTGTGTGTGTGTGTGTGTGTGTGTGTGTGTGTGTGCAATGCTTTGTAACTTTCAGATAGCTGTGGGATTGTTATAGTTTTTGATAAATGAGATTTTATGCTAGTGTGTTTAAAGGTAGATCAGTCCACAAAAGCCTTTTATTCTCTTCTCTTAAGGAATGGTTCAAGGATTCAAATAAATCATTGGGTGCTTATGTACAATGTGAATTTTCTAGGAATTCTGATTCACTCTGTCTGGAAGGGAGCCTAAGAATTTGCACAGCAAATGACTGTGAAGCTGACTCAGAACTAAAATCAGAAGCCACTTGTGACAAAGTGTGAGTGATTCAGCCCGACAAAAAAAAAATGTATGGCCTTGAAAGGAGCTTAAAGTGGATTGTGTTAAGGTAAACAAAACATCCCTTGAAGAATAGACTAGATGAATCTTTTGTAAGCAGTTTTTCTAATCTTTGGCTTTATCACATCCCTAGGAAGCCACCTGTGAAGTGTGTTTTGTTATTGAAGAAAATGAAATAGCCCTTTGAGAAGGCAAGTGTGGCATTCTTCTCTAGGAAGCAGAATTTTACTAGTTGACTTTTAAAGACTCGGCAAGTTATGTTTTTAAAACCAAACAAGAAATACACAAAGAAATAGAGCCTTCCGTTGCTATAAATTCTCAGACTCTGAGTATTTTTAAAGTAAAGAAAAATCAAAGAATTAGCTCAGATTTTTAAATTTTCTCCTGCTTTAATCCTGGGTCATCTGCTATAATAAAACATTTTTTAAAAACTCTTTTCACACTTTCTTTTGATAAATGTTTCCACTCAATTTTGAGTACCAAGTCATTAACCTGAACTCTAAACCACTGAACAGCTGCATGAGAAATACTATATAGAGGCTGGACTGGAAGAACTCTCTAAGTTCTGTAAGTCTAAACTTAACTAAGTTTATAGAGGACTAACTGTTACGATAAATTGCACATGTTTGCCAGTGAGTTCCAATTTCACCTCTGTGTTTCCTTCCTGGAATAAAGGCAGAGACAAACAGTAACACTACAGCGTTATTCCATTTTAAAATCACTTATAGATTCCAAATACTTATCAAATGCCTGCATGGCAATTGCAGAAAGCAGTATGACATTTGAAACAAATGGCTATAATTTCTGTCTATATACTTTCCAAACACCTACTGTTTTGTCTTGAATTTTTAGTGTGAACTTGTCTGAGAATTGCTATGTAATGATTTAAAAATGGCATTCCTAAGTGTACATCTTTGTCAGGATTGCAAAAATCCATCAGTCATGGTAAAACAAAGTTCTGAGGTAGGCATATTTTACTGCAAGATAATATCCCCCATTCAGGCATTGCTTCCTAAGAACTACATTATCTAACTATAGCAGAAGGCATAGCGTTTTCTAATGCAAATAATGAAAGGAACTGTAGTTTATAATAAACTATATTGTGTTGCTCATGTCATTTTTAAATAACAAGGTTAATAAGAAAAGAAGTAATTATAAGTAATATTACAGCAATAACAAAATCATATCTAACATTGTATACCGATAAGTCTCTAAAATTAGTGTCTGTAATAAATAACTGCAATAATCTCAAAGCTTATGTCAGTGAATGCTTTCTAAGTTTATCTGAAGGAAGTCTTTTCCCCTATAAAAACCTACTGAATCATTCACCTGTAAGATTAATTTTTTATCAGTCCCAGGATATATTTCCTTTCTCCTAGTTAGAGCATCATTATTCCCTTTGGGGAATTACTTTTTCCCCATGGGTTGAAGCTTTATAAGAGGCAATCAAATATTTCCTGTCCCTTGGGTGCTTGTGTAAGTGGTAAATGCATGAACTAACAGTAGTTCTTGTCCAAATTTAGACTCTCAGAGGAAGTTGTATAAAGGTAGGGAAGAAAAAACCTCATGGCATAGGACTGGCCTGATAAAGCCTGTGTCTGCTTCTTTCTACCAAGTTCTTGCACCTGCCTCTCTGTGTCTTTTCCGAGTATACCTCTGAAATTATTTGTTTGGGGTTTTTGTTGTTGTTGTTTTGGTTTGGTTTGGTTTTTAATTTTTTGAGACAGGGTTTCTCTGTGTAACCATCCTGGCTGACCTGGAACATGCTTGGTAGACCAAGCTGCCTTCAGACTCACTGAGTTCCTCCTGCCTGTGCCTTCCAAGTGCTTGGATTAAAAGCATGCACTTCCACAGCTTGGCTATTTGTTCATTTCTATAAATTGCCAATATGCTTACAATAAGTGACTTTTATTTTTTAAAAATTTTTAGTACTAGCCCTTTTTGCTGACTTTTAATTGACACGCAAGATCTTTTACTTTTTAATATGTATTAGTATTTAGTATTTTTAACTGTTATCAGTCATTATTCCACTGATGTATCTATCTGATTGCATCGTTGTGTCATATAAAAGGCACATATAAATAATAAGTTTCTGCCAACACTTTTATGAGGCCCTGATCTTTCCCTGATAAGGAATAATACTGATTTATATTAGAGAACATATGCATTATAAGTAGATTCCCTTAAATATGTTCAATTCATTGTGAGCTTATAAATCCCACTTTAGTTGAATGAAAGGGAAAAGAAACTTTCACAGACATAACACAAAGCTAAAGACATACTGACCTTATTACAGATTTGTATATATTAATGTCATTCTTAGTACTAGGTAGAAATCAACATATAAAAGACTGTAAAAATATACAAAGACAACATTTTGAGAATGTACATATTTTTTCAGTAGACTTAGTAAGATTTTTTAAATGTATATCTATCATTTTGAAGCTCAAAGAATGGGATTTTGAACTAGCTTTGTCTCTACCATTGTATAACCTAACATATTCATTTAATACTTCATGGACTTAATTTTCATGAGTGTGAATATTTCCTGGGAGGATAGGCATAAATGTCTACTTATCCCCAAAAGGGTACCAATGACAGAACAAAGAAATAATTTCACCTAAGTCTAGTTTGGTGAACCACTGAGTTTGTTGGGGTGACTTACAAGAGCCTGGACAGCTTAAGGAAAGTACTTAAGTACAAAGTCTCTCTTCCTACGTAAGGTGTGATTGCTTGTTTGAAGACAGGCAGAGCTGTGTGAACTGGATGAACAGTCTCCATTTCTATTGTACTTTCTTATGGGAGAAAAATGTACACAAGTCACTCAGGAGCTTAGGTAATGGGGAAAAGTTTGATCTTTCCCTTGAACCATTTTATTATTTATATCTTCCATGAACTGCAGTTTAGAGCTTTAATGTTTCCCAGAGACTCACAAGCACTGAATTTCCCATTCCATTCATTTCTTCCATAGGAACTGTGTTTTAATACAAATCTTGTCATATTTGCTATTGAATAGGTCCCCTTACCTACTTCTTTTCTTTTTCCCATTCTCTATTGATTTAGTTTGTGTTGGGGGCACAGAGGTTCTTGTTCTCACAGAGAAGCACTAAGAGAACCAGGAATGTTAATCATGCAGGCGTGTCTCCTCAATGGAGGAGATAGAAATCAAAAGCCTGCATTCCATCCAGAAAGCTGAGGGTGGATTTTGTGAACCTTTTGCTATCTGTGAAGGCAGACCTCACCTGCCTGTGCTATAAAGGCAGACCTCACCCAAATTCCCTGGAATGATTATCGCCGACTTTTCCTTCCCTAGGCCATTATCCATCATTAACAGGGTTGTCACAGGTACCTTTTGGCCTGATGACCTCTACGCTATCAGTCAGAAACATCAGTAAATTCTAGGTCTTTTAGCTACATAGAACCCACTCTCCTGGTCACACGTACTCTGTAATAGAGTTTCTGTGTAGCTTTATTGTGCACCTGGAATTGGACTGACTGTTGCCTGGAAACTTTTTCTCAAAATTTACTGCGTTTTAAAATATACTGACAATGAATCACCTGACATTAGACTCCCTAAAGTCTGATCCAGGCTGACAAAGTTGGTGTCCACCAGGTTTTCATTCTCATCTCTTCCCTCTATGACACCTACAGGGACACCCACAAGTTTACATTTTGTAAGCATCATTTACATAGTGGTCTATGTGTTGAGATCTGTTAGTGTTTCTCTTATTTTGTGTAGATCATATCACCGTGGGCCTCAGCAAAGTCTCTAAAGCCCTGGAACAATCCCAGGATCTTTACTGAATCAGCTTGTTTCTTAATGTATCTGGGAACATTCCATCAGTCAAATGACCTTGTAAGAAATGCCCACAGGTACAATACTAGCACGGTAGTTATGGGGGCAACCAACAACTTTCTGATTGGATATGAGGGATTTTCTACCTAGTATCGTAAATTGGTCAAAAGTCCATGACTTATGATGAGATCATAAGCCCTGTGGTATAGTAAGAGGAGCAGGGAGCAGTGGGCTGCATCCCCCCGCCCGGCTAGCTTAACCCCCTGAAATAATCACATAGAAATTGTATTAATTAAATTACTGCCTGGCTCATTATATCTAGCCACTTTTTGGCTAACTCTCACATCCTGACCTAACCCATTTTTACCAATCTGTGTAACACCACGAGGTCGTGACTTACTGGGAAAGATTCTAACCAGCATCAGTCTCAGACAGGAGTTTCATAGCATCTGCCACATTGCCCTTCTTCCCAGAATTCTGTTCTGTCTTCCCTACCTATCTAAGTTCTGCCCTATCAAAAGGCCAAGGCCATGGCATTTCAACCAATGAAAGCAACACAAATACAGAAAGACCTCCTACACCACTAGGGAATAATCTACTATGTGGTTTTCTGCTTATTTGTTTGTTTTTGCTAAAAAAATTATGCCGTTAAGCTTACTTCTAAATATTTAAGCATTTAATGTTTAATGTTTAAGTTTTTAATTGAGTGTTTAATATAAAGCATCTAAATATTTAATTCATATAGATTTTCTCCTATTCTCAAGATTGGTTCAAGATATATGTTTTTTGCTGTGGGTCAGTGCTTAATAAAGAGGCTCATAATTGATCATTATACTAAGTATAAGTAGCTGTAATTGTTATGAATGGGTCATTTAGATCAATCTTCCCCTACCCAAGGAAGAGGAAAGAATGTAAGAGCTGGAAAATGGGAAAGGGTGCTGTGGAATGCTTACTGGTGGACAGATCATGTTAGCAGAATTCATCAGTTCTTAGCAGCTGTGCTTTCCTGTACAAGATTGAACCAGTCAGAATGTAAGCACCACTGAGGAAGGATCCCTAAGGCTTCCTAAGGGATCACTAAGGTAGAAGCACTATTGGCAGTTGATGAGTGTTGGTAGAGGAGAATCACTCTCATTTAGGAAAATGACCATTGAGAGTTTGTCCATATCCCAGTGGATGACATTAAACCCATGAATATGGACTCAGAGAGTATAAATAACAAAAAAGACATGAAGTTGTTGAGGATATGATGTGGCAGGAAATGAAAGTAGTTGCGTGGAGGTATTGGTAGATAGACTTGAATAAAATACATTTAATGAATTTGTGAAAATATTAGATAGTTAATTAAGATATTATTTAAAACAACTGGTATAGAAACTAATAAAATTGAAACAAAAATATAGGGAGCAATAGAGAGGAAGATAGCATAGTAAGAGTGATCTGAAGGGGTAAATAAGAAAAATAGGGGCTCCTAATTAGATAGGACAGAAGGAGATAAATTTAGAAAAAGTATAGAGAAGGGCAAAATAACAGCAAGGACATCTTAAAGGTCATAAGGAGTCATACTATTTACTACTACTAAAATGTCTAGATTACACATTAAGCTGGCATATAAATAAATATACATATACAATTTAGTTAAAATGTTCTCATTTTGACTAACAATGAGAATGGAGTATAGTCATGCACTATCTAACAAAAACCCAGTGCCAGCTACAAAAAGCCTTTTTATTTTTTGAGCTGTTCATTAGAGGTGTCCTAGAGATGCCCAAAACATTAGGCTACTGCTATTGCAACCTTGGTTCCCTCCTAGAGGTTGTTGTAGATATTATAGGTTTCAGACACGGGAGGAGGTTCCTCAGTTGGCACAGATTTAAAAAGCTCT
Organism: Microtus pennsylvanicus; assembly: GCF_037038515.1. NCBI lineage: Eukaryota > Metazoa > Chordata > Mammalia > Rodentia > Cricetidae > Microtus > Microtus pennsylvanicus. Next base: position 37,917,022 of record NC_134587.1, read on the forward strand.
TCCATGAGTACTGGTTTCACGGTACCAGAAGGAGCACTATTTAAACTTCCAAATGAGGGAAGCAACCAACAGTACTACCCAACTATGGTGCCTCTGAACCATAACAACGTCAGCTTGGCACAGTAATCCTAAGTGTGCTGTAGTGGAATACATACCTTTTTGGGAACCAACAGCTCTCTAATTGGATTTACAACCCATTCAAACAGAAGGAAATCATGCTAGTGCTGGAACCTTGCCAACTATCCGGGGCAATTGTGTCATGGATCCTGAAACAGATTCCACAAGTCCTATTTACTAAGCCAGCATAATGTCTAACTACATTTTATATATCTGACTTTATATCCACAGACATGATCCTCACTCTTCATTAAGAAAACTTCTCTGAATGATGTGTATTTCAGAAAACCATAACCAACACAAGTACAGAGTTGTGAAACTCAGTCTCAATGGATAGATCTAAAATAGAACTCTTGCACCTAAGACTTAGGGAATGTTTCAAATTTCAGACAGAAAGATAGAAAGAGCCAGAGGAAAGGGGAGTTGATTTTCAGATTATATCTCCTAAATATATCAAAAGCAATACCCATAAATTTTACCAATATGAGCAAAAAAGGAGAGAAATTAACTTGGGTGGGGTAAAGAACATGAGACCTCAACATAACACAGATAACTACTGTGAGCTGAGAAATGCAGAGAGAGGGATAAAAAGTCTTCCCCAGGAACAAAGACTCCAATTGATTGTTCATGATCAAATGGTCAGCTCTGAAAACATATACATAAAAGTCTTATTACACAGACTGGGAGATTGGTTCTATTTATTTATGAAGATATATATTTTATACATACTATAAATCTATCATTATTGATTTAAATGTTTGTATATTCGAACAATTAAAGAAAAATGAGGGAGTTGGAGAGATGGCTCTGAGGTTAGGAACACTGGCTGCTCTTCCAGAAGTCCTGAATTCAATTCCCAGAAACCACATGTTGGCTTACAACCATCTATAATGAGATCTGGTGCCCTCTTCTGTTATGCAGGCAGAACACTATATACATAAAAACAAATGCCAGGTGGTGGTGGTGCACGCCTTTATTCAGGCCACAGCTCAATAATTCAACGTCTTCCATACACTTCCCAGTAGTTCTATGTGATTCCCTCCCTGCTCAAGGTCCCCCCTTCCTCACTCTTGCATGGCTTGCTAAATGCATCTATAATTCAGGAAGCTGACAGAGAGTGGAAAAGGTGGAAAGGCAGCAGATGGGTGGAGGAAGTGGGGAATCTGAAAGCAGCCAAGAAGCAGTTACAACCCGAGCCCACAGACACATTGCCTGGTTTTGAAGATGGCTATGCATAAGCTCTCATGAATATTCTCATGTGATGGTAATATCATACAGAGGTGTATCATTTGCCACCAGCCTATGAAACAGGTCCAGTGGGGAAAGGAACAACTGACTGTGTGCATTGGGTTGTTAATTGGAATAATTTGCTGTAAAATTATCTGCAAATCTTCAGCAAATCTATTTAACCTCTATGAAGCACAACTTCTTTATCTAAAAAATGGATTAGACTCTACAATTTTTTCAGGTGCCTTGAGGCAATAAGTTTGAATACTCAACATGGTTTGTTGGTTCTGACTTACAATTAAATGAAGTTTGGCATGTTGTTGTAAAAATGTTTTAAGTCATTTTTATTTCTTTTTTGACATTATGATGTGTCACTTCCCTTTCCTCCCTCCAAATCTTTCCATATACCTTTCTTGTCGCCACGCTATATAGGTAGTGGGACCTAGAAGAATAGAGCCAATAAATGAAGTGGACTAAATTTCAATGCAATAGCCAACATTATTCAGAACATCAATTTGTATTCAGAGGGTTAAGAAGAGTCACATGGGTAAAGTGTCCAATCACAAGGATAAGTCATATGTGGCAGGCAAGCTGCATGTGAAAAAAATGGTTTTTCATAGAGGCATATAAATAAATAACAATATCTAGTTGTAATAAATACTCTGAAGTAAACTCACTCTTATCTGCTACACCTGGGAAGAGCACAAAAACACATTCTAAGAACAATTTTTGTTTTGAAGAAACTGAGATCACGAGACTTTTGTCTTGATTTCTCATAAGCACTCAGAATTTTTTTCATATAACTTCATTCTTGATTTTCAGAGTGATCATTATAATGGAGCAGATTGCAAGGTGCTGGGACAATGTAGAGTACAAAATTCCAAAGCTAGTCACAGTAGAGATGTTGCCACAGATAGATCTGATAGAAAGGGCATGGATTTGGAAGCCAGAAGAGAAATGAATTAATTTAGAGAAGGCTGATTGCATCTGACAGCAGGAGAAAGAATGCTATTGGTGTGGTTTGTTTAATCCCAACTTCATGACTGAATGTTTGATGAAAATGAGTTTAGTAAAGATTTGGAGTGAATTATTAGAAGACATTTTTGAAGCATTTCTCCAACCTTGTGGCACAGTATGAACCTCTATAACATTGGTATAATCCTGCTAGTAGAAGGATGGTGGGCACAAACTGATTAACATGGAATTTTTTATCACTGCAGCAGAAAGAGGACTTAAAAAGGAAAGTATGCTCAGTTACAAAAAAAAGACATATGCTATACTTCTTGCAAAATGTAAGTTATGGACTGAGAATTATATCCAGATACATCCACATCATATAATATGTTAATTTTATGGGCCATGACAAGGATCTGTATATACAATCTTATGTATTGCACATACATAGATATGCACAATACCAATGGGCTCCACCATAAAAATGACAATGTGATATAACATAGCTCAAGAAGAGATAGTGAGGACGGAGGAAGAATGAGATGATTAAGAAACCTGTAGGAATGCCTTAAATTGGACCTGTCAAACAAGGAATGGGGATCTGTGATTTGTGAATGGCAGGAACCACTGTTTCTGCGAGATGGTCTTCTTGAATAACACTATATTTTTGCAAACAGCAGTGAACATACGCTTGTCTACTGCTGTCTAGGACAAAGGCGGCAGAAAGAGCAGTAAATAGTCACTGACTGAAGAGAAGAAAAACAAGAAATTTATGGTCTTTTGAAGCTCTGTGAAGATGCCTGTGTTCATGTCTAGGTTAAAACACTTGACTCTTCCCCAGTCACCTAGCTTGAAAGACGCTTACTGTCACAGGTGTCTACTGTATTTCTAGGATTATAGTATAAGGTGAATTTAAATTTGTGAAGCTCAAGTTAAGTTCTTTATGACAGAAAATGAACTCTATATGATTGTTGTTAGAGTCTCCAGTAATCTCAGATGCTGAGGCATGAGGGCAGTGAGTTTAACATTAACCTGGACAATATAGTAAGATCCCTATATCAAAAACATAAAAGAAAGAAATCCAAAACTTAGTTTTTACAATTATTCAGTCTTTTTTTCTTTCTTTTCATTTTTTCTTTCAGCATTTTTGAGCCATAGTAAGGGAAGCCAAAACTGTACACTTTATTTTCTATGAGATTCGGTATAAATGGGTTTATATTGAGGCCCTTGATTCACTTGGACTTCATATTTGTGTATGGTGATAAATATGAATTTATTTGCACTCTTCTACATGTTGACATCCAGTTAAGCCAGTATCATTTTTTGAAGATGCTTTCTTTTTTGTTTTTGTTGTACAGTTTTGGCTTTTTTTTCAAAAACCAGGTGTTCATAGGTGTGTAGATTAATGTCAGGGTCTTTGATTCAATTCCATTGGTCCACCTGTCTGTTCTTGAGGTCATTAACAGATGTTTTTAGTACCATAACTCTATAGTAGAGTTTGAATACAGGGATGGCGATGCCTCCAGAAGTTCCTTTATTGTACAGGACTGTTTTATCTATTCTGTGATTTTTGTTTATTTGTTTGTTTTCTTTTTCCATATGAACTTGAGTATTGTTCTTACAAGGTAGGTGAAGAATTGTGCTGGGATTTTTATGGGGATCACATTGAATCTGTAGATTGCTTTTGGTAAGATTGTCATTTTTATTATGTTGATCCTATGTATCCAAGAGCATGGGAGCTCTTTTCATTTTCTGATATCTTCTTCAATTTCTTTCTTCAAAGACTTAAAGTTCTTGTTACATAGGTCTTTCACTTGTTTGGTTAGAGTTATCACAAGATATTTTATATTATTTGTGACTATTGTAAATGGTTTTGTATCTCTGATTTCTTTCCTGGCCCATTTATCATTTGTATATAGGAGGGCCACAGATGTTTTTAGTTAATCTTGTATTCTGGCACATTACTAAAGGAGTTTATCAGCTTTAGGAGTTGCCTGATAGAATTTTTGGGGCCACTTAAATATATTGTTATAGCATCTACAAATAACAAAAGTTTGACTTCTTTCCTTCCAATTTGTATCCCCTGATCTCCTTTTGTTGTCTTATTGCTCTAGCTAGTTCTTTGTGTACTATATTAAATAAATATGGAAAGAGTGGACAGTCTTGTCTTGTTCCTGATTTTTGTAAAATTGCTTTGAATTTATCTCCATTTAATTTGGTGTTGGCTATCATCTTGGTGTAAATTGCTTTTATTATGTTTAACTATATTACTTGTATTTCTGATCTCTCCAAGACCTTTATCATGAAGGGGTGTCAGATGATTACATAGTTTTACTTTTTCAGTTTGTTTATATGGCAGATTACATTGGTAGATTTTCCTGTTTTGAATGATCCCTGCTCTACTGGAACAAAACCTAACTGATCATGGTGTATGATTTTTTGATGTGCTCTTGGATTCAGTTTGTCAGTATTTTATTGACTATTTTTGCATCAGTGTTCATGAGGAAGATTGAACTGTAATCTTTTTTCTTTGTTGTATCTTTGCGTGGTTTGGGTATCTGGTTATGTAGCCTCATAAAAGGAGTTTGACAATGTTCCTTCTGTTTTAATTGTGCAGAACAATTTGAGGAGGTGTTTTTTTTTTTTCTTGTAGCTCTTCTGGTAGAATTCTGCCCTGAAACCATCTGATTCTGGGCTTTTTTTTTTTTTTTTTGTGGGGAGACCATTAATGACTGCCTCTATTTCCTTGGGGTTTATAGGTCTATTTAAATTTTTTATCTGGTCTTGATCTAATTTTGGTATATGATACCTATCCACAAAATTGTTTATTTCTTTTAAATTTTCCAATTTTTTGGAGTTCAGGTTTTTTAAGTATGACCTGATGAATCTCTGGATTTCCTCAGTGTCTGTTGTTATGGTCCTTTTCATTTCTGATTTTATTAATTTGGATACTCTTTCTCTGCCTTTTAATTAGCTTGGATAAGAATTTTTTTACTTTGTAGATTTTCTAAAAAGCCAATTCTTTGTTTCATTGATTTTTATACTGTTCTCTTTGTTTCTATTTTATTGATTTCAGCCCTCAGTTTGATTATTTCTTGGCATCTCCTTCTCCTGAGTGGTTCTGATTCTTTTTGTTCTAGGACTTTCAGTGCTGTTAAGTCACTGGTGTGAGATATCTCCAAATTCTTTATATAGGCATTTAGTGCTAGAAACCTTCCTCTTAATGCTGCTTTCATAGTGCCCCATCTATTTGGGTATGTTATGCATTTATTTTCATTGAATTCTATGAAGTCTTCAATTTTTTTCTTTATTTCTTCCTTGACCCAGCAAAGTTTCAGTTGAGAATTATTCAGTTCCCATGAGTTTGTAGGCTTTCTGTAATTCGTGTTGTTTTAGTTGAATTCTAACTTTAAACCAAAGAGGTTAGACAAGATACAGGGGTTTATTCCACTTTTTATCTGTTGAGATTTGCTTTGTGACCAAGTATGTGGTCAAGTTTAGAAAAGGATCCATGAAGGTATACTCTTTTGTATATGTATATGTGTGTGTGTGTGTGTGTGTGTGTGTGTGTGTGTGTGTGTTTGGGTGGAATGTTCTATAGATGTCTGTTAAGCCCATTTGAGTCATATTATCTGTTCCTTTATTTCTCTGTTAAGTTTCTCTCTGGCACACCTGCCAATTGGTGAGAGTGGAGTATTGAAGTCTCCTACTATTATTGTGTATGATTTAATGTGTGATTTAAGTTTTAGTACTGTTTCTTCTACAAATTTGGGTACCCTTTTATTAGGGGCATACTTGTTCAGAATTGAGACTTCATCTTGGTGGAATTTTCCTGTGATGAATATGAAATGCTCTTCTCCCTCTCTTTAGTTTGAAGTCTAGTTTGTTAGATAGGATAGCTACACCAGCTTGCTTCTTAGGTTCATTTGATTGGAAAGTCTTTTCTCAACCCTTTACTTTGAGGCAATGTCTGTCTTTGAAGTTGAGATGTGTTTCTTCTTTTGCAGCAGCAGAATTTTTGAATTTATGGATTTTTCATATTCATCTATCAGCCTGTATCTCGTTATAGGTAAATTGAGTCCCATTGGTATTAAGGGATATTAATGACCAGTGATTGTTAATTCTTGTTATGTTTTTGGGTGTGTTTCTCTTTAGGGATTTACTGGTGTGGGATTATCTATTGCCTGTGTTTTCATTGGTGTAGCTAATTTCCTTGGGTTGAAATTTATGAAAAAGCATCTCTCCAAGTTAGGATTTCTATTGCTCAGAAAGACCATCATGACCAAAAGCAACTTGGGGAGGAAAGGGATTATCTCATCTGATAGTTCTACATCACAGAACATCACTGGAAGAAGTCTGGGCAAGGAACTCAAGTCAGGAACCTAGAGATAGGAACTGAAGCACAACCATGAAGGAACACAGCTTACTGGCAAGCTCTAACTGCTTTGCTATTGTCCTACCTGTTCAGGGGTAGGACCTACAATGGTCTGGGCCCTCCCATATCAGTCATTACTTACGAAAATATACCATAGACTTGTCCAAGAGCCATCATATGGGAGCATTTTTTAAAGTAAAGTTTCGTCTTCCCAAAGGACTTTAATTTGTGTCAAGTTGAAATAAAACCATCCAGAACTATACTCTATAATAAAAGAACTTATTGTAACAATAATTAAAGCTCAATCACTTGTTTAACATATGACAGAGTTTATTGAAATTATGAAATTAATGCTACCCAACTCTGAATGAGCTGTTGAGACTTTAAATTTCATCTCCGTTTAAACCTACTCACACTGATAGGTCTTGAAATGAGTTTTCTACAACACAATAAGGACAAAAGCAATGGTTTTATATGTATTCCTATTTCACAGTACAATCCTCTTAGTTCTATAATTAGCATTGTTGAAATGGTTTGATTAGGAGCAGTTTGTGGGATTATTAGCCACTTTTGGTTCCTTCTCACCTCATTAGAAAAGGAACTCAGCACAGACTATTGATGGTGCTTTTTCGAAGCCTTTTGCTCAATATTACCGAGTCTTTCAGTGTGTTCAAGCGATTTTCACGGGAAAGTGAACAGTTTTTCTATTGATTTCCATTTAAACAAGTCATGCTCACATGAAAATATACTCTGCATTACTTAGATTCCAATTGTCTTTTCCTAAGAAGAAACAGTGTCAGGTTAAAAATTGTTTTGTGGGTTATTTTTGTAAACAATTTAAAATTATCTGAGTTAAAATGGAACCACTCAATTTATTTGATAGCTTGCTAGCACAGATAAATAAATTGGGATTTGGAAAACAATCATTATAGGCTTGCTTTTATTACTGAAGACCAGGGAATTTACTTTTGATTTACATGTTGGCTAGAGTGTGTGGAAACTTATCAAATCCAACATAGTTGAAGTCTTTTTGCTTTCAAATGACTGTTAAAGGTTGGCATGCATACCTTTTTTCTCTAAGAAAGAAAATAGAGTCTTGGTCAACAGCTCAGTGGTAGAGTCATTGATTAGCATGAGCCTCAAGTACACACACACACACACACACACACACACACACACACACACACACTGATTTTAAAATAAATACATACAATTGATGCTTATCTCGTATGAATAAGCATCTTTGAATAATTCTCTTTTTATTAATTTAATGGTGTCTTTTATTTTTTGTTTGTGGAAGCTTTGTATACAATGCAGCTGTTAATTTTTTAAATTCTTTTAAGAATTTTAAAAATTCTTTTCATCTTTTGTTTATTTGGGTTGGATATACATATATATTTATATGCATGTATGTATATATGCTTGCACACATACATAAATGTACATATATGTGTATATGAATGTATAAGTATATATTGTGTGGATATATACACCTATATGTGTGTGTATAATAACATTTTGAAAAAAGTGTATTTAATGGAATGGCTGAAATAAACTAATTAACATACTTCTATACTTACTTTTTGGGTGATAACTCTTTTTTAAGTATATACAAAGGTTTATTGACTATTTTGATTACAGAAAAGCTCAAGCTGTCTTTATTTATACATCAAAAACAAACATTTTTTCATAATAATAAACAAGATTTTTGCATCCTCCAATGTTAATTTCCCACAAAAACAAATATGTCAAATATGTTTTCTCCAAAATTTTAGATCAAAACATCTTAAAGTCAAAAATAACCCATAATTTTGTTAGCTTGACCAAATATTGAGCCAGGCACATCCTGTCTTTACCAAACTAAAAAGTGATTGGCATAGGCGCACATTGTGAAGAACAACAATCCCATTCAAAACATATTTACAGAAATAGGGATGATTTGCCTCCAATCATGTCAGTATTGAATTAGTTCAGTTCTAAGGATCTGAAGTGATAGCTGGCATCCCCTGAGAAGCATCAGCTCCCAAAGAATTTTAGGGGAAGATATTTGAGAAAAAAAATGTGGTTTCCAAGAATGATCATATCTTTCCCAAGCATGATTGACAGAATGCCACTAAAACCACCAACAAAATCTTCAATCATTATAAGAGAGAAGACAGTGTGGTGTGGGAGAATGGTTTGTATTCTGTCAATTATATTTTAAATAAATGCTGATTGGCCAGTAGCCAGTCAGGAAGTATAGGCAGGACAACCAGACAGGAAATGGAGGTGGGTCAATGAGAACAGGAGAAGTCTTGGAAGAAGGAAGCTCATTCCTTTGCAGTCCTCACCAGCCACAGAAGAAGCAAGATGTGACTGCCTCTCTGAAAAAAGATACCAAACCATGTGGCTAGCATAGACAAAAGTAATGGGTTAATATAAGTTATAAGAGTTAATAAGGAGCCTGAGCTAATGGAACAATCTGTTTATAGTTAATGTAAACCTCTGTGTGATTTCTTTGGGACTAAATGACTGTGGGAACTGGGCAGGACAGAAACCCCAACAACAGTGTGGAGGCTGCACAGTCCCAACAGTATTCTATGCTGTCCTAAAGTGCACTGGTCCTTCTTTGCCCAGTGAGATAGTTCCCCATAGCCTCTGCCTCATCTGGAGACTTGTTGGACATACTGGTCCAAAAGTAGGCTACATGGCTTCAAACACGTCTGAAACATGATTCATATTCCTCAAAGCATTCAACGACTGTTTGTCTATATTTGAAAATCCCCTTCCATTTTGAGTTTCAGTCTTTCTCTGATAAAAAATTGGCATTCTTCTCTGAAGCACTGGAAGTAGAAGGACCAGAGAAGCTGTGCTTAGATGGAAGAGCTGAAGGCTGCACTGTTCTTCCAGCAGGACAAGAGCTAAAGGAAGCAATGTCTACTCTGCCCAGACCTTCTATTATCTCTGTTTTGGATGGAATGTGGAGAAGAGGCATGTGGAAAAAGAGGTTCTGTGTGGCCTCAAGTTGCCAAGAATGCTTTGGACACATTAAACTTTTCTTCCTTCATCATGCCCACAAAGAGGCTGCCAAGGGACAACCGTGTCCTTTGCAGAAAAATGTCTATCCATGGAACTGGAGACCATGCATCGGAGAACTCTAGTGATTAAACTGATGATGGATTCTGTGGACTACAGATTCATAGCAGTGATTTCTTAACACCTTTCCCGACCATTCTGCCTCTGGCTATAGCCTTGGTGCTGGCTGCAAACTCAAGACTACAGAGCTAGCCTCTGTCAATGCATTTACACAAGCTGGGACCCTTGACTCGACTCCACCTGCCATAACTTTGTTCTGTTCAAAGGCTGCATTAAAGAAACATCCACTGGTATTGGGATTATGAGACACCATCTTGCCACTTAACAGGCCACTCAGAGAATGATGTCAGACTGCTTTGGTTTGCTTCTCCACGGCTCTTTGAGTTTGTTTTAGTTGTGTTTTATACCACAAACCAGAATAGTTAACCTTTTATCACAAGATCATATCCTAATACCTGGGCCTTTAGCTGTGTAAAGAGTTCAGTTTCACTCTGCAGCTCTTTTCTACCACGCTTGCCTATGAATTTCAAGTGCCTTGTGCTTAAAGCCTTATAGCATTTTCTTCTTTTGGTAATTCTTCCTGGGGAAATAAAAGCACAGGAGGTGGCTGAGTTATATAATCTAGGACTTTTTATCCCATTCTCCCCCAGTTGTTGTTGGAGGAGTTTACTTTGTGTCTGAAGTTCCCATCTTCTCTCTTTCATCTTTTCATTTGGCAAAAGGTTTTGTTTTGAATTGAATGAAGTTGGGAGAGGGCTTTGACAGACAAGCTGTAGTTCAATTTTTTGCATATGTTTTCAGCTTTCCTGAGTGTTTCCATTTTTGAATAAATAACTACGAGGTTCTCTTGCAGATGAAGTGTTTTCTTTATTCTTCTGTTTCTCTTCCAGCAGGTTATTAGTTCCAGTGATGTACTCATCCCTTACTTCTTGCTGGAAGTTCAGTTTTGAGTTTTTGATCGCAGATCTCTCTCTTCATGTTCTTTAGATTCTGTTCTTGATTCCTCAGCTTCATTTTTAGCTTTTGCTTCTTGTAGCTTCTGAATCAATTTCAAAACTTCAGTACTTTTTTTTTTTGAGCTTTGCTTTGTTTCTTGAACAAATATCCATTATTTAGTAGAAGCTGTCTTTGAGTATAAATTTCTTTTGTTTCAAACTCTCAGTGCTTTTTCTTTCTTTACAGAGTGCTCTTGTCCTGAGAAATGAGGTAACCCAGCCAATTCCTTTACATACTTCCTTTCCTCTGCCATTTTAACATTTGTTATTTCAACTTATCTGAAATACTTCATATTTTGATGGCTTTTCTACCTGAGGCTTTGGTATTGTATTGGCTTAACTTTGTCTCTAAAGATTCTGGGACAGTAAGGATAAACTTTACAAGCTGATCATCAATAAGCTGAAACATCTCAGCAAGAGACACTTGGCTAGCAAAGGAAGAGCTGGCCTGTTTCCATGTCTCAACTCTCTGTAGCTTGATGATATGCAACCAATTCTTTTAAGAAATTCCTAAGGAAATCTTTCTTTTTTTTTTTAAATGAAATCCTAAAATCAGTGATTTAAAGAGACTGGATGAGGGTTGATCTGAATGAAAGATAGTAGATCCTTCATAGTAAGTACATTTTCTTTTGCCAAACCACTCACTAGAAATAAAAGAGAAAACAGATATCTTAATCATGTCTTTGGAATTGATCTGCTGTAACTGGAGGCCTCTCTCCCACCTTCTAGGTCCCAAATAACCACTTTGAGGCTCAATATTGTTTATAAACTGTTTGGAAAATGGCCCAAGCTTCTTACTGAACAGCTCTACATATAAATTGACCCATTTCTAATAATCTATATTTACCAGAAGGCTCATGGTTTGTTACCTCACATCTTGCTTCCACAGTGGCTGCTTGTGTCTCTCTCACTCCACCTTCTTTCTCCCTGTATCTTTGTTTGGATTTCCTACCTAGCTCTATTCTTCCTGGCTATTGGTCAAATCAGCTTCTTTATTAACCAATCGTAATAAAACGTATTCACTGCATATGGAGAGGGGACATCCCACATCAGTCTACCACCAGCTAGTTAGAAGCACCTACTAGGAGGGCACTGCCCTCGACTGAGATGGGTGGAGCCTTCATTTTCCCACTTAATATGTGGTGCATCTATTCATGAATTAGGTGGCTTTGGAGATGCTCAGATGTTCGCTTTCTGACAACAAGCCTGGTCTACAAGAGCTAGTTCCAGGACAGGCTCCAAAACCACAGAGAAACCCTGTCTCAAAAAACCACAAAAAAAAATTATGGCTCATGCTGAGATCATGTTTTCTTATCTTTCATTACTTGGCATATGTTCTACTGCCTCCTATTGTTGTGATGCCCTCATATTTAGGCAATTTAGCAATTTAGGGAAGAAATGGTTCATTTTAGCCCATAGTTTAAGGTACAGTCTAGCATAGCAGGAAAGTCAAAGCAGAAGCAGCTTGAAGCAGCCTGGTCACTTTATGTCCTCAGTTAGAAGAAAAGAACAAAAAAAAAATGCCAATGCTTAGCTCACTGTCTCCATTTTAGATAGCACATGATCTTTGTCCAGCGAATGGCCTCACCTATAGTGTCTGTGTCTTTGACATCAAATACTACAATCATGATAATCCCTCATAGTTATTCACTGAGACCCATCTCCCAGGTGATTTTAGATTCTATCAAGTTAACACGTAATGCTAATAATAACATGTGGTACTCTAGTACCATTTATGTTGTTATTAATGGAAGACTTTCCTTCCTAAGACATAAAAGTTTTCCATCATGCAAATATACTACATTTTCCTGACTGTTTTAGACGCTTATAGATATTCAAGTTTTTCACATCTTAACTATTGTGATAATCTTTCATTGAAAATGAGACTGCATATTTCTAGACTGCAAAATATACAAATGAATTCCTTGGATCTTTATCTGAAGATTAAGATGATAAGATTACTGTATCATTTGATAGTTTTATTTTTTATTATTTGAGGACCTCTACATTTTCCATACATATTTTCTATATACTGTTACCATATAGATATTTTTCATTGTATTTTCTGTAATTTTTGTAACTAAACTAGTGGAAGGGAAATAAAGCCTGGGACTTTCAAAACATTTAACCTGTAGAAGGCATGCAACTAACTTGATTTTGTAATATTTAGAATCCATTGGTAATTGATAGCAAGCCCATGTCTACCTGCCTGTTGTTGGCACCAGTGTGGAACACAGAAATGATGATATTTAAGTACAATAACAGCCCCCAGAGAAAGAGTCCATTAAGCATAGCTGGAGTCTGGAACTGCAGAACCCCTCCTAATTCTGCAAGGTGCCTTGAAGATCAATTTCAGCAAACTGCCCAAGAGCCTAGGACCAGACAACTAGCTTGGTGTTTGCTGAAGTTGGAGTCTATATTTGCAAAGTTCGTCTTAGAGGATCAGTCCAAGATGAGAGACCGGGTGACCAAGGCTTACCCCTTCATCTTGGTGCTTAAATAAGGATAGAAATCTGAGTTTTCTGGGATCAGTCTGGCATTGAGGTTAATCTGGATCAGAGGGGTTCAGAAGTTGTTGAGTGATAGCTAAATTGTCTGGAGTATAGGCCTGTAGGTCACACCTTATTGTGGGTGGACTTAAACAAGTGTGTTGATTAACCAAGACGAACTTTGGTGGAATTCTTATTTTGGTTTGTCATAGGTGTCTCTATCTGGGGTAAACAGGTGCTTATTTTCTTCTCCTTAGGAAAAGTTCATACAAAAAGTTCAAAGAAATTGACTAGTTTTCCCCCTAATTTTATACCCCTTAAAAGCTTAATCACATAAATAAAAATACACAAAATGGTTTAGTGGTCAAATTTCGTTTAGCTTAAGAAAGGATTCATCTTATAAACTCTTGGTGATTAACAATGCATACTGTAAGTCAAAGGCCCAGAAATGGACCTGTGTTATAAAGTGATCTACTGACTTAATATACTAAATTCACTTTACCACATAGTTTCTAATGTGTTGTTTTGTGTTTTTCTTCATTTTATTTACCTTATGTTTTATATTTCCTTCTTGAGTTAAGCACTTCATTATTTTCAGTGTTCATTTTTTTTACATAAATATCTTCTTTAAATACTTTTTAAGAGGTAGTCACCAGGTTCTAGTGTGAAGCAATTCTTTGCTACATGACAGTGAATGTTTCAGTATTGATTTTGGATCATTACTGAAGCAACAAGAAAAATGAGGAGCTATTTTTTAAAATTTTTTTTATTGAAAATTTCCACCTCCTCCCCTCCTCCTATTCCCCTCCCCTCCCCTCACTTTCCCTTCCCCTCCCTCTCCAGTCCAAGGAGCAGTCAGGGTTCCCTACCCTATGGGAAGTCCAAGGTCCTCCCCACTCCCCCCAGGTCCAGGAAGATGAGCATCCAAACAGACTAGGCTCCCACAAAGCCGGTCCATGAAGTAGAATCAAAACCCAGAGCTATTGCCCTTGGCTTCTCAGTCAGCTTCCACCATCAGCCACATTCATAGAGTCTGGTTTGATCACATGCTCCATCAGTTCCAGTCCAACTGGCCTTGGTGATCTCCCATTAGATCAGTCCCACCATCTCAGTGGGTGGACGCACCTTTCGCGGTCCTGACTTCCTTGCTCATGTTCTCCCTCCTTCTGCTCTTCATATGTACCTTGGGAGCTCACAAAATAAATATATAATATAATTAAGGTATATAATACACCTTATATGAATTATCTAGTAAATTTTTCTCTCAAATTTATTTCTAGCTCATGAAACTAAGCTAAATATTATTATGTCCAAATGAAACGCCAATTCCCCAAACTCCAAAAGGCAGTCCATACTACATCTGGACTATAAGAAAATTTCTGGTAGTTAGATAAAAGCCAGGATTCTTCACAAACATGTGAAACTAGTTTCCCTCTACCCAAAGGATTTATTTTCCTTAAGTCTGCCAGAAGAAACAAAAGGCTACTGGTAGCCCCAGGCTCCTCCAGCATCACAGGGGCCTGTTACACAGTTTGAGGTCCACACCAGCATCCTCACCCCTCCCATCAGTTCCTCTACCTAAAATTCTCTCCAGCTCATGAGCTTCTCTCCCCTCTTTGTTTCCTGATATTCTCCCCCCAACTCTCATTCAGGCCCAGTGTGTGGTCCATATTCATCCAATCTACTTCTTTCTCACTATTTTCTAGACTCTTTCAGATGCCACTGGCTATTTTCTTTCTCATATCTGCAATAAAAACCTTTCCTGTCACCATACCATAAAGCAGTCCTGTCAAAAGTTTCTATAAATACAACAGTACTACATGACAGTACATTTGACATTTTAAACAAAAGTCCTAAAATTTCCAAGCAAGTTAGCTCTTGTGGTTGTGTTGGCGTCGTTGAATTTTTTGACTAAATTATACTAGATGTTGAAGCATAAACCTAAATAGCAATCTTATTTGAAAAACAGTACTGTCTTAATTTAATAACATTTAATTTCCTCGTTTAAAAATTAAATGGGAAACGGGAAATAAATGAAATAGGAAAGACCACAGTGCCTTATAGAGTTACAAAGATTGAAAGCGATATTGGCACCTGTTTGTGATTCAAGACAAAAGGGGAGTTTGTTGATGCAGCTATGAATAACTGTGAACAGAAGTGGCCGTGAGATTGTTTTTTATGGGAATTATAAAGCATTTCAGCAGCACTGTGGTGATTCTGCATTAGAACAACTTTGTGGCTTATTAACGTTAAGGATTTATCACGGCTGTTAAGTGTCTATGTTACACATACAGAATGTACTGCATACAGTATTTTGAATCTACAGAGTTAAAGCTACTTTTATGATAAATTATCATTATTTTATATTTTCATATCTTCAAAAAACTATGACATTTTGTTTTGTTATCTTACCATTTCATTCTCCTCAATTTCTTTCTTTCCACTTCTTTTTTTAGTAATAAATTTTCCTGAGTACTTGCTATATTTAAGATCTGAAACTAAATTATTAAGTTTTACAGGTAAATTTCAGACATTCCTTCCCTTTTACATATGGCAAGCATGGGTGCTCTTTCATTGTTTTAGATACATTCAGGGCGAACAGAAATGCGTTCACAACACACTATCTTCAATACTATAATGTTCCTGTGGTGGAAAGCCCACTCCTTGTCTGGAACATCCCTGTGACTGAAAAGGATTTTAGATTATCTTTCCCCTAAGAACCAGTAGGGGGAGCATAGGTTTCTCCATATCTAAATAATAAAAGCTTTTACGCATATTGTGGGGCTTTTGTGATTAGAACTTAGAGATGGGACTTAAATAAAGATAAAAATTTCAAACTGTAAGTGCTCATTAATTATCGTTATAATGCTGTCAAATTGTACTTGTCTCAAAGAAGAATATGCGGCTTCAAGATATTGACCTGTTTGGAGTAAACTAAGACACATTAAATAGCTAGAACGCACCACAGTTAAAAAAAGGTACGTTGTTAGAAGCAGGCAATAATGAAACGTTGAAAGTAATCGGACTGATTAGGTAAATATTTCCTGAGTACTTGCTATATTTAAGATCTGGACCTAAATTATTAAGTTTTACAGGTAATTTAAATTTAATCTGAGGAAGTAGACAGGATAAAATAGAAGCCATTTGGAAAGAAAAGGTCATATTATTAAATAAGAATTTTAAATATTTATTGCATGCATGCAAGCAAATGATGTCTGCACTAATAATAAAAACTAGTATTTTCTGTGTGCTTTGGCATATTGCTCACTCATTTCCCGAGGAAAGATGTAAAGTCTCAGAGAGAGTGAATTACAAGGCAGGGCTTGGCTGCTTTGTCATTCAGCTTTGCCTTTACCATGAAAGATGTTTATAGTTGATCTTTTCCAACAGCAACATTTTCTTACAAATGAATTCTTATGAAATGAACATAATTACTTAGTAACAGGCAATCTTCTTAAGACAACTCCAGATGATTAAGTATCTATATTTAGGAAATGAAGGTTTGCTTAAGAATATGCATATTCTTCCTAAGAAAACCTTAATGGTAACTGAAGCAAATTCAGTATATATACACTGATATACATTACATATACAGACATACACATATTTGTCTGTGTATGTATAAATACACACACACATACACATATGCAATTCCAAGAAGCTTTTCTTGAGATCACTAGACAATTCTTAATTAAGGCATTGCAAGTCTTTTCTCAAATCATAAAATTAATACATTGACAATAAAAGAGCCAAGAAATTTTTGTAGTAGGCCTTAAAAAATGCAGTTTTTGAACTGATAATATCTAAAATTTTAGATTAAATGCTAGCAGTGATTTAATTAACACAGTTTCTGTGTGATTATTTCGAGTCTAAGGTAGCCAGGCAGCCAGGAACCAACAAGCAATCTCTTCCAACATAACTTTGAATTCATTAACCATTTTGCAGCCACAGTAAGATTTTCTACATTAGAAAGTAAAGAATACTGCTATCGTATTGCCTTTTACAGACTCTAAATAGGTACTTAGACTTCTTAACATCAGATTAATAAATTCTTAATAAGAATATTAATATAAATAATAAATAATAAATCTTAATAAGAATTTATTAATCTGATAATAAATTTGATAAGAATACTTATCAAAGATGGACAAGAATCTAAAATAAGTCAAATGTAAATTCAGCTTATGAAGTTATTAAAATTTTAATTCAGAATAAAATAACTACATCTAATGAAGTTTTACGCTAAATATAGACAATTTACACTAATTCAAGATTAGATGGAGAGTTCTGTCTTAACCATCCTGAATTAAAAATAAAAGTTTTTTGAAGTGACATGAATACTAACACCCATTTTATTGATGTAAACTACATTAATATTTTTCATGACTATGATACATGTTAAATAAGAAAACAAGTTACTTGTATTTTGAAATATGTTGAAAAATGCTATGAGTAAACCCATGAGTGATTATTACCAGAAGCATAGACCTGTAGACCTTTTGGTTTTGGTGGTAGTATCTCAATGGTTTCTTGACACTGTATATTCAACAAAGAGAACCTTTAACGTGCAGGAATGGTTATCTACTGTGCACAGTTCTCAGAATTTATTTCAATTATATGGATAATTTTTCTTAAGCAGAAAAAAAGGCACCATTGTGCTTATATACACATTATTAAAAAGATGATGAGGGATGATAACTTTCCCAACCATTGTAGTAAGTCAGCCATGGGAAGTTTCATTATTGTAATGTTAGATAAAGTGAGAACTCATTGGTGTAAATGGGAGTGTTCTTTCACATGTATTTCTTCACAAAAATTTTATTTGACAGATTAGCCTGATGGCATAAACTCACTTACAGGAAGTAAAAACTTCCTAATTCAGAAGAAGGCTAATGAAAATGAGGCAGAACATATGCAGAAGAGGAGGAATGTACTATGGAGTTGTGGTGAAGGAGAATTGTCTGTATTCTGTCAATCATGTTTTAAATAAACGCTGATTGGCCAGGCAGGAAGTATAGATGGGACAACCAGACAGGAAGTAAAGGTGGGGTAATGAGAACAGGAGTATTCTGGAAAGAAGGAAGCTCTTCTCACAATCCTGCCCAGATCACCGAAGAAGCAGGATGTGACCTGCCCTGCTGAAAAAGGTACTGAGCCATGTAGCAAACATATACTAGAAAATGGGCTAATGTAAGTTATAAGAGCTAATACAAAGCCTGAGCTAATGGGCCAATCAGTTTATAACTTATGGAAACCTCTATGTGATTTTCTTTGGGACTTGCCAGCTGTGGGGTACCAGGCAGGACAGAAACCCCAACAAGCAGGCCCACATGTTACAGAGTTGGAAGATCTCATGTCCATTATCTTCACTATTTGCATGATCCCACTTTACAGGATTCCCTATGTAAAATTTTCTGTTTACAACGTCCTGTGACGTTCTTATGACATTCACTTTATCCAATTCTCAATACCTTTAACTTCTTTTGCAGCAATTTTTAGTTCATTTTTTTCATACTTTTTATTTAAAAATTTGCTTTTTATTTTGCACACCAACCTCAGTTTCCCCTCCCTCCCATCCCATCTCCTATTCACTCCTCAGAGCAGGTCAGGTCTCTCTGGACAGTCAATAAAGTCTGGCATATCAACTTGAGGCAGCACCAAACCCCACTCCCCTGTATCAAGGCTGCACAAGGTATCCCACCATATGTAGTTGGCTCCAAAAAGCCAGTTCATGCACCTGAGGGCCACTGCCAGGGTACTGGTACCACTGCCAGCTGCCCCCACCCCAAATAGATCAAGCTACATAGCTTTCAGCCACATTCAGAGGGTCTAGTTTGGTCCCAAGCAAGTTCCCCAGCTGTCAGTCCATAGTCCCTAACCCCCCACTAGCTCAGGTCAGCTGTCTCTGTGGTTTTCTCCATTGTGCTCTTATCAACTGAAGAATGGATAAATAAAATGTGGTACATTTACACATGGAGTATTACTTAAAGGTAAAGAATAAATGACATCTCGAAATTTGTAGGCAAATGGTTGGAACTAGGAAAAAAAAACCATCCTGAGTGAGGTATCCCAGACTCAGAAAGACAAACATGGTATGAATTCACTCATAAGTCGATATGAAATGAAAAACAAAGAATAACAAAGCTACAATCCACAATCCCGGAGAAGCTAGGCAAAAAATGGGAAGCCTAAGAAGGACACACATGCAGGGCCCCAGGAAGAAAAATAGCTAAGATCTCCTGGGTAAACTAAAGTGGGGAGATAGAAGGGAGGGGAAGAAGGATGGGAACATGAGAGATCAAGAAGATCGTGTTGGGGGAGGGATGGAGTTGGAAAGCAATGAAGAAGATATCTCCATAGAGGAAGTCATTATGGGGTTAGGGAGAAACCTAGTGGTAGAGAAATTCTCAGGAATCTTCAAGAATAAGCCCAGCTAAGTGGCAACAATGGGGAGAATGTTGAAAGGGCCTTCACCTTTAGTCAGATAAGTGACTACCCTAATTATCATCATAGAACCTATATCAAGTAACTGATGGAACAAGATGCAGTGACTCATAGCCCAGCATTGGGCTGAGAACCTGAAGTTCAGTTGAAGAAAGAGGGGAGGGATCATATTTTTACTTAATTTTTTAAAAATTATATTGATGAGTAAGTACTATATTTATGCCATTTCCACTCCATCTACACTTTCAAATCTTCCCATGTCACCCTCAAATTCATGACATCTTCAGTTGATAACCTATCAGGAAGTCCATCGCGAAAGAACACTGATTTTCTTCCTATTAGAGGCTATTGATTGACTGGAGTTTTTCGTAGAGAGCCCTAGTGAAAGTTCCTCCTTTCATGGTGATATGTCAACTGGTGTTCTCATTATGCAGGTTTTGTTTAGGCAGATGTATTACTGAGATTTTATGGGTGTGTGTTTCCTGTCATCTCTAGAAGACATCATATTTCTGGCTCTTATATTATTTGAAATACTTTTATATTTTCAAAAGTTAGATATTTAACTTTATAGTACAAAATTTTCCTGTATTTCCTTTACTTTTACTCTTTCATAATCAACATGCAATATTACATGTATTGTGAGTCAAACTAAGACATTGACATTGGTACAATACTCCTAACCAAATTACTATTTGCTTCAGTCTTTTGATTAATTTAATTTTAATTTCAATCAAGGCCCAACTCATGAAAAACATTACAGTTATTCATTATGTCTCTATAATCTATAATATATGACAGTCTCTTAATATTTATTTCTCTTAATTTTAAAATTAGAGTATAATTTTACCATTTCCCCTCATCTTTTCTCTTTTACAATATCTCTTGTTGCTTCCTCTCAAAAATCATAATATTTATTTCTTTAATTGCTATTGTACACACACACATGCATGTGTGTGTGCACGCGCGAGCGCACACACACACTTCTGGCTTCATTTAACGTTACTTGCATGAATATGTTTTCAAGACTGACCTAACTGGTATTGGATATCCCATTAGGGGCCTTATTCCTAAACAAGACTATTTGTCCTGCTCTCAGTATTCCTTAGTTGCCATTAGTTCTTTGTCAGGAGGGGAGACCTATGATATTCTCTCTTTTTTGTTAGCTTGTCCATTAGTGTCGTACTTCTTCAAGTCTTGTTTAGGCGCCGATATTGTTGAAGTATCATGGAAGAACCTTTCCTGTCATTTCTAGGAGACCTGTTCTTATAGCAGCTTTCCTGGTTCTCTGGCTCTTAATGTACTTCTGCCACTCTTTCTGTAGTTTTCCCTGAGCTTTCCCCCCTTTTTCTAAATGTATTTTTTTAAAAAAGAAAACAAACTATCATTTTTTCATTTTACATACTAATCTAAGCTCCCACTCCCTCCCCTCCTCTCATTCCCTCCCATCTTACCCTCATCCAATCCTCAGAGAGGGTAAGGCACAGTGCTTATATCTAGCCTATATCTAGACTGAGCAAGGTATCATCCAAAGAGAATAGGTTCTCAAAAAGCCAGTACATGCAGTAGGGATAAATCCTGGTGCCACTGCCAGTTGCCCTACAGTCTGCTCCAGTCATGCAACTGCCAACCATATTCAGAGGGACTAGTTTGGTCCAATGCTTGTTCCTTCCCAGTCTGGCTAGTGTCGGTGAGCTCCCATTAGCTCAGGTAGACTGTTTCAGTGGGTGTACCCATCATGGTCTTGACATCTTTGCTCATATTCTCATTCCTCCCACTCTTCCAACTGAACTTTGGGAGCTCAGTCCAGTGCTCCTATGTGGGTCTCTGCCTCTATTTCCATCAGTTTCTGGATGAAGGTTCTGTAGTGGTATTTAAGATATTCATCAATCTTATTACAGGACAAGTCAAAATCAGGCCCCCTCTCCTCTATTGCTTAAGGTCTTAGCTGGGGTCATCCTTGTGGATTCCTGGGAATTTCTCTAGATCCAGGTTTCTTGCTAACCCTATAATGGCTTCTTTAATCAAGATATCCTTTTCCTTGCTCTCATCTCTGTCCTTTGTCCTTCTCAACTATCCCTTTCCCTCAAGTTCTCCTGACCTTTCTCCTTCTCCCTCCTCTTCTCCTTCCACCCTCCCATCTCCTCCATCTCCCATGCTCCCAATTTTCTCAGGCGATCTTGTCTGTTTCCACTTTCCAGTTGGATCTATATATGCTTTTCTTAGGATTAACCTTGTTACTTAGCTTCTCTAGAATCATGAACTAAAGGTTCAGTATTCTTTGTTTATAGCTAGTACTCACTTATGAATGAGTACATATCATATTCATCTTTTTGGGTCTGGGTTATCTCACTCAGGATTGTGTTTTCTAATTTCATCCATTTGCATGCAAAATTCAAGATGTCATTGCTTTTTACCACAGAGTAATGCTCTAATGTGTAAATGTGACACATTGTCTTTATCAATTCTTTGGTTGAGGGGCATCTAGGTTGTCTCCAGGTTCTGACTATTACAAATAATGCTGCTGCTATGAATTTTATGTGCAGGAATTGTGAGGCAGATGTAGAAATCAGTGGTATGTTCCCCACATACCAGTTACGGTTTTCTGTGATGCATTACTTTGTTGTAAAGAGAAGCCTCTTTAGTGAGGAGTGAGAGCTAAACTTATCTGTGGATTTAAAGATAAATATTTAGAATGAAGTTAGGAATTATGTTGGTTTAGTAAAATAATGGTTCTGCTTTAAGATCCATGACCTCACTTGCCTCAGGTAAATTAGCTAAATTTCCAGGACCAAGCATAATTTTCCTCCTGTTGAATAGGATTTTAAGTACAACTAGAAAATTGTTGTTTATTGCTAAGATAGGAGTGCACTATTATACCCTTAGGGTCATCGTGCTATCCTGGTTGTCACTGGCAACAGGGACCCAGATGGTTGCTCATTCTCTCACTAGGACAGCTGTTGTTGAGTGTCCTAGCCAGCAGATATCAGGGGGCACATCTCAAGGGAGCAATTGAGGGTATCCCTGGCGTTGGAAGCATTAGTTACCAGAAAGAAGAAGGGGTTCTGGACACAGACTGAGGTAGCCATCCAGTTAATTTGGTATTTTTTGTCACATTTGCAGTACTTCTTCTTGTCCATTGGCCAGTATATTTTTTATGGAAGTAGGTCCCATTAAAAAGATGACCACCCTAAACCAACAGGCTAAGAAAAACAAACAAACACCAAAAAAAATGACCACCCTTTAGCAGTGTCAAGGGGTGCAAATTAGGACAATTAGAGGGGCCAAATAAACCTCAGTTGCCCATGATAAGGTCAGATCAAGATTGCATGGGATCCCTGAGTGAGGTAGAAGATATTACATGCAATGAGATTCCACATGCCAAGTTTGAGATTAATAGGCTGGCTATATTGGATAATCTTCTGCATATCTAGAGGATATAGCAGGTTGGCAATGTTCCCAAGGAATGGGGAGCCCTACGAAAGTGGGCAGTCTGGACACTGTTGGATACTGATGCAAAGATGGTCAAGATATTGCTGGGGAATCCAACTGGGATTTGAAGTCAGTGAGGGGAGCAATAAGCACCATGCTCAGCTTGATTCTATTAGTGACATTGCCATGAAAGTCTCCTGTGGTCATATTATACAATTGCACACAGGGACTGGTGGAGAAAACATTTGTAGTGAAGTAGAGAACATTATTCATGAAGCAGGTGCCTCCTAGTTTTATGTTGTGGTGACTAGATCCAGAAAGGACAATCCCAAATTTACATTAGAAGAGAATAGAACTGGGTATGCCTGGAAGTCAGCAGCTATGGGTAAGAGAACAGGGACAGTGGGACAAGGGCCCACAAATTCTTCACTAAGGTGGGATGAATTATGAGAAGGGAGTAGACTATATACATTACACCTCTTGGGCCTCCACTTCCTTCTTTTTCAGAGCTGCCTGGTCCGTGGAAGGTCAAACATCTCTCAAAGGTACCTATATCAGCATCGTGGCATCCTGTGGAAAGAGACAAGCATACCCTCACCCTCGAGTCAGTGGTGGGGCTGGGGGTTGCCATTGAAAAATGATGGGGTCCCTCCATCTCACAAATGGCAGGGGTGTGTCCCAATGGTGAGTAAGCTCAATATTTGTGTGCCAGGCTCTACCCTGCTTCATTAAAATTGAGGAATTTTATACGGAAGAATACTTCCACCAAAGCTGAATTGGGGTCCTGTTTTGCTTCAGGAGAGATTAAGTGGGCCAGGAGCGGTTTAATTGTGCAGTTTGCATGCTTGTCAACAGCTAGGCCGTGGGGATTGTAGTGAATACCTATAGTGTGAGTGATCTTCCATGAACCCACAAAGTCATTAAATTGCTGTGATGTGTACGCAGGGCCATTATCTCTTTTTATGGCCCATGGCACTCCCATTATCAACACTACTGATTTCAAAGCTTTAATGGCATTGGCTGCTATCTTCCCTGGTAATGCAAATGCATAGGTAAAGCCAGAGCAAGTACCAATCATAACATGAGCATATTGGGGGTTGCCAAAGGGCGCACAGTGAGTGACATCCATCTGCCAAATGGTGTTAGGCAGCAGGTCATGGAAGTTAACCCCGCCCTCTGAAAGGGACCCAGAGGCGTGAGCAGTGCACAGGTTGCACGAGACCTGGACAGGCATTTGCACTGAAAGACTGGTAATTCAGGAAAGGGCTTATGGTAGCTTGTTCTAGCAAGTCAATAGATGCTGTCATTATTATAGCATCTGTCTTTTCATTCCCTTTGGCCAAGATTCCTGGCAATTTGGTATGCAACTGAATGTGAGACAAATACCATAATATTCTTATAAGGATAAGGATGTTTAAATTATTTATAATGCAGTTAGAAATTATTATGTTTAGTAACGAAGAGGTAATAGGTCCTCTTCTAAGACTTACGACCTCACTAGTGCTAGGTTTTCTGTACAAGGTATTATTTCTCTTTATTGCATGCTTGTTCTTTGTGTACAAAAAATGTATTGAGTTTTGTAAGTTAATTATGCGTCTCATGACTCCTCAAAACTTTTGATTATTCCTAGAAGTTTTATTACAAGGTTTTTGGAATTTCTTCTATATAATACTATAACATTTGCAAATACTGGTAATTAAAGTTCTGTTTCTATTTATTCTCCTTTAATTTCTTCTTCTTGTTTTGTTGTTGTTGCTATGCCTTGAGCACTATATTGAGGACAACCCAGTCTCATTCCCAATTTCATGAAATTGCTTCAAATGTTTGTCTACTTAGGATGATGTTGGCTCTGGGTTTCTCATATACAGCCTTTCATTATTTCGAGGTATGTTACCTCCAGTGCTACTCTTACTAGAATTTTTATCATGAAGGCATTATAGATTTTGCCAATGATATTTCTTAGGTCATAGAGATAATCATGTGATTTTGTTTTTTAAGCCCATTTATGTGATTTCTTACACGTCCAAACCTGAAAATGTTGAACTATGCCTGCACTTCCAGGAAAAGTCAACTTGGTTATGGTATATAATGTTTTCTTCTTTATCTGTGGTAGGTTTGTAAGTATTTTAAAGATATTAGAGTCTGTTCATCAGACATATTGTCATGCACTATTTTGGTTTTGTTGTTTTTGTTGTTGTTGTCATTGTATCTAAACATGGTTTTGGTATTAAAACAATGATAGCTTCTTAGAAGGTTGTGGAAGTGCTCCTTCTCTCTCTGTTTCAAAGACTGGCTGTAGGTCATCTTTGAATATTGAATAGAATTTTGCTGTTTGAGTCTGGGCTTGCAATTCTTTCATTCCTTCCTTCCTTCTTTCCTTCCTTCTTTCCTTCCTTCCTTCCTTCCTTCCTTCTTTCCTTCCTTCCTTCCTTCTTTCCTTCCTTCTTTTCTTCTTTTTCTGTCAGAATGCTTTTACTACACTCCATATTCAATCTCCATATTTGTTATGGGTCTGTTTAGGTTCTTGGTCTCTTCTTGGTTTAACTTTGGTGGTTTGGGTTATTTTACAATTTCATATATTTCTTTCAGGTTTTCCCATTTACAGAGTATTAATTTTTAAAGCATTCTCATAATATTCTGAATATTTATTTATTTGTTTAGGGATTTCAAGGCAGGGTTTTTCTTCTATATCTGTTTTAGGTTTGTAAGTATTTTAAAGATATTAGAGTCTGTTCATCAAGAATGACCTGGAATTCATTCTTTAGACCAGGCTGGTCTCAAATTCACAGAGATCTTCTGTCTCCCTAGTACTGGGATTAAAGGTGTGTAGCATTACCACCTGGCCAATACTCTCAAAGTTTAGTGTATATTATAAAATTTCCTTGCTCATTTGTGATTCTGTGATTTTGGCTCTTTCTTTTGGTATATTGATACAAGAATCTGTCCATCTTCTTTTTCTTCTCAATGACCCAATTTTTCAACAAATTTATTCTGTTTCTATTTTATTAATTTTTATCTTTTTGCTATTTCCTATTGGATTTCTTATTTTTTACTTGTTTTTTATTTTTCAAAATTTTTGAGTTGCCTTAATAAGCTATTTGTTGTCTTGTTTTTTATTTTCTTAGTTCAACACTTAGAGCTATGAATATCCCTAGTAAAACTGATTTAATGTATCCCAATGTTTTTTGTTGTATTGTGTTTTTATTTTCACTTTGTTTCAGAAAACTTTTATTTCTTTATTTTTCTTTGATCCATTCATTGTTTAGCAATAAGTTGTTTATTCTCTGTGAGTTTGTGTACTTACTAGACACTTGTTTGCTGTTATGTTAAGATTTATTATATCATCATCAGAATGGATATGTGGAATTATTTCATTTTTTAAAAAATATATTAAGTTTTTTAATGCCTTAGGATTCTATTCTAGAGAATCTTCCATTGTCTGCTGAGTAGAATGTATATTCTGTGGGTTTAGGGTGGAATATTCTTTTAAGTTCATTTGATGTGTGATGTCATTTAATTCTGATGTTTCCCTATATTTTGTTCAAGTGACCTCTGTATTAAAGAAAGTGGTGTGCTAAAATCACTGTTATTAGGCTGATATTAATCTGTTCTTTAATTTTAGTAGTATGATATTCATTAAATGCTGTTTACTAGAATTTGGCTCATATTTATTTAGTATTATAATGGATTCTTAGTTATTATTTTGCATTGATTAGAATGAAATGTTTTTTGTCTTTTACATTTAGTTTTAGTTTGAAGTTTGTATTTCCATATACTAGGAAAACTAAGCATGCTTGCTTCCTGGCCTCATTTGAATGGAGTACTTTTCCCTCATTCTTTTATGTTAAGGTGATGTCTATCTTTATTTTATCTATTTACTTAATTAATTTATTAATTTTATATCTCAATCACAATTTCCCCTTCTGCCTAAAGCTAAACTGAATTTTTTATAGACAACAAACAGATAAGTATTTTTTTTCTTGATACGTTCTGTCTACATGTTTTGATTAGAGAATTGACACAATTAATATTCAAAGTTATTATTAAAAGTCTATGTTGATTGTAGCTATTTTGTTGATCTTTTGGGTGTGTACATATGTGAGTATGTGTGTACATGTATCCTTAATTGTGGTTTGGCTTTTACTAATTATAGTTTCATTGATTTTGTTTCTAAAGTGCCTTTGCTGGACTTATTTCTCTCTTTAGTTTCACGTATTGCTTCTAAGATTCTCTTTAGTAGTGTTTTGGTGACCATGAATTTTAAAAAATTGCTTATCTTATAGAAGTTATTTTTCTCTGTCAATTATGACAGGTAATTTGGCTAGATATACTTATCTAGTTTGGCAGTCCTAGTCTTTTAGAATTTGGAGCACATTGATTCAGGTTCTCTGTCTTTCAAAGTTCCCATTGAATTTTATTGTAATTCTTATGACCTGTACTTTATATGTGAGTTTTCTTTCTTTCTCACAGCTTTCAAAACACTTTTCTTGTTATACATACTGAATGTTTTAACTAGGGCACTTAATTTCTCATTTTGTCTGTTTGTTATCTTTTCTTCTAGTTTCTGTGTGGATGTATATTTCCTTAATTTGGGTAAGTTTTGATCCCCATCATTGATCTGGATTTTTCTCCCTCATCTATGCCTATAATTTGAAGATTTGATCTTTACATAGTGTCTCAAAGCTTATGAAAATTCTTTGTCTTTCTCTGTGCCTTTTTCCTATTTGCTTTTGTTGTCTAAATCCTCTGCTTTATATTTAAGACTCAACATTCTATCTTCTGCTCCATTCATTCTACTTGTAAGAATTTCCCTTGAATTTTCTAGTGTTTTTATTGAGTTTTTCAATTCCATCTTCATTTCAGCTTGAGTTTCCATTTTTTTTTATTGAATCCAAGGTTTTAAATCCTAAATTGTCTCCATTATTTTATTCACCCTTCTGTTTTTCTCTTTTTATTATTTTTTATATTTTGACATATAATATAATTACATAATTTCCTCATTCCCCTTTGTCTCTCCAAAATCTTTCATAAACATCTCCTTGTTCTCTTTCAAATCTATGCCCTCTATTTCTTTCTTTAATTTCACATGCACATACGTATATATTATAATATATATTAAAGTGAATATATCTAATATCATGCCTTCTTTTTCTTTGGCTCATAGAGTATTTCTGCCTGCTCTTTTGCAATGATCCCTGAGGCTTAGGTATATAATTTTCTTATGTATCAGTTGTGACTGGGTTCCACAACTCTGCCATTTTACTGGACGTGATTTTCTATAATGTTCTGCATTTGTTGGAAAGAGAAATTTCCTTGATAAAGGATGAGAACTACATTTATCTGTGGACTAATATTTAAGATATAGTTAGGGATTATAATGCTGGTTAAATAAAATGGTAATTTTAGGGTCTCCTCCAAGGTCCATATCTTCATTAGCATTGGGTAGTTGGGTTGGTTTTCAGTACCATTGATGGCTTCGCTCTCCTGTTGAATGGGTCTTAAGTCCAAATAAAGTTGGAAGTTATCCCCAAGGTATGTGTTCCATGTCTTTCCTGTGAAAGTTATTGTGTTATTTCTGCTTGTTGTTGTGGTTTATAGGCTTCATAGCTATGTAGGGTTATTGATTGCTTTCCTCCTTTGGACGTTTGCATGACACCTTCTAGTACCATAAAACCTAGTTTTCTGGAAGGGGGGTGTCTTCAGTATTGGGAACTTATCTTTTTATCTCTTGGATGCAGCCAAGGGTGAGAGCTTGCATAACTCTGGCCAGCAGCCCAAAAGTGGGGTTTTTTTTTATGGCTAATACTGGGAGTTTTATTAGATAGTTTATGACTCTTGAGGGAAGCATCAAGCTGATTTTCAGAGGAGAAAACCTTTATTAAACTGTGTGCATATTATTATATAGTTTATGACCCTTGAGGGAAGCATTGAGCTGATGTTCAGATAAGAAAACCTCTATTAAACTATATGTGTGTGTTTATACATCTACTTACATATACCATAGATGGTTTTAGCTAGTTGGTATTATGATTCTTTGTGACCTTTCAAATATCTCTATTGTTATTTTGCCCTTTTCCTCCTTCTGTAGTTCTTTCTTTCCCCCTCCTTAACTAGACTTCCCTCTCCCTTGTCCCCTTTCCTATCACTCATACCCTGTTATTCCTCTTTTTTGCCTTTTATCCCCAGAGCAACCCCTTTTTGCTTCCTGAATTCTATTGTTACTCCAGATTATATATTTACATCTGTAGAGTTGGAGCTAAAACCTCAGCTGAGAAAGAACATGTGATGTTTGTGTTTTCTTGGGTACCCTAAGTGACCTTTATTCCCTTTTTGCTAATTCCCCTTAAATTACTTGACCAGGCTCTGTGTGTGTGTGTTCTATGAATTCCTTCAATTCTTTCATGAAGTTTTTGATCTTTTCAATTCTTTGTCTTGTGATCCATGTTCATAATTCTCATTAGAGAACATTTCTGTAAGATTGGTGATTTTTTGAGGGAAAATACAATCTTGGTATTTCACATCGTTTCTATTTTTGCATTGAGATCTGGGAATGTGGGTTTCTTCTGTTAGTTCTATGTATGATATGGACACAGCATACTGGGACAGAGTACAGGATGCCGTGTGGGCCAGGTTGGGCCTCAAGTAGTGTTGAAATAATAGGGGCGTCGGGCCACTTCCTGCCACTCAGCCGCCCGCACGGCTAGCTTTACACCCAAAATAATTACGTGGAAACTGTATTCTTTTAAACACTGCCTGGCCCATTAGTTCCAGCTTCTTATTGGCTAGCTCTTACATAGTGACCTAACCCATTTCTAATAATCTGTGTAGCCCACGAGGTGGCTTACTAGGGAAGATCTTAACCTGCGGCTGTGTCGGGAGTGAAAATCATGGCGACTGCCTGACTCAGCTTCTTTCTCCCAGCATTCTGTTCTGTTTACTCCACCCACCTAAGGGTTGGCCTATCAAATGGGCCTAGGCAGTTTCTTTATTAATTAACCAATGAAAGCAACAGATTAGAAAGAAATCACTCCCACATCAAAGTAGGATATAACATTGGTGTAATGAAATCAGGTGGACATGGTGAGCCTGTCTAATGTGAAGGATGTGACTCAGTGTCACAACCTATAGGTTGTAGAATGTAGAAGTTATGTCAGAAGCCTGGAGAATGATGATTGTGTGAATACAGACTAGGCTGTGGCACTGGATATGGTGGGAGCATTGACTAGGTTCGAGCATTGGGTGTCGACCTGAGCTTGATCTCTGGGTTGGTGGTAGTTCAAGGATGAAAGGATCTAGAAAACCTGATTAGCCTAATTATAAATATGACAAATATAGATGACTATTGATCTATAATTTTTAATACCTATCTAACTTAAAGACTAAGACAATAAACAACTGTGCAATACATAAGAACAATGACCTTCAAATGTAAACAATGTATAAGTATCTTGATCAGAGGTAGTAGTGTACACTGTAATATGGTAAATATATGTCAATACATAAACAATGTTTTAAACAGAGGTAGAAGCATACATGCATACAATATTCAATATAATTTAACTTTGTATCAATATACAAGAATTGATACCAATAAAATTGTCTAAAAACAATAACTCACAAATACCAATCTTATCCAGGTGTTGACGATAAATAACCAGACCAGCTCAAGAACAACAGATACAATTTAATAATTGAAAAAGGGGGGAACTCACACTACAAAGAGTGGAAGGTCCGAAATCCAAAATGGTCCGGCAAGCACCTCGTAGAGAGAGCATGCCCCTATCTACCCTTGTTTTTGTACCCGGGCTCCAGGCGGCCACACCCTAGCCAGATGTGATTGGCTGAGCTTCCCCATCAACTGAGTTCTTCTGGGTGGTATCCATAACTGTTGCATCTCAAATCTTACTTTTCAGTTTTTTATTTTACCAAAACTTATTTTTTATGAGCAACTGGCCTGTCGTTTTCATATTGTAAACTAAAGCAAGTGATTACGAGTTTAACTGAGCAGATAAAATGAACACCAGTTTAGCTTTAGTCGCATTGGTGATATGCATAAAAAAACCAAAGTAAGAAGAATAAAGCGAAACCAGATTACATACACAAAGGAGCTACTGAAATTATTCAACAAGAGATACAGATCCAAGACATTGGAGATGGGATTTGAAAGGGTACCCAAATACATAGGCAATATAAAATGCATGCAGGAGTTTCCATATCAGTACACATGATGAGTATGTAGGCAAAAGAACAGTTCAAATGGTGTGAGCCCACACTCTTTTATTTACTAATGATAGTATTGGATGCCCAGTTATTAGGTTTCTCCACTAATGTAATAAACTAAATCAAACCGAATTAATAAATCCAGATTTAATAAACACAGCAGAGCAAAGCAACTCCCCGGTGACTCTCAGGAAGGCAGGAGGGAGAACACATGGCAGATCTATGGGTCCTGTCTTAAACAGCAAGTAGTCAGTCTTAAGCAGTTCCAGGGGAGGAGCTGCAGATGGTGGGCCGAGCAGAGTTGGAATGGGAAAAGCAGAGCTGGGTGTGGCTTCTCAACAATTAGCCTTATAGCCAAGGCAAACTCTTAAAACTTCACCTTGAATCTTTTCATTCAGTCATCAAACAGAAATAATTGCACTTTTTACTTTACAAGTATTTGTAGAGGATTAAACTAGATAATGCAAACTCATTAATGTGTCTTTAATAAATACAGTAGGTTCCCAACAGTGAATTACACGGCAGGCTTTACACAGATAGGGAGGAAGAGGAAATCCTCTAATCCACAACAAGTGGGTGGAGAAGAAAGCCCTTTGAAAGCCCAGCCTGAATCTGGAGACTAATAGACAGGGTATAGTATATCTTGAGGGAAATCCACTGACTTCTTACCTAAATGGAATGCTTAAATTTTAAATTCTGTTTTTGAGAATTCTGTTCCACTAGTATGTAGAGAAGTCCTTCACCCCTTTACTTCCTCATCCATCAAACAGACACTGTAATTCTCTGTGAAGTGAAATAATCTGTCTCAGAGCATTCTGCAATGTTGTATATAAAGAAACTTCAAGATAAAAAGATAAACTACCTATGAAAGTTGGCAGTATGAACTGGCTGATGAAACCAGTTGACTGTTGCGTACTTTATAAAACTTAAGGATAAATTGCAGGATCCTGGATCTTAGGGACTTGGACTAAGTATTACAAACTCCAGAATACCTGTTTTCTCTTCAACAGAATTACTTTGCGGCATAACTCTTTAGCATAGTTGTTCTAAGAAAAAAGCGCATGATGAAGCAGGGTGAACAGCTCTTCTTGAAGGTAGACTTTGTTCTGTTTTGCCTCTCTAGGGCAACAAGTTCTTTTACATAGAATAGTTCTCCCCCTAAGCCTTCAGACATGTTTACATTCACAAGGAGCTGTAGCTCATAATTCCTAGCACTTTTACAAAGAAAACAAAGAAACAAACAAACTTTCCTTTATCGAATTAAAGATTATCAAAAAATAAAAGCTCCATTGGTCTGAATGGAATCACGTGTTTATTAATGAACCACTATTGCCCTTCCACTGGATGAGCCTGGGTCATATGCTCCTAATATGTAATGTGACCCAATACTGGAAGGCCCTTCAATCACTATAAGAAAAGTAGAGTTCTGTTGTTTAAGAAAAAATTATGAAAGACAAGTGCTACTGTAGTATATCTTAAATTTTACTACTTCCTAATGCATGAAATTACTCGTCTCCAACATTAATAGGAAGTGTGTGGTGCAGTGGCTATAGTTACAACCCCGTGTGATACAGATTATGCCTAGATTTCCCTACTAGGAATGGACATGCAAAACTAGCTATTTCAGCATAACTGTACTTTCTCTTCACCACTAAGATTATAGCACTCTGGCCCTGATGTTACAGGTGTGGGAGAGCTGACCCTTGAGGGCATGAAAGCAGTAGAACCAGCCTCACTACTCACACTTTACTGAATGAGGTGAATTAGCTGGGGGCAATGTTTAAGAGTCTTAGTGGTGAGGACAGAAGAGAATTTGTGGGTGGACCAACCAAACAGATGCCTAGGCTCAGAACCAGCACTGAATTGGCCGGCCCCAAAATCTACCCAATCTGTGATCTACTGGAGCATATGAAAGAACTTGACCCACAGACCCAGAGCTACAGGATCTCCACATCACAGGGCATCAACAGAATATCCAAGAAGGGTCCCAGTAAAAGCCAGCATCAATATTGTGATAGAAACCAGAGACCTCAAACCAGACCAATAACCCTTTTAAAGATACATGGGCAAAAGGTTTACTGTGTGACTCACTGTGTCACACTGAAATCCCCCCTTCTTCCTTTGTTTCTTTTAAATTTTGTTTAATTTTGGTGTGTGTGTGTGTGTGTGTGTGTGTGTGTGTGTGTGTGTGTGTGTGGCACAGGGCCTGAAGGCAAATGAGGGGGTGGGGAAATGAATGGGATCAAGATATATCATGTAAAAGACTCATAGAATAAATAAAAAGAAAGAGAAGAAAACATTTACAGCCCTCTAATAAAACAGTAAATAAGATGTTTTACTCCCACATCTCCTTATGCACAGGCTTTAAACATCTCAAAAAGAAATGTCAAAAATCCATTTCGAAAAGGAAACAGGTAACAGTGTATTTTTTTTTTTTTGGTCAGAAACAATTTCCTGGATAGAAAAGTCAACATATTGAAATAGTTTCCAAAAGTATATATTAGATTGAGTGCCAGAGCCACTTTCAAAATTCATTCTTATTTTTACATCAGTACAAGTAGGGAATTTGAAATCCCTACTTGAATATACTTGACTTTTATTAATGAAGATAGCTATACAAAGTAGATATGCCCTTAGTCTCCCATACACATTTTTAAATAACTGTTGAAAAATAAGCAAAAATTAAAGTGTGTTTCCCCTTCTATTTCTAGAGGGCAAAGATAAGAGCAAGATATGGTATCTGAGTTATGGAAATTTTATTTGTGTTTTTATTGTGGGGGTGGAATGTATAAGTGTACATGCCCTTTCATGCACATGTAGAGGCCAAATGTAAATACTAAATGTTGTGTTTGTTAGTATTTTGTCAACCTGATGCAAACTTGGGCCATTTGGGAAGAAGAACACTCAGTTGAGAAAATGCCTTTATCAGAAGGAAAGTCTGTGGGGGCCCAAGTCACTGAAGTTAGTAAAACCCCTATGTTTTTATGTTTCATGATCATGGCAGGTATTACAAAGATAACTAAGCTTAAGCCTTGAGAGCAAGCAAGTAAGATTTCTTCCAAAGATTCTGCTTCTGCTAGTTCTTTGAGATACTGATTTGACTTCCCACAATGATATAATGTAATTGGGACATAGAAACCAAATAAACTCTTTCAAATATCATGCATATGGACTATTTAAGCCCCCCCCTTTCAGAGCAGTGGTGTGATTTCTCTCCTTCTTTTTTTCCTTGAGAATCACCTGGAGATGATTTGTTTATTAAACCTGGACTTTTCATTTGTCAAAAATCAGGTGTTTGAAGGTATAAGAATTAATATCCGGGTCTTCAATTTAGTTCCATTGGTCCTCATATCTGTTTTTATGCCAATACCAGGCTATTTTCAGGACTGTAATTCTGTATTAGAGTTTGAAGTCAGGGATTGTGATGCCTCCAGAAGTTCTTTTATTGTAAAGGATTTTTTGCTATTCTGTTTTTTTTTTTTTTTTTTTTTTGCTTTTCCACATAAAGTTGAGTAGGGTTCTTTTTTTTTTTTTTGAGTAGGGTTTTTTTGAGGTCTGTGAAGAATTTTCCCGGGATTTTGATCGACATTGAAATTCTATATACTCAAGAGCATGGGAGATCTTTTCATTTTCTAGAGTCTTCTTCAATTTCTTTGTTCAAAGATTTAAAGTTTTTGTTATACAAGTCTTCTAATAATTTGGTTAGAGTTACCTCAAAATATTTTTTATGCTATTTGTGGCTATTGTAAAGGGTGATGTTTCTCTGATTTCTTTCTCAGCCCCATTTATCATCTACGTAAAGGAGGACTACTGCTTTTTTGAGTTAATCTTGTATCCTGCTGCATTGTTGAAAGTGTTGAAGTATGAGTTGTAGAAGTTCCTCGGAAGTAGGTACACCACTGCTCCCTTTATCATTATGTGTTACGACTGTTAAATAACACATTGCATTTACACAGTGACTGCTAACATCTGCACTCCCCAAAGGTAGCTTTTTTTCTCCCCAGTTTGTGGACAAACACCATGCAGTGTCTCTAATGTAAAAATACACCTATCACATATCAAATGGAGCATCCTTAAATATATGAGGTCAATATGAACAAATATATGTAGGGAATTCAGGCTTTTAAAACATTTCCACTTAAATTCGTTCTCTTTTATAATAGACCATTTAAAAGGTTCTATATTCTGTTACCATATGTTTGAATTTATTCTTTCTCTAATTCCCTTTTCAAAAGGCAGCACTGGATTTGTAACAAATTATATTTCAGGTACACACAGGAAATACCAATTAAATTAAATTTTTCTGCTCTGAGCATATTATTGACATAGAATTAAGTTTGGAAATAAAACTTAAAATATGGCCATTTCCTCGCCTTTTATTTGCTTTCTCCCCACTGGGAAATACACAAGTCGGTGCTCTCGTTAGTGCCTACCATATGGGCTCTTTTCTGTGTTAGGCTTCTGTGCTGAAGAAGACATCATCAGTAAGTATTCTTTTCAACTCCTATGTTATAATTGCACGTGGAATATGCTGTCCTTACTACATGACAAGTGTTGGTGTTTTGTTAGCATCATCTCAAGTCTGGCTCATGATGGGCTATCACATGCTTATCATTGTGCCCACTTTCCAGAATACACATCTGAGAAGTTAAGCGCTCTGCCCAAATATAGGGCAGAGCCAAAATTATTTGTTTGTTTTCGAAGCTCATGCTTCCCATGATAGTTAGAACTTCAAGGCTGGGGATTAAGACTCAGAAGCCCCCTTTTTGTTTTGTTTTGCTTTGTTTGGGTTTTTGAGCCAGGGTTTCCTATTATCCAGGAGGGCCTCAAATTCCTGATTTTCATTGTTCCACATACCAAGAACTGAGGTTACAGCAAGTGATTTTTATGGATGCATGTATATAGGGCAGAATTATCCTCCTTGAGTTTTCATTTTTTACTCAGCATTTTCTTTGCTCTAACATACACCATGATTTCATAATGCCAAACGAAAGGAAAAGACTATGGTAGATCATTTTTATTTTCCTTTCTGTAATTTAAGTTCAGATTCTGGTACAACATGTTGAAATATGTATTGTTTACAGCCTTTCTCTGTTCACGGGGCTTTCCCAATTAGTATCCACTTAAATGGATTACAGCAAGCATTTCTTACCAGTTATGATGTCATATTGAATTGTGCTGATTATAAAGGCTCCAGTGACAGGAAAGCTCTGAATAGGGTATACCAAAGTTTTTCCTTATTGAAAGGGAAACTCACAAATCACAACGAGGAAATAGGAACCGGGTCCAACATCCAGATGTGGCGTGCAGGAAGAAGAGAGGCAAGTGGGCAGACCAAAGCATTTTGGTACCCAAAGCCACGCCCCACCTGGTCCAGCCTCTCAAAGGCCATTAGCTAAAGGAGGCTCCCCACCATTATATCACATATATTTCACATTTTATATCATATATCTCACATTATATTATATCACATACATTCCACATATTAAATAGATAGATAGATAGATAGATAGATAGATAGATAGATAGATAGATAGATGATAGATAGATAGTCCCTTTACATTGCTTAGCCATAAAGACTGTGAAAAATAACTCTTAAGAATTCTCTGATATAAACTACATTAAAGTATTTGTTTTTGCTAGTTTGTTGCTCAATGTCTTTCCAATTTAGGTGCTCTATTTTCTTGGGTTTTGTTTCTCAGATTATACTTGCATATGCCTTCAGGGCAAGGTGGCATTGATTATCAGATATCTTCAGTTCATTTCTGCTCTCCATCTATTTAAGAATATAGCAAAATAGTGTGCATTTTATGTATTTCATTTCAAATACCATTTGCTATAGCAATTGTCTCAAAGCTGCTTTCTTTTCCTTTTGTTTGCTATTTTACATATACTTTCTAAAAACTGGTTATAATAGGAACTGAGGGTTAATACAAACATTAAGAGCTGATATTTTATTTAGTGACAGAAATTAAAGTATATAGCCTTGTCACCTTTTACTCTTAACTTTTTTCAGTGCATGGATAATTTAGGTCTCTGAATTCTGAAGAATATGTTCAACTCTTTCATGACATAGACATTTTTATTTTGTGTTTCCTTCCTAGAGGAATAAGAGGTACCAGGCAATATTTTTTAAAAATCAAACACTCATATCTTTAGATGGGAGAATTACCTCTAAGAGTACTACTTGACTCATAGGCAAGAAGAGAACTCAAACAAGGTCACTAATCATTTTAGGGGTGCAACCTTTCAACTTCCTTTATTTTAAGAATATGGGAGTTGATTCCTCTACAAAATGAGGCTGTCTCTGAGTTTTCTCAGAATTACCAACTTGTGGCCAGATGCATTGGGAGGGATTTTTGTCTATTCACTCCTAGTTGATCAGGGCTAAGTAAATGTTTCAAATTATATATTGACTTTATGGATCAATTTTGCCAGCATTGATTATGTATTTCTGTCTATCTCCATGAAAGAACATTTGATTTATAGAAATAGAATATTTTCTCATCATCAATTCAGAATACAATGATAGCAGATGATAAATTATGCTAAACTGTTTCTGCTTTCAGGTTTAGATCATCTCAGGTTGTAACAAATTACTAATTATAGCCAGCTCATGTTTTAGAATAGACCAAACTTCTTTGTAAATTCATTGTTTGGAACTCCGGGGTATAATTATCCTAGGAAATCATCAAAATACAGCTCACACTCCTCCTTCCTTCCCCAGAGGGTCGCAGGTAATTGTGAAACAGTGATTTAATTTCACAGCACTGTCTAAATAGATTGGCACAAAATGGATACAAATATGAAGTTATTGGATCAATGTTTTAGAGGCTACAAGTTTATAATTAAGGTGTCAACAGATCCCTGTTTCCTTGAGAGACTCTTAGAAAGTGACTCCTCACTTGGTGGAGCCTCTGGTAGTTGATGACTGTTCTTGTTTTTGTAATGCATCATTCTAATCTTACCATTCTCTTCACATGGTCTCCTCCTTTATATGTCTACATCTCTGGGCCCAAATTCTCTCTCTCTCTCTCTCTCTCTCTCTCTCTCTCTCTCTCTCTCTCTCTCTCTCTCTCTCTCTCTTTCTCCATCCCTATCTCTCACTCTCTTTCTTTCTCCTCCTTTTTTTTCTTGGTGGTACACACCTTTAATCTCAGCACTCAGGTAGAATGGACAGCTGGATCTCTTAGTTCCAGAACAGACAGAGCTACGCGGAGAAACCTTGCCTCAAAAAAATCAAGCCAAAAAGAACTACCATATGTTCAGTGCATCTGATAATGACTGAAAGAACAAAACACACAAGCACATACCATCGTGATTGGGGGTAGTTCAGTGTACAGCACATCCTTAGTCTATGTGAAGTCCTGGCATCAAAACCAAACCCATGACAAGGATGACTGTTTGATCCCATGCTTTTATTAAGTAGCCACAGGCCACCTGATATAGGTGTCTTGATTTCCTAATATTTTAACTTGAAAGGTATTATCAGAACCTTGCAAGGTCCAAAATATGTGCCCCACCTTGTTCCTTTCCACAGACCTGTTCCCAGGGCTCCTCCAGTACGTAGGTTTTGGGATTAGAATATGCTCGAGTCTTCCACCATGCTTCTAATAGCTTTCAGATATATACAATGTAAAATATGCTTACCTCCATATCAATATTCTGCACTGATAGAAATATACAATGTTACTAGTTAAGAGGTAAAAGCTTATCAAGGACTACATAAGAAGATTATGAAAAAGCCTATTGAAACAAAACAGAAAACCAAGATGACTGAGTCTACAGTGCTTGCCTAGTATGAACAAGATCCTGGATTTAACGTCTAGCACAAAACAAAAGTGCCTAACAATTACACCCCATACATTTCACCCATCGTAACTGGGCCCTAACAGCTTCCTCTAGAGAGTAGGTGAGAAGGTGTGACATCAATGGACACAGATGCTGGGAATCCAGGGAAAGGGATACTGCAGACTCATTTAACAATGGGTAAAAACTTATATGCCCTCCCAGCACCCAGGCATTCCAATCTGTTGATATCATGTGGTCACCCCTCATTGGCCAGGTACAATCAGGACCTTTGACAGCACCTGTTGCTAGGCCCTCGGGCAGCATTGTGTCATCAACCCTCATTGGCTAGGCATGATCAGAACCTCTGACAGCATCAGGCAGATTCCAGGTGGACTACTCTTGGCCTTAACTTCCTGCATTTCCTTCCTTTTTATTTACTGCACAGGTACTCAGTGGGAGCCACTATGGCTCTGATTTCTTACCTGTGACATTCAGTGCCACTACCCCCTTCTCCAGTTGCTTCTCAGAAATTGGTTTAGGTTCCTTATTGTCTTAGTGTTCTATTGCTGTGAAGAGACATCATGACTAAGAAAGCTTGTATAAAAGAAAGCATTCAATTGGGCCTTGCATGATGTAGGAAGTCCTTCTGTCTATGTGTTGCTTTTATTGGTTAATGAATAAAGAATCTGCATTGGCTTGTGACAGGACAGAGTAGAGGTAGGTGGGGAAAACTAAACTGAATGCTGGGAGAAAGAAGGTGGAGTCAAGAGACGTCATGTAGCCATAGCCACCAGAGGGGAAAGATGCGAGCTGCCGGCTGGAACCTTGTCAGTAGGCCATGAGCCTCATGGTAAAATATAAAGTAATAGAAATGGGTTAATTTAATGCACACGAGCTAGCCAATAAGAATCTAGAGCTAAGAGGCCAAGCAGTGCTTTAATTAATATAGTTTCTGTGTGGTGATTTTGGAAGTCTGGGTAGCTGTGAAATGAACAAGTAGCCTCTTACTACACTTGCTTATATTTTCTGAGGTTTAGTCCATTTTCTTCATGGCAGAGAGCATGGTAGCACATAGACAGACATGGTGCTTGAGTAGAAGCTGAGAGTTCTACATTCAGATCTGCAGGCAGCAGGAGAAAAGAGGTGCTGGGATTGGCTTAGGCTTTTGACATCCCAAAGTCCACCCCTAGTGACATAGTTCCTTTAACACGAGGCTATGGCTACTCCTATAATACCCATACCTAATCCCTCACAAGTAGTGCTACTCCCTGACGACTAAGGATTCAAATATAGGATCCTATTGGAGGCCATTCTTATTCCAACCACCACAATTAACTAATGACTATTTAGATTTCTATAAGCTTACTGCTGAAACCTCTTGAAACTCTGATGAAACTTTCTTAAGCCTTGATAGTCCCTGTTTTAAGACATGCACACACATACTACAGACACAGAAAGACACACATACATGTACATACATGTGCACACTATGTGGTAGGTGGCTGTGTGATGAGGAAATATTATTTATTAAGATTAGAGCAAATGAATTTGCATTTCTTTTAGTCAGGTTATCAAACAAGTGGGATTATCTTGACAAATGTTGCCATTGAACTATTATGCCTTGTGTTACTCAGCAAAACCTGACAGTGTGTATTTGTCTATGTTGGTGATCTAATGTGCTAAAACTATGTTGGGGATATCAACATAGAGAGATTAAATTAAATTTCTGCCTTTAAGGAACTTACTGTTTGCAAGTTTTTACTTTAGGGAACATTAGAGATGCCTGAGAAAGTTTCTCCCACCCTGGTCCCAGCACCTTCTTCCTCATTGTACCACACCTAAGTGGTGACTCTGACAGCAGAATGATGGCCCTGGCAGCACTTTGTTTCCTGAGTCCAAGGGATCTGCCTCCTGAATAATAAAATGCTGTATGCAAATCCTTCTTCTGTTTTCGTAACTGAGCTGTGTGCTTAGGGCTGTGTTAAGATCCTTGACTTCACGCTGTTTCCTTAATAACAATTTTAGAAAATAGTGAAGGACTTTTAGAACACTCTGAAATCTCTCTTCATTAAAATTATACATAATTCTATAAAGTGGTTTGACAACTAATGTTAAAAGTAATAAGTTATAAATATTCTAACAAATAAAATTTAATACATGCTAACAGGAGCTCATATTTATAAACTTCAATATTTTAGCACTGCCTCATGATGTATTACAAAATTAATGAACATTACAATCTACAGCAAAGTCTACACTTTTCATCACGGTTTCAGTGTGATTGACATCCATGGTTCACGTCATGGCTGAGAGAGGACGTGCAGATTTCTTTATGTGAATAAGACTTGTTCGCCCTAGGAGATGTAGGAATAGCCCTCTTGAATTACTATTTAGCTAAGGTCTCAGACTGTTGCTTGGGCTGCACAGTCTTGGCCTCACAGAGAAGGCACTGAATAAATGGGCAGATGGTAAATCTTTTTATTCCTCTCCTTTCTCTTTCCTAGAATTTTGCTGATAGTGTTGATTGGAAATTGGTTGTTTTCCCGTCTACGAGAGATGAAAAAGATGGTTGTGCTGACTTAAGAAAACTATCTAAAATACAATTCCTTTTATTATGTGATGATATATAAGAAATGTATTACTAATAAACACATATTAATATGTCAATTGAGACAAATTTGTATGCATCACATTTATATTTATTATACAGAACACTAAGAGCTGTTAAAAAAATAAAGTTTTCACCTGAGTTATCAGTATGTTTTCCACTGTGAGTGAGGATTTCTGGAAAGAAGGCTGATTGTCTGACTGGAGCTGCACTGATGTGGAGAGAGGCTGGGATGCCGCAGTTCCAAAGCCTCATTATTTGTTACCTTGGCCTATCTTCAGCCTACTGGATAGCCATTTTCTACCCACTCCTGTGTTGGGGGTAGCATCCTCATTCATTCAAAGATGAAAACCTTTTGTAATGTATTAACTTAGCAGACTACTGGCTTCCATCAATCCCAAAGGTAAGCATGGCACAAGGGAACATTTGAGGCCTGTAGCTGAGGTATCTCTGCTTTGCTGGACTTCACCTCTCTGCTGTTTCCAACAGTGTCTTGATTCGTGAGTTTCTTTGCTCAATAACATTAAACTCTTCATGAAAATGATACAATCTAGGAGTCTTGATCTGGTTAGTTTTCTCTGCCAATCAAAGAATGAAAAGGCATGAAAGCTGTGGGTGGAGCAGTAGCAGCAGAGGAATCTAGAACAGCACTGAACAGCAACAGACAGAATTAGCAGCTGAAGATGTTTACTGTGGGTGAAGAAACACTTGCAGCAGACAATCCAGAGAAAATGACCCTCTGCAGGTTAGGGACACAGGGTTATGGCAGACTAAAGCAGAAAAAAAAGAAAAAAAAAGAAACGAACAATCTAGTTTCTTCTTGAGGATTTTAAGTCTGAAGAATGTTCCCTAACTGAGGGCTGGTAGGAGAGATTGGTCCACAACAGTTGTATAAACATGTCTTAATTTGGCCTCAAACTTGCTGAGCTAGTCCACAAGTTTTGAAGGCCTATTGGTGAGAAAAGAAAATTACCCTACAAAGCCTTTGCTTCAATCTGTCAGCTTTTGTCTGCAATAAGGAGGGTGGGAAGGAAGCAGCCATCTTGAAAGCTCACCATCTTTACTGCCTAGTCATGTGAAACCCCTCTCCCTCTCTGTCTACCTACGGGGGTACTCCAGTCACTCAGAATTGCTTCCTCGTTAGAAGATGGAATTTGGGGAAGTCCAAACTTGTGTTCTTGAGCTCAGGTCACTCTGGTTTTGACTTAAAAATATACTATCTCCCTCACCTTTGAGATGAGAGTTGTTTTACATTGTTTAAGAAATAGTTGGTAAAAGTCTTTTTTTATCAATTACTATAAAACGTGTTGAGGATAAGGGATTAAAATCTTTTTATCTTCCCCATCTTGTAAAACTTTCATTGAAATGTTTTTTATCCTTCCCTCTCAGTGTGACATTGGTAAATACGAAGTCTGAGTGTTCTGCTCTAGGAATTTGATGGCCCTGAACGATGACTCTTCCTGTCCCTCCTTCATTTCCTATGGGACACTTCTTTCTAGAGGAGCCAATTGAAAAAGACTGTGAGACCGTACTCCAGGGAGTGGGGTAAAGACAGCTACCACCTGAGTTAGAATAAATGAAAGCACTCTTGTCACCCTGGTATATTTGCTCTTCTGAGCTCAAGATTAAAATATGCCTAGTTCAGAACGTTTCAGTTGGCACGCCTCTTTCTTGGCAACCTTGAACTTATTTCTAACAACTGACAACACAAAACCAACTTTGTCTCTATTTACAGAACAGATACAATTTTTTTTTTTTTTTTTGCAGTTTGAGCAATTTATTTGATAGGAAAGGGCTTACTTTCGGGGAACGCATGGTTATCTTTGGTACAGCCCTTTTGTCTCACTGTGCCCCTTTTAAAGATGTGTGTTGTCCACTCGAGACTCCCCCCGACCATGCAAATTCTTCCACACATGTAATTCCACCTCCTGCCCCTCACGCCAAACACTGGGATAATTCCACACTAGATCATGGTTACATGAGTTGACTTGTGGCTAACTAGATGACATGCTGTCATGGTTTGCAGGCACTTAATTGACATTTATTTTTATTTTATACTTTAATTTTCTGTTGCTGAAAACTTTTTTTTTCCAGGCAGACCCCATATGTTTTTGGAAGTTCACGTGCTCTGTGTGGTTGTGGAGCCCCATGCAAATAACCGTGACCAAGACCTGTCTGTGAG
This sequence comes from Microtus pennsylvanicus, assembly GCF_037038515.1. NCBI lineage: Eukaryota > Metazoa > Chordata > Mammalia > Rodentia > Cricetidae > Microtus > Microtus pennsylvanicus. The sequence continues at coordinate 37,960,928 of NC_134587.1, forward strand.
GCCCAGTCTGACAGGCACTCTGGTGAATAAAATTGTGTCCATTTCACCGCACACAAGAGGAACTGCAGCGTCAGCAGGTTTCCATGACACCGAGGGCTGTGAGAGACAGAGCTCTCCCACACTCCAAACAGCACTGGCTGGGCCCAACTCCTCTCCAGGGAGCCTCTCACTCAGGGGGCTCACCTTAGGAGACCTGGATAGAGGTGGGCGGTCCTTGGGCTTCCCACAGGTCAGGGAACCCTGATTGCTCTTCGAGCACGTGAGGGAGGGGGACTTGTTCGGGGGAGGGGGAGGGAAATGGGAGGCAGTTGTGGGGAGGAGGCAGAAATCCTTAATAAATAAATAAATTAAAAAAATAAAAAGAAAAACAAAACAAAACAAAAAAAAGCTACAGAAACCCTGTGTCGAAAATCAAAAAACAAACAAACAAAACCCATAAAAAAACCAAACAAACAAACAAAAAACTCCTGGATGTCTAGAGTCTTGAGTCTCACCTGTTCTCTTTGCTCTAGCTTGTGTCTCATCGCTGTAGCCTCTAGAAACTCTGTAGTTTCTGAGTAAACCTATGACATTGCCCTGCCTACTCATGGGAAACCCAAGACCCAGAATTTCTGCTCGTGGGCACTATGGGTCAATGCCTCCAGATACAAATTTTTGACAGAATATTCTACACAAGTGTGGAAGAACAATGATTCCTATTTTGAGAAGATGTGAAGGGTAAATGGCTCTCATGTTAATGCATTGTCATAATTCAAGGATTAAACAATTCTGTTCCCTTCAATATGTGTTTTTTATTTCTTTGTTTATAAAATATGCTTCTAATTCACTATATGTTTCTTCTAGTAAAGCTCTTGGATGGATAACAATCCCCTGAGGATGTTTTTTTCAACTGCTATTTTCAGGAAAATATTCTCAATACTCACTTCCTAGATAGGAGAAATATTTTCAAGAGGTTGCAAAATTATTTTTCCCTTCAACTTTACACCTACTAATGAGGAGACTTGCTAGAACTAGAGATAAAAAAATGTTTCAATGCCATTTGGTGATTTTACAGATTAAGGTTTATGGTATAGAAAATGCCTCAGTTACTCAGGTGTTTGGTTAGTGCTGTTTTTCAAGTGTTAAACTGTAAAACTATTTTATATTACTTAAAGATCAGGTAATTTTATCTCACTGGCTCAGAAAATGGATAAAATTGAATCCCCAATTCTCCAGAGTTATTTCTTTAAAAATGAAAAAAATACCTTACGATTTTAAATATGAAGGTCTTAATTTTCAAGCACTTATAAAATATACTCATAATATTCCCAGATTTTCCTCTAACCTGTGTGTGTGTGTGTGTGTGTGTTTAGCTATGTTTTTACTGCAGTGAACAAACACCACTATCAAGAGAAGCTTGGGGAAGAAAGGGCTTCTGTCAAATTACAGTTTATAGTTCATTATGGAGGAAAGGCAGGCAGGAATCCAAAGTCGGAACCCGGAGGCGGGAATTAAAGCAGAGGCTAGGAAGAAACACTAATTGCTGGCTTCCTCTATATGGTTTGCTCAGCCTGTTTTCTTACCTTTTTATTGACCACCTGCCCAGGGATGGAACCACCAGCAGTGGGCTGGACCACCCACCCCCCCCCCCCCCGTCATTAATCAAGAAACTACCCTTGATTGATTGCAGGCAAGAAAGTACCTTGCCTTCAGGTAGTTTGACAGAAGCATTTTCCCCAATTATCATTGTTTTTACCAGCTAACTCTAGTTTGTTTCAAGTTGAAAAACAACAACAGCCACAAGACCAAACCAGGATGCTCTCTGGAATACACTGAATTCACTTGGGTGAAGTAAAAGATCCCACTCTCCACTTCCAAACCGATGCTAGCTGGAAGCTCACTTTCTTTGTTAATGTTTAAAAAGTTAACAAAAGCAGCCTTCTGTTTTGTTTTCTAAAAACTTCTCAGCCCCATGGTGATGATTTTAAAGAATTAGAGAAAGACAAAGGTAATGATTTGACTGGGAACTGCCATTACTCACTAGAGAGGCTCTTGTGATTGTTACTGGTATCTTTCTGAAATTTGAACAGAATCAAATCAAGTTTCCTGTTGCCCCTCATTGTGTTCTGGTACTTCAGTGTGCCTCAAACTAAGGAAAATATTTGACCTATTTCAGTTTCTATATTGTACTTATAAAAGCTCTGGCTCTTTAAAATAACTTTGAAAAAATTATCTATAGTTTTAGGGATAAAATGCAGACACTACAACTTTCTCCCCTCTTTTCTTTCTCTCCATTTTCTTCTTCTTTCCCCTTCATTTAGGTAAGCCTAGCTACAGGCAGTAATACAGGAAAAAATTTAACTATTTCCTTTGACAATTGTTGTGTCAACTTGACAAAACAGCAGCATGCAGGACAGATCTCTTTGAAAGGGACTGTGAGCTTTGTTCTCCAAGAAAATAACATGTAAAAAGAAACGGCAGGCAAGGAATACATGAGAAGAAGGAAAAGACAGGATGAGACAGGTGGTAAAGATCTAGTAAAGGCTTGAAAAAGTAGAAGGTACTTACTGTATTACCAGTTTGTTTGCTTGTTTCCTTCTTTAACAAACTTCCCTAGGCACTCTAGAATGAAAAGATACTTGCTACTCGTAATTCCTAACGTTCAAGGTCCAAACTTCATGGTGCTCTGGGGAGACACCATGTAATAATGAGAGCAAGCATTTTTATGCATCTTAGATATCTTGATTTTTTTAATCCAAGAGCATTCAATTTGTCTCTACCCTAGTTGTGATGGTTGCACCAAGCAACCCCAATCCCCTTTGTACCCATTGACCCTTGCACTGAATTCCTAAAAGATGAGCTCCTAACAGCCTACTTCCTCCACAGAACTGTGGTACTTCTGTGAGCGAAGCATGAATGAATGCTGTGATGGCTGTGAGGTAATTAACTTCTCACTCTGACTTTTGTGAACCTGCTTATTGTTGTGGAACTTGGGGTGAGAGAATCTGAGGGTAGTAAAAAGTTCTCAATGAGAGGCAAATTCCATAGAAATGAGATAGTTGTGGCCCCTACCTTTAAAAACCCTTCCCCTAGCCTCTTCTGGGTGGTATGCCTTTGGTTTAGCTTTAAACCTGTTGCCATGATAGCAGTAATTAATAAATTCAATTAATTATAATTTGAGTTGTGGTGAGTCTGTGGTCTTTTTCTGTGGCCTTAAACTCTGCAATACACTGATGTTATCTCTGCCTCTAAACACAGTAGGATTAAAGTTCTGCTCTCTTAATAGCATCTACATGTAACTTTAAGGATTAAACTCCTGTAAGTCCAGGGTACAAATCATAATCAAACTATTATATCTAACAATCTTTCAAATTTAGTTTGCTCAGGTGACCATACCAGTCAGTAACATAAATTTTGACTCTTGAGACATATCTATTTACTACGTTGAAAAATACTTTTCCTTGGATTTTTAAAAAATTAAATTAAATTTATTTTGGCCTCTTAGTCTCCAGACTTAATCCTGACCTTCTAGAGCCCCTCTTTCTTCTTTTCCTCTCTTACTCTCCAGACTTATGGCTCAGTTCAGTCTGCTAGCCATGTTCAGTCTGACTTCTCAGCCTGAAGTATTGCCTCTTACTGAATTCCCCCTCATATCCACAAGAAACATTCTCTCAGCTGATACCTAGGAGCAGTCATGTACTCAATTTTTTTCATTCACCTGGTGCTGAAACTGTTATGCCCAAATCTGCGAAGTCCCCCAAAAGCCAGCAAGGAGACAAAGTCCTGTATGTAAAAGCAAAGTGCCTTTATTTTATGCAAGTTTGCAAACTCGGTCTCTCCTTGGTGTGGGAGAATTGTCTGTAATCTGTCAATCATGTTTTAAAAAAAACACTGATTGGCCAGGCAGGAAGTATAGGCGGGAAAACCAGACAGGAAGTAGAAATGAGAACAGGAGAATTCTGGGAAGGAGGAAGTTGATTCCTCCCACTCCTACCCAGACCACCGAAGCAACAGGATGTGATCTGCTCCACTGAAAAAGGTACTGAGCCACATGGCTAACATAGATCAGAAAAACTGGTTAATCAAGATGTGAGAGTTAGCTAGTTAGAAGCTAGAGCTAATGGGCCAATCAGCTTATAATTTATGGAGACCTATGTGTGATTTTCTTTGGGGCTAAACAGTTGTAGGGTACCGAGTGGGACAAAAACCCCAACAACAAGCAGGCCCCCCTTCATGTTACATCTCTGCAAGTCCAACATATTGGAACAAACCAAGCTCAGTTAGAGTTTGGTTTTCATAGTAGTAAAGGTGGGGGTGAGGGGTTTCTGATGTTCAGGACTCCTGACTGGCTGAAATTTGTCTGTGTCCTGGTGAGTGTGTGCTGGCAGGTGATCCTATCTACAGCAGTTGGAACATTGGGCATTTTTTTTGGATGGTCTGTTCTTGGGTGGTGCTCAGGTAATCTTAGTTTATGGTCCTTCCTGCAACCAGGTATTGCTTCAGGGTAAACTACTGAGACTCAGGCTTCCAATAAACTTATCGAGGGCTGAGTTCTACTCTGGCAAGTGATAATGGTTGGAAGTAAAAACTTCCTTTGGGTGTTTCTGTTCATATTTAGCCTATTATGGCTGGCTCCTACATTTCCCCCTTCACAAGCAACAATGACAGGACCCAATCTTGGGTCCTGCTTATCCATAGTTTTAAGAAGGTATTATTGGGACTTAAGAACTACTTAAGTTAATAAACCCATTAATTGACAACTTTGGACCTATTTTTCTGGTATATCAACAGGCACCATAAGTAGCTTATTTTGTCCCTCCTGCCAGGGAGTTCCCCCTCGTCTCAGTTTTTCAACCTATTCTGGGCAAGGAACATGGGACAATGTGTTACTTTCTACAACTACTTCCAGCTGACATTGGGGCACTGTTATCAAGCAGGTTGAAAGGCTAGCCAGAGGTAGGGAGGAAATTCAGGCAATATAACATTCATCAAACTCTGTTGAAGGGACAGGGAATGTTTATACCATCTGGATTGGTCTACAGCAGCTTTCAGGAAGTCCAGGGCTCACTGCCATTCAGAGCAGGTTGTAGTCAGCAGCTAATGCTTAGGTAACATCTGCCAGCCAAGTGGAAGCCTATTGAGATAAGTTTAAACTATGAGTAGAAATTAAAATTTATTTACTTAAAGAAAAATCCATATTGGAGAAAAAGAGCAGATAACGGACATCTATAAAGAGAAGGAATAGACTCATACATCTGAGTCCTAGCAAAAATTACAGAATTTGGTTAGAAACATGTATATTTTTCTGCTGTCCAGGGAACCATGTATGGTAGCTTTATGAGTTAACAAGTTGGCTATAGCTTTGTGGAAGAATCTGGATGGATATGTTTTGCTGTTAAACTGACATTATAACTGCCCTAGCCATTAATATCATCGGAGATCTCAGAAGGAGACCAAATAGTTTCTGAATCTATTAAAAATGACAGGGACCAGAGTCCATATACAGTTAGTCATACCCAGGTCTCCATAGCACTGGAGGCAGAAATATCCAGAACAGCAGTCTTACTGTCCAAGCCAGGCCCATGAATTTTTTTCTTTTATTTGTGGAAGAGGGACATAGTAAAGACTGACCTTATTTTGTCTAGGCAAAAGTGGTGCAATCAATTCTTCAAGGTCGTGATGTTTGTCTACAGTCTGAACCATGTCCTGGCAGTAGGGTTGCACTGGGGCAACTCACCCAGTGGTCAGCGTCATTGTAATCCAGGTGGAGACATCATAGTGTCTCCTAATCTTCTTTGGAGACCTTGGGTTACTGCTAGGATCTCGGAGTCTCTGTCTAGTATAATAAACTTTCTAATCATTATTTGAAATGCCATATTCTGCAGATCTCTGAAGTATGAGGGCTGCCTAGGAATGCCTAATTAGACAAACTATGTTTCTCATTATTTGTTTTAAGTTTGACTTTGAAAACATATGCAGGGAACTAAATAAGGCTATTCCTGTAACTAATTATATCAGTACTTTAAAGATGACTGATTAACTTGTATTTCCTAAAAGTCTATAATAAGTTAGCAGCTTTCACAAGACTAGAACTCCACACTTTGTAATGATTTTGAATTAAAGCGAATAAAGATACTGCATTAGTCATTCTGAGGATAAACACAGAACAAGTTTATATCTAGCTGTTAATGCTGTCTCCTGCAGAGGCAAGGAACAGGTCCCAAAGTAAAATGGGAACAGGAGGTAGTCTAAGAGCTAGCATTGTCCTAGGGCAAACTGAGACTCAGTTGATTTATATCAACTTACATATCAGTTGATGTGCTGATCTATAGCACCCATCTTGGCAGGTGTGTCCCAGTTCACCTGTGGAAGCAGCCCTGGGCCCTACATTTCCCCTTATTTACAAGTACCAATGACAGGACTCAATCATGGGTCCTGTCTGTCCAGGGGCTCAAGGGGGTGATACTGGAACCTCAATACCATCAGTTGAACAGTATTGACTGGTTTTTAAACCAAAGCCATCTGTGGGCTGATATGAAGAAGCAAGATCATTAGGGACCTGTTAGAGCTGAAAGTAAGGTTGTTAACCAAGGAGACTGGAAGGACATAGGAAACTTTAAGAAACTTTGGAGCATCAAGAATTAGCTGGAAACAGGAATTTTTGCAAAAGTTCAGACCAACTGCCCCTAGCAGCTAGCCCCCATCAACACCCAGCATTGTGGTCTAGACAGGAGCAGAAAAAAACTACTCAGGGGAAGGGCGGCGGGGGTGGGGGGGAATGCACAGAAGCAGAAGTAGCTGCTTAAAAGAGAAAGAGAATATACAGAAGTTGTCCATAGCCTGTACTCAGCAAAACTAATCCCCTTGTTCCTGAGTAAACCTGGCTTGCGGTTTTTGCCTATATAATGTTAACCCCAAATGATAAGGGAGTTCTTCCCTACTGCCCTACATCGAGTAGTGGTCTAGCCCCCAGCCTGGCTGGAGAATGTGTTGAATAAACCTTGCTTTTGCATTCTGGACTTGACTGGATTTCAATGGTGGTCTTTCTGGGGATCTCAACTTGGGCGCAATAGAGACTAGTTGAGCAAGTTTTCATCCAGCTTTCCTGTGAGTGTTCTGTTCTCTATCATTAACAAGGCCATGGAATATCTAATTACCCCAAGTGATTGACATAGAAACAACATTCTTTCCCCAGAAGAGGAGGTCCAAACTTTTTAGTATCAATACCAAAATTTATGACTCAGTTTATCCAAATAGCTTAAACCCAACAAAGTTAGCAAAGACAAGGAGGCTAAGCATACATTTTTAAGCCTGAATAGACCTTGAACAAGGAAATACATTTTTATTTTTTTAAATATTTATTTATTTATTATGTATACAATATTCTGTCTGTGTGTATGTCTGCAGGCCAGAAGAGGGCACCAGACCTCATTCCAGATGGTTGTGAGCCACCATGTGGTTGCAGGGAATTGAACTCAGGACCTTTGGAAGAGCAGGCAATGCTCTTAACCACTGAGCCATCTCTCCAGCCCCAGGAAATACATTTTTAAACCATTAGTTAATATTTTTAATGCTTTTACCTTTTAATATAGTTTTCCATGTTAGAGTGATCCTCCCATTACAGAATTTTTCCTGTTGTTATTTTGCAACTGCAATTTTGCCTATGTTGTGAATCTCAAATAAAAAACATCTGATCCGCAAGTGGTCCCAGACTACCCCTGTACAAGCTCCAAAAGATTGAGATTCATGGGTTTGGACACTGTTTCAAGCCCTCTATCAAACTGCTTAGGTCATTGTCTTCTGCATCACAAGAAATAAACATTTCCGTTTCTGGTTAGTTTTTGGTGCTTATGTCGCTGACCCTAATTTTTAGCCTTTTATTTTAAGTTCAATTATTTTTTTCTCTAATATCAAAATAGAGCAATTTATTCAAGACACTGAATATGATCTGTTGATTCTCTCTTGAAACAAATGAGCTACAACACACAAGGTGATTCTTTTTTCTTCTTGAAGAGCGTGAGGGGTGAGCGGGAGTGGGGGAATAGAGGACAGAAGGGGAGGGGAGTTTTGATGGTGCTTAACAGAATGTGGAAGATGCGGAAAGAGGACCATGTCTGCTGTACGTCTGACACAGACAATAAAACTGCACAAGCCAGAATTCAAAACTTCAGTGAGCTGCGGAACAAACATTTATGCATTTGACAACAGAATGGAAAGGTAGAACGAAAGGTTTGAAAAGGTTTAAGTTCAATTATTAACAATATAAACATAATATAAAACATTTTATAGCACAGATGTCTCACAGCCTTATAAATTTATTTAATTTTTTTCCTAAAAAATTTAAATTTCTTAAATGTCTTTCTGCAATATCAAGAATATCAAAAATAAAGTACTTCTTTGGTCCCACCCTTGACAGCATATACACAGCCTGTCTTTTAGATCTCAGTCTGCTCCATTTTACTGTAGCTAGTACTTCTGGTGACTATCACCTGGCACTGGCATTTCTAAAACTATTAAGGTTCATTGTTGCAACTGCACATTCTTTGGGACTCTAGTCCTGCCGTACATTTGTAAACCTCAGTTGTTTCCTATGATCCCTTTATGTCTTTATAACCACTATCACCTGGGTGACTCTTAAATTAACAAAGTCTAGCTGGCAGAGTAAGGAACAGTTGAGTATAAAAACATTGAGGTGCAGCATTAATACTTTAAATCCTATAATATATATTTTAAACCTTGTTTTTTGAAAGGGACATGAATCATCATACAAAAATCTATCCCACTCCAAACTATCTTGGAGATTTGTTAGGCCCACTCCATGTGGTCACCTTTAATCAAGATGGCAGTGAAATCATGTGACATCCATTTTTAACTCTAGTAAAATGGCGATCCAAAATTTAAAATGGAATTATGTCTTATGGTTTCTTTAAAATTACCTATGTTTAAAATAAAACATGGATCTAACAAAGAAAGAGTCACAATTCAATTCTAGAGCCAGGTGTTCAATAAAAAAAAATAGCATATAGCAGTTTTAACATTATTTACACCAAAAAGTCATCTGAATTTTTTCTAACCCAAATTTAGTAATCAGAGCTCAGTGATAAATTTCTGAAGTCAGGCCCGTAAATGTGGCTTCAGCAGTGATGGGTGGCAGAGACAGCAAAAATAGTAAGACCATTTATGTCTCAGCTCCATGCTTGAAAGAAAACTTACATAGACAAACTCTTTAACAAAACAAACATATTTAGTATTTGCATTATGAGAAACCACAGCAAACATAGTTTACATCCCTTTTGACCTTTTATAACTTTTTTAGACAACATGAAAACTCCTACTGAAGTCTTTCTTGTGTTTTCTTTCAGTTGCATATGATATATTGTATGGCTACAATATTTTAAACAAGAACAGAAACATGCATATACTATAACAAAAAAACCTTTAAATTTGCATCTCATAAAATCCTGTACCAGCATGAAGCATTTGAGACCAACAATAGGTTTTTTTTTCATACATTAACCAATAATAATTTGTAACCAGCCCGTATATATGATGACAGATATTTGTAACACATTGGGTCTGAATGATCAGAGAAGCTCTGGTGGAGGGAAGTCTGGCTATAGTGTCACAAAGTAGCCATTGCAGCAACACCTATAGCCAGAGTCTTTGACGCACAGAGCCAAACCTTGGTCAAGTTTGAGCAGAAGTTGAGGCATGCAGCCCCCAGGGCAAGTGGAGGGAACTCATCCACCAGCATGGGATGGGGCAGGATGGTATGCTGCATGGGGGGAAAAGATTGTTAACCTCTCCAGCCATAGTAATTAAACCCAGTTTCTCTGTTCAGTGTTTGAAATCCTACTGGGGTACATTTGCCCCCTACAACTGTGGCTGGCAGCCTTGCTACATTGCAACAACAAGGATGCATAGCCCAGCCACCCATCCACACAAGCACACTGCACCACAGCCTCGTGCTTGGGGCCAAGGCTGACTTTTTTTGTGAGTTGTTTAGGCAGCGGGTAGAAGTTATTTGCCTTGTCCGTTTTAAGAAAATATACCCCTGTGCTTATGGCCCGATCTCTGAAGTCCTGTATGTGATCCCAATAGCAAAGTCAAAGAAGTCGTTATTTGAGTCTGTCCTATATCGTCAGTGTAATTCAGGACAAAAAAAGACAAAACGACAAAAACACACAGACACAGGACAATGAACAGGCACCAAACCAAACCAAAGGAGACAGTCTCAAGCTGTTTTGTGGGTGTGACCCGCCCATCTATCTACCAAACCAAGGTGCACACCTTGTGTGTCTCTCTACAGAACTGAAACTGCTACCCGCGTGTCTTTCTGCAGAACTCACACTGATACCCACATGTCTCACCAGAGGGAATCACCCTCAGCAAAAGGGCCCTGGGGACATCTCCTTCAGGCACCCCACCTGTGATCATTTCTCGTGTCCACCTAGATTGTCTACAGGCTCTTACAGTTCCTGAGTCCACTTACAGAAAAACAGGAGACATGAAACAAAACACAGAAAACTTACCGGCCAGTTGAAGGCTCTAGGGGAGGGGGTAGTCCCAGTGGCCTTGGGGATCCCAGACGAGTCCCCAAATGTTATGCCCCAAACCGCAAAGTCCCCTAAAAGCCAACAAGGAGACCGAGTCCCGTATGTAAAAGCAAAGTGCCTTTATTTTATGCAAGTTTGCAAACTCTGTCTATGCATGTTCAACCTATTGGAATAAAGGGAGAGTCTCGAGCTCAGTTAGAGTTCAGTTTTTATAGTAATCGAGGTGGGAGTGAGGGGTTTCTGATGTTCAGGACCCCTGATTCGCGGACATTTGTCTAGGTGTCCTGTCATGGAATTGATGTTAGCATTAAGGTATTATGCTGGCCTGCCCTTGAGAACTTAGCAAAATACATCACCAACTACAACCACTCCCTAAGCACATGCACTTGCTAGCATTTCAGACATGAGGCTAGCCCACCTCCAGTGTCTTGCACAGCCTCCGTGAGCATGGACTATGCCTTTTTTAAAAGTGAGCTCTTCCTGTTCCCCCTTCCCTTTCTTGTCACTCCTCTGAAACAGCAGGCAGGCCTTCTGCACCTCTTCCTTCCAATCCCCCTCTCATTTTCAGCAATAAACCTCCAACATGAGAGTTTATTGAAAGGTGTGACTCATCCTTGTCACTGCTAAACTACAACATTTGACACTGTTTTTAAATTATAACAATTGTCGTATATGAGTTCTCATCCAAGGGACTCATCCTCTGAACCAAGATGCTGATTTTACTTTCTGAAGGTATGTATAGACCATTTGTTTCTTCTGGCTTCTGCCACCCACTTTTTCTCTCCACCTGCTCTAAACATTTGCCTATCCCTGCCTACTCAGTATGTGTCCTCTCTCCAGCTCCTGGAGCCTCTTTGGTGCTGGAGAGCATCCATTATGTGGCAGGTCTTCCTGGAGCTTACAGAAATTCCCTCCTGTGTAGATTATTTTGTGACCCTTTCTCCCTTCCTCCACAGAGTCAGAAATTTTATTAAAGTCTTGCTGTCATACTGCAAGTGGCTTGGCCTGAGTACAACTCATGGCCAAAAAAATGGTACACTTGATTTTCAGAATTTCTTTTTTGGTAACAACTTCTGTCACTGTGCAAACAAATGATCTCCAAATCTTTTATGTCTAAACTTGCTCTGACCTACACTTCCAAAGCTTTCTTAGCTCTAAGGTTTTTCAGCTCTTGAAAATTTTTCATATCTTTGATTTATCTGACTCTCCTTTCAGATACTCTTTGAAGGCATTATTTAAACACTCTTTATCTTGGGGTTTTTAAGATCTCCTTCGGTGTGGTTAGAATATCTGTAAAATCTGTAGCAAAAAGTTAGTTTAAAACCTGCAGTAAAAGGCTTATAGTTTAAAAAAATCTACATATGGATAATCTTAACTTCAGGATGCTTTTTTATCTTTTTTTAAACCCATAAAGTCTAATTTATGTTGCCCATAACTCTTTTGGAATTGGGTGATGGAAGGAGAGTGATGAACCTAGCAGGACCTATATTAAAGAAAACTGCTCTTGTTCGTTTTTCCTTAGTAGAAATGTTCTGTCCGTTTTTTTTTTCTTCTCTGTTAAACTTTGCTTGCACCCAGGCTTGTGTGTCAGCCTTGTGTGCGAATATTGCCAGTTTCATTTTGCTTCCATTCCTGCGCTTTGGTGATGCCTTGTTCAGTTTCTTGGGAATTGCAGCAGACTCATTGGGCTACATTTAGTACAGGAACCACACGTGTGTGTTAAAGGACACAGTCTAGTGATGCCATTCTCCTTTGTAGAGTCAAAACTACCTCTAGATTGTGGTAAGCTTTTACTGTCCCTTAAAACAGGAGCCACAAGTACCTTCTGATGCAAACTGTAACTTCTCCAGCATTTTCGGTGTCTTCCTGACTCCCTGGACTTCTGAAAGTTTTCATGTAGTCTTGTTACGAATCCTTTGTCAGAGCCTTGTTTTCCACCTGCTTTGTTACCCACTGTTTCCTGAAGACTGCTACTGTAAATGCCACTCTGAACATCTTTAAGCTGCCTCCTCCTTGATTTTTCAAGGGGAAGGCCATCTATAAAATGTGCTGGTTGAATCTGTGGCTGCGGCTTTTCTGTTACTGCCAGCCTTCTTAATCACCCCCAGTCTGTGCTCTGCTCACCATTTCTCTCCAGATCTGTTCCAGCCAGTGTCCTCCCTTCCTCATCCCTTCATTCTGCCTCAGTGGTCAAGGGCAGAGCTCACTGTGGCCTTACCTACCGTTGCAGTGACTCTTCTCATCTTCCCTCCAAGTACCACTCCTCGTTTGCGGAGGAAGCAGCATCTCAGGCTGTTCAGAACCTGAGCGGTCTCAGCAGCGCTGTGCTGTCCCAGGTCACACATCTCTCCTTCTAGATTTGGGATTTAGTTAAGAAAGCATTAAGTTAACTGAGAACAGATGAGGTGCTTTTGAAGAACAAACTATTCCTTACCCAGGTTCGTAGCTTACAGTAACTGTTCAATTACAATGAACTTTGACTTTTTTAAATGTTTATATCTTATTTTGGTTCTTTTGTTTTATTTTGATAAGAATTGAAATAATTAGACTATAAGTCGTTTTCCGGTTTTCTTTTTTTTACAAAGTCCAAGAATGTAACAATAAAGGCATCTTTCCTATGGTTCTATGCCAGAGTCCTAACACAGAAAAGAGTGAACTGATATGTCTGTGTTACCATGTTATTGATAGTTCTTTGTCAGCTGCTTTCATTAAAAGTCATTTTTGTGGATTTGTAAAAAAGAAAAAAAGAAAACTGCTCTTTTGCCCATAGCTGGAAGAGAGACTTCATGCCTCCATCCATGGTGTGATTTTTTTTCTGGTTTCAGCTTACGTAGGTGCTGTGTCAGCTGACATAATATCTCTAGGTCTTGAAAACACTGTTTCCTTGCAGTCATATTCCACCTTTGGCTTTTATAATCTTTCCAGTCCTACATCCTTGATGATCACTGAAGCTTGTGGGGAGAAAATACACCCATATATATTTATGGATTATTGTGATGGAACTTAGGACCACATGCTTGTGTGCCAAGCACTTTACTTACTGATCTACCTCTCCCGTCCCTCAGGGAACCATTTAAGCAATTAAAATTAGATTGTCTCTGAAGATAAATAGTAATTAATATTAAGACTTTCAATTCAAAATGTATTCTGTTAAGATTCACAGAATATATTCATATTATCAAAATTAATATGCTACTGAGATTTGAGTTTTCACGTGTTTGTGGGTGGGGTAAATCCTTCCAGCTCACTTAGCCTTGCTGAACCGAGAGACATATTCAAGCTTCTGAACTCCTAGTTTTGTCGGTTCTTTCTCCTGGGTGTAATATTCTTAGAATCTCCTTTCTCACACTGTCACAAGTTCATTGACTTGTTTTAGTATCTTTGGACATTGATGGAGACAGATCATGAAATCATGAATTCCTTTTCTCCAGTTGTCAGTTTCTATAGCTACAATCTCGAATTGCTAACTCAGCAAAGGTTTTATTGGGGACGTTATGAATGAAGGCCATGACTGTTAAGATGTGGAAGCCCTGAACCTATTCTATGTCTTGTGACAGCAGATGCTAGAGGATTTCGAATGAGTTAGTGCATGCAGTTAAGAAAGTATGATTAGCAAGAATATATTCACTCATATATATGTGGAGAGTACTTACGAATCACAAGGGTAAAGGTCATTTGAAATGCATATCTCAGGAAAATTGGACACAATCTACTATCTGTTCTCTCCCTTGTCTTTCCCCAAGGCTATAATACAAGAGACCATTTAAACGTTCCTTCTTTTTCTAAAGTAATTTTAGTGATTCACTATCTACTTATGTAAAATTGAACAGTTCTAAAGAAATGACAGGTTTGCTGTAATTTTAAAAGCTATGTTACTAATGAACTATTTTGAATATATTAACTGTATTCTGAAGAACTATTAGAACACCCCCACATCAAATAATTTCTCCTACAAGTACACATTGCATATTTCTTGCATTATTGAAATTTTAAGTTTACAACTGAGTGGTTATTAGTAAAGAAGTTCACTATACTATACTATGGAATTAAGAGTGGATGTGATCCTGGCACTAAATCTATGCTCAGAAGACTGGTATCTATTAGAGTCTCAACCCTGACTCATGGGTAAAAAATGGAGAGAACTAGAGTTTGAACAGCAAACCAAGGAATCAAAAAACACCCTTGTGACTAGTAGTGGGTTTATCAATAGGCAATATGCAATAATAAGATTTAATTTAGTATTTCCTTAGATAATAAATCTGGGGCCAGGTAGGAAGATTCTAGAATGAGTGGCTCACAGAGGAGGAACTGGAATATAAACACGTTGGATGAAAAAGTCCTGAGGAAAATTGGAAAGAGCTAGCTATAAACCAACATCAAAAATATTACAGAAGAATAAAAGACTATAGAATGAAGCTGAAATTATTTTTATCTCACAGTAACAACTGAATTTGCCAAATATGCCCACTGGGAGCACCAATGTGGGAGTAAGCAAACACTTTCTGATTGGATTTAGAACTGCTGCATGCACTAGGGGCAACACATGCCTTGCATTGTTTCCTCATTCAAAACCTGTAGTTGGTTGTCATGGGCCTCAGGTGATAGCCTGGTACAATTATTTTGCTAAGTGGACACAGCAATAAACAGCCCCCTAGGTCTTTACTTTTACACCTATAGATTAGTGCATGTCCCAACTGTCATTAGAAAAATCTTCTTTTTGCAGTAGATGACAGTACAGAGATCAGTTACAAACTAAAATTCAGAGTAAGAGACTGAGTGTGTGCTCTGCTTTAAATGGGATGTCGGTACCATACTCTCTCTTCTCAAGACTCAGGGATCACTATGAAAGAAGAGGACATTACGAGAGCCAGAAGGAATGGATACGTGTAGCGAAACAGTATTTGCTGAACACAACAGCACAGTTATTCCCATGAACTGACATGGCTGGAATGCATGGATAAGAACTATGCAAGATTAAGTTAACCCAAATTGTAGAATGGATCAAGGAGAGGCTCACGAAATCCCAACCCTAGCTGATGAGCTATTAGACATTTATGGGTTCAGGGGAGGTAGGGGCAGTTTATTTTAGGGAGAAGTTCCTAAGACTACCCATGCTCCAGTAGAAGATACTATACTCATGCACATACTGGAAATCTTAAGTGAGTCAGTGTTGTTGTCATTGCTGTTGTTGTTGAAATCACTTTAAGTTGGGAACAAAGTGTTATGATAGAGAGAGGGGAGGAATTGTATGTAAATGGTTTACATTAGAACACTGAATTTTTTTTCCATATCAAATTTATATGGTCTGTATGTAGTAGATCATTAGCGTGATTTTAGCTCATATATTTGCATAAGACATATGAAAACTTTTCAAAGCAAACCATTTTGTTCATATTCTACTTAAATCAGGTATCCTATTTGTTAGTAGATTAAGGCCATTCATCTGCAATAAAGATTCTAAATCAGAGGTTGACAAAACAGGCAAGTATCTGATTATGTTTCTGGACTTATTCAATGGCTAATCAAAACTAATCTTTTCTTGATTACATTTAAGAAGGGTAACACTTCAGTTTTGCATCAGTTAATCATGAAACCAAAAAAAATCTATTAAAATATTTCATCATCTTTATAGCACCTACCCATAGTTACACCCACACAGATATTACTGAATGGCAAGAAGAATGAGGGCAAAAATGCTTTTCAGAGGATTTTAATTTTAATATTAGTTAAATTAAAGCTGGCTAGAGCTACTGAGTATATTAAAGTGGGTTAGTGTAAGTTGATACTCCTCTTTTATATAAGGAATGGTTTTTATTACTGGCTGTGCTGATGTTCTCACTTTTGCTTTGTAAAAATAATTTTCTGAACAGTATCTATTTGGGGAGGTATAAATTCATGTAATGGGTGTTTCAAACAAAACAAGGAAGCAATCGCGTTTCATGGGTTAGCCTATAATCACATTAGTTGTCTGAAGTTTATGAAAATGTTAATGTGTATATTACTCTGTATATCTAAATATCATAGCAAAAGAAATAATAAGTGTAAAAGTGTAATGTATTTTGACATTGGATCAAATGGTAAATGGGTATTCTTTTCATAATAATCTTCATTTTTGAAACTTTTATACATTTATGCTTTGGTTATATTACATTTTGGGCTTTCATATTGCTAGATAGTCAAAGGATTTCTTTTTGAAATTTTCTAATGATCACTTTAAGTATCCACTGATAAGGATTCACAAATATGCTTCAAGTCAGGACTTTTCTTTCTTTCTTTCAGTGAATTCATACAGTTTTAAAACACGATAGGACTCATTTCGCATTTTCTGAATGAATGAATATACAAAATCTCCAGGCCAAATTTATTGAAATAGATCAAATAAGAAAAAACAATTCAGATTTTCAGTACTTCAGTCTAGATGTTGAAATGGATCTAAAAATGTTGACTAATTCCTGAACCAAAGCAGGATATAAATATGTATGCAGTAAAGATTATATGAAAGAGTGGCCTTACAAGTCTCAGGTTTTAATGTCAAGGAGTAAATTTTGGTTTATGCCTAACAACATCACCACAGAGAAAAAATATTCTGTCTTTATAAAAGTTCAAATGACAGAAAATTTAAAGAATATTTCTTGTACTTTAATGTATCTATTACTTCATTGGCAAAGGGGCTAATGCTGAGACTTCACAAACCAAGACTATGAAAAGCCTAATGATCCCTAATGACTGTATAAGAGAAAAATTTTGAGCAGAAAGCTCTTACAGCCAGCAAAAGTACTTTCCGAATTACATGTATTAGTTTCTAGAAAAAATTAAGAACCATACTTTATATACAGCAAAAGCTTACATATTAAATAAACCTATACTTGACTCATTTTATTTATGTATAAACAGAAGAAAAGAGGGAAAATTTTTCATGTTTAAAAACCCTTACTCATGAATAAATTATAAAAAAAAACCTTCTCTTCAAATGGGCCAATGAGATAAATACATTCCGTGACTAATCATATCTATGTCTATTTCCTATGACACTAATGCTCAATGGAACCAAAACGGACACCTAATTTCACAATGACTACCTCAAAGGAATGACCCATGTGAGTTTTGGGGTGATTATAAAAATGTTTCTGGTTATTTCAATTATGCATGAAGTTTAATGTAAATGTCCTCCACAAAAAGAAATAAAAGAGACTTGTTAAATCAGACTCAGTGTAATCCCAGAGATTATCAGGGACTACTTTGAAAATTTACGTTTCTATCAAGATGAATAGCATAGAATAAATAAATTCCTATACCTATTGAAGTTAAAGCATAATGATATAAACAACCCAAACAGATGCATGACAAGAAATGAGATTGATGTAGTAGTCCAAAGACTTTACACGAAAGGAAAAGTCCAGAACTGGATAGATTGCTAAATTTTGCCAAACTTTCACAAGGGTGATCTAATATTGACACATCCCTAAACATTAAATAAAATAGAAAATTGAAGAACTCTGCCAAAATCATTCTGTAATACAAGTGTAACTCAGATACCAAAACCAGAAAAAAACACAACAGTGGCAAAAACAAGCAACACCACAGGCCACAGTTGCCAGAAGGCCAGGTAGGTCTGTTCTTCCGGATCTAATCCCCCCAGAGTTGTCCCTAGCACTGCAATGGAACATCAGTTGCAGGCTTCCTTCACCCACGTCCACATCTCCTGTGCATCCCAGACGATTGCCTCCTAATGCCCTTTCCCTCACTCATCACTGTATCCTAGCCCCCAACTCTAGCAGGCATCCCCAGATAAACCACAGGCCATGCCTGCCAGAAAACCAGGAAAACCATCCACAGATATCTCTCGCTCTCACCCTAGATCTAATTCCCCAGTCTCCACCCTATGCCTGCAACAGAATACCATCTACAGCCTTCCCTCATCCCTGTCGACACCTCCTGTGGACCCCACAAACCATCCCCTCCAAACCTCCCTCCATCCACATGTTACTTAGTTCCAAACCCCTACTCCAGCAGGCATTCCCTGCTAACCCAAGCCACTACTCCCAGATGATAAGATAGCTTATGTAAGTGACATAAAAAGTTCTACTAGGAAACTCCTCCAGCTGATAAACACTTTCGCCAAAGGGGTTGGATTGGTTTAAAAAATAATAATCGGTAGCCCTCCTACAGACAGATGACAAACAGACTAAGTCTTCTATTCCTTGGTTTCTGTTTCCTCTCTGGATTTTCAGATAGTGTGCTCGTTGGATGTTGCCGGTCTTACTGTCCTCCTTGGTTGGTGTTGGTGTGTGCTGCAAGATGTTTGAGCACATAGTGTGACTATGTCTGCTTTACACCTGCCTAATGTACCCTCTGGTTGATTTAATAAAGAGCTGAATGGCCAATAGCTAGCCAGGAGAAGATAGGTGGGACTTTGGGGGAAAGAGAGGAACTTGGGGGAAGAATCTGAGAGGCGGGATTTGCCAGCAAAACATGAAGGAAGTTGGAAGGTGTTTTTCTTCTCAGGGATGAAAAGTTTGGTTCACCATCATCGAGTCAATAAACATCATATTAATAGGATTAAGGATTGACTATCTAAATAGATGTAAAAAGGGCACTTGACAAAGTCCAAAATTCTTTCATGATAAAAGTTCTAAAGAAAGTTAAAAACAAACAAAACATGCAACATGAAACATAGATGACCAATAGCATATTAAATGGGGAAAAATAAGATCATTTATTCTAAAATCTGTAATGACATAGGATGTTTACTTTCTCAACTCTTGTACAACAAAGCACTTGAATATTTAGAGTAATAAAACAAGAAAAATATAAAGTAGATGAAAACTGGACAAAGAGAAGTTAAACTGTTCCTATTGGAAGACGACAAGATTCTGCATTAGAAGATCATATAGATTCCTCCTGAAAACTTTTGAATCTGATAAGCATTTTCAGTAAATATTTATCTTGTAAAACAAGCACATAAAACACAGTGATCTTTGTATGATCAATAGAAAATTGCTGAGAATGAAATTAGGAAAATATTTTATTGACAAAAGCTTCAAAAATATTTAGGAAATTAATAGGCATCCCACTGAATAGGAGAGAAAATTTCCAGCTATTTGTCTGACAAAGAATTTGTTTGTAGAATAAACAAATACTTTTTAAATATTAATAGAATAATAATAACTTCATGAAAAATGGGCTATTGCACTGAACAGAAAATTGTCAAAAGAAACACAAATGTCTAAGACATGCTTTTTAAAGTGCACTGTATCTTAAGATACCAGAAAAAGCACATTAAAATAATTTTACGATTCCATCTTAACCCAGCCAGAATGATCATGATTAAGAACACAAATAAAAACAAACGCTGTCATAAATATAGAGAACAAGAACTCTGATACACCATGGTGAGTATGTAAAATAATGCATCCAGTTTGGAAACAGTCTGCAGGTTTCTCAAAAACTGGAAGGGAGCTGCCAGATGAATTTATTATTCCACAAAAGAAACACTTATTTACACATGTGTATTTACTACTTACACACACACACACGTAACCATATGAGGCCTGAAGCTGGAGTTACAGGCTGTTGTGAGCTCTCCAACCTCGGTCCTAGGGACTGAACTCAAATCCTCTAGAAGATCAGTAGGTTTCCTTATGTCAGGGATTCTGCAAGAGTCACAGCCAGCAGAAGAGCAGTCAGGAAGACTGTAGAAGATGGAAGACCGGGAAGTCGGCTGTGAGATTGTTGCTTCTAGCTATGATAGGGAAACTATACCTATATAATCTTAACAACATGGCTACCTAAATAAGACTTACATAATCCCCTAACAACTGACATCCCAGTATAGATGAGGGAAATCTCACAGGCCCCACCTTCAGCTGAGGAGTTATAGCCAATAACTGTTCCGAGAGAGAATTGGGCTTTCCCAGGGATAAGCCTCCAAATTGGTTATCCAATACAGAGCGATCAGTCCCCAAAACATTTCCGTGCAAGCAACATTGAATGGACATAGCAGGCTGCTTTATGAAGTTAATGATTTATAGCTCTATATAACCATGGTTGAAGAGGGGTCTGGAATTTAAAAGACAGATGGAGAGAGCCCGGGAAGGGTCGAGAGAGGAGAAGGAGCAAGGCAATGATGTAGTTGTATTTTAATTAAATTGGAAAAAGGAAATAGAATGGAAAGATTTGGAAAACGCTTAAGTTGGTCATGTAATGAATGAATCAGTATGGTAAAGAAATAAAAAAAAGAGCCTACATTTTTAAATTTTCTATTTATTTTATAAACTATTTTCCATAAAGCTAAAATTAATAAACTATTCTGACTTACTGGTCTTGGCATTCTCAATGCTAAACAGTTTGTTGTTGTTTTAGTTTTCAGTTTGGCAGGTTTTTTTTTCCTATTCCAATTTTAAAGTAGTGAAGAAGGGGAACATGTCAAGAATACCAGAGTGGAAACAATCCTTCTGAAATGTCACACGATGAACAGTGTTTCCAGGTAAGAGGGATGAGGGAAACAGCATAAATGCAATCTGGATTATGTGAAAAATTGAAAATGTAATCCCTAGTGGTTTTACTTTTTATGTTTTGGGAGGAAGAAATGAGGAACAATAGTGTGCTCTTTGTGTACTTTGTTTTCTGCTTTAGAACGCATACAATAAGCCTTTGAAACTCTGGGGCCTTTGATTTCTGAATATTACTTATGCTGACTGGAATTCTCTTGGGGAAGATTTGTCAGAGTCCCTGGCATTGGGCCCCTCTCCTGTCTCTGATCTTCAAGCCTCACGTCTGACTACAAATTGACCTCTCTTGAAGGTGACTTTTTCTTTGCTTTTCTAGTTTGTATCACTGGGTAGTACAAGAGGTGCACAGCCCTGAGCTACTGAACCAGCTGATTCTTTCTCAGGGCTAGCAAATGGAAGGTGTTAGAGATGGGGGAAAATAAAGGAAGATAAAGGTGGATCCCTTCTCTGACCCAGAGAGTGACTGAAGGCCTTCCAGCATCTATGGTGGTTGGAACTTCCCCTCATCACTGGAATTTCATAGTAGAGACTACCCCCTACTGGCTACCCCTAATTTTACCCTGTTTTTCAGTTCTCATATTATCTGGAGACCTATTCCATACATTAAATATTCTCTTTTAAACACTTAACTATGATTTTTTTCTAGCTCGAACTTAATGATGATGCTTAGCTTAATTTATGCACAAAGAAAGAAAAAACCCTGAAACTATAAGTCAGTCTGGATTAATTTTGGTACAGTTATACGATGGAGAATGTCCCCAATGTTTCCTTAAGGAAAATGATATAGTAAATAGTTCTCTTAACAGAAAAAAAATCAAATTTCAACTTAATTTAGAATTTTAATGGGATTACCAAAATTTAGTGCCCTGGGTTAATTTCATATTTATTGATTTTGTTGCCGTTATATTAGAAGCATTACCAGACTAGTCTCCTTTCATCAAAATACAAATTTGAAGAAAATTTTTTACTCTCTTAGTAACAATCAGCCTCTCAAATGTCCCCAGTGGCAGATGTAATTCCTATGGCTCAGCTCACTTCACTGAGCAGGTCTATCCCAGGCCCAGCACCTGAGATGCAGCCCCATTGCCTTTTTGACCATTTCTTTTTTTCTGGTCTAATTTCTTTACCTGCTGACTTCATCAATGAGGACCTCCTCCTTTCTGCTGTGGGCAGAGTGTGTTGTATGATTTGAGAAGTTCAAACCATGCTCTCTGAGAAGAAAAGAATGACACTTTTTACAGTCTTTTTTTTTTTGGAATCAGAAATACAAATTTAATATGTGTTGTCAAGGATATACAAGAGACAGAAACATGATTGTGAATTATTATATAGTTGGACACTATACATTTTAAGTGGTAGCCGTGTTAATTATAGGTTTAGCTACATGTGAGTATAAGGGATAGTCACAGTGCTACCGAGAATATGAAATGGCAAATATCTTTGATGATTACTTCAGAGACTGTAAAATGAAGACCTGATGATTTCCATGGGAAATTAGAGAGCAGAAGCTGTGAGAATGTGGAAGGACGCTGTATGCATTCCGGGAAAGTGTTAAATACAAGGTTTGAGGGTGATTACAGAGAAGAACACAGCAGAAACCAGTCATCTGATCTTCATTAGACAGGAATGAAGCAGAGCTGGAAAAAGGGAGGTAATACAGCAAATCCATTGATCTGTGGTGTATCATTGATATCTTTTGGGGGAACCAGAGATTTCAGCTTGAAGTTCTGTAAAATGGTGGTCAGGAACAGAAACAGCTCCATGCGGGCCAGACCTTCTCCTAAACACACTCGTTTCCCTGCTGAGAAAGGCATAAAGTAGTCACTTTTCTTAAAGTTTCCTTTTGAATCCAGAAAATGACCAGGATCAAATGTCTCTGGATTAGGGAATTCGTTGCTGTCATGCAAAACTGATGATAGTGATGTTATAATGGTCGTTCCCTTGGGGATGAGGTAGTTCCTGAATTTAACATCGCAGGTCACTTCATGGGGTAGGTTGTTGGGGGCGATATCAAGGAGTCTCTGAACCTCATGAATCATGGCATCTGTGTAGGATATTTGCTTCCTGTCCTGCAAGCAGGGGCTGCGTTGTCTGCCAATCACATGGTCAATCTCTTCCTGGACTTTAGCTGTGACATGTGGGTGCTTCTCTTTTCTGGAAAGAACATTTGGATATCCAATAATGATCACAGTGATTCTCTATCTTTCTATTAAGAATTGAATCAGAGTGAGAATAACTATGATTATTACCCAGGTCTTCTGAACTACTTCTAGAAAACACACCTGCACTGTTCCCAGTGTGCTTACCCCTTGGAGCAGGATCAGAGAGGAATAAACCCAACATACTTGTTCCTCACAGAGGGAGGGAACTGGCCCTATGTGAACACACCTAATTGTCCAGTTCTACCAGTGCTATGCCAGTCTTCCTTGTGAAGTGGGCAGAAAACACAAAATGGATATTTCGTTTTCTGTATTCAAGATGAAATAGGAGTGAAAGAGTCCATCAATAGATACACAGAGAATGTGTGTAAGGTTTTTTGATTTAAGGATATTTTACTACTAGATAATGTCTCATAATATTGAAATACGGAAACACATAGCTGCTGATTCCCTCAAATGATCATGATCATCATCACTTCAATGGGTTTTCAATATCAAATCCTTAACAGACTTAAAATGATTTTTTAAAAAATATTACAAATATTATACCAGGTCATTACTATTAATTTCTGGTGAATTAAATTCCAAATAAGATTTTGGAAACTTAGCCTAGATGCATCACATTGCGGTCGAAGGAAGTTATTTTGACGATAAATGTTAGTGTGGTTACACAGGAAATTTGATGTGAATTTATACAGCTAATGAAAACAAAACCTATACGCGCAACATGAAGATCAAGGCCATTAACTAGGTTAGCATGACAAAAGCCAGAGAGAAAACCACCCTAGGTCCTGCTTTCTGTCAGAGGAATAATGAAGAGAAATCAAGCTTGCTTTCCAATTGAACTGTTTTCACTTCGCGGAGATTTCTGGAGCCGTTTCACCTCATCTGGACGACTGCTATTACATTAATGATGCTGACCAGGAGGATTGCTGTGACAGAAATGATGCCAGCTAGGAGGCTTACCATGACGTTAATGACGCTGGCCGGGAGCCAGCTTATGGAGAGCAGTGAGCTTGTCCCAACTCTATCAGGACCTGGCTTAAATAGTTACCAGGACATAATCAACCCCCTTAAGAAGTTGCTTTGCGGTTTGTTGGGAAAGCCTTGTTAGAATAAAATTTTATGTAAAAATAACCTCAAACTTAGAGAAACTGCAAAAGCCCTAGTGAAAATGGCTCTGTAACTTGACCTCCGGGACGCTTCTCGGTTTTGCCCCAGTTTTTGTGTATGTCTCTCGGATTCCTCAAGCCTTCCTTCACATTCTTTTTCTTTCTGAAATATTTAACAGTTGCAAATAGGGCACATCATTTCCCTACAGCAGCACAGTGTTTCTATCATACATCGTCATAATGCCATCATTAAAACCAGAAAATTCACTTTGATATGGTGTCATTATATAATCAATCATTTCTTTTTTAAAAAAATTGGTAGTTGCTCAAATGTTTTTCTTTATGTGGTGGGGCTTTTAATTCTGGCAGTTCCTTGGATCTAATTCAAGTTAATGTATATAAACTTCAAATAAAGCATGACATGCCCATCATAGAGACCTTTCCTATAATTGGATTGATTGTTTCTTTCTGTAAACACGAACTTTGACTTATATGGAGCATCCACTAAAAGTTTGTTTTCAGTGCAGCTTCCTGGTTGCCTCTCATAAGTCAAGTTTAAACATGAAAGCAGACCAAGACTTAATTTCCTGATTGTAAGTACTCTCTGAGCTTTCCTGTCAATGGCTCCATTGACAATTTCCAGCCATAAAGCCATCATTGATTCCAACAACTGGCATCATATTTGTATGATAGTTTGATGCTATGGCACGTTAGCTAAGCAGCCACAATAGGTTCCCCGTAGGGTACAAGATGTGTGGAACACATCCAATCTGCAGCCTGCGCAGTACCTTCCAGCATTATGAAAGCTGCCCAGCAGGGAAGACCCATCCAGTGCAGTTTCGTCTTTATTTTTCTATCTCATTCATTCAAAGCATGTTCTGTCTTTAGCTAATTGGCCAAGAGAAATGGCAAAAGCCTATATCAATTTGAGACTTTTGTTACCAATAATTCTTTAAAGGATGTATCTCACAATTGGCAGGAGATTTTTTTTAATTACCCATTACTTCTAGGAGCAATATCTAGCAATGTAAGATACCTGACTTCCAAATCTTTTATGTTTTAGACCTGGCAAATTAAATAATAATTGTTTATGTGGCATTTCGTTGTGGTACACCCTGTCCTACTCCATCCCTTCATCTCCATCTTCTTACCTCCATACCTGATTAACCCTTTTATCACTCTGAGTCTCCCCCATCTCCACCTCATTTCATCCACATGCTGATGTTCGTTTTCCGTTACGTAACCTGTCTTTACTTCCCTCCATGGTACCCTTAGTTCGGGGAAAATGTAGGTCTCTGAAATTGAGTGGCGTTTGAATGAATCTTGGCTTTATTTATTAATAGCTATAAGCCCCACAAAAAATTAGCAAATGATCCTCTATATCCTCCATATTTTCATGTGGAAAAATGAGCTAGAAATAATCACTCCTCATAGAAACATGATGGTGATTAACTGGGAAAACCTATGTACATTTATAGAGCACTATCTGGCATCTAACAAACTCTACATAAATAAGAGTTACCATTATTTTCACATTTTTGAAACCACAAAGGAAAAAAACCACAACTTAAACAAAATTTCAACCGTATGTAAGTGTTGGCCTTATAGCAGCATGGGAACAATTGATTGTTGAGGTTGATGAGTTAATTTTCTCTGTTTATTTACTCTAAGTTCACATTAAATGGCAGAGTTATTGTAAAGAATCTCAGAGAGTTGTCTCAGTCAAATTGCCTTGTGGGCATGTTTGTTGAGGCATTTCCTTAATTGCTAATTGATATCAGAGGGCCCAGACCACTGATGGGGATAGTATGCCTAGATAGTACTGTCTGGACTATATAAGAAGAATAGTTCAATAAGCCATAGTAGGCAAGACAGGAAAGAAAAACATTTTTATGGTTTCTGTTTCAATTCCTACTCGAGTTCCTCCCCTGAGATCCCTGAATTATGTACTGTGACCTGAAATGTACCCTGATATAAAACTTTTTTTCTCCACAAGTTGCTTTTGGTCAAAGTGTTTTACCACAAGAAACCCACCTAGGATAGCAACTCTAAAGAATGCTATAAGATTTATTGAGCACTTGAATTATGAACAAAGTAATTAAAGATGCAAAATTACTAGCCTTGTCTTCTGATGAGTGTTTGAATATAATAGTGCCTTTGGGGCATATATCCATGGAACACAGGCCTATTTGCCACTATGTGAGCAAATACTCACATGATCCCTTCTAAACCTCTGAACGTCTCAATCTCGTGCATTTGTTATGACAAGAGGTTAGTAGACCACTGCAGGATTCTCTGATGCAAGTTAGCAAGCTCCCCCTCTGCCACCAGCCACTGGCATCCATTCCGAAAAGGTCCATTCGGTATTAGTCAGCACAAATACCATATATGAGAAATCTCACTGCTGTGGAAATGTCTTTAAATGCTTAACTACTCCAACCAAACTTTAAGAATGACTTTTATTTTGTGTTTCATGCCAAGTCGTTTCTCCATATGTATAGAGAATCCTTTAAGCATTGTTGGCTGGAGGAACATTTCCTTTCCATTGTTTTCCTAATTAAAAAAAAGGCATCTAAAACCAGAGGTAAAACATATGGTATTTGACACTGATGTCTATGTTGCAAGCTTTACTATTGTAAATAGCATGCGGTTAATTTCAAGTTGTTCTTCGATAAGACGTCAATATGTTTTCATTAAAATTAATTAAAATTTGGCTCACATGTAGATAGAAGATAGTGCAGCAAAAGTTTAATACTAATGAAGAAATGGATCTGACACAACAGTTGTAGACACGGCGTCCTCTCTTTCCTCATGCAAACAGTTAAAAAAAATTCATTACTCATTTGCCCAATCTCACATTTAAATATGAATTCATTTAATTTTACTTTGCAATCAGGTAAATTAGTGAGAAGAAGCCTAAACAATATTCTTTAATTGCATTTATAAATGATTCTCCCTGTCCTTCATGAGCACTCTTTCTTTTTTTGTATTGAAATGTGCTGTCTAAATATAAAGTGCAGTAACATCTGGTTCTAATTGCTGGTTTGAATGAAACAGACAGACCTTCAGCGTGTCACGCTTTTGAAAGGATGTATTTAGTAGGAGGTGCTGAGTCAAAGGTTGCAAAAATTTTGTACCACTAAAAATAGTTGAAATTTCACATTTGTTAAAAATGAAAATTACCGCTTTCTGAACAAATAAATCCTCCGAATAAAAGGTGTACTTTTGCTAGATGTACTTTATTGAAATAATGCTGTAGTTTTTACATCCCTTATACTATGATTCTTATTATAAACATTTTTATTTTTTACAGATTTCAAAACTAACCACAAAACTCACATATCACGAAATGTTTGGGGTTATCTTCTATATATGTTATTGCACAGTGGGCTGAAGTAGAAGCGTTTAAGTCCCATCCAGGTGACTGTGGAAGATAAGTTGTTCTAAAAGGAGTGTGTGTGTTCACACACTCGGGAGTGCACATACACATTTATTTGAAAAATCACTTCTCTTCTCAAATGTGTATAACTCCAGCATCTTTCTAATTAATTCTGATTTTATGCCTTTATTGTTGAAGGAATCTTCAGAGAGAAAAATATCAGTAACACTTTACTTGATATGCACTTTTAAAAGTTGCATCATTACTAAATGCCTCTTTAAATTAGTAAAATAATCTGAAATCTTAGGCTGTCATTTCATTTTTGAATGAAATGTGATCTGTATCTGAATTATGGACCTTCTAACAAGGATGCTTATTTGCTCTCTACCTTAAGGCAATTGTTTCTTAGTTGATGGAAAGTACCTCAGAAAAACTCCGCTTTTCTTTTGACTGCCTGGCATGCTGTGAAGTTGAAGGTGACCACTTTTGAAATTACAGCTTATTTCGTCAGATTTATGTTTTCAAATCATCAGTTGAATTCAACTATAGTGACTGTACTGCCTGATTCTGAGTCAACTTGACACAAGCTAGAGTCATCAGAGAGAAAGGAGCCTCAGTTGAGGAAATGCTTCCAGCTGTAAGGAATTTTCTCAATTACTGATTGATGGGGAGGGTCCAGCCATTGTAGGTGGTTCCATTCCTGGGTTCGTGGTCCTGAATTCTATTGGTTAGCAGGCTGGGAAACCATGAGGAGAAGACCAGTAAGCAGCACCCCTCTATTGCCTCTGCATCAGCTCCTGTCTCCAGAATCCTGTTCTATTTGAGTTCCAGTCCTGACTTCCTTCAGTGGTGAATAGCAATATGAAAGTATAAGCCAAATAAACCCTTTCCTCCCCAACTTGCTTTATGGTCATGGTGTTTTGTCACAGAAATAGAAGCTTTCAGACAATAACCATCTAGACAAAACAGTAACAGCCTTGATGCCCAAAAGGCCGGGACCCTGAGACCAAACTTCCTCAGTTGACACTTATTTTACTATTCATCTGATGTGTTAACATTACTAACTTAATTTCTCCGGATCTCACTGTCTCATCTAAAAACTCAGAATATGAATTGTACCTACTTTGAAGGTCATAGTGATACCTAAATGAGTTAAATCCTGAAAATTACATATTATTACCAAAATTGGATTTTTTGTTTGTTTGCTTGGTTGGTTGGTTTTGTTTTTGCTGTTCTTTTGCACTAACTTGATTAAGATACAGGAATAAAACTCATAAAACTAGCAGTATCTTACAGCTTCGGTGATATTTTACAGAGAGTAAATATCCTTCTCTGCCCCTTGTTCCTGTAGAAAATTCTCTTCCTGACTGTCACAGCTAATTTAAGGAAAATCATTGGTCCCATAACTAACAAGGAATATTATCATACATTTCTAATTTTGATCAAAGAAAATATCAAATAATTGATATTATCACTAGAATTTTGCTTCATTCTTATTTCCATCATCTTTCTATAAAATTTTATTCAATTTACAGTGATGTTTAAAGTGGAGTGTGATTTATTGTCCATACCAATTTCTCAACTCAGGGCCTCATCATCTTAAAACGTGAAGGGTTTTGGTACATGGACACTTTACCAGTTGTTACACCACTGAAGAAATGTTTCTCTTTCCCCCAAACAATCATTGATTAATTGATTGCTCAGGGTGGGGCCTTGCTAGATCCTTCCTCATCCATGACAGGATGTTTAGAGGACCCAAATTCTCATCACTTTTTGTTCGTTTCATGACAAAATAAAATATAATAAAATAAAGCAAAAATCATCACATAGAGGCTGGACAAGGCAACCCAACAGTAAGAAAACACCCTCAAGAGCAGGCACAAAAATCAGAGACACACTCATTCACACAGTCAGAAGTTCCATAAAAGCACTAAGCCGAAAGCTATAGTATATATGCTGAGGACCTGGTGCAGACCCATGTAGGTGCTGTGCTCGCTACTTCAGTCTCTGTGAGTTCATATGAGCCTTCTTAGTTGGTTCCGAGGGCCTTGTTCTCATGATGTCTTCTGTCTCCTCAGGCTCTTCCACTCTTTCTGCCACCTCTTTCACAGAATTCTCTGCACTCTGAGAGAAGAGATTTAGTAGAAGCATCTCATTTAGAGCTGTGTGTTCCAAGGACTCTCTCTACATATAATATCTGACTGTGAGTCTCTGCATCTGTTCCTGTCTCCTATAGGAGGAGGCTCCTCTGATGATGGTTGAGTAAGGCACTAATCTATGAGTATAGCAGAATATTATTAGGAATCACTTAATTGATTGGTAGTGTTTGGTTTTACCCTAGGTCTGTAAACTATCTAGTTTCTGGTTTTTGAAAGCAGTATTGGGTATGTATTCCATCTCATGGAATGGAACTTAAGTCAAATCAGACATTGCTTGCCTACTCCCACAGTTTCTGGGCCACTTTTGCTCAGGCATATCTTTCAAGGAGGACAGGTTGTAGGTCAAAGGTTTTATGGCTAGGTTGGTTTTTTTTTTCATTTCTCCTTGGGTAGCTGGCAGAATACCTTACCTCTCTGAATGCACTTGAATATAGGGGTGACAGCTTCATGGAGGCACCACCTTTACTTCTTCATGTTCAATGACTTATGGGTACTGACCTTGTCAAAGGAGCCTCCCTGATCTCAGTTTGTGGAGAGAAACCTATTGTTTTAGCATCCACCTGGGTTTTTTTTGTTTGTTTGTTTGTTTTTGTTTTTCCATGTGACCCCTTGGCCAAAAACTCACTTGAATGCAATCCTGTCCTGCTACTGGAAGCTGAATTTGGTGCCAAGAGATGGGTAGTTGGGACGTTGTATCCACCATTTTTATGAGGCAATGTTAGGATGTTAGAATCACCTTCGTATGTTTTAGGAAGTTTATATGGCACTAGGTTTCCATCTCACCCCTCAAATACCCTTTAATTCTACTATCTCTCCCTGCATTCTCTCTTTCAATCATATCTTCCTTCCCTCTGCTCCTCTGAACCAGAGAGAGAATCATAAGGGAACACCAAATTGGAAAGCCTAAAAGAAATGGATAATTTCCCACCTACCAACCTCAAATTAAGGTCAGATAAGCAATTTAAATTAACCTATATCCCCTAGAGAAATAAAAGCAAAATTTCAAAGTATCCCAAACAAAAAAGTCCAAGGCCAGATGGCCTTAAGAAAACTTTCAAAGAAGAGTAAACACTAATACTACTCAAATTTTTCCATAAAATAAAACAGAAGAAACATTTCCCAATTCATCTTATGAAGCATAATCATCCTAATACCCAAACCACATAAAGACCCAACAAAGAGAGACCAACTTCCTTTATGAGCATAGATTCAAAAATACTCAGTAATCTAAATTCAAGAATACATGAAAAAGATCATAAACCATGATCAACAGTGGCATCATCCCACAGATACAAGAATGGTTCAGTAGACAAAAAAAATCAATATAATCCATCATATAAACAAACTAAATGAAAAAATCTACATAATCATCTCGTTAGATGCAGAAAAAGCCTTTGGCAAAATCTAACACTCCTTCATGATTAAAGTCCTGGAGAGATTATGGGTACAAGAGACATACATACACATATTAAGGACAGGTTACAACAAGCCATAGCCAACATCAAATTAAATGGAGAGAAATTTAAAGTAATACCATTAAAATCAGGAACATGACAAGGTTATCCACTCTCTCCATCTCTATTCAATACAGTACTTGAAGTCTGAACTAGATCAGTAAGACTACTGAAGGAGATCATGGGTATAAAAATTGAAAACAAAGAAGTCAAATAATGCAAATGGTATGATAATATACATAAGTGACCCAAAATTTCCATCAGGGTACTCCTATAGCTGATAAATACTGTCAAGAAAATAAATAGATATGAGTCTAACTATGAAAAATAATTAGCCCTCCTATATATACAAATGGACTGAAAAAGAAATCAGAAAAATACAACCTTTCAAAAAAGTCTCAAATAATATATCTTGGGGTGGCTCTAACCAAGCAAGTGAAAGACTTGCATGAGAAAAACTTGATGTAGTTATCAGAAGATGGAAAGAGATCCCGTGCGCATGGAACCAAGGGTTTATTTATCCTAAGATATCTTGTCTAAATCAAAGACAAATACTATCAGCTTGACTCACAAGCATTAGAAGTATACTAATATCAGTGAGAAATATTGATCATTTTGATCCTACTGTATGTACTGGCTTTGTGGAAGCCTAGCCTGTTTGGGTGCTCACCTTTCTAGACCTGGATGGAGAGGGGAGGACCTTGAACTTCCCACAGGGCAGGGAACCCTGACTGCTCTTTGCACTGGAAAGGGAGGAGGAGTGGAGGGAGGGGGAGGGAAATGGGAGGCGGGGAGAGGCAGAAATTAATAAAAAAATTTAAAAAAATGAAGGTATTTCCTTCAATCTTAAAGATGTTTCTAGAAGAAGAAGAAAAAACCTTTTCTGAAAGAAGCAGCAGCTTGGTCTAGAGGGAAAGCAGTAGGCGCTGGATGAAATGACTGTCTTTTAAATTCTGAGATTCAAATTATAAATCACTACTTACTCAGTTACTTATAAATGCAGTTGTCTCTAAGAGGTAATCAATAAAAGAAACATTTTTGAATCATTATGTATTCAGAATATAATTAGTGCTGTGATTGATTATATATAAAACTCAATAGCTGTTTCATTTGTTTTTTATTATTTCAGATACTAAGAATGCAGAATAATATGTAATTTATGGACATGGTCAATAATTAATTGATGGGTAAGTTAGCGAGGGAATGAATGAGCAAATGAGCAAATGGTCTGAGAGTTTGTAACCTGGGTATTGAGCAACACGAAAGAGATGCAGCAATGGCCGTTTTAGAAAAGGAATGATGTAATTTATGATTGCAGTTTGCATAGTGCACCAGGCTGGGCTAATACTTGATTTCTATTGGTGCTCCCCTTTTGATGTAGCAAAAATAGAATTTTTTGATGTAGCAAAAATATTATAAATCCTGGTTGCTGTTGTTTGTTTTTTGTCAACTTGATACAAGATAGACATATCCTGAAGGAAGGAATTTCAGTCCATTAAATTGGCCCATAGACAGGTCGATGCGGCGTTTTCTTGATTGCTAATTAAGGGAGAAAGGCCCATGTCGCCGTGGGTGATACCACCTCTGGGCAGATAGTCTTGGATATCATAAAAAAGGCAGGTTGAGCAAGCCATAGAAAATAAGCCAGAAAGCAACAGTCCTCCGTGGCTTCTGCTTCAGTTCCTTTCTCTGGCTTCTTACCTCCCACTCCTGCTTTGACTTCCCTTAGTGACAGAGTGTTACCTAGAAGTGTAAGACAAAAGAATCCCTTTCCTCCCTAAGTTCCTTTTGATCATTTGTTTATCAAAAGTAAAAACCTAAGACAGCCATTGGTGTTACCCGCATGGGATATTGTTGGGACAAGCCTGCCCCTCCGTTTTGGTAAGATTGTGGTTGATATTTGAACTTTGGGTTGGAAAAGTCATTGAGGGTTCAGAACTCTGTGGGTTGTTCTGTGCGAGCTTGGAAGATAATGCTGATAGGATTGCAGACAATGGAGGAAATGATTATGGAGTTAGTGAGGGAAGTTTGAGACTCAATTGGGGCCAGTTGGTACTTTGACTTAGTATCATCTGGGACAGAAGAAGTGGCTATGACTAACAAGATACAGAAACTGCTATAATAACACCTTTGCTTTTCTGGGACAATCAATACTTCAGGTGTGGCTGAAGAATCATCTGTGATTAAGAAGAGACCAGCATTTTTGAGGTAACATCTGTGAAGTGATTTTTACGGTCGTTACATAGAAACTGTGGTTGAGAGGGGTCCATGGCTAAACTCATGCTGACTGATGAACTTAGAAGTGTGTAAGCATCTCCTAGGTGGTACTGGTACTGATGGGCATGAAGGGATCACTAAAAGTATCCAAGGCTTGGCATTGTGAGAGGCCATGTGAAGTCGCTGGTAAAGGGTTAAGCTTCACTGGCAATAGGAGCTCCAGAACTGAAAAGTTCATGGAGAGAAGTTGAGACTTGGAACCATCTAGCGTGATCATAGTCTCTAAAGAGAGCCCTGGAGAGGCTATTGCTGATGGTAAAGCCAAGTTGTAGCGAAGAACCCAGGCTGTTGGAGACACAGTACCATTGAACAACTACCAAGAAGAGCTGAAGCTATGCAGTGGATCCAGTCTGAGCCTATGAGACATTACATGTACTACGAATGGCAGAGCCAGAGATATGGAGCTGCCCAAGCTCTTTGGAATCCAGAAGAAGGATTCTGAAACCCAGCCATATGACACTGGGCTTTACACTGGTAAACTCTGGTTTTGATTTGCTTTGAATACATCTCTGCCCTGATTCTTTCCTCTTTCAGTAAGAAAGTATGTAATTTATTTTTTATTTTACAGCAGCCCACAGTTACGAGTCTTTCAATATTAGGACATAGATTTTGGAGAGTTCTATATTACCATATTAATATTAACATGACTTTATGGGGATAACAAGAAAGTAGAGGTTATGTTTTAATAGTGATATGTTTGTATGTCAAGATAAGAAGGGGTCCATTGTCCTGGTTGTTTTTGTTTTGTTTTGTTTTGTTTGTCAATATGACATAACAAAGAAGGAATCTGAATGGGGGATTTTCCTTCATTACATTGGTCTGTAGAAAAATCTGTGAGGCATTAATTTAATTCCTAGTTGATATGGAAGAATCTGGGTCACTGTTAGTGGTACCACATCTGGCCAAATGGTACTGTGTACTATAAGAAAACAGGTTGAGCAAGCCATTGAGAGCAGATCACTAACATGCACTCCTATCTGGCTTCTGCTTCCAAGTTCCTACCTTGAGTTCCTGCCCTGTCTTCTTGCAATGATAGACTGTGATCTGAAAATTGCAAGATGAAATCAACCCTTTCTTCTTTGAGTTGCTTTTGGTCATGGTCTTTATCAAGTAGACCACTATATATGTCACTAATCATGTAACACAGGTTACTTTAAGAATATATCCATCCATACATATATACTATATATATATATATGAATATATATAAGAATATATACACATATTCTTAAAACAATAATTTTTAAAAGAGTCCATGAGTTAGAAAAAGAGCAAGGAGGGGCAAAGGGAAGGAAAATCAATGTAATTATGCTACAATTTAAAAAATAAAAGAAATATTTTTAAACTACCTTTTTGTTATTCTCCATGAAAATTAAAAGGACCAACAGTTTGAAAGTGGGTACTGTCAGCTCTTCAAGGTCCAACATCCTCCTACCAGGTTTCAGTTGATTCAAGTCACAAATAAATTGCGTTGAAAAAGCTGGACAACTCCTGCTATGAGAGTGACATGAATTCTGACTTTTTAAATTTTTTTTGAATTTCATTTTACATTCCAACCATAGTTCTCCCTCTCCTCATCCTCCCATCCCCTTCCCATCCCCCCTCTAGCGCACCTCCCATCCACTCCTCCCAAGAGTAAGGGTTCCCATGGGGAGTTAACAAAATCTGGCATATTAAGTTGGATAGGGCCAGGCCCCGTCCACACTGTGATAAGACTGAACATACTGAACATATCATCTCACCATAGGGGATTGGCTCCAACAAGTTAGCTCATGCATCAGAGAGAGATCCTGGTCCAAATCTGACTTGTTTTTTTTTTTTATCTCAAACTGTAGTTGTGGATTTTTTTCATCACAGTTCACTTTATGATCCTTTTTGTCTGTTTTCTAAATATGTACACACACACACACACACACACACACACACACACACACGTTGCTATTGCCTCAGGAAATGATACAAATGAGTTTGTGGGAAAAGCCAGTCTGGTTGAAGTGCTACATTTTCCTTCCTCAATGTTGATTATGTAACTTGAAAGGATCAGGAATCATGAAGTACTGTATCAAAAGTGTAAATACACCAGGCTGGTCTCAAACTCAGAGAGATTCTTCTGCTTCTGCCTCACGAGAGCTGGGATTAAAGGTGTGCACCACCACCAGCATCCAGATTTATTAATATCACAGTCACCGGCAAGAGGAGAAGTCCAAATGCCCACTAATACGGCTACTCTGTGGTATATTCAGTCACTTGTTTATGACTCACTGAAAATAATAGACTGTTTATATACATAAAACCTGAATGAAGCTGAAAAAAAAAACTGTACAGAAGCAGTCATATGCTTCAGCATAAATCGAGTATGATTGCTTTTCTGTGTAACACTGGAAGAAGCTAATCTAATTTCTGAGCATGGCAAAGCTCATCAAATGCTGCCTGGAACTTACTCTGAGACAGGCCCTGAGGGTGCTTGAGATGTGCCTAGCTGAACTCCTTAGTTTCCACTACGCTCATCGGCTATGTCTCTACGCAAAGATGTGGAATCTCCTAATTCACTGGGTGCCAAATGACCCATGAAATAGACTGTTGTGAGAAGGAGGAAAAAATTCCAAGCATGTATTTCAAGGTGCTAAATTTAACTCAAACCCAAGTGATTAATCATTATTGTGAAATTATCGCTTTGGAATTTAGTTTAAAAATACCCATGTGCTTTATGCAAAAGTGGAACTTTTAATTTCCTCCTTGGCAAAAGAGAGATATTTGACAGACCTGGGTATTAAGAGAAAGAAAAACAAATAAAAGAAGGAGAAAGTAAATGTATGAAAATATCAGTTCTGTCTCGAGTCAGAGGAGTGTATTTATGAAAAAAGCACACAAAACATACACACAGAAACTGAAAATAAACCAACAAAGAAACAAAACAAAAACAAGTACTGAGAATGGGTTACCTCATTTGAGTTATTAGCTAGTGGTGTCCCTTAGGCCCTCAAACATTGCAGCTATTGTCCAGCATTTGACAGTAAATAAGCTTCAATTGATACAGATGCCACATATTAGAGCCACAGAAAATGGCCAAAATTTCATCCCGACTGGCTAACTTTCAAAGTGTTAGGCATGTACACTTGGAGGAGAAAGGTAGTCCTCAATTTCACCCATTTGTGAAGCTGGGAAAACTGCAACTGGCCCGACTAGACTAGATACACACAATGGTGCAGGAGCAGTGAGAATCCTGGTGGGTAACCCACGATTTTCTGATTAATCTGAGGCCTGTTCCATTCTTTCCCAACATGATACACTGCATTTCCTTTTGGATCTTTTTAACTTGTGAGCTAAAATAAAGTGTTTCTTCCTTAAATAACCTTTATAAGTATTTTTTCTATTCCACTGGAGAAGCTACTAATGTACGACATAACAGCCATGATGTAGTTACATAGCTAAACTTTAATTAAAGCTAACTTTAATTTAAAAAGTTAAAAGTTCACACAAGTTCAAATCCTTTATCAGCCTATGGAAGAAATGGGGGGAAAGTTAGCTTCTTTGACTCAGCACTCTCATTTGAAATGTAAAGATCATAATACTTTGTTTAAAAGGTCTGTGTGTAATTTAGTTGCTTCCATATAGAGTGTTTATACTACATACCATTAAACTTTACTTTTTACATATCCATTTATCTCTATGAATAAGACTTATCACAATGTATTTATTGGTCCTCCCTAAACAAATCATTAGTTTAAAATGATTAAGCAATTATTCTAGTTTGCTTTTCTGTTGCTGTAATAAAAAAAAGAAAATATGTTATTCCTATGTTCTGCTTTAATATATCCACTCATGTCTGGCAACTGTCAGATATTTTATGTTGTGGACTACATAAATCTTTTTAAAGTATTTATTTATTATGTATACAATATTCTGTCTGCGTGTATGCCTGCAGGCCAAAAGAGAGCACCAGACTCCATTACAGATGGTTGTGAGCCACCATGTGGTTGCTGGGAATTGAACTCAGGACCTTTGGAAGAGCAGGCAGTGCTCTTAACCACTAAGCTCCTCTCCAGCCCCTGACATAGTAGAGTGTATACTCAGCTATCTAGATACTCTCAGCTGGAACAGAGGAAAGTTAATATTGTAATTGGAAATTGGAAGGATGGCCCCATAAAGAGTATATTGAGGACATCAAAGCCATTGATTTGAATTTGAATAGTAGGCTAGAGTTCTTAGAGAAGTAAGGAAAATACTTAGGCTTTAAACTTATTGTCAAAACCAACTGGCTCAGTAACTTAGAAGTGGGGATAAGGATAAGGCATTGCTATTTGACATTTCTTGTAATAACTGTAACAAGCAACCAAGATGAAGAACCTCTAGACTAGACAACAGGGATCATCTTGACAAAGATTTATGTAGTCAGGGGCTGGAGTAAGGGTAGATATGATGAAAATGTATTGTATACATTATGAAATTTTCAAACAACAAAATTAAAGAAACAAAATTTCCATGTCTTGTTACAGATTTAGATATTTTTATGTTTTGACATAAAAATCTACACTTTTACTTTAGTTTTCTCTAAAATAAGCAAGAATAAATATCCAGGAAAAAATTCAGCATTGCTTCCTAACAGTAACTCCAAACACATTCTTATTTTTACCAATCTCAGCTGTGAATACTAAAATACATAAGAAATATATAAATCAAGTTTTATATGATTGTATTGCAGAAGTTTTTATTTCTCAGTGATTTGTAATTAAACTCAAAACTAAAACAACGGAAAAGGCAAAGTGGAGGATATTTTTCTGAGAGTTTGGAAACTTTTTATTTATCTGCAGAGCATCAGGGGTCCTAAGTTGTTTAGACATGTTCTACTATGGCTCTAATTTTATCTGTATAAAGATGTTATCTTTAATTTTCATAAACTGAATATTATGTTTATAGAAATTCAATAAATTATGTGATTAAATGTGATCAAAAAAACTCTGCAAACAGTTAAGCTTTCGTTATTTGCAGATGATATGATAGTATACATAAGTGACCCCAAAAATTCTACCAAAGAACTCCTACAGCTGATAAACACCTTTAGTAATGTGGCAGGATACAAGATCAACTCCAAAAAATCAGTTGCCTTCCTATACACTGAGGGTAAGGAAGCAGAGAGGGAAATCAGAGAAGCATCACCTTTCACGATAGTCACAAATAGCATAAAATGTCTTGGGGTAACTCTGACCAAGGAAGTGAAAGATCTATTTGACAAGAACTATAAGTCTTTGAAGAAAGAAATTGAAGAAGACACCAGAAAATGGAAGGACCTCCCTTGCTCTTGGATTGGGAGGATGAACATAGTAAAAATGGCAATTCTACCAAAAGCAATCTATAGATTCAATGCAATCCCCATCAAAATCCCATCAAAATTCTTCACAGATCTGGAGAAGACAACAATCAACTTTATATGGAAAAATAAAAAACTCAGGATAGCCAAAATAATCTTATACAATAAAGGATTGTCTGGAGGCATTACCATCCCTGACTTCAAACTCTATTACAGAGCTACAGTATTGAAAACAGCTTGGTATTGGCATAAAAACAGAGAGGTCGACCAATGGAATCAAATAGAAGACCCGGACTTTAACCCACAAACCTATGAACACCTGATTTTCGATAAAGGAGCTAAAAGTATACAATGGAAAAAAGAGAGCATCTTCAACAAATTGTGCTGGCAAAACTGGATGTCAATCTGTAGAAGAATGAAAATAGATCCATATCTATCACCATGCACAAAACTCAAGTCCAAATGGATTAAATACCTCAATATCAGTCTGAACACACTGAACCTGATAGAAGAGAAAGTGGGAAGTACTCTACAGCACATGGGCACAGGAGACCACTTCCTACGTATAACCCCAGCAGCACAGACACTAAGGGCATCATTGAATAAATGGGACCTCCTGAGACTGAGAAGCTTCTGTAAAGCAAAGGACACTGTCACGAAGACAAAAAGGCAACCCACTTACTGGGAGAAGATTTTCACCAACCCCGCAACTGACAAAGGTCTGATCTCCAAAATATATAAAGAAATCAAGAAACTAGACCATAAAAGGCTAATCAACCCAATTATAAAATGGGGCACTGAGCTGAACAGAGAATTCTCAACAGAAGAACTTCAAATGGCCAAAAGACACTTAAGGTCATGCTCAACTTCCTTAGCGATCAGGGAAATGCAAATCAAGACAACTTTAAGATACCATCTTACACCTGTCAGAATGGCTAAAATAAAAAACACCAATGATAGCCTTTGCTGGAGAGGTTGTGGAGAAAGGGGTACACTCACCCATTGCTGGTGGGAATGCAAACTTGTGCAACCACTCTGGAAAGCAGTGTTTCGGTTTCTCAGGAAATTCGGGATCAACCTACCCCTGGATCCAGCAATACCACTCTTGGGAATATACCCAAGAGAGGCCCTATCATACAACAAAAGTATATGCTCAACTATGTTCATGGCAGCAGTGTTTGTAATAGCCAGAACCTGGAAACAACCTAGATGCCCTTCAACGGAAGAATGGATGAGGAAAGTATGGAATATATACATATTAGAGTATTACTCAGCAGTAAAAAACAAGGACTTCTTGAATTTTGCATACAAATGGATGGAAATAGAAAACACTATCCTGAGTGAGGTAAGCCAGACCCAAAAAGAGGAACATGGGATGTACTCACTCATATTTGGTTTCTAGCCATAAATAAAGGACATTGAGCTTATAATTCATGTTCCTAGAGAAGCTAAATAAGAAGGTGAATCCAAAGACAAACACATAGGCATCCTCATGAATATTAACCTTCATCAGGCGATGAAAGGAGACAGAGACAGAGACCCACATTGGAGCACCAGACAGAAATCTCAAGGTCCAAATCAGGAGCAGAAGGAGATGGAGCACGAGCAAGGAACTCAGGACTGCGAGGGGTGCACCCACACACTGAGACAATGGGGATGTTCTATCAGGAACTCACCAAGGCCAGCTGGCCTGGGTCTGAAAAAGCATGGGATAAATCCGGACTAGCTGAACATAGCCGACAATGAGGAATACTGAGAACTCAAGAACAATCGCAGTGGGTTTTTGATCCTACTGCACGTACTGGCTTTGGGGGAGCCTAGGCAGTATGGATGCTCACCTTACTAGACCTGGATGGAGGTGGGTGGTCCTTGGACTTCCCACACATCAGGGAATCCTGATTGCTCTTCGAGCTGATGAGGGAGGGGGACTTGATCGGGGGAGGGGGAGGGAAATGGGAGGCGGTGGCGGGGAGGAGGCAGAAATCCTTAATAAATAAATAAATTAAAAAAAATAAAATAAAAAAGAATACCCCCCAAAAAGAAACTCTGCAAACAATCTCAATAGAATATTTTGCTAAATGTTTTTTATTCTTAATTACTAATACTTATTTATGAGACTAGTTTTCTGTTTCTCATTGACAACTTTAAGATTTACAAGTTCCATTAGCATATCATAATGAGTTTACTAATTTGTAAATTTTAGTGTCTCTACAGAGGTTGTTAGATCATAAATTTGTTCTACTATCTTTAACTGATGGAAAGGGATTTTCCAGTCAAGAGAACTTTCAGAAACTTAATAGGACAACGGCTTAGTGAAATTGTTGGTAACATAGAGCCCTGGAAACTTGTCTTGAGTAAGGGCTGCAAATGAAGATCTAAACAATATAGTTGTAGATGGATGATTCTGAGCAGAAACTTAGCAAGGAGCTTCTTGGTGGCTCACATACTTCCAGGGAAAATTCCACCTCCCTTCATTCCAAACCTCAGAGTCCTAAGTACTAATGAGAGAACTATACTCCAAAGAGTTGCCAATACTTAACACTATTTCACACAGTGATTTTGCACATTTACTGAGGAATACTCATGAGTGCTGTTCAAACATACTTACAGTTCTCTTTATGAAGTTATTTGGCAAAGGCTTGTTGTGCTCTAATTAGCTTATTAGTTCATTCTGGATCTGTAGTTTGGGGCACTGTCTGTCAACTTGCTAGGAATTAGGACAACAAATGCCTTCAAATTGTCTTTGCTCATTTAACCATGTCACTGCAGATGTTCACCACACAAATGTCCCTGCTTTGGAAAGCACAATATGCATGTATTTAATTGTAGATATCTAATTTTGAAAAAATTGAGAGGCATATACGTAGGTTAAACTGCTAAGAAACACACTCTTTTTTTAAATGAGTTTCAATTTGCATATTTGTTTATGATTATAAGGAGTGTGAAAAGATAATTTACACCTACCCACATAGGTAACAGAGAAGTACTATATATATATATATATATATATATATATATATATATATATCATATGTATATATACTCATAAGCACATATACATATGTATTTTATGTATGTATGATAAATGTAGCCTATGACAAGCATTAAGTTTAAACTTAGGTGAAACACAAACTACCTTAAATTATTATATTCAAAGACACCTGTTTATTTTACATTGTTATAAGAATGAATGTGATCAGGAAACACAAAAGATAGGAATTGATTTGGTTTACACTTGTAATGCCTGTAAGTTCAAGAACGTGGCGTTGGCATTTTCTTTGCATCTATCAATACTTCTAGCAGCACCATGTCATAATGGAAGACATCATGTGATGAGACAAGCCAGATATGGTCTTCCTTCTTTATTAGCCACTAATGCCATTATGGGGCCTCACTCTCATAGCTTAGTCTAAATTTGATTTCCTTTCATATCCAGTTTCCAACACCATTAACACATAAGTTTGAGGATTGGAACAGCATATGTTTTTTTTTTTTGACATAGCTAAAGCAAAACAAATGGAAGAATAAGTAGGAATGTTGTAAATGTAAAACAATTGCATAGAATCATCAGTTGTTTTTTTCCACGAAGAACAATACAAAAGTCAGCTCTCATAACTTTCTTTTCCTAACTCCTGTTTACATTAGATGGTTTCAAACCAATAATTTAAGAGTATAAAAACACACTGGCAGAAAAAGAATAGACTTTCAAGAAAGATATGGAACTGTAGCACTGGATAACATTGCACCAATGAGAACCAGTTATGTAATAAGTCAATTAAATAATATTACATGGAGTAGTACAATATACATCCTGGGTAACAATACACAGTGTCCTCAGATACAGCATGAAGAAATATCATTGTGCAAATTATTGGATTTCTCTGGAATGTGATTTTTTTATCCATAAAGTGAAGACGATTTAACCTACCAGATATGGTGCTTACATGAATAAAAAATAGTTGCATAAGGTTTATCTTTAAAATAACATTCAATATAGCACCAAGTTCTTAATATGTTAAATAACTGTTTACCCTGGAAGTTATTAAGATGTAACTAAAGAGTAGTTAAGGGAGAGATTAAAAATAGAATGAGAGAAATAATATTCCCTAGGGAAGGGCACACAATTAACCTATTCAATATTCAAATTGCCAGCTCTAAAAGCATATACATGCAAGTAACATATGAAATGAGAGGTTTCTTTATGTATTAAAAATTTGTAACAACAATTAATGAGAGCTACCAAAAATTTACAAGAAAGAAGGAAGGGATATATTGGAGGATCTGGAGGGATAAAAGGGAAGGAAGGAATAATTTAATTAGATTATAATCTCAGAAAACTCAAAGAAATGATTAAATTAAGAATATTCATCAAAGACATAAACTGTTTTCCTTATTATTAGCAAGAACAGTTTTGTTTTAAAAGTTGGCAATGCTCATTTAAATGCATGCCTATACATATAAAAATATATGCCAATTCATAAGTATAAGCATAGTCTTCAAATTTGTGATTGAAAGAATATTTATTCCCTTCATATAAAGTTAGATACAAGATACATAAACACAGTCCATAAGAAGAGACTAGGCTGCTTCAATGTGGACCTTAAAATTTCATCTTGGAGTGCCTTCTTTCTTCATCCAACAGTAGAAGAACCCGGAAAAGTAGAGCAGAGAGAAGGAAAGCATCAAGAAAAGATACATAAAACACATATGATAAATTAGTTCCCAAGTGAAAATGTTCTAAGGTAGGAAAACTGTAGCTGTTTCTAGTTCTCTCTAATGAAATGGCAATTACCACAGCTATCACTCTTCAATAATTAGTGAAGAATGTTGTCTAAAATCCGATGAAGCTTTATGAAATTTGTCTTGCAGAGTGTAAACGTAACAGATGCTACAGTATTCAAATGCCTGCTAGCAGTTAACTTTTCCTTTACAAAATTAATTTTGCATATATGATTTTTATGTCACAAAATCAGATAAAAATCAATTTATTTGTAAAATAACAACAGGGCAAATGAGAGCCTTTAAATTAATTTGTTATTTGATTGTTTAGAGAAGATACATTGTCCAAGAAAGTAAACATTTTGGTGATACAGTATTATTTTAATTCTCAGGAAGGTAGAAGAGGAGTATATTGAAAAAAAAATCACTGCTGCTGGATTCAATTACTTATTGTGGCACCCAAAGCTGTTTTTCTCAGATAGAATCCAGTAGAACAATAGA
Source organism: Microtus pennsylvanicus (assembly GCF_037038515.1). Classification (NCBI taxonomy): domain Eukaryota; kingdom Metazoa; phylum Chordata; class Mammalia; order Rodentia; family Cricetidae; genus Microtus; species Microtus pennsylvanicus. Next base: position 38,005,042 of record NC_134587.1, read on the forward strand.
TTTGTTTTAAGGATATAAGGGACTATGTATTGGTACTATATGAGGGAAGCCCCATGTTAACATTTCAAAGATAAGTATTTGCTGTGGAATGGTCTTTGTACCCTGTAAAATGTCTTACTCCTATTGGTTGGTTAATAAAGAGCTGACTGGCCTATACCTGAGCAGGAAGAGATTGAACTAGAATGCCAGGCTGGGAGCATGCTGGGAAGAAGTGCAGAGCCTCAGGAGTTGTGAGAAAGACTCAGATGAAGCAGGAGATAAATATGTCATGCTGAAATACCACATAGCAGAGGGTAGATAAGAAATATGGGTTAAGTTGTAAGAGCTAGTTAGTAACAAGTCTAGGCTATCGGTAGAGCATTTATAATTAAAAACAAGTCCTTGAGTGGTTATTTGGGAAATGGCTGGTGGGAAAGAAAAGTCTTCCCACATGTATTTTTGGTACCACAAATAATATATTAATATTCGTTCATGTTTGAGAATTTCAGACAAATATGTTTTGGTCAAATATAGCCTCTGTTCCCTGTACTCCAACTCCTGCTATCCACTCAACACCACTTGTCCCTCCCATTTTATGTACTCGTTTTAAATGTTCTGAGCAGTCAGTGTGTGCGTGAGTATAGGCATTGGATCTTTTGGTAGATAGCTCATGGTGTCTAGGGGAGAGCTAGATCTTTGTAAAAAATGTATTTGCCGGCATACTGACACATTTGTTTCTTTCCTCCAAAATTTGCTTCCAAAATCCTGATTTCACTTTGCAGGCAAGAAAATAAGCAAACAAACAAAGGAGGGAACCAAAATCTAGGCCTTCTGATCTTCACAACAGAATCCCATTTCAGTTGTTTTGCATCCTGGCACCGTTTGTGCTTTCTTATGCATCATCAGGCATTTATAGCCATTCTCTTTAAGTTAATTAAACTGTTTGTGCCTTCTTCTGCAAATGCTTTGAAATCTTCAATGAAGTTTATGATTGCCTCCGCACATTGTTTGTGTGTATCTTTAATGCCAGCACTTGGAAGGCAAAGGCAGGATCATCTCTGTAACTTTGGAGAAAGTCTGGTCTACATAACAAGTTCCAGGCCAGTGGAACCCTGTCTCAAGAAAGTTTATGATTGTTCTTTTAAGAACTTTGTCCTAGAATTCATCTAGTAATTCTCACTGGAGAACAGTTCTATAGGATTGGTAGAGTGGGGGCAGATGCAATGTCTTACACTACCATACAGTTTGTGTTTTTGCAAAAGACCTGGACACGTGGACTTCTCCATTGGTACTGTGTCAAATAGAAGATTTCAGATTGCCTCAGGCTAAGCCATTCGATAGTCTATGTGGCATGACCTGGGTTTATGCTGTATGTGGTATTTAAGGATCATTGTTAGGAAGTGGGGTTACTTAATGTTGCTAAATTTCTAAATTCCATCCTCATTTATCCTTGAGTTATGTTCAATATTTATATCTGTTTATGGTATTCAGGTTTGTTATAAATTATGTTCTAAAGCAGCGGTTCTCAACCCTTTTAATGTTGCAATCCCTTAATGCAGCACCCCATGTTATTGTGACTCCCCAGTCATAAAATTATTTTCATTACTACTTTGTAATTGTAATTTTGCCATTGTGATAAATTATAATGTAAATATCTGTGTTTTCTGATAGTCTTAAGTGACCCCTAAAAAACGGTCATTTGACCCCCCCATAGGGGTCACGAACCACAGGATAAGAACCAGTATTCTATAGTATGTGGGTTTACTATGAGTCCTTTATGCTACTCCATTTATGTAAATGGTTTTTTCTTTTTCTCTTTTTCCTTCCTTCCTTCCTTCGTTTCTATTTGTTCACTTACTTTTGTTACCAGTACCTTGTTCATTTTGTTGCTTGGTAAAATTTTATAATATAGTTTGGGATCAGGTATTTTGACACTTCTAGCATTGACTTTTCTGTTAGGGTTTTGATATCATTTTAGAACAATTTATGCTTACACATGACTTCAGCATAATTTCTCCATTTCTCTGAAGAATGCCATTAGTATTTTGGTGTTGCTTGCATAGAATCTGTGGGGGTTTTTTTGGTACTGATTCATTTCACAATACTAATTCACAAGATCAAAGGAATTATCATCTTTCATCATTTTCAGTTTCTTTCATGTAACTGTTAATGTTTTCATTGTAATTATCTTTCACCATTTTGTTTTGGTTTATTGTGGCAGTTTCCCTTTTGGAAACTGTTGTAAATCTGACATTTTTCTTGATTTGTTTAGATTTTTGCTGGTACATGGCAAAATAATAATTTATATGTTGATTCTGTATCCTCTTATTTTGCTAAATTAGTTATAATATATTGGAATTCTCCAGTGGAGTTGCTTTAGTTACTTTTCTATGGACATGAATAGATATCATGACCAAGGCAACATATAAAGGAAAGCATTAATCATAAACCCTAGTTTATGATTCCAGAGGGTTAGAATTCATAGCCATCTTTGTAGGATTATGGAAGCTGGCAGGCAGGAATGGTGCTAGAGCAGTAGCTGAGAATTTACAACCCTAACCGCAAGTAGGAAGTTGGGGTAAGGAAGGGAAAGAGAGGGTGAGGGAGACTGAGAAAGAGAGAGCACCCTAACTGGAAAAAGTATGGGCTTTTTATGAAATATCAAACCTACTTTTTCAAGAGTTACACTCCTAATCCTTCCCAAACAGTTCCACGAACTATGGACCACGTGTTTATATATATAGGAGTCTATGGAGGCAGTCTCATTCAAACCTCCACAGGAATCTTCACCAGCTTCTAAGTATATGTGCATGTTGTCTGTGAATAGACATAACTTGACCTCTTCTTTTCCCACTTTTATCCTTATTATTCTTATTATTGCTTATTTCTTTTACGACATCAAACACTATATTGAATAAAAGTTTAAAAATAGACAACCTTGCCTCATTCCTGATATTAGAGGACAAGTTCTGTTTTCTCCAGTTATAATAATATTGGCTATGTGTTGTCCATATATTGCATAGAAATATGTTCTTTCTGTTCCTAGTTTCCTTAGGACTCTTGTTATAAAAGGATTTTGAACTTTTCTGAACAACATTTATGCACTGATTGGGATGATCATGGGATTTCTCTACTTACATTTCTTTATGTGTTGATTAATTTTATTGTTTTGTGTGTGTTGAACCCTTTTGGTACCTTCTTTGAAACCAGTTTTTCCATGATGCAATATTTCAGTGTGTTTTGGATTCAACATGTAAGAATTTTAACGATAATTTCTGTACCTGTATTTTGAGGAAATTAGTCTACAGTTTCTTTCTTTGTTATGAATCTGTTCAGAATTGTTATCAAAGTATAACTGACATTTTAGAATAAATTTGGTGGGTCCCTTTACATTCTATTTTATGATATAGTTAAACTTTTTCTTTAAATATTTGAAGGATTCTGCAGGGGACCCAACTAGTCCTTTAGGTTAGAAGGATTTTATTACTGTTTTAATCTTATATTTTTTTAAAAAAATATCTTTAAAGGCTCATAGGCTCTTGGTTTAATTTTGGTAGGTCATGTACTTATAAATTTTTGCATGTCTTCTAGAGTTTTCAGATCTTTTGGTGGGGATATGACTTGAAGGTATGTTATAACGATTATCTGTATTTCACCAAAATGTATCTAATTTTTCATCTTTTTTAAAAATTAAATTTCCTTTAATCTTTATTTTGAAATTTTTATCCATTAAGGTCATCTTTACATCATTTCCACCCTCCTTTCCTTGCTTCAAGTCCTCTCCTGTTCTCCCGTCACCTTCTCAAATTCATAACCTGTCCTTTAATTATTGATACATATATTGTCTTAGTTTGACTTGTTGTTACTGTGATAAAGCCCTAACAACATCCACACTGGGGAGAAAAAAGTTTGTTTGGATTATGTACGATGATCATAGTACACTATTGACGGATGTCTTGGCAGGAACTCAAGGAGGATCAGAGTCATGAAACATGGAGTAAAACTGCTATTGACTTGATTTTAATGCCTCTTAAAGGCTTGCTTTTACATACAATTCAGAACCACCTTCTCAATGTTGGCACAGCCCACTTTGGGCTGCACTCTCTTACACCAAACATTAGTCACGAAAATACCCCACAGGTATACCCAAAATCCAATATGATAAAGAAAATTACTCAACTGAGGTTCTCCTCGGTTGGTTTTAGTTTGTGTAAAACTAACCAACACAATTGACCTCTTGTCAACTTATATTCAAATACATCAATATTAAAGCATAAACTTTTCTTCTTTTTTTAACCCTCAAGATCTCAAGGTCTTCCTCCCATAGTCCTGATACCTCCAATATGCTGAGTGTCCATTCAGGCTGCACTTTCACCAACCGCTTCTCCTGCCTCTTAGGGGACTATGATCACATGATGCAGAACCTGACCTTCACTCCAGGACAGCTTCAATCCTAGGGTTTCCACTGTAACTGAAGCTCAAGCTTCAAAAATGGCATTTACTATCCTTGCGCAGTGCCAAGCTTCAAGTGTTCTTTATGACTCCTTCTATTTTGCAACATTCATGATGTCTAAACAAGTACCATGTGGGAAAATGTCACAAATTATTATGAAATTCAGCTTCCAGCTTGACAGGCACACTTGGCCCCTCTGGACCATAGCTTCTTTGAATAAACTAATTCCCAGAAAATTTTGCCTCAGTGATTCTGGTCTCTTATTAATCACAGCTAATTCTTCAATCATTGATTTTCCCATAAAACAAAGTTTTCACTTCCATGGGTTCTTAATAAAAACAAAACAACATGGTCGGGGCCGGCACAGAAACCCCACTCCTGGTAACACTTTCTGTACTGGATTTCTCTTTGTTGCTATGATAAAGCAACTTAGAGAGGAAAGGGCTTATTTTATCTTTCACTTCCAAGTAACAATCTGTAACTGAAGGAAATTACAGAAGGAATTCAAGGCAGGAATCTGGAGACTAAGTCAGAACCATGGAGTGATGCTGCTTACTGTCCTCATCTCATGGCATGCCCAGCTTTCTTCCGTATACAAGCCAGTACTACCTTCCTAGGATGGCACCACCCATAGTTGTCTAAGCCCACCCTACCATATCAATCATTAGTTAAGATAGTATCCCATAGACGTGTCTAAATTTCAGTGTGATGGGTCCAGTTCCTCAATTTAGTATCTGTCTTCTCAGGTAACATTTGTGTCAAGTTCAGAAAAAGCTAATCAACACACACACACACACACACACACACACACCTATACCTTTGTATCAATATTTCATAATACATAATATATGCATTATATATATTCTTGAGAAAACTGATTCTTCTTGTATCCGTATAAATTAGCTCTTCATTTAGGGATAGGGTTGGTGAAATTTTCTCTATGCACATTGGCATGTTGATTGGTGATGTTGTTGTAAAGACTTTGTTTAAACGAGCATATTTTTGAGGTTTCATTTAAAGAATACACTATCTCAGAGTAGATGATTTATTCCTCTGGCATTATAATGTTTTACCTACATCTTCCATGGTGTCGTTTGAGCCTTAGGTGTAGTGGATGTATTGTAGATGTATCAATGAGAGATGGGAAACCCACGGTGAGTTAGTCTCTGAATTTTGACCAGTTATGGATTTCTTTAATAGTCTCTGCATATTGCAAATCATAAAGAGATCTCTCTGATGTGAGATGAGAACTATAGTTATCTTTTGATATAGAGATAAGTATTTGGAATGTTATTAGAAATTATATTGATTTAGAAAAGTGGCAACAGTATACTGTCTTTGTAGGCCATTGCCTTATAAGACATGGGTAGTGAGTGATACTTCCAGGCATTAATTCTTTCCTGATGAATATGATTTGGAAGGTGTGTTAGTTCATTTTTGCTTTTCTTCTTTTCCGTAACATTATACAACTCTCATAATCTTGGACAAAGTAATTTCTATTGAGAATATGCCTCAATCAGATCAGCCTATAGGCAAGCCTGGGGAGCTTGTGGACATTTCCATCCTTGGTAGGTAATCCTGAGTTGTGTATAAGAAGAAAGGCCGAATGAGCCATGTGCCACTACACCCAGCACTGGCTTCCTAATCATCTGATTTCTCATCCCTGACTTCAAACTCTATTACAGAGCTACAGTATTGAAAACAGCTTGGTATTGGCATAAAAACAGAGAAGTCGACCAATGGAATCGAATAGAAGACCCTGACTCTAACCCACAAACCTATGAACACCTGATTTTCGATAAAGGAGCTAAAAGTATACAATGGAAAAAAGAGAGCATCTTCAACAAATTGTGCTGGCAAAACTGGATGTCAATCTGTAGAAGAATGGAAATAGATCCATATCTATCACCATGATCTCCCAAACTTAAATGACTAAATTAACAAAAATCTCTCACAGGTATGCCCAGCTGTTTGTATTTTAGTGGACTCAAGAAGGGACTAAATGCAAATGAGAACATGAATGTTCCTAGGTTTGGCTGAGGAGGATTTTATTGCATATATGAAGGTGAAAACAGAAAAAGACATCTGAAAGGATCCAGAGTAAACATGGACCGCAGAATAGACAAAGCTACGAGAGGAGAAAGAGCGGGAAGAACAAGATAGGAAAGAAAAGAGGAACCGGAATAAAGTAGCGGACCAAATGAAGAACCAAGAGTAGAGCAAAGAGAACCAAGAGATCATGTGGCTAAAATGGTGGGAATATACAGGAAAAAGAGAAGCTGGGGAAAGGAAGGGAAGCTGAGGGGGAGGAGAGGTTTAGGGTAGGAGGTGGAGGTGAGAAGTGCCAGGACTCTTTAACAGGTAGTTTAAATGTGGCGAGAGTCTGGTGGTCAGATTTGATGTATGTTGATGGGCACCTCAGCCATTTGTCCTGAGTTTCTTCTTAGGTACCAAACAGCAGTTATATTGAGAACCGAGAGCGGCCATCACAATGTGTAAAAGTGTTTTAAGTTTTTGAGGAACCTCCACACTGATAGTGGTTGAACCACTTTGTACTTCTACCAGTAGTAAATATGTTTTCCTCTTTCCCACCCTACATCAGAATTTTCATCATTCACTTTTATTAATAATAGTTATTCAATAATAATAAGATATGTCTCAAAGTAGTCTTAAATTTTGTATTTTCATGACTGTTAAGGATGTCAAACATTGTTAAATGTTTCTCAGCTATTTGTCTTTCATCTTCTGATTAGGTTGTGGTTTGTCTTCTGATGAGGTGTTTTTACATATTATATTACAACAAGAATTATTCCCATAACACCAAGGTTTTTGTTTAGATTAGCTAGGGCACGAAGCTCTCGAAATTAGTCGCAACCAAGTGACTAGTCAATGAAACAATTTTCATGTATTATGGGAACCTAATTTGAATCATGATTTGAGTATTATAAAAGGAACACTGGCTTTGCAATAAAATATGCAGTTGTATCTCCTACTCTGCATCCCCTGTGTCCTGATTTCTGCGGTACTACCCAGGGTCATCCATAACCGAGGAGGTTGGGGAAGGGTCCCCAACAATCCACCATGACCAAGTTGTTTTAATCCTAGAGATACAGAGATGGTTCATCATATGTATCAATAAATGTAATTCAACATATAAACAGACTCTAGTACAGAAGGTACACGATCAGCTTATTAAATGCATGGAAGGTCTATGATAAGATCCCACATCCCTGTATGATAAAAGTCCTAGAGAAACTAGAAATACTGGGAATATATCAGTGTTCTTGTTATGTTTTTGTTGTTGTTGTTGTTTTGTTTTATCTTCCGGTACAAATATCTCTTCTAGATTTGGGGCATGATCTTCTTATAGAACATCCTAGTGCCAAAGACTCAAGTCTAATACACAAATTGTTTTGGAAGAATATTGTATATAATGCATGTAACTGTGTGGCCAATGCTGTGTTACGCTTGCTTCTCTATCTGCTTCTTTAGTTCTAATCTTTTTGAGTATCCTTCCACTTCTTTCATCGATTTCTGAAGCTTTCTCTTTATATCTTTCTTTGGAAAACAATTTATATACTTCCTTCTTAAGTAGACCTCACAGAACAGTGTCTACCCTACAATTTTCTGTTAATTTTTCAATGTGTGATTCTTTATATTGTTAAATTGAAAGAATCCAGAGTCACATTGTGTAACATGAACGGGGGCCTGCTCATTGGGGTTTCTGTCCTACTGGGTACCCCACATCCAGAAAGCCCCAAAGAAAATCATAGAGATCTCTATAAGTTATAAAGCTGATTGGCCCATTAGGTCAGGCTACTTATTAGCTCTTGTAGCTTAACTAACCCATTATTCTGAACTATGTTAACCATGTGGCTCAGTACCTTTTTCAGTGGGGCAGATCACATCCTGCTGCTTCAGTGGTCTGGGCAGGAGTGGGAGGAATCAGCTTCCCCCTTCCCAGAATTCTCCTGTTCTCCTTGCATCATTTCTACTTCCTGTTTGGTTTTCTCACCTATACTTCCTGTCTAGCCAATCAACATTTATTTAAAACATGATCGACAGAATACAGACAATTCTCCCACACCAACATTGGATCTAACTCTCTGGACATGCTTGTGATTTTCAAGATTAGGTGAATTCAGATAAGTAGAGCCACCCTAATTGTATGTAGCCTCCATTTGCTAGAGACCCAGACTGAATAAAAGTGATGAAGCTATCTGAACACAAGCATATATTTCTCTTTAGTTCTCTACTGTGGACTTAATATGCCCAGATGCCTCAAAGTCCTACTGCCATCCCCAACCACCCCTATGATAGATTTACCCTAAAACTGAAAGTTAAAACCAACCTTTCCTTCTTTCACTGATTGATTTAATCAAGAACTTTTCAAATCAATGATGAAAGTAACTAGTTTGCATGGCATATTTCTATATTTCCTAGTATAACTTCAAATTCATGGTATTCATTTCTTAGTATCCCCAAAGAGCTGGGATTATATTTATGTGACACCATATGCCACTACATTTCATGCTTCTTTATGATCAAACAATATCCCACTATAAATATACCATATTTTCTTTATTTTTCTGTCAGCAGACATTTAAGTTGTTGATACCTATTAGCTATTCCCAAATAATGCCATAAAAGATACAAGATGGATATTTGCTGAAGAACTCATTTTGATTTCTTTTGGAATAAATCCAGATTATTCATATGATGATTACATTTTAATAATTTACAAACTTCAAATTTGTGTTTCATATTAAATATTTTACATTCACACAAAGATTCTAATTTTTGGCAATATACACTATAATTTGAATTTTTATAGAGAGAATACTTACAGGAATCACCTAGCTTCAATGTATCTCTATTATTAAGAAATTGTACATTAATTTTAAAACCATACAATAATTGATCAACCATACAAAATTATAATAGAATATTCTGAATTTTATAATTTTTCCTTTTTTTTTACTTTTATTGATTCTTTGTGTATCTCACATCATGCATTCTGATCCCACTTATCTCCCCTTATATTCACCCTCTGCCCTTGCAACCTCCATCTAAAACAAAACCAAATGTAAAAAAAAAGCTAAAACAAAACAAAAACAAAAGAAGAATTCTGTCATGGAAGCTATCGTGTGACCATGGAGACACACACTTTGCCCTTTAGCCCTTTAGTTCAACTTTACTTGCAAGTGTTCATTGCCGTGAGTCATTGGTCTGGTTCAAGGCCTTGGATTTCTGCTACACCAACAGTATTGGACTCTCACTGGGCGGCTTGTTAGTCCCAGCTGCCCAGCACCAAAACACACTATGTTTATCTGCTTCATATGCTCCAACAGTTCATAGATTCGGTGGATGTTGGGGTGGGCCAACTTATAGCCCTGGTTCTGGGCCTGGATGGTAGCCGGGATGGTCAGCTCAGTAACTTTCTCTCATGGTCACTACCCAGAAGATGTCACCAGCACTACCCCAGCTAGATCGCCCAATGCGGCCTACAGCAAGGAGCAGGGGCAGTTCTCTTGTTCATGTGCACTCAGATCTGGTCCCCATCACTCCTATTGTTAGGACCAGGTCTATTGGTTTGCCCAGGCCAGGTACAGGGCCCTATCTCCCAATTGCTGTAGGGGGCATAGGAGGGAGTGGTGGGGTCAGCTCTCCTGCGTTCATGCCCTCAGGGCTGGCTCACCTGCTACCCAGACAACAGGGTCATCTCTAGTGTCTCACCATAGGCGTGCACCTCACCTAGGAAGCACATTAGAACTTCCTCTAATGTCGGGCCAGGGCCTGTTCTCCTGTGTACTGTAGCTGGCATAGGTCAGGGCTAGTCTCTCACTCTTGTGACCCCGGGGCCAGCTCTCTCACCTGCCACAGCTAGCAAGAGGCACAGGATGGAGATGGGGACAGTGGGGACATCTCTACTGTTCTCACACCCTCAGGGCTGGCTCACCTACACCCCACACAAACAGGGTCAGCTCTAGTGTGCTGTACAGACAGGAAGCAAAGGCTGCTTTTTTGTGCACTGCAGCTGATGGGGGTCAGTGCTAGCTCTCCTACTCTTGTGACCCCCCCCCCCGGCCAGCTCTCTCACCTGCCACAGGCAGTAACTAGTGAGGTGGAACAGCATATTTTCCTTACCCATGCTTCCATCCATGGCAGATGTGGGGGAACAGGGTCAACTCTCCTGCTATCATGCCCTCAGGGTTGGCGCACCCGTGTCCCCGACCACAGGGACAGCTCTAATTTGCTTCCTAAGTGAGGTGCATGGTGAGGGGTGAGGCCATCTTTTTTTTATTTTTTTATTGATAAAAGGAGAATAATAAAGAAAAAAAACAAATTTCCACCTCCTCCCAGCCTCCCATTTCCCTCCCCCTCCTCCCACTCTTCTCCCCCTCCTCCCACCCCTCTCCTCTTCTCCCCACTCCTCCCACCCCTCTCCTCTTCTCCCCACTCCTCTCCCCCTCCCTCTCCAGTCCAAAGAGCAGTCAGGGTTCCCTGCCCTGTGGTAAGTCCTAGGTCCTCCCCCCTCCGTCCATATCTGGGAAGGTGAACATCCAAACTGGCTAGGCTCCCACAAAGCCAGCACATTAAATAGGATCAAAACCCCGTGCCATTGTCCTTGGCGTCTCATCAGCCCTCATTGTTCGCCATGTTCAGAGAGTCCAGTTTTATCCCATGCTTTTTCTGGTAACAGTCCAGCTGGCCTTGGTGAGCTCCCAGTAGATCTGCTCCACTGTCTCAGTGGGTGGGTGCACCCCTCGTGGTCCCGACTTCTTTGCTCATGTTCTCCCTCCTTCTGCTCCTCATTGGGACCTTGGGAGCTCAGTCCAGTGCTCCAGCGTGGGTCTCTGTCTCTATCTCCATCCATCACCAGATGAAGGTTCTAGGATGATATGCAAGTTATTCGTCAGTATTGCTCTAGGATAGGGTCATAGAGTTCTGACTGAGCTCTCCGGCTGAGGGGTAGGGCCAGCTCACCAGCTGCAATATCCATCAAGGGCCAGGGCCAGACGTCTGAGTCAATGACGAACTGGGCTGGCTCAACACATTGTGGTTCCAATGATCCTCTTGCTAACATTGGTCATGGACATACCATAGACCCTAGCTGCAGCAGGACCACAGACCCAGACATGGCCTTTGGCAGTAGCTCAGGCCCAGATGCCACCACATTCTTAGTGGCAGCAAAGGACCCCCAGATCAGCACAGCCCTGACAGCATAGCCCTGTCAACAACATGGTCCCAGGTGACTGGCTAGATCCTGGGTATCCACAGAGCCCTTGGTGATAACTGAAACCATAGACACTACCCCAGATCTTGGCTTCTGCAGGGCCACAGACCCAGATATGACCCTAGGCAGCAGTCGGTGCCTGGATATCTCCTTGGTTTCACATGGCAGCACTGACCACCCAATATGGCTCCAGGCATGGCCTGGTCATCAAACACTGACATAGTGAAAGGTGAACGACCATATCCTGGTCTTAGGCATGGCCCTTGGTGACAACAGGAGCCATAAACATCAACTCAGACTCTAGTTGCTATAGGGTCACAGACTCAGACATGGCCCTCTGCAGTGGCCCTGCCCCGTATGACACCATGGTCCTGCATGATAGCATAGGTCACTCTGATAAGGATGTCCCTGGTGCCAGCATGACCCTCGGATGCCCTTATGACCACAGGTTGTGTCTCAGACCCCAGTAATCTACCTTTGGTGCCAGCAGATATCAATATAGACCCTGGCTGTGGTACCCAGTCAGTCCTAGGCAGCAGCTCTGACCTGGATGTCACCATGGTCCCAAGTGGCAGCGCAGGCACTTTGGACCAAGTTTTCTAGTTATTATTATCTCTTTCCACATTGCGTTTGTAAATGCATAAGAAGATGTATTTTCTTTATTTGTGCATATTATATATTGTATTTGTGCATATACTTATACTATATTGTTAATATGTTACAAAACTACATAGAGGAAATTTACTAACAGCTTGGTTTGTATTTTGTCCATTCCTTTATCAATTATACTTCTCCTCTTCATCTATACAACAGGGTCACAAGCTTAATTGTATATACCAATGATAAGGAATGATTTTAAATGTCTGCATGAACGGTTCCACATCCAGAAATTCCTATTTGCTTAATATGGCCTGAGATAGACGTTAACATATTTTTAAGGCTCCCCAGCGAAGGCCAATGTTGAAATAAGTTTAGAATCACTGCATTATACCAGTAAAACTTGGCATGCATTGGAGCAATCTAAGTAGATCTGAAAACAAGGCAACAGAAAAATAGATAAACAAGCTGCCCTCCATAGAAATTAAGTAAGAATATGGAGGGTGCATCATGGGCAGGAATACTTTTGAAATTCCAGTTGAACTCAAAGTGCTGAACAACTAAGTTCAATCACTTGATATACAAATGATATTCCAAAGACCAACAAATGAGTCCAGTACCTTGTCAGCCTTAACTTGGACCTAGTGTATCCAAATCTGAAAACAAATAAAATTCTTCAGGTGATTTATGTGTGTTTTCAGGTTTGAGACACTGTAATAATCATAAATGAGATTTCAACTTTTCCTAACTCATTAATTTCAAAATATACAAAACACCATTTCTTTGGCCTTAGACTATATTTTTGAGCCCTGAAACAGACTAATACTTACATAGTGATTTAGTTCATAATGAAATAATATTTCATATCAGTAGGCAAATGATGGATTGTTTAACATAAATTTAGAAAAAATAAGATCAAATATATGAAAGGCTGATTTTGAATTGTCTACTTCTTTGTAACTGACACTAAATAGCTAATTACTTTCATTGTTTTTGGAAGCATAACAAATTGAAAAAAGGCTTCAAAGCTAAGGAAGGTGTCTATATATAGGATTAAATCCCCTCTTTTCCCTGTCTTCCTGCTTCTCGTCACAAAGGCCCCCCCTACTCTGCTAATTTCTTCTGTATTCTATTTTTACATCTGTTTTATATATTTAACCCATATATATATATATATGTAATGTTGCATGCATAGTCTATAAAACAGATAACTTATAAAGATACCTACTTTTTATTCTATATGAATTATTTGCATATAAAAGAGTGCTTTTTGTTTATTTCTAAGAAATAGGCAAGCTGAGTCTCTCCAGCACCTTAGAATATAGATCCATTATGGAAGTAATTAACAAAGCATTTGACATTCTACTAATCAGTATCGAGTTGATTTTCATCTTGAAGTTGCTCATAGTCCATCTTCTGGATTCGAAGGACTGGCGAGAGACTTAGGTATAAAGGTACCATGACTAGATTATAAATGCTTCACACGGTGAATTCTTTTTTAGTAGCTGTACTTTTGATTCATAGAATGATAGCATTATTCAAAGTCTTAAACCAAATAAATGAGCCAATTACATTAGGCATTTGTTCTTGTTTATAAAAAACAACAAATAATATCATTTTGATCAAACTGTTTACAAGACATAGTGATTAAATGATATCCTGTATTTTCTTTGTGTTCAATTTCTTTCCAAGTGGTTTAGGAAACTGATTAGCTTTTAATGAACCTCCGTTACCTATGAAGTGATTCCCATAGATTTCCTACTTTATTAATTGTTCTAGCAACTTTGCCAACAATGATTTATATGGAATATTTCATCTTGTAACAGGCTATCCAGTCAACTAATTGATTGCTGTATGAATTATGCATCTTACCCTGGAAGCAAGGAAGCATAAAAGATGCAGTCAAGGTCGTTTTCAAACAAAGAGAGGTATACTAACTAAAGCTTTTGTAAAGGTTGGCTTTATTTCTTTCATTTTTTCTGTTTTCTTTCCTCTCTATATGTATCAAGTACAGAATTATAAGAAAGCTCTAAAGCTGCACTTTTTATTTATGATCAAATGCAGACATCCAAAGTTCAGTGCTCTGCAGCCAGACAAAACCTGTTATTTAATTAATTTGAGAGAGCAAAGGAAAGTACCAGAAATGACATACAGACGGTTTTTATCTGCTTCAAAAATAACCCAAATACAATCAAATTTCCCTATAATTTATTAGCATTCAAAAGGTACAGTTTTACAAATAAGCAGCTTAATTAAGTGAAGGACATGATGGAACCAAGTGCAGGGTATCTGTCATTTGGGGGGATGATGATGATCGTCTTGAGAAGTTATACTCTGTTATCATTTATTTATGCTAAGAGAATGACATGCTTCTACAAGACACACAAAGCAGAGAAGATGTGTAATGCTTTGATGGAAAAAAAATCCGGCTGAAGTGCTGAAAAGATATTAGCCTTTGGTGTCTAGTTGCTTTAATGTGATTACTTAACCATCTATTAGTTGTGTTTCTTTAAAAAATTAAGTTATTTCGACCTCAGCTCTATAATGTGAAAAAGACCACAGTAACATTTTGTTTGCCTGATAATTGTTAATCATAAGAATGTATGAAAGGACCATAAGAATAAGTCAAAAAAATCCTTTTTTCTTTTCCCTCTTTTTTTTGCACTCTCTTCCTCCTCCCCATGTTCCCCTAATCTAATCCACCCACCCTTGTCTCCTGTCCCCAGTGTGCCCATAAAAATCTATTTGTTTTCCCTCCTAAGGAGATCCTCCTCTTTGCCTAACCTCTCTGGGTCTGTGGATTGAAGCTTATCCTTTATTTAATGGCTAATATCCGCTTATAAGGGAACATATAGCATATTTATCCTTCTGTGTCTGGGTTAGTTCACTCTGGTTGATTGTTCTTCCTAATTTTTTCCATTTGTCTAGAAATTTCACATGTCATTTTTTTAAAAAAAGAAAGCTGAGTAATTCCCAAAGTGTATCCCCTTGATCTTCTTCAGTTGTCTTATTGCTGTAGCTAGAGCTTACAGTACTGTATTGAGAAGATACGGTAAGAATGTTCAGTCTTGTCTCATCCCTGATTTTAGTGGAATTTCTGTGATTTTCTCCTCATCTAATTTGATGTTGACTATAGGATTGCTGTAAATTACCTTTATTGTTTAGGTATGTCCCTGTATCCCTAATCTCTCCAGGGCTTTTGTCATACTATAGTAAAATATAAATGCCTCTGAAACAATGACATGTCTTTGAGTATGAACATTTATGTGTCTGAGAAATCTAATAAAGCATTAACACTTAAATTAGTATGTATTTCAAGACAAACTTTGTAGCATGAATAAAAAACCCCAGAGACAGAACTTGGTATTCAACACGAAAACCAGAAAAGCAAGGCAGCCAAGAGACTAAGAAGACTTACCTCTACCAAAGCTAAACAATGTAAACAATCTATGTCTCTCTCTCTCTCTCCTTCCATTTTATATTCCCTCTAGTGCTGGGATTAAAGGCGAGTGAATACCTAGGACTGGGTTTAAAGGTGTGAGCCACCACCACCTGGATTTGTTTCTAAATTGATCTTGTGTAGCTCAAGGTAGCCTTGAACTCACAGAGATCCATCTGATTTTGTCTTCCAAATCTTTGATGATGTTGTTTAAATATCTGCTTTTGTGGACATATCCTAACAGGAAGGCTTGGTTATTGCCCTCTATGAACTCAATCCAAACTTGGGGAAATTATATACAAAAGTAGAAGTTATAAAAAAAAATCTAGCAAATCAGATACAGTTTACTTGCCTAGAATGTATATGTGAATATTCTGAAAAGAAACTACTATGTAAGAAATAAATATATATCCTATATCCAGAATTGTCTTATCACTACCAACTATCACAATTTTTATAACATTTTTTACTCTATAACTTTACAGCTACTTTTAATTTTCTGTTTCTTTTCTCATGTTAATTTCAAATATATGATATAAGCAAGGTTTTCATCAGAACATCACTTGTTAGAAGACATGACAATATCTAAAAGATTTTTACAAAGTCAAGGGTATAAGACTTTGTAAAATTCAAAATTATTTTGAAGCAATTTGAAGGTATATATGTAGAGACAGAAAGCATATTGATACACAGAAGGTGCTTAGTACTTTACACAATATGCTCTATAGTCCAATTTCTTCCTTATAATTTTCAGGTGACAAGTAACTCTAGTTTTGATAGAAATTCAGTGCTCAAGAAAAACAAATGGCCCTGCTTTCTGAAAATAGAGTTGCTTGCTTAGAAGCTTGCACACTGTCTTGACTATACCAGGAGCAGGGACAATGTAGATGCAGTTTAAAAAAAGAAAAGACCCACTGACTTGACCATAGGCAATCTGATGAAAGTGTCTTCTCATTTGAGATTTAGGCTTCCCAGATGAGTCTAGCTTAGGTCAAGTTGAAAAAAAATAATTAACCAGTGCATGCATATTTACTTAATATTTGTGTAAATCTAGCTTATGAATAAAAAACAGTGAAGCAAAATAGTATTATAACCTGTGTCCAGTTTCCCAAGGAGAAAATAGCAAAAATGAGGTTTAACCCAATACAGTTTCTGGT
This sequence comes from Microtus pennsylvanicus, assembly GCF_037038515.1. Lineage (NCBI taxonomy): Eukaryota > Metazoa > Chordata > Mammalia > Rodentia > Cricetidae > Microtus > Microtus pennsylvanicus. The sequence goes on from NC_134587.1 coordinate 38,021,904, forward strand.
TAGAAGATAAGGCTTTACTGTGATAATGTTTTGTCTCTCTCATGATTTGAGATGCAGTAGGATCCCTATGTAGAAACTTCTGTAGACAGAAGTTTCTGACGGCTGTTCCTATAGTTGTTCAGCCCCAAATAAACACACAGAGGCTTATATTAATTACAAACTGTTTGTTTGACCCATTAGCTCAGGCTTATTGTTAACTAGTTCTTGCAACTTAAATTAACCCATGATTCTTGTCTATGTTTAGGCGCATGGTTTGGCATCTTTTATGAGTGAGGCAGTCTCATCTTGCTTTCTCTGCATCTGGCTGGTAACAGACTCTCTGCCTTTCCTCTTCCTAGCATTCTGAGTCTGGTTGCCCCACCTATACTTCCTGCCTGGCTACTGGCCAATCAGCATTTTGTCAAACCAATACAAGTATCATAACTTTACAGTATACAAAAAAAATTATCCCACAGCAGATCCTCTTTGCTTCTTTTATCAAAAAAAAAAAAGACCCTGAATCTAATTTCTTTTGTTTAGATTTTTTTCGGACCATGGTTCATAACAACTTGTAACTAACACCCTAAACAAAGACAAACCTTCATAATCATTTTTTGGGAATGTGGTCATAGTTTTCTAGGCTACCTCCTGCTGATTGGGGGCATTGGTAATCTTATGGGAATGCAAAGAAAATTTATGATTATGGTCAAGTTCTGACTGGAAAATTCTGTAAGACTGGATCACCTCAACCAGCACTCTTGAGACTGTTCTGGATGTAGAAGTCAGAGGAAATTGCAACAGAGGTATTCTGAAATGTTGGATCATCTGGGCCATCCACTTCTATTGGAGATTTTTCGGGGGGGGGGGTCTTCCTTGATCAAACCTTACTTTTCTTAACCCAGAATTAATCCACAGACTCTTATTTCCTGTAGAAACAAAAGCAAAACCTCTTCTCCAAAGTAACATATCTTTAAACTTAAATTTTGAAGTCAAGACATTTTTAAAATACATAGGTTAGATTAATCCAGCAGCATTTATAATTATAATCAAATGTCTTTTAGCAGCCGTGGCTCCTTCCTCAGCAGTCAAACAATTCAAAGACAACATAATAACATGCAGTATCCAGACTTTCTATGTATTTTCCATCTTTATGTGACATCTTTAACCCAATTTTTTTGATTTTTATTTTTTAATTTTTGGTTTTATGAGACAGGGTTTCTCTGTGTATATTTGGCTATCATGGATCTCACTCTGTAGATGAGGCTGGCCTCAAACTCACAGAGATTCACTTGCCTCTGCCTCCCAAGTATTGGGCTGAAAGACATGTGCCACCACACCCTGCTTCTCTATTTCTTTTGCTAAGGACTTTCTCCATCCCCTTTGCTTTTTTTCTTTTCTTTCCCGAGCCTACATATATTTTTAAACTCAATGTAAACCATTTAGAAATTTGTTTTGTTTTCCATCTGAATCTGTCTTTATATCCCTATCTTTTTCTGAGCACATGAGTCTTTAATCTGCTAAACATCACAGCTAGAACTAAAGCTGCAGCTTTGGCAAATGATTCCATCCCATACCTTAGGTTCCTGAGAGTGTAGCTTTATGGTAGAAGTCCTGGCAAGAGCCATGTTTATTGCAACAACTCTATGGGGTTTTAAGATCCAAACTACTATTCAAGAAGCCTGATATTGGCTGCTCATAAACACCATTTAAATGTTTGGTGGCAGAGACTCTTAAAAGAGTTGCTAGGTTTTTGCTGCTAACTTTGAGTTGGAAGTCTCTCTTAAAGGAGCTATGCCTCTGCTAGCTACCAGCAAACAGAGCCTACCAAAGAAAAGACGGTTACCAGAAAGCAGTACCTGACTGTATTTTTGTCTGTCTAGAATCTTTTTTTTTAACTTTCTCAGTTTTTATGCAGAAATTCTTGCCAAATTTTGGATGCCATTTGTAAATGGAGATCGCACTTTCATTTTCCAGTCACCCAGACCCAAATACTCACCCAGAAACTATATTGCAACACTGTTTGGCAATGGCTCAGGCATATTCCTAGAAAGCCCTTACATCTTAACACATTTCTATTAATCTATGTATCGCCACTGGTAATCTTCTTGCATTTTTCTCCTTCAGAGGCTATGTGGCTTTCTTTGACTCTGCCTACTCTCTCTCTCTCTCTCTATCTATCTATCTATCTATCTATCTATCTATCTATCTATCTATATATATATGTTCAGATTTCCACCTGGCTTTACTCTGCTAAGCCATTGGCCAAAACAGCTTTATTTGTCAACCAATAAAAACAACAAATATACAGAAGAACATCCCACATAATTATAAGCTAGGTTATAGAACATTTTAAAATGTAAAATGGCTAGCCCCTAGTTACATAGCAGAGAGGAGTAGACTCAGTTAGAATTTGGACTGGATGATCATTGATCATCCCTTTCACCTCTAAATCTTTATTATCAAACAATCTATTTTTATTTTCCCATTTGTTGAGCTGTCAAAATTATAGTGTCGATTCGCATTTGAGTCTATTTCTACTACAAACCAGGCCATAACAACTTCTTTTGACCTGTTACTGTAAACATATTATAAAGAACATAAATTTCTTCCATAACATATTAAATACCCAGACTTCATAATGGTTCTGTCTGCCGAAGTTATGCTAAATTAGAGATTCTGCTTTAGAGGTCCCTACAATCATATATTTCACCAAATTACGTTATAAAATGGGATCTAGTGCTGTCAAGCACAATTTAACCAACAATAGAACAATTTAAAGAGTCTAGCTGAAATGGGTTTGCTAATTAGATGCAGCACTTTATAAATGTTGCTCACTGATCCTGCAGAACTGGAGAACATCTTTTGGGCTCAGTAATCACTTTAAAAAGCCGTAAAGCAATGCAATTCCATTTGAGTTTTCAGCTTGAAAATTGAATCAAGAGAAAGAGAGATTTCAATTCCTCTCTGATCTTGATTAAGTTAGTTATACCGTCTTGCTATAAACATACCATTCCACAGCCTGTTGATTGTCATCATTATGAGATGTAATCCAGAACTAGGCAAGAAAAAATAACACAGATGTTTTGTTTCAATATAATGTGATTTATGAAAATAAATGGAATAGAGTTGGGGAATTTAAATTCATTTGTTTTTCAAAGTTAGTACTGTGGGACAGATTGTAAGAAGAGGTTTGTTAGTGACCATCACCATTACCTGCAAAACCCATCTTTAATATCAACTGTGATAATATCATTTTTGGAGAAAATTTAGAGATGTAATCAGTAAAAATGATTAAAATATTATCTAGGAAATTATGTGTTTATAATGAGGATTTAGTGAACCAAGAAATGCTAGTAAACTGCCATAGGGATGATTCTACAGAGTGAACTGTGGCCATGTTTTCAACCAAGTGATTCAGAAAATGCACCTAGAATTCAAGCTGCAAGTTTGGTGAGTGGATCAGTGAGTAACACTGTTTGCTGCCAAATTTAACAACCTGAGTTTGCTCTCACAAACACATGGGATGAAAGGAAAGGAGAAGACCAGCTTTTGCAAGTTCTCTTTCAACATTCATATGCCCACTGTGCCAAGTGTGAGTGTTCATGTATGTGGATACATGCATATGGACAAGTACGCATACACACACACAAACACACACACACACACACAGATAGAGGCACACATATAAATATATGCATATATAAATATATAATAAAAATTAAAAAACACTTCAATTGCAAACACTCTAAATTTCAAGTTTTTCAACATTTACTTCTATATATCAGAGCAAGAGAGGTATCTTTATTAGTTTTATTATGTAGACTTAAATCTTATTTTAAAAACCAGGAAATCATTTTCAAAAGCTTAAGAAATGTTGCCACCAGAATTTATTTTGAAACCACATCTGATCAAGAGTTTTAGAAACCTTAAACATCAACTTGAAGACATAAAATATCAGTTCAGAGCAATGGCACAAATATTAGAGCTGTTTATCAAAAATAATAGCAAAATAAACAGAGTAACAGGTAAAATGGAATTTTGGACTACTTTATTTAATTTGTTTTTAAAGAGAAGAACTCATTGCATTGATTAGCCTGTTATGTGAATCACAATCCTACTGTCTTGGCCTCCACAGTGCAATGCATGACTTTCTAATAGATTGCATTATACAATAGTAAGGGATAAATTTTGCAAATGCAATGGTCATTTTATATTCCAAACTAAATAAATTTAAAATACCATATTCAGATTAAAAAATCAGCTATCTTGCCCAGTCCTCGGGGCACCCGGGCGGGCTGCACTTCCTTTGTTTCTGTGGCCTGCCTGCACCAAGGAGGGTAGGCGCTTTGTTTGCGAGCTGCCCAACCAGCACGGAGGCCTGATCTCTCGGCCCCAGGAGAACCAGCGTTGGGGTGAGTTTCTGGCCCGCGGCGCCAGCCAGGGACGGGGATCTCGGGGGTCCCTTGGCCTCCTGTCTTTCTTGGGCTCTCTGCAGGACCTCTATTCCCTGGTTACTGCCTCTTTCTTCCTGGCCCACCCAGCTTCCGTCCAGAGCCCTCCCCACTTGCCCCCCCCCCGCCCTCTTTTGGCGCGTGGCATTGGGAGCTGGGTCCCAGTCCTCGGGGCGTCCAGGCGGGCTGTAGTTCCTTTGTTTCTGTGGCCTGCCTGCACCCAGCAGGGTAGGCGCTTTGTTTGCGAACTGCCCAACCAGCACGGAGGCCTGACCTCTCGGCCCCAGGAGAACCAGCATTGGGGTGAGTATCTGGCCCGTGGCGCCAGCCAGGGAAGGGGATCTCGGGGGTCCCTTGGCCTCCTGTCTTTCTTGGGCTCTCTGCAGGACCTCTATTCCCTGGTTACTGCCTCTTTCTTCCTGGCACACCCAGCTTCCGTCCAGAGCCCCCCCCACTTCGCGCCCCCCCCCTCTTTTGCGTCCAGGCGGGCTGCAGTTCCTTTGTTTCTGTGGCCTGCCTGCACCCAGCAGGGTAGGCGCTTTGTTTGCGAGCTGCCCAACCAGCACTGAGGCCTGATCTCTCGGCCCCAGGAGAACCAGCATTGGGGAGAATCAGCATTGGGACGAGCCAGGGTTGGGCACGGAGACCTGATCCCTTGGTGCCAGGAGAGCCAACATTGGGGAGGCCGCGTTGGGTAGGCAAGGAGACCTGATCTGGTTAAAGAAGATCCATAAGGGAGTATTTGGAAGAAGAGATGGGCAGACACCAAGGCAAGAATTCGCCCAACAAACTGAAAAGCAACATGAAGCCACCAGAAACCAGCGACCTCACAACGGAAGGACATGAACACCTTAATCAAGAAGGAGAAAAGATTGACTTCATGAAAGTGATTGACGCCCTTAAACAGCATGTAAAAAACGCCCTTATAGAAATGGATGAGAAATATAACAGAAAGTTTGAAGAATTGAATAAATCAGTGAATGATACCCTAGAAAACCAAGGAAAAACAATCAAACAGATAATGGAAACAGTTCAAGACATGAAAACTGAAATAGAGGCAAAGAAGAAAACACAAACAGAGGGCCGGCTGGACATGGAAAATCTAGGTAAACGAATAGAGACTACAGAAACAAGCATAACCAGCAGAATACAAGAGATAGAAGAAAGACTCTCAGATTCTGAAGATACCATAGAGAAAATAAACACTATGATCAAAGAAAACAGCAAGTCCAACAAACTCTCATCACAAAACATTCAGGAAATATGGGACACAATAAAAAGACCAAACCTAAGAATAATAGGAGTAGAAGAAGGAGAAGAAGTGCAGCTCAATGGTCCAGAAAATATATTTAATAAAATTATAGAAGAAAACTTTCCTAACCTAAAGAAAGATATACCTATGAAGGTGCAAGAAGCATACAGAAACCGAATAGGCTGGATCAAAAAAAAAACATCCCCTCGCCATATAATTATCAAAACACAAAGCATTCAGAATAAGGAAAAAATATTAAGAGCGGCAAAGGAAAAAGGCCAAATTACTTACAAAGGTAAACCTATCAGACTTACACCTGACTTTTCCATGGAAACCATGAAAGCCAGAAGGTCCTGGATAGATGTACTGCAGAAACTGAGAGACCATGGATGCAAGCCCAGATTACTATACCCAGCCAAGCTTTCGTTCACTATAAATGGAGAAAATAAAATTTTCCAGGATAAAAACAAATTCAAACAATATGCAGCCACAAATCCAGCCTTACAGAAAGTAATAGAAGGAAAATCACTAACCAAGGAGTCCAATAATGACCACAATAACTCAGGCATCTAGAGACCCTTCATCAACACAAACCAAAGAAGGGATACACACAATCTCTACGACTAAAAAAAAATGACCGGAGTTAACAACCACTGGTCATTAATATCACTTAATGTCAATGGTCTCAACTCACCTATAAAAAGGCACAGGCTAAGAGATTGGATAAGAAAACAGGATCCAACATTCTGCTGTTTACAAGAAACACACCTCAACCACAAAGACAGGCACCTACTCAGAGTAAAGGGTTGGGAAAAGGCCTATCAAGCAAATGGACCTAAGAAACAAGCAGGTGTGGCCATACTAATCTCTAACAAAGTTGACTTCAAACTTAAATCAATCAGAAGAGATGGAGAGGGGCATTTTATATTCATAACAGGAACAGTTCATCAGGATGAAGTCTCAATCCTGAACATCTATGCCCCTAATATAAAAGCACCCACGTACATAAAAGAAACATTGCTAAAATTCAAGGCAGCCATCAAACCGAACACACTAATAGTAGGAGACTTCAACGCTCCTCTCTCACCAATGGACAGGTCAATCAGACAGAAACCTAGCAGAGAAATAAGACAATTAATGGAGGTAATGAAACAAATGGACTTAACAGACATCTATAGAACATTCCACCCAAATAGGAAAGAATACACCTTCTTCTCTGCAGCTCATGGAACCTTCTCAAAAATCAACCACATAGTCGGTAACAAAGCAAACATCCACAGTTACAAAAAAGTATTACCAACCACCTGTGTCTTATCAGATCACCATGGATTAAAGTTAGAATTCAACAACAAGGCTACCCCCGGAAAGCCCACAAAGTCATGGAAACTGAACATCCAACTACTGAACCATACCTGGATTAAGGAAGAAATAAAGAAAGAAATTGAAGTCTTCCTGGAATTCAATGAAAATAAAGAAACAACATACTCAAATTTATGGGACACTATGAAAGCAGTCCTAAGAGGAAAGTTCATAGCACTAAGTGCCCACTTAAAGAAAACAGAGAAAGCTCACATTGGAGACTTAACAGCCCACCTGAAAGCTCTAGAAAAAAAAAGAAGCAGACTCACCTAGGAGGAGTAGGAGACTGGAAATAATCAAACTGAGGACTGAAATCAATAAAATAGAAACACAGAGAACAATCCAAAGAATCAATGAAACAAAAAGCTGGTTCCTGGAGAAAATCAACAAGATTGACAAACCCCTATCCAAACTAATCAAACGGCAGAGAGAGAATTTGCAAATTAATAAAATCAGAAATGAAAAGGGGGACATAACCACAGACACAGAGGAAATTCAGAGAATCATTAGATCTTACTACAAAAGCCTATATGCCACAAAACTGGAAAATGTAAAGGAAATGGATACTTTCTTAGATAAATATCATTTACCAAAGTTAAATCAGGACCAGGTGAACAATCTAAATAGACCTGTTAGTCGCGAAGAATTAGAAGAGGTTATCAAAAACCTCCCTACCAAAAAAAGCCCAGGACCAGATGGTTTCAACGCGGAATTCTACCAGAACTTCCAAGAAGACCTAATACCTATACTCCTTAATGTATTTCACAATATAGAAACAGAAGGGTCATTACCAAATTCCTTTTATGAAGCTACAGTTACTCTGATACCAAAACCACACAAAGACTCAACCAGGAAAGAGAATTACAGGCCGATCTCACTCATGAATATCGATGCAAAAATCCTCAACAAAATACTGGCAAACCGAATCCAAGAACACATCCGAAAAATTATCCACTATGATCAAGTAGGCTTCATTCCTGAGATGCAGGGCTGGTTCAACATACGAAAATCTATCAATGTAATCCAGCATATAAATAAACTGAAAGAAAAAAACCATATGATCATTTCATTAGATGCTGAAAAGCATTCGACAAAATTCAACATCCATTTATGTTAAAAGTCTTGGAGAGATTAGGGATACAAGGGTCATTCCTAAATATAATAAAAGCTATATACAGCAAGCCGACAGCTAACATCAAATTAAACGGAGAGAAACTCAAAGCCATCCCGCTTAACTCAACCAAGGAAGTGAAAGATCTATTTGACAAGAACTTTAAGGCATTGAAGAAAGAAATTGATGAGGATACCAAAAAATGGATGGACATCCCTTGCTCTTGGATTGGGAGGATCAACATAGTAAAAATGGCAATTCTACCAAAGGCAATTTATAGATTCAATGCAATCCCCATCAAGATCCCATCAAAATTCTTTACAGATCTGGAGAGGACAATAATCAACTTTATATGGAAAAACAAAAAACCCAGGATAGCCAAAACAATCCTATACAATAAAGGATCTTCTGGAGGCATTACCATCCCTGACTTCAAACTCTATTACAGAGCTACAGTAATGAAAACAGGGTGGTACTGGCATAAAAACAGAGAAGTCGACCAATGGAATCGTATAGAAGACCCGGATTTTACCCCACAAACCTATGAACACCTCATTTTCGATAAAGGAGCTAAAAGTATACAATGGAAGAAAGAAAGCATCTTCAACAAATGGTGCTGGCACAACTGGATGTCAACCTGTAGAAGAATGAAAATAGACCCATATCTATCACCGTGCACAAAACTCAAGTCTAAATGGATTAAAGACCTCATTATCAGCCCGAAAACACTGAACCTGATAGAAGAGAAAGTGGGAAATACCCTACAACAGATGGGCACAGGTGATCGCTTCTTAGGTATAACCCCAGAAGCACAGGCATTAAGGGCAACATTGAATAAATGGGACCTACTAAAACTGAGAAGCTTCTGTAAAGCAAAGGACACTGTCACTAAGACACAAAGGGAACCTACTGACTGGGAGAAGATCTTCACCAACCCCGCAACAGACAAAGGTCTGATCTCCAAAATACATAGAGAACTCAAGAAACTAGACTTTAAAATGCTAATTAACCCAATTAAAAAATGGGGCACTGAACTGAATAGAGAATTCTCAACAGAAGAACTTCAAATGGCCAAAAGATACTTAAGGTCGTGCTCAATTTCCTTAGCAATCAGGGAAATGCAAATCAAAACAACTTTGAGATACCATCTTACACCTGTCAGAATGGCTAAAGTCAAAAACAACAAGGATAGCCTTTGCTGGAGAGGCTGTGGAGGAAGGGGTACCCTCATCCATTGCTGGTGGGAATGCAATCTTGTGCAACCACTGTGGAAGTCAGTGTTTCGGTTTCTCAGGAAATTCGGGATCAACCTACCCCTGGACCCAGCAATACCACTCTTGGGAATTTACCCAAGAGATGCTCTATCACATGTCAAAAGCATTTGTTCAACTATGTTCATAGCAGTATTATTTGTAATAGCCAGAACCTGGAAACAACCTAGATGCCCTTCAATGGAAGAATGGATGAAGAAAGTATGGAATATATACACACTAGAGTACTACGCTGCGGTAAAAAACAATGACTTCTCGAATTTTGCATGCAAATGGATGGAAATAGAAAACACTATCCTGAGTGAGGTATCCCAGACCCAAAAAGAAGAACATGGGATGTACTCACTCATAATTGGTTTCTAGCCATAAATAGGGGTCACAGAATCTACAATTGGCGAACCTAAAGAAGCTAAGTAAGAAGGTGAACACAAGGAAAAACATATCGTTATCCTCTTGGATAAGGGAAGTAGACAAAATTGCCGGGGAGAAAAGTGGGATCTTGGGGGTGGGGTGGGAAGGGGGTAAGGGGAGATGGGGAGAGAAAAGGTAGAAGGGAAGGAGGGGGGACTTGGGGAAATAGGAGGATCGGGATAAAGGAAGGTTGGATAGGGGAGCACGGAACCACAATCCTTAGTTAAGGGACCCACTTTAGGGTGGGCAGGAGAATTGACCCTAGAGGGGCTCCCAGGTGCCCAAGCTGAGGTCCCCAGTTAGTTCCTTGGGCAGCTGAGGATAGGGAACCTGAAATGACCCCATCCTAGCGCAATACTGACGAATATCTTGCATATCATCTTAGAACTTTCATCTGGCGAGGGATGGAGATAGAGACAGAGACCCACACTGGAGCACTGGACTGAGCTCCCAAGGTCCCAATGAGGAGCAGAAGGAGGGAGAACATGAGCAAAGAAGTCGGGACCACGAGGGGTGCACCCACCCACTGAGACAGTGGAGCTGATCTACTGGGAGCTCACCAAGGCCAGCTGGACTATTACCAAAAAAAGCATGGGATAAAACTGAACTCTCTGATCATGACGAACAGTGAGTGCTGATGAGACGCCAAGGACAATGGCACGCAGTTTTGATCCTACGCAATCTGCTGGCTTGGTGGGAGCCTAGCCAGTTTGGATGTTCACCTTCCTAGATATGGACGGAGGGGGGAGGACCTAGGACTTACCACAGGGCAGGGAACCCTGACTGCTCTTTGGACTGGAGAGAGAGGGGGAGAGGAGTGGGGGGAAGGGGAGAGGGGTGGGAGGAGGGGGAGAAGAGTGGGAGGAGGGGGAGGGAAAGGGGAGGCTGGGAGGAGGTGGAAATTTGTTTTTTTTCTTTCTTTTCTTTATTCTCCTTTTATCAATAAAAAAAATGTTAAAAAAAATCAGCTATCTTTGATCCTCTCAACCACTACCAAAAAGCATTAATGCTAGCCAGCTCTCTAATTTTAAATGTCTGTGAACCCCATGTGAATGTTAAGAATCAAGCCTAGATCCTCTAGAAGAGCAGCCAGTGTTCTTAGTTGCTGAAATAAACCCTTGCCTTTCCAAGTATTTTTTACCATGGTAGTTTTAGAACAGCAATAGGATCATAAGACAGTAATGTTTCAGAAAAGTAATTTTTAAAATAATCTTTGTATATCATTTCAATTCCATTATTTACTTATTCACATATATTTCTCATTGTTATAAACTATGACAGCATTGCATTTTTCTGTTTGGACAATGTATCGCTTTTCAGAGTTATTATCTCCTTTCAGTTTTGTATAATGGCCTTGACTTTAGCCTGCAGGGATCCAGTATGAACTATAAAGATTATAGGAACTTGATATGAAAATTTATTGCCCAGTGTTAAAATATTGCATATATTAAAACACAACAAAGAAGTCAAGGAATTTAATCTCTGTGTAGGCTTATAATTTAACTGCTGACATATTTCTTTAATGATCCAATTTTTTCATAATGTATGTCTTATTTCCTGAAGAGTATGCTGAAGAAATAGACTTTGTTATAGCTTTCTCTAGAAAAGATACCCCATTCCTTTTCCATCCATGTTTTCTGTGCTGTTCAATAATAAAAGCCCTTAGTCTGGAAGAGATAATAGGAACTGACCCACAGAACTGGAAGACAACTGGTCAATACACACAAACTATAGACAGACAAAAAACCCAGGAAAAGAAGTGGAGAATTCTTTAAAATTTAGAAGGCTCACTCTGGGCCTTACCTATTTAAAGAAGTTCTTTTAGTTCTTTAATTGGGGTATCAGTGCAGATTGATTTAATTTCTTTTTAAAACTGAAGCACATATTTTGATTCATACAAATTTTCCATGTAAAATAAGATGGAGTGCATTCTATTTTAGCATATTTTTTTTGGAACGCGTTCCTAAATTTCTCTTCAATATAAAATCAAAATGCACTGTTAACTATACAAGGCTTATATGTAAACATTAGTTAGGTTTCTAGCTTTCCAAAAAACTTCCCTTGATTTTACACTTTATTAAATATCCTATTCTCTTTGGGGATGTAAACTGTTAAAAAAAGTAAATAGAGAGATTCTGAAGTAAAGTTTATTTGGGACTGAAAAGTAGGGAACAGTCAAAGGTCAGTGAGGATGATAGTTTTACACATAGCTCAAAGGTTTTAAAATAATGAGTGGATAAAAAGAGTAAAATTAAGTAGAAGCCCAAAGGTGCCATTTTCTTTTTTTGAAGGAACCTTGAATGGGTCTATTAAATTGTTCTTAATCTTGACTATAGAACAAATCATCTTTCGAGCTTGTTAGGACAGAGGGCTCACCTAGAACCAACCAGGTCACTGATTCAGAGGGCCTGGATGGGCCTCAGGGCAGACTTTTCCAACAAAGTTCCCTTTTGGTGGCTGTTCTGAGAGTATGCGTAGTTGCGGTGGTTTCAGTGTAATTGGCCTCCTTGAGTTTATAGAGAATGGTGCTATTGGGAGGTGTGGCCTTATTAAAGTAGGTGTAGTCTTGTTGGAGGAAGTGTGTCATTGTGGGGGCGGACTTTGGGGTCTCTTTTGCTCAAGCTTCCCTCAGTGTGACTTTCAGTCAATTTCCTGTTGCCTACAAGATGAAGGACTCTCAGCTCCTTCTCCAGCACAATGTCTGCCTGCACACCACCATATCTTCCACCATGATAATAATGGACTGAACCTCTGAAACTATAAGTGACTCACCCCAATTAAATATTTAATTGCATCATTAATTCTTTAGATGGCGCTGTAATCTCTTTTTGTTGTTGCTGCTGCTATTTTTTTCAAGACGGGTTTTCTCTGTGTAACAGCTCTGGCTGTCCTGGAACTCACTTTGTAGATAGACCAGATTGGTCTTGAACTCACAGAGATCTGCCTGCCTCTGTCTCCTGAGTACTGGGATTAATATGTCATTTCTTAATATACATATGGAGAACAATAAATAGAATTGTTTTTAATGTATTTAAAAACAGGTTTTTGTCATGTTGTGTTTTCATTTTCATTTAGTTCTAGGGGCTCTTGTGGATTTGCCTTTGTGTGTGTGTGTGTTTGCTTTAATTTTTGATATGTCTTTGATATATATATTTAGTGGTTTAACTGTATTTCTTGTGGGGTGTTTCTTGGGGTGACCCTCTTGAGGAGTTAGCATTCCAGAGTTGGGGTCTAACTTCATGATTAATTCATGGCAATAAAAACTGACTTAAAATGTTTGTCAATCAAGATAATTATGTATGTCTTTGCTAACATTGTTAACTTCTAACCATTTGGAAATAGTTGAATGAGACTGTGCCCACTAGTTTATGCCAGCTTGATAAAAGTTAAAGTTGTCTGAGAGTAGGGAATCTCAGTTAAGAAAATTCCTCCATGATAACTGGCTATAAGGTATTTTCTTAATTAATAATTGATGGGGAATGACCCAGCCCATTATGGGTAGTGCCATTCCTGGGCTGGTGGTGCTGATTTCTATAAGCCATGGTGAGCAAGCCAGCAAGAAGTACCCCTCCACGGTCTCTGCACCAGCCCCTGCATCCAGATCCCTGCCCTGTTTGGGTCCCCGTCCTGGCTTCCTTTAATGATGGATTAAAGTGAGGAAGTGTAATCCAAATAAACCCTTTTCTCTCCAGCTTGCTTTTTGGTCATGGTGTTCTCCTATAGCCATAGAAAACATAACTAAGATAGAGTTATTACAAAAACTAAGGGAAAGATTAATCACGTATCTTCTTATTCTGATAAATATCCCCATGTAAAAACCATGTTTTTGAACCATATTGTTCTGTCTGTAATGATATACTGTGATATAAAATAAACTACTAAGTATAAAAGATATATTAAATTAATTTATTTATTATAAAAATACACCATAAAAATTCAAGAAAACAAAATTCTCAGTTTCTTCACAAGCTGTACTTAAGTAAGTGCATGTCACTGTTGACTCTCTCTCTCTCTCTCTTGCATCTCTGCCTTCATCTTGGTTTCTGCACTCTTTGGGGAAAAAGTTAATTGTGTACTAATTTATTGCAGTGTTTTGTAATTTTATGTATTTTGATGTAAATTAGAACTGGCAACACCTCTAGTTATCTTTCATTGGCTTTGTATAACTCAACATTTTAACTATTGTGAAATAATCAAAATCATCCCTTTGATAGTTTCTACTGAAATGTGATGGGGGAATAGTTCCTCCAGTTTCCCCTTGTGATCAAGTTATGAAAACTCTATACTTTAAATTTTGAAATTATTGGATGAACATAATGTATCAGTCTCTGAAAAGCATTGGGAAGCAGCAGGAACTTCTGTGTGGTGGCAGCTTCTATCTGAGAGAGAATAATATATTGGTTATGTGAGAAAATGGGGGAATGGTGGCACTGCTTGTGTTGATATAGATTCTGATTAACAGGTATGGATACTACAGTGATATATAAACCTCTGATTATAAGACAACAGAATTTCAACATCAGTACCCGCTGGAAACATTTACCAAGAACATAAAGATGACCAGTCCAAAAGGAGAGGCAGCTCCATAGTCTCAACAAGCAGAGAGCAATATGTGGGGATAGATTTAGAAACTGAGCCAGCGAGCAGAATGAACCCTGAAGCAAAACCATGAAGCTACAAGTTCTATGACTTTACTTCTCATGATAATGACATTCATATACATCCACACAACCTCTTTCTTTTGTGTACTGTCTGCCTCATTACAGGCACCACCTATAGTCTTGAGATGTTTATGTTTCTGTTAATGAAACATGAGGAAGTAGGCATTGTTGATAGGGAAAATAGGGGAGACATACTTTTTAAATGAGTTGAACTAGAGAATATTGGATGGTATAATCTCTCTGTTCAGACATAAAAGGGAAATACTAATCTTGGAATATTAAATTCTAACCTTAATTTGAGGACTAAGGGCTATATAATTGTCAAAAATGGAAAAAGAGCAAAAAAGGACAATTCTTGCAGCACAAAGTAATATATTCATACCCGAATTTGCTATGGGGTTGTTAGAATACAAGGAGAATAATCTATTAATGCAACTGGCTAGTGGATAACTTAATAAGACTTCTCTTTTGCATTGATGAAGTTATTCTATTCAAATTTTACTTAAAAAGAACATTTGCTGAAATTAGGAATCTCTTCTATTGAACATCCTAACATTTCTGGGGACAACCCCAGCCCAGAACAACACAATTTCAGGAAATATTGCAGGACTTTTTATATCTTTTGTTTTCTATAGCTATTACATGTTATTACAGGTCGCTGAGAACACCCCCAAAAATACTTTGCCCAACAAAAAAACAGAGTGCAGTTTGGAGAGAACTACACCCAAATTCCCTAAATGATTGTTTATAAAGGCTTGTTTACATTTAAAGGGGAATATGTTATCGAGATTTGCATTGGTATAGATCTTGGTTTATTGATACAAATTTCAGGTCAATTTCTGTAATAACATGTAGTATCCCAGGGGAGGCATGCCATGCTGCGTACCAAAACTGGCGCGGGGTGGGGGGGGGTGCTGGGATTGAGACAGGGAGCCTTCTTTTCAGGTGGAAGAACAGCAACCTTTATTTTGCCCCAGGCTAAAGCCTTTTATACCTCTACTGCTTCTATGGAAAACCACCAGCCAGAAAGAACACAAACTTCCTTGTCAATTACAAACCACAAGGAAGTTCCACTATCAGTCAGGGGGAGTCAAGACAGCTAGACCACAAGAAGACACATGTGTTATCCACTGATTTTTGACAAAGGTATTAAGATGATTCAATTGCAGAGTGAAGTCTTTTCAACAAAAAGTTCCTAGACAACCAGGAATTTCTAAGTCTCAGCAGCTGCCTGGTGGAGAGATATGGAAAAGATGAGAGAAAACCGTGCCTTTTGAGTTAAGGGAAAAGAAAGCTGGCCAGTTCAGCAGTAGAGGTTGGCAAGCAGTTACACGGTAGAAAGGAGGAGGTGGGTCTTCAGAGAATATGTGAAGAAACCCAGTGTCAAGGAAAGCATGTTCAAGTTTTGGTCAGTATCAGGAAAAGATAGAAAAACTGGAGAAGTTATGCTTTTAGAGGAGAACTCATAAATGCAAGCAGATTTACCTGCATTGTAGAGGAGGTACAAACACCTGTGTGGGGAGAGGGGTTTCTGAGAAGTATTAGCACACAGTCATATTACAAGGATATAGTCCTTGTATCATCTTAGCAAGTATTCACCTGAATCAGCCATCCTGAGGGGTGTTCCTTGGCCAGGGGATTGAAAAGTGAGGCAAATTAACTTTTAAGGGGGGACAAAATGGTATATGATTTTTAAATCTTTGAAGCAGATCAGAATGTCTACACCCAAGGCTAGAGGTGGAACTCCTGGATTCCATTATTCTGGCCAGGAGAATGTACATTTCCCTAATGTGCCCCAACAAAGTCCTGGTATCTTCGCCTTTTCACATACTATTTTAGGTCCTATAAAGGAAGAGTTATAGTTACCCTTCTAGTATTACCAGAGAAACGGGAGGTGAAGTTCAAAGATCACCATGAGAGAGGGTTTTATTTTCAATGGATTTAAGGCTGATAATCTCAGGAATATTACCCCCTCAAGAGTCAATACCCTAAAATCATTGGGGAAATGGACTGGCACTGAGGCAGAGAAGGGCTTGGATTTTCCAATCGTGCTGATTTTCACGTCTTGAAGGTTAAAAAAGGGGTCCTACATAAACTGCAGCAGGAAGGTCTGTGTGTGAATTGCCTGTAAATCAGAAGAAATAAAAGTACTATAGTAATTTAGTATAAAAAGTCGAGAGATAAATAGTATCATTACTGAGACTCTAACAAATATAATCCATTTCCACCTTGAAAATCCAGACATCCCATTCCAAAGCTGCTCATCAAAAAGGATGGCATTGGGGTTGGCGTTTTGGTAACACTTTCATAATAGATCGTCCATGCATTTGTGTAAAAAGAAAAAAAGAATACAGCTGAAAGAGAGAGAGAGAGATAACAGGCAGACAGATGGACAAATACACAGACAGAAACTACAGTTCTCAAATACTTCTGGCATTTGGGGCCTCCGGCCAGCACATTCATTTTGTTGTTTGTTTATTTGTTTGTTTTGTTTGATTGAGAGGTTTTTTTTCTCCGTAGTTCTGACTGTCCTGAAACTAGCACTGTAGACCAAGCTGGCCTCGAAACCAGGCTGGCCTCAAACTCACAGAGATCTGCCTGCTTCTACCTCCCGAGTGCTGGGATTAAAGACCTGTACCGCCATGCCCAGCTGTAAGAGCACTGTTAATTTTTTCTCAAAGACAAGGACAGAATTACTTATTACTTAAAGGGCCTTCCTTAAAACTGACTAGATTTTAAGTCTCTTTTTATCAGTAGGAATAGAGAAGTAGTATGTATTCTTAATCTTACCAGGCCTGCCACCTTTGTTGAGACAGGGTTCACATAGCCCAGGCTAGCGTGCAACTTCATACGTAGTAAATTTTAATTGTTAATGCTCTTGCTCCCAGCCCCTAAATACTGGGATTATAGGCAGGTGCCACAATGCCCAAGATGATTATTTCATTAAACACACTTCCTTAAATAACTGAGCTTAATCTACAGCGCTGTAGGGTTTGTAGCACTCTGCTAACTGCTCTTCAAACTTTATTTTAAACAGTTTTTTTGACTAGTATTAAAAGTAAAGAATTCAAAACAAATCTATTCCTGGATAGAGACAAATTTAGTTGAGGAGTGGATTACAAAACAATCTTACCCAGTTTTGATGACTATCTGTGAGAAGACAAATACATTCAATAGACACAAAACAAAATGCTAGGTCTTCTTTTTTTCTTTCTTTCTTTCTTTCTTTCTTTCTTTCTTTCTTTCTTTCTCTTTGGAAGAGATGGGCAATTCTTTAAGACATAATTCAATGTATAAAACTACAAAGTGGGATTGTTTGTCATTTCATTTTGGAGTCTCCTGGATTGTAGATGGAAGTACACGCAGAGCAGTAAAAATGGTTTCTTATGATTTAGAAGTGTGGAACCCTTGAACTTATTTCCTATAGCCAGCATTTCATCACACTGACATTCCACACTGTCCTTCTGAGCAGTGACTTAAAACTGGAGCTGGATCAAAACATGCATTTAAACTTAGCACAGCACAACCCATAGGATATTTTCCATAATGAAACATCAGCAAACCTCACTTCAGAAATCAACTGTATAAATCTCTTGAATTGAGCATGATGTGCCAGTCTGAATTTATTTCTATCACAATCATCCTGAGTGTCTCAGAATAAGTTTCTAGGACAGGTGGCCTGTTAAAGATGCTGCTTTAAACTTAGATGATCAGTTTGTGAAGCATTACAGGTATATCACCCTGCCTAGGACTTGTTGATGTAAGCAGTAGCCCTACCTTAATATTCTACAGTTTCTCAGCTCTTCAGGTGACAGCGATTACTTAGACATATCCAAAAAAGTCCAACGGGACTTCCTGTGTGTCTCATTCTGAGGCTACTGTGATGTTACCACTTTCCTTTAAGATGCTCAATATTGACTCCCCAACTCCAGCAGGAACTCCCTATGAACTGACAGGCAAAATCCAATGCCCCTTCATGATTAAAGTCCTAGAAAGAATAGGGATAAAAGAGACATTCGTCAATATAATATATGTAATTTACATCCAGTTCATTGTCAACATCAACTTAAATGGAGACAAACTCAAAACAATTTTACCAAAACCAGGAGCAACACAAAGCAAATACTATATTGAGTAGATATGGAGAGAGTGAATAGCTTTGTGATACTCTAATAAGTCAACTGAAGTAGATTAAATCAACGCAAATTGAAAGAAAAGGAATCAAAGGACCATTATCAAAGGACCATTATTTGCAGATAATATGATAGTAAACATAAGTAACAAGAAAAATTCCAGTGGGAAACTTCTATAGCAGATAAACACTTTCAGCACAGTAGCTGGATACAAAATTAATTCACAAAAACAGCCTCCTATATACAAATGACAAACAGACTGAGAAAGAAATCAGGAAAACATCACCTTTCACAATAGACTCAAATAATAAAATACCTTGTTGTAACTCTAACTTAGCAAGTGAAAGGCTTATATGATAAAAAAATTTTAAGTCTCTGAAGAAAGTTATTGAAAATATCAGAAGATGGAAAGATATTCCATAATCAACAATTGATAAGATTAATATAGTATTAAATGTCCATCTTACAAAAGTAATTTACAGATTCACTGTAATCTCCATCAAAGTCTAACACAATTTTTCACAGACCTTGAAATAACAATTTTCAGCTTCACATGAAAACACACATACACACACAAAGGATAGTTAAAACAATGTTGAATAATAAAAGTACAACTGGAGGTATCACCATCTCTAATTTCAAATTGTACTACAGATATAGAGTAATAAAAACATGGTATTGGCATAAAATCAAACATGTTGATCAATGGAATTGCACTGAAGACCCAGACATTAATCCACAGACCTATGGTACCTTAATTTTTTTCTTTTACTCTCTTCTTTCTTTCTTTCTTTCTTTCTTTTCTTTCCTTCCTTCCTTCTTTCTTTTCTTTCTTTCTTTCCTTTTTCTTTCCTTCTTTCTTCATTCCTTCTTCCCTTCCTTTATTTATTTATTTATTTTCAAAACATGGTTTCTCTGTGTGACTCTGGCTGTTCTGGAACTCACTCTGTAGATCAGGTTGGCCTCAAACCCACAAAGATCTGCTTGCCTCTGCCTCCTTGACTGCTGGAATTAAAGGCATGCACCACCATCACTCAGCTGGAAACCTAGTCTTTGATTAAGAAATACACACTGGAAAAAAGACACCACCTCCAAGAAATGGTGCTTGTCAGACTGGATGACTGCATGTAAAATAATTAAGTAGGTCCATACTTATCACCTTGAACAAAATTCAACTCCAAATGGATGAAAGCCTAACACAGACCCAGATACACTTAACTGGCTAGGAAAAAAAGTAAAGAATATCCCTGAACTCGTTGACATAGAAAAAGACTCTCTGAATAGAATACTATTATCATAGGCATTATGAATAAAAATAATAAATTGACCTGTCAAAACTGAGAAGCTTCTCCATGGCAAAAGACACCATCATTTATACAAAGTTGTAGCCTACAGAGTGGAAAAATATTTCACTAACACACATCTGGTAGAGGACTAATATCTAAAATATAAAAGGATTCCATAAACCAGGATATCAAGAAAGCAAACAAACAGCCTAATTAAAATGGGGTACACAAAAACGGGAAATTCTCAATAGATGAAACTGAAAAGGCTGAGAAACACTAAGAAATGTTCAGCAGTCTTGGTCATTAGGAAAAGGCAAACTAAAATTATTTTAAAACTTCATTCTACACCTGTCAGAATGGCTAAAATCAACAAAACAAGTGACAGCTCATGCTGGAGAGGATGTGGAGTAAGAAGAACACTCACCCATTGCAAGTAGGTATGAAAACTCAAATAGCCAATATGGAAATCAGCCTTGTGGTTTCTCAGGAAGAAAGGAAGTGGCTCATCTCAAGATCCAGCATATAGTCAAAGGATGTGTCTTAGTCGGCGTTCTATTACTGTGAAGAGAGACCATGACTATGGCATGTTATAAAGGAAATCTAAATGATTAAATTAAATATTGGGGCTGACTTACAGATTCAGAGGCTTACTCTATTGTTATCACTGTGAAGAGCATGGTGGCATGCAGGTAGATGTGGTGCTGGAGAAGTAGCCAAGCATTCTACATGTGGATCCATAAGCATCAGGAAAAAGAGAGAGCTGGCTTGGTCCTGGCTTGGACTTTTTAAACATCTAAGCCTACCCCCAGTGACATACTTCCTCCAGCAAGGACACACCTTCTAATCCCTCCCAAGTAGTGCAGTTCCCTGATGACTGTGCATTCAAACAAATGAGCTTATTGGGCTATTCTTCTACAAACCATCACAGGATGCTTCATCCTACCATAGAGATGTTTGATTAGCCATGTTCATTGCTACTCGATTCATAATAGCCAGAATTTGGAAACAACCTAGATGTCTCTCAAAAGAAGAATAGATAAAGAAAAAGTGGTAGACTTACGCAATGGAGTATTACTAAGCTGTTAAAAATGACAACATGAAATTTTCAGGCAAATGGATGGAACTAGAAAAAAATCATGCTGATTGAGGTATCCCAGACCCAGAAAGACAAATATAAAATGTATTTGCTTATATGTGGGTAGCAATTTTTAAGTAAGAGATAACCAAGCTGTAATCTATAGTACAACAGAGGGTTGGTATAAAGTAAGGGACTAGAGGAAAACATAGATTGCCTTAGAAAGGGGAAATAGAATGTATAGATACATATGGAAGGGGGTAGAATGGTAGGATCAAGTGGGGAGGGGAGGGCAAAAGGGGTTGTGGGAGGGAAAATATAAGAGACACCTAAAATTAAAGGACTTGTGATGGGTAGTATGGAAACCTAATACACTACAAATTTCCTGTATATACATATATGTAGGCGATCTGAATGGAATCATTAAACTATGGGAGAGATAGAGTCCCAATTGTCCATCTCTTATGATCAAATGAAACGTCCAGGGATCGGGTTACATCTAATTGAGCCGCTGGTCATTGCTCGGGTAACCAAAAACCTGAAACTATATAGCCCAGGGACCTAGGATAAAACCAAGTAATACTAATCTAAAAAATTGTAATGATGAAATAACTCATAATAATATTCTGCTCTACTCAGAGATCAGTGTTTTGTTCAGCCATCATCAGAGGAAGCTTCCTACTGCAGCAGACTGTAAGAGACCTTGTAACACTCAGCTCTAAATAGGGTGTCTCCATCAGATCCCTCCCCTCAGAGCTCAGGGAACCCTTCAGAAGAGGAGATGGGGAGAAGGTAAGAGCAAGAGGCCTTGGAGGACCCCAAGAAAACAATTCCCTTTAAATCAACTTCACCAAAGCCTGTATTAATTCAGAGACTGAAGCAGCATGCACAGAGCCTGCACAGGTCTTCAGCAGGTCCTTTGCACTTATATTATGGCTTCCATTTTAGTGTTTTTATGGGATTTCTGAGTATGGGAAAGAGTGTGTCTCTGACTCTTGTGCCTTCTCTTAGGCTCTTTTCCTTCTGTTGTTTTGTCTTGTTCAACTTTGATGTGATAGCTTTTGTTTTATCTCATTATATTTTATCTTGTTGAAGTCTTATGAATGAATGAATGAATGAATGAATGAATGAATGAAAGAAAACTTAGTCACTAAGGTTAGGGTTAACAACTGAACTGTCACTTAAACCTGCTGGGAGAGGGAAAATGAGTTTTCTCCACAGAGTGATACTGTGTATATCAACCACTCCAGGGCAGGTCTCATGTTCAGGAACAGTTAGTTGTTCAACATATAATGGACACATTTGCGTGTGTGTGTGTGTGTGTGTGTGTGTGTGTGTGTGTGTGTGTGTGTGTGTATTTGGTTACAGCTTGGTGGGTTGCTTTTGTTTTTGTTTCTGTTTTGTGTGGTATTTTGTCTTGTTTCTTAGTTCTGGGTGGTTTTGTTGTTGTCCTGTGTTTTTGTTTGTTTTTTGAGAAATAACTTAAAGTCAGGGAAGATGATAAGGAAGGACTATGGGGAGGGGAAGAGTGGTATTGCTGGGTCCAGGGGTAGGTTGATCCCGAATTTCCTGAGAAACTGCCACACTGCTTTCCAAAGTGGTTGCACAAGTTTGCATTCCCACCAGCAATGGATGAGTGTACCCCTTTCTCCACAACCTCTCCAGCAAAGGCTATCATTGGTGTTTTTGATATTAGCCATTCTGACAGGTGTAAGATGGTATCTTAAAGTTGTCTTGATTTGCATTTCCCTGATGGCTAAGGAAGTTGAGCATGACCTTAAGTGTCTTTTGGCCATTTGAAGTTCTTCTGTTGAGAATTCTCTTCAGCTCAGTGCCCCATTTTATAATTGGGTTGATTAGCCTTTTACGGTCTAGTTTCTTGAGTTCTTTATATATTTTGGAGATCAGACCTGTTGGTACACATAGAGGCTCATTTCTTGCAGATCTACTCTAGGAGTTGAACTACTGTGTCGTAAGAAAAAGATGGTCTTAGCTCCAGCAGACAGTCAACTGTTTTCCTAAGTGACTGTGCCAGTCTGAACTCTTAAATAAATAAATAAATAAAATTTAAAAATTTATTTCAATAATAAAAGTAGAATAAAAGATACTGAATAGGAAAACACAATAAGTCATCCTCTACGAAAATTAAACAAACTATCAACAACCGTAACAGAAACCCCAAGATGCTGTCAGCATCTATCAAAACACAGAAGGCTTTTAACTCTCATACTGTTTGCCAAACCTTTTCATTGAGAAGTAAATTCCAGATATGCACACAGGATTCTTCTCCTTATTGAGTGAATAAGTAAATTAAGTTTACATGATAGAACAAATGTGAAACATTAATTACAGGTGGAATAATTGTAAATAACTTGCTAGAGAGATTACTTTGAATAAGACAATACTCAAAATAATAATTTAACAAAACTGCACAAAACTTCAGTTCAGAAAAAGCTGAAGTAGTTCTTCTAATGGGTATTCATAAAGAATTATTGAGGAAACTTAGAACACTGAATCAGGAATAGGATAAGTGATGTAAATTTGACACAAATGACTTTTGACTCTCGCCATATATTACCTTCCAGAAAACTCTACTACATGTGTTAATTAACTGAAGTTGACTGGTCAGTGTGTGTAGGGAAAACGAGATTTCACCTTTATTGGTTTATGTGGTTCAAAATAGCTGCTGCTCGAGATCAAAGCCGCTGAACAGGAGAGTGTGGAGAGAAACGTGAAGGCAAAGGCTCAGCCCAACATCCTCAGGAATCAGAACTTTAAAATTTTAAAGCTATGCATTTCAATGATTGATTTTTTTCCTAGCAATATCATATCACTATTATGACTTCTTGTTCTGCCTAAGAATATCCTGTATGTGTGTTAACCTAGGGAAAATAGAGTGTTAATATAGTGAGAAGAAAGGTAAAAATACATTGAAGCTTTAGCAAGAAGAGTTATATTAAACAGAAGGTAATGTGCAATTACCTTTTACTTTCTGAGAAAGATTGTTTTCCTACACGTCCTGCTGTAATTGTACAAGCTTCGAATATACCTATCTGTCTTATTGCTTTTCATGAGGATGTGTCTGTTCTTTGTTTTCACTTTGAGAGATTCCTGAAATTAGCCTTCTGCACCAGTCTAAAATCCAATTTGCTCTCTGCCTTTCCAACAGTTTCATGTTTCCTCTGAGACAGCTTACTGTATGAATAAAATATAATGTAAGTCTATGACTTGCACAGAGAGAGAGAGAGAGAGTCAAAGATTTTTCCTTTATCATTTCTGTAACCCACAAGGAAATATCAGAATGGGGATTAGACTTGGCAAAAAAAATAGTCCATACTGATGGTTGGGCCTAATAATTTCTTGATATAAAAGAATCATATTAAGTTCTATCAAGTCTCAAAACTCATTCTGCCAAGGCTATCTAATCTCTTGCCTCTTCGGTGTCAAATAACTATTTTTTACTTACTCCATTTTGAATGAGATAGAAGATGATAGCGTTTTGTAAGCTCCTGAATTGTACAAATGTGAGTTCCTTAAACTAGTTACACTGATATACACCTCAGAAAATGTGATCGTTTGGTAATGAGCATAAGTTAGCCTAGAAGAAGCGAGATTTTTCTCATCATAAAAGTCTGATCATTAATGGCCATTCTTCTCATACTGCTTAAAATAACTCACCTGCTTCATAGAGGTTACTGTGTATATCAAGCACTCTTTTGGCAGATTATTGCCTTAGGTCCAAAGGCAGTTTATTGCAATACTGTGTAATTGACAATTGTTTGAAGGTTATGAGAAAATCTGTTAGAAGTCACTTATACAGTTGCTACATACATATATATACACCTGTATTAATAAAAATAATATTTACTGTATTATATATGATTATACTGTTTGTGTGTGTGATATTAATACATTAATATTTGTGCAACTAGTATCATTACATGTTACCCTACAAAAAATAGAAGGTTTACAACTTTTTTTGAGAAGACTGATTTTTGTCTAGATGACATTTAAGTTCATATAGTCTATGGCAAGTTAACTTCAGGCAAATGATGCCTATTTAACTCCTCCAGCAGATAGATGTGGAGAGTTTCATACATCACAAAACTTCATCGCAAGTAGTTTCCCTGAGCCTTCGTGTTGTGGGATATTTGTACACTATATGAAGGTGTATTTGCTGTGATTGGTGCAATAAAAAGCTGACAAGTCAATAACTAAGCAGGAAGCATAGGTAGGCTTTCCAGGAAGAGAATAGAGGAGGGGTAATTTATCAAGGGGCCAGGAGACACTGAGAGGAACTAGGAGGTACAAGGTGAAAGATAGGTAACATCAAATGGTAGACAATAAATTAATAAAAATTATGGGTTAATTTTAAGTTATAAGAGCTAGTTAGGAACAAGCCTAAGCTATAGGCAGAGCTTTTGTAATTAGCAAGATGTCTCCATGTCGTTATTTGGGAACTGGCCAGCAGGACAGAGAAAGACTCATTACACCTTAAGGACAATAAAGCAGGTCAATTTTATTAGAGGGCTTTTGCTCTTACAGTGTTTTGCACTCTTGTGATTGTGTATGCAAATTACCTGGTAGATTATGATTTAATGAAAAGACAGAACTCCAGTCTTAATTTTTTTAATCCCCAAGTAGAATCTTAACATACTTGATATCCAACCAGAAAGTGTTTTAGCTAAAATGGTAAATGACCTACTTGGAGTTCTTAGGCATCATTACTTTAGCTTTTAGTAATCTTGCACTCAGTGGGCCATTTCAAACAGCCACATAGAGACACATTATTCAAAACATACAATGCTTTTCATACGTCCTGTGTTAATATTGTTTTATATGGGGCAGTAGCTCCAGTCACCTCAAGTAAGGTATTGGAGTGGTTTTATATTTATGGCATTCGATTTACCAACAATACACTCCTGGCTGAATGCCTGGTACAGATACATAATTCATGCACATTCAGCATGGTAAACTATACCTAGGGTTTACCATATGAAGTCATATTTATTTTGATTTAAAACCTTAAATAATAAACCATACCAAGATATTAGGTTGCTTTATTAATAATGCTTCACTCTTTACTAGTGGCTAAAAAGTGGTAACTATGACACTGTTTTTTGTAAGCCAACATTTCTACTGTGATTAAAGTTCTTCCTGAGAGTTGTTCTAAGTGGTTCTAATGTAACCATTGCATTGAAAGCTGAGCCACGCACTATTTGAATTTCCTTATAACATAAAAACAAAAAGGCATTTTGGAAAGGATCAGTAACTTGCTATCCCTCTACACCTACGCACTTGCACACAAACACACACACTGTTGAAATAGGAACGGCAGGGCTGCGTCCCCGGCACCCGGCCTCCCACATGGCTAGCTTATGCCCCGAAATAATTACACAGGAACTGTATTCTTTTAAACACTGCTTGGCCCATTAGCTCTAGCCCTTACTGGCTAATTCTGATATCCCGGTCAACCCATCTCTAATAAACTGTGTAGCACCGGTCTTACCAGGAAAGATTCAGCATGTCTGACCTGGCGGCTCAGAGAGCAGAGCTATTGCGTCTGCCCGGGAGAGGGGAGCATGGCATCTCTGAGCTCACTTCCTCTTCCTACCAGCATTCTGTTCTGTTTACTCCACCCACCTATGTTCTAACCAATAAAATGGGCCAAGGCAGTTTCTTTATTACTTAACCAATGACCTTCCTCCATCAACACACCTCAACACTGATTTACGAAATACATTTTGCTGACCATACTGATACTTTGAGTGAATATTTAATACAATATCTTGAACATGTGTATTATTAATTGTGCAGCAATTAGGTAACAGAAGGAAAATTAGAACTTCTGTTTCAATCCATTAAGATTATTCTTTCCAATCTGGAATCTGTATCACATGCAATCAGTGTAATTCACCTGAAGCTAAGTGCTTAGAGAAACTGTTGAAACAGAATTACATATTCAATATGGAATTATAAGGGGCTAGCACTTCTTGAGTTGAAAAGAATTATAAATATGCTTTGTTACTCTTATTATTAATAATTTATATTAGGGTGTTGTTAAATGTTGATTATTTACCTTAAGTGCTCAAACAATACTATCCATGGCAGTGTCCTCTGAGGTAAGATAGAAAGGCGGAGAAAAGAAGGACGTGAGAGGAAATGAGCCCTCATGCAGTTTTAAACTCTGACCAGCAGAGAAACAGGAATTCCAGCACAAATACTGTCTGTGGAAACCTTTCTATCTTGACAGCCGTAAACTTGAAATTTCCTAAGAATCTCACCAGAAACTGCACTGTCTTAGTTGGGGTTCCATTGCCATGATAAAACATCGTGACCAAAAGCAACTTAGGGAAGACAGGGTTTGTTTCAGCTTATAGTTCAACATCACAATACTGGGGAAGTTAGGGCAGGAACTCAAGACAGTGCAGGAACCTAGACACCAGAAATGATGCAGAGGTCATGGGGGAGTGCTGCTTATGGGCTTGGTCCTCATAGCTTGCTCAATTATTTCTTTATTTCCTTTTTAAAATATTTTAAATTGTTTTAACTGAAATAAAATTATATCACTTACCCACTCCCTTTCCTTAATCTAGCCCCTCCCAGTTACCGTGTCTCCAAACCCTTCCAAAACCATCCACTCAAACTGATAGCCTCTTGTATTGGATTATATTCGTTGCATACATGTGTATATGCTAATACCAACAGCCCATGCACGACACTGCCCACAGATAGCTGAGCCTTCCCGCATCAATTATCAATGAGGAAAATGGATCACAACCTTACCTGTAAATCAGTTCTCTGTGAAGGATATGTTCGCAGTTGAGATTCCCTCTTCCCAAATTACTCTAGCCTGTGTCAAACAGATATTACAAACTAGTTAACTATACGGACTGGACAATTACTTACTAAACTCTTAGTGGCTTCTGGTTTCATACTATTGGATTATAGTTCCAATCCAAGACATTTGTGGTCTTGTGTTGTACTATCCAAGACATTTCCAGAGCACCTCCCCTCACTTATTAAATGAAAGGGAAAAAGATGTAGAAGCTCTTAGCAGCTTTTTGACATGTTGCCTGAGAGTCACTAAAAATAGTATGCATGCCTAATCTTAAAACAATTTCTTCCTTTCCCTCCAAGAGCCCAAACCCTATTTAAATCACCTTACTTTCCACTACTCTCATTGGGAAACATATGCTCCCATTTGGATGTGTCTTTTTTTTGCCACACTCTTCAACCCTGTACCTAAGCTTAAATTAAAATATCTTTATTGGAATTTCTAAATCTGTTCATAAACTGTATAGTCCTGAAATTCTTTCAGTCTGGCATCCAGAAATCCTGCTTTGACTTGAGTATGATAGTAGTTCTCAGCCTTCCTATTGCTGCAGTCCCTTAATACGGTTCCACATGCTGTCGTGACCCAACCATAAGATTATTTTTGTTGCTACTCCATAACTGCAATGATGTGACTGTTATAATTAGTAATATAAAATCTGATATGCAGATGGTCTTAGGTGACCCCTGTGAAAGAGTCATTAGACCTCCGAGGGATCAGAGCCCCCCTGTTGAGAACTGTTGCCCTAGAACTCCTTAGGATGCTGAGGATGGCTGTGTTTCTGAGGTTTCACTGCTGACGCTAATAGTGAGTAAAAGAAAACAAACATGGAGCTTCTATTACACTTTTTATCTATATAACAAATGCTGTCATATTGTTTTGAGGCAGGGGTTTCATAGACCAGGGTGGCCTAGAACTCTCAGAGCTCTTCCTTCTGCTTTCCAGGTGCTAGTATAGAGACGTGCACTACCATGTTCAACATTCTTGACTCCAGGCTTGTTTTTAGCGTGTTTTGGTAACATTTTAACTCATTAGTCCTTTCTTCTGTCGAATGCTTGTTTCTTCTCTCTACATAAATTACAATGTAAGGGGAAAGGTTGAAGTGAAAGGATCACCCTTGACAGGCTCCATTTCTGCAGCTAACACCATGCCACTCCCAGCCACTTGAATTAAATGATTCTCATAACGCTCTGCCACTTGTCTCCGGTTCCTTCCCTGTGAGGGTTCTAATTTGCTTTATGTTGTGATAAAATACTCTGACCCAAAGCAGCATAGAACAGTAAAGTGTTTATTTCATCTTACACCTCAGGGTAATGTCCATCATGGAAAGAAGTCAGAGCAGGAACTTAAGGAGGGTTGCCTGATATTCCATGCAACATTATCTACAGTTAGAAAACTCACAACAAAGAAAGTCCAGGATGGATTATAGAAGATGCTGTTTCCTAGCTGGCCTTCTCATTGGCTTGACTCATAAGCTCATGCTTCTTAGCTCATTTTCTTATACATCCCAGGTCCATCTGCCCAGAGCAGATATGGCCTACAGTAGGCTGGACACACTAATTACTAATTAGAACACTCTTAGACACACATGCATTCAGGCAATCTGACATAGGCAATTTTTTCCTTGGAGGCTTCTCTCACATGTTTCTTGTTTGTAACACAACCGACAATTAAGGTTAACCAGGATTTAGAGTGAACTTTGAAATACCAGTGGCTCTCTTTTGATTTTTTTTAACCATCTTATTTACTTAGGACAAAGAAAAGAGTCTTCCAGATGGTCCCTGTGGATTTCCATTGTTTGGTCTGCGCAAACTATTCAAATTCATGCTGCAGACTTTTGCCTTCTCTGGATCTCAGCATCCATGGGTAATTATTTTCACAGCACAACAACTTTCTTCTATTTTCTCAGTTAATTTCCATTGTTTTTTTATTTTTCTCATTGTGTAGCTCCAATGATAGTTCCTCAGGGAAGACTTCTCTGATGCTCAGTGTTAGACTAGTTGTACTGGTATGCTCTCTCCTGAGTTCTGATAGGGTTTCCTTATGACATCACAGTTGACTCTTTAACCTTGGATCTTTCCTCGGGAAAAACTAAAGTCAAGTTCTCAGACCTCTATGTTAATTTCCATGACATCTAACACAAAGTGTCTCTTCACAGTAATAGAAACTCTAACTTAGACACTCTATAAGGTGATACCTATGATTGATAGAAAGCAAAGAGATGGATTTCATTTCTTAATCCATTCACCTACCCTGTTTCTATTTATTACAGAGTTGAGAGCATTAATATTCAAAGTTCTTGAGAAGTTGTGTGTTGGTTTAACTGTGTTCTCTTTTTGTGGTTTGTGTTCTTAGTTCTGGTTTATATTATTTATCAGTTTTTATTTTCTTTCCATAGTCTATTGTATGTACTTTTTCATCTCTTAAGTCTGAAATATTACTTCTAATGTTGTCAGTAAGTCTGACTTGGTGGACAAGAACTATTAGCATACTTATACCATGAAAGGTTTTTCTTTATCCTTCAACTATGGTAGATAGTGTTTTGTGGATTGCATTGTCTGAGTTGGTGTCTCCAGTCTTTTAGAACTTGGAGTACATTGATCCAAGTTCTTTTGATTTTTAGAGTTTCCCCTGAAAAGTCAGATGTTTTTCTGATTGGTTTCCTGTGTGTCTGACTTGTATCATTTTGCTTGAAGCTTTCCATACTCTTTCATTTTTCTCAACAGTTAGTGATTGTGGTGCTTTGAATGAGAATGGTACCATGAACGTCCATCTTTGAATGTTTGGTCTCCAGTTGATGGAATTGTTGGGGAAGGATAGAAAGCATGGCTTTGTTGGAGGAGGTATGGCACTGGGGTGGGTTTTGAGGTTTCAAAGGCCCATTCCATTCCCAGTGAGTTTTCTCTGCTCATGGTTGTGTCTTAAGATATAAGCTCTTAGTTACTACTCGAGCACAATGCCTTCCTGCTGCCATGTTCCCTGTCATGATGGGAATGGACTCTTACCCTCTGAATTAGTAAGCCTGAAATAAATTAATTCTCCTGTAAGTTCCTTGGTCATGATGTTCTGTCACAGCAAAAGAAAGGTAACTAAGTCAGTGATTTAACTATATTGGGGTATAAGTTGTATTTTTGTGTGCTATGTCTATTTAGTGTTCTGTGTGCCTATTATTATCTGTATAAAATCCCTGTTCTTAGTTTTTGTCAGTATTCCTATTTCTATTGAATTCACTTTTAAAAACCTGACTTGTTTTGATCGTTTTACTCTGCCATTTGTATTTTCTTGGAGTTCACTTGAAAGTTTCTTCCTCTCCTCTTCAAGTTCTTTCAGGTGTTAGTGTATTCTTTAAATGCCTTGAATATTTTGACCCTGTTTAAATTTTTTTTTTGAATTCTGTTTATTTGGACTCATCTAGCTAATTCCCATTGAAGACAACTTAAACTGGTGGTCTTTGAGAAAATATTATCATGGTTTTTTATGTTGTTCTATTTTCTACAGGTTCTGGGCATGTGGCATTAATTCATTGCTTGTGTGTCTGGTATGAATTTCTGGCCTGTTTAAGTTAAATGGGACATTCTTTCTGATTTTTAGTATTGCCCAAAATTGGTTGATTTCAGAGCATATAGAAGGAATTTGTTGCTCAGTTCCTCAGGCCCCTCTGTATTGATTTTGGTCTAGAGGATATGAAATGACTCAATTTTAGTGATTACTGGTATCTCTTGAGAGGCTTAGTGATGGAATGTTTTTACATGGGTGAGGAACAAGAAAGCTCCCTAGTGCAGCTCCTTGCTGGGCCTTAGTTGAAGAAAAGACAGCTTGGTTTATGTCACTGAGCACACTTACTAAGAAAGCAATGGAGTGTGGTTCCTAGATGGTCCTGGGCTGGAAATGACTGCTCAAGATAAGAACAGGACAGAATCAACTAGAAAGCATGTGGACGCACCACCCGTCTAGGTATCATGTTTCATTAGTTAATTTCAGTTTCTGTATTACTTGAATCTCTAGAAGCTCGCTTCTGGCTTATGTCATTAGTCCCATATTACTGTGGTGACTAGAAGAGAGAACGCAAAGCTGACGCTAGCCAGACCTTGGTAAGAAGCAGTACACAGACTCCTGCAGCAGAATAACCTTTCCCCCTGGAGCCTCTCCCAGCTTTACAGTTCCCTAACACTCTGGGCTTATTGGCTCCTTGCTACCAGACTGTCCTTAGATGCTCTTGCATGGCTACTAGGGAAGTGAGTGAAGAGTGTACTACTTTAAAACCTTCTAAAAGGAACCTTCCCAGTCAGTTTAAGACTATTTTACAGTAAATTGCATGACACTTTAGGAAAGCGCATTTTATGATTACTTAGTAAATTTCTAGACAGGTCAGCTTCCTGCTTTTAATTAGATGAATGTGCTTCCTAATGGAATGGCTAAATTGGGTGCTAAATTGCATCTAGGAGACTTAATTTTGTAAGATCCTACCTCCTTTTCATTGGTTTTCTCTTTTCACTACAGACAAGAGATTCGAATTAGCTTCAGGTAGGACAGTGGATAACAATTGCTAGGCTTTGGAAAGGTTACTTTTTTTTTATTTACTTAGTTTAGCTTTTATCAGATATTTAGCCTCTGGAGGATGTTAAGAATATTTTAATTTTTATTTGTACTATCAATTCAAAATTACCCAAGTCTTATCTTTTGAGTTTTCAGTAACTTAGTTTTAATCTCAATAATAATATTATGACACACTATCAAACTCTTCTAAACATGTAGAACTCCCCTGAGCTAGCAACATGTTTGACTCTAGGTAATCTCATTCACTTTGATTGAATGAGAAAATATGCATGCAATCTACTAAGGTAGTACATGAGGAATATTTCCTATTGCATGTGTCGCTTAGCAAGATATTCTGAATTCAGGAAACCCCTCATGCTATTGATGGATGTTTAACAGTAATTAAAACCAGGAAGTAGCCAATTTCTTATTTTTTTTTACTTTTATTGATTCTTTGTGGATTTTACATCATACATTCCCATCTGACTCATCTCCCTGTCCCCTCACATCTGCCCTCTGCCCTTGCAACTCCTCCTGCCATAAAACCAAATTTAAATGAAAAACCAAAATCCAAACAAAACAAAGGAACAAAACAAATTAAAAATATATATAAAAAAGGAAAAATCTTGTGGAAGCTGTAGTGTGGCCCATTGAGACACTGTTTACCCTTTAGTCTGTTCACCTTTACTTGCAAGTGTTAATTACCACGAGTAATGGCTCGAGGCCTCCGGTTTCTGCTGCGCCATTCACCAATAATGGGCTCTCTATAGAGGCTCCTCTTGGGTATTCTGCTATTATCCTGTGTCCTGGAGATCCTGAAGTTTCGAATCTGTAAATTCGTCCCCTTCATGTGCTCCAACAGTTCACAGATTCAGTGGATGTTGAGGTAGCCCAAGTCATAGGCCTGGTTCTGGGCCTGGGTGGTAGCTGGGATGGTCAACCCTCTAGCACTGCCTTGGCTAGCTCACCCATTGCAGCCTGCAACAAGAAGCGGGGCCAATTCTCTTGCTCTTCGGATCTGGTCCACATCACTCAAATTGCCAGGGCCAGCTCTACTGGTTAGCCCAGGCAAGGTGCAGGGCCTTCTCTCCAAATTACTGTAGGAAGCATACGAGATGGGGTGTGGTCGGCTCTCTTACTTCGCACTCACAGGGCCAGCTCACCTGCTAACCAGACAGCAGGGTCA
The DNA here is from genome assembly GCF_037038515.1 of Microtus pennsylvanicus. NCBI lineage: Eukaryota > Metazoa > Chordata > Mammalia > Rodentia > Cricetidae > Microtus > Microtus pennsylvanicus. The sequence goes on from NC_134587.1 coordinate 38,055,450, forward strand.
GCCCTAGTGTGCAGCCCAGGCAGGGTCAGGGCCCACTCTTCTGTGAACTGCAGCTGGTGTAGGGCAGAGCTAGGTCTCTCACTCTCATGATCCCAGGCTGAAGGCGTAAGTCACAAACAATCCCACGCCAGTTTGGAATTATGATTAATAAGGTGGTATTTATTTAAAGGGGAAAAAACTTACAGATTACCGTCCCAGACAACAGCCCTCTGCGCAATCAGGAAGAAGTCTAGTCCCTGGAACTGGAGCAGGAAGCAAACGAAAGCGAGAAGGGAAGTAGCCACTTTTTTAAAGGGAGAGAGACCACGCCCCAATCTGTGTTTTCCCCTTTTAATAAATACCACCCTATTAATCATACCCCCACAGAAGAATGGCCCTGGGTGGTAGCCTAGGTCCCATCATCATCACAGTCTTAGATGGTCTCAGGAGCCACAGATATCAGCACAGACCCTAGATACAACAGGGCCATGGCCCTCTGCCACAGCCCTGGCTTGGACTATACCATGACCCTAGTTGACAGCTCTGGCCAACCAAATCCACCTGGCACTGGCAGAGGCATAGCCATGGGACACCAATAAGGTCACAGGTTGTGGCATAAACCCTGGACACCAGGGGTCCTGGTGGCAGTATGGACCAGTAACATCAACCCTGACCCTGGCTACAGCAGGATCATGGACCCAGACATGGTCCCTGGAATCAGCCTGGGCCAGGTTTTCACGATGGCTCCAGGTTAATGTACAGACCACTAATATCAACAGGGCCCCCAGGGAAGCATGATCATCAGACATCAAAGTGAACTCAGGTGGTAGCCCAAACCACAGGCCCCTGCCCGGCCCTCTGGTGCAGCAAGAACCACAGACAGATATTAACTCAGGCCCTCTCAGTTGCTTTAGTGCCGTAGATCAAGACCTGACCCTTTGTCATAGCCCAGACCCAGACATCTCCCTGGACTCCATTGCTATCAGTCTGTTCCTCACAACCTTCACTTCTCTGGCCAGATCTGCTTCTCTCTCTCTCCAGCCCATAAACCATTTCACCTCTCCCTCTCTTCCCCCTCCCCACTCTATGCTCTCTCACCACGATGGTGTCCAACCGCCTAATGCCAGGGCTCTTGGTTGGACCAAAGGTGGTACTTGGTTGAGTACTGTCCTTCCCAGTCATAAGGGATGGTGCAGAACTGTTGCCTTTTCCCTTTCCAATGCCCAGGCTTGGAGACCTCAGACAATACTTGGTATGATGGTGCCTTACCACCCTGGCAGAGGCACCAGGTGGTTTCTGGTTGATTGTAACCCCTGCAGACCCAAAAGTCTGGAGGGGTGCTATCCTTTGCCAACACCTTATTTTGCTACAGAAATATATTTATCACCTTCTCTCTCCATTGCCAGTGTTGCTATTCATTAATGTGGATATCCCATGACTTAATGTCTGTGCTGCTCATGATAGATCTAGAGATGCCTGAGCGAAAGTTCCAGTTCTTTATCCATACACTCTTTCTATGAGATATCATTTTTTAAGGCTTTTGTACTCACTGTCAACCTTCTACCATCATCTTTAGGGGAAATGTTTTTCTATAGGAAACAATAGGAACTGCTTGGAGACTTGGGTACTGATTTTCACTATTGATAGTCATCACTCATGCTAGACAGCTCCTTGGAGACTTTCAAAGAGAGATCTGGACTGAAAAAAGAAATATACTTAGAGCAGGGAGAATACAGGACAGTGGTGGTACACACCTTTAACATCAACACTTGGGAAGCAGAGGCATGCTGATCTTCATATTTGAGACCAGCCTGGTCTACATAGTGAGTTCCAGGACAGCCAGAGATATACAGAGAAACCCTGTTTTGAAAAAAAAAAAAACAAGCAGAAAACAAAAACAGAGCAAGCAAACAAAAAAGCAGGAAGAAGAAAATATAAATATACATTAAAACTACTAGAGACAATTCAGTTGTGATTCATCAAAATAATACTTTTTATACATACTCAGTATCTCATAGCCCTCAAGTAAAACTCCCTCCCATGGAGAGTCACCAACTGTCCATTTACTTCTATATTCCACGTTCCTTTTGGAATTTCTTACAAATTCAATGAAATCCTTTTATTTTGTTTTTCATGGTGTGTTCCCCAACCACTGAGATTTCCTTCAGTTTTGAAGCTCAACTCAGAATCTGAGTTTAAAACTCTTAAGTAGAACGTTCTTTCAGAAACAAGCACAGTGTAAATTAAGTTACGCTCTTTATTTTCTTCTCCTTGTAACTAACAATGGAAAAGAGAAAAAAAAAACCCTCTTGAGTTAATAGATAGCTTTGCTGTACAATATCATGAATGAACACTTTTCTTATGCTCCACATTATTCCTAAGATGCTAAGTATTTATTTCATATACTATAGAAAATATAGAAGTACATAGTGCATTCAAAGACATCAAAGACTCCTTCAATATGCCAGTTGTTGTGTGTGTCATCATGAGACAGTACTTGAGTTGTATTGGAAGTTACCAAATTCTGGCACTGCAAAAATGAAACCCATTACAGGCATCCACATAGTAATCCCATTGCACATCGGTTGTGCACCTCACCTGAAAACTGCTCATTTGGTGTAATTATGGGTGGCCGACACCTGCACTGGCAGCACGGGCAGTCCACAGAGATGGCCACACAAAGGTATGCAATCAATTCTAAGGCAGTGTTTGTGAGAACAGAAACCCGCTCTTAGATGCACAGGGAAGAGATGCAATAAATCGTAGCTGCTAAAGCACAAGGGAGAATCGGGTTTAACAAAAGAAAGTACCTTTGGAATGATGACTCACAGAAAGTTAGTTCTTTCAGTTTGTATGAAAGATGATGACACTTAGATTTGAAGGGAAATAATCGAAACACACACATTTTTCTGGATAATGCTAACAAAAGAAGTATTAAGATAGTTTCGCTATTTTTCCCCCTTGTGATATTTAAAAAATGTTTCTTTTCAATCTGCATTCATTTTCTTGGGTTGCAGCCATACCCTCCCCTCCTTATCTCTTTATCTTTTCTCTCCTCTTCAATCTATTCTGCATTGTCCTCTTTTTCTGACCATGTTTAGCTTTCTGACTCTCTTTAGATGTGAATCTATGTGACTGTCCTACCACCAATCAGATAGCCAATGGCCTAGGTAGAACTCATATAATTTAAACAGCAAGTATTCATAATTACAGAGGAAGAAGAAAGTAGTGTCCCAGCCCTTGCATGTTTCAGAAGTGAAATTCTCAGCTACTCCTAGTTCCTAGGCAAACAGAACAGTTTTCAGTATGTGTTAGCCACCAAAGCTATTATGGGCAAAAAGGTTATAGTTATCATCCTCATAAACTTCAGAGACGAACAGTAAAGATACATTTCCTCTTGCAGAAGAGTGAAAACTATGCTGTGGAACTATCACAGCAAACACACCTCAAGATCACACCACAGGAGAGATACTGCTTATAGAGTCATGTCTGGAAACTGGTACTGGGGACTCTCCACATATCTCTTTTATAGAAAGTGAAAGAGAAAGGAATGAGTTTTATATTCTATAGCAGATAATTTCTTACATCTTTACATCTGTATTGAATTTATTCATTTTATTCCTACAAGTCCTTAGCTAAGTAGTAAAAAGTACTTGTTCTGATCCCATAAAGGAGGAACAACTGATTGATTTCTCCTGATACGGGATTTCATTAGCTAGAGAGAAAAATCCAAATCCAGATGTTCTGAGCCATATCAACAAAAAACAAACACACTGAACTTGGTAGAAGAGAAAGGGGGGAATATCCTTGCACTCATTAGCACAGAAATAGACTTTCTGAATAGAACACTGTTAGCAAGACACTAAGATCAACAATTTATAAATGGTACCTTGTGAAACTGGAAAGATTCTGAATGGCAAAGAATATGGTCATTCAGCCAAAGCAGCCTACAGAGTGGGGATAGAATTTTATCAACTCCATTTCTGAAAGAAGGTTAATATCCAAAATATATAAAGAACTCAAAAAAACTAGACATCAAGAAAACAAATAACTCAATTTTAAAATGGGATAGAGAGAATTCTCAATAGAGGAAACTCAAATCACTGAGAAACACATAAATTTTCAACATCCTTAGCTATCAGGAAAATGCAAATCAAAACTACACTGAGATTTCATTCTTTCACCTGCCCGAATGGCTAAAATTAGCCAAACAAGTGATGTGGATGCAACGATGTGGAATAAGAGAAACACTCATAGATTGATGGGATTGCTAACTTTTTTTTTTTTTTTTTGGTTTTTCGAGACAGGGTTTCTCTGTGGCTTTGGAGCATGTCCTGGAACTAGCTCTGTAGACCAGGCTGGTCTCGAACTCACAGAGATCCTCCTACCTCTGCCTCCCGAGTGCTGGGATTAAAGGCATGCGCCACCATCGCCCGGCTAACTTATACAATCACTACAGAAATCAGTGTGGCGGTTCTTCGGGAAGATGGGAATCAATCCACCTCAAAATCCAGCTATACCGCTTGTGGACATTTATACAAAAGAATCTTCATTCTACCACAGAAACATTTGCTCAAGTATGTTTCTTGCTGCTTCATTCACAATAGCTGGATGTTAGAAATAACCTAGATGTCCTTCAATAGAAAAATGGACAAAGAAAGTGTGGTGTATTTGCACAATCAAGTATTACTCAGCCATTAAAAAATGAGACATCATGAAATTTTCAAGCAAGTGAATAGAACTATAAAAAAACATCCTAATGAGGTATCTGAGACCCAGAAAGACAAAAAAGATATATATTTAGCTTATATGTGGATTTTAGCTGTGAAGTCAATGATAACAAATCTATAATCCATAGAATCACAGAGGATAAGTATACAGAAAGGAACTATAGAGAGCAAATAGAATGGGTAGGGAAGTATTTGAGGAAGGGAAAGAATATATGATCAAAATATATTTAAATTTAAAAATCATTTTAAATAATAAAAACATTTTTAAAAATGTACAATACAACATCCTTAGCCATAAGGAAAATAAAAATTAAAACTACTTTGATATGTCATTTTACATTTGTCAGAATGGCCAAGATTTATAAAGCAAATGACAGCATGTAATGATGAGCATACAAGCAAAGGGGATAACTCATTCATTATTGATGGATATGCGAGGAAAGGGAATACGCATTCATTTTTGAGAGGTGTGCAAGGAAAGGGGATATTCATTCACTGTCGATAGGTGTGCAAGGAAAGGGGATACTCATTCACTGTTGATAGGTGTGCAAGGAAAGGGGATACTCATTCACTGTTGATATGCGTGCAAGGAAAGGGGATACTCATTCACTGTTGATAGGTGTGCAGGGAAAGGGAATACTCATTCATTGCTGACGGACATGTAAACAGTCACTCTGGAAATCAGTGTGGAACTTCCTCAAAAAGTGAAAAATGAATCTACAAGGTCCAGTTATAACACTCTGGAGCATATACCCAAATGACTACATCTTATTTCAGAGCCACTGGGGCAGCCATGTTCCTTGCTATTTACAATAGCCAAGAATTGGAATTAGCCTAGATACTCATCAACTGATGAATAGATAATGAAACTGTAGTACACTTACATAATAGTATATTATTCAGCTGTTATGGGAATGAATTATGAAATTTATAGGTAAAAGGAAAGAGCTAGAAACCGTAATACTGATACCAGATGCCAAGAGACAGATACTGCATGATTCCTTATATGTGGATGTTAGCTTTTGCACTTTCAATATGTGTGTTTGAATCTGAGTCACCACAGAGGTAAGTAGCTGGTGAGATATCAGAAGACAAGAGAATCTTCTAACAAAGGGAAAATAGAGTTTAATGTTATAAAGAGATAATAAAGGAGAATGGAGAAAAAGACTGAACAGAAAGGGAGATGGGAGATCAAGGTAAAGGAGAGAACATGGACTGAGATAATGAGCATTACAGTTCTTTTGAAAGACCGCATGGAAACTGGCTGCTGTGGAAGCTTCTTAACATATGTGTAAGGAGTGAAATGGAATCGACATATAATGGAGGAGACAATGATCTGACTAAATAGCTTAGGCCACCAATTAAAACCTCCAGTGCCACAAATAGGTTATATCTTGCTGAGCCATTGGCCAGAGGAATCCATAGACAATCCCATGCCAAATATCAGAGGCTATTGCCAAGGTTATTGATTACTCTCCATAACTTGCTAAAGATACAACTTATTTATATCCTTAAACATGAGAAACTTGGGTCAGTTACCAACTAGAAGCTTTGCTCCTATTGAATAGTACTCAAAGTGCTGGGATGTACTCTGCATGATACTGGAGGAGAAACCTAATCATTAACATCACCTAGCTTCATATTCTATGAGCTTCAACAGGGATCCGCCCATAAGATACAACAGTAAAATAACAGAACAAATGTTCTGGGAGTGGGAATCCATTTCTTTGTATAAATTTAAAGCTCACTTCATGAGATGGAACTCAAACCTGCCACTACAAATGTGATCAAGAACCTAAGACTCATCTTTTGTTTGGGAGTCTTTTCATCTGCCTGTTTGTCTGAGCGACACACTTCCTCTCTATTGTCCAAATGAGTATTATTAAGAGATGCAACTTTTCAGTATCTGGTAATTGGGTTGGTTCATTTTAAGCACTGAAGCCATTTGATTTGGAATTCCTTCTTCATCACTTCTGGTCCCAGCTCTAGCGCCTCTAGCTCTATATCTAATAAAGATAACTTACCCAATTACTGATGTGGCTCCTTGCTCTACATGTAATGGAAAGATTGCAGTTAGTGAAATACTGCTATGTTTGTCTAGCTAACAGTATCTGAACTAAAGGATTCACAATCACATTGAGACAATATTCATTTGTGAAGCTGGAAAAGCAGGTGGGAGTGAAGGACTTGGCTCAGCTCCTCCCAGCCTGTGGCATTGTTGTAACTGAGGCAGACCTTTATGGAAATTCATCTGGTTGAACCAACATTTGTAAAATGAATAAGAAAATTAGTATTGAACATATACCAATTCTAGAACGTTTCTTTCTCTAGAGGAAAAAAGTCTAGTATTGCTGATCAATCATTTTAATAATTGATTGTTGAAATATATTACTTCCGTTTGGCTACCTGTTATATTTGTGTTCCATTATCAAAATCTAACAATGATCCTGTGAACTTTATAATTATTCCAAAGGCATGCAACGAAATGGTTTCTTCTGAGCCAGCAATTCCTAAATGATATAATGTAGCTGGATTTCATACTTGGCCGTAAGAGGAGGAAAGTTGTTTGGTGTTTGTTGTAAGTGCAGTGAGCATTGCTAGTGAGTGATGGCTATGCCTAAGCAGACTGCTGATGCAGGAATACAAAAGTGGAGACCTATCATGCCTTCTGATTTAGGGCTCTGAGACAGTGGGGAGTGGTAAGATTGATAGCCCAGAAACAAATCTTCTGGTAGAGGTCCATGACCTGCGTCAGAGCTTTTGGGATTGATAGCATACTGTGTTATCAATCTCAGCACGGTAAATGGGACTACTATTCTCTATGAAAAATGGGCCATATTAAATACTCTGACATTGGCTAGATTGAGAACTGCAGAGACACTGAAGAAGAATACATGTTTTCAGAAATAATGTCGTGCCATTTTATTGTGTAGTTTTTTTTTGAAAAGAGACAATGAAAGCAATACCAGTCTACATATATCTTAAGTATGCAGTCTTGTGAACTGTATTGTTTTTATGACTTTGAAACTGATAGCAACATAATTAAGATTTTGTAGGCATAGGAAGGATGCTAATGGTAGTTTATAAACAGTCAGTAATAATTCCATGAAATGGAAACAAATTATGGCTGACTATACTGCTGTACAATAAAAATTAAGCCTTGATATGTGAAATGAGATTAAAACAATTGCTAATTAAAAATCTACTGGCATTGTAAGTTTTAAATAGTTCAGGCAATATATCTAGAGACGAATTTCATTGATGACCGCTATACTGATGCCTGGCACATTCTGGTACCCAAAAGAAGGGCAACAGAATCTATTGACTTTTTTTTAAATTGATTCAAGCTGTGACTTGGAGATTTGGCATTTTCATTGAGAATGCAGTTTTTCCCTTCAGTTATTGTCTTTTTTAACGATTACTTTGAAGTTAACATTTTTTTTGAAGCATAAAGCATTAAATCTGAAACATGGCCCAAATACCTTTATTGGTAAAGCATTATATCAAGTCCAGATACATTAGCATTGTGTGTGTGTGTATGTGTGTGTGTGTGTGTGTGCAGAGAGAGAGAGAGAGAGAGAAAGGGAGAGAGAGAGACATTGCTGATCTCAAATTCCTCTTACTATCATGTAAAATATGAAATATCCATCAACTAAATGTAATTAAAATATGGCACTTCCTACCCATAACAATTTTATGTATTTTATTTCACATGTCATACTACTGACAAAAGCAAATTTTTGTATTAGCACAAACACATTTTTTCATCTTTGTCCTTAAAAAGAATTTGGAAAAATGTGTATTAACACTTTCGCAGCTTTAAGAAAATATTTTAAACATTCTTTATTGCTTTTAAATAATATAGCTTTGGCTTTCTTGTACAATGACAGAATAAAACTAAATATTAAAATCCTTTAATTCATATTTTATTAGTACCTAAATATGATGTGAGTAACCAAATTATGTACTGAGAAAAAAACAGTGAAATGTTAATATTGTTCATGTTTTCTCTTGTATTGATTACTTTAATAATTTTTCAGATAATTACTTTGACAGAAGTATACTTTTACATGGAAGTTTTTGTCCACATTTATTTTATTTTTGTGATTATGTGCGTGACTCTGTGTGTGAGATACTACATATGAGAGCCAGAGGCTTTAGGGGCCAGAGGCATCAAATCTTTCTGGAGCAGGAGTTACAGGCAGCAGTGAGCCCCTCCATGTGGGTTCTGAGAATTCAACTCAGGTCCTCTGAAAGAGCAATATGTGGTCTTAATTTATTTATTTTCCTCATTAAAAAAATTTGAAAGTATAATACCATTACATTTCTCCATTCCTATCTGCCTATCCAAACCCTCCAATATGTCCCTCCATCTCTCCTTCAAATACATGACCTCTCTATTGATTAATTGTTGTTGCATGCATAGATGTATGTGTACATAGATATTCTTAAATATAACCTGCTCAGTCCGAATAATATTGCTTGTACGTATTTTTTCGGAGCTGATCATTTGGCAATGAGCAACCGATTGGTGTGCTCTCCTCCAGGGGAGGGCTGCCTCTCCTAGTCTCAACTTTACTCAGGTGCCTAAAGTTCCTGTGTAGGCTTGAAGCCTCTGACTTTGTCCACCAGTGTTGTGCTTGCTCAGTTTATGTTTGGGTCATCATATCCATGAGACTTTATGGGTGGAGCTTCTGATGTTACTAAGAGACACAATCTCACAGCAAATTCCCTTACCCTCTGACTCTTCTGCTTCCTCTTTGGCCATGTTTCCTAAGACACAGGTGCAGGAGTATTTGCAGACTTATCAGCTGGGCCCAGCTTCCATAATTCTTCATTTTGATAGGTTGTGAGTTTTCTGTTTCAAAGAGAAGCTCCCTTGATAAGGAGTGAGACTTACACTTATCTACGTTTACAAGGATAAATATTTACAAGGTAGTTAGGGATCATTTATGACTTACTAAAATGACAGTTGAAGGTCATCCACTAAAATACATGATTTCACTATCCTTGGGTAGTTGCTAGGTGTACAGTACAAGGTATTATTTCTTTCTTGTTGAAATGATGTTAAGACCAATTAGAGCAGTGGTTTTCATCCCACGGTTCCTGACTTCTTTTGGGAGTTGAGCAACCCTTTCTCAGGGGTTGTCTAAGACTGTTGGAAAGCATAGACATTTACATTACGATTCACAATAGTAACAGAATTATAGTTATGAAGCAGCAACGAAATAATCTTATGGTTGGGGGTCACTGCAGCATGAAGAACTCTATTAGAGTGTCACAGCATTAGGAAAGTTAAGCCCATTGAACTAGAAAGATGTTGGTTACTGTCAAGGCTTGTGTAGCGCTACTGCACCCTTAAGGTGGTTGTGGCATTCTAGTCATTGCTGTGGTTCATAGGTATCATAGCTGGGTAGGACTGTTGGTTGCTTCCTCTCCTTTGGAAGTAGACACAATCAATTCTTTGCAATTAAAATAATTTAAAATGTTACCATCTTAAATCTTGGTATATTTTTTAATTTAATTTAGCTCTTTAATTTTCACTTTTAGGGTTTTTTGTTTGTTTGATTGATTGATGTTGGAGAATGAATTCAGGCTTTGTGAATGCTAACCAAATATCCTACCACTGAATTATTCCCTCAACCAGTGTTAAAACTGAGTGAAAAATTTTATCAGATGAAAGATGTATGTCACTGGCCGAAATAACAAAAACAATTATATTAATAATAATTTTGCATAAAAAATTTATTTAAAAACATCTGAGTGTGCAATGCAGGATTATTGTGAATTATTATGCTCACTAATAAGGATTAATTATTTCTCTATATAAATAAAATTACATATCAATTCTATTCTTATTTTCATCTTAGTAGGGAAAAGTGCATGGTATATATGAAACTTGGTCATGTAAACAATCACAGAACTAGTTTATTATAATAATATCTATGAATTATATTAAGTTGTCCACTAAATACCTAAAACATGTACTTATAATCAGTATTTTATGAAATACCAGACCTTAGAGTCTAAAATTATTAAAAAGCAAAGGGCTAGCAGTTGTTTACCCTCTCCCTTGTACTGGAATTTATTTATCTGATTTAACCAAGTTCTTCAAGTCCTGGAAATTATACCCACCAAAGTAACTATTCTATAAAAGTCAATAGTAAATGTTAATTAAGTTTTTTTATATTATAATACAGACTCTTTACATACTTAGGGAACTAAAATTAAGAAAAGTTAAGATGTAACAAGTTAATTTTAGAACATTTTTACTGCTTAATGAAGCCATATATTTGGTGATGAATTTGGTTTTCTTTTTGGATTTTCGAGACAGGATTTCTCTGTAGTTTTTGGTGCCTGTCCTGGAACTAGCTCTTGTAGACCAGGCTGGCCTCGAACTCACAGAGATCCTCCTGCCTCTGCCTCCCGAGTGCTGGGATTAAAGGCGTGTGCCACCACTGCCCGGCTATGAATTTGGTTTTCATACATCTTTTTAGACCTTAAAAAGACAAAAGAATGACAGAAAGAAGGATATTTCTGAATTATTGAGATTTAGAAGCAATTGTATTTAACTGCTATGACAATTAACACAAAGTACAATTTTCTAGAATTATATAATACACTATATGTGAATAATCCTAATCAAATAAAGCTGCTCTTTAAAGCATAAGATACTTGGTCATAAGCTGAAATTAGATAGCATTTGTTCCTTACCTATAGAGAAGGAAATATTCTCCTTCAAAGAATATTGTTTATCTACTTTGCAAAAACTATAAACCAAAAGAAAAATTAGACTTCTAAAATTTTAGCAAAATTATAATTGATTTATAAATGATTGTTGAATGTGGTGATTATGATTGAGTCCATTATATAATCTCCATAAATTTAAGATAAATAAAATACATAATTTGTGAAGATAAACATATAATCAAAAAGTGACATGAGTCTGAGACAACAGGCCCCACATTAATATATAAACATGGTTTTGTAATGTCCAGCTATTAAGGAAAATCACATTTTTTTCCCTACGTCTGATTATTTGCTCACGAAAAACTAACATCATTGGCTTCATTTTATGTTTCTTTTACTCAAAGGTATGTTGTTCATAATGGGCAAAGAAACAGGAATCATGTTAAATTAAGTTAAAAAGTGATACGTGGGAGGACGTGTTGACCAGACTGTTTCTTATTATTAAGGAAGTTTAACACAGAGAGGACTCTTCCTATTTTTTCAACAGATTGCTTTATTATACTACTTCCTCATTGTGAATATTCTAAATTAATAGATGAGTAAATAGGTGGTGGTGGTGGTGGTGGTGGTGGTGGTGGTGGTGGTGATGATGATGATGAAGGTAGGTGTCTGGATGAATGGACAGACGTGTGTGGATGGGTGGGTGGGTGGGTGGGTGGATGGATGAATGGATGGATAGACAGACAGACAGACAGACAGACAGACAGACAGGGAGGGAGGCAGGCCCTATTAAATTTTCCCTGGGTGATAAGAGTACTGATATCCTTATTCTTTTCTCCTGTCAAAATATAGCAGTATGAACTGATGTCTCTACTGACCGTTTGCCTGAGCACGTGATATTTAAAACAAGGAAGAACAGGAAAGGGGTGTCTGTTTCTTTGGCTTTTGTGCTGTAGATAGCAATGGTATTTCTGACTCTAGAATTTCATCTTGAATCCTAGGTACCTTTGGGAATACACACACACACACACACACACGGAGTTGTGACTAGGATTAGTGAGATCTCTGCTTGTCCCTTCAAAATGTGAATAAAGCAATTGTGAAATGGAACTGGGAAAGAGAATTTGTGTAATTCTTTGACAGCACCAGAGCAACCTTAGGAACCAGCGCATATGCAATTAGAGGATCAGACACTGACTATCTAAAGCTATCTAAAAACTCAAATACCTTCCAGGAAGTTTTCATAACAATATACACAAGGACTTGTATTTACATGGGAAGATTCAAGATAGAAAATTTAAAGGACTCATCCAAGTTCTAGTTATTAATTGTAGAGTAAGAAGAACTGTAATCAAAGGCTAAAATACTTTAGTTAAGATTTATAAATTATAAAATATTCTATGTAATATCCTCCCACCCGTAAGAGACTCAGTGAAAAATCATGACACCTATGGGTTCATTTTGGAAAAGTGCAGTGATGAAGATTATTGTGAGCATTCATTATCACAGATTTTTCATTCTAAAAGTTAGAAAGGGGGTTTGGGAAATAGCCTAATAGCTAAAAAGTAATTGCTCTGCAAAAATAAGGACCCAAGATCGAATCCCAAGTACTCAGACAAAAAGCAGAGCATCTATCTGTGCATGTCTGTTTCTGCAACATTAGAGGAAGACACAGGCAGATCCTGAGGATTCACTGCCAGCAAGCCAAAATGCAGAATGTCTTGCTCAGTGAGACCCTGAATCAGGTGATATGGAGAGCTGTAGAGGAAGGATTGTATCCTGCAGTGATTGTATGTGCCCTTCCACACTTGCATAGCTACACCACACACACACACACACATACACACATGCACACATACACATATATACACACACAGAGATACACATACACACATAGACACATACATACATACACACACACACAGAGAAAGAGAACAGTAAAAATCAAGACATTCAAAGTAAAATTTAAGCTACCCAGATCAAAATCAAAAATGATGAATACCATAAATACAGCAACTAAAAACAAAACTAAAATTCTTCCAGTGAGAATCAATACTATTTGAGAACTATTACAGGATATAAATGTGGAGTTTTTAGTTGATGTGCAAAGGCAATTTAAAAGATTCAAAATAGGAAGGGGCTCACTGCCTTTCTACATTTGCGCTTTGCTAGGCTCTACTGGCTGTAGCTTGCATGGATAGTAACATATTGCTGAAGATAGCTCAATAATAAATAATAAATAACAGGGTTTAGAGAAGTGTATAGGCGGCGTAATAACCAGGCTAGCTTAATATGAAACAGCAAATTTTAATGAAGGGATATCTTACAACACCAGCGATCCAGCGATGAGCAGGAAATACAAGCAAAGAGAGCGGCAGGGCTCAGGCTCGCCAGATTTATATGGAAACATTAGCCCCAGGCGAACACATCCCCTAATGGGCTGGGCTTATCCCTACAGAAGTGACTATGAAAGGGGGTCAAATTTTTATAATAAAAAGCAGACCTAACTATGACTCAGATTGTCATTATGGACTCTGGTGTGTATGTATGTTCCTATATGTGTATGCACGTGTATTTGAGTATATTGTGTATTAGGAGCTTGATGAAAAATGTAAGGAATTAGAATTAAATATAACTACTATAACTCTCACAGTAAGACAAAAGGGTTAAAACTGTCTTTAAACAGATAGGTTAAAGTAACTATTAGACTCCATATCCACCACCAGGTAGATTTTACTGACCTGAAATCATGTTATATTACCTTCCCAAGAAAGCTAGTGTTTTTCAGTATCTACACAGAAGCACCTAGAATCTAAACTCTAGACAAATACAGAATAGTCAACTCTAAACTTACCCATAATTCTCCACAAACATGAAAGAAAGATTGTGGAATTATTTGATGTAGCAGGCTTCAATGTTTTTGTGAGCTGGCAGCCCAAAAATGCCATTTGTAAATGAAGTTTTCTCTGGACCATCAGCTCAAAGAAATGATAGAGACTTCTTACTAATTATGAAAACTTGGCTGTACCTTAGGCTTGTTCCTAACTAGTCCTTATAAGTTAACCATATCCTTTAATCTACATTTTTTTTTACATAACTTGGTTACATTTACTCTGTACTATCCATCCGGCTTCCTCTCCATCTGCTGGGTCACTTGGCCTTTCTTCCTCCCAGTGCTCTCGGTATGGGAGTCCCTGCTCTACCTCCTGCCAAGCAAATGGCTGTTCAGCTTTTCATTAAACCAGTCACAGTAACATATCTTCACATGGTATAAAGGAATATTTCACAACAATTGGACTTTTACAAAAAACTTTTACCAAGCCTAATATTTAAGTTAAATAATAATCAGACACAAGGTGGGAAAATTAAGCATCCTTGGGACTGAGATTTTGACCTTGAAACACTGAGTGATTAACTGCCCAGATATAAGAAATGTAACTGAGAAATCTTTTAAGAATTGTTTTCAGAGAATATTTTCAGATGTGATGCTGAAAATGGAGTACACAGGGTTATCGCTAGACTTGCTGATGGCATCGACTCTATCAAATAGTGAAATGCCAGAGTACATGAAACAATCGCAGGAACAACTTGCCAGATTGTGGAAGTAAGCTTTTAAAAAACAATAACTCAATCTAAATTTCAGAAATTTCAGAAAGTAGATGGCAGTGTATTGGATGAGAAAGAAATAATCAAAACATTATTTGTTTAATGAGTTATTTATTCTGTAGCTAATATTTTTTGAGAACCAATTGTAGAGATCATGGTTGCTAGTGTTTTGGGAAAGGCAGAGCCACTTAACCTGAATCATCAAGTAACAAGTGCAATTTTCACAAACAAAAACATCTGGTAGAACAGGGATTAGCATCTGAAGAAGCCAAGGACAGAACATTTCAGCTATATCTTAAAAATAGCAGACAAGAAAATGTAGAAAAGCATTGCGTGATCTGTTCTGATTTATTTTTTGAAATCTTTTCTCCTTAAATATAATGCTACCCATAAATGAAACTAAAAATCAGATTAAGTCCAATCTCATGCTCAGCTTTGTTGCAGACTATGGGGTGTGGCTTACCCTTCCTCTTGGCCTCATTTCCAGCAGATCACACAGACTTCTCCTATAGGCTCCCTCAGCACCGTACTCCACTAAGCCTTCCCTGAGAACCCACCAACCATGCCAGCCTGGAAACCAGGTAGGTCATCTTCAAACTTTCAGTCTTTTTGGACAGTCTCCCTGACCCACCCAAACCCCATCTCATTGTCTAAGGCACCATCTTCCACAAGCACTCCCTGGGAACCAGTAGGCCACACTGACCAGGAGAGCAAGTAGGGCAAGAAAGCAGAGGTCAGTCTGCAGATCTTCCCTCTCCCTCCTCCCTTCCAAAACCAATTGCCAAGTCTCATCCCCAGCTCTGTAGCAGGCAAGCAGCTCAGCTGTATCCTCTCCTGCCTCTCCTGCCTCTAGGCAGAATTCCCAGGGGATTAAGCAGATCCTAGTAGAACACCCTGCTGCCCTCCTTCCTGTGGACCTCTCACTGTACCCCCCTTTACCTCATCTCTATCTCTAAGTGTAATTTCCCAATATCAATAAACACATTTGACCACACATGGCAGTATATAAGAAGCATTCCCTACAAAGCAATTCCACAGCCACCACACTCTAAGAACCAAAAAAGGCAACAGAAACAGAGCATAGAACACCCACCCAACAAAGCCCAGACTAGATATAAGCACCTACAATTATTATCATCGCAAACTCACATGCATAGATGCCAGCATAAAAAACAAAATCAGTAAAAACCTGGACAATATGTCTTCACTAAAGCCCAGCAACTCTACTATAGTAGTTCCTGATAAATGTGATATAATTGATGCACAAGGTAAGAACTTTAAAATAGCGTTTATGAATATATTAGAGCTCTTTAAAGAGGAAATGAATAAGCACCTTAAAGAAACATTTAAAAACACAAACTGTGGAATGAAATAAAAAAAAACAGTTCAAGATTTGTAAGTGAAAAATAGAATCAAGAAAGAAAGCCCAAACTGAAGGAAAGCTGAAGATGAATAGTGTAGAAACTCGAAGAGGAAACTCAGAGGCAAGCCTCACCAAGAGATTACCAGAGATGGAAGAAAGAATCTTAGGCATTAAAGAAAATATAGAAGAAATCAATACTATAGTCAAAGTAAATGTTAAATATAAATAAATCTAGTCACAAAACATGCAGGAAATCTGGGACACTAAGAAAAGAACAAATGTACAGTTTGTTGGAATAGAGAATGGACTAGAAACCCAGGTAAAGACAAAGAAAATACTTTCAACAAACTCATAGAAGAAAATTTGTCCAACCTAAGAAGGACGTGCCTATTAAAGTATAAGAAGCATTCAGAATATCAAATAGACTGCACCAAGAATGTCCCCGAGGCACACAATAATCAAAACATTTAACCTATGGAACACAGAAAGAATATTAAAAGCCTCAAGGGACAAAGACCAAATGCCATATTAAGCCAGATTTGTTAGAGTAACATCTGACTTGTCAATGGAGACCATAAAAACCAGAAGGTTCTGAATAAGTGATCTAGAAACTCTAAGAGACTACAGCGGTCATTGCAGACTATTACACCCAGAAAAACCTTCAGTCTCAAAGAGGTTCTTTGTCTCAAAATGTTAAGTGAGCTTGGGTTTTGTTTCTTTCTTTCTTTGTTTTGTTTTTCTTTTTCTACATTAAGGAAGATACATAGCCATTCACTGTCATGTTTTTTTACCTAAAAATGAGAATTATAATTCCCATTTGCCATAATGCTATGGGGGTTAGGCTTGAAATGCACATAATACATAATACTGACGCATAGTAGTGGTTAAGAAATGATGACTATCAAAGTGAACATGGAATTGGCAAAGCCTTTACTAGCAAAATAAATCAAGAAGAAGTGATGAAAGAAGTAAATCCATAGTATATAATTCTAAAATTAGAAAATTGAATATCTTCCCAAGGTGTCTATTTAAGTAACACAAATATAAGACTTGACTATTAAATGAATAAATCAGTTAAGTTACCTGTAAAATGTATTAATATGCTTATAGCTGTCAGATTATAATTAAACAAGATAAACTGTTGAGAAATAGTTCTTGGGAATGATATGGTATGGGAGGTCCTTCTGTCTATGTGTTGCTTTTATTTGTTAATGAATATAGAACTGCTTTGAGCCTATGGCAGGGAAGAACAGAACTAGGTGGGGAAAGCTAGGCTGTATGCTGGCAGAAAGAAGAGCCGAATCAGAGAAAAGCCATGGAGATAGACTAGATGCTGGGAACTTTACCAAGTAAGCCACAGCCATGTGGCAATATAAGATTAATAAAAGTGGGTTAAATTAATTTGCAAGCTAGCCAATAAGAAGCTAGAGCTAATGGGCCAAGCAGTGATATAATACATTTTCTATGTGATTATTTCGGGTCTAAGGTAGCAGGGCAGCCGGGAACCAACAAGCAGCCTCCTTCTCCAACAATGATAGAAATCTATCGAGTAATTCTGTTTCTTTTTCTTTTTTTTTTTTTTTTGGGGTTTTCGAGACAGGGTTTCTCAGATGAGGGAGGGTGACTTGATCGGGGGGGGGGGGAGGGAAATGGGAGGCGGTTGCGGGGAGGAGGCAGAAATCCTTAATAAATAAATAAATTAAAAAAAAGAAATCTATCGAGTAACCAATCACTACATAAAAATATAATATATCCAAAATGTTTTAGAAATAACAGTGTGTTAAACTAAGGGGTCAGGTCTGGTCTGTTTGTCAGACTTCTCAATGACTTTATTATATTAAGTTGATATCATATGTACCATTTCCAAAATGTCAATATATATGGCCCTCTTTTTAATCACTTAAGAAAGCTCACAAGGCTAGCTCTTTATGACAGACTTTAGGAAACAATGTAATGACCAAATGAAATTTATCTGGGATATAACTAGATTGAATCAGGAATTTAGTTCTACCTACATTCAATCAAATTACTCTCCTGAGAAACTATTAGTATTCCCTCTGGCTTTGTGACGCTAACTGTGGAAATCAAACTTTGTTTTCCCCCACAAAACCCTGTTAGCTACTTGGCTATTTTTTTTATAGACATAGTCTGGCTTCAACCGGAAAGGGTGGTAATTATGGTATTATCCTATAATTCGTGATCCTAGAGAAGCTAAATAAGAAGGTGAACCCAAAGAAAAACATATAGTCATCCTCCTGGATATTAACCTCCATCAGGCAATGAAAGGAGACAGAGACAGAGACCCACATTGGAGCACCGGACTGAAATCCCAAGGTCCAAATCAGGAGCAGAAGGAGAGAGAACACGAGCAAGGAACTCAGAACCGCGAGGGGTGCATCCACACACTGAGACAATAGGGATGTTCTATCAGGAACTCACCAAGACCAGCTGGCCTGGGTCTGAAAAAGCCTGGGATAAAACTGGACTCCCTGAACATAGCGGACAATGAGGAATACTGAGAACTCAAGAACAATGGCAATGGGTTTTGATCCTACTGCACGTACTGGCTTTGTGGGAGCCTAGGCTGTTTGGATGCTCACCTTACTAGACCTGGATGGAGTTGGGTGGTCCTTGGACTTACCACAGGGCAGGGAACCCTGATTGCTCTTCGGGCTGATGAGGGAGGGGGACTTAATTGGGGGAGAGGGAGGGAAATGGGAAGCGGTGGCGGGGAGGAGGCAGAAATCTTTAATAAATAAATAAAAAATAATAAATAAATAAAAGAACTAAATGAATTTCTGAAAACTACAACTTTTCATCAAGTTTTACTGTTTTGTGCATATAATGTTCACATTTCCTTTCCAAGGTTTATGTTAATCTTAAAATTTAAAAGAATGAATAAAACATTTGTCTTCATGACAGGCCCTGATGTCATTACTCTAGAGGCAATGGGACCTGAGAGAATGAAGCCTAAAAATAAATTGGACTAGACTCATGCAATAGCCAACTTCATTTAGAGCATCAGATAACTTATGTTCTGAAGGTTGAGCAAGGCCGTGTCAGGAAAAATCATATGAGTTCAAGCTGTATACAAACTCAAGGACAGGCTGCACTGGAACATATTTTTAAATAACAAAAGTAAATCAATTGATAATCTGAAGTAAACCCACTCCTATTTGTTACATATGAGAGGGACATAAAAGTCTATGCCAAGAACAAATCCATGTTTAAAGTAACAGAGGTCGCAAGACTCTTGTTTTCCTGCAGTTTTCTCACAAATACTCAGACCTCTCCTCACACAGCTCCACTCTTGGACTATAATCCAACAACCAGGGACTTTAATTTTTGAATGAAAGGGTGAGAATTAGATTTCAAAGTGAGCAAAAAGAAGAATATCCCAATAATATTCAATAAACAAGACTGCTAGGTACTGGGTGGGGGTTAAAAACATCTTGAATGTGAGACAAACTTACAGAAATAGCAAACTCTCCTAAAACAAGAACCTTTTTTGTTTCTTCAAGTTGTATTGCCTGAATCACCTCAAGGTTTATGTCTGTGTTTAAAGTAGAAAAATAATACTTATGTGAAAATTGAAAGTATTTTTAAAAGAATAAAATGAGATTTATTGTTACCATTATCTGGGATCCTCCTAGTCAGACAGAAGTACAGTGGAACGGAATCTGGAGAGTGAATACGGGAAGGGAATCCTGGACCCTAATGTGTAGGGAAAAAAACTGTCATCTGAGCAGCAGGTTTTTTCTGAATCAAAATGCATGTCTAGGAAGATCAGAATGTTGAGATGAGAAGGAAGATTCCAGAAAGAAAGCGAAATCCAAAGTGCAAGATAATGGAATGAAAAATGAAAAAAATAGATTCCCAAATGAAAGACCATACTTATGGGTCTTAGAGGATGGAAATATTCTACGGCTCATTTTCCCCCCACTGTTTTGAGAGCTGACCTCTGACAGGCATAGAGAGACATCCAGGAAAAGCAGTTGCCCAATGAAGGCCACCATCACGTTTTATGTTTTCATTTTTTTTAAGCATTTTACAGAATTTCACTGTAGATAGTCTTTGGATGTTAGCCAATAATGCCAACTTTGCCCCCAAATAGTTTGTGCTGTCATTGCTATCACTCCCTCTATTTATTCACATATTATGTGTCTTTTGAAAAGTACTTTTTATTTTGTTTTAGATGGTTTCTCCTTCTTTGACAAAATATCTGGCAGACAAAAGTTCTGTGAAAAGTCCTATATATCTGTTGCTTTCATTGATTAATGAACAAAGAAGATGCTTTGGCCTGTGATAGGGCAGAATAGAGTTAGTCACTGAAAACTAAACTGAATGCTGGGAGAAAGCAGGCAGAGTCAGTGAGATGCCATGTAGCTGCCAGAGGAGAAAGATGCAAGCTGCCAGCCTGAACCTTGCTGGTAGGCCACGAGCTTCATGGTAAAATATTAACTAATAGAGCTGGGTTAATTTAAAATATAGAGTGAGCTAGAAATATGCATAAGCTAATAGGTCAAGTAGTGTTATAATTAATACAGTTTCTGCATGAATATTTCAGATCAGGGAATGAATGAGCAGCCCCCAGTTACACAAAATAAAGGATATATTTTGGTTTACAGTTTCAGATGTTTTACTTCAACATTGTGGAGAAGAATGGTTTACTTGGTTGCAGACAGGAAGAAAGAAAGGGGGTAGAAGAGGGGACCAAGGCAAGATATATCTCTTAAGGATTTTCCCCAGTTATCTACTTTCTATAGGTAGGTCATAACTTCTTTTTCTTCACCTACCAATCATGCCATCATATTATGATCCCATCCAATGTTTCAGAATTCCCATGATCTAACTGTGTTATAATAGGATTGGCGGGCTGGGCTGCGTCCTGCCACCCGGCTAGCTTTACCCGAAATAATTACACGGAAACTGTATTCTTTTAATCTGTGTAGCCCATGAGGTGGCTTACCAGGGAAGATCTTAACCTGCGGCTGTGTCTGGAGTGAGAATCATGGCGACTCCTTGACTCAGCTTCTTTCTCCCAGAATTCTGTTCTGTTTACTCCACCCACCTAAGGATTGGCCTATCAAATGGGCCTAGGCAGTTAACCAATGAAAGCAACAGATTAGAAAGAAATCACTCCCACATCATAACTGCCCTTGGAAAATCCTCACAAACACACCAAAAGGAATGATTACCTAGTCTTCTAGGTATTCTTAGGTTATTCAAATTGGCAATCAAAATTGATCATCACAAATTTTCAGTTCAGTTTGTTAAGGGTGGGCATTTTTTTATACTCATTTTATTGACAAGAAAGTTATGCCTTACACTCCTTAAACAGCTTGGCTAGGCCATTATCCACCACATAGCTCTAAAATGTATACTTTTACCTTTTATGTCTCTCTGGGGTCCTGTGTTCTTTCCATAACTCCCAGGAAAATCATTCTTTCCCCCACTTTCTATGGTCTTTTGACCATTATTAAAAATATATACCCAGCATAATTTCCAGTCCTTTTTATCATATTATAGAAAGTTACTACCATTTGATTCATGGCATATTCTGAAAATATTATCAACCATCAGCTAGGTTTCAAATCCAGGACAAATGGCTGAGGTGTCTGTGTAACATTAAAAAAACCTAGCCTCCAGGTTCTCCCAACATTCCTCAGTCCTGACCTGTTCCAGGGTGTAGCTTGCAAACCCCTCCCTCTTCCCTGAACCCTCTAGGCCAGATGCTGGGCTGCCCTTCCCCCAGATACTCTTCTGTATATAATCGAGACATTTTGCTTACTTGTCCCGTTTTTGTACCTTTTGCCTTCTGGCTGTTGTACCCAGTTTCTTCTCTCTTCCCCCTCCCTTCCCTTCCTTCTCTCTCCCACATCACTCAACTCAGCCTGGTCCTGTCCACTCTGGACTTTCTCACATGTCTCTGCCTCTGGCTATGCTCTCCCACATACCTTCTATAAACTTTCTCCTCCACCTTACCTAGGAGCAGCTGTGTGCTTTTCCATTCCATTTATTTCTTTATTTATTCAATAAGCAATAGTTATTCTGTAGACATTGAGTTACTATAGCCTGGAATCACAGACTTAGATTATGCCACATCCCATGTTCCTTGAGTTAGAATTACTAGGATATACCCCTGATTTTTAAATCTGAATGGGGTCTTTGGTATATTCTTTTGGCTTTTAGTTGATGAAATTATCTAATTTTGGTTACTTTAAAGAAGATTTTGTAACTAATTTTAAACATTAGTTATTGTAGTTAAAAGTCTTTTACAGTTTGGTGTGTTTTTGTTTATCTAATATACCAAATTTTATAAACATTCAAATATTTGTTAATTTAAAAAAGCTTTACAATCACTATGCAAATTTTTTTAGGAATATTCTAAGTAGGTATCACTCTCAAAATAGATTTTTTTTAATGGTTAAGGTGATGTCACCATCAAAAAACAAAGGCTTTGTCCAATAGGAAATCACAAAAAAAACACTAAAATTTAATCATAGTGATTAAATTTCAAATCATAGGCTTGAAACGTCCATTTAGTAAAAGTATACAAACATGTCAATACTTAAAAATATACTGTAGAAAATCAAACATTAATTTTATCTTAGGGCATTGAATTAACCTTTAAAAATTTTTATAATCTTTTTTTATTTTTAACTTATTGATTTTAAGTAACCTTTTAGAACAAACTTTAATATTATTATGTTTGTTTGTTTTTTAGAGACAGGGTTTCTTTGTATAACAAACTCTCTTGACTGTCCTGGAACTTGCTATGTAGATCAAACTCACAGAGATCCACATGCCCCCGCCTCCGGAGTGCTGGAATTAAAGGCATGTGCCACCACACTCCACTTTAACATTATTATTTTATTATTATTACAAAATTTAGAAATCAGTCTTGATGAAGAAAGTTTAAATGAAAGCTCAAAAGACTCTGTGCAAAACACAGAAAGTATGGTGTCCTCTATATCTAACAGTTATAAATACAAAGTACATATTATTTTTGCTCTTAAACAAATTTAATTCCTTGTTAAAGATTTAATTTATTATGATGGATTCCTTAAAATGGAAAGAAAAAGCATTTACTTTTTATTAGTGTTTTTGAGGAATCCAAAACAGAATAAGGCATCCAGAGCAGAACAGAGTTGGGCATTTAATACTTTATTATATATTATATGTAAATATGTATTAACTAAAGGACATTATCTGTAATCTCTTTGGTTATCTGTTTAAGCTTCTGAACAGGTTTTGAAAATGTCAACTTTAAAAAATTTAGGGTTTTCTGCTACATGGGCCTAGTTAAAATAAGGATCTTAAAGAACTCATTCGATGTTTTGTTTGTTTGTTTTGTCGTTTTTATTTGAGAGGCAAAGTAGTGCTCCAAATATCTTTAAAATATTTGTATTCACATGAAATCACAGACTTAAACTATTTTCTTAAATCTTTTTATTCCCTTTGGAATAAAAGTCTGTAACATCTCAAATGAGAAAAATTATTTAATAGGAATAGCATATCCTGCAATAGCAGTAATCATCTCTTAAAGTTATTTAATAGCCTCAAGCAATAAGGACCATGTTATAAAACCATAATTGGCATAAGAATCAAAGAGACAACAACCTACCAGAAATGCATTACTATGTTTATATTTCTCTTAAAAGCGGATTTATTTTTTTTTCTAATTTAAAAACTCAGGTGTTTCAAAGAAGCATTTAAAACCATCATCCTTTTCTGTTTGTGTTACCTATATGGTCACATTTATTTATACGTTTTGTATTTTAGTATTTTGCTCCTTAAAATGTTGATTTACTATAAGCTTAAATGAATCTGGGCCAAATTAACATTAGTTTACATAAGTATTTACTTCTCAGCTAATTTAGTACTCACTACCTTACAACAAAAAAGAAAAAACCATTAGCACATGTAAATAGACAGCTTATATAAATACATAATCACACTACAGTAGCTAAAAAAAAAAAATCTCTCCATTAATCTGTGCATCTCCACAGGGTCATGGCCTGCTAGCAAAGTTTCAGTGCATCTGTTTCCAGTGGCAGCTCCATGGCTTTTCTTAACTCTTCTTTCTTTCTCCCAGCATTCAGTTTAGTTTTTCCTGCCTATCTCTATTCCCTGTGCAGGCCCAAGACAGTTCTTTCTTAATTAACCAACCATATTCACAGCAGAAATTCCACATCAGAAAAAAATAATAAAAAGGAAGGATGTGATTGTTTCTAGGTATGGTAGAAGAAAAAGTTTATTGTCAATCAAAGGGGGAGCTTAGCCAAAGTCCAGAGTAGACAGGACTCTGAACTGTGTGAGGGGAGAGGAGAGGGGAAGAGAGAGGGAAGATTAATGAAGATGGGTTAAATTAATATGTAAGAGTTATCCAACAAGAAGCTAGAGCTAATGGGCCAAGATTCAATTAATATAGTTTCTGTGTGATTATTTTGGGGCTAAGTAGCCAGGAACCAACAAACAGCTTCTCCTAACAACATTTTTCACTCAGGGACAACATAAAGATCTTAGTAAACAAATATCTCTTAATTTATATATAGCTCATCCTTCATACACAATTTATATAGACTCACCCTTACTTTTAACAGTTTTATGTTTTGAATATTTTGAAGCTAGACAATAGTAGCACAAGCCTTTAATCCTAGCAATTGGGAGGCAGAGTCAGACAGATTTCTGAGTTCAGAAAACGTTACACAGAGAAATCCTGCTGTGAAATAATGTTCTTATACACTGTAAAGGTCAGTCACTCATATTGGTTTAATAGAATGCTGTCTGGCCAATAGCCAGGCAGCAAGTATACGTGGGCAATCAAACTCGGAGAATTCTGGGAAGAGAAAAGGCAGAGAGGCAGTTGCCATGCAAACACAGAAGCAAGATGAGAATGCCTTACTGAGAAAAGGTACCAAACCATGAGGCTAAACATAGATAAGAATTATGGGTTAACTTAAGTTGTAAGAGATAGTTAATAATAGGCCTGAGCTGAGAGTCAAATTGTTTATAATTAATATAAGCCTCTGTGTGTTTCTCTGTGATTGAACAGCTGTAGGACCAGGTTAGACAGAAAATTCCATGCTACAAATGGCACCCAACGTTTGGATAGAATTTCCATATAAAACCTTAGAAAACTTTTTTTAAAAAAGGATTCTAGATAGACAAGAACAGAGTACAGCTTCTTGGTAACCATCTTCACTCCTTTAGGCTCTCCTGGTGGCAAGCAGAGGTGCAGCTCCTCTATGATAGGCTTCCTGATTCAGCATTAGCAGCAAGAACTTCACAGCTCCTTTAAGAGGCTCTGTCACCAAACACTTAACTGATGTTTATGAGCTGCCAGCATCAGACTTACTGGTGGTGACATAGGCCTAGAAACTCCATAGAGTTGTGGCAATAAATGCACACTGTAAATGTTTGTCATTCTTATTGGTTTAATAGAATGCTGATTGGCTAATACAAAGGCAGGAAGTATAGGTAAGGAAACCAGACTAGGAGAATTCCGGGAAGAGGAAAGGCAGAGACCCAGTTGCCACTGAGACACAGAGGAAGCAAGAGGAGAATGCTTTACTGAGAAAAGGTACCAAGGCACATGGTTAAACATAGATAAGAATTATAGGTTAATGTAAGTTGTAAGAGCTAATTAATAATAATCCTGAGCTAAGAGGCCAAACACTTTATAATTAATGTAAGACTCTATGTGTTTCTTTGGGACTGACTGGCTGTGGGACCCAGCAGGACAGAAACTTCTATGCTACAAAACCCTGTGGCAAAAAAAAAAAGAAAAAGAAATATTTTGATAAGTTCATAAAGTTTATGTTACCAATTAAGATAAAATTTTATATAAGTATATATTTAGAATCTGTTTTGTAAGAAAATCTTCATCAAAATCTATGTATAACAATAAATTTATAGTTTAATAAAATATAACTCTAAAACATAGTGCTTTATTTAATCAATTAGCATTTTTAAGCTTTATAAATTTTTAAATATACCCAAGTACATAAGTTAATAGATTTTAAGATGTCTGGAGTATCCAAATTTATGAAGTAGTACACGCTTATCAGGCTTTAACATCTTATCAATTATTTAAATTTGAATCTGCACATACATTTTAATTTGACACTAAGTTAGCAAAACTAATTTTAGCACTTAACAAAAATAAATTTAAAAAGAGAGCTGAAGTGACCACAGTTTGTTAAAAATCCTTTTAACACAAACAACATGAAAACAACCAAATAATATAAGGACAGTTTTAGACATATGACACAATTACATAACATCTGGTACACTCAGCTTAGAAAAAAACGTAAAACGTTTATCTCTACTTCTTTAGGATGCAATAAAGGATTGTTAACCCAAAAGATAGAAAGGTGAAGTTTTTAGGGTCATTTATGTACACTATCGCATCCCTTATGAAGAAGAAGATGCTTTGTTTTTTTTCTTCTTTTTCTATTGCATGCTCTTGACCCCCCTGAGTTCTCTTATTGCTCTATGACTTGAAGTACTACATTGACTATGTATGAAAAGGGTGAACATTCTGTTCTTGTTCATGATTTTTAGTGAAAATGCTTTGAGACTTCTCCTATTTAGATTGACTATAAACTTGATATAAATGTTATAACTTCTTATTGTTGACAACATCTCTATGATGAATTCATACCTTCACATATCATTCAAAGCATTATTGGAATACACTCATGCTTAGTCCCATGGATGTGCATAGTGCACATGAAATAGATTGGCACAACTCCTCAAATGCAGAAGAAGATGGACCTGAACTAAAATCTGGATGTAGACATGTTCTCAAATTATCAGTTCTTAATACATGCCAGCTTCCTAAATTTTACCATCTTAAAACGTTTTATTAATTGCCAAACAGCACACCTGTAATCTAATCCTGAGTCAGGGCAGAAGCTTAAGGAAGACAAAATTCTCTCACCATAAATACCCTATATTAAATCAATGTCCTCTAATAAATCATCATTATATAATAATGATATCAAAATATGTTCCTGTTCTTCAAAGGACCCAATTCTTGCATAGCCATATGGAAATTAGAACTGATTATGCTATATAGTGTGATGTTTTTCACATAAGCTCCATCAATAGGCTATGTTCTCAAAATTAATCCAATACAATGATATAAGAAGCTATAACAAAGTTAAAAACAGAAGTTTCTACCTAAGATGTATTACATTGAATACACAGAGAAACATTCTTTCCCTAATTTAGAACAGGTTTGTATGTGGCACATGTTACCTGTAGAATATTTGGGTAATTACTAATGTCAGTTGTACTTCTTTTGGAGGCAAGGGAGATAGGTTATTGGCACAATAAAACTTCTAGAGGCATTGAAATGTCAGTCTAATCACAAGAACTATTAAGGCTTTTAATTACCTTCTGTGAGTTCTTAAAATTGCTCTGATAGCTGCAGCAATTGGTAGATTTCTGACAGACCAGCTGCAACAAACTTAATTTACACATTTTTTTTCCCTCTGAAGCTTTAAGAAAAAAAAAATCTGAGATCAACAACTGCTTGAGATTCTATTTTGTTTCAGGCAATGTTTAGATTTTTTGGCATTTGGTCACCCACAGAATCCTACTTCTTTCTTTTTTTTAATTTATTGATTTTAAAAAAATACCAACCCAAGTTCCCACTCCTTCCCCTCCTCCCGTTACCACCACACACCCTTCCTCTCCACCCTTATCCAGTCCTCAGAGAGGATAAGGCACATTGCTACTATACTTAGGCTGAGCAAGGTATACATCCAAAGAGACTAGGATCTGAAAAAGCCAGTACATGTAGTACGGATAACCCCTGGTGACACTGCCATTGACCCCTCAGTCTGCCCAAGCCATGCAACTGTCAAACCCATTCAGAGGGACTAGTTTGGGCCTATGTTTGTTCCTTCCCAGTCTGGCTGGAATTGGTGAACTCTTATTAGCTCAGGTAAACTGTTTTAGTGGGTGAGCCCATCATTGTATTGACCTCTTTGATCATATTCTCATTCCTTCCACTCTTCAACTGTATTTGGGGAGCTCAGTCCATTGCTCCAATGTGGGTCTCTGCTTCTATTTCCATCAGTTGCTGGGTGAAGGTTCTATGGTGATATTTAGGATAATTCATCAGTCTGATTACAGAGCAAGTCAAGATCAGGCCCCCTCTCCTCTATTGCTTAAGGTCTTAGGCGGGGTCATCCCTGTAGATTCCTGGGAATTTCTCTAGAGCCTGGTTTCTGATAACCCTATAATGGCTTCCTCAATCAAGTTATCTCTTTCTCTGCTCTCATCTCTGTGCTTCCTCCATCTCGACTTTCCTTAAGTTCTCCTCAACCCTCTCCTTCTCCCCTTCTCTTCCTCTTCTACCCTCTCTTCTCCCCACACCCCTATGCTACCAATTTTGTCAGACAATCTTGTCTGTTTACAATTTTCAGGTGGGTCTATATATGTTTTTCTTTGGGTTCCCCTTTATTACTTAGCTTCTCTAGGATCAAGAACTATAGGCTCAATGTCTTTTGTTTATAGCTAGTATCCACTTATGAGTGATGACATACCATATTCCTCCTTTTGGGTCTGTGTTACCTCACTCAGGATAGTGTTTTCTAATTCCATTCATTTACATGCAAAATTGAAAACTCAAGTCCAAATGGATTGAAGACCTCAGTATAAGTCTGACCACACTGAACCTGATAGAAGATAAAGTGGGAAGTAGTCTTCAATGCATAGGCACAGGAGACCACTTCCTAAATATAACCCCAGTAGCACACACACTGAGAGCAACAATAAATAAATGGGACCTACTGAAACTGAGAAGCTTCTGTAAAGCAAAGGACACAGTCAATAAGACAAAAAGGCAGCCTACTGAATGGGAAAAGATCTTCACCAACCCCACATCAGACAAAGGACTCTTCTCTAAAATACATAAACAACTCAAGAAATTAGACATTAAAGTTCTTTACAATCTACTTTAATACATTAAAATGTCCACTTCTTAACTATGTTGAGTTGATTTACCTTGGCTTTATGAAACTTGCTAGGATGATTTGAATCTCTCTTTCCTAGGGCTAGTTGTCAATAAAGCTATGCAATTGTAACTTCTTTCAGTGTGGCTCCCTTATAGCCAGCATTTAATGGTGACTCTGCTTATGCCTCTGCACAGAGCACATCATTCCAACAGAAGCACACATGTCTCTCTGTACTTACTATCACACATTTTACTTTCCAGATTCCAGTTCTTAAAATGAGATAGCATGCGAAAATCAGCTATAGCTGCTTGGTAGGTTCCTTATTTCTGCTTGGTAGGTTCCTTATTTGTATTATTTTTGGCAAGGGCCATGCTGAGCAAGAGGCCCATTGGAATAATATAGTTATCTCAATGTCAAATCAACAATTAATACTGAAAATGTAAAATCTGTACTTTCTAACATCTTATGTGCTCTTTGTTTCTTATTAGAAGATTATATTTCATACCCATCATGTTTGAATTCATCTGTCTGCCTTGTATTTCTAGCTGAAATATATACACTTTCTCTACATTCTCTGCCTTTGATTACTTTTCAGCTTCCCTATTGTTTTATTCACAAGCCCTAAGTGAGTGACTATAGGCTCAGTAGGACAGAGCTCTCTGTTCTGAGGTCCATGTGATCTTCACCTTCTAACTACACTTGGCATTGCAGTGAAATGCAGATTCTTCTGGACCTGGGGTCCCCAGGACCTTTGACCCTTGACCCAAAGCCAACCATGGAACTGATGTAGTTTAAGATAAGATGCATAAACCAAGGTGCCTTTTGCATCTGGGCATAGCCTACATATTCTATATACCAGAAACATCTGGGTATATTATCAAGAAAATCCAAGAGCACATTCCCAGGCAATGTTGCATAATTTATGATTAAGGTTATTGTAATATCTAACCTTTAGTAAATGCCAGCTGCGTAATGACAGCTAATGTGCTGTCTTACAGGCACAGCATGTCGTCAGTGCAGCCAGACCATAAGAATCTCATTAATAAAACTCTTTAAATGGGAAGTGGTTGGGCTCCAACCACAGATGATTAAAAGTGACAATGCTAATTGAATTCAGAGGTATCTACATGAAGAAGGGGCAGAAAAATCATTTAAGTATAAATGATATTGGACTGACTTGTTACATGAAAAAGTATTAGCTTCCTGCTGTGTTTGGCAAGGGAAGGGTAACTGTTTCATGTTTTAAAGAGAAGAATCTGTATGAGGCAGTATGCTATACTTGCCACAAAAAGAAATTCGCCCACTGGATTAGAAAAAGGAATTAGAGAAATTTCACTGACACTGAAATCAGCACTGAGTGACGACTGATCAAAGGAGGATACAGCTGCTCAAAGAGCGGGTTTGATTCTTACTTATGAAGACTTTATTTTTAATGTAGCACAGGAACAAACTAATTTCTATGGTTTAATATAGTATATTTCCTCTTACAATATGTTGGAATTTGGCTTCTTTAGTGACAGTATTGTTAGGGAAGACCTTTAAGAGATGATTAGGTCATTAAGAGGAGTGAGTATCTACATCTCTATCTATCTATCTATCTATCTATCTATCTATCTATCTATCTATCTATCTATCTATCTATCATCTCTCTGTCTATCGTCCATCTGTCTGTCTATCATCTACTTATCTATCTACCAATCTATCCATTATCTATCTATCATCTATCTATCTATCTATCATCTATCTATCTATCTATCTATCATCTCTCTTTCATGAATGAATTCATTACTACAGGAGGAGACTGTTATTCAGCAAATGTCTCTGACTCCTACGGGTGTTCACTTGTCTTTCCAATATTCTGTCATGTTATGACATGGAGGAGATTATTGCTAATTATTGTCACTAAATAAATGCCTTTGACCTATAACTCATCCAGCCTCCAATATTCTCTTACAGCAACAATAAGCAAACTAAAAAAGATAGAATTTGAAATTCAATATTATTTCTCCTTTCAGACAGCTTAATTATTTTACCAATCATATCTAAATCTCATATAGCTGATACATTTTCACGTTTTCTCATCTCTTAAGTCTGCCATGCTTCCAACATGTTGGGAATTTGTACCCTCTCCTCTTCTTTATAACACTCTTTCTTTAAATTTCAGCTAAATGTATTCCTGTTCAGTACTAATTCATACATATTCATATTGATACATATTAGTATGTGTATGACTGTGATTTTAAAATAAATATTTCCTTATCCTCTTACATTTTCTACAATTAGATTACAAGGGTACTAGACAGTGCTAGTTTGTATTGGAAATTGATGAAATTTTTGATTGATTAAATGAACAGACTGTGCTTTCCTCTTTGGTGGTAGCTTACAATTCCTTACACATCTCTCAGTTCTTCTTGGTCCTAAATTTTCTCTGCATGGCTTTATGTCCTGCACTTCTGACAAAGAAGTATTGCTGATCAATTTTCCAAACCATTCTCTAACAGTGACTCTGGGCTTGCTTTCCTGTTATGTGCTTAAGTAATAATTCTCAATCCCAGTATATCTGTGAGGGTATTTCCAGAAAGAATTAACCCAAGAGGGAAGACTCATCGTGAATGTGAGCAGCACCCACCCGTGGACAAAGGTCCCAGATTGAATATAAAAGGAAAAAAGGAAGAAGACAGCTGAACACATGCATTTATCTTTGTGTTTTATGACTACAAATTCAATGTGATAAGTGTTTTTACCAACCCACTATCATGCTTTCTCTATGAAAATAGTTTGAATTTTCTGAACCATGTGCTCAAATAAGCCTTTCTTATCATAAGTTACTTCTTATTGGGTGTTTGGTGATAGAAACCAGAAAAGTAACTAGTATATTAAAGCTATCCAGTTCTCTGACATCTCATTTATACTGCCATGAATCATGAGGTGATTGCATGAAGGTTCAACACCACTCTCAAAGTGGTGAACTATGGTTAAATATGAGTTTTATTTGCACTAAAAATTAGATATCTCAGATCTAAAACATTTTATAGATTAATTATAGTTAATGGACACCTATCCATTCACCAATGTGGATACATACTCTTCACTGAGACCCAGAAAAACTTCTGGAAAGTTTATTACATCATAGACCATGAAGAAAGTCTTAAGAAATACAAAGAATAATTAACTGTAGCTTACTGGATCACAGAGGCACAAAACTAGACTTCAAAAGCAATAAACACTGTATACCCTAAACAAATACTTAAAAACTAAATAAAATGCCCTTGATGAACAGAATATAACTGAGAAAATTAATGAGAAAATTTCAGAATTATTTTCAATTAAAAAGAAGTAACAGGACAACTGAACAGAATCACTAGGCTTTATATCACTAAGACAGTTCTAAAAGGAAAGTTGTAGCTCATCTACCTTTAAAAATAAATCATACTAAGAATGTGAGATGACCCACTACTCAAGGGGGAAAGTGAAGTAGCTGGGAGATGGGGTGGGGCAAGACCAGGCTCTCCTAGTAGCCTGGCAGAAACCTAAGCCTTAGTTTCGGTTCACTAAAATGGGACAGGGCTAAACAGTTCTCAGAAAAACCACAGCCTTCTTCTAGATCAGCAGGCCTCCTACGGCCCCTTCTGCTGGCTCAGCAGACACCATCCAGTCTCCTGATAACTGAAGATAGCTCTCCCTACCTGCTGCTGGAAGGTTCCTAACCACTAGGACCTCCCAGACTAATCTTTCCTCCACCAATCAGCCCCAGATTAATCCTTCCTCTCTGGAATTTCCCTAACTCAGCTTAAAAGGAGCTTGTGACGTTATTTGGGGTCACCAAGGGCCACCCCAGTGTGGGAATTAATAAAGTGTTTTTGTTATTGCAAAAAATAAAAAATAAAAATAAAAATAAATCATAAATATTTCTAATACATAGCCTAATAAAGAACTTCATATTTCTAAAATAACAGCAAGCCAAGCTCAAAAGCACCAGAAAGCATGTTCTGTGAAGAAAGTCATACGAATTTTGATTGGGGTTGTGTCGAAGAGGAATGGGAGAAGCATGAAATGCTGTCTTGCTGACATTATGTGGCATGCTCAGTAGCCTGCACATGACCTGTACAAAAACAAGCCAGCCCCAATTCTGGCATAAATGGAGGCTAACCTTCGAGATCACTCCCTTTACTGAGTAGCTCTTGGCAGTTGGGTTAGAGAGAATCATTTATCATTGATGGTGTGGCAACTGATAGGCTTCCCATGTTCCAGGGAATGGTCCCACAATGATGCACATATGAACAGTACTAACTTGACTGTGTGGGTTCTCTAAAGAAGTGTGTATGGAGGTGGGAAGGGGAAATATTTGACAGGTCTGGTGGAATTTAAGTGTTGGGAGCAGAGCACAGAAGTCCTTGTACTCACAGATCTCCATAGAAACCCGAAAGTTAAGCACATAGGATTGTCTGTCCAATAGGAAAGATGAAAAATCTGTTCTTCTATTCAGAAAGCTGAGATTTGAAAGTTAATTAATAGCCTGGTGTTCTGTGTTATCTATTGGGCCAGTCCACATCATGATCTTGCAACCAAGACTGTAGCTGGCTAGTAATCTAAATACCCTGATAGCCAGAGGTTCTCTCAAGCACCCACAATCAGGACCAGAGGTGGCTAACAGCTCAGATGGTCTCTGTGCTCTCTGTATGACAGAGACCAGGACAGACTCTTAAGCTCTTAAACTAGAAAGGTAGCCTACCTATAGAACCCATCTTCTTGAAGGAAATGCCATGTACCCTGAGTTAAGTTTCAATATAATGCCTCTTTGTGCATAGGGGATTGTATTACACAAGGAAAGTTTTTTTTTTTCCCCAAATTATACTGGGTTTAAATACATTGAGAATAAACTACCTGTTACCTGATCAAGGTTGACAAAGTCAACCTGTACAGTACAATCTGTACGTTCTTATCTCTTTGGGGTTTGCTTCTATGTATAAAACCTTCAGGGATCCTCACATTGAAGGACTAAAATAGGGGGTAGAGATTATCATTTTTAAGTGTATATATGAATAAAATTTTCTTTTTTTTTATTTTTCAAGACAGGGTTTCTCCGTAGCTTTTGGTTCCTGTCCTGGAACTAGCTCTTGTAGACCAGGCTGGCCTCGAACTCACAGAGATCCGCCTGCCTCTGCCTCCCAAGTGCTGGGATTAAAGGCGTGGGCCACCAACGCCCGGCTTAAAATTTTCAAATAAATAAAATAAAGAACTTGTTGAGAAGGAAATTAGAAATATGATTCCATTCATAATAGCTTTTAACCCAGAACAACAAAACCTACCCAAGGAGGTGAAAGGCCTATACTATAAATTTTTAAAGATGTCAAAGAAGTAAACTGAAGAAAAAATGGGAAAATTTGGCAGAATTAATATTTTGTAAATGGCTATATTATCAAGAGTGACTTACAGATCCAAAACAAAATCCCAGTCAAAATTCCAACGATTTTTTTCATAGAACTGGAAAAAAGGAGTCCTAAAATTTATATGGAAACCCACAAAAGACGATGGATGTCTAAACTACCCTAGTCAGAATGAAAAATGCTTGAGGTTTCACAATACCCAATCTCGAATTATAGTATCATTCCAAAATGACAAAAAATCAGATATGTAGACCAGTTGGGTAGTGTAGAAGATCCAGAAATAAGCCCATACAGCTGCAGTCACGTACAGCTACATCACAAGAAGTCTAAACACAGACATTGGAGAAAATGCAGGTTTTTTTCAACAAATGCTTCTGTTAAAACGTGGAAACAAAAAATAGATTTATATTTCTTATCCTATGTGACAATCAACTCAAATTGTATAAAAAAAACTAAGTTATGAATTCTGCTTGTGGTTTTTCCCTTTGTGTCCTGTCAATAAATTCTGATTTCCTCGTTGTTACAGTACATAAAGTTCTTGCCTTAAAACAAGTTATTATATATCCTCTATAAAGGACAGTAGTATGAAAACCTGGAGTGACTGGGTTAAGGAAGCCTGGGGGAACAGGAAAGACATCTAGAACAGGTGTAAAGAAAAAAGCAGAGACCCTGCAGCATAGCTTCATACACTGTCCAGTTTTGTTGCATTTGTATTGATAGCTCTGCCCTCCATTCAATGTGTCAGCCAATGAACTCCAGCATGTTCACAGATTTTAGACAGTTCTGGTTTAGTCTCTTGTCATGGAGATTAGAGACCAAGTACATCAAAGCAAGCTTCAAAAGTGTTTCCTATTATATTTTTGAAAAGATGCTTTTTGTCATAAAAAATATAGTTAAGTAAAAAAAATGTCAATAGCTTTTGTCCTTATTTATAACTCGACATACTTAGGTTATCTATCATTGCAACCAGATTTTTAAAAATCGCTTCAGCTTTTAAAAATGTATCATCAGCTTACTGTTTTGACATGAAAAGAAGAGTAATTTTGTGAACTCCAAACCTTTACAATGGCAAGAAACAGGAAACTACTAACAACATTTGTCTTCTGTCTGGAAACATTGACATGGTATTACTATAGCAAAATTGGTTTGTGTTCTGAAATATGTTTTACAGACAGTCAGATTTTGTTTTTGAAAGTATTGTCTTCGGGTTTCTATTACTGTGAAGAGACACTATGAACACAGCAACTCTTAGTAAGGAAAACATTTAGTTGAGGCTGGCTTACAGTTTCAGAGGATTGGTTCACTATTGTCATGGCAGGAAGCATGGGAGCACGCAGGCAGACAGACATGGTACTAGAGAAGGAATTTTGCGTTCTACATCTAGATTGGCAGGCAACAGGAAGAAAGAGTGACGCTGAGCCTGAATTGAGCATTTGAAACCTCAAAACCCACAGCCAGAGACACTTCCTCCACCAAGGCCACACCTATTCCACCAAGGCCTTTTCTCCAATAATGCCACTCCATATGAGTCTATGGGGGCCATTTTTATTCAAACCACCACGAACATTAAATGATTTTACATGATTTTCTATACAACCATCAGGTCATATAAGAATATTAGAAAAAAAATAGAAAGAAATTCTCCAAAGTCGGTATAAAATTTAGGTCAAATCTTGAAATTCCCAGAATATTCTCCCTTTGTATTTAATTAACATTGAGTGAAGTTTATGTGACATATTTCATATTTTACTGGTGTTTAATGGTGAATTTCTTGGGAAAGTCCGTAACAAATGTAAAGGAAATATGTATTTACTCTCTTTGCAAGATTTTATCTTAAGAATTAAAAAAATGTATATAAACATGTGAATGACAAAACAAGAATTTATATACCAAATTTGTGTAGGAGAGAAGAACTAGGAATAATTCAAATGCTCTTAGAAGTAAAAAATGAACTATGGTCTACTGGAAAACAACTTCTGGACCTATTTCTTGTTTGTTTTTTTTCATCAGTCATATACTAGAATCAAACACTTAGAGTCATCTGTCTAACACAGACAAGTGTGCCTTTTGTATACAGACTCTATTTTTATGTCATTAAAAAGAAAATCAGGACATAAGCGATATGTGACCATTATTTATTTTTATATTTAATTGATAAAGAGCAATCCTCAAAACTCAGTTGCTTTCATATTAATGCCAAAGTTGAAATTCACCTAATATTTTTTAAACATATGCAATATTGAATGAATATTTAAGAAAGAAGCACTAAAGACTAGGGCAGAATAAGCAGCCTGTTCTTGCAGGTTTCCTGAAAGGGAACCTTGAAGATTTGGACAATGAAAGAGTTAAAATCCTAAGAAATAAGGTTGGGAAAGCAAACGGCTTCGTGGAATAAGACCATGATCAATAGATAAGCAACATTGTCTATTTTATAGGTAAGACAACTAGCAAAGGTTCTGAAACTTAAACCAAAATTCTAGTATCCAGCTAGATTTAAAGTTTATAGGATGATTTAGGCAAGAAGGAGCTCAAGGAGAGCAATAACAGACAGCAAAAAGCAGCTACAAAAGGAAAAATAAGACATGCAAAAGCTCAACAGCATGTTCAGCAGGTTTTGATGGAGAATGAGGTGGAGGATGTATATGATGTTGCTTTTGGCTATTAGCATCTGAGAACTCTCCCACCCATTCATAAAATAGAAATTAGACTTGTGGGCTGATTTTTGATTTAAAATTACAATAAAGTGTTGTTAAATCTAGGGCCTCACACAAGCTAGGCAGGTACTCTTTCACTGAATTACAGTCACCGTGCTTTTTATACATTTAATTATTTTTGAAGCAGGACCTTGCTGAATTGCCCAGTGTAACCTTGAACTCACCCAAGCAGCCCTGACAAGGCATGAACTTTTGATTCCCCTGTCTCAGTCTCCTAAGAAGCTAGAATTATAACTCAATCAGTAGAACCTGCTAAACTTTTCTTCTTACTGTCTTAGTTGCTATGAAGAGATACCTTGACTGTGGCAACTCCTATAAAGAAAAGCATATAACTGGGGCTTGCATATAGTTTCACAGGTTTAGTTCACTGTCATCATAGACGGACCTCATGCAGAAGTAGCTGAGAGTTCTACATCCAGATTCGCAGTCAGCAGGAAAAGCCGCTGGGTCTAGTTTGACCTTCTGAAACCTCAAAGTGCACCCCAGAGACACACTTCCTCCAACAATGCCACACTTCCTAATCATTTCAAATAGTGTCACTCCCTAAGCACTTAAATACATGAGCGTATGGGGGCAATTCTTATCCAAACCACTAAAGTTACCTGCATGTAGTTTTAAATACATTTTTAATTTTGAGTTCTGCCCTAGTTTTCTTTCTGCTTCCATGACCGAAAACATCTTGAGAAGGAAAGGTTACAGTCCATAATCAAATGTCCTCAGGTTTAGGAAACTAGAGGTCAAACCTAGCCCCAAGACTAGAAACTTGGAGCAACAATGCCTATTGACTTGTTCCCATGAATTACTTATTTGCTTACTTTACAACACAGAACTACCTGGCCAAGCATGGTACCTCCCATTGTGGGTTCGATTCTCCCACATCAATCATTAATCAACAGAATGCTCTTGCCTAACATTCCTACAGGCCAATACGATCAAAGAGTTCCTCAACTGAGGTTCCCTCCTCCAAGACAAACTCTAGTTTCTGTCAAGTTGAAAAAAACTAATCAGCACATGTGCTTTTAATAACCTGTGCAATTCTGCAATTTAACAATCTCTATTTTCTTATATTCAATTTTATAAACTTGGTTAGCTTCTATAAGAGCCGAGTTTATGATTCCAAGAAGAAAATCCATTTCTTAAAATAATTATATTAAAACAAACACAAGATTTTTTATTTATGGATATACTAAAGTTAATAATATTAAATTATGAATGTTTCTAAACTCTGGGAGATATATTATGTTTCCTTCCTTTAATATTTACAATGAGAGCAGTATTTTACTCATACTAAATGTCATCATGTGCTTTAATATGCTTGTCCTCTTTTGTCAGCATCCAATAAAAAGGTAGTTCTCCAAATATCTATTGTCCCTAATATTTTGCAGAGTCTTTTGTACCATTATGGACAAAAATCATTTGGTTTTCTGTTTTGCTCATATTTTTCACCACTTGCTTTAGGAAAAATAACAGATTTGTTTTACTCTTGTTTTAGTTTTTGAAAAGATAGTAAAAATAAATTTAGAACTATTAAGCTGTAGATTATATTCTGTTCTAATTGCTGTTGTTTATCTGGAAAAATAGCTCATTATTGACCAATATGGTTAAGAATATTGACCTTTCAGATGGTTTTATATGCATGTTTTCATATATATTATATAAATTATATGTTTTATATGTGTATAAACATATATATGATTGTTTCATTTTTTAAATGAGTGACTTCTTTTATAACTCTCTATATTGTTTTTCTTCTCTCCTCCAAGCCTACGTACATTTACCTAACACTGTGATTCATTTAGAGGTCTTTTCCATCAGAATTTGTCTTTTTTGGGTATCTGTAGTAATTTTCTGACCAGGAGAGCTTTTCTTTTTAAATGCTAAATGGTCACGGCTAGGACCAACTCCACAGCACTGCCTGTTGGCTCTGCCCAGTCCAACATAGCGAAGGCATCTTCAGTGCCTCTGAGAGTCATCCACATTGGACCAGCTCCAGGGTCGCAGTGAGTCTATATCACCATTAAGCAATTTGTAACAGGCTGCTCACAGACCCCATTCAAGTGCTTGGCCTCCTCAAAGAGCCAGTTTGTGCTGGCAGCACAAATCAGGAATCCACTGTTTCTTATTTATTTATTTATTTATTTATTTATTTATTTAGGATTTCTGCCTCCTCCCCGCAACCGCCTCCCATTTCCCTCCCTCTCCCCCAATCAAGTCACCCTCCCTCATCTGCTCGAAGAGCAATCAGGGTTCCCTGACCTGTGGGAAGCCCAAGGACCGCCCACCTCTATCCAGGTCTCCTAAGGTGAGCATCCAAACTGCCTAGGCTCCCCCAAAGCCAGTACGTGCAGTAGGATCAAAAACCCACTGCGATTGTTCCTGAGTTCTCAGTATTCCTCATTGTCCTCTATGTTCAGCTAGTCCGGATTTATCCCATGCTTTTTCAGACCCAGGCCAGCTGGCCTTGGTGAGTTCCCGATAGAACATCCCCATTGTCTCAGTGTGTGGGTGCTAAGCCAGTAAGCCTTCTCTTAAAGGAGCTGCCTTGCCTTATTCAGCGATGCAATAGATCCAAGGCAGATTCTTTATTAACCAATGTATTCACAACACACAGAGGGAAATCCCACATCACTGTTGTGCTGGCAACATTGGAAATTACAATACAACAGGAAAATGTCTCTCATAAGATTAAAAAAAAAATCTCAGTGATCATTCTCTTCAAGGAAAGTTGAGTGAAATAAAGAGTTTTCAGGTATATAAATAAAAGGCTATTCTTCTCACCTGTATTTACATTAGAAACATACTAGATT
Source organism: Microtus pennsylvanicus (assembly GCF_037038515.1). Classification (NCBI taxonomy): domain Eukaryota; kingdom Metazoa; phylum Chordata; class Mammalia; order Rodentia; family Cricetidae; genus Microtus; species Microtus pennsylvanicus. The sequence goes on from NC_134587.1 coordinate 38,095,700, forward strand.
TGTCTTACCACAGTATAGGCAACAGTAAAAAGCATGGATGTAACGTCTTGGTCCAGGCAGGCAGGAAGGAAATTCTTACCACAATGGCAGTATATACCCAGTGGTTCAGGGCCTAGACAGCAAGTACCCTGATTTCAGTTGTGGATAAATCTCTAACAGGGTTCTTTCTTCCTTCCTTCCTTCCTTCCTTCCTTCCTTCCTTCCTTCCTTCCTTCCTTCCTTCCTATCTTTTGCACTATAATGAAGTGGAAATGAAAGATAACGTAGCCTGTTTTACCCATTGCAAAATGATATTGAGTGGTTTTTGAATACTAAGACAGAATTATAGCTTTACATAAGGACCAACAAATACGGAGTTTGGGAGGTAGCTCAGTCAGCAAAGTGACTCACACTCAAGCAGGAAGGTCTTACTTAGTTCAGATCCTCTGCATTCATGTAAAAAACCTGGGTGTGATAACATGTGTCTGGGTGTAATAACATGTGTCTGGGTGTGATAACATGTGTCTGTAAACCAGCACTGGGGTACGAGAGGCAGTGAGGGCAAGCCATAAACATCCCTGGAGCTGGCTGGCTAGCTAGTCTAGGTGAATTTATGATCTTCAGGGTCAATGAAACACACTGTATCAAAAAAAAAGTAGAAAAGACTAAGGAAAACATCTAATTTTATTTCTGGGCTCCACACATATGCACACACATGTATTCCTATCTGCAGGCACGTGTGTAGACATACATGAATACAAATACCATACATACAAAGAACACATGGGAAAATTCAGGAAACTATTGATAAGTTATATGAGAAAGCAAAATAAATCATTCACACTATTCTGATCAGCAATGAAGAGTACTGTATGCAAAGAAATACAAATACCGAATATTGATATAACTACAAAATATTATATTTATCTTGTTGGAGAAAGAAGTAAATGTGAACAACTAAGTAAGGGAGTTGAGTCATTAGCTAAGAAGTTTTACAAGGGAAGTATAAAATGGATAATAAAACTTACCAAATATATAATAATTAATTGCTTATGAATAAATAGTTAATAAATAAAATGAGATATACTTACAGTAAGAAAATCAAAAGGAGTCCATATTTAATATGAATAAGTCACAATGATTTTGTTGATACTGAATGAACAAAGCGTCATATTTTTAAAAATAAATGCCAAAAGCTGGAGAGTTTGCTTGGTGGTTAAGAGCACTTGTTGCTCTTGAAGAGGATCCTGGTGTGATTTCCAGCAGTCACATGGTGGCTCAGAACTGCCTGTAACTCCAGTCCCAGAGGGTGCAATGCCTTCTATTGACCTCTGCAGGCACCACGCACACTCATGATGCACGTACTTACATGAGGCAAGACACTCAAGCACACAAAATAATAAAATAAACCTTTAAAAATATACATTGTCTGATTTCACTTATATAAAATTTTATATCAAATGAATCTGCAATGATTGAAAACAAGTCAATGATTGCTTGGGGCAGGGAGGCAGTAAACAACTTTTGGGTGTTATAGAAATCTCGTTATTTTATTTTTTTTAGTTATTTTTAATTAGTACTAGAGTTGAGCATAAACCTTCCATGTACTCAGCAAGTGTTGCTCTACTGAGCTATGTTCTCAATACTTTTTGTATTGTTCTAAAAATTCAATGGACACAGAGTCTTCCTCGGTTGTCCAGACTGATTTTGAACTTGTTCACTAAGCCTGGCAGGCATTGAGCTGCCTCAGGCTCCTGAGCAGGTAACATTACAGGATTCTACCACAAGTCCAGGTCAGAAAGGTTTTATTTGAATTTCCCAATGGAGAGTCACTGTAGGTTTGGAGTCTCCCTTCCATAAAGAAGATTCATTCCAGTATGTGCGGTTCTGCTGCCATGTCCCATGTGTATTTGTATAGTTAAATGACATGAGGTAGCCTGAAAACAGAAATCCCAGATAGGATTCTTGACTTCATATTGAAAATCATGCTTTTGATATTTGCATAAAAGAAAAACCTGTGAACATTTGACACTAGTGTCTGCTTTTTAACAAAGTAAGTTCTGTCCTAGGCATGTAAATAAGGAAAATAGAGCACCATTAGTATTGAGGCCTCCCTACTCTGTTCCCTTGCTCTGTGTCATAGGCTTCTGGACCACTGCAACTATGAATTGAAACATTATATAAAACAAAATATCCTCATAATTAATGCAAGGAGATTTAAAATTACTTATATGTTGGCTTGGTAACTGTGCCAATACTTTTTTACATACTTTCCCTGGAAAGGAAAATGTAGAAAACATAATTAAAATAACAAAATGCTGTCATGTTAATTGGAAGTGACTTTATTCGACTGAATTAACCAAATATAGGTTGAAAATTTTGCTTACCTTACAAATATGTCATACTGACTTTATAGGTTACATGGTTTCCCAACTAGTATAAACTTGCGTAAGTGTGGTTTTTATTAGCAACCATTTTTTAAAAATACAAGTTTTAGAATTTATATGTGGATTCTAATCTAGCATAAAGACCTTTAAAAACATCTCTCCTTCTATCAACCACACATGCACAGATATAGTGAGCATAAACAAATGTAAAAATGCACTTTAAGAGACAGATTTTCACAGCTCAATACTGGTTCATTTTCTATAGCAGTGTATCGCACAGACACAGAAAACACAGTTTCTACAGCACAAATATAAATGTACTTCATTTTAATGATGATAAAAAGAAATTGCAAAATATCGGGACGTATGCATAAATTCTCATGCACTTAAATTCACTTTTATTTTTCCTGGCTGGGGGTTGTGGGAAGGGAAGGAAATTCCAGAAAAGGAAGTTGGGCTGGGAACTGAATAGAAAGATTATAACCTCTTCAACTGACTGCTGAGAAGCATCTATTCTAATGCTGGTCCATATCAGCCCTGCAGAAAAGCAGGCTCTTCCTACCCTCGCCTGAGGAACTGAGATGAATAATCATGTATTATGTTTCCACATTTGCAAAGGCCAGAACAACTGCAAAACAACCATTGCTCATCAGCTTCCAGTTAACATCATTTTCCAATTAGAATTATAAGTTGCCAACAATTTCTCAGCTATACTATAGTGTGGGAGGTTTTTTTTGTCTATGTGTTGCCTTCATTGGCCTGTTGATAGGGCGGAACTTAGGTAGATGGGAGAAGCTAGGCAGAATGCTAAGGGAAGGAAGGCGGGGAGAGAGAGAGAGCCACCATGGAGCCGCCACCAGAGTAAGACATGCTGAATCTTTGCCAGTAAGCCACTGCCACGTGGCGATATACAGATTAATAGCAATGGGTTAAATTAAGATATAAGAGCTAGCCAATAAGAAGTTAGAGCTAATGGGCCAAGCAGTGATTGAATGAATACATTTTCTGTTTGATTATTTTAGGGCTAAGCTAGCCGGGCTGTGGGAACCAGCAAGCGGCCCCCTCCTGTTATAATACTAAATATTTAACTGGCTTCTGATTTCTGTGTATGGCTGAAATAGTAAATATTTTTCATTTTGTTGCTTCAAAGTATAAGACTAATACATAGAGAGCCACTGTGAAACAGGGCATTTTGCCACTATGCATAAGGGTTAGAGCAAGCATAGGACACTTAAATTGTGTATTTTTAATTATCTATGAAACCCAACTTTTGTTTGTTTGTTTGTTTGTTTTTCGAGACAGGGTTTCTCTGTCCTCACTCACTCCATAGACCAGGCTGGCCTTGAACTCAAAAAATCCACCTTCTCTGCCTCCTGAGTGTTGGTATTAAAGGTGTGCACCACCACTGCCCGGCAAGAAACCCAAATTCTTTACAAGAAAAATTGCAAATGTATTATTGTAGTTATCATTTGAGGAACATTCTGTTTTAAAGACATTTTGATCATGTTGTTAGCGTAAAAGCAGAAGAGCTGTATATGGTGTGAAATGTTTCGGCCTGGGAAAAGCTGCCGCTAGAACATGTACCATTGTCTGCCCTGTGTCTTCCTAGTGCTACGGTGTACCAATTCACTGAGATGGTAGAAAACTGTGTCGCGCTTGCAGTACGTTTCTCTTTGCTGTGATAAAGTACCCGGCATAACAGAAATGCTTCACGAAAGGAAATGCTTATTTTGTTTCACGGCTTCAGAGCCGTTCCACCGGGTTAGGAAAGTTAGGACAGCTGGGAGGAAGCAAGAAGATCAGGTCACACTGCATCTGCTGTCAGAAAGACGAGAAGAGCTGAGCTGGTGCCCCCCTTGCTTTCTCCTTTAATGAAGATGTAATCTCAGTCCCTGGGATTGCAGCACCCACGTGCAGGGTGACTCACGATGCTCTAGTTAATTTTTCTAAAACGTACTTTATGTAGACTCTGCAAGAAGTTTATTACTATGGTGATTCCAAATTTCCTCAAGTTGACACTAACGATTAAACACCGCACTTTGCAGCTGCTGTATTACTTTGTTTCTTGAATAAAGTTTTTTAAATGTTCAGTTACTAAATGTCTTGAAAACTTTTTTAACTAAGCAGGTCCAGACTAGGATGAAAGTGAGTCTTGCCACTATGGGAAAACAGTTTTTGTTTATTAATACTGAATGTTTATATAAGAATATTCTGAATTAAAAAATAATCTAATTATATTTCATCAATGTCTGTGCAGACTCAAAAATATTTGGGTGAAATGATTTTAGAATTTCTATTCATTCTTTCAATTTGGTGATGATAGATTTTAATGTGGCCAAGACTATTATTATAGAATAGCGAGAAACCAAAGTGAAACAGCAGACATATTGAATACACATTGTTGCTATTTCTTCTTATTTGAGACACAGTTGGGGTTTTGATGTAGCTTGAAAAAAAAACGACATCATAAATGACAATGAATAAGCCACCATCACTCCTTTTATCTATAAGGGATTATACAGTTCAGGAATGCTAATTATTCAACAGTGTTAGTTTGGATACATCTATAAGAAGATCAGTTCCAACTCTAGATGTGCTTATTCTCGAGGTTTTTAAAAGTTGCTGTAATACTGGAAAGAAATCATTCCACCTTGTCTGTGAATTACAGAAAACTTTTTGTAAAATAGTTGAACACTGGGAGAAGCCTAAGGGAAAAAATGTTTCCATGTGTTATAAGAGACACGTATTTTCTTCAATTACCTTCTGCTGATGCTGTTTTCATCCATAAAGGTCTTCGTCTGGTGGGGAAAGATTGGTAAAAGCCTCTTTTTATGTAATACTAAGACCAACCTTGATGTAGTTTTTCTGGCTTTGAATTATAATGTGTGTCACCCGCAATGTAGGTTGTTATAATTCGCTTCTGACATTAAGATGTTGCCTTAGGGAATGTTGTTGTAAACGAATCCTACGTGTTTCCTTGACTTCCAAATGCCCTTCATGTTTCAGCAAAACAATGCAATCAAAACTAAAGACCAAAACCACTGCAAAACAAACCAAGGCTACAAATGTTTCCCCAGCATTTCTGTAATACTTTAGTCCTTCAGGCAGAGCCTGATTTGCTTTGAGAGCTGTGTATAATAATTTAAGCTTAGCAAACTGACCTCTGAAAATGTCATCAAGGATATTCTAAGTCAGGTCCTATAGGATGGAGGGAAAAAAACATTTTGGAGTTCTTTGGGGCATGGGGAGCTAACCAAATTAAATATTGCCAAGATCATGTCCAAAATGAAGTAGGCATGCTCATATTTACTTTTTTGCTCTAGCTTGGTGCCAGATCTTTAAACTGTAACTTCATGCTGGACCTAAAACTCAAAAGCATCAGTGCATTTTCTCCACTGAGATGTGAGCAATAATTTAGGGCTGGATCATTTCTGAAGTGTGTGCTTGTAGATGTCAACAAAATAATTAACACAAAATTCTTAAGGAGACATCCACATGGGGAGACCCTAGAAAAGTCATTTTTTTGAATATTGGTGATAATATTGATAAATTAAATGTATGTAGAACATAATTAACTCATGGTAGGAAAGGATCACCAGATAATTACTATAACAACATAGCAATTATCCATTTAACAGCGAGCAAAACTGTGACAAAATTATTTCTGTTATTCTTCCTCCTAGGTTCTAAAGAGGATCTTAGTGTTAGTAAATAAAATAAGCATCATTTTTAATATTCTACATGCCAAAAGATAGGTAAATAGGAGTGTATGTTTATAACCATGTATATACTTTTCTGATATTATAAAAGAATATTAGAGTATAGGTCCTTTTATAAAATAGCATATTCCCAGGGTTTGAGGGAGTGTTTTCTTTGTTGTTGTTTTTATTCTTTACATACATCACTTCATGACCACAGTTTTCCCTACCTCCACTCCTCCCAGTGCGCCCTCTACCTTCTCTCTCCCCCAGATCCACTCCTCCTCCATTTCACTTACAAAAAAATAGAGCAGGCCTCTCGGGGATATCAACTGAACATGGTATAAAAAATTACAATAAGGCTTGGCACAATCCTTCAAACCAAGGCTGGACAAGGCAACCCAGTGGAAGGAAAAGGGTTCCAAGCACAGGCATAATCATCAGAGATACCTCCACTCCCACTCTTAGGAATTCCAGAACACCAAGCTATACAACGATAACATATAGGCAGAGGACCTAGATAAAACCTATATAGGGTTTGTATTGTAGCTTCAGACTCAGTGAGCCATTGTGAGCCCAGAAAGTTGATTCTGTGGGCTGTGTTCTTATATTCTCCTGCTTTGTTTGTTAACCTATGTATTGTATAGAATCTATCAAATATGTAGCAGGAGTTATAGATAAAACCAATGTATAGAATTTGTTCGATTCCTAAAGCTAACGATCTGCTTGTTGCAAGTGGCAATATATAAGCAAATGCTCCCGTCAATCTACCCACTGCTATCTGCAAGACCACAAGCCTATTCCAGACTCACCGCTCACAATTCTTTTTCTTTGTGAGCCATTTTGCTGAGTAAGTCTCTTTTTCTTTTCCCACTCCACCTTCAAGCCTTTCTTCCACCAACTGGGATCATCTCTATACACATAGGCTTATATGCACATGAAAAAGCCTACAAATCAATATTCATGGTGAACATAGTTGCAAAAACTCTCAGCAAAATATTAACAAACTAAATACAAGTACATATCCTGAAGTATGGTCATTTTGAATGCATTAATAAAAAAACTCCTAGTCACCCATATGCTGATGCCACATTAAGGAATGAAATAAAAACATTTTCCTTTGGTGCCATTAAAAAACAAATTTGAACCCTCTACTTCATGTTCTCTGTGTCTTTTTAATCTGTCCTTCTACATATGTCTGTCCCTTTGTGTTTGTGTGTTTCTGTCTGTTGTGTGACCATGCATAACACTGGTTATCAAGCGATCCCAAAATAGTTTACTAACAATACCAATAAATGAATTTTACTAAGAAAAATAATTACTTCTATAATGAAAACTTTAAGATGGTAAAGAAAGAAATTAAGGAAGACAGTAGAAACACCTCTGATGCTCATGGATTAGAAGAATTAATCTCAGGAAAATGGCTATTCTAATAAGAAAAATCTACTTTCATTATAGTTCAATCAAAATTCCAGGGTCATTCTTCATAGACAAAGAAAAATGTCAAAAATGTATATGAAGGCACAAAAGACTAAAGATATTAAAATCAACCTTAAATTAAAAAATACTATGGCAGGTACCACCATATCTGATTTTAAATTATACCACTAAGGCATAGAGTTAAAAAAATAATATGGAATTGACACAAAACAGAACATAGATCAATATAATACAGCAAGCAAGGGACCTAAATGTTTGTCATACAGATACAGCTGTATGATACTTTTGACAAAAATAAATAAATAAGCATACATTGGAGACTAAAGAGTCAAGGTCTTCAAATTTTGTTCTGGGAAACCTGAATTTCAGCACAGAGAAAAACTAAATTAGACCTTTGTCTCTAACCCCGAATAAAACTTAGCTAGAAATTGATCAAGGAACTTACCTTAAGACTTGATACTTAGACTCCTACAAGATAAAGTAGAAAATATCCCTAAACTTATGCACACACACACACGTACAACCCCTTGTCCAAAATAAACATTATCAGGACTTTAGACACACTTATTGACTTTCTTAATAGGACTTCTATAGTTCAGGAACTAATAAAATATTTGACAGATAGGATTTTATAAAATCAAAGTTCTGTATGGAAAAACACTATCAGTTGAGTGTGGGAGAACACACAGAATTGGAGAAAGTCTTCTTCAACTACACATTCAACAGATGTAGTTTTAAGTGAGCAGAGTGATGGTATGATGGAGGGATAGGAGACAAATAACTAATGTCAAGAATGTCCAATAAACCAGTGTTGAAATCTGCTTCACACACACACACACACACACACACACACACCTATAGATATAGATAGGAGATAGATGATAGATAGATAGATAGATAGATAGATAGATAGATAGATAGATAGATAGATAGAAGTTTGACTGGGTATTACAAATATATCACCCAATATTCCCTATACAATGAATACTGAATGTCTCAGAAACCATAGGTTACAAAAAAAACCATAATACTAAGTGTGTGTGATACTTCACATTGTTGACTAAGAAGATCTTCAAAATTATATAGGCCATTGTTATTACTCTTGATTACACATTAAAACTTGGTGGTCCACCACTGTTGGACAAGGGTGTCCAGTATATTCCCCCAAACAATACCAACTACTGTTACTGCACTTATTGTCCACTAGAACTTAATGGTAAGACCCTATTGGTAAAGACATCACAAAATTTAATCACAGAATATGGAAAAATCAAATTAGTGTTGACCAGGAAGTTTCTGTCCTGTTAACTAGCTTTCATAGTACTAATAGATATTGTGCAGGTTCTGGGGAGAAAAGCCATCCGGTCTTACCCATCTATAAACCCTATGGGTTATGATGACTACTTTCATGGCAACATGTCCATAGGTGAAATAGCATGAATGTTATGGGAATTGGCATGTTTTCTGATTGGATTTAACGCCTTATCTACCAGAGACAACAGATATCTGGTACTGCAAACATGGTCAAGAACTAGATATGGTTTGGGAGTTCATTGCCCCCAAAGATGAACCAACTGCTATTATTTTGCTAAGTAGGAATAGCATCAAACTGCCCTATAAATCAATATCTCTTTACCTATATAATTTCAGCTCTCAGACTACATCAGAGAAGTGTGTTTGTAAAGTGGATGGCACCAAATGCTGAAGCTTCAAACTCAGAGAACAAGTAAATATTCAATGTTCAACCATAATTGGTGATCTATATCAAACTTTCTCCAAAGCTCAGAAGAAAGATAGTAAAAGGCTGAGGTTCGGGAAGACTGTAGAAAGGGGGTTTTGTATCTTTTTATGAACATTGTAGAACCTAATGCATTCATAAACATACAAAAGCTGTGGTTACCTGCACACAAGCTACCTATACCAAGTAGGTCACCATGTCAGCTAGGAGTGGGGACAGTTCCATCACCCCCATATCTGTCTGAGGAGCTATCAAAATCATTGAGGTTTTTTCCTACCTCAGACAAACAATGCACTTCACTTAGACCATACAATTTCCAAACTAAGTTAAAAACTGGTATGGAATACATATTTTGAATAATGTTTGGAAGGATATAAGCACTTCCAGTAAGGAAGTGCCATTGGGCATTATTAGAACTCAGGTCTGATTTCTTTCTTAGCATTCTCCCATATTCTTTTCAAGAAAGAGTTATTAATTTGAGTGTTGGCAGGGGTGTGTATTTGAATGGTGTGTGTGTGTGTGTGTGTGTGTGTGTGTGTGTGCATGTGCACACATGCCTGTGCTCACACATAGAAATCAGAAAAGGTTGGTAGGTATTCTCTGAGAAACAGTTCCTAAGCTATGCTGAATCTAAGCTAGCTCCTACTGTCGCGGCACCTCAGGACTATAGTTATAGATATTCAGATTGTTAGATAGATGCTTGAATATGAACTGGTATAATGAGCATTGGGATTCTAATGACTGTGCAGCAAGTGTTCTTAACTGTTGAGCTGCCTTTCCAACCCCAATTATATGTTTTTAAAAAGAATTTCTCAATTATGAATATAGCAGCAATAAGTGTGGGTTTGTAAGTATCACTGTCTTATTTGTGCATTGCTACTAACCCAGTCTCATATAGCTGTCATGACCTCAATCCAGTTGATGATATATCTATTCACTGCTTGGGTCAAAATAAAAAAATATTTCTTATTTGATATTTCATTCTAGCTCATCCCATCATGCATAGGTCTTTATATGTGTTTCAGGCCTCATAATTTATTTCTCCAAAAAGATTAAAATGTTATTTTTGTTGCCCATATCCAGTGTGGACTAGAGTGTCCTTCTTTCCTCAGTTAATGGTTTCTAAGTTAATTGTTAGGCTTTTATTTTTCATCTACTAGTTTGATAACTGTTACCACATATTTTTGAAGAGGTCAGAAGAGATTTTCCTTTGTAAAACCCTATGATTACACACAAGACATAAGATTTAAGACTCTTAAGATTGTATCTGATACGGATTGAACGATTTGTTGGCACTGGAAAACACCAGGTATGCTATGATTTCAGCATTAGTCAGCAGAAGATCTTCCAGGTATGTAATCACATAGAAATGAAAAGTTTTTTTAGGAAAGCAGTCTAAATCAAAATGATTGTCCATAGTAAGCCTTATAAACTGCATTAACTCTTTCTATTAGCAATGGATAATTGAAGCAAAGTAAGTTTTTACATAGTTCTCTACTTAAGACACTTACCCAAATAATTAAAATTAAAACAAACAGTAAAAAGTAATTAACACAACACATAAGAGTATAAAATAACAAAGAAATGTTAAGCAAATGTGTAGAACTGCTGTTGAGATGATGTTATCATTATTGTGTTGAATGATTAAATTGATGAAATGGGACAGTTGCATAAACATCCGATTAGCCATTTATTGCAAGTGTAATACTCTGGATGACTCTTTTGCAGTTTTTACCATGATAGATTAAAGGGAATTTGAGATGCATCCTCTTCAATTCTTTCTCAACTCATTCTAAACTTGAAAGACATTTTAAGAGTTCCAGGTGGAACCTTCTGATTTTTAGTTAATCCACAACTTACATAAATGCTCACACTGATTAACCCTTTTGTAGACCTTTCTGGGAGTAAAAACTTTACTTATATTTATGACATATTTACTTTCTTGAATTCCAGTACTATATTTAGTATGCCTTCTTTCAGCATTATGGCTAACTTAATAACTGTATTTCTTCTTTCATATGTCCTTATTCACTGTACATTCTAAATTCATTGTGTTGATATTATTTGCTAGTATATTTAGAAACTCTGCTATTATTGTAACTTGGATGTAGAATCTGTCACAGTCATTTGTGAAAGCTAAAATGTTGATGATTTGGTTAGAAGATAATGAAGATTCCAGAAAGTTATTTGATCATGGAGTTTATAACTTCTCCTATGGATGAATCTACTGACAGAATCATAATTTAATGGAATTTGGTGGAAACATAAGAAGTAGAGGCTGGCTTAAGAAGCTAGGTCATTGGACATATGTATTTCAAGGATATATTTTCTCTCATCCACTCCTATCTGCCTCTCTCTGATTCTTAGCCTCCATGATGTGATCAATTTTTCCCCATCACACGCTTGCTGTCATGCTGTCCTGAGTCACCATAGGTCCAGAGTAATGGAATAAGATTTACCATTAACTGAAATTTCTGAAATAATGGCCCACAATATGTCTTTCCTACTTCTAAGCTGTTATTTCACAGGGTTAAAGTTACCTTGGTCATATGTTTATCTTGATCACTGTTCCATTGCTGAGGAGAGACACGATGACCAAGGTAACCTTTATAAAACAAAGCAGTTAATTAGGGACTTGCTTACAGTTTCAGAGGCTTAGTTCATTATTATCATGGCAGAGAGCTTGGCAGATGAAAGGCAAGGTGTTGAAAAAGTATCTGAGAGCTACCTCCTGATCCCCAAGCAGCCAGAGAGAAAATGACACGAGGCCTAGTTTGAGCTTTGAAACCTTGAAGCCCACTTCCAGTGACGTACTTCTGTAATAGGACCGCTTGTTCGTTCCCAGCTGCCCAGACTCAAAATAACCAGACAGAAACTGTATTAATTAAATCACTGGTCTGTTAGCTCTAGTTTCTTTTTTTTAGGGGTGCAATGAACTTTATTGATGGTATTCAAGAGAGTAGGGCTCCCTAAGCCCCCTCCTGCTATTCTGGGGGTCTGGGATGGAAACTGTGAGGGAGAAGCTCAGTGTCAAGTGTTAGTTAGGACAGGGACTGCTCAGCAGCCAAGGACCTCTCTCTTGCTGTGTCCTTTCTGGGATAAGTGGTCCAGAGCGGGCTTCTTACTCCTTGGAGGCCATGTAGGCCATGAGGTCCACCACTCTGTTGCTGTAGCCGAATTCATTGTCGTACCAGGAAATGAGCTTTACAAAGTTGTCATTGAAAACAATGCCAGCTGGCTAGATCTTACATCTTAATTTAACCCATTTGTATTAATCTGTGTATTGCCACATACCTGTGGCTTACCAGCAAGGTTCAGCATGGCTTCTCCTTGACTCTGCCCTCTTTCTCCCAGCATTCAGTATAGTTTTCCCCCACCTATCTCTATTCTGCCCTGTACAGGCCCAAGGCAGCTCCTTTATTAACCAATGGTATTCAAGGCATACAGAAGGGAATCCCACATCATACTTCCTCCAACAAGGCCACACTTGCTAATTATTTTCAAGTAGTGCCATTCTCTGATGGCTAAGCATTCAAATACATGAAACTGTGGGGACCATTATTATTCAAACCACCCCAGTGTGTCTTCACTATAGAACAGTGACCAACACAAACACAATAAATCAGTAGCATTTATATATAAACATGACAAACATACTGAGAAAGAAGTCAGGGAAGCAATACCTCTCCCAATTGCTTGTATAATGAAATAAAGAAGTATATCAGGAAATTATCAGACTACATGTAATATCATGATCCACTCTAAGAAGGATCCCTGAATTTATTAATGCTGTTACTGAGAGAGTATAATTCCAGAAGAAAAGCTAGTGATTAGCTGCTTCGTTGTTAGGACCCTGAAAAAAATCTGGAACAAAACCAGATCTTCAGACCCAGTATATACAAGGGCAAATAGAGCAAATACATGATAATCAGAGTTGCAATATTATCAGACAAACAAATTGAGAAAAATATTAGTAGACTCCACAGTCCTTGTGAATGATTAGGCTTTTATGCCATAACAACATGTTGTCCGAAAATAGTGCTTTAAACAAGACAGATTCATTATTTTTTACTTATATAGATAAGAAGTTTTGTGTTTCTCTCAGCTAAAAATAGACTGTGAGCAGAACCCTATTCATTTAATACCTGGAGTCTCTAAGGAAAAGACTACCTCTCTTCCTGCATGTAGAGGCAGGCCATATTGCTTTGTTCTTCAAACACAGCTACCAGGCTGAGTCTTTGTAATGGTGCCACTTCTGTCCATACACCCCAACTGAAAGGAAAAAGGGATCTTTCCTTTGATGGTTGTACAAAATAAATTTGGATCCACTTAGATAATGCAGGTACTGTGCCTTCTTAGGGTTTCTAACCTTAAGCATATCTGCAAACCCCTTTGCCACATGAACTAGCATATTTGCAGATTCAGGTAGTGAGAAAACAGATGCATTTATAGGGGATTATCCAGACTATATATTATCAAATTTCACAGGTTTCTTGGCTCTCTTCCTCTGATTTTCTTCTGGACATCCATCAAAAACATTTCAAGGGACACAGAATCCTGGACTGGGCAAGATGGCTTTGTACTTGTAGGAATATTTGTGTATACGTCCTGCTCCAGTGTTTGGAGATGATTGTGCAAAGTATAGGTGGGCTAACAAAGAATAAGTGTGGTGATTAATATGAACTTTTACAATGTTATTCATTATCATTTAAAAGAATATTTAGAATAATCAGCACCTATCTTTAAATGAGGGTTTTTTAATATCCAATTCCCTGATAATTATGGAGATAAGAACTGTATAATTAAACTTAATTCCGTATGGATGATAACAGAACAGAATCAGTTTCTATTTTCAAGGAGGATTGGAAATTACTACTTCCCATCTATGTGTGCAGTGCTCGGGCTACATTCCCATAGAGCAGTCTCTCCTGTTTTATAAGTAATTTCCTTAATATTTCAAGTGTTGCAGACAGATAAGACTGTACTTCTTCTTAGGAAAGTTATTTCAACGTTGCTGTCACAGTCTCGCATCCCAGAGTTTGTAAATCTGTACAACTGTTTTATTCATTTGTGGGGATTTTTTGTTTGTTTGTTTTTACCTTACTTACTATAAGACATATAGCATAGAAATAAATGTGTTTGTTCACTGCAGATTTTAATGGAATTGAAAATATAGTGACATTTTTCAATGTTAATAGCTCATTTTCTTGCATAGATGTTAATGTTCTTTCCACAAGATTTCATTCTCTAATTGTGAATCATGATTTCATTTTTACCTGCAGATCTGAACACCCTGTTCTCCTAAATTGTCTAAATTATGTGGGATGTCTTTCAGTACCAATAGAGTGAATTTTTCTATGTGCCTAAAACTAACGGCATAAGATGAAAGTGAACACACACGTGAGTTCCTCATGTCTTAGCAAGAATTTGAGAGCGTGTACAGTTACTGAGTTACTGAACTGAGAATTAAGTGTTCTTTCTCACCGGTGCTGTTTGTTGTGGATGCTATAATAATCCTTATTTTAATAGCAAAACTATAAGCTCAGTAGAAGAAATGAGACAAAGAATTTGTCTTAGGTTTTGCACTTAGCATGTTAGACAGTGAGTTTTGGATCTGCCTTTGCCTAGTTGAATAAGAGGTGTTAGAAAAAGATGATTTTTTTTCTAAAAAGCAGTGGCTCCTCACTTGGGCCTCTAAAAAGAGAATGAAAGTCTGGCATCACTACCTTCCATTTTTGCCCCCCACCCCACCTTTTTACTTGGTCTTGGGTATTCTACCTGACCGCATAGGTATGACCGTCACTCAAGAAGCGTCTATCTAGAAACAAGTGCTAAGTAATCTCTTACTACTTTTCAAGGCTATGGCACAAAGACAAGAGTAGCCAAAGCACTTCACAAACAACTTAATGCAGCGTCTTAGTCTGTCTTACCTCAAGTGTGACTAAAGGTTTCCGATCACCTCTCTAAACTTGAAGTCATGTTGGACTCCAGGAAGAGCAGTCACACAGGACAGACTATACCATAATGAAGGTAAATATCGATGCTGTTGAGACAATACCTGGAGTATGAGTGATCATCTCCTGGGAGCCTCTTTGCCCCTTAAAACAATGAGGTCTTCAGATCACCTTGCAGAACCCAAACGGAGATGATGGTGGCTCAACTAGTTTAACCAGCGTTGCCTTTTATTACTTTCTGTTTGCTCTCTTGTGCGCTCTCCCTCTCCTTCCTTCCTTTTTCTGTGTCTCTCTATCTCCCTCTCCTTTCAGCTATTTTTTCATTTAGGCTTTTCTTCTTCCTCTCTCCTTTTACTTACTGTTACAGCTTCCAAAGCCCAGAATTTAACGTGGTTTATGATACCTGAGTTTATATCCTTCTTTTTAGTTTAGCATTAACCAAAACCCTCATATCTCCATCTTATTTTTTCCTTTGCTTATGATTCTTAACCCCATGTATTGCTATCTCCTCTGCTTTTTATCTAAAACCCTGACACTAATCATTATGTTTGCTTACTTTTTCTTTTTATTTCCACTCCAACCCAAATAACTAACATGTTTGCATACACAGTAGTATTAGAGTCTGTTTATTCCCTAAACCAATCAGTTCTTAACAGGTGTATGTTTTGTAGCCACGTATTACTAATCAGCGGATACTGTTGAAGCAGACAATATTCAACACACAGACTAGAGATAAACCCTAGTGCCTGGAACACTAGAGCTGTGGAGTATACACCAGAAAAGACTACTTTGACAAAGGTTTAAGCCAATAGAAAGTCTTTATTAGTCAGCTGCTGATTACACTGGGTATTCAGGATCCCAAGGTAGCATCAAGCCTTTCACGGGATGAGCTTTTAAGTATGAAAACCAAATTCTGGTTGTTATACTTCAGTCACAGAAACAGTTATCCAGAAGTAGAACCACAGCAACCAAAAAGTGCAATGTTAGTGAAGGGTCCCGTGCACCTCAGGGTGCTCCCCTCTGGGCCCTAGATTAGGCACAGACCACACCCCAAACACCAATTTCCAAATGCAGAGAGATCCTTTATTAAATAAGACAAAGAGACAAGGTGGCTGGTGGGAATCAGGCAGAAACTGCAGCAAATAGCTTTGCGGGTGTCAATTTTAAGAGGGTTAAAAAAAGGGGAGGTCTGTGTTAGAATGAGCTAGGATGGGCTGGGCATGTTAATTAGATTAGTCAAATGGGTTTCTTATTGCTGAACCTTGATATTTTGATAGTTGTACTTTGGCGATCAGCTTCAGGATTGACTCAGGCATAAGAAATCTGTAGATTGCTTTTTGGAAGATTACCATTTTTACTATTAATCCTACCAATCCATGGGCATGGGAGATCTTTCTGTCTTCTGATATCTTCTTCAATTTCCTTCTTCAAAACTTGAAGTTTTTATAATACAGGTCTTTCACTTTCTTGGTTAGCGTTACATCAAAATATTTTCCATCATTTGTGGTTATTAGTTTTTGTTTTTTGGATTTCCGAGACAGGGTTTCTCCGTGGCTTTTTGGTTCCTGTCCTGGAACTAGCTCTCGTAGACCAGGCTGGCCTTGAACTCACAGAGATCCGCCTGCCTCTGCCTCCCCAGTGCTGGTATTAAATGCATGCACCACCACCGCCCAGCCTTTGTGATTATTGTTAAGTGTATTTTTTCCCTAATTTCTTTTAGAGCATGTTTTTCGTTTTTGTAGGGGAGGGTTACTGTTTTTTTATTTTGTATCCAGCTATACTTTTCTGAAGGTGTTTAGCAATTGTAGGAGTTCCCTGGTAGAATAGTGGGGGTTACTTATGTATACTATTAAATCATCTGTAATTAGCCATACTTTGACTTCTTCCTTTCCAATCTGCAACACCTTCATTTCTATTAGTTGTCTTATTGCTCTAACTAGAACTTCAAGTACGATGTTGAAAATATATGGAGAGAGTGTACAGCCTTGTCTTGCTCCTGATTTTAGTAGAATTGCTCTAAGTTTCTCTCTATTTAATTTGATGTTAGCTATCAACTTGGTATAAATTGCTTTTAGTATGTTTTGGTATGTTCCTTGTATCCCTAATCTCTCCCTGACTTTTATCAGGAAGCAATGTTGGATTTTGTCAGGCTCATATATTGAAGGTTTTTTTTTCCATTTGTTTTGGGGAGGACAGGGGAAGCTTTAGGAGATTGTGCCTATCTAGAGAAAATTGATCTGTGGAAAAATTGCTTTGAATGTCATACCTGGTCACCAATTCCTCTCAGTCTGCTTCCATTCCAT
Source organism: Microtus pennsylvanicus (assembly GCF_037038515.1). Lineage (NCBI taxonomy): Eukaryota > Metazoa > Chordata > Mammalia > Rodentia > Cricetidae > Microtus > Microtus pennsylvanicus. Next base: position 38,113,199 of record NC_134587.1, read on the forward strand.
ATGTTCTTGCCATCATAATGTTCTTACCTTCCCACTGAAGCAAGGACTATGGATTGAAAGCTCTGAAGCCATAAGCCAAGAGAAAAATAATTCCTCCCTTTAACTGTCTCTCTGATAATTTCGTCATAACTAAAGAAAGCTAGCCAACACATTTTAAAAGCAAATCCTTCTCATTAACTTTCCTTATAACTGAAACGGTATGCTTTGTAAGATCTAAGCCTTAGTCTAGTGAGAGCCATTAAAGTTGTAATAAATCTAAGCTACATTTATTATTCCAAAAAATATTCATGCATCATCTTTCTACTGTGGCACGGATGGGGTCAGTTATAAACTATCTCACCCTCTTTGTCTATAGCAAGTAGGCTTGCTTGTGTTTAACAATATAATTATTGGTATTTTTATTTAGACAAAATATATTAAATTTCTGAGAACACCTTAACAACCAGCTAAATGACTTCACATAAATTCTAGAATGATCTTATTTATTAAGCCATAAAATAGAAATTTTATCAGAAGCAATATGAAACACATAGTTTGGCACCTGAGCCACAACAGCTACCAAACTGTAACCACTGGGAGTTACATATCATAATCACATATTTTTTGTTTTGTTTTAATTTTACATTTTAGCCTTCCTAGAAAATCTTGATGCATTTGAAATAGATTAGTTTTTCCACAATGATAGCTTGGATCTTTTCCCATTTATGGTAAGCATAGCTTTTCAAACTAATTCCAAAGCTATGATCATTAAAGAAATCTAAAAATTTGTAAAAACCTGGTTGTAAAAAAATGGATCTAAGATCTTGATAAGATACTTGATAATTTGTCACCCACTGAGAACCTGATAACCATCCTATACAAACAATGAACTGATTTCAAGTTTTACTTTCATGAGATCCTCTGAAATGGCCACTTATCCCTTTAAACCCTTTACATTTGATGGCCAAATATTCAGCTTTGCTGCAGCCTGGAGAACAGGTGATGCTCTTTAGCTCATTTTCACCAGGATTACAATGCTGATCCTTTGCAAAGTTAATTTAAATGAACCCACCAACGATGTACTTTTAAAAGAAATTCACACCAATAACATAAATTTGAAAGTTCTCCTTTTTCTTCTTAACTATAAAATCACTTATTCATATCTTTTTTCTATTGAATGTGTTTAACTTTATGACGTTAAACATGCAGCCTAATAGTTTTATTCCACAAAAAAAAAAAATTGACATTGGGAAGTTCAGGGAGAAAGTGCAGCAGATGAAATGGAAGCGTAAATATATATCAGCTGTGAGAGAGGCTGAAATGAATCCTGAGAGACAGTCTTACTTAGACATAATTTTACATGTTATCTAAGATGTAAAGAAAGAGAAACCAACTTTGTGAGTTACCAACTGAAGTGTTACCATTTTAAAATCTGCCTCGCCATACAATGGACCCAGTAACACAATAAAGAAGTTTTCCTCACCAATTACTTTACAACAAATCTAGCTTCTTTAGAAGTGAAACAAGATGTTATAAAACGCATTACTTTTCCAGAGTAATATCTAATATGTAATCAGTAAAGCCTGTGTTTGTCAACCATCAAAATTATCAAATTAAAGAAGAACTAGGGTCAATCTCTTCCAGCTATAAAATGAATTTCCTTCAACCATCAATTTGGAGACGAGATTATGAAGTCAAAAAAAATTATATATTTTCTTTTCTCAAAAGACGTACAGTTTATACACTTCTGACAAAATTTATTTCTTTCACGGATTTATTTGGAGACGCACAAAAAATCGAGTTACTAATATCACAGAAAAATATACAACTTATAAATGCAAAATGGAGCTAAGCTCTTTCTTTACCCTATTAAAACCAGATCTCCTCATAAATCATGTTCACTAAGACACTTAATACAAATACTGATTTTAGGAATTCTTCAGTGAATATAAATGTAATATCCACTAAGATTTTTGCAACACCTCTTGTCCCTAATAACTAAGTGCCAGTAGTGGGTCTTTATCGACATGGCAATCATTACTTCTAAATCTTTTTAAATGGATACAAAATGGTAGAGGCATTCTTCCTAAGACCCCTGATGAAGATACAAGTCCAACAGTCTAAGCTGTCCTTCCCACCTGTATAAAAACAGCAGAACATACTTTAGCAATGCAAATTGAGTCTGGATCTTGAGAAAAATTTTAACCATTTTGTGAGGTGTGCTGAAACAAAGAAGTTTTGTTTAGGAACTAAAAATTTCAAGAGCCAATCATAGTATTGTACTGCCTTGAAGTTAACAGTTCTCTGACCTTGGAGAAGTCCTTTCCCCATTCTGAATCTCATCCTTATCAACAAAATAGAGATGAAAATAGCTCTTTTTCTGCCTACTTCAGAATACTTCCAAGAAAATCTCAATCAATATGAAGCCTTATTTTGTCAGTTAGTAATGTTCAAGTACCAGAAATGTTACAAGGATATAGGAAAATCCATTTTTGCAGCCTTGGGGGCCCTTGCAAGTGAGAAACTAGCCCAACTCCATTTTGTAACCAGGAGCCATTACAGTTAGATTTCTGTTTACTTTAAATTTAAGTTTCTGTTTCCTGGAAAACAACCTACATGTCTGACTGACTTTTACCTAGAAGCTAATCATAAACCCTTTGTTCTTAGAAATGTTCTTTTCTCGTTGTTCTATGTGCCTATTTTCCTCACCATTTCATTTCGTTTCTGCAACCATGTTTGCAGGTGCTTTGTGGTTTTGCTTTATAAAAGAGGAATGAAAAACTGACTTCCTGCTCTTCTCCTGAATTCTGTATTGGATGAGACAGCTGCCGGCTGACTTTCCAGTATACACAATAAAAAGCTTGCTTTAATTTTCTCAAAATTTGTGTTTGGTATTTTTTTTTTACCTCTGTGACATTTTGGAGGCCCCAACAAGATAAGACCACTACCCAAATTCTGAAAGCTTGACCTTAGCTCCGAAACTCCAGGACCAAGGCTCCACTTCTCATAAGGGTGCACCTTGGAGGTGATCCAAGGCCCCCAAATATGCTTTCAGTTTAGTAGCATTGGAACAAAAAGTCACACTAAAAAGAACCAGTTAGTGCCTGCCTAAGGTCTTCTTAGATAAGTCATAATTTTGTTTCCATGACATCTGATTCTGGTTAAACTAGGAATGCCATTTGGGGGAAGTGAGGTGTCTGATGAGACACATGAACACCTATTTAGGGCTCTAACAAGATGCTGCACTGCCCACTTGATTCCCTGAGTCTTGTTCTGTGCTTTGTTTGTCTCTTATATGCCTTTTTCATAAGTCTTCCTTGGTCTGGACTTGAGACAACTGAATGAATGGGAAGAATGAGCAATAAGACTAGTAACCCTGATAGTCCTTTCAACTGTATCTTGAAAAATTTTGACAAATTTTACCTCCAACAGTCAAGCAGAATTATGATTATTCCATCACCAAAGGTAGCCTCCACACTTTCTGTGAATTGGGATTGCCCATTTGGGGAGTCAGATGGCAATCAGAGGCTATGTTTAATTCTTAAGTAGCATGGATAACCACAGCTACCCTGACCAGATTGAATACATCTTGTCATGGCTCAGAACCAGTCTCAAATCTGCCTCTGTAGATAAAGGTCTGCATGCTCCAAAATGGGTAAGGTGGTCAAGGCTTGATCATCAAAATAAGGTCCCCTCAGGGAGCTTTATAAGAGACTCATAATCGCCCCATTTAACAGGAATATTCAGAAGACTGCCTCCTTCCCCCATATAATCACCACTATCCCTCACTTTTCCTGTAGCTCCTCATCAGCCACATCAACACTAACCTTTATCTCAACTACCCCACTCCACTACCTCTCTTTCCCATTGTACATTGGCTCACCCTATCCACCCGCTGTCATCTTCCAATCCCACATCACCAGGAACTCCCTTATGGTCCCTCTGAAACTTCCATGAAGACAACAAAAGCCCCTGTCCTTCCTTATTCCAAAGTTTCCCCAAATAATTGATATGTCTATGTTCCTTTTTCCACCACTGACTTACAAAATTGGAACAACCAGAATCCCCCTTTCAGCACAGACCCTTGCTCCTTATTCTCTCTAGTTGACTCTGTTTTCTTCAACCATCTCCCTACTTGAGATAATTGCCAGAATATTCTCTGCATCCTCTTCATTTCAGGGAAGAGGGCATGAATCCTGGCAGAAGTGGTAAAAACCTTTCCTGGAATGCATAACATGACTAGTAACCAAAGGGCAGACACTATCAATTGCTCAATTGTTTACTGACCAAATGAAGGCCTGAATGGGACTACAGGACAGAAGAAAGCTGGCAGTCACCAGGTGAGTACCACCAGGATTTATTGAAGGGACTAAAACGGACAGGTCAGAAGCCCACTACCTTTTTATTCAAGGTAACAGATATAAAATAGGGCTCAGATGAATCACCTTCAGCATTTCTCAGATACCTCCTGGAATCCTATCATTTATATAATCCAATATTAAAAGGATCCAGCCAACCTCAAGGTTATTAACCTAACCTTTGCTACTTAGTTGACCCCAAATATATGTTACAAAAATCCAGAAAACTGATGGTTTTTACAGGAAAGAGTATGTCAGAATTGCTGGAAATAACCCAAAAGGTGTTTGACAACAGAGACTGCAAAGAAGACTTACTGGCAAGGAAAATGAGCCAAGCCACTGTGGAGGCACAACAAGTCGCCAGCTCCTTCAAATCTGCCTACTGGCCTTATGAAGAGAAGAGGAAAGAAGAGAAGAGAAGAGAAGAGAAGAGAAGAGAAGAGAAGAGAAGAGAAGAGAAGAGAAGAGAAGAGAAGAGAAGAGAAAACCCTCCAAAGAGTTCAGTGTGGTTACTACAAATAACTGGGACACTAGAAGAACAAATGATCCCAAAAGAAGTAGATAAGACCTCCCCCACCAAGGCCAATCCTAGCCCTAAGTAAATAGTGGGGCCAGGGCTCCTTCAAACTGTACTCTGGAAGCCTGTGGTGACCTTCTCAAACAGAGGCCAACCTATAAACTTCCTGGTCAACACTGGGGCTTCTCATTCAGTATGGAAGAAAATCCTCGGATCTCTCACTAATCAAACAGTGGAGGTGCAAGAGGCAACAGAGGAAATTAAAAAATAAAAATGGACTATAGAACAGACTGTCAATTTGGGACAAGGAACAGTAACACACTCCGTCATTGTCATCCCTGAATGCTCTTTCTCCTTGTTGGGTAGCTACCTTTTAAATAAGGTCCAGACCACCATTTCCTTTTCAAGGGATGAACCTACACTACAACTGGGGAGCCCAGCTAAGGCTTCCTCACTCCAGCCAATAAGTAAAGAGTACCTCCAGAGCCCAACTTAAACTTCCCAGAGGGTATTGAAGAAACTATCCATCCAGGATGTTCCCACATGAGCTGAAGATAATCCTCCAGGTCTAGCCAAACACATAAAACCAGTTATAGTGGTACCCTTTAACTCAAGTTATATGCCCATCCTACCAAAACAATACCGTATCATCTCAGAAGCCAAAGAGAAATAAAAACCTGCATCTCATACTTCCTCAAGGCAGGCATACTCACTCCATGCCTGTCAACCTGGAATACTCCCCTTTACCAGTTCTAAAGTCTGGAACCCAGGATATAGACCAGTACAAGATTTAAGACAAGTGAAAAATGGGTAGAAATCATCCTTCCAATTGCCACTAACCCTTCATTTCTGTTTAACATACTGCCACCTGAGCATAAAGTCTACAATATAGGCCAGGTGGTGATGGCACACATCTTTAGTCCCAGCCCTTGGGAAGCAGAGGCAGGTGGATCTCTGTGAGTTAGTGGCCAGCCTGGTCCAAAAGAGCTATTTCCAGGACAGGCTTTAAAGGCTATAGAGAAACCCTGTCTTGAAACAACAACAAAAAAGTCTATACTATAGATTCAAAACTGCACTAGATTAAAAAAATGAATTTTTCTCCATTCCTCTGTCAAAATTAAGCCAAATTGTCCTTGCATTGGAATGGGCCAATCCTGAACCTTGATAGAGGGAGTCATTAGGGGGTTAGGGAAAAACCTAGTGCTAGGGAAATTTCCAAGAATCCAGAAGGCTGACCCCAGCTACAACTCTGAGCAATAGTTATGAAGGTTCCTGAATTGGCCTTCTCCTGTAATCAGATTAGTGAATACCCCAACTGTCATCATAGAGTTTTCATACAGTAACTGATGGAACCAGATGCAGAAATCCCCAGCCAAGCACCATGCTGAGATCCAGGAATCCAGTCAAAGAGAGGGAGGAGGGATTATATGAGCAAGGGAGGTCATGATGGAGAAATCTATATAGAGATAGCTGAACCAAGCTCCTGAGAACACATGAACTCGAGACTGATAGCTGAGAAGCCTACATTGAACCGAAGTAGGCCCTCTGCATGTGGGAGACAGTTCATGCTTCATTCTTGGAGTCCTCCTTGTTATCTAGCTTCTCTGGAGCTGTAGATTGTAGCTTGGTCTATCTGGTGGAACCCTGGAAGTGGTGCATGAGCTAGGGTTTTGGAGACCCTTCCCTATGATGGGAGGCTATGCTCAGTCTTAATGCAGCAGGGAGGGTCTTGGTCCTATCTCAACTTAGTGCCAGGTTTTCTTGTCTCCTCATGGGAGGCCTTACCCTTTGGAAAGTGTGGGTGGGGTGGGGAGAGGCTTGGGGGAAGCATGAGGAGAGAGGAGGGGTGGGAGGGAGAACTGTAGTTGAAATGTGAAATGAATAAAAATTAAATAAAAAACAATATGTTCAAAGGCAAAGGGATAAAAAGAGAAACACAACGTATCTGAAGATGAAAAGATAACACAAACAAATAAAAGAAAATGTGATTTTTGCCTTTCTGGTTCTGGGTTACCGTACTCAGAATTATTATTTCCAGTTCTATCAATTTACATGCAATCTTCACAATTTCCTTTTTAAATACCTGAGTAAGATTCCATTGTGCAAATATAGCACATTTTTATTATGAATTCATCAACTGGACTGTTTCAATTTGCTTCAATTTGCTAGCTATTATGAATAGAGCAGATGTGAGTATGAATGAGTAGGTAGCTCTATCTTAGGATGTAGAGTCCTTCGGGAATATGCCTAAGAGTTGATAGTTGAATCATATGGTATACATATTTCCACCTTTAGAAGGAATGCCCATATGGATTTTGTTTGTTTTTGTTTTTGGTTCTTTTTTTTTTTTTGGTTTTTTCGAGACAGGGTTTCTCTGTGGGTTTTTTTTTTTTTTGGAGCCTGTCCTGGAACTAGCTCTTGTAGACCAGGCTGGTCTCGAACTCAGAGATCTGCCTGCCTCTGCCTCCCAAGTGCTGGGATTAAAGGCGTGCGCCACCACCACCCGGCTGCCTGTATGGATTTTGATAGTGACTTTGATAGTCTGCATCCCCACCAGCAATCAGTAACTTTTCTTTCTTTCATTATAACCACACCAACATTTGTGATCATCTGTGTTTTGAGAGGTTAGCCGTTCTTATTGAGGTAAAATGAAATCTCAAAGTTTTAATTTGCATTTTCCTGATGACTATAAACTCTGAATAGTTTTTAAAATATTTCTCTGGCATTTGTATGTCATCTTCTAAGAACCTCTGTTTAGTTTCATGCCCCATTTTTAAATTGTGTTGCTCTTTTCTTGATGGTTATATTTTTACTTCTTTGTATATTCTAAATTCTAGCGCTCTTTCAGATATATAGCTGATAAAGATTTTTTTTTCCATCCGATGGGCTATTTCCCCTCAATTGTTAGTGTTCTTTGCTGTAAAAATCTTTCCGATGTACCATTTCTCAATTATTGGTCATTCATATGTGATTAATTATTGATCGTTTCATATGAAATGCCTATGCTTTCAGGAGACAGCTCTGAAAGTTCTTTTCTGTGAAAATAGTTCCACCATATTCCCTACTTGCTTCGCTACAAGATCCAGTAGGTCTTGATCCAGTTCATAAGTGGAGGCCCTTGATTCATTTCGAGTTGAGTTTTATACATGGGGAGAGGTAAGGATCCAGTTTCATTCTACATGCAACTATCCAGTTTGACCAGCACTATTTATTAAAGGTTGTCTTTTCTCAAGTGTCTTATTGGCAACTTTGAGAAATCAAGTGTCTGAAGAGTTTGGATTCTATATACATAGGTCTTCAATCCCATTCCATTAATCAGTATGTCTGTGAATAACCAGTCCCATGCTAATCTTATTACTTGAGCTCTGTAGAATAGCTGGAAGTCTGGCAGGGTAATAACAGGTTCCACTGTATTTGGTTGTTTTGTTGTTGTTGTTCATTGGATTACACAAATTTCTTCTATCTTTTTAACTACCAGAGATGTGACTATGTAGAAAGCTTGGGTGATTTAAGGAAAACTGAAGTCAGTAGAGTCATTAAGATGGTGGTGTCACAGACCTACACTTCCTGGGACATTGTAAAATCCACTAAAATACTGCTACAGGATAAACAAGAAATTTTAGAATTATACCTCTATCATCTATATTGGTCATCTGCTATAATCTTGTCTATGCCACAAGTACTCAAATAGTGCTTATAGTAAGGGAAATCACCTGGCAGACTCTGCTGCCACTCACAAGCTTAGATAATATAAAAAGGATTCTAAGTTCCAAGAAAGAAGAATCATGAGATAATTTAGTTAACATCATCAGTCACGGGTAATCAATTCAGGTGACCTTCTGCTAGATGACAGTCCTTTTCACCTTGGATAGATTATCACAGTATATGGCAGACATTGTTGATTTTATACTACCTTTTAAAAAAATGTTTATGCTATGCAATAAGCTACAAATGTGTCATAATAATCTACAATTCAGCTCAAAAAACTATTTAAATAAAAATAGCCACCTTTGAGTATTACACAGTAGGACATAATAGGTGGGGTTTGACTTAGAAAAAGTAAAATAGCAAAATTAATTTTTAGAGAAAGTTAAGATTCTCCTCACAGCTTCAAACTTTCTTCTTTAATCATAGTGAAGACGTTATTGTTATGATTGTTCCCTCACTTTAAGAGACAAGACACGCCCACTCCCTGCAGCCCCTCCTCTCCTCTTGCCATCTTGGCTGCTCTTGAAGTCCTCTTTCTCTCTCCCCCCTTCTACTTTCTCTCTTGCTCTGTCCTCTTCTCCTTTTTCCCTATTTCCTGTCTTCCCCCTTCTCCCCTCTTTCCTTCCCATTCCATAATTCAACTAATAAATATCCAATTCTATTCTGTATAATGTGTCTGTCCACGTGTCTCCCACCTGCTTGCCTGCCCAGCTGCTCACTGCAGTGCTGGGCCCTGCCTGGGGCTAGCAGCTCTCCTGGTCAGAGAACTTCACTGTCTCCAGGACCAGCCCGCCCTACCACAAGCTTCTCAGGACCCACTGGCAAAAAATCATAACATTAGTTATCATTGGAAAGAGAATCTGTATTATTTCCAAGTTTCACCCACTGTCAGTCACTGTGACAAATGCACGCAAGGGTAACACAATAATTAATCACTCAGGATACAGTTCTCATGGACTGTTCAGGATTTTCAATAGATTCTGTTGTCTAGAAATGCCACAGACAGACACTAAGTGGTCTATTCTTGAGTAAAGCCAGGAATTGGCCTTTTAGAGAAATGGTGATGTAGAGCAAAACTTTGGAGGCTTTGTGTTTGTTTGTTTCTCCTCTCCATGTTGCAACTGTTTCAATTGCTTTTTAGCACATTTGCATTTTCCAATCCATTCTTGTCATAGTGGACTGAAATGAGTTAACTTCAGAGTTCACTGAGACAAGGAAATAGTAAATAATTTTATGTATCATTTTAACCTCTGAAATAACATAGACTGTCTTATTCTGTAGCCTTGAAAATTTTACATCATTGTTATTATTTTTAACTGATTTTTTATCTTACCAATTAAATATTAGATGATAAATTAATGTATAATTCAGTGCAAACACACTTTCAATATTCTGTAGCTTCCTGGTAGGTAGAGAGTTTGTCAGTAATCAGTGCCTCAAATCCATTTTCTGGGTAAAAAATGTTGTAGCCTTCTGATTATTATTCACAAAGTCATCTTTTTAAATTATTTCTCCTCTCGTACAGTTTTCATGAGAGCAGTTTGATACCTTAGCAGTTTCAAGGTTATCGTGTGATTGAAAAGCCTACTGCTTACTTCAGAGTGTAACATATACAACTGTGCCGTTATCCATTAGAGCAGCATAATAGGTTTTGGTAATGCCTTTCATGAAGTGCTGATTTAGAAGGATCAGTCTAACTTTTGAAGCTATTTATCAGTCTCTGCTTAGGAAAGTGTTGAATCACTGTAAAACATCAGCCAAGGAACGACTCTTTGCACTATTTAGAATAAAAGCTAAGCCAACTTTTATTTTTCTGCTAAACAGGGCCAGCGCCTTCCTCTGTGAATTCCCAAGTAATAACAAACAAAAAGTCGAGTTTATCTAGTCTTTTGATAGACTAAAGCTAGGCTGCAGTGAATGTTAGCAAAAAGCAGTAGACTTGTAGGTTGTGGCAATTCAATTGGAAGAAAAGAATTACTCAGAGATAAGGGGGCAGGTTTTACTAAAGTAAAAATACACAAAAGTTAACTAAATCACAATTATGCTAGGATGCAAAAATACATCATTTCTTTTCTTCCCTCACCACATTTCTCTATTCACACATCAAATTTTAGTTTTAGAAGGTGGCTGCTTGAGTGAGTTTAGAGGACAGCATCTGTTTAAGTAACAGATGTCTGTGTCACCAAGGTGCTATATTCTCACTTTTTATATATGGGAAAATTGCTTCTGAAAGAGTTTAATTGTCTTTATGCAAATGAAAACATCATATTCTTCTCCTTAAAGGGTTTCTTGCCCTGATGTGGATCCACAACAACCATAAATGAACTGAACCTCGTCAATTTGTTTTCCTATCTGATGGAGTTTCATGCGCTTTGCTAATTATGCATGAAATGAGGTTTGGAATTGCAAACATACTTGCTTTAATTTAACAAGTCCCATTGGGTTAAAGTCGGCTTAAAGGGGTAAGAGGTGACGCTGACCTCTTACCAAGATAAATCCAGGCTCTTACACAAGAAGAAACCACACCTCAGGCACAGACAAACTCCCTCTGACAGCTCTAAGTGGGGAAAGGAGTGCCTGATGGACTGACTTCAAATCCCATTCTATTCTTTTGTGTTAAAAAAAATGCAGAAAAGTTTGGTTTAGAAAAAAAGAAGAACAAAACCAATCCCCCAAGTTACAAAGGAAATTAGCCATTTCAACTCTATGCTATAGATAACAAAACAGGAAGTATGTGTAAAGAATGTTTCTATTTCTGCTGTAGACCAAAGTGCAATGACTGTCTTTGGCTATCTTTGCATTTATGCAGTTGACCCAAAGTTGAAGTACTCAGTTTTGCAATGGAATGTCCTGCTTACTTAAGAGTAGAATGTAGAAAAAGGAAGCTGGGAGTGTTGGGACATACCTCCAGTTCCAGAACTCTGGCAACTGAAATAGGATGAGTGCCAGGAATGGGCGACAGCCTGGGCTATCTTAGAAAGTTTAAGACCACTCTGAGATGCGCAGCGACACCTTTTCCTAAAGAACCGAAACTAAAAGCACAAAACAGAGACAGTCAAAAGCCATGTGAAACAGACAGATAAGTAATTCAGAGAAATCAAGAAATTGAAGTCTTAACTTCTACAAAAACTATAAAAGAAAACCTTAATTTTGGAGAATTTGTATTCCCACACAACTTTGTCAGTTATGCAATATTTAAAAATTTTAAGGCTATCTAATCTATTGTTAATTAATGAGATCAATTAATTTTGAAAAAATATAACAAAGTATGTCAACGTTTGAATAATTGTATATTTCTGTGAACAATGTTTTCCAATACATGGTGCTAGAGAATCATGCGTAGTAAAACATATAATTTAATACAAGATACCCATGTTATTGTGTTATAATTCAGCAGAGTACAGGAGAGTGCCTTGACAGTATTTCTCATCCCCTACATAATCTTTAAGAAACAAGTTTAAGAACAATCGAGCTGTTCAATCAAAAATGAATGTCTACTATCAAATGTGAAGACTGTTATAATTGTTTTTGACAATTTTGATTCATAAAGTTTCCTAAGGCTATTTATGTACTGGAACAAACACTAAACAATCAAGTGCATATAAAAGCAGATATGGGAATTTCACTATCATCTATTAAGCTAAACAATAATAAGTAATAGCTTTATAAAATCCCCACAGACTGTCAGACTGGTTGACTATAAATTAAACCTGAAAAACTTCTGCATTAGTCAGGGTTCTCTAAGAGAAACAGAACTGGATGCATCGTGTGTGTGTGTGTGTGTGTGTGTGTGTGTGTGTGTGTGTGTGTGTGTGATCTATGTGTGCACATGCACACACATATGAGATTTATTAAAGTGGCTCATAGGTTATGGTTCAACTATTACAAGAATGTCTATCTCCCAACATAAATTTCAAGATTCCATCCTTGAGACTGGATATCTCAGCTGGTCTTTAGTACATGTGGAATCTTGAAGAAAAAAAACTCTCATGCCAGTCAAGGAATGGAATACAAGGGCAGGGGGCATAGACCAAGGACTGTCTGTCATATAGGCTGCCACCCAAAGGTGTGGCCTAGATTTAAGGAGGATCTTCCCACCATAAAAGATCCTGACTAATGATGGGTCTTCTCACTTCAAATAATTCATTGCAAGGAAAGTCCTCACAGGTGTACCCAGCAATGCGGGTGTTAGTTAAATCCAGATTTTAGTGAAACCGACAGCCAGGAATGGCCATCCCAACTTTGTATAAATTTGTTTTCTTATAGACAATTGTAGAAATTGATAAAATCTTGAGAGAAGGTGGGACGTCTCACGTTTTCTTTTTTAGAATCTGTCTTTTGATTAAAGCATAACTACAATGTTCCCTCTCCCTCCCTGCCTCCAGTACCTCCCAAATACAGAGCTTCTTTTCCTTTAGTTTTGTGTGTGCGTGCACACACACGTAAATCCAACTTGCTGAGTCCATTTAGTGTTGCTTTGTGCATTTGATTTTAGATCTGACCATTATTTGGATAATTATTTGGATAATTAATTAGAGGCTCATTGCCTCATTCCTTCTTTTGACCGTCATTATTTACCTGTAGTTATTTTCTAGGGCTGTAACTCCAAGTGAGTTCTCTATTCCACAGTAGTATGTCTATTGGAATTGTTCCTTTCTGGGTATTGTTTCAGCACCTATGTTGTTGAGGTATCACATATATAACTTCCCTGTTGTTTCTAGGAAATACAATCTTCCAGCACATTTCCTGGTCCCCTGGCCCCTACATTCATTCCAACTATCTCCCATGAATTTATCTAACCCTTAGATATGGGACCGTCTTTCCATTTTCTGGTGCCTCTCTCAATTTCTTTCACCAGAGATTTAAAGTTTTCATTATAAAAACTTTTCAGCTTTCTGATTAGGTTTATTACTATTTATTTTATTTTCTCTGAGGCTATTCTGAATGGTAGTGTGCCCATAATGTCTTTCTCATTTCATTAGCTGTTGGTGTACAGAAAGGGTAATAATTGTTGAAAGTTAATCAATTTGCTGAAACTATTGCATGCTTCTTGTTTTTTGGTAGACTTTTTGAGACGGCTCAAATAAAATCTCATATCTGCAAAGAGGACTATTTTACCTTTTCTTTTCTTATTTGTATCCCTTTAACTTCTTTTTCATGCCTTGTTATTCTAACTAATGTTTCAAGCACTGCATTGAAATGGGAAGGTGGTGGTAGACAGGCTTATCTTCTTTCTGGTTGTAATGAGATTGTGTCAAGTTTTTCTCCATTTAAGATGATGTTGGCTATGTGTTTGTCATAAATAACTGTTATTATGTTGAGATTTTTTTCTCTCAAGTCCTAATTCTCTCAGACTATTAAATACATGCATGTTGAATTTTCTAAAAGATTTTTGTCTGTGTCTATTGAGATTATCATGTGAGTTTTGTCTTTAAGTATTTGTATATGGTTTACTTATGTATTGACTTGTGTACATTGAACCATACTCATCCCTCAGATAAATCCATGAACACAATGGATATTTGTGACTTATGTCTGTATTTCATTTGTATTTTATTGAAGATTCTCTGTCTATGTTCATTGGGGATATTGGCCTGTAGTTCCTTTTATGTCTTAGGCCTTTGCCTGGTTTTGTAATACTGGGTATTAATAGTAGAACTGTAGCTTTGAAGCTATCCTGCTATTTTGTCTGATAGATTTCTTTTGTGAATCCATCTGGGCCTGAGCTATGTTTCTTCCCCCTGTCTTAATCTCCTCATTTGCTATGGATCTGTTTATGTTATTGATCCTTCATTTATTTGGTTTGAATGAGTCTAGAAATGCATCTTTTTATTTTAGGTTTTCAAACCTAAAGGGTTATAGATTCAATCAATGAATGGCTACTCTCCTTACCCACATGCTCCCAAATTTTGTAAGGCAATCTTGTCTATTTTCCCTTTCCAGGTAGATTTTTGTATGTTTTTCTTAGGGTTCATCTTGTTACTTAACTTCTCTAGGATCATGAACTATAGGCTCAATATTCTTTGCTTTACAATTAGTATCCACTTATGAGCAAGACACAGACAGTGGCACTACAGAGCAGACCAAGAACAGTTCCCAAAGACACAGACAGCCACTGCAAGGATTGGGGCAAGATGTAAAGACACTGACAGCATTAATTGAAGAAAGAGATGCGTAGGCACCAATGCAAGAATTCATCCAACAACCTAAAAAGCAGTGTGGTAACACCAGAAACCAGTGCTCATACAACAGGAAGACTTGATCATCCTAACCCAGAAGAAAAAGAAGAAAATGATTTTAAATGTAACTTTATAAAAATGTTGGAGACCTTTAAAGTAGAAATGAAAAACTCCTTTAAAGAAATGGAGGAAAAAACAAACAAGAAATTGGAAAAAATTAATAAATCTCTCAAGGAAAACCAGAAAGAAACAATCAAACAGGTAAAGCAAATGTTTCAAGATTTGAATATTGAAATAGAGGCAATAAAAAAACACAAACTGAGGAAATTCTGGATATGGAAAATCTGGGTAAATAAACGAGAACTACAGAGGCAAGCATAACGAGAAGAATACAAGAGATGGAAGAGAGACCTCAGGTTTTGAAGATGCTATAGAGGAAATAGTTTCATTAGACAAAGAAAACATTAATCCAACAAATTTTTAACACAAAGCATCCAGGACATCTGGGCCACCAAGAAAAAGTGGATTATTGAAGTCACGATTACTGAGTTGGAGTTAATCTATGTCTGATTCTGTAGTACAGTTTTTATAAAATTTTGAGCATAAGTGTTTGATGTATTTAAGTTTGGAATTACAACATCTTCCTGATTTATTGTTCCCTAGATTAGGATAATGTTGCTGTGCTTTCTTCAAACCACCAGTTCCAAATAATGACTTGGAGACTTTTTATGAATTAAGAAAGCTTGGCCTTTGCTTAGACTTGTTCCCAACTAGTTCTTAAAACTTAAATTAACTTGTTTGTATTAATATATGTTCTGTCATTTGGCTATTTACCTCTTCTTCATATTGTATATCCAAATTCCTCCATGTCTCGCTGGCGAATCCTATCCTCTCAGATTCTTTCCCCGAGTTCCTTTCTCTCCCTGAAAGTCCCACCTATCCTTTCCTGCCAAGCCATTAAGCATTTGGCTCTTTATTAAATTAATCAGGAGGTGCCTTAGACAGGTGAAGTAAAATAGAGTCACATCTTCACACAGGGATCAAACATCCCACAATTAGATGAAACATTCTTCCTTATCTCTTCTAATTAGTTTCTATCTGGAATCTATTTTGTAATGAATTGAGACAGCAGCGTGTGCTCACTTCCTGGCTCCATTTGTTTGAAATACTTTTTCCATCCTTTCACATAAAAACAGTGCCTGTCTTTAAAGCTGAGTTTCTTATAGACAACAGAAATATGAATTTTGCTTCTTAACCATTCACCTGCCTGTGTCTTTTGATTGGTGATTGAGGCAGTTAATATTTACACTTGTTATTGAAAAATATATGTTGAGTGATATTTTTCTGTTTCTGTTCGTAGTCATAGCCTCTGTTTCAATAATTATTGCTTCATTGTTTTCTTTCTGTGGTCTCTTGGCTGTGCTTATTTCTCTCTTCAGTCAGAAGTATTGCTTCTAGTGTTCTCTCGAGGTTTGGTTTTTGGACATGAATTATTTTATCCTTTCGGTTAACAGGGATAGCTTTTCTTTCTCCTTCAACTATGCCATATACCTTTGCTGAGTACATTAATTTATGCTGGCATTTATGGTCTCATAGATCTCAATGACCTTGATATGCATGTGTACGGGCTTTTATGCTTTTTAAAATTTCTATCGAGACATCATCACCTGTCATTCTACTTGATCCATTCTACTCACGAAGTTTCTCTTGGGTTTCTAGTTGGGTTACTGACTTCTTCAATCCTGTCTTCATTTTAATTTGAGTTGAGTTATCTTCAGTGTTTCTATATCTTTACTGAATTTGCTTTTCAAATACCAGATTGTGTTCATCATTTCATTCAGTCTTATATTTGTGGTTTTTTTTTCCCTTTGGGTATCTCAGGAGTGTATTCTCTTTAAATTCATTCTCTCTGAGTTGAGTTCAATGAATTGTTTGTCCATTCTTTAAACACCTTGAATTTGCTACTGAAGTTTATGATCTCTTACATGCTGTGTCCTAAGGTTGATCTAAGTAATTTTTATCAAAGAACTGTTTCTGTAAACCTTGTCATTTTGGAAAGGGGGCTTACTGTCTTGATAATTTATATTGTTTTTTATTATTGCAACAATATCTGGGCTTTTTGATTTGTGTATCTACATGTTATGGGGACATATTGAGCTGAAACACAGCATGGGATATGTGGGTCTGGGATGAGTCTAGGGGTCAGATGTTGCATGGCAGCAATTAAGTCAGCTTGTCACAGGGTGTTTGAGGTGGTACAGGAAGAGTTCACCAGATTAGGCCAGACACTGTATGTGGGATCTAGATTAAATCTGATTATTGCTAGGGCTGAGAAACATAGGATCAGACAGACTCACCAGGCTAGGCTCTAGCACAGAGTATACACAGGCTAGCTAGGCCTGGATATTAAGTGTGATATGGAGGGATAAAGTTTTGTAGCTATATGAAGTTCTGAACACTACAGGTTGTGCTTCCTAGTCCAAGTTCGGAATTTTGGGGTAACATGAACAGAGCTCACAAAGCAAGACTAGGGCACAATTTTAGGGCTCACATTCAAGCTGATGGCTGCATAGGGTACAAAGAGATAGGATCAAGGAGACTCACCAGGCTTCGCCTAGGAGCAAGCTGTGTGTTTTGGGGGCTGTTTGGCAGAGCTGTGCTTAGAAGTTGAGAAAGATGAGATCATGGGGTTACAAGAGGGGCCAGCGGCCCTGCAGGGTGTGTGTTTTGCCCCAAGCCTGGATGTTCAGGATGATAATGGTAGGATTCACTTAACTAGGCTAGGGTACTAGATCTGGGACCTGGCTTAGATCTGATGTTTGAGGAAGTTGCAGTAAAGTGGTATCAGGCTGAACCCAAGCCAAAATCTGTCTCATATTTTCTAAGAGAAAAAAAAACAAACTTGATTCTGTGTCCTTGTAAGAGGTTTGAATAAATATATCCACAGGCTCATATATTTGAACGCTTAGTCACCAGGGAGCAGCACTATTTTCAAGGATTAGGAGTTTGGGCCTTGTTGGAGAAAGTGTATCACTAAGGGTGGGCTTTGAGGGTTCAAAAGCCTGCACCAACCCCAATGTCTTTCTCTCAGCCCAAGGTCCAGGATGTAGCTCTCAGCTACTGCTCTAGGGCCTCTCTGCATGCTCTCATTCTCTCTGCTGTGATGAGGAGAGCACTAACCCTCTGAAACTGTAAGCAAGCCCCCAATTAAATGCTTTCTTTCCTAAGAGCTGCCTTGATCGCAATGCCTCTTCACAACAATAGAACAGTGACTAAGACAGACACATACTTGTAATAAAGTAAATATTGTTAAGCATTGGCAGCCCAGTGCTAGTGAAATCAAATGAACATGAAGCTCTTATTTAGATCAATAAACAACTTGTACATACTTTAAATGATTAAAGTATCTTCAAGGCCTTGCATGCCTATTATCCTATTGGTTTTATTGATTTTTCAATGTGTTTAATTTTTATATTTGTGCGTCAGTTAAGTCTGCTAGATAGTTGTGTCTTATTCTCTATACTTCAAGCCACATCTAGTATTGTTAATACTTTCCATCAGGCTGATAAAAAGGTTATGTTTTTTATGCCATTTTCGTCATTCTGTAGCAAGCAGCCACCACTGTTGGCCCAGAATCCTTTGTCTAGCAAATGAAAATGTAGTGAGAATTCAAGTATGAATTGTGGACTTCAAAATAGAAAGAGATCTATTACCTAACTAAGAACACATGGAAAGGAGATGGCATGAAATTAGCCTTCCAGTAAAGAAAGCGGTAGGTGGGGGTATTAAGGTAAAAGGGTAAAGTTAGGAGCTAAGTTGACCCAAAGTGCTTAGCTGAGTTGAAAATCTGGTAGGAGAAAATGTTCTAGAATCATGAAAATTATCAAGAAAAAATGGTATTCTAGGGATAGTAACATGTTCCCAAAGTGTATATACGGTTGCTCTAGATGTAGCCTTGATATGAACCCTAAGGCTGCTCCTTTATCATGTCCTGTCTAAAAGATAGTTTATTCTCATTGACCCCACTTTTCATCAGAAGATAGTGAATCAATGATTGTTCAATTAAGTCAGAGAGCATTAGGATATAGATAAGAGGTAGAGAAGAGTTTCTGAATCCCTGAAAATGTAAAGTTCTGTAGTATGAATGAGCGGGCTGCGTCCTGCCGCCAGAGGAGCTGGCTGCTTGTTATCCTGCTGCCTGGCTAGCTTAGCCCCCGAAATAACCACACAGAAACTGTATTAATTAAATCACTGCCTGGCCATTAGCTCTAGCTTCTTATTGGCTAACTCTCACATCTTGATTCAACCCATTTCTAATAATATGTGTAGCACCACAAGGTCATGGCTTACCGGGAGAGATTCTAACTCAGGCCAGAGATTCATGGCCTCTGCCTGATTCTGCTCATCTTCCCAAAATTCTGTTCTGTCTTCTCCGCCTATCTAAGTCTGCCCTATCAAAAGGCCAAGGCAGTTTCTTTATTTAACCAATAAAAGCAACATATAGTCAGAAGGACCTCCTACACCAAAGTTCTTGCCACCTTCCTTCATTCATACACACAACCTGAAAATCTTCTTCCTATTTCTGTTACTTTTCGATATTTTTATTTGTTTTTTAATCAAATCTGAATAAAAAAGAAAGCTATAAAATTATGAATCTTTAAAAATGTTTCTCACACCCTTCTGAAATGGTGGACACTTTTCACCACTAAACTAACTGAATGTGTTTCTGGATTTAAAAACTTATTTTAATAAGTGAGTTAATACAAGACTCCCCCATGAAGATAAAAATGACCTAGAAAGTCTTTTTATCATTATTTAAGGTTCTCTTTTCTATTTTTATAATGTAGGGTTTTATATTTTTAATGTCTGTATCTGTGCATACCCCCATGTGTGTGCAGGTATTCATGGATGTCAGGAAGGAGTATCAGAGTCACTGGAGTTGGAGGGAAGGTATGCGCCCCATGTGAGTACTAAGGGATGAACTTGAATCTTATGGGAGAGCAGCATGTGCTCCTAATCACTGAGCCACCTCCTCATCTCCTCAAAAGTTCATCTAAATATCAAAACTGAACTTATCTTTATCATTTGGATAAGTGTGATTTGTTTGGATATATATTGCGATTAAGCTTTAGTGAGCCTTTTTTAATTGAAGGAGATATAATAAACAAAATGGTACATAAGATGTATGTGTAAGACAGTATTGTGCTTATTCATAGTAAGCCTTATCTAAAGACAGTAGCACTCAAATTTATCATTGTAGTTAATGTCTTCATAGTTTATTATCTTAATTGTGAAGAAAATTGTTTGTAGATGTCAATAGAGTGGGCATCATTAATTAGTTCTGTGATTTGCATAAAATGACATCATAATAGTAGAAACATGAAGGTGATTTTATAATCTGAGATCATGGAAGGAGAAGGCAGTCATATTTGACAGGCTAACCAAGAATAGGTGGGATAAGGGTCATGATTATGTAGAAATTCAAGCAATGAAAATTTTTAGCATACCTCAAATCCTAGAACTAAATGAGAAAAAAGTACTGCATGCTCACGAACAAATAAACACAAAAAAGGAAACTTTATTCTCTCCATAATAATTGACAACTCCATTTTTAAGCCTTTTCATCAAAAAAGTTCCCTGAGTCTTCTCAGGATGTTATAAAGGCAGGAACTAATGTGGTGAAGCATGAAGCAAACTAAGTGATAAAGACACAGAATGTCTAAATCTATAGCAAGGTAAAAGACTTTGGTTCAGCTTGTCAGTGCTTAATTTCTTAAATTAAGTCTTTACCATAATGTCTCTGGTGTGATTTAAAATGTAAGAGTCTAGGGTATTCCAGGTCCTAGGGAAGCAGAGACTTCTTCTGCCATGTTGATATCATTTAATAAATGATACATCTACTATACAATGTTGAAACATTTTAGCTAAATATGGGTTATGGAAAAGAAAATATTTTTCTATTACATGTGTCTGTCATGGGCATGACAAGGGAGGCTGCAATATGTGTGGCACAATCACGACATCTGTCCCTCCTATTCTTGGGTAACCTGACAGATATGATCACCTTCTCCTTCTGTGATCTCAGGTCATAAGGTCACCTTCATGCTCTGCCATTGTCTCCTGGAAACGACTGACTGTTTAACAATTCCAGCATAGGTATGTTTCTTTCTCTTCCTGATTTTCCATTTCAAAGAGACCATGGATTCGTGGTTCTGTATTGATTTTCTATAAACTGTTTCATTGATTACACCTTCAGAAGAACCTGAAGATCACCAGCCATGTCTTTCATTGGTCTCTGTACTCACCTAAATGGATTTCATTCAGAGATAGAAATGAAACTCTTCATGAGGCCGAGCCCAGGATGGCTGCTTATTGCATTGACCAGTTTCTTTCAGGAACTCCACTTTGAAAGTTTGTGGTTTCAACACGGTATGTTCTCACTCATAAATGGGCACTAGAAGAAAGGCAAAGGATAACCAGGCTACAACCCACAACCCCAGAGAATCTAGGTAATAAGGAGGACACTAAGAGGGACACACAGGGAGGCCCCAGGAAAGTGAAATAGCCAAGCTCTTCTGGATAAACTGGGAAGGGGGACAGAAGGAAAGAGGATAGGGATAGAAAGGTGAGGGCTCAAGATGGCCTAGTTTGGGGAGGGATGGGGAGAAGAAGTCATGAAAAAGATACCTTGTTAGAGGGAGCCATTATGGAGTAAGGGAGAAACCAGGTGATAGGGAAATTCTTAGGAATCCACAAGGATGACCCCAGCTAAGACCCCTAGCAATAGTGCAGAAGGTGCCTGAACTGGCCTTCACCAATAATCAGATTAGTAACTACCCTGTCATCATAGAACCTTCATCCAGTAACTGTTGGAAGCAGATGCAGTGATCCACAGCCAATCACTGGACTGAGTTCCTGGAGTTTAGTTGAAGAGGAGTGATCATATGAGCAAGGGTCAGGCAGGGGGGTCAAGATTATGATAGGGAAATTCACAGAGACAGCTGACCCAAGCTAATGGGAGCTCAGGGACTCTGGACTGACAGCTGAGGATTCTGCACGGCACCGAACCAGGCCTTCTGAATGTGGGTGCCAGTTATGTGACTTGATCCACTGAGAGGGGAGGCCCTGGCACTCCAGGACTTAATCCTGGATGTATTCACAGGCTTTTTGGAGCCCACTCACTATGGTTGAATTGATACAGGGGGAGGGGCTTGGTCCTGCCTCAACTTGGTATAGCAGACTTGGTTGGCTCCCCAAGGGAGGCCACTGAGGAGTGGATGAGAGATGAGATGGGGGAAGGTGGAGGTGGAAGAAAGTGAGGGAGGGGGAACTGAGGTAGTATGTAAAAGTTTTTTTAAAAATTAAATAAAAGGAAGTTTGTTGTTTCTCCTATTTATATTGCATTTTAATACAATTTATTACTTCGCCTCATTTATCTTAGAGTTGTGTCACAACTCTGAGGGAAGGGGAGGACAGAGTGAGTAGAGATGGAAGGGTAAATACAGCACAGGAAAAATCCCACCAGCAATACCTTTTCTCATTTAGAGAGGTAACTCCAAGAAAAATTTACAAATAGTTAGAGAGATGGCAACTTTTGTTGCAGACTAAAGGGCTATACCTGATAGGGACAAAGAGACATTGGGTGAGAGGCAGCATGTCTTAAACAAAAGCAAGAAAACTTTGGATATTGTCTGTAGATATCTCAGACTGTTAAGAAATTCTTCCTATTAAGAAATTAATATTTCATAAGGCCAGGAATCTCTACATATGCATTCCAGTACCACAGTTTATATTAGAGAAGTAATCTTAACTTGCTACTTTAAATTAAGAAATACGATTGAAGGGCTCTCTAACAGGCCCAAGTGTGGTAAACATGGTGCCAGAAGGTATTGCTCTCTTCCCCATTCCCTCTCCCTTGCTAAACCATTAGATTACATTATTAAAATTTGGCCACTTTCTCATGCCTAACTCATTCCTGAGGCTGAACACCAAGGTCCAACTATCCAAAAGCTGAAGTCTAACAATCAAAATTCATCATTTGATTGCAGCTTACTCCAGACTACATTACTGACTATCAGGCCCAATGAAGATTTATCAACTCATCTGAGCACAAACTTTCCCTTTTCCTCCTTAAAGCCCTTCTGCAGAGCCACCTGCTGTCTTTGCACAATCCAAAGGCAGCCCTGCTTCTACAAGTGGTGGTAAATGCATCGTTTTTGTGCTGAGATTTTGGTGTCTGGGTGTTTTCTGTGCAGACTCTGAGGGCCCTTCAATAAAATGGCATGAAAATATTTGGAGAGTCATGTCAGTGCTATGCAGAGGCAATTTCCACGGGTCCACGGGGCCATATCTGAAGAATGCAACCTCTATTACTGAGTGCTTAAAAGTGTGTGATCTCTTGTAAGTATAAGGAGTCATAGTTAACTGGAAATCACACATATTCCCCTTCCTCTATCTTAGCAGCCATCAGTATAGTACTTTCTTTTCAGTTCTGCTGTCAAAGATAGAGAAAAAATAGTCACTGATGACCAGCACACACAGGTGCATTGATCAAAGAACGTGCTTCTAGCATAGCAAACCAGCTAAGGTAGAACACAGCAGATTTGCAATTAGGCTCAGCATTCAGAATGAGGAGCGGACCAGGATGAAGAAGGTGAAATAAAAGAGAGAGCTAAACTAGGAATGCCACTTGGAAATTAGTAGACATTTCTTGCATGTTGTCTGCAAACAGAAACATACTAAAGTAAGGCTGACTTTTCCAGAAGCCTTACAGTCTGTTTTCAAGTCCTTCTATCAGGTTAAAAAGACAACTCTAAATGTTTTCCACCATTGACCAGACTGTGTTCAACCACATGTGCAATGCATAAAACTATTTGTCCTAACTTGAACTTGCCATAAGTAGTGTCATTTAAAATAGTTCTATGATTTTAAGCATTGTAATGAAAAGTTGTTTTTCGCACTCTGCCTTTTCTGCCCTGGGAGCAACTAACTATCCTGCCTTGGTCCCTCACCCCTGAAAATGTGTGTCTGCTTCAAGTTTGTCTCTAACCGCTCCTTGATCAGGAGCGCCTCTCAGTTGCTGAGTTGGGGCAGACTGAGGGACCAATGATAATGGCACTAGGATTTGTCTCTACTGCATGTACTGGCTTTTTGGGATCCTATTCTCTTTGGATTCAAACCTTCCTAAGGCTGGATGTAGGGGGAGGACCTTGGACTTCCAAAAGGGCAGATTGCCTTGCCCTCTCTTAGGACTGGAGGGGGTGGAGAGAGGGGATGGGAGTGAGCCGAAGTGGAATGGGAGGAGTGGAGGAAGTAGGAATTTTGATTGGTATTATTTATAAAGTAATTTTAAAAAAAAGAAGAAAAAAAAAACATGAGAAAACAGCTCTCAGTCACAATTTCATTCTCAGATTCCGGAAGGCAGAATCGCCCTTTTCAATATACATTTAATAATGGGTAAATCCACTAAAATTATTAAATCTTTAATCCAGTTTTCATTGACACGTTCTTGCATAAATTCTGTTTTTATAATGTAGACTACTTGACGAACCATACAATTGTCACGATATTTAGAGTCATCTTAACCATTACTTCCAAAAGTAAATGATGTTGCTGTAGTAACATCAACTCTATAGCACATTTTTTAAAAAGTAGAATATATATATATATATTTATTTCAAACAATATTTTCATCGTTTCTTTGACAAGGCCATGCAATGTATCTGAACATATTAATGTCCTCTTTCATTGCCTCCTATAACCACCCTTTTCATCCTCCCATCCCTTTCCTACCCAACTTTGACTTTTTTTTTTCTCCTCTACCCCAGTTCCAGTTTGTGTTACCTAACTAGTTGTGAGTGAGGCCTGGTGTGTGGTTGATTTACCAGATTTCACATCACTAAGGAAGACTAACTCCTCCCCCCTTTCCAGGAATTATTAAACGCCAGTAGTTATTTCACCTAATTATGGAATTTTTATCACCACTTTCCACTCTCATAGTTGGTTACTCCCATGATGTCCGTGCCCGTTTAGTCTTGCCAGGCTAACACAGAGATTTCAGTGCCTGTAAGTGAGTGAGACTGATGATCATTTTCCTCCTCAGGGAGTATGCATAGACCATGAAAGCTAGCCATTATTGATGAGACTTTCAGGTTTGTACCAGATCGAGCTCATGTACTCTGATTTAAAGATGTGGTGCCTTCAGCAAGCCAATATTAAATTCTGGGAGTTAACAGTTTAGAAAGTGTCAAAGATTAGCAATGACAAATTGGACCGGATGAAACCAAAACACTTCTGCATAGCAAACAACACCATCATGCAGGAGAAGAGGTAGCCCAAAAATAGGAAAAATATCTTTGCCAACTACTCATTTGATAAAAGGTTATAATTTAGAATATATGTAAACACTAAGAAAGAAACAACTCCGTTGGAAAACAGGACATGGATCTGACCACAGAGTTCTCAAAGACAAAATACAAATGATTGAGGACTGTTTGGTTTTTTTTAATGTTCAACATTTTCAGTCCTCAAGTAAATATAAATTACACTTACTTTGAGGTTTCGTCTTACTCTGGCAGAAAGATCAAGAACAAAGAAACAAAGAACAATAGATACTGGCATAGATGTAGTGAAAGGGGAAACTTATTCACTGCTGGTATGAATGCAAACTCCTGACACCATTCTAGAAATCACTGCAGATTTTCAAAAAAAAGATATAAGCTATCATATGATCCAGCTGACACTTCTTGGGCATTTACCCAAAGATTCTACATCTTATGAAAGACATACTTGTTATTTCATATTTGTTGGTTCTTTATTAACCATTGCCAGAAATGGAAACAGACTAGATGTCCCCAAACTGATAAATAGATAATGAAAATATAGTGCATATCCATAACAGAGTATTATTCAGATATTGAATTATGACTCATCTTCAATAATTCTAGGAAATTTCCATCTTATTTTCCTGCAAATTTCTGAATTACCCTCCACCAGGCACACCACTTGCAGACATCTATTGTTAGAAGGAGCCCCATCCCTTGCTCCCATTTTCCCTTTCATATTACTTGTACCTCAATATTCTCTTCTCAAAACCTTCTGTTCCAACTACATCATGGTCCTCTTTTACTTTTGTGGTTTCTGTGTGTGTGTGTGTGTGTGTGTGTGTGTGTGTGTGTGTGTGTAAATGTTCACACATGATGACTTGGAGCTAGAACCACAAATAAGAAAGAACATGCAGCATTTGTCTTTCTGAGTCTGAGTTACCTCACCCAATATAATATTTCCCGAGTCCATTTATTTATCAGTAAGTTTTATGATTTCTTTTCTCTTTACAGCAGAAAAGTCTTCCATTGTGCAAATGTACCACAGTTTCATGATCATTTCAGCTGAACAGCGCATATGCTGTTTCAAATTTCTAGCTATTATGCATAGAGGCAATAAACACAGTTTAGAAAGTGTCTGTGAAATAGAATATCAAGACCTTTAACAGATGCCAAAGTGTGATGTAGCTGAGTCACATAGTAGATGTTATCTCTAGCCTTTTCAAGATTTCCTCACATTGCTTTCCAGAGTAGCTAAACCAGTTTGTGATCCCACCAAGGTGAACAGGTTTCCCCTTTCCACACATCCTGTCTAGTGTTTGCTGTCAATTGTTTTGTTAATCTTAGCCATTCTTATTGTGATAGTATGAAATCCTAATGCCTTTTAATTTGCATTTTCCTAATTGTTAAGGATAGTGGACATTTGTTTTTTTATTTTTATTTTTTTGATAATTTTGTTTCTTCTTTGGAGAACTGTTCTTGTTCAGTTCCATATCCTCCTTTTTTAAAAGCATGTAACTCATTTTCTTGACTCGGGTTTTTATTCTTTATATATTCTGAATATCAATCCTCTGTTATACGTTTAATTTACAAAGTTCCTGACCCATGCTGTGGCCTCATGATTGATTGTTTTCTTAGGCATACAAAAGCTTTTCAGTTTTATGAGATTCAGTTTTTCAATTGTTGTCCTTAATTTCTGAACAGATAAAGTATAATTTTGGAAGTTTCTTCCATACCAAAATTTTGTAGGACACTCCCAGTTTTCTTCAAGTAATTCAGCAATTCATATTGAAGTCTTGATCCATTTGCAGCTAATTTTTGTACAAGGTGATAGATGCAGGAGCCCTCACTAGGTCTCTTTTCCACCTACTTAGCTCTCCACTATCATTTATCTTAACATTTTCTATAACCATATTATAATAGTTTATTTAATCTTTTCACAGCAATACTGCATGTAAAACCTGTCTCAGCAGTCCTATACAATATTTACAAATATTTTGGTATGATTTTGTAGTTGTTATGATAGAAACCAACAAGAATCTTGTACATGCTAGGTAAGTGTCCTGCCACGGAACTTTGCTCTATGACAGCTGTCAGATTTCATTTACAGACACCAATCAGCTAAATTAAAACAATAAAACAGTTTCATAAATCTTCCAAAATGTTTGTTTCTGCTGCTCTCTACAGACATATAATTCAAATGGTCTCTTTGTAGTGCCAGTTCAATTAAAGATTAAGGCTAGCTTTGGAAAAAAAATTCTGTTCCTATGAAGAACATGTTCAAGCTGAATTATGTAAAAACTTCCCATCAAGCCTTAGAGACTCCTTAGTACCTTTGATAGTTTTGGATTTTTCCCTACATCATGAATTTTTAGGAAATGTCCTACATTTTAGCTTACACACACACACACACACACACACACACACACACATATCCATGTGTGAATCATTTAACTACAACAATAAATGGAATCAAAAGTTTGTATACATCTTCCTATTTCTTAGCTATAAATAGTATTAGATCATTGGAAAGCTAATTTCTCAAATTAAACCTTCTCACAAAGAAATGTGGAAGGGGATAGGCAGAAAGGAAAAAGTAAGACGTGGCTAAAAAAGGGGTTGACATTAAATGTGGTGTAGCATGTGACCTTGCTGGTGAAAAGTTTGACATTCATATAAGGAAGTAAGATGGATATGAACTTGTCCTGAAGGTGATGAATGCGAATAGTCTTCTGTGAGTGGGCTTTCAGCTGGTGAACTGACATACATACTAGATGGCCCAACAGCAAAAGCAGTGGATTTGTTTATGCTATTTTTTAGTCACTTGACTCAAAGCATAAAAAAAATTAAACCAGCACAATCACAATAGTTACAATAACACAAGACAAACAATTCTCTACCAGAAGATACATGGTGGGTAGGAAATAGTCAAGGTTCATGTAAAATAAACATAAGACTTCTTTAAATGTTCTCAGTGTTGGTTAACTCATCCCCTTTGCCTCTTTTCTCCACCTGCCTATCCCCATACACACTTAAAATTTAGTTTCCAGTATTTTCCCACTCATTTTTTCATATCATATACTTTCTACCCTAGCCTCTTCTCTCTATATACACATATAGAGAGGATGGGTAGATAGGTAGATAGATAGACAGATAGATATATAGAGACAGACAGACAGACAGAAGGATAGATAGATGATAGATAGATAGATAGATAGATAGATAGATAGATAGATAGATAGATAGATAGATGATAGATAGATGATTGATAGATAGATAGATAGATAGATAGATAGATAGATGATAGATAGATAGATAGATAGATAGATAGATAGATAGATAGATACATAGATACATAGATAGATAGATGATAGAGATAGATAGATAGATAGATAGATAGATAGATAGATAGATAGATAGATAGATAGATGATAGATAGATAGATAGATGATAGATAGATAGATGATAGAGATAGATAGATAGATAGATAGATAGATAGATAGATAGATAGATAGATAGATAGATAGATATGTGCATGTATGTTCTATGTAAGCGACTAAGCTACTAGGTGGGAAAAGGCATTGATGGTCTTAACATTGCAAGACCCTGCATACTACAATATAGATCTGCTAGGCAAGTTGTGCCAAATGGTGTAACAATGGTAAGACTATTTATAGGATAACTAACTGCTCACTTGATTAGATTTAGTAGTGCCTGTTTTATGAGAGGAATTTTCTGCCTGGTGCCATAAACCATGCTCAAAACGCTTGGATTGGAAAATCATAGGCCCTAGGAGAATAGCTTATTGATGTTATTTGTCCAAATGGTCATTTGATCAAATTGTCTTCTGAGTATTTATATTAATATCTGTCAGAACATGGTTAAAAGAATGACTCATGGTAAACAATGCCTTGGGGAACTGGGCGAGAGGCTCCAGGAGAAAGGCAGAGGGTCTTTTACCTCTAGGGCATTTTGTTCCCGTATTGTTCTGGGATGTGATAGGCTTTCATGCCTCCTGTGACAAACGTTTACATTCAATTTATAAGACATGTTTATTCTTGTTGGATGTCAAAGCATAGCTATAGAACCCAGTCTGGTGAATAGAGGTGCTGAGTGCTGTCCTCAGAGTACCCTGAATCTGGATATGCCTTTTGCTTGCTTCCTGCTTTCCCAGATATAATCCATAGTACATGGTAGACAATTGTGTTTAAATTGGCCTGTCGGAGAAAATTCTGGAAAAGGGCTGCTCTGTTAATATGTAGTATGTGCTTTATTTACATGATTTTTTTTTCTAATCGTGGTTTCCTGACCATATTTTCTGAACTCAAGCTACCTTCCTTGGATCATTGCTTTCTTTGTTACATTCACGTATAACAGTGCCCTGGAACTGAAGAAAAGGTGTCTGTAGCATTAGCCCACTTTTAGGGTCCTCAAATCCCGGGTCTCACAGACAAATCTGCATATGTTGATGAAGGCCAACAATATCTAGATATTTGTGGGCCTCCCAGTCTTGCCCAGAGAAACTTCTTCCTGCAGTAGGTAGCAATGAATGATAGCTGAAAATGAGCAACATTGAATGCCCATCCTTCAGTGAGATATCTATGTCAACTCTATCCCCCAGCCTCAAGGGAAATTGCAGAAGAAGAGCAGAAAGAAATTATGCCAAAGAATGTTGGGAGCACAAAGGTCCTTGCACCCCAAAATAAGCATTAGAGAAATTAGAAATGTTAAACATACAGGGCTGTCTCTTCAACAGAGGAGATGCATAGCCTGCTTTCTTTCCAGAAGGCAGGAGTGGAGGTGACTAAGAGCCTGGGGGACCACTGCTCTATCTGTACATCCAACCATACATAGATCTCTAAAGTTCGCACAAGCAGCCCTGGAGGTGAGTAATATTCTGTATGGCTTCTGAGCTATCTGTATAGTCAGGGGCTCCCCCAAGCAGGACCACAGAGAGCTAACAGGCTAGGTGACCTCTGTGCTATCTGGATGACAGAGACCCTACCGGATCCTCCCCCTAGACCTTTAATATAACACATACAAGCCTATCTTAAGGACCATCTTCATAGAAGAAGTAACATACACTTTTGAGAGGTGTTTAGTTGAAGTGATATCTCCTCGTGAGTACATGGAATTGTACTACACCAGGATTTTTTTCCCCCAAGTTGCACTGTACTCAAATATGCCTAAAATAAACTGCCCAGTGTCAGACTCTGGAAGATTGAGCCAACACCAGGCACTGAGTCATGCTGAATCATACTTCCTAATTGCCTTAGGCAAATTGTTGTTCTACTTACTGTGACATTTTCAGAGACCCACACACAGAAGGATAGGAAGGGGTGCTATGTAAAGCTGTCTTCTGAACATAGCTTGCCTGTTGCATTTATGAACTCATAGCATTAGTAGTTCCTGGTCCAAGACCTGTATAAGATAAACTAAGCTAAAAATTCCAGTATGAAGGGAGGAGGGATTTCTGAGTTTACACCCTTAGCTGAGAAGCTATAAGATGTTTGTTTAGGAGTATGGCTACAAGTGGGTTCTCCATGCCTTAGCAGACGACTTCATGCCCATGTACATATGGGCAACATAATCATACTCAACTGGGTTTAAGTAATCATAAAAAGAGGGTATGAAGTTGGAGTAAGATTTTTTAGAAAGTTCTTGGGGAGGCCTTGCAGAGGAACAATATATATATATATATATATATATGTATATATATATATATATAT
Source organism: Microtus pennsylvanicus (assembly GCF_037038515.1). Classification (NCBI taxonomy): domain Eukaryota; kingdom Metazoa; phylum Chordata; class Mammalia; order Rodentia; family Cricetidae; genus Microtus; species Microtus pennsylvanicus. The sequence continues at coordinate 38,143,991 of NC_134587.1, forward strand.
ATATATATAATAAAACTATACTGCATACAAACATGAAAAGGTCAAAGAATAAATAAAAAAGAAAATCTCAACTGTTAACTAAAGGGAAAGAATGCAAGAATTTGTGAAAAATGCATCATCTATAAAGGACATGAAATTGAACGTTCTTAGGATATATGTGCATGTTTATGAGTATTGCAAAATGTATGTGTAGTATAGGTGCATATTATATGTTTACATTGTGAAACTGTATACACATAAATGTGCATGGTGCATGCCCATGATATGTGTATATGGTGTGCTATGGCACATACATTTGTTTCTATTTCTATATGCATGTGTTCTATAAAGTATTTATGCATGTGTATGTGTGAATGTGTGTGTGCTTATGGCTGGGAGTGAGAGAGTAGTGTGTGTGTAGAAGGTGTATGTTTCCCTTTTTCCTTAGCAATTGCTTAGAAGTCCTCAGCCCTTGGCCCTCCCACAAGCAGAAAAAGTGGCAGAGCAGACTCCTGTTTCTTACTCTGCTTCTAGAGTACCCGGTACCTGCGTGGGCATTTCTCAATAAGAGGCACAGAATCTGTACTCTCCTTGGAAGGCAGGAAGGACAGCGAGAGACGTTGATGGATAGCTTTCCCAGATGAGGGAGACAGAAACTCCGGGATCCCTGCCTCCATCTGGGTGTTGCTCTGATGAGATAATTTTTCTCATTAGCCTCCACGACTCTTTGCTGATACACAGATCTGTTTGTGCTTACACAGGACTCTAAAAATATATCCTTTCCTTTGTTCTTTGCCTTTCAAAGACGAGAATTCAGAGCCAGGCAGCAACGGGCATCTCTTCATTTAAGTAGCCAGGGTGCCATACTCTGTAAGCCCCTCGTAGTCCTGAAGTGAGAAGAGTGGGTTCTTGTACACAAAGCTCTCAACAAATATAAAGAGTGAGCAGGCTAGATTCTTAAGGAATTACTGGGAACAAGGTCAGAAGTCAACTATTCCTAGTTCTAGTTCATGTCTTTAGTTTTCAGTAAAAGAAAAAAAAAGCTACTAACTATGGATCTTTAAGCCTGTTGTCTTTTTCTGACCCTCTGTCCTCCTCCAGAGATATTTCTATGGTGAAAATGTATAGCCATTATTTAAAGATGTCTTCACCAACACAACTCCTATTTCTTTCATTAAAATGAATCTTTTTCAAGAACATACTATTTTTTTAGTACATTGGATTTTATCTATTATTCAAGTCTTTTACCCTGACAGGCTGTGGACACTATAAGGTTATAGTTTGCTATTTTATTCTTTATTTTCTCAGCATTTCAAATGTATTTTAATAAATACAGACTGCCTAAAGATCTGAGAGTAATAAAACAGTCCCACTGGTCAGCCTTATAGACAAGGTTATGGTAACACACATTTTTAATCCCAGTAACCACAATAACATACACATTTAATCCCAGAAGCCACAATGACATGCACCTTTAATCCCAGTGGTGCATGCTTTAAATCTCAGCCCTAGAGAGGAATATAAGACGGGGGAAGATAGTTCTCAGACAGACAGTCTTATTCGGAGATTCTTGGAGGAAGATTCGCCCTTTCAGACTGAGGTCAAGAGCCAGTGGCTGGCTGTTTTGCTTTTCGGGTCTTCAGGTTGAACCCCAATTTCTGGCCTTGAGTTTTTATTAATCGTGCTTCAAGCATTAACACAATGTTTGGTACACAGTAAGGATTTGATATATCCTTGTTGGCTTGTTGGAAGGCGATAGCATCCAAGGCTAAAAAGCACCTGGATGCTTTATGGAATCGAGTTTTGAGAAGAAAGGTGAAAAGTCCTTCCCAAGGGAGAAAGTTGATGTGCCAAGGTTTTTAGTACATAATTGTGAATAATTATAAAATTATGGGAAAGTCATTGTTGAACTACACTGATATTACATAAGCCAATATAATAAATCTTTATAATGAATAGTCATCCTATTGGTACTGTTCTTCTACAGAACCCTGACTACCTAATTCTGCGTTTTGGGAAGAAATCAAGTACCTTTTTCAAAGTGAAATTAAACTCGAAAATCTTTAATGAGTCCAACAAGAATGTAGCGCTGGGATACAGAGGAAAGGGAAAGGGAATTTTAAAATTCCATAGGTCCCTGTCTCTGCCATCCTTTCTGCTGAATATAGGAAGAGCTCTGGGTGACAATCAACATTAGTCTAAAAGACACACACACACACATACATACATACAAAGATTTGGACTCAAGGCAAAGGAGTACTGTTATCCTTTCCACTATGAAATAATTTCCAAACTGAAGGTATCTTAAAACAGGCATTAAGTGACTTAGGTTATACAGTTTTGAATGAAATTAAATGTTAGAGATATATTGTTTTGTTTCTTGAAATGGTCTCTTCCCAAGTATTTTACCAGACTCTGAACATACAGTTCACAGTCTAGTAGACACATTTCTGACAGACACATTTGATTTTTTAAAAAGTGATTTTTCAAAAATTACTGTTTTCTGGAACTTTTTATGAACATTTAGGACAGGTGGCAGACTCTGGGAAAATGTTGCAATTCTTATAGAAGCTGATCTTAGTAAGAATAAAACTTTCCCTAGGAAAATTAGCTATGCAAGAAATTAAGTATTTTATAAACTTATTACTTAAGGGGTATTAGTAAGCATGAGACATAAGATCTGACAAAAATCATGAAAGAAGAAAAACTTAGGGAATTTTTTAGAAGCGGATAAACTATAACTAATAATAAGGTTTTCATGCTTTGCCTTAGAAACACAGAACAAGCATGGTCAGTGAAAAGATTTTTCATTATAAAATGAATGGCAAGCCTTGGTATTCTCCTGAAGGCAAAGTAAGCAGTTCTAGAAGCTTTGAAGCTCTTCTGCCCTTTGCAGGATTGTGGTAGAGATTGTATTGAAACAGGAGTTTATGGCAGAGACACAAAGAGAAATGTCTTGGCTCAGTGAACTGCCTGGCTTCCTGAGCAGACTTGCAGACCAGGACTTCTCTGAGTGTAGAAAGAATAAAAAAGAGTACGGTATTTCAGAAGTCAAGGGAAAGGATGGTGGTCTTATGTCAGATATAAAAGAAAGAATATAAGCAAGGGACCAAGACATCCTGTTTAGTATTTCTGTAGCTTCAGGGCTTTACAATCCCGATTTTAAGAAAAAAGATATTATATTAAAAAGAATTGATTTTACCATAATGTTAAATTTTAGTCCTCATGAAATTTTCTGTTTGTTCATTTTGTTTCTTTTATTTTGGTGTGCTTATGTCATCATGAAAGACTTTAGAAAAAGTATGTACCGTGAAAAGATTTTGTAATCAATGATTAAAGTCTATGAGGAAATGATTTTGTGTATAGGTAAAGCCTGTGAGAGATGCAGGTTGTCAGAGTAAGACAAGCCATCCCGAGATGCACTTCCTCTCTGTCCATCTCCTGGGAAACAACACTCAGAATGTTCCTGTGTCAGTTCTCCATTGCTGCTCTTACATCCACACACTTCAGACCCTGCCCTCATCTGGAGCAGTGCTCTGGCAATCACAGACTAAGAGTAGACCACGAACCAAATACAAGGCTATCTAAAACAAACTTATTTTCTTCATCTTTCCTTTAAATGATAAGTGAGTTTGTATGGTTACAGGGAGCTGCAGGATCTGAATAATTAGTTGACCCATAGTAATTTGTCACTTGATGTATTGTTATTGAAGCTTTCTTAACATCATTTCTATAAGCTGATAGTTTAAAAAATAGTAATAAATTGCTACAGTTGTCATCATTACCCTCTATCTTACACTTAGTTTTATTTTATCTTAATTTGCTTTATTCGTTTTAATCACCTGTCTTTTTCCTCTGATATCCTGAATTAAAAGTCTTTGAATATTCCTTTTTAATTTTTCTTGCTAAAATTCCATGATGTATTCTACATGTTTATAACATGTGTAAATAGCAAAACAAAGCAAAATTCTTAAAACTAGGAACAGTTATATCAAGTTATTCTTTTTAAAAAACTGTAATATACCTTAAGATGGAATATAGTATCACTAGAAAGAATATCAAGAGGATGAATGATTCTTTAAAGCATGAAAGCTAATTAAAAGCAATCAGAAATTAATATAAAGTGCATAGCTCAAATTAGTTGACTTCTAGAAAGGAGTTTTAGTGACTCAGGGCCACTGACTCCTTTTCCAGAGAACCCAGGTTCAGTACCCACAGTGTGGCTTCTAAGAGTCTGTAATGCAAAAAGGAATCTGGTATCATCTTCTGACACATTCAGGCAAATGCCCATAAAAACGAAATAAATACATCAAATCTAAAAAAAAGAGTTATATGTCGTTCAGCTAATCTATGAAGACAGAAAGCAACTCAGTCGTTGTTTATGACCAGACATGAAAAGGGTAACTTGACTTTTAGAAGACAAGGGAATTTTCGAAGAATAGTTAAATATTCGTGTCTTAATTTTAATCAAGGTGATTCTACATAGATACACATTTGTCAAAATTCATTGTATAATACAATTCAAAATGACAGAAATATTTACTTATACTTAAAATACACATAAAATAAAAATTAATTCTTTAAATTGATTTTTTTAAGGCCAAAGAGATTTACAAAAGATATGGAACCACAAAAGACCTAGAGAGCCAAGACATTCCTAAGCAAAAAGAGCAATTCTGGAAATATCGTGCCTGATTACAAGATACATTTCAACAATATAGTAACTAAAACATAGTATGGCACAATAACAGATGCAGTGCATATATAGACAAAGTATTAGATTTTCAAAGAGATTAAGGCTTTCCCTAGTGATGTCACAAATCTTAGCTAAATTAATTTTATTACTATTATTTACTGCTCTGAAGGGTATGTTCTGGCACAGCATATGTACTGAGGTCAGTCGACAACCTTGTAGAACTGGTTCTTTCCTTCTACCTTTATGTGAGTTCTGTGAACCAAACCCTGGCTTAGGTGACCAGTGATTTTACCTGCTAAGTTACTGCATCAGCCCTTAAGATTCTTTTAATTCAGTGATTTCTCATTGGTTCAAGATATTTCTGAAACACAGGGTGGTAAAGACATCCTTCAAAATGAGCTTTCTCATATATTTAACCTATCCTTCTTAAATTCCATAGCAATAAAACTGCAAGCAGCAAAATAATGTTTGTAGTCCCATGTACTTGAGAGGCTGAGGCAGGGAGATTGATGAGCCTAGAAGACAAAGAACACTCAGGTCAACATGGTAAAACTCCGTCTCAAAGTTAAAGTCGGGAAGATAGATATGGAGAATTAGTAAGGCAGAAATTTAAAAACTGAAATACAATTATGTATCACTTAAGCACTTCGATGTATGAATTGGAGATTAGTTTTTTGCTGTTTCACTTTCAACAAAAGTACATTGTATATACTGTCTAAATCATTCAAATAAGAGTAAATATATTAGTAAACAGAACACATTCTTATAACCATTACTCAGACTAAACATAGAACAACATCAACATTATAGATGTCTCTTTGTATGCTTTCTAGTCCTCTGAATTATTCGGACTAAATGTGACTCCACCACAACACACAACAAATTGAAAACTGCTCCATATAAGAGATTTATTTCTAATATTTCATCTTGCCAATATGTAAATAATGAAAGAGACATAAATATTAGTTGAAATGGAAACAATATATGATAGAATCTGAAATTCACAAAAAAAGTTTTAGTATAACTTTTATTACTTAAAACAATTTTTAAGTTAAACGTATTTGGTCATATTCTCCCCCCCCCCAAGTCCTTTCAGATCCTCTCCTTCTCCCTAACCACCCAATTTTAAATTCTTTTTCAAAACGCAAACAAAAACCCAATCCAACACCCCAAAAAGAAGAAAAAAAATCACCCAACTGTAATCAAATAAAAGCATACACACACACACACACACACACACACACACACACACAGAGAGAGAGAGAGAGAGCGGGGGAGTCCATTACTGTTGGTCAACTACTCCTGCACATGAGCCCTGCCTGGAGTGGTTGGCATACTCTATGTCATTCCGCTGGAGAAAACTGCTTTTCCCTCTCTGAGGAGGTGCAAAGGACATTGTAGTTATTAACCTAGTGTCTAAGTTTTCATTCATTCATTCATTCACTCATTCATTCATTGCTGCTTTCTTTGTAGTAGCCATGAACAACCTAGATGTCCCTCCACAGAAGAATGGGTGAAGAGAATGTGGTATATTTATACAATGAAGTATTACTCAGTTTTCTCCCCGGCAATTTTGTCTACTTCCCATAGCCAAGAGGATAACTATATGTTTTTCCTTTGGTTCACCTTCTTACTTAGCTTCTTTAGGATCACCAATTGTAGACTCCGTGACCCTTATTTATGGCTAGAAACCAATTATGAGTGAGTACATCCCATATTCATCTTTTTGGGTCTGGGTTACTTCACTCAGAATAGTGTTTTCTATTTCCATCCATTTGCATGCAAAATTCGAGAAGTCATTGTTTTTTACCGCAGCATAGTATTCTAATGTGTAGATATTCCACACTTTCTTCATCCATTCTTCCATTGAGGGGCATCTAGGTTGTTTCCAGGTTCTGGCTATTACAAATAATACTGCTATGAACATATTTGAACAAATGCTCTTGTCATATGATAGGGCATCTCTTGGGTATATTCCCAGGAGTGGTATTGCTGGGTCCAGGGGTAGGTTGATCCCGAATTTCCTGAGAAACCGAAACACTGATTTCCAAAGTGGTTGCACAAGATTGCATTCCCACCAGCAATGGATGAGGGTACCCCTTCCTCCACAGCCTCTCCAGCAAAGGCTATCATTGGGGTGGGATGGAGGTAAGGGGAGATGGGGAGAGAAAAGGGAGAAGGGGAGGATGGGGGGAACTTGGGGAAAAAGGAGGATTGGGATAAAGGAAGGTTGGATAGGGGAGCACGGAAGCACAATTCTTAGTTAAGGGAGCCACCTTAGGGTTGGCAAGAGATTTGAACCTAGAGTGGCTCCCAGGAGCCCAAGCCGAGGTCCCCAGTTAATTTCTTGGGCAGCTGAGGATAGGGAACCTGAAATGACCCTAGCCTATAGCAATACTGACGAATATCTTGCATATCATCATAGAACCTTCATCTGGTGATGGATGGAGATAGAGACAGAGACCCACACTGGAGCACTGGACTGAGCTCCCAAGGTCCCAATGAGGAGCAGAAGGAGGGAGAACATGAGCAAAGAAGTCGGGACCACGAGGGGTGCACCCACCCACTGAGACAGTGGAGCTGATCTACTGGGAGCTCACCAAGGCCAGCTGGACTGTGACTGAAAAAGCATGGGTTAAAACTGGACTCTCTGAACATGGCGAACAATGAGGGCTGATGAGAAGCCAAGGACAATGGCAAGGGGTTTTGATCCTACGCAATGTGCTGGCTTTGTGGGAGCCTAGCCGGTTTGGATGTTCACCTTCCTAGATATGGACAGAGGGGGGAGGACCTAGGACTTACCACAGGGCAGGGAACCCTGACTGCTCTTTGGACTGGAGAGGGAGGGGGAGAGGAGTGGGAGGAGGGGGAGAAGGGTGGGAGGAGGGGGGGAAAATGGGAGGCTGGGAGGAGGTGGAAACTTGTTTTTTTTTCTTCCTTTTCTCAATAAAAAAAAAAACGAAGTATTACTCAGCCATTAAAAAAATGACATCAAATTTTCAGGCAAATGGATAGAAACTAGAAAAAAAAATTATCCAGAGTGAGGTATCCCAGACCCAGACAGACAAATATGGTAAGTGCCTTGCTCAACCATCATCATAAAAATGCTTTCTTTAAAAATTTCACCCAAACCCTTTAGTATATTATCTAGAACACAATTGAAGCTAATAATCCTTTGCTAGAAGGATGGAAGTGGGGGAAGGGAAAGAGGATGCAAGTGAAGGAAGGACCATATTTTAACTTAGTCTGGTTAAATTTATGTACCTACAGACAAAAACGGTTGGTTAAAATGTCCAATAAGAAAATATCATTAATATATTTTCATATATCTTTTAACCACCTCTGCAAATTCACCAAGACAATAAATTAAATACTGGGTTTGGATTTTTAAAAACCCATAATTATAAATATCAGACATTAAAATAGCTCCGCAAAGCCGATGTCTGTCTGTTGTTGCCTCTGGCGAAATCTAAATGAAGAAGAAGGAAGATGGTCAGGTTACTCCGAGTTTGCCCTGCCCTGAGCACTTGATTTTGGGGACAGGAACAGGTTGTGATTATTGAGTGCACATGGCAGCTTGGCTGAAGGATGATCAATGGACTTCACCTCAGAAGCCTTGCCTGAATGAAAGAAGATAATTCTCCCCAAGATAATGGCAAGTTTGAGCTGGACTTGCCGTATTAGAATGTGAGAAAAGAGGACATCTTTCTAAGGGAGAAAAAAACATTCTGTTAGCCTGAATCTGACAGTTGACAAAATAGGAGTTTGCATTTTCAAATGATCGTCTCTGGTTTAGATTTTTATCGATATTCTTTGTATCTTTTCTTAGAAAGTAGCCAGAAATTGCCTTTTCTCCAAGACAGAATAACCGAACATTACAAAGGGTTTCTGCCAGGAATATGGAGACTCAGATAAGAAATCTCGTCCTTTGCTAGTGATAAATAAGCTATTAAAAACCAAGGAGACAGTTGGAATGCCTGAAATGTACAGATTTTGCAGGCCTGTCATCTGTAAACCTTCCCCATTGTGTACTCACAATACTGAGTCTTCTCCGTTTATATTTTGTTTAGAGAATTTTCTTTTTCCTGAACTAAAGTACTCCATGTGGGAGACTGAAAAGTTGCCAGGGCTAGTCCACCTGGCTGTAAAATCGATTGTGCTTACTGGAGCAATACCAGTGGGGCATAACAGTAGAAAATTTAATTTGGGGGCAGCCTAAACCTTTGATTCCTTTCTTAGTTTAATGATGACTGTGATTTCTTTTTCCATAAACTTTCGGGCTGATAGGAGAGCCCTCACATTCTAGGTTATAGAAGCTTTTTGCTTTCTAGAATCCAGATATCAGACCCTGGAGATTATCAAACTTGAGTGAAGCCTCTCCTGTGTAATAAGCTCAGAACAGTGAAATGGGAGGATGCAAAGGTTTATGGCAAGTGAAATTCACTATGTTATATTTGATTACATTTGTCTGACCTTGAACAATCTTAGGAGCTAGGGTAGTCATTTCTGTTAAGTAATTCATTTAAAATTGCTTAATTAAGAAAGAAATTTTCATTGAATCCTCTAGATTAATTTGCACTTCTACTTAGGAGCATCAACATTTATAATCAATTTAAAGAGGAAATGAGCCCAGATTATTTTAGAGTCCACAATGAAACCTAATTGGATTCATTTAGACTGAAATTGGAAATATAAGGAAATCTGATATATTTTTAATTTCCTACATCTTAGGGGCAATAATGGACATTTCATCTTTGTGAGGCAATGGCTTTTAGAGTTTAAATAGCCAAAACTGGATTTCCTGACGAAACAAACATTTTCCCGTGTTTTACTCTTTAGGAAGCACTCAGCAGAGCTAACTTACAGAAAACCCTGGGTAGGCTTGGACTACGTGGTTGAGAAGGTGAGGAGAGAGAGAAGGTTGCATGGGATAGACAAGGTCTGCTTTTCTCTGACTCTGCATGTTCTATTCAGTGTCTTCCCTCCTGAAGATGTATTTTAACCGATGCTGTCAGAAATCTCTGAATCATAAGGAGTGATTTAAAGAGGAACAAAGCTGAGGCAGAAGAAACATCTTTGAGTTTATTTGTTTAATCCCAGGATTTAGTCTGTGTTCTGCTTCTATGATGTCCTGGGAAGTTTATAAAGGAAAGGCATTTACTTAACTCTCGGGTCTTGAAATTAGGAAGTCCGCCATCTGGAGAGGTCTTCTCGCTGTCTCATAACACAGCAGAGGGTATCACAGACAGAACAATCATGTCAGCTCAAATCTCTCCTACTTTTCCTATAAAGCTATTACTGCTGCCCATGGAGTTCCCATCTCCATGATTCTTCTAATTCTAATTACGTCCCCATTTACAATAACAATAACTTTAAGGGTTAGTTTCAAATGATCACTGAGTCAGAAATGGTGAAATTCTGAATTAAGAGAGCAGTAATAGAAATAGAGCAGAGATTTACTTTTAGAGCTATCAAAAGTCCTTGGTGTGCTATTGGGAGAAGATGGGGGGGCGGGGGGAAGATCAGTGAGCATAGGGAAGAAAAAAGCAGGTGACTAACAAAGTTCTGCATTGGGTTTCATCTACCCGCTGACATTGTAGGGGGCACAGAGGTCTTTGTGCTCACGGATTCGTACTAGGGAATCCTGGAATGTTAAGCACATAGGGTTATTCTTTTTTATTTATTTATTTATTTATTTATTTATTTATTTATTTATTTATTTATTTATTTATTAAGGATTTCTGCCTCCTCCTCCCCGCCACCGCCTCCCATTTCCCTCCCCCTCCCCCGATCAAGTCCCCCTCCCTCATCTGCTCGAAGAGCAATCAGGGTTCCCTGACCTGTGGGAAGCCCAAGGACCGCCCACCTCTATCCAGGTCTCCTAAGGTGAGCATCCAATGTACTTTACAAAGAGTTTCAATGCAGTCACACCTGACTTTTATTTTGTTTACTTAGTTCCTCAGAAAAGGAGATGTATGTATGCTTAGTTGTGCATGTGGGATTGGGCTAATTCTCACCAGAAAAGTTCTCATCAAAATGTGCTGTGTTTAAATATGTCTAAAATAAATCATTCTGTGCCAGAAGTTTGAACCAATGCCAGTTATCCAATTGTGTTGGTCTGAACTGCTTTTTGTGTGTGTGTGTGTCCTGCAAATCATCTCTCTGCAACCTTGTAAATGTCTGAAGAGAAAGACCCCATGCCTCCAAGTTTGTGTGGAACAAGCTTATACAGCTGGTCCTGCCCTTTAATAAGTAATAGGCTACAGTTCAATAGATCAGCATATTACCCTAGTAAAAGTGAACGGCAGCCTCACTGAGAACTCTAGGAAAGAAAACAGTGAATGGCCAGTTTTAGACCTAATATATTGGTGAAGACTGCATTATAATTTGTTCATTCATGCTTCTTCAAACTTTTATTCAGTCTCCTTTTATATTTTAAGTGTTGGTGATTTAACTTGGAGCCCTATTAATGCTTCTCAAGTTCCCTACCCCAGCCACAAAGTTGAATGGCCAGCACTTTCTGAGTTTTATCCCCATACCTGATGTACTTTGTATTTTTTTAATTAATTAATTTATTTATTTATTTATTAAAGATTTCTGCCTCCTCCCCGCCACCGCCTCCCATTTCCCTCCGCTCCCCTGATTAAGTCCCCCTCCCTCATCAGCCCTAAGAGCAATCAGGGTTCCCTGCCCTGTGGGAAGTCCAAGGACCGCCCACCTCTATCCAGGTCTAGTAAGGTGAGCATCCAAACTGCCTAGGCTCCCCCAAAGCCAGTACGTGCAGTAGGATCAAAAACCCATTGCCATTGTTCTTGAGTATTTTTAAGCACACTACTGCAGCTTCCCAGGCTGGGTGTAAACTTACATTTCTCTTTCCTCAGCCTCTCAAGTAGCTAATTGTGGAGCTTCATCATCTGGATCAGTCAATTAACTCTTGTGATTGAGGTTCCCCTGACCATCTAATCCAATCCTTCAAATTCTTTTCTTGATTCATCCGTGAAGCTCTTTTCCTTGCTCTGCTTTTCTTTAATAATAGCAAATGTCACCGTGTATCTTAAACTAAAAGTAATTAATTTATTCGACATTTTTATTCGCCATTACTGACTCTCTGCTTAGAATAAACTCCAGGGGCTATGATCTTTGTCCTGCTTCTTTACAAACTCTTGACAGTGTTTGCCTCTCCCCATAACTGTAGGGATACCAGAATCAGTTTTGGGAGCTGTGAACTTTCTGATAGAGATAAAGAGACCCAGGTAGCCTGTTGCAGACTCACAGATATATTCTTGGTTAGGTACCTCCTCATATTCGTAAGACTGAAGAAAAATAAATGTGGTCTGTGATCCAATCTCTGGACTATAAGCACTTATAAATAAACTTAACAATTGTGTAGGTGGTAGGTGGGTAAATGAGTGTAGATTAATGTCACGTTATATAGGACACATGGTGGCAATGCCCAGCAAAAAGTGAGTCAGATGATCCTGAAAGTCAAGAAAGGTCTGGACCATAGTTACACACTTGCATCAGAACCAGTGGATCCATCATGTTTAGAGCACTAGTAATTCATTTTATGTAAATCATTTGGCTGAGATAAGAACAGGACTCAGAGGGTGGAGAAATGACTCTATGGTTAAGAGTACTCTAATGCTTTTTCAAAGGACTGGAGTTTGGTTTCCAGTGTCCACACTGGGCAACTCATGACTCTCTCTCTCTCTCTCTCTCTCTCTCTCTCTCTCTCTCTCTCTCTCTCTCTCTCTCTCTCTCTCTGTGTGTGTGTGTGTGTGTGTGTGTGTGTGTGTGTGTGTGTGTGTGTGTGTGAAATGGGGGAAGGAAACAGAAAGAGAGAGGACAACCATTGAAAATTGTCTCTATGTCTCTCCAAGACATGTGTCTTAGAGACTAAACTTGTGAGGGTAGCAGTACTTTTACATGGCATTATATGTTCTTCTTAGTGTCCCAGTTGAAAATGATATTCATTTGGAGTCCACAGTTAAAACCAGCGGATGTCAGAAGCTCTCACTCTTACCATTCTATGCCTAAACCACCATGTGAGCTCTTATATTTTATACCCAAATTCAAAGGGGTTGAAAGAATTTCCCAAGGTAGATATATAGACACAGAAGTGAAAGAAATCTACTTAGTTCTTTACCTTGTTTAGGAGAAAAAAAAAACTGTTGCATCCAAGAGACACAAATAAGTATAGGAGGTAGAGAGAGGATAATATTTGGCAGCACCGATCTATTCCTGAGAAAATGTTGAGCACTGAAGACACTCCACTTGGACCTTGTTTTCTGGCGTTTGGGCAAAGAACTGCCCATGCCTCAACCACTGACAAAATGCACAGTGTCCAGACTAGACAAGCAGGATCCAAGAAAAAAGACTGCCAAACCTTTCTAAGACAGGGTAAGATTTTTTTAGAAATTTCCCTGCCTCTAAAAATGGTCTGTTAGTTACTCTAGGCCTTAGCCAAAGTTAGTAGCTTCAACACGGCAAATGAGACTTTGGATAATTGCCCAGGTAGCCAGTTGTCTCTGTCATCTACTGCATATTTTGGAAGCTGCTTGATTGCACTTTCTGCCTACTCAAGTAATATTATCTCCTTTCTCAGGTTTTTGATGGGATTAAAGATTAGATAGTCATAGTTACTTTCCTCTTATAATTTAGCCAAGCCATCTCTAATGCAAGACTTAGTCTCCTTAGGATATAATGATTATTAAAACCTTTAGCATATGTCCCTTGCTTAATATTGTTTAGGCTGGTTGTAATTCTAATTTTTATACTTGATATCTGTTTTATTGTATATAGTTTTATATTGGGTTTGGAACTCTCTTATTTATAAAAAAACGGGGAGATGATGGGGAACCTCCTTCAGTCAATGGCCTTTGAGAGGCTGGACCAGGTTGAGGCATGACTTTGGGTACCGAAAAGCCGCCGTCAGCCCATTCCTCTTTCTTCTTCCCTTGTGCCACACCTGGATGTTGGACCCCATTCCTATTTCCTTGTTGGGATCCGTGAGTTTTCCTTTTTAATAAAGAAAACCTTAGTATACCCTATTTAGAGCTAGTTTGAGATTATTTGATTCACATTCTCCCCATCTGACATGTTCTGCTTCCCAGAGATGTTTGGATTCATTTCTGGATGTTGACTTCAATACCACTGATAACTGTATCTGACTTTATGCTAATACAATATGGTTTTTATTAGCATACCTCTATAGTACAATTTGAGGCTGATAATTATGCTACCTCCAGGAATTCTTTTTTTTTTTTTTTTTTTTTTTTTAAGTTTAATTTTTTTTTTTTAATTTTTTTATTGATAAAAGGAGGATAAAGAAAAGAAAAAAAAAACAAATTTCCACCTCCTCCCACCAGCCTCCCATTTCCCTCCCCCTCCTCCCACTCTTCTCCCCCTCCTCTCACTCTTCTCCCCCTCCTCCCACCCCTCTCCCCTTCCCCCCACTCCTCTCCCCCTCCCTTTTCAGTCCAAAGAGCTGTCAGGGTTCCCTGCCCTGTGGTACGTCCTAGGTCCTCCCCCCTCCATCCATATCTAGGAAGGTGAACATCCACACTGGGCAACTCATGACTCTCTCTCTCTCTCTCTCTCTCTCTCTCTCTCTCTCTCTCTCTCTGTGTGTGTGTGTGTGTGTGTGTGTGTGTGTGTGTGTGTGTGTGTGTGTGTGAAATGGGGGAAGGAAACAGAAAGAGAGAGGACAACCATTGAAAATTGTCTCTATGTCTCTCCAAGACATGTGTCTTAGAGACTAAACTTGTGAGGGTAGCAGTACTTTTACATGGCATTATATGTTCTTCTTAGTGTCCCAGTTGAAAATGATATTCATTTGGAGTCCACAGTTAAAACCAGCGGATGTCAGAAGCTCTCACTCTTACCATTCTATGCCTAAACCACCATGTGAGCTCTTATATTTTATACCCAAATTCAAAGGGGTTGAAAGAATTTCCCAAGGTAGATATATAGACACAGAAGTGAAAGAAATCTACTTAGTTCTTTACCTTGTTTAGGAGAAAAAAAAAAACTGTTGCATCCAAGAGACACAAATAAGTATAGGAGGTAGAGAGAGGATAATATTTGGCAGCACCGATCTATTCCTGAGAAAATGTTGAGCACTGAAGACACTCCACTTGGACCTTGTTTTCTGGCGTTTGGGCAAAGAACTGCCCATGCCTCAACCACTGACAAAATGCACAGTGTCCAGACTAGACAAGCAGGATCCAAGAAAAAAGACTGCCAAACCTTTCTAAGACAGGGTAAGATTTTTTTAGAAATTTCCCTGCCTCTAAAAATGGTCTGTTAGTTACTCTAGGCCTTAGCCAAAGTTAGTAGCTTCAACACGGCAAATGAGACTTTGGATAATTGCCCAGGTAGCCAGTTGTCTCTGTCATCTACTGCATATTTTGGAAGCTGCTTGATTGCACTTTCTGCCTACTCAAGTAATATTATCTCCTTTCTCAGGTTTTTGATGGGATTAAAGATTAGATAGTCATAGTTACTTTCCTCTTATAATTTAGCCAAGCCATCTCTAATGCAAGACTTAGTCTCCTTAGGATATAATGATTATTAAAACCTTTAGCATATGTCCCTTGCTTAATATTGTTTAGGCTGGTTGTAATTCTAATTTTTATACTTGATATCTGTTTTATTGTATATAGTTTTATATTGGGTTTGGAACTCTCTTATTTATAAAAAAACGGGGAGATGATGGGGAACCTCCTTCAGTCAATGGCCTTTGAGAGGCTGGACCAGGTTGAGGCATGACTTTGGGTACCGAAAAGCCGCCGTCAGCCCATTCCTCTTTCTTCTTCCCTTGTGCCACACCTGGATGTTGGACCCCATTCCTATTTCCTTGTTGGGATCCGTGAGTTTTCCTTTTTAATAAAGAAAACCTTAGTATACCCTATTTAGAGCTAGTTTGAGATTATTTGATTCACATTCTCCCCATCTGACATGTTCTGCTTCCCAGAGATGTTTGGATTCATTTCTGGATGTTGACTTCAATACCACTGATAACTGTATCTGACTTTATGCTAATACAATATGGTTTTTATTAGCATACCTCTATAGTACAATTTGAGGCTGATAATTATGCTACCTCCAGGAATTCTTGTGATTAAGAATTGTTTAAACTATCATGGGTTTTTGGGGGAGTTTCCATGTAAAGCTGAAAATTGTCCTTTCAATATCTATGAAGAAGTATGTAGAAATTTTGAGACGGATGTCATTGAACCTGTAGATAGTTTTGGGTAGGATAGCCATTTTCACTATATTAATCCTACACACCCATGAGGATAGAGGATCTTTCTATCTTCTGATACCTTCTTCAATGTATTAAAGTTTTTATTTCAGTTGGTTGGCATTATCCCAAATTTTATTTTAATTTAATTTTGGCTATGGTGAAAGATATTATTTCATTATTTTTGTTTCAGTTCATTTGCCATTTGTATAGAGAAAGGTTACTGATTTTTTATGTTAATTTTATATCTTGCTTCTTTGCTGAAAGTATTTATCAGCAACATTAGTTTCCTGATGGTTGCCAGGCAGTGGTGGCGAATGCCTTTAATCCCAGCACTGGAGAAGCAGAGGCAGGCAGATCTCTGTGAGTTCGAGGACAGCCTGGTCTACAAGAGCTAGTTCCAGGGCAGGCACCAAAGCTACAGTGAAACCTTGTTTAATGTCATTTATATATGCATCATGTCATCTGCAAATAAAGATACTTTGATTTCTTCTTTACCATTGTATCCCTTTGATCTCTTTCAGTTGTCCTATTGCTCTAGTTAAGAGTTTCAGCCACTATATTGAATAGGTATGGAGAGAGTAGACAGCCTTGACTTGATTTTAATGGAATTGCTTTGAGTTTCTCTCCCTTTAGGTTGATGTTGTCTATGAACTTGCTGCAAATCACCTTCATCATGTTAAAATATGTCCCTTGTATCCTTCTCTCCAGGACTTTTATCATAAAGATATATTATATTTTATCCAAGGCCTGTTTTTTATTTAATGAGATGATCACATGATTTTTATCTTCAGTCTGTGTCTATAATAAATCACATTTATCACTTATATGTATCTATCTCTTTATCTGTGTGATGAGCCTAACTGATCATGATGGATGTTCTTTTGGATGTGTTCTAGTATTTTGTTTGAAACTGTGGTCTCATAAAAAGAATTAGGCATGTTCTTTCTGTTCCTGTGTTTGGGATGATTATAATTCTATATGTTGCTATATGTTCTTCTCTTCCATTTTTTTGTTTCTGTTGCCCTACCTGAATCTTAAAAGAATGTGGTAGCTGTGGGTTGCCTGGTAGAGAGTGGTTCTGAATCCTACCTATTTAGTGGCCTTTGGGTGCCCTCAATAGAATGTATTTCTAGGTAATAGGGGCTTAAAGGAAGGAATGGTGGTGGATTAGAAGAAGGCCTAAAAGGAACCACAGGAAGAAAGAAAGCTGTATCAGCCAAAAGGTTTACCAGAGTCTGTTGGAGGAGGTTGCTTGTTTATTTCCTGACCACCCAGACTTCCAAAATAATCACTCAGAAACTGTATTATTTGCAATACTGTTTGGCCAATAGCTTGAGTGTATTGTTTGCCAGCTCTTACATCTAGAACTAACCCCTCTTTATAATCTGTGTATTGCCACATGGCTGTGGCTTACTGGCAAGGTTTTGGCTCATCTATTCCCGGCAGTGGCTACATGGCATCTCCTACCTCCACTTTCTTTCTCCCAGCATTCAGTTTAGTTTTCCCATCTACCCCTGTTATGTTAAGCCACTGGCCAAAACAGCTTCTTTATTAACCATTGGTATTCACAGCATACAGAGGGGAATCCCACATCAAGAGTCCCCTTGAAAGTAGTCTGCTACTGTGCTAGACTGAAACTAAGGGATTTACAATGATGGGATAAGGAAGGAGAGTGAAAATCATCAACTTGGTTCCCAAGCCACCATGGCCAGCAGCTTCCTACGTATAGAGTGCCTCTGGTTATTGGTGACTGACACAAAGGAATGGAGTGAAAGAAGTCTGCATCCCCTTTGAGGCTCTGAGGAGCCCCCCAGGTAATGGAGGCATTGAGGGATAACAAGTCTCTATAAGTCCATAGCTCTTTTCTTAAAAATGAGTCTATGGTTTGAATGCAAAATGCCCTGCAAAGTGTCAAGTGATAGTGTATTTGGTACCTATCTATTGGTGATGTTTATCAAGATTATAGAACCTCTCTGGAAAATAAACATCACTGGTGATGGGCCCTGAGGTTTTGGACACTGGCTCAATCTCTTGTTCACTTCCTGATGGCCTATTCAGTGTGGCCTGTAACATCCCATCCCTGCCACCTTGCTTTCCACCATGCTGAACGTCATCATCTCACACCAGAAAGACAAACTCTTCTTTCCTTAAGTTGCTTATTACTCAGTATTTTATCTTGTAGCCAGCACAGAGTTGAGCCCTATGTTCTAGATCAATGATAAAGTCCATCTTATGAAATTTTATCTAAAATTGTTTGTCTAAAAATGTTAAAACTTAGGCTTGAGAAAAGAAATAATGCTAGCTGCTCACCTATTTAGGAGTCTGTGTGGGGTCGTGTGTGTGTGTATGTGTGTGTGTGTGTGTGTGTGTGTATACAGATTCACACTAAAGTTCAGCATCCTGATGCAGATGGCCTTTTATGTGTCTCCACAGAACCATACTACTTTTAGTTTGTGTAATTTATTTAAAGTTCATTTGTCCATATCAAAGTTTCAATGAACATATAGCAAATATTCCTGCTGAAAAAAAACCCATGGTAATAATCTTCATGAGTCTTTCTATTCTGGCTAAACCAGTGGTTCTCAACCTGTGGTTCACGACTCCTTTGGTGTCGAATGACCTTTTCATGGGAGTTACCTAGAACCATCTACATATCAGACATTTACATTATGCTTATAACAGTAGCAAAATTACAGTTATGAAGTAGCAGTGAAAATAATTTTGTGGTTGGGTTCACCATACCATGAAGAACTGTAATAAAGAGTCATAGCATTAGGAAGCTTGAGAACCACTGAGCTAGACCATCCTTCAAAATATCCATTTAGTGTCATTCAACCTCTCTCTGGTACTTGAGTAAACCAGGACCATCATCCGAATGGATGCTCAGTAGCAGAAAAGAATATATATGACAGGATGCTAAGGGTTTAGTCGTGATTTGCTCCAAATTCAGGGAAGTCCGACTCATGTTACTGCTGTCATTGTCTCTGCAGTGCAATTTGTGGTCAGAGACCTAAGCTGTTTATAGAAATCACATGAACAGTAGCTTCAGCCTCTGCAGGTTTCCAGGGGATAGACAAAGAGGAAGATTGCCAAACCAAAACATTGTTGAAATTGATATTACAAAGCATTTACATTGAATCAAGCCAGCTTCAAGCTTCTTCTAAAACACATTCTTGTTTTTCTGTGCTATGATAAGCTTTTCTGTAATTCATTTTTGCATGTAAAGAAGATGGTGGTGAATACTTATTTTGAATGAACACAGATGATCCTTTTGTCTTTCTCGCTTCTGTTGAAATGGATTTACAAAACATGAAGATTAAAAAATATTGTACAAAATGGCCTGACATTACATTTGTTAGTAACAAGAACAAATGTACTTTCTCAGTACTTGACTTCATAAAGTACTTCATAAAGGCGGAGAAATAGATGCCAGGAGTTCAGTACCTATAGAGCTTTCTATAAAAGTATAGTTTCTATTTTTAAATTATCCACAATAAATATTTACAACATTGAGATCTTAATAAATACAGGTTTGACTCCCCAATGTGTCCTCCTTTCTAAACCGAACTGAATTAACTGCGTGGCTGATCTGTGACTGCAAAAAACTAGACACTTGGCAGGTAATTTTTAAGAATAAACTGACCAAAACATCAGCCAATTTGTCAACTATTTTTAAGTTTGGCCTTTGCTCAGACAGAGAGCATTTCTAATTTTTTTTCTTTGTCAAAGATACTTTTGCTTCAATGAATCTTGACTTTCCTTGGAAATGGAAATCTGAAGAAAAATGATAGAACTAAAAAAAAGAAAAGAAAAAAAACAAACTACAAACAGATATGTGATGGAATACTTCCTAAGTACCAAGTTTTTAACTTTTGTTTTGTTGCATTACCTCATACATTACATTCCAACTGTGGGCAGTTTCCCCTCCCTTCACCCCTCCTACTCGTTCTCCACCTCCCCCCTTCCCCCAGAACAACTCCTCCTCCATTTTTCTTCCAAAAAAATAGCAGGCCTCCCAGGGATACCCACCAAACATACCATAACAAATTGCAATAAGACTAAGCACAAACCCTCATATCAAGGCCGGATGAGGCAACCTGGTAGGAGGAAAAGGGTCCTAAGCACAGGCAAGAGTGAGAGACACTCCCACTGTTAGGAGCCCCATAAAAATGCCATGCAACGTAACTATACATATATTCAGAGGACCTAGCTCAGACACATACAGGCTCCCTGATTGTCACCCAGTCTCTGTGAGCCCAGATGAGCCGAGTTAGTTGAATCTGTGAATCTGTAGGGTTTTGTGCGGGTGTGTGTGTGTGTGTTATCCTTAACCCTTCTGGCTTCTATAATCTTTCCTCCAGCTCTTTTTGTGGGGTTCTCCTGGCTCCACCTTGTGTTTGACTGTGGGTCTCCACATCCACTCCCATCAGCTGCTGGGTGACACATTTGGTGACAATTGGGCTAGGCACCAGTCTCTGAGTATAGTGGTGCCAAACTTTTCGTTGCACACTAGAGATTCCATAACAAGATAGAGTCTTAATTTCAAGGGTGATACTGTAGAAATGACAGGGCACAGGACAGGTTTATCGGGTGTTAGTCTGAGTTCAATTCCTAATATCTCCTTGTCTCAGTGATTTTTCCTGTTGCTGAGATGAAATACCTTGACAGAAAAATTGAAGGAAGGGGATTCTTTTGGCTCATTGTTCAATAATATGGTCAATCAAGGTAGCAGTACCTTTTAGCAGCTTGTCATATTTTGTTTGCAGTCAGAAAGAAGAGAGTAACTACTGATTGTTCTCAGCTAGATTTCTACCTTTTATTTCATCTAGGGCCCATACCCCAGTAATAGTGCCACACACTTTCAGGACAGGTCTTCTAAATCAATCAATGTGACCACATTTCACCATAGGCATGCCCCAAGGCTAGTCTAAACATATGATTTATCACAAGCGTGCTGGAAGTACTGAGTCATTCTAGAACCTGTAAAATTGATAAACAATATTAACAATTACACTACCTAAATGAGTAATCTCTACACTTCAGCTATAGAGAGAGAAAAAGACAAAAACAAACTGGTTAGACATGAACAAAGACATACAGAAATATACTCTATCATACCATAGTGCAGCAGAAGATGTCTTTGTAGCAGAGATACTTTGTTGAGGAATTAATATTTGAGGAAAGTCTGAAGATATGAAGCATCATTCTATTTGAGGTGTCAGGGAAAAAAATCTTTTTGGAGGGAAGTTTGAGACAGGGTTTCTTTATAAGAGCCCTAGCTGTCCCGGAACTGACCTCGAATTCACTGAAATCTGCCTGCCTCTGCTTCCCAAGTGCTGGGATTAAAGATGTAAAAGATCATTTTATTCTTTAATATAACTATTCCTGCTTTTGTACTGAATATATACCTGGGAGGAGATACTTGGAGACTGTGGAAGTTTTCTCAAGTTTTTACCCACTAATTTTATCATTTTTTAGTATACTGTATGTCTAAAAATATCACTGGGATGTGATCTTTCTTATTTCCCTATTTGTCGTAAATGCCTATTTCCACTTTTCCCTCTTAGTCAATTCTTCCCTGTGCTGCAAATTCCAGCTCCAGATCGTTTCTTCTGTCTAGATTTCCCCAGGTGGGCCAGAGTTCTATTCTTTGTATTTCCTCAATAGCTTCAATAGCTTCATGAATACTCATATAATGCATGTTTAGTGGCTGTTTCTTATTTCCTTATGAGTCATCCTGTCTCACTGCATTCTCTTTGAGGGGAGACCATACTGAGCCAGGTGTTTTTCATATCAATGCCTAGCTTTGGATCTGAAGTACGAAGGGCATTCTATATGTGTTTGAGAACAAATGAATGGACGCATGCATTTATTGTATTCTTCCTAAAATTCATTCTCAGGTGGAATAATTCAGGCGTTTGTGTTGCTGTTACAGTTAGAAAAAGAAAAATAATGTTCATTTCTAAATATAATATACTGCCGAAATTATTCCCTTGGGGAAATTTACTTTATGATATTCTTGGCATCTCTTTATGTAATCATTTAAAAACAGTTTATAGTTTGCTTATTTTATCCTACCATCCTTCATTGTACAATAACCAACATTTTCCTTGTGACTCATGATTCAGTTTGTAGGCATATTTTTAGAGATACAGACAAAAAAAATGAACCCTATTCTTTTCTCTGCTAAGCTTTGTTTTTCTGGGTGTCTCTCTCTATATAATAACAACTTAGGCTTCCTTAACTCTTGGCAGTAAAATTATTCCTTTGTATTGGCTTTATTTAGTAAATCCAAGAGAGCTTTATACAAATTACTTTAAATACCCTGACAAAACAAAACAAAGAACATAAATTGACTGTTTTTATAAAAGTGGCCATCATTATTGTCATCACTACACAAGCAGTAGTTTAAGTCATTGATGTATGAAATCACGCTTACATGTGCATGAATGGCTTCCTGACTATCTGTTGTTGGTTGTTTTTACTCTTTACTCTTTGGGGGCGGGGTGCCACCCTGCTACCAATTAAATACACACAGAGAGACTTATTATTACTTATAAATGCCTGGCCTTAGCTTGGCTTGTTTCTAGCCAGCTTTTCTTAAATTATCCTGTCTATCTTTTGCCTCTGGGCTTTTACCATTATCTATTTCTGTATATCTTTTCTTTCCTTTTTATTCCATGTCTAGCTGTGTGATTTGGTGGCTGGCGCCTTCTTTTCTTGCTCCTTGATCCCTCTTTCCAGATTTCTTCTATTTATTCTCTCTGCCTGCCAGCCCCACTCATCCTTTCTCCTGCCTTGCTATTGACTTTCAACTCTTAATTAGACCAATCAGGCGTTTTAAACAGGCAAAGCAACACCGCTTCACAGAGTTAAATAAATACAACATACAAGAATGCAACACATCTTTACATCATTAATCAAATGTTCCACAGGCTAAACAAATGTAACACATCTTAAGATAATATTCCATAACAGCTGTATATTCACAGACATATCTGCAGTCACTAATACAACTAAACTCTAAAAGAATCTTGTTCTCATCAACACCACAGTCATCCAGGTGAAAAATAATGAGATAAAAGCTAAAATATTTGAAAATAGGAATTAAGACAAGATAGATACTTAAAACTAATATATCTATGGAAACAAAAATGACGATAGACTATTCTTTTATTAAATGCTCCCTCCCTCAGTTTTAGGAAAGTAGTGGGCTAGTCTGATAAACCAAACAAAAATCTCTTTGGAATATTAAATAAGAGTTTAACAATCACTCAAGAAATGCCAATGTTATGTTAGGAAGTGGAATGCATGTGATATAATGTTACTAATGTAGGTAACTTATTGGTCGTCACACTACTAAGCAATATATATCCACTCTTCCAGCAACTCTTAACTGACTGTACCAATCAGGAAGAGAAAGACTCCATGAATTCCACTTCTTTCTATGACAGAATGTTTGATGAGTCCATTCTTAAGCCAGTCTTGTTCAGATAACCATCACTTCAATGATTTTTCAGGTGTAATTGCTATGACATGACAAGAAGCCATTTCATAACAATTGTTATGCCATTTCCTAACAATTATCTCCATCACCTGACTCTTGTATTATTTCCTCCCTTATCTGAACCTTGGTATAGATGTCCCATTAAAGGTGAAACACTCAACAGGGACTTATTCTGAGCTCTTTTTAACATTGTGAATTTCTTCCTTCACTCATGTCCACTGAAAAAAGGAGATTCTCTGACCAAGGGTGACATCAGCACCACCTTTGGGAGCAAGCGCAAACACTTGAATGACAATCTGGCACATATCCAGTTATCAAAATTATCAGTCGTAGGTTCACTGCTGGGACATATCAACTCCCCAACCATGCCCTTTGGACCAAGCATGATTTCCATCCAGTAGAGTGGGACTAATCTCTTATTCCAAAGGGGTGATGCCTGCATAACAGCTATGCCATTATTACACCTTGACTATATATATTTTATTTATTTTATTTATGTTTATTATTATGTGTGCAAGAGCGGGGAGAGAGACAGAGATGTGTGAGCACTTCAAATCCATTTTTTTCTTTTTAGTTGCAATTTTTTCCTCTTTCTTTTATTGAAAGTAGATTTTTTTCATACCGTATATTCTGATTATGGTATTCCCTCCCCTATCTCCTCTGAAAGCCTCCTCAATTCCCCTATCATTACAAACTACACTCTTTCTGTCTCTCCTAAGCAGGCATCTAAAAAATAAAAATAAAATCAAGTAAAACAAAAACAAACAATTTATAACAAAGCAAAGATCAGAAGAAAAAGAGCCAAAATAAAATGACAAGAAACATTTATAGACATGGAGACACACAAGTTCATACACATGAAAATCATGCAAAAACACTAAATAAGAATTCATAATACATATGCAAAGGACCTGCAAGATTTAAAAAGGAAGTCCCAGTAAAACATTATGAGAAAAACCCTCCAATGCCAATGAGTTTGTTTTGTGGTGTCCAGTTAGTCCTACCTTTCTGAAATGCCACTGACAAGATACTTTGGATAATCTTTTTGGACAAACTTTCCTGCCTATAATGAAAAAGCAGCAATAATGTAAAATATCATTTTAAGAATTACTTTGTTCTTGAATTCTCTCACTGATGATATTCTAAAGACTTTAAGCCAAGATATTCGTCAGTATTGCTCTAGGATAGGGTCATTTCAGGTTCCCTATCCTCAGCTGCCCAAGGAACTAACTGGGGACCTCGGCTTGGGCACCTGGGAGCCCCTCTAGGGTCAGGTCTCTTGCCAACCCTAAAGTGGCTCCCTTAACTAAGAATTGTGGTTCCGTGCTCCCCTGTCCAACCTTCCTTTATCCCAATCCTCCTGTTTCCCCAAGGCCCCCCCTCCTTCCCTTCTAACTTTTCTCTCCACATCTCTCCTTACCCCAATCCCACCCCACCCCCAAGATCCCAATTTTCTCCCCGGCAATTTTGTCTACTTCCCTTAGCCAAGAGGATAACTATATGTTTTTCCTTGGGTTCACCTTCTTACTTAGCTTTTTTAGATTCACCTATTGTAGACTCCGTGACCCTTATTTATGGCTAGAAACCAATTATGAGTGAGTACATCCCATGTTCATCTTTTTGGGTCTGGGATACCTCACTCAGGATAGTGCATATCATCATAGAACCTTCATCTGGTGATGGATGGAGATAGAGACAGAGACCCACACTGGAGCACTGGACTGAGCTCCCAAGGTCCCAATGAGGAGCAGAAGGAGGGAGAACATGAGCAAAGAAGTCGGGACCACGAGGGGTGCACCCACCCACTGAGACAGTGGAGCTGATCTATTGGGAGCTCACCAAGGCCAGCTGGACTGTGACTGAAAAAGCATGGGATAAAACTGGACTCTCTGAACATGGCGAACAATGAGGGCTGATGAGACGCCAAGGACAGTGGCACGGGGTTTTGATCCTACGTAATGTGCTGGCTTTGTGGGAGCCTAGCCAGTTTGGATGTTCACCTTCCTAGATATGGACGGAGGGGGGAGGACCTAGGAGTTACCACAGGGCAGAAAACCCTGACTGCTCTTTGGACTGGAGAGGGAGGGGGAAAAAAGTAGAGGGAGGGGGAGAAGGGTGGGAGGAGGGGGAGAAGGGTGGGAGGAGGGGGAGGGAAATGGGAGACTGGGAGGAGGTGGAAACTTGTTTTTTTTTTCTCCTTTTCTCAATAAAAAAAAAGACTTTGAGCCAAAATGAAATCAAAATGCTCCCAAAGAACTGCTTTCCTCTCTCCTGGAATATTACCCTCAAAACCCTGTGCTTTGCTTTCCTAGGATACATGGACAGGCTGATAGTGACACACATTTACTGTTCTTGCCACTGTAGCTTCTTTGTCAAAGTCAGAGCTTTAGATTACACACACATATGTTTCTTATATGAAGCAGAATTTCATCTAGTATTTGTTGGTTTGAGTAAAGCATTTTTTTTAGGATCTAGTATTTGTTGGTTTGAGTAAAGCATTTTTTTAGGTTATCTCATACTCTTGCACTTTGTAAGTTAAAAAAAGAGAGAGATTACAGTTTTGATACAATTTTGTTTTATTCTTTCATGTGAGTTACTTTATATAAGGAGTTTCTGAAGACACATTGGTAGTCAAATAACACCATGTAATCCAGAAGGTAAGAGAAATAACTATTATTTCTTGCTCCTTCATTAAAGAATCACAGTGAATCATCAGCTGAATCCAAGGACTACAGAATGGTAGTTTGACTAACAAAATGGACCAACAAGCAGAGTCCATTTCAATCTCTTCTTCCCATTACAAAAAGACTCCAGTAAATGCTGGTCTAGTTTGATAATTTGCCATTCTAGTTGTTACTTGGCAGTTACATAGTGATAGTATTTGAGAATAGAATCACACTGGTTGCAGAAGCTACAACAGATCATCAGAAAGCTAATCTCTCCTTTATACAAGGAAATCAAGGGAAGAGAATGGCAAGTGTTTTAAATTGTTCTCAGTAGCCAAATTGACTTTTACCATAATTTGGAGAAACAAAATATATTTTAAAATTCTAGGTTTATAATTATGTTTTTACCATCATGGCAATTACACCCAAAAGGACGTGGGAAAGAGACTAACCCATGATAACAAAACTATAGCACAGCATAAGATACGTGCATAATGCTTTAACCCACTCACAGATAACAGTTCTATTTTAAAGCGCAGATGATGTTCTGTTATCCTCTTGACTTGAAGAATATTCTCTAAAGATGAATAGCAACATTTACCTTGTAAAAACTGTAATTATTGTCCTTTCCTCTTAAAATACATTTTTGTTTCTTTGAGAAATTCATACCATTAGTTAAGATTATATTCAAATCACCTTTCTCCAATCCAGATGTCTATGCAACTGCCATTCTATCCTCTCAACTATCTTATCTGTTCTCTCCCCCCCCCCCCTCTCTCTCCATTATGTATAGGATATAGTGTTGAACTCCTTTTGGCTTTTTGATCTGGGACTGACCTTGGACCACGATCCACCAGAGGAGACATCATTCAAGAAAACTGACTGCATTTCCAAACAACTGTCAAATGCCAATAGCTTCTCAGCTAAGGGTGGGACTTTGTGCCTATTTCTCATGTCCATGCTGGGATTCACTACAGCCAAGAACACGTTCAATCACCGTAGATGGTGAAAATAAAACCTTCCATGGTAAAACCAAATTTAAACAATATTTATCCACAAACCTATACATACTGAAGATACTGGAAGAAAAGCTTCTACAAAAAGTTAACTACACCCATGAAATACAGGAAATAAAACATTTAAAACCAGCAAAATCAAAAGAAAGGGAACATACACACACACACACACACACTAACATAACCACCAACAACAAAATAACCATAATCAACAATATCAATGGTCTCAATTCCCAAATTAAAAAAAAACAGAATAACAGAAATGGATGTGAAAACAGATCCATCTTTCTGCTGTATCCAAGAAACACACTTCAGCATCAAGGAAAGATATTACCTCATGGTAAAGAGTTGGAAAAGGTATTTCAAGCAAATGAACCTGAGAAGCAAGCTGGTGTAGCGTTATAAAGATCTAGCAAAATAAAATTCAAACGAAAAATAATCAAACAAGACATGAATGATATGACATACTCATCAAAGGAAAAATTCACCATGATGTTTTAATTCTTAACATCTCTGCTCCAACACAAGGACATCCAAGATTATAATAGAAACACTACTACATCTTAAATTAATATTGATCCTCACACATTTAAAGTGGGATACTCAATCCACACGCTCACTAACAGACAGGTCATTCAGACAAAAACTGAACAGAGAAATGTTGGTGATAACAGACATAGTAAACCAAATGGAACTAACAGATATTTACATTAAATTTTACCTAAATACACACACACACACAATACCTTCTTCTCTGTGCCTCTTGGAACTTTCTCCAAAATCTATCATATACTTGTACACAAATCAAGTCTCCACAGATACAAGAAAACATATTTAAAAATACCTGTACACCACCAGGTGGTACTGACAAGGGGATCCTTGAGAGTTTGAGGCCACTTTGGTCTATAGGGTGAGTTCCAGGACAAAGGAACCCTGTCTCAAAAGCAAACAAACAAACAAAAAACCCTGTACATCACCTAATTAAAAAACTAAAAGAAATGAATAATTTTCTCAATAATACACTTTAGCAAAGTTAAATCAAGATTGGATAAGCAATTTACACAGACCAATAACCTCCAAAGAAATAGAAGCAATAATTAAGAGTCTGTCAACCAAAAAAAAAAGCCCAGAGTCAGTTGGTTTTATTGTAGGATCCTACCAGACTTTCAAAGATTTAATTACAGTACTCCTCAAAATATTCCACAAGATGGAACCAGAAAGAACATTGCCCAATTCATTTTATGATGCCATAGCTACCTTGATACCCAAATGACATAAAGATCCAATAAAGAAAAATTTACAGTCCAATTTCCCTAATGAATATAGATAAAAATAGTCAATAAAAGATTTGTAAAATGAATATATGAACACATCAAAAAAGATCATCCACCATGATCAAATAGACTTCATCCCAAAGATGAAGGAATGGTTCAATATACAAAAACTCAATAAACATTATTCACCATAATTATAAACTGAAAGACAAATCCACATTATCATCTCGTTAGATGTATAAATGGCCTTGACCAAGTCCAACATTCCTTCATGATAAAAGTCCTGGAGAGATTAAGAATATGAGAGACATACCTAAACATAATAATTGTAGTCTACAGTAAGCCCACAGCCAACATCAACTTAAATGAAGAAAAACTTGAAACAACTACAATTCTAATATCAAAAGTAGACAACTCTCTCCATATCTTTATACTTGAAGTCTTAGCTGGAGCAATAAGAAAACAGAAAGGGATAGAGGGGATACAAATTAGAAAGGAAAAATTCAAAGTATTTGCAGATGATAGTATACATAAGTGACTTGAAAATTTTCAACAGGGAAGTCCAACAGCTGTTAAACACTTTCACCAAAGTAGCTGACTACAAAATTAAGTCATAGAAAATAGTAACCCTAATATATGTAAATAGCCAACTGACTAAGAAAGAAATCAGGAACACCACACTTTTCATACTGACCTCAAATAATAAAAACTATCTAAGGATAACTCTAACCAAGCAAGTGAAAGACTTGTATTATAAAAATATTATTAAAGAGAGAAATTGAAGAAGATATCAGAAGATAGAAAGATCTCCCATTCTCACAGATCTGTAGAATTAACATAGTAAAAACAATCACCCTACCAAAAGCAACTTACAGATTCAAAGCAATCCCCACTAAAATCTCAGTATAATTCTTCAAAGATCTTGAAAAGACAATTATCAGCTTCATATGGAAAAAGAGAAAACCCAGGATATCTAAAAATAATCCTGAACAATAAAAGTACTCCTGGAAGTCTCACCATTCCTGATTTCAAGCCGTACTGCGGAGGAAAAGTGATTAAATATAGCATGGCATTGATATTAAAACAGACATGGTGGCCAATGGAATCACATTGAAGATGTAGGCATAAATCCTTACCCATAAAAATACATGATATTTGATAAAGAAGCCAGAAATATACACTGGAGAAAAGACAGCACCTTCAACAATGGAGGTGATAAAATTGGATGGCCAGATGTAGAAAAATGCAAATAGAACCATATTTATCACTCTGTACAAAACTCAAGTACAAATGGATCAAAGACCTTAATATAAAACCAGGTATGCTAAACCTGATAGAAAAGAAAGTATGGAATTCCCTTGAACTCATTGACACAGGAGAAGACTTTGTAAACAAAACACCATTAGCATAGGCACAAGATTAACAATTAATAAATAAGATGTCATGAAACTGAAAAGCTTCTGTAAGACCCATAAAACCGCCATTCAGACAGAGCTGGGAACTACATAATGGAAAACAATTTTTAACAACTTCTCATCTGATAAAGAATTAATATGCAAAATACATAAAGAACTCAAAAAAACTAGATATGAAAAACAAAAAAGCAAATAATCCAATTTTAAAATAGAGTACAAATGTAAACAGAATTCTCAAAAGAGGAAACTCAAATGGTTGAGAAACACTTAAAGAAATGTTCAGCATCTTTAGCCATCAGGGAAATGCAAATCAAAACTACTTTGAGATTCTATCTTATACCTGTCAGAATGGGTAAGATCAATAATTCAAATGATAGCTCACGCTATTGGACAAGGATGTAGAATAAGGGGAACACTCCTCCACTAGTGTTGAGAGTGCAAATTTGTACAGCCACTATGGAAATCAGAATGTCATTTCCTCAGAAAGATAGAACTTAGTCTACCTCAAGCTTCAGCTATACCACTCTTGGGCGAATTCCCAAATGCTGCTTTGTCCTTCCACAAGGATATTATTTAATCATATTCATTGCTGCTCTATTCATAATACCAGAAACTGGAAGCAACCTAGATGTCCCTCAACAAAATAATATCTGATGTGGGATTCCCCTCTGTATGCTATGAATACTTTTCATTACCATTGGTAATTAAAGAAGCTGTTTTGGCCAATGGCTTAATAGAGTAAAGCCAGGCAGGAAATCTGGACACAGATATAGAGAAAAGTAGGCAGAGTCAAGGAGATGTCATGTAGCTGCCAAAGGAGAAAGATGCCAGCAGCCAGCCAGAACCTTACTGGTAGGCCACAGCCTTGTGGTGATTCACAAATTAATAGAAATGGGTTAATTTAAGATATAAGAGTTAGTTAATAAGAGGCCTGAGCTAATAAACCACACAGTGCTCTAATTAATAGTTTCTGTGTCATTATTTGGGTCTGGACAGCTGGGAAACAAACAAGCAGTCTGCATATACAAAATGGTGCCCAACAACCCTGAGATTAAAAGTCTCATGTTCTATCGACTGAACTAGAGAAATTGTAGTTTATTTATACAGTAGATTATTAGTCAGCAGTTTAAAAAATGACATCATGATATTTGCATGGAAAGTAGGTGGAACTTGAAAAAAAACATCCTGAGTGAAGTAATATAGAACAAAGTAGATAAATATGTATGTAGTCACTATATGTGAACATTAGCCATTAAATGAATCATAACCAATCTACAATTCAAAGACCAAAAGAGGTTATGTATAGTGGAAAGTACTGGAGGAGAAGGGCACATGGATTTCTCTGGGAAATAGAAATACATTTTACAGACAGACTGGGTGAGGGACTAGAACAGGAGGATCAGGTGGGGAGAAGAAACAGGAGATGGGATTTAGTGGGGATTTGGGGGAGAAACACCTAGTATTGAGGAGCATTTGAGTATTGAAAGCATACTCATTGCTGATGTTTGGAAAGGCTATTGGGTTTTATAAGTTGATGTGTTCCCTGACACATTGCTGAAATTATTGATCTTTTCAAGAAGTTTTCTACTAGAGATGTTACAATCTCTTATGTATGACATTATACCATCTGAAAATAGGGGTAATTTTACTTCTTTTTATCTTTGTATTCCTTTAATTTTCTCCTTTTTTAGCCAATTTTTCTAGCTACTGCTTTAATTACTATATTAAAAAATGGGCAGGAATGGACAACCCTATCCCATCGCTGAATTTAATGCAGCTGCTTTCAGTTTGAGTACATCCAGACAAGATTAGCTGTGGGTTTGTTGTATATAGCCTGTATTGTGTTGAGGGATAGTCCCTCTAGCTACTCTCTTTAGAATCTTTTTCAGAAAACCACGTTGGATGTTGTCAAAGGTTTTCTGTTTTTTACTTCATCAATTGAAATTATCATGTGATCTTTTTTGTCTGTATGCCCATTTACATTATTTATTATATTTATTGACTTACATATGTTGAGACATCCCTGGATTTCCAGGATAAAGCCAACTTTATCATGGTAGAGATCTTAATATATGTCTGTATTTGGCCTGCTAGTTTTTTTTTTTTTCAGGATTTTGGCATCTATGTTCATCTGTAGTTTTGGTTTTTTTTGGGGGGTGTCTTTATCTGATTTGGATTTTAGATTAATACTGGACTCATAGAAGTAGTTTTTGAGTTATCTTTTAATTTCTGGTTTTTAAAATTAATTTCCATAGTAATGGTTATACTTCTTTGAAAAAACTCTAGGATTCTGCTCTGAATCTACCTTGGCCTGGGACTTTCTTTTTTCTTTTGTCATAATGACTTTTATTTCTATTTCTATTTATTATGGATCAAGTTAGGTTGTTGGTCTCTTCTTGGTTTGACTTTAGTAGGGTGGATAAATCAAGAAACTCATCCATTTTAGACTGTCAAGCTTAATGAAGTACAGTTTTTTAAAGTATTCTGTTTAATATGTTGTATTTCTTTGGTGCCTGTTGTAATGTTTCCCTGTTTATTTGTAATTCTGCTAAATTAGGTTATCTCTTTCTTTCTAATGGGTAATTACAACTAGGGCCTGTCAATATTGTTTATTTTCTCAAAAACCAGCCTTAGATTCATTGATTGTCTTTACTGTTTTCTTTGTTTTTCTTTCATTAATTTCTACTTCGAATTTTATTTTTTTCTTGTCATTCACTGGGCTTGGGTTTGGCTTGTTCTTCTATTTCCAAATCATTGAGTTGCACCATTCAATCATTTATTTGTGTACTCTTTCTTATTCTTTAATAAGAAGTTATTAAAGGCACTTAGGGTTATAAATTTCCCTTTTAGCATTGCTTTTAATGTTTTCCACAGATTTTGCTGTGCAGTCTTTTCATTTTCATTTAAATTTCTTTCTTTTTTCTTCTTTTTAACCATTCATCATTCAGTTATGAGATTTGGGGATTTGAGCTGGGCATGTGGACTTCCCTCTTTGGTTTTAGAGTTTGCCCTTTCTTAATTTTTGCTAACTTATGAGCTGTGTAAATTTAGGGAATCTACCTAACTTCACTATCAACACCCTTTCTACAAGCCATCAGGGGAACCCAAGGCATACGAATGGTGAACCAGACTAGTCTTCACTAGTATTTTTGTACTCTATAAGAATTACTTCTTTATGCAAGAAATTTCTTCTTTATTTTTTCTTATTCTGAAGTGTTAATTTTACTTTTATCTTATTTTATTTTATCATTATTTCTTATAGATCTGTTAGTTTTTAATAAAAGACAGAAGAGGGATAACAATTGCTATCAATTGTAATAACAATTATTGAAAAAAGAAGCCGTTGAAAGAGAACAAGGGGGAGAGAGTGGAAGAGAGAGATGCAATTATAATATAATGGAACATGATTTTTTAAATGATAAGTAAACACCAACAAAAATTCCTACCCAATTTATTTGGCCAACTAAGTCAATTTAAGGAACAACCAATATTCAATGTCTCCTATATCCATATGGATATTGAAATATACATAAATGAACTTACCTCAGAGCATTTAACAACAGTGTCAAATTTGACCCTCATAGTATCTAACAAAAGAAATATTCTCTGACACTATGTCCAATACTCCTTAAATTTATTACCTCATAAATCTTTGTGCCTGATGTAACATATTTATTGGCTAATCATTTGCTGTTTTTGTTTTTTAGAATCTCCCCTAACCATAATATGAGTCTCAAGAGAATAAAGACTTTGTTTGTTTTGTTTGCTGTACCATCCCTGGTTGTAAAAGGGATGAGATTCAGACACTATGAAACAAATATACAGGATACTTGGGTAATGAAGTACTAAATCAAATGGAGCCCGTGCCTTAACCCAGAGGCTCAGTGATTTACAAAGACCATTATAAAACCTTTTGCTATTATTCTCCTT
Organism: Microtus pennsylvanicus; assembly: GCF_037038515.1. NCBI lineage: Eukaryota > Metazoa > Chordata > Mammalia > Rodentia > Cricetidae > Microtus > Microtus pennsylvanicus. The sequence continues at coordinate 38,177,722 of NC_134587.1, forward strand.
CCCTATAGAAAAATATTACTTACCCTTTGCTTTTGACCTTCAGGAATGTTCTCTCACTCCCTGTCCTCCATGAAATTTTGTTCTAGGGAAAATTAGGGCCACATTCTCCAGTATTCCTAATATGAAGAGAGGTATAGCTTTAATAGACAGCTGATGATCTCAATGGGTCTCACATTCAGCATCACTGGCTCCAACCCAGAAGATTATTAGATCATCTCCAAATGTGGTTTTTGTGAAGATAGATCCAGAAGTCCCAACACTGGCTCCATTCAACTGTGTCAATGTACCTAAATGCTAATGCAGAACTTACTAAAATGTAGATTGAAAGTCAGACTTCATTTGCATTATCAGACTCCTATCTTATATTGCTTCTTCATTTGTTTTTGTGTTTTTTAATCTGGAGGGCTTTCAATAGGAGTTGATGGAGACTTGCTAGGTGGAAATGAATACCTTCAACTCTGTATAAGCATATTCAATTAAACTGAATTCATTGCCTGCATGGGACAAGTTAAAAGAAAACTAAATAGATAATGATTACACATTATTAAGAAAAAGAGACAGTTCTGGAGACCAAATTCTTTTAACACATCATTAAGCTGGGCTCATTTCATATGCACAGTTTAACACCAGCCTATAAGGAGAACATGTTTTGAGGAAATCAGCAGAATGTTTATGAGCTCTAAAAAGCTTTTAATAAAATGCAGTGTTTTAGGGAAGGAATAACTTCTAAGCTTCACTTGAATACGCTAATTAAAGAGATGCTCCTACTGATTCTGAGTTCTATTTGTCCTGACTTCTATGTTTTTAATATGACATTATTATCAATTCTCCGAGACTTTCATACACACAAACAATGTATTTTGACCATATTCAGTCCCCACTCCTCCTTTTAACTCCACTCAAGTCTGCCCAACCCCCAATTTCGTAATCTCATGTCTTCTTTTTTATTCTATTTTGTTTTGCGATTCGTGACGTCCATACACTCATGGGCCATGAGCACAGTCCATCTATACACACTAAAAACTGGTACCCCACCCCAGAAGCCATCAACTCTCAATATCTCCTCAGCTAGGAATATGGGATCATGAGGTTCTCCCTATCCATGGTAGGAAGGTAACTGACTTGATTTTATGTAACACATCTTATGTAGGCAAGCAAAGTTGCTTGGGCTCCTCAATGCAGTGATCCTGTCATGCTTCTCTCAGGTTCTCCTCCAAATATGACTCAGTTTTCTTCTACTTCCATGAGGATTTTTTAGTCCTGATGTGATATATATGTCTCATTTGTGGTTAAGCACTTCATGGTCACTTATTCTTTGCCCTCCAACCAGTAGTGAGCTTCTGTGCTAATCACCACATGCTGCATAAAATGCAGTCTCCAGTGAGCCTTGGGAGCTGCACTAATCTATTGGCAGAGGGATATAAACTTATAAGGCAGTTAGATACTATGTCTTCTTGGCAAAATAATAATAGGTATTCCCCTGGGGTCTTTGAATTTTGAAATAACAAAAAGTATAGTTTATTTGGATAGATTTACCATGCCATAAATGTGTTTTCTACTGTATAAGAGACTTTAAATTCAATCAGAAGGCTTTCGGTTACCCCCATACCATTCTTTCTGCTATTACACCCATGGCCATGTTTTACGACACCAGTCATCATTGTAGCTCTCAGGGTTCATAGCTGAGACTTTCCTCACCCAACAGCTCCTGGCATTATGAATGTTAGCCAGTAGGGAGAAAGATTGAAGTCAGTGTTAACTTGATATTTCCATGTCCTCTGTCTAAATTATGTAGTATCCTAAGCAACAGGATCTTATCACCACATTCTAGTGAGCAACCAAAAACAATGGCAATAATCTGGATGTTTTTGGGATGGGGGTGTGTCTCCAAGACACCCATGACCAACAACCCAAAGGGGGATATCCCATGCATTGCATACTTAAAATTTTGTTTGTTTTGTTTTTATTTAACAACCTATGGGTTCCAAGAAAAACATGTTTGTGTAAGTGCATAAATATACAGTCGTGTACATATGAAGCTTATAAAATAATGGATTTCCCTACAGCCTTTTCAAACTCCTTATTGTTAGTTATCCTCTCCTACCCCTCCTCCACTGTGCCCTTCTATCTACTTCCCCATTTAAACATCCCTTCTGATTATTCCCATTTTACCCTTGTTCTGTTTTTTATTCACCTTGTCTAGGCTACATTGCATATTTTAATCACTTATAGAAATGCTCCATATTCCTTATAAAAAAAGCATGTCAAATTGACTACAAGTTATAGGGAAATAAAAAACCCAGATTCTGTTAAATTGGTGGTTTTATCTGTCTGGGTCTTTAAATCATCTGTCTGGGTATAAGTGTCCATAGACCGATACTGAGACTATTTGACAAAGAGACTCTACTGAGTGTGGCAATAGAAATGAAAATAATTTCTGTATGTTGAGTTTCTAATTTTGGGAAGGTGCCATATAGTTAGTACCTAATTAGTAGCTATCCACTCTTTGAAAGGTAGGATTTGAGATCCTTTTACCACAGCAACTATAATGACAAAGTGACTTGCTCAGCATCATATGAATAATGATAAGCTGTGATTCATACTCATGGATAACAGACATAAACACCCATATTCCCTCAATGACTTTTAGCCCATCTGCAGAGTAATTATACTTTAGGGGAAAGTGGTGGTTCAAAGGCATGTAAGTAGCTCACATAATTTTGTATTGTAAAAGAGCAAAACAGTCAATGGCATTCACCACATAAACCCATCTAGAATTTTTTAATAAAGTCTTCTAGGCAGATGCATATCTTTAAAAATATTCAGAATCATTGGTATGATTTGTTTTGATCTACAATTTTTCATTGCCTTTCTATTCCTCTTAATTCTGATAATAACACCTTAGTATAACTTTATGACATCAACTGACTCTTTCTTTTGATGTATTTTGGCCCAAACCATATTTATATTTTAGTTCAATGACTTTCCACACGTCAAAAACCTGGTCACTGAGTGTAATCCTAGCAGCATTCCTAAACAGCTGAGGGGTGTTGCTGCGGGAGCTCCTTCCGCTCTTTCAGCCAATAGCCAATGAGATACCAGCCCACTGGGGTGCGGTCTCTTTCTCTTTATAAAGCAGAGGCAGCCCTCCACTCACTCGCTCTCTTGCTCCAGCAACTAGACTCCTTTCCTGGCTGTCCTGTAGGATGGTGTTCTGTAAGATTTTACCCCTCAAATAAATAACCCTTTGAATCCAAACTGGTGTGGGATTGTTTCGAGCTCTATCTGGTGCCCAACATTTGGTTTTAGAACCACCCTCCCCCAACCCCTCCCATTCCCTAGTCCCACACTCCCCCCATCCCCCATCCCCAGGCTTGGCTGCAGAGGTGCAGGAGAATTGTCTGTATTCTGTCAATCATGTTTTAAATAAACGCTAATTGGCCAGGCAGGAAGTATAGGCAGGTCAAACAGACAGGAAGTAGAAGCGGGCGAAGGAGAACAGGAGAATGCTGGGAAGGAGGAAGCCCATTCCTCCCCAGTCCAGCCCAGACCACCAAAGAAACAAGATGTGACCTGCCCTGCTGACAAAGGTACTGAGCCATAGGGCTAACATAGCTAAGAATAATAGGTTAATATAAGCTACAAGAGCTAATAAGTAGCCTGAGCTAATGGGCCAATCAGTTTTATAACTTATGGAGATCTCTGTGTGATTTTCTCTGGGACTAACCAGCTGGGGGACTGGGCAGGACAGAAACCCCAACAAGCCCGGCCCTTATTACCAGACGTCCCCTCTGAGAAACAAATCCTGGATGTCTCGTGGTGAACAGTGCTGCGGGCCTCCATGTCCTGAGCACAGTTGTCATCAGCCATGGTCTCCTGCACAGGGCAGGACCACCAGTCCGCAGCCCACAGGGTCTCAGGATGGTGTTGGTGCTGATGAACTCTGGGAAGCTGTTGTCAATGAAGTGAGAATTTCTGTATTGAACTGGATATGGAGGCTCAGAGATGAAATGAGGTGGCTTTTGCCTTTGAGGATGTGTCTGTAGTTTCTACCCATGAAGAGTGGGCACAGCTGACTCCAGCTCAGAGGACCCTATACCAGGAGGTGATGCTGAAAAACCATAGGCTTCTGGTCTCTCTGAGGTTCCCAAACCTGAGCTGATGTGTCGGCTAGAGCACAGGAAGGAGCTGTGGAAGGTGATGAAAGAACATTCCACAAGCAACAGTGCAGGTAACAATGGAAAAACCAAGGCCTCAGAACTTAGCACGTGTGAGCCAGCATTATCTAAGGGAGTCTCATGCCATGGCAAGTTAACAAAAAGCCTCAGGGGACTTTGGTCAGGGAAACTCCTGGCCAAATTGGTTCCTCGGAAATACAGCAAGGACACTTTGAAAGGACACAGGGACACAGCCTCAGAGCAGGCAGCTTCCTGGGAAAATCAGCCTTGGATGTGATAGCTTCGTGACAGCTGAAGACATGTGTTCAAGGGTTAGACAGAAGCACATCTCTTTGGGAAATGCCATCCGTAATTGTGACTCGCATGAGTCAGATAAGAACCCTGTAATTCAGGAGGAGAAAAGTGTCAACAAATGTCATGATTGTGGCAAAGTATTAAGCAAGAAGAGCCTCCTTGCTTGACATGAGAGGAGTCACTCTGGAGTAAAGCCAAGAGTGTGGGAAGACCTTCAGCAAGAGTGCATACCTTCTTCAACATTAGATGGTTCATAGTGGGGAGAAGCCTTATAAGCGCAGAGTGTGAGAAGGCCTTCTACTGCAAATCCCACCTCACAGAGCACCAGCAGATCCACAGTGGGTAGAAGTCGTACAAATGCGATGAATGTGGCAAGAGCTTTCACACACTGCTCCACTTTTGTCTTACAGAACAGGAGCCGCACTGGAGAAAACCCTTTTGTTTGTAAAGAATGTGGAAAAGCTTTTTGAGAGAGGCCAGGTTTCATTCGCCACTACATCACCACAGTGGGAAGAACCTATATGAGGGAGCTTTGAGTGTGGCAAGGTCTTCAAACACAGGTCCTACCTCATGTGGCACCAATGGACTCATACTGGGGAGAAGCCATCTGAGTGCAGTGAGTCTGGGAAGTGTTGTGTGAGAGCGCAGCCCTGATCCACCACTATGTGATCCACACCAGGGAGAAGCCCTTTTGGCAAAGCCTTCAACCACAGGTCGTACCTCAAGAGGCGCCAGTGCATTCACACAGATGCCTGAGTGATGCCCAAGGAAATACAAGCATAAGTTTTATAGTAATTATGAAGAAAATCCAAGACTTTGGAACAGAATCAAATAAGAACATAGAAACACTGAAGAAGAATCAAGGTGAAATGAAAATGGAATTGAAAAATTCAAAAATACAACTAGAAAATTAAAGGATAGCCTTAAAAGTAGAATGAATCAAGAAGAAAGGACTCAAAGCTAAGGTAGAAAATATAGGCCAAATAAGAAAGAAAAATGAATACTTAAGAAAACAAGAAAAGGTCATACTGGAAGTATGGAACACAACTAAAAACAAAAATAACCTTCAAATTATAGTCATAGGTGATGGAGAATATCAAATCAATAGCATAGACTAGGTCTTCAACAAGATTATGTAAGAAAACTTTCACACACTAAGGAAAAGCATATATATACAAGAAGCATAAACAAGATCATATGGATAAAATATTAGTTTATAAAAAAAGAAAGTGTATTGAAAACTGCAAGAGAGAAAAAAATTCAAGTTGCATATAATGGGAAACCTATCAGAATAACAGCTTTCTCAATGGATATGTTGAAAGGCAGGAAAGCCTGAGGCAATGCATTCCAGTGCTAAATGTTTACGGTGGTCAGTCTACGCCACTATAACATCCAAACCATCTGGCATCAATAAAGGAGAAAGTAAAACACTCCATGACATAAACAGCCTAAAAATTTTTATATACAGCAAACACAACCTAAGAAAAATATATAAAGCAATTTTCAGGCTAAATATAGGAATAAACATAGCAGAGAGACAGCGGGGAAAAAAGACAAAGCCATAATTATTAAAACACAAAATGTCACTGAAAACATAAACAATTACACTAAAAATCAGCAGTATGATGTCCACAATTAATATACACATTTCAATAATAATGTTAATCATGACCTCGGTTTTTCAATCAGAAGATATAGGTTGACTGAATGGATCTAGAGAGAAAAATCATCTCTTTCTTGTCTGCAAGTACTACATCTTGGATTTAAAGACAGGTGTCACCTTATTATAAAAGGATGAATGAAAGTATTCTAATCAAATGGGACCAGAAAATAATCAGACATCATTATCTTAATAGGTGACAATATAGATTTCAAACTAAGACTAATTATAAGGGATAGAAAATTATATTCCAATCAAAGGAACAGTTAACTAATAAGACATTACCATCCTAAACACATATGTACAAACTCCAGGGCATACAATTTCATAAAATAAAAAAAATCTATTACGGATTTAAAGACACAGATTAATACCTATCCATTAATAGCAGGTAATGTCAATAATCCACTTACTGCAAGAGATGGGTCATTTGAGCAAAAAATTAACAGAGACACATCAGAATTAACTGATACCACACAGCAACTCCATCCAAACCCAAGGGAACACACATTCTACACCTTCTACTCAGCAGAACATGGGAAGCTTTGCAAATATAGAGCACATCCTGGGATATGAACAAAATTTACAAATTCAAAAACATTGAAATCATTCCTTCATGAAATCTGACTACCGTGCCAGAAAAGAAAAGTCTTAAAATTGAAACTCATGGAAGTAGAACAACTCATATTACTGAATGATGAATCAACCAAAGAAAAAAATTGAGAAAGATATTTAAAAAAAAAACTTCCTGGAACTAAATAAAATGAAAGCCCAATACAACAAAACCACTGGGAGAAATTGAAAACATTCTTATGAGGAAACTTTATAGCCCTTAGGACTTACACTTAAAAACAGAAAGAGTTCAAATAAATATATTTATGAAACAACTCAAAGCTTTGGAAAAACAAGGCTAAACAAAATGCAACCCAATCAACAATAAGAAATAATAAAAACCAGTAAAATAATCATTCAAAAAGAAATAAAGAAATCGATGTAAAGAATCAATCGAATTGATAAACAGGATGGACAGACACTTGACTAAACTGACAACTAGAAAGACACACAGAAAGAGAGAGAAAGAGGGAGGGAGGGAGGGAGGGAGGGAGGGAGGGAGGGAGGGAGGGAGGGAGGGAGGGAGGGAAAAAGAGAGAAAAAAGAGAGAAAGAAAGGAAGGAAGGAAGGAAGGAAGGAAGGAAGGAAGGAAGGAAGGAAGGAAGGAAGAAAACAGAATCAGAAATGAACAGGAAAACATTACAACAGCTATCAAAGAAATTGAGGCTCTTATAAGGGAGTGTTTGAATGTTTAAATCCTGTTCTCCATTCAGATGGATATCCTAATAAAAATAAATGAACTCCTAGACTTGGCCAAACCATCAGAACTAAGATCAAGGGGGAGAAAAAGCATCTTTAACAAATGGTGCTGGAAAAACTGGATTGCCACATGAAGAAGAATAAAAGTAGAATCGTATTTATCACATTGCACAACAATAATTCCAAATGAATCAAAGACCTAAATATGAAACTTGATGGACTGAAGCTTCTAAAAGTAGACATAAGTAATACCCTACTTAATATAGGTATATAAAATATTTTCTACATAAGCAATACCCTATTTAATATAGGTATAGGAAATATATTTTCTGAATAGGGCTCTACTTGCCCAAGAATGATAACCAACAACTGACAAGTGGGACTCCATAAAACTAAAAATCTGTGCATCCAAGGAAACAACCAACCTTGAGAAAAGGAAGCCCACAGAATGGGATAGAATCTTTGCCAGCAATACATCTAACAGAGAATTAATATCCGGAATACATGAAAAACTCAAAAAACAAAGAATCAAAATAACAACCTATTTATAAAATGTGCCAAGGATCTGAAGAGAGAGAACTCAAAGAAGAAAAAAAAAGTCTAAGAAATATCTCAAAAAACTGTTTAATGTCCTTAGCAATTAAGGAAAATGCATATCAAAACAGCTTTTAGATCTCATCTTACCTCTGTCTGAATGACAGAGATCAATATAACAGTGGAAAATAAGTGGAGGTCATGCATTGAAAGGAAATCCTTATTCACTGTTAGTGGGATTGCAAACTTGTGCAGTCACTATGGAAATCAATGTGTATTTGACAAAAATTAGAAGTAAATTTATCATTTGACACAGATATACTACAACACTTTGTCTATGACCAAAGGATTCCACATCCCACTGCAGAGATATTTGCTCAGGCATATTCAATGCTGCTTTATTCACAAGGGCTAGGAAATAGAAACCATCTAAATATCCACAACCATGAAGTGGATGGTGAATGTGGTACGTATACACTGTGGAATACTGTGCAGCTATAGAGAAAATGAAATCATGGACTTTGCAGGTAAACGAGTGGAACTAGAATATATTACATTGAATGAGGTAACCCATTCTAAGAAAGATTATATATCCTTTCTCATTGGAGGCTCCTAGATCTAAACCTTCAGATATAAGTACTAGCCTAGAGTAACTACATAAATAAGGAAAGCAAAATGGGATAAAATGGGAGCATTTCTAGGATATGGGTTTTAGGGAGAAAAAGAAGGAAATAGCAAGAAACAAGTGATATGATGAAAGAAATAGAAAAGGGGAAAAGACCTTTTAAGTTAGTGGGCGGAACATAAATGCAGAAGTAGGAAGGAGGGTAACGTGCAATATCAGGGCACCAATGATTGGATAGGGGAAATGTGGGAAATGCAGAAGTAGGAAGGAGGGTAACGTGCAATATCAGGGTACCAATGATTGGATAGGGGAAATGTGGGAAAGGATGCTATGTACATAAAGGGGAGAGATAAATAACATCAAAACTGTCTACAAACTCTAATTGTTTAACTATCAAACCTCAGTAATAGAAGTAATTCTGGGTCTAAATATAATATGTAATTTTAATAAACTTTTCTCATCTGGCTGACAATGCTTCCTCCAAGATTCAAAGACCACCTAACACAAAAAACCAATATCAGATAAGAAAAATCCTCCTTTGAGTCAGGGTTATCAAAGACACTCCCCGATAGCATGCAAAACATGCAGTCTATCCCATACATTCTGGTTTTCCCTGTGATGTGGAAGTCAAATCTCTATTGCTAAAGATACCTTGCATTTCAGAAACAGGGCCCAGGGACCTCTGAGATAGAACTGACCTGACTCCTTCTCCCTGAGGACTAGCTTCGATAGTTCAAGAAGACATCACGGAGCTTTCAAGGGAGGGAGGCAATCAACAGTCCTACTCAACTATGATACTTATGAATCACATCAACAACCAGTATGGCTCAATAACCCTATGGGTGCCAAGCATACCTTGGCAGTAACTAACAGCTCTCTAATTGGACTTAAGACGCACTCAACAAGAGAAGGAAACCATGCCTGGTACTGGAAACCTAGCTAACCATTCAGTGCTAGTGGAGTCATAGCTACCAGAGGGGAACACTTACAACACCACTACTCTACTAAAGCAGCACAATCCCTAACAACAATCTAAGCATTTGTCCTTACATCCAGAGACAAGTGCTCTCCACCCCTCATCAAGGAAACTCCTCTTTGCCACAGCAGAGACCACTACAGAAAACCACAGCCAATCAAAATGGAGAGATGTGGAGCCTAGTCCCAAAGGATGCATTCCAGCACATAAGGCTCAGCGAACATTTTGGAAGAGCCAGCAAAAGGGTTGAAATTGCCCAAGACCAGGAAGTTTTCTGTGAAGCCGTGTCCTCTACTAATGTCTGAAGCTACATCTATAAAGTCTCACTAACATGACTGCCCAAACGTGTTCTGAACAAGGACAACAGCAACAGACATGCCAAAGTAAATGGCAGAAATCTCATGAAGCCTCAGAAAATATTTTGGGGGAATCTTATGATAAGTTAAGCATGAATTATATTACTAGAAATGAAGATAGATACTATTTACTAAAGTCCTTTGGTGGAACCTGAGAACATTTTTCAAAGAACCTCCAAAACACCATGAGCTATTACTTGGCTAAAAACCTTTAAGATGTGTTAATGGGCATCTCCCATGACTCAAATCACATTGATATGTTTTCTGCTCTAACTGTATTGAAAATCTGTATAATTACTAAAGGTCTGTTTCATGGTAAAACATTCATTAATTCTACACTTTAAAGTCATATTAGATACTTGTAAATCCTAGAACAGAAACTGGAATTAGTGAGTCTACAATTAACAGGGGTCTCCCTTGAAACATTTTGTGTTCTGTACCAGCCTCTCCAAATCCAAACAGAGATACTAGAAGTGATAAGGGAAATGCCATAAAAGGGAGCTCAAAACCCAAGCCCATGATATCTAGAAATGGAGTAGAATATTTAAAGAACCCTAAAGAGAATTTCCCTACACCTTGCAGTTTTGTAGGACTTCTTCTTTTTTTATTTATTTTTTCATTGAGAAAAGAAAGAAAAAAAAACAAGTTTCCACCTCCTCCCAGCCTCCCATTTCCCTCCCCCTCCTCCCACCCTTCTCCCCCTCGTCCCACCCTTCTCCCCCTCCTCCCACTCTTCTCCCCTTCCCTCTTCAGTCCAAAGAGCAGTCAGGGTTCTCTGCCCTGTGGTAAGTCCTAGGTCCTCCCCCCTCTGTCCATATCTAGGAAGGTGAACATCCAAACTGGCTAGGCTCCCACAAAGCCAGCACATTGCGTAGGATCAAAACCCTGTGCCATTGTCCTTAGCTTCTCATCAGCCCTCATTATTCTCCATGTTCAGAGAGTCCAGTTTTAACCCATGCTTTTTCAGTAACAGTCCAACTGGCCTCGGTGAGCTCCCAGTAGATCAGCTCCACTGTCTCAGTGGGTGGGTGCACCCCTCGTGGTCCCGACTTCTTTGCTCATGTTCTCCCTCCTTCTGCTCCTCATTGGGACCTTGGGAGCTCAGTCCAGTGCTCCAGTGTGGGTCTCTGTCTCTATCTCCATCCATCACCAGATGAAGGTTCTATGATGATATGCAAGATATTCGTCAGTATTGCTCTAGAATAGGGTCATTTCAGGTTCCCTATCCTCAGCTGCCCAAGGAACTAACTGGGGACCTCGGCTTGGGCTCCTGGGAGCCACTCTAGGTTCAAATCTCTTGCCAACCCTAAGGTGGCTCCCTTAACTAACAATTGTGCTTCCGTGCTCCCCTATCCAGCCTTCCTTTATCCCAATCCTCCTTTTTCCCCAAGTTCCCCCATCCTCCCCTTCTCCCTTTTCTCTCCCCATCTCCCCTTACCCCCATCCCACCCCACCCCCAAGATCCCAATTTTCTCCCCGGCAATTTTGTCTACTTCCCATAGCCAAGAGGGTAACTATATGTTTTTCCTTTGGTTCACCTTCTTATTTGCTTCTTTAGGATCACCAATTGTAGACTCCGTGACCCTTATTTATGGCTAGAAACCAATTATGAGTGAGTACATCCCATATTCATCTTTTTGGGTCTGGGTTACCTCACTCAGAATAGCGTTTTCTATTTCCATCCATTTGCAAGCAAAATTTGAGAAGTCATTGTTTTTTACCGCAGCGTAGTACTCTAATGTGTAGATATTCCACACTTTCTTCATCCATTCTTCCATTGAGGGGCATCTAGGTTGTTTCCAGGTTCTGGCTATTACAAATAATACTGCTATGAACATCAGTCAGAACACATTGAACCTAATAGAAGAGAAAGTGGGAAGTACCCTACAACAGATGGGCACAGGAGATCGCTTCCTATGTGTAACCCCAACAGCACAGACATTAAGGGCAACATTGAATAAATGGGATCTACTGAAACTGAGAAGCTTCTGTAAAGCAAAGGACACTGTCACTAAGACAAAAAGGCAACCTACTGACTGGGAGAAGATCTTCACCAACCCTGCAACAGACAAAGGTCTGATCTCCAAAATATATAGAGAACTCAGGAAACTAGACTTTAAAATGCTAATTAACCCAATTAAAAAATGGGGCACTGAACTGAACAGAGAATTCTCAGCAGAGGAAGTTCAAATGGCCAAAAGACACTTAAGGTCGTGCTCAACCTCCTTAGCGATCAGGGAAATGCAAATCAAAACAACTTTGAGATATCATCTTACACCTGTCAGAATGGCTAAAATCAAAAACACCAATGATAGCCTTTGCTGGAGAGGCTGTGGAGGAAGGGGTACCCTCATCCATTGCTGGTGGGAATGCAATCTTGTGCAACCACTTTGGAAATCAGTGTTTCGGTTTCTCAGGAAATTCGGGATCAACCTACCCCTGGACCCACTCCTGGGAATATACCCAAGAGATGCCCTATCATATGACAAGAGCATTTGTAGGACTTCTTTTGAAGAGAAGGGGCTTAGTAGTATTGGTGATTGAACAAAAGCCTTGTACATGATAGACATGTGCTCTTTCACTGAGCTACAAATTATATCCCATCCCTTTGCTTGATTTTTATTTTTAAAATTATTTTATTTTCTTATTTTTTTTTTTTTTGAGACAGGGTCTCATGAAGTAGCTCCAGGTTAGCTTGGAACTTACTGTGTAGCCCAGGCCTGGACCTTGCAATTCACCTGCCTCAGTCTTGTAGTAATAGGGGCAGCGGCGGGGCTGCTGCTCCGGAGAGAAGAGCTGCGGAGTCTGACCTCACTTCCTCTTCCTCCCGGCATTCTGTTCTGTTTACTCCACCCACCTAAGGGTGGGCCTATCCAATGGGCCTAGCAGTTTCTTTATTGCTTAACCAATGAAATCAACAGATTGATATATGACACTCCCACATCACAGTCTCTTGAATAACTGAGATTATAGGTTTATGACACCAGGCCCAGCATTGACTTTTAACAAATGTTTATCCAGGACAACGCTATGGAACCTGACTTTTTTTCTGGTGAGTATTCACCTGTTTTCCCTGGTGAACTTGACCTGAATTACTGAGATTTGGAACTACGTCTTTTCTCCCAGTATACAGAGGACTCAGATACTTGGTGGTATACTTTCCTAGGAAGGACTTTGATAAAAATAGGCATGTAAGAATGTCCAGTCTACTGCATGTACTGGCTTTGTGGGAGCCTAGGCAGTTTGGATGCTCACCTTACTAGACCTGGATGGAGGTGGGTGGTCCTTGGACTTCCCACAGGGCAGGGAACCCTGATTGCTCTTTGGGCTGATGAGGGAGGGGGACTTGATTGGGGGAGGGGGAGGGAAATGGGAGGCGGTGGTGGGGAAGAGACAGAAATCTTTAATAAATAAATAAATTAAAAAAAAAAGAATTTCCAGTCTATGAGTACGTGTAATTGCTTTTCCACTAATATACAAGTCTTGTAAGCTCTGTCTAGACTGTGTTACTTACATGCAAAGTCAGTCTTCCAGGAATATTTCTAGCTTAAATATTTGCTTAAATACTATTTAAGATGGGGGACATGATAGCGACTTAGCTAACAATAGTAGTTTACTCATTTTTGTTTTCTTTAGCATTTTCAAAATGAGATCACATTGTATAGCCCAGGACTCTCTCCTTGGAGGGTCTTCGTTAATTCATCTTGAACTTGCTTTTGTCCCTAAAATGTAGAAATGGCACTTCTCTTTGTCTTCAAGCATACTTCAGAAATTTATTTCTCTAAGGAACTTACAGAAAGGTAGATGTTCATAATGAAAACATAAATACCTGAAATTCCAAAAGTCAACATAAAATATTAATATAGCAAGATATTTTTACTAGGCAATGTCTATAGTTTAGATTTTAGTGGTGGGTAGGTGTCAATACTTAACTTTTCTCTGTCTATTTGTAGCCTCATTTTCTGTAAGACTTGTGGTAATTAAGGAAAACAGTACCTCGATTCTGGCCACAGGAGATGGATATAGAGTTTAAATTTTTTCCTGATGGGCCCACCTCCTTATAGACTTATTGTCCATGGTACCTTCCATTCAGAAAATCTTTAGTATCTACTTTCTAACTTGTTTCTTCTTTACGTTAGGATTCTCAGTTCTTCCATGAACTTTAATCTCTTATATGTTACTTGATGGTTACGAAGATTTAAATGAAAGCACAGTCATTTTCTGAAATCTGTTTCTAAATAAATATGTAAAATCCAAACCTTTCATTCCCTTTTGGAAATAAACCAATATAGATAGAACTTTCTAGCATCTAGCGTTTAAACTAGCTTGAGATCATTAAACTCATTTTCATGGATGACCTCTACTTGAACTCATTTCTCTGGAAATAAAAGTTTAGTGGATTACTAATTCTACTTAGAAAGTAATTGGAAGACTTCAGCAAATGAGGAAAATTCTCATTTTATAGGGACTTGGGACTAATTCAAATGAAAAGAGCTCCATTGATGACATGAGTTAATTATGCAGCTAACATGAAATAACCTTACCTAGAATTGCAAAGACTCTTAAGACACCCTTTTGCAGGTATCAATGATTAAAAGATTCTTTAACAGAAAAACACATTTTTTGTACGTTCTCCAAGTTATATAATATAGAGACAATCAGGTCAAATACTTTATATAACCACATTTAGTAGAACCATGTTATAATCTCCAATGCTAGACATAAAGATGGGATTTCTTCAGATTTCAATCTGTCCCTTTATCTCACTCTTTTGATAATTCCTCTCTCTATTTTTACCAAATTATTACTTTATATCTTGAGAGCTCAGAGATCCCAAAGTTCCTATGAATCTACCTTATCCAGTTGCATATCTCCTTGGAGATTCTATCTGCCCCTCTTACTGCTAGTTGCATTCCTGTGCTACTGATACCCAAATTCTCCACCTCTCATGCACATCAGCATGACTGCTTACCATTACCACTTAGGTGTTTGCTTTCTCAAAAGAAAGAAAATAAGCAAACGAGAGATCTGGGGAAAGACCCAACTGTCTATATTAACATGGCTACACTAGAAATTATGGAATGCAAGTTGCATACCAAGTTGTCCCCATCTTGAGGACAGGTGGTTAGCTTTGTGTTTCCCTGTCAGACTTCTCTTTTCCAGGAGTGAAAAGTTTGAGGACATTCATCTTGGGCACTCCGAACCATTGCCCTATTGGTAAAATTCTCTATGGAAGATGGCTCTAGTGAGTAATTATAATTTATTTTCACACAGTTTGGAGAACATAAAATGACTAGATTAGTCAACAGAGAGGTGAGAAAAAGGCAACGATAAAATAAATCATAGAGTATTTAAAAGAAAAATAATTTTTACTCATACTTATTTTGAGGGTGGGCATGAAGGAAGCGTGAGTGATAAGACATGCCCATGGAGTTTAGAGGAAAAGTTACAGAAATTGGTTCTTGTAGGCAGAAACTGCTAGTTCGTTTCACAGTGAAAAAATTCAAAGAAAACACAATAATATACATAATCCAGACTCTCTGTGTATAGTCTATCTTAACATGGCTCATTTTTTACTCTATTTTTACCAGTTTAATACTTATTTTATTATCTTTACTCCTTTAATCTATGACTGTACTCTTTTCTACTATACCTGTCTATACTCCTTATTATAACTGTCTATACTCCTTTCTCTCTCTCTCTCTCTCTCTCTCTCTCTCTTTCTCTCTCTCAAGCTTATGTACATTTATCCAACACAGTGACCAATTTAGAGGTCGTTTTCATCTGAATTTGCCTTTTTTGTGTACCTATCTGTAATTATTTTCTGACCAGGAGTGCTTTTTTTTAAATGTTAAGTGGGCATTGCTAGGACCAACTCCATGGCCCTGCCTGTTGGCTCTTCCCAATCCAACATGGCAGATGCATGTTCACTGCCTATGAGAGCCATGCACATTGCCCCAGCTCCAAGGTCACAGTGGGTCTATGTCACCATTAAGCAATTTGTATCATGCTGCTCACAGACCCCATTTAAGTGTTTGGCCTCCTGAAAGAGACAGAGCTGTTTGTGCAGCTAGCATGAACCAGGAAACTCTCCCCTAGAGAAGCTGCACAGCCTTTGCTGCCAATGTTGAGTCAGGAAGCTCTCTCTTACAGGAGCTGGCAACCCTGCTTACTGCCAGCAAATAGAGCCCATCAGGAAAAAAAATGTAGCTACCAAGAAGCTGCGCTAAACTCTGTTCTTTTGTGTCTAGACTTTCTTTCCAAGCTCTCTCAGGTTTTATATGGACATAGTCACCCGATGTTGGCATGCCAATGTGTAGGCATAGGCTGCTTGTTTGTTTCCCAGTCACCCAGACCCAAAATAATCACACAGAAACTATATTAATTAAAACACTCTTGATCTATTAGCTTAGGCTTCTTATTAACTCTTACATATTAAATTAACTTATTTCAATTATTCTGTGTGTTGCCACAAGGTTGTAGCTTACCAGATAAAGTTGTAGTATCTGCCTTCTTCGGCAGCTACATGGTGTCTCTCTGACTCCACTTACTCTCTCTATATATATATTTTTCCAGTCTGACTATATGCTGCTCTGCTATAGGCCGAAGCAGTTTCTTTTATGAACCAATGGTAGTAAAACATATTCATGAGATACAGAGGGTAAACTCACATCAGATTCCTGCAGTGGTATTGGTAACCAGCAGGAAGCCAGAAACAAACTGACTGTCCATCCACCAAGAATGAAGTGAACCCCTTTTATTCATGCAAAAAGATGTGTGGGTGCTATTCAAAGAAACAGATCAGGGACAAAACAAACAAACACTTGATGGCCCTAATTCCTGTAAAAAGAAAGTTTTTACTCAGAATGACCTTTCCAATACTAAAATCTTCATGTTGTACTGTCACTATGAGAATTTTTCTTTAATAGTTACAGCACTTTCTATTTCGATTTGTGGTCTTTGATACACTGTAGTAATAAGGGGCGGTGGGGCTGCGTCCCCAACACCCCAGCCGCCTGCTCAGCTAGCTTATGCCCCGAAATAATTACACAGACACTGTATTCTTTTAATCACTGCTTGGCCCTTAGCTCTAGCCCTTACTGGCTAATTCTGATATCCCAATCAACCCATCTCTAACAATCTGTGAGCACCGGTCTTACCGGGAAGATTCTAGTTCAGAACTTCATCGCGTGTGTCTGCCCAGGAGCCTGGAGCATGGCGACTCTCCTGAGGCATCTGCTCCAGAGGAGAGCTGTCGAGTCTGAGCTCACTTCCTCTTCCTCCCAGCATTCTGTTCTGTTTACTCCGCCTACCTCTATGTTCTAACCAATGAGAGCCAAGCAGTTTCTTTATATTCAACCAATGACCTTCCTCCATCAATACACTTGGAGTCTTTTTTTATTTTTGCGGGGCCCAAGATGTAGGTCCAATTTTATTCTCCTATGAATGGACATCACCCAGTTTTCCAAGCACTATTTACGTGACTGATCTTTTCTAGTGTGTGCACATTTATTAATTATTGTGTTCTTTTGGGTCCTCTATTTCTTTGGTTAACTAGGTTGGTCTTGTTTGTCTGCCAGTCTTCTTTATCTTCTCTGTATTGTTTTCTTTGTTTCTATTTAATTAATTTCTAATTTTAGTGTTATTTCTTGACATCAGCTGAGTTTGGGTTTGGTTTGTTCTTGTTTTCCCAATTTCTTGAGCTTCATTATTGTATTAATTTGTGTTCTTTCTGATCTTTTATTGTAGGCACCTATGACTTTAAATGTCCCTCTTCAAACTGCTTTTACTGTACTCCAGATGTTCAATGTGTGTGTATGTGTGTGATTGTCTATGCATGAGTTTGCATGTGTGTGTGTGTGTTGTGTATTGTGTTTTCATTTTCACTTAACTACAGGAATATTTTTATTCCTTTCTTAACTTCATTGGCCCATTCATCATCCAGTGACGAGTTGTTTACTCTCTACATTTTTATGCAGTTACTAGAATTTTTATCATCCTTGATACTAAGTTTTATTACTAAATGATCAGATGTGATACATAGGATAATTCAACTTTTCTGTATGTTAAGGTTTTCTTTGTGTCCCAGCATGTTTTCTATTTTAAAGAAGTTTCCATATTCTGCATTTTCTGTATCTTTTGGTTGCAATATTATGTGTTGTGTGTGTGTGTGTGTGTGTGTGTCCAGTTGATATAAGGTGTTATTTAGCTCTGAGGTTTTTCTAATTATTTTTATCCAAATGAGTTAGCATTAATCTGGATCTTTACTTCCATTAGTGTTTGTGTGTGTGTGTGTGTACATGTGTGTGTAATTGAATACACCAGAGCTTGGCATATACATGTTTGTTATTGTGATAGTTCCTTGACTGATTGATTTTTTTATTAGTATGAAACACCTTTCTTGGTATTTTTCTGATTAACTTCAGTTTAAAGTCTATTTTGTCAGATAATAGGATGGAGCACCTGCTTGCTTCCTAATCCTGTTTGCATGGAATCATTTTTTTCCATTCTTTCACTTTAAAGCAATGTCTATCTTTAAGATAAGATATATTTAATGTAGAAAACAGATATATGGATTTTAATTTCGTATTTATGAGTCAGCTTTTGTCTTTTGATTAGATAATTGAAATTATTAATATTTGGAATTATTATTGAAAAGTGTGTATAGATTAAAATTGGTTTGTGTTGTTCCTGTGCTTTGCTTTTCATTAAATTATGACATTGTTAGTTTTCTTTCTAGAGTCTCTTGACTTGCTTATTCTTGTCTTCAGCTTAAAGCTTTGTCCCAGACATTCTTTTCCAGATTTTTATTTTATTTCTCATGTAAAATGTCTTTCTTCTTCAAGTATGGCAGATGATTCTGCCGAGTACACTAGTCTAGGTTGGTAATTCTGTTTTAATTTTAATGCCTTACTCCATGTTCTTCTTGTTTTCAGTTTCCATTGAGAAATCAGGTTTAATCTCGTGGGATTTCTCTTGCATGTGGCTTGTGTTTTTCTTCTCTTGCAGTTTTCAATATTTTTTTCTCTGGTCTGTATAATTAGTGTTTTAACTATGATGTGCTGTGGGGATTTTATTCCTTGGTCTTGTCTAGATAGGGTCCTATACACTTCTTGTATCTCTTATGGTTACATTATTCCTTAGCATTTGGGAAGTTACTTCTAAGATCTTATTAAAGATTTGATATATGTCATTGACCTTGGATTTTTTTCTCCGTTCTATGCTTGTGATTTAAATACTTGATCTTCTGGTGGTACACCACATTTCCTGAGTGTTCCTTGCCTCAACTTCTAAATTTTTCATATTCTTTGCTCATTTTATCTAGATCATCTACTTTCCCTTCAAATTCTGACATTCTATCTTTTCTTGATTCATTCTACTTTTAGGACTTTCCCTGAATTTTCTAATCTGAATACTGGCTTTTTCAATTCCATTTTCATTTTACTTGTGTTCTGTTATCATCAATGTTTTCATCTCTATCAAATTCCATTTTCAAATCCAAAATTATCTTTTCAGTCAAGTGTGTGTGTCTAGTTTTCTTGGATGTCGGTCACATGTTTATTGTCCTATTGAAGTTCAATGAAGTGTTCGTTCCTGTTATTTTTTAATTCCTTGAATTCTTTGGTAAAGCTTAGTGTTTCTTTTAAATTCTGTGTCCTGGAGTTCATCTAGGTTGTTCTTCTTAGGCACACACCTATAGTAACTAGTGGGTTTGTTGGGTGACATACTGACTTAGACATCCATATGTATTTTGCTATATTTTATTTTTTATGATTTAACTTAGACATGTTAATTTCTTTCTTTGGTTGGGTGTCTAATCTGATAATCTGGCCTCCCTTAGACTGAACATGAGATATGTGACGTAAGGTAAACCAGGTAAAATTGGTGAGCCAGCTGTTTAAGTGGATCAGGCAGAGATAGCTCCCAAACCAGAGGTCTGGAGACAAGCCTATGGGTGCATAGATGCCAGAGAAGGACAATAAAGGCGTAGAATGTCTCATCAGTCAAATGTGACTCTTGATTGTAGCAAGTTCAAAAGCCACCAATAAGGTGTGTAGAGACGATAGCAGGCAGAAGGAGGTTGGGAGAAATTGAGAAGGGATGAGAAAGGAAAGATGCAGCTTCCAGAGGTGGCTTGCAAATAGGAGAGTTATTGAGCAGGTGGCTTGAAACTAGATTTGTGAGGCTACAGATGGAGATAGTGAAGGGAGGAAAAGCCGATCTTGTGAGGCAGCCTTCTTGTCTACTTCTAAGTGGAGACAAGCTCTGCCTTCTGGGTCCTATTTCCTCTGGTGAGACTATTCTTGCCAGATCTCTGTGTGCTTGGCTCTTTCTTAGGCTCACATCTGTGGTTCAAGAGTATTTCTTAGAGAAGCCTCTTCTCCCTGATTTAGCTCGGTATCTTTAGCTTATTCTATTTACAACTGTAAGATTATTTTTTTTCCTTCGAAAAGCTACCAAATCATCCCAATTTGATGCATGAAAGCAGAATATCAGCATTCCATTAGCCCTGATATCTTGAATCATTTCCTTCCACAAGGAATAATCCTATAACTTCTCCAGCTCCTCTCAAGTGTTTAAGTTCTAATCCAGTAAACACTCTTACATTTTTTTAAATTTCTTTTACTTACACGCTTTGAAACATTTTAGCTCCCCAGCATGGCAGTTCTTTGGGTCAGAAGACTATATTAGACATTGAGAGAATGATCTTTGTAACTCCTTTTAGTTTCACTTGCTCTCCCGGCCACATGCAACTGCCCAAGCTTCACTTCTTGTCCCTTAGCCTGGAGCGAGGGCAGAAGAGGGTGACTGTAAACTGGCCGGTGCCTTCATAGGCTTAAAGCCCAAACTGCTCATTCTCTTTCAAGCAAGAAGATAGCCAACGTTCTGTTTTCTCACACAGCAATGTGTTATATGTGGGGTGATTACACGCTCTTACGTTGCACTCTTTTCTCCCACACGTGGTTTTGGGGATCACATCATCTAGGTACTAATGTGTATTCCTGAGATTGCATCTGGAACAGAGAAAATCATCCACCCTCTCACTGGTCACCTGGAGCACACAAGATCTGCTTGTGATATCTCTTGTGGCAGAGGTTTGGGAAGCTGTCAGCTATGAGAAAGATTATCAGTTCTTGGGTCTCCCAGACTTCTGCTCTCCATGGTTCAAATTTCTAAGCATGAAACAACTTGTTCCATGGTAATGGGATGCTCGTTGACAAAGTTCTGCCCATCATTCTTTTTTAAAAAATATTTATTTATTCTGTATACAATATTCTGTCTGTATGTCTGCAGGCCAGAAGAGGGCACCAGACCTCATTACAGATGGTTGTGAGCCACCATGTGGTTGCTGGGATTGAACTCAGGACCTTTGGAAGAGCAGGCAATGTTCTTTTTTTTTTTTGAAGTTTGCCTTGTTTTTTATTTATTTATTTATTTATTTATTTATTTATTTATTTATTAAGGATTTCTGCCTCCTCCCCGCAACCGCCTCCCATTTCCCTCCTCCTCCCCCGATCAAGTCCCCTCTCTCATCTGCTCCAAGAGCAATCAGGGTTCCCTGACCTGTGGGAAGCCCAAGGACCGCCCACCTCTATCCAGGTCTCCTAAGGTGAGCATCCAAACTGCCTAGGCTCCCCCAAAGCCAGTACGTGCAGTAGGATCAAAAACCCACTGCGATTGTTCTTGAGTTCTCAGTATTCCTCATTGTCCGCTATGTTCAGCTAGTCCAGATTTATCCCATGCTTTTTCAGACCCAGGCCAGCTGGCCTTGGTGAGTTCCCGATAGAACATCCCCATTGTCTCAGTGTGTGGGTAACCACTGAGCCATCTCTCCAGCCCCCTGCCCATCATTCTTTATCCCCACACCTGGCTTGATTTGCACACTTTATAGCTGCGGGTGGGGGGGGGGTACTTTGACATAAATGTCAAGAATAATTTTATTTTGTTTTCTTCCTTGTCTGATATAGAAGATCTCATACTCTCAAATTCAGAGCCACTTTATATCAACTGTTCTCATCTTTAGGGTCTCTGGTAAAATACAAAGACAATCAAATAAGAAAAGTGATTAACACCTTGTTATTCATTCCTTTTTTATATTTGCCTTACTAAAACACAATCTATGAAAGCTCTGATCTTTCCAGCTGGTTATTACAGCACACAGGATGACCTTGATAACTATTCACTGATAAATTATTGGTAGTATTTATGTAACTACTTTCATGTTTGTGTAACCCTGTGCTTGTAAGTTAGACTACTTTCCATCAGTAAGATAAGAGAAAATATTCAGCCTACAGAGAAAGGAATAGTGGACTTATATTTATGTAGCAATCTTTATGTAGGATCTGAAAAAATCTTAGAATCTAGTCACTTGAGAGATTCACAGCTCCAACCACTCATATTGATGACTCGTGGGGATTTTGTTTAAAATCTAGTAAACGTTTTAGTTACTTTATGTCATTCCAGGTCATGGCAAACCCATCTCAATTCATTCATCTCCCTTTATTTCTCATAAATATATCTACATAACATGGTATGTTTACACAGGGCCAGAAGAAACCATTTTTCAGACCAACTATAAATAGACTAGTCTATTCATTAGGCAGAAAACTAAGAGTTTTCTAAAAAAAAAAAATATGTATTACATGTAAGGATGACTATTGCATTCTTAGCTTCTCTGTATGGGGACAATCATTGTTGGACTAGTGAGATACTAGCCTCTAATCCCACTAATAAAGTATCTAATTAAGTACCTGGAACACACTCTCTAATTTGCTAACATCCACAGTTACTAAAGGTTCTTCTGTAAACATAGAGAGAACTATAAAGTCATGATATGAGCTATTCAGAACTTACTAAAATGAACGCATTTGGTTATCTGTTCCACCTCTTGTGGGGAACAAGGAATTCAGTGACTCTATACATAAGTTTTTGACAATTTGTGGGAAATAAGAAAAATAACAATAATATCTGGTTGCTTCTAGCATTTCTGGATAAACTGTTAAATGAGAAGTTGATACAGAGCAAAACGATACAGGGTGAAAGGAAAAAATAGGCTTGGTGATATTATCAACTGGCTCTGGATTCACATAATCTAAAGTGTGCCCCAGAAGGGAATCTTCTCTTCTGCAGCCACAGAGCTCAAACTGAGGGAAATCAAACCAAGTCCTCAGTATAATTTTAACTAAATTACAATGAAAGTTGAAGTCTGTTTCAGAGGACATCAGCTATAAAAACAAGGCCACTGATGTACAATAATAATTGATTTTAAAGAGAGACCTTAAATTTGAAGGAGAGTAGGGAACTGTAGGGCCCTGGTCTCCCTTATTCCTGTGGTGCATTTGTGGGGACAGTTTATGATCAACTTACTAAGCTTCCTGTGTGTTTCTGTGCTATGCCTGCCCCGCCTGGTGGTTAGCTGCAGGGCATTCACTCCATTGATAATATGGTAATTTCCCACCTGCCTGGGCGGAGATCCTTGTGCTGCAGTCAGGTAGATAAAAACTCCCCCAACGCTGAATAAAGTGGCATTCGGCTGATCTCCTTCCGAATGACCCTGGTCTCTCTGTGTCTTCTTTTCAATCTCCAGGCCCTTGCCCGACTCGCGTTCGGTACAGTGGCGCGCGAACTGTACCGAGGGTGTAACACCAAATCGGGTGTTACAGGGAACATTACATGCGACAGTCTGGAAGAAAGAGACACAATCTCTAAAACAAGTGAAAGTAAGGGTACTGATTGGTAAGGGTGAAATCCTGTAACTTGCAATGGTGATGGGTGGGAGGATCCCTCAGATTCTGAAGGGCTTATCTCACCTGAGGAAATAGGAAATGCATACACATCCTTACCTCTTACAATACTGTCCCCTCTCTCTTTGTGTATTTGTCATTCATTGTCTGACAAACTGGCAGTAACGTTCTCTGAAGGAAATGCCAAGAAAGAAATAGTGTTGCTTCTCAGGGCCCACCAATAGCTGCCCCTACATTTATTACCAAACTAAAACTGAGAATGTTCCTAGAGGGGAAGCCAAAAATGTAGGTCACGAGGAGGCACACTACATCATTAAAGAACTTAAGGAATTCACTAGCTCGTTCAAGCAGAACTCTGGGAGATAGGTGTGATAATGGATTTTAGGGGTTTGTAAGAACAGTGGAAAGAAAATAAAACTGGGTCAGGCTGAGTTTATCAATATGAGGTCACTGAATGGAGATCCTGTTTATGTAGACGCTCACACAGTTAGAAATGATATCAAAGTTTCATTGGTTGGATAAAACGTTTGTCAAAAGATCTCCTACCAAAACGGAACTGGAGGTACCTGATGTTGTTGAAGGAATTTTAAGGTTCATGGAAATTGAAAAGCTAGAATGAATATGCTGGGTAAAATCTTACTTCCAGTAGTGGTGCACGCCTTTAATCCCAGCACTTAGCAGTCAGAGACAAGCAGATCTCTATGAGTTCGAGGCCAGCCTGATCTACAGTGTGAGTTCCAGGATGGACCTAGCTGTCCTACACAGAGAAGCCCTGTCTCAAATAAAATAAAATAAACATCCACAATGGGAGCTCAAAAGACAAGCTGTTCACTAATCCTATAAGGCAGAAAGTGGTGAAAAGGTCACAAACCCAGAACAAACTCTGCCAGAGGGGAGAGTTTCTGTTCCTCTGTGGCTTGCTGAAATCCTCTGCGCTGTGTTGAAATTCTAGGCACTTCCC
The DNA here is from genome assembly GCF_037038515.1 of Microtus pennsylvanicus. Lineage (NCBI taxonomy): Eukaryota > Metazoa > Chordata > Mammalia > Rodentia > Cricetidae > Microtus > Microtus pennsylvanicus. The sequence goes on from NC_134587.1 coordinate 38,202,362, forward strand.
CTACCCTTCCCCTCACTGCCACTGCCTAACTCTATTGCCCACTATGACTGGCATCCTGACAGCTGGGACAAGGCAGTTTCTAAAGATATAATGGCCTTGTCTGGTCAAACGACTCCAAGAGGTAGTAGAGATTGCGTACTGCCCTGTAGCCCCCTGCAGCTGCATTTCACTTCTCCATTCGTTCCCCATCCCCTGTAGAAACTTCCTGTATCCCCTTCCATCCTCAGGCACTACCCTGGTCCCTCCAGAGTGTCTGCTCCCACTGTTTGAAATAAACAGCTTCTTCTGCCGCCGTGAGACTGGTCTCTTCATGCCTCTTGTCTCTCAACACTACCTCAGAAACCTAAATCACCAGCACATCTGGAGGCCTCTGTCATTTCTCTTTTCCTTGAGCCAGACCTTAGGGTTGGAAACACAGCTGCTCCATTGGATGAATCAATTGTGATGGGTTAAACTGGGCCCTAGGGTAGGAGGGCAGGTGGTAACAGTGAATCGCCAAGTTTGCCATAACTGTCATCATGGGTAGCACGAACAAGGAAATGTCTACAATGGTCTGACCCATAGCAGGTAGCACAGGAAAGGGAGTTTTATGGAGGAAGGACTGCTATAGACCTTTGGTACTGGCTAATCAATCACAGCATTTCCAGGAATGAAACAGACAAGCCTACTACGTTTTTGTTCAATTTGCATATGCAGAAAAAGAATCTCAAAGAGTGAAAGAGATATTACCTTTGGGGGATCTCAGGCCCTGAACCAATTTCCAGACATGACCCAGTTTTCAGACACAGAATCCCCTGAATGTAGGAGTGACCTCGTGGAAAAGGACCAAATGGTTTTAATGCAGATCTTTCTTGCATTTTCCCCAGGGGAACGTATTGCCTTTTCCAAGGGTGACCATGCACTGAGATAAAGGAAACAATCAGACTCTCCAGGGTCTATCGGATTCTGGTTCTGAACTGACATTGATTCTGGGTAACCCCAAGAAGCATCATGGCCCTTTAGTTAAAACAGGGGCTTATCGAGAGCTGGTGTTTAGTGGGTTTTTGACAGAAGTCTGACTCACAGTGCCTCCAGTGGATCTCTGAACGCATTCTCTAATTATTTACCTAGTTCCAGAATGCATAACTGGAATAAATATACAAAGAAATTGGCAAAATTTCCACATTGTTTCTCTAATGTGTGGAGTGTGAGAAATATTGGAAGCTTTTAGAATTTTTCTCTACCAGGGAAAATAGTGAACTAAAATCAGTAGTATATCCTTGGTTGGTTGCAGAAATTAGTTTCATCATCAAGGACTTGAAAGATGCAAACACTACCTTTCCTTTTAACTCTTCTATCTGGCCAATGTAGAAGACTGATGGATCATGGAAAATGCAAATTTACTGTCAAGAACTTAATCTTCCCTACCAGATGTGGTGTTCTTACTTGAGCAAATTAACATATCACCCAGTACATTTTATATACAGCAATCAATCTAGCAAATTTCTTTTCTTAGTACCTGTCCAGAAGAACCACCAGAAGCAATTTGCTTTCAGGTAGCAAGGCCAACAGTGCACCTTTACTGTTTTACCTCAAAATTGCACTAACTCCCCAGTCCTGTCTTATAATTTAATTCCAATGATCATCTATTTCCCACAAAATATCACACTGGTTCACACCATTGATGACTTTATGTTGATTGGGCGAAGAGAGAGGAGGCAGCAATCACCTCAGCCATACTGATAAGGGCATGTGATCATCAAATGGTGGGAAATAAATGCAACAAGAATTTAAAGATCTTTTACTCCTACCTCAGTAAAGTTTCTAACAGTCAAGTGCTATGAGGCAAGCAGAGATAGTCCTTCAAAGGTGAGGGATACATATTGCACATGGATGCTCCCACCACCAAGAAAGAAGCACAGTGCTTAGAGGCCATATTTGGATTCTGGAGACAGCACATTCCTGACTCAGAAGACCTCAAGCTTTGAGTGAAGCCTGGAGCAGGAAAAAGCTCTTCGATATGTGCATCTGGTATGCAGGCTGTTTTACCACTTGGACCACATGATCTAGCAGATCCAATAGTACTTGAGATGTCAGTGGCAGATTGGGATGCTGTTTGGAGCCTTTAGCCATCCCCTGTAGGTGAATCATAGAGGAAATGTTTGGGATTTTGGAGCAAGGTTCTAACATCATCTGCAGACAACAATTCTCCCTTTAAGAGACAGCTCTTAGACTGCTATGTGGGCCTTAATAGAAATGAATGTTTGACAATGGGCCACCAAATTACCTTGTTACTTAAGCTACCCATCATTAGCTAGGTATTATCTGACATGCACAGCAGCAATCCATTGTGAAATGAAAGTGGTATAGACATCATAGGGCATACACAGGTCCTGAGTGCACCAGTGAGTTACTTGAAGAAGTAAATTACCCAGATTTCTATGATTTCTACTCCTTGACAATTCCTTATGGTCCCAAGCATATATCTATAGCCTCTTGGTGAGTGTCTTAGTTAGAGTTGTCATGGTTATGATGAAACACCACAACCAAAGAAAGTTGGAGAAGAATGGGTTTATTTGACTTATACTTCCAAATTATTATTCATCATTGAAAGAAATCATGATAGGAACTCAAATGGGGCAGAAACCTAGAGGTCAGAGCTGATGTAGAAGCCAGGGGGGAGTGCTGCTCACTGGTTTGCTCCTCATGGCTTGCTCAGCCTGCTTTGTTATAGCACCCAACACAAACAGCCCAGGGATGACCCCACACACTAAGGACTGGACCCTCCCACACAAATCACTAATTAATATAATGTTCTACAGGCTTGCCTACAGCCTGATATCATGGAGGCATTTTCTCAAGGATACCCCCTTCTCTCTGATGATTCTATGTTGTATTAACTTGTCATAAAACTAGCCAGCCCAGTGAGTGTTCTAAAACTTGCTGGCTCAGGAAGAGATGACTTGGGCATGGTTTTCTGGTGTTTGTGCATGCTATTCAGGTACCACTAAGATGTGGCTGTTCCAGCATTACAGGGATAATCCAGAAAGACAGGAGATAAAGGCAAGTCTTCAAATTTGGTAGAACTTGAGCTATACACATGTTTGTATATTTGGCTTGGAAGGAGAAATGGTCAGCCATGATATTGTTTTCTGACTAATAGCCTGTAGCTAATGGACTGGCTGAATTGTCAGCGACTGGGAAAGGACATGATTGGAAAATAGTTGAGAAAGACTATTTGGGGAAGAAATGTGTGCGTAGATCTCTCTAAATGGGCAAAGGATGTGAAGATACTTGTGTTCCTTGTAAATGTTCACACAAAGATAACTTGAGCAGAGGAGGAGTTTATTTATCAAGGAAATAAAATGATCTATTCTGTAGCAGCCAGTTTCTTTCCCCAGCCATCTCTACCATTCCTCTAGTGGGCTCATGAACAAAAAGGTTATGGTGACAGAGCTGGGGGTTATGCATGAGCTCAATAACTCTGTTCCTCAAAAGAATCCTAACAACTCCACTTGGGTTGTGGCCATTCTGAGCATCGAAACCATTCTTTTTTTTTTTTTTTTTTTGGTTTTTCGAGACAGGGTTTCTCTGTGGCTTTGGAGCCTGTCCTGGAACTAGCTCTGTAGACCAGGCTGGTCTCGAACTCACAGAGATCCGCCTACCTCTGCCTCCCGAGTGCTGGGATTAAAGGCGTGAGCCACCACCGCCTGGCTATCAAAACCATTCTTATTCTTCTTTTTAATTTCCCTGAACTTGATATCTGACAGTCTGTCTAACCTGTGTTCAAAGAAATTTAGCTTCTTATCATTAAATTCCCTTGAGAGAAACCTGGGCGTTCTCATCATTTTTAATATCTGTATATAAATGTACATCCTTAATGCGGCAACTGGGGAGGCTATTTGTAACTGTTATTATTTACAACTCTATTTAGAGGTATGTAAGTAGGACTAAAGAATGTGGAATCAGCTTGCCACAAAAAGCTGAAAGGACATTTTAACTCTTTCACACACACACACACACAAATCACAGATTGCTGAAGTTTGCTTCCAAGCCAAAGGCACTTCTATGCACACAGTTGAGGCTATTTCTATTTCAAAACGACATGGCTTCTCAAACATTCCTTTTCTTTCGCTGTAATATTTCCTCACTTCTCCGCAAATTCAGGAAATTGTCATGGTATTCCCTACATACAATGGGGTGGGGGGAACACTTGACAGATATAGTTACCTTTAATGCCTGACATTTATATCAAGTTCTCATTCTGAACATTAAATTTGAAGGCACAAAAATGAGACTGCTGCAAACCCTGGTTGTACGTGGTTGCTCTGGTCTATACCTAAATATATTTTGTTCTTAGTGGAGACTAATTATATCTCACAGATCCCTCCAATATGACTTAAGATATCAGACTTTTGTTATTCCTTGGTGGAAATGTAAATCATACTTAGAAGGGGTTTGTTGTTTATTGGTTGATAATTTTGTTTTTGTCCTTGGGAACAAAGATGCAGCTCAAAATTGTTGAGGTATTAGAAAGAAAGAAAAAGAAAGAAAGAAAGAAAAAAAGAAAGAAAAAAGAAAGAAAGAAAGAAAGAAAGAAAGAAAGAAAGAAAGAAAGAAAGGAAAAAAGCAGGAATTGAAGATGGAAGCCCTGACAAATGGAGCCAGAGCAGCACAAAGGGTACCCTGGTAATTTATAGTCTACAAGCGGCCCTGGAGTTCATTATCATGGTGACAAATGCATTGTCATTGTTAATAGAATATTTCCTGGAGAGGACTTCTTGTTATGCAAGTCAGGTTTGGCATGCCATACAGCATTATAGCAATAAAGTCTACAAGAATTTTCAGTGAACTTCAATTAGTAATACATCACAGTTAATGGGAAATATGTGCACTAAAGATATGGGTTTTTATATGTGCCTTCTGGTATTCTATGAGTCAATGATTTATACTATTATTTATGTTAACATTTTTCAGCATGAAATAGCATGGTTTGGTAGAAAACCACTTCATTGATAATATGTATTTAAGGTAGCTTTGCATACAATAAAAAATAAAGATACAGCATTAGATATTAATCTATTTATAGTATTTTATTTTTATTGAACACAATAGTACTCTTGGTTAAAAATTTTTACTATAAAACAATATTATAAAAGATAATGTCTTTAAATTGAATCTAAAATCTTTTGTGTTCATTTGTTTGTTTAACTCCATTCTGTTATTAAGAATCCCATTAACATTTGCTGTATATTGATGTCTTGTTTGCTTTCAAGTATTATTAAATTAAGAAAATGGATAAGCATATTTACTAAATTAAGATGAGCTTGTAATTCACAACCTTTTGCTATAAAGACCAAAGCTGAGTGACCTGTGCGTCAGACACTCAAATGTCATATTGTGATGGTTAGTTCTTGTTAATCTGACAGAAACTAGAATCATTTTGGAAAAGGGAACCTTTATTGAAGAACTGCCTGCCTCGTAGTGTCTATGGGGAGTTTTCTTGATTGCTGTAAAAGAACACATCCCACTGATGAAGGCACTATCCCTGGGAGGGTGAGCCAAACCTGTTTAAGAAAGGTAGCAAGTCAGTAAGATTCCATCTGTGATCTCTGCTTCAGTGCTGTTGCAGGGTATTCATTAGAAAACAGTGCTCAAACATGGGTTTAAGTCAATAGAAAATCTTAATTAACCAGTCAGTGCTTACACTGGGTGTTTGGGATCCTAGTATATCCCTGAGTAAAGGGTGAGCTCTTTTATTTATTTATTTATTTATTTATTTTATTTATTTATTTATTAAGGATTTCTGCCCCCCCCTCATCCGCCTCCCATTTCCCTCCCCCTCCCCCGATCAAGTCACCCTCCCTCATCTGCTCGAAGAGCAATCAGGGTTCCCTGACCTGTGGGAAGCCCAAGGACCGCCCACCTCTATCCAGGTCTCCAAAGGTGAGCATCCAAACTGCCTAGGCTCCCCCAAAGCCAGTACGTGCAGTAGGATCAAAAACCCACTGTGAATGTTCCTGAGTTCAACCCAAAGACAAACACATAGTCATCCTCATGAATATTAACCTTCATCAGGTGATGAAAGGAGACAGAGACAGAGGAGCACGGGACAGAAATCTCAAGGTCCAAATCAGGAGCAGAAGGAGACGGAGCACGAGCAAGGTCCTCAGGACCTCGAGGGGCGCACCCACACACTGAGACAATGGGGATGTTCTATCGGGAACTCACCAAGGGTGAGCTCTTAAGCACAAAAACTATGTTCTGGGCTGACATCCTTCAGTTAACAAGAACAGTTAGCCAGAAGCATAACTACAGAAGCTAAAAAGAAAGGTTAATACATTTTGAGATTTTCCCGACTTTGACGGATTAGGCTTTTGTTTTGGTTTTGGCAGGCACTGCCCAGTACAGTTCAAATTATTTATTATTTTTATAATCTTAGCATTTATTTTCTATGTTTGTTTTCTAAATTTTTCAAAGGCAAACTCTCACTCTGTAGTTCAAGCCAATCTGGAACTCACTATGTAGCCCCAGGTTACACACTCATGGGGAGTCTCCAACCTCAGTCTCCTAAGTACTTAGATTATAGGTCCAAACTATTGAATTTAACTTCATATTTCTTATTATTAAAATTTACTTACAATACTCCACAATAGTATTGTTCAATAATGATACTCTGTTAGGTTTGATCCAGAAACAAATCTTCTGATTTATATGTAAAAATAAGTTTCTAAAGTCTATACATGTAGCAATAGGATATTATGTTCTTTGGACTCTTTTGGGGGGCCCACCACCCAACTCCCAAATCAATCACACATGGAGTCATATTCTCATTTATAAACATCTAGCCTTAACTTGGCTTGTTTCTTGCCTGCTTTTTTTTTTAAACTTATACACCCTGTCTACCCTTTGGCCTCTGTGTTTTTCCCATTCTCTTACTTCTTTAAATCTTATTCTTTCTCCGTGGATTGCTGTGTAGCTGGATGGCTGCCCCCTGATGCCATCCTCCTTTTCTGGCTACTTCTCCAGAAACCCTTCTCCCAGTTTTCTCTTCTATATAATCTTTCTGCCTGCCATCCCCAGTTTTCCTTTCTCCTGCCTCACTATTGGCCATTTGGATCATCAGGTGGTTGAGATGGGCAAAGTATTACAGCTTCACAGTGTTAAACAAATGCAACATAAACAAAAGCAACACACCTTAAAATAATATTCCCAACGTAGACATGCTTTAAATTTCAGATGGAACTAGACAATCTGCACCTCTTCCGTATCGTTTATTTTAAGAGAAGTTAAATGAATACCTCAAAAGCACTAGACGGACAATGTTTACAGAATCTCTCAATGGTAATATCTCTCTGATTTAAAATGGAACTAAAGACCATGATGAATAACTATGTCTTCTATTCAGTGGCTATTCACCATTATACAAATTAAGCATATGCAATAATCCAGGTAAGTGATAAAACAGCTGTACTTCTTATCCAAAACTTGTGACCCTATTTTAACAAAAAAAAAGTTTCTACTCAACAAACAGTAAGAAACAGTAGTCAACTATCCCAGCCACACTGCAACCTGTATTTAATTTTCCAATGTTTTATTTCAGCAATTAATGTTTATTATATTGTTTTATTTGAGAAATTCTTATGTTATTATACTGTATTTTGATCAGATCCACCTGATTGCCCAACCCTCCTATTCCTATTCTGTCTCCTCACCATGTATAAAGTCAGTTCTTTTCAAGTAGTTTCCCTCCAGATTTCATGTACTGCCTTTAAAAATAAAATAAAAACAAAGTCTACTTAGTGCTACGTATATTTATGTGGACATACGACTCTCTACTAGAGCATTCAGTCTACAGCTCTGAAGAAAACTTACTCTTGCTTCCCTAGCAGCCATGACCTGCTAATAGCTTCTTAGCTAGATGAGCTCCTCATTTATCCATGCTAAAATTTCAGCTGACGTGATCATATGGAGGTCTAAGGTGTGCAGTCCCAGCCTCTGTCAGCTCACCTTTGCAGGACTAACAGGACTATATATAAAAATTGTTTAAATAACAATTTATTATGCAGTAATATAATAATATTATTATCATACTTATTATAATAATAATATTAAACATTTAAAAGTATTAAATTGAATTGTTAATCCCACCGATCAAGAAGAAGACCACTGCCACAATTTAAAGCCAAATTTGAATCAAGCTTTTATTAAATACTGGCCAGGTTAAGGACTCTAACCAGAAAGGAAATGGCCCCAACACATTTAAGTTTGCAGAGGCTTGAAAAGGCCAAACCCACAATTCACTGTATTTCCCACCAGATCCAATCAGGGGCAAGCATTTGTCCTGATGGATTTCCTGCCTCCTGCCCATATGTGATCAAACATATCTGGTGTAGCTAGCCAAACAAACTAGTTTAGGGAAGTGAAAACTTGTGGCTTGTTATCTCCCATAAACAACAGACTCCAGCATTTCACGAAATATTGATCCTTGGGCAAGGAGATTACAGGTTAGATTCACTCTTGTTTCATGAATCTCTTCCATATGCTTTTAATTCAGCATTCAGGAGGCAGGAGGATCTCTGTGAGTTCAAGGCCAACCTGATCTACAGAGCCAGTTTCAAGACTGTCTCCATGACTACTGAGAAACTATCTCAAAAAACAAACCAAAAAAATTAAATATAATTTTGGCTCTCACAGGTTCTGCATGGTTTATTTTAGACTATGAACATTAATTCTCCATGAATTTTCCATCTCATTTTATGAATGTGGGAATCATTTAATTTTCCTTGGTTCAGGGTAAAAGTGTCAATTATTGGCTGCAAATTTTTATAAGAAATTATCAGGCCTTCAAATACTGTGTAGCACACTATATTTTCTCTTGCATTCGACAATAACCTCTAAGAGCAAGTACCTGAGAGAGTCTGTAGTTTAAATTTATGCTAATTCTAGGGGAAATGACTCAATTTGGGTAGAGGGTATTATTTCTTTTTAAAATATTTCTATTTTTCTTGTTTCTTTTTTGGTTTGCTGTTTGTTTGTTTGTTTGTTTGTTTGTTTGTGTTAGGGATCAAACTCGGGGCCTCAAGTATGCCTTGCAATTGTTCTAGCATCTGCTTAATATCTTGAGCCATATTTCCAATAATAACTAGACACATAAAATATAAGCAGAGGGTTCAAAAGAAAAGGATTTGTCAGCCATCCTGTATCATCTACCGTTTGCAAGGCATAACACTACACTAAGAGATTTATAATGATGCACAAAATAGTATTCCTATTTTATCTTGTGCTGTTTTTTCATCTTAATCATAAAAGCAAACTTGGAAAGTCAATATATGACTACCCCATATCCTTTGTAATATCAGGTGATACAGGAAGAAGTCAATACTTGCGTCCACTGAAACTGTATGGCCTATTGTGACTCGGCAAGACAATACAAGGGTTGTTCCATATTCTATTTTTGTTAAGGCCATTTCAGGTATAACTAGAATTTGATCTCCTTGATGGAGAATCCCATAAAAAATTTCCCGACTCCATTCTAGTTCAGGATGTCCTAGCTAATTTGTCTTAAGCCTGTTTGTGCTTAAGAATCCCCTATAGCTGGTGACTTAATTTAGCTGCTTCTGCAAAGTCAAACCCTCAAACCCTTTGTAGCTACTGACTGAGGTGTCAAGATATGGTCTTTACCTTTAAAAAATTTGTGCTCAGGACACTCGGAGCCAAACCCAGGACACCCAAATGCCAGAGTGCAACCCCAGCCAGCTGGTATAAAGACTTTCAATTGGCTGTGAACTTTGTCTGAGAGGCCATCTCTGGTGGCTACCTGTAACCCTGACACTAAGTTATATCCATGTATGGAGATGGTTTTCTGTTTAAAACAGTATCTAGTAAGCCAGGCATGATGGCTTACCCTTCTAATCTCAGGAGGCTGATACGTCAGGTTTACACAGTTAAAGACAGTCTGGTTTATAAAATGAGTGTCTTATAAACACAAAATAATACAATTTTTTAAAAAAAAAAAGGAAACAAAGAAGGCTTGTATAAAAGTTACAAATCACCATGCTTTACTTTATTTATTTACTTGTTTGTTTGTTTACTTAATGTGCACTGGTATTTGGTCTGTATGTGTGTCCCAGTGAAGGCATCGGATCCTTGGAACTGGA